>NC_054378.1:34046726-36446726 GCF_017654675.1 Xenopus laevis | reverse complement strand
TAAAAGTTGCCGCTTGTCAAAATAATTTTTGATGCCCATTGACTTGAAATTTTTTCAGATTTGCCCATCACGATTAAGCACCATCCATCTTAAGGGGGAGACTAAGCAAACCAGCATGGCCATCTACTTCCTTTAATACCAGCAGGGGTCCTTGCCAAAGCATGGATAGAATGTTTACACAGCCCAGTCTTCTACCTAAAGCTATTGAACCGGCAACTCACAAAGGCTCAATTTCATCTGTATATAATGTTTGAAAGCTTTAAAAATATTGCAAACATTATCACATTTTATAGAAGTATTAATTGGCTATATTGTGGATTTAAATCATGCAAGATAAGACAAGATTTTGCTCCAAAAACATGGAGTGAGAGGTAAAAAATGAAAGAGAAGGCAACATAAAAATTATATAGTAGAATGGAAAGTAGGAAATATCACTAGAACATATAATTCTTATTTTCTTGTGGTTTTTGTACACTTCAACCACAGAACACTGGCAAATATGAAAACACATTAATCTGGTTATTGGAAACTTTTAGTATATCTGTTTGCTGTTGTTTTGCAATTGAAATCTTTTAAATAACTGCTTACCAAACAAAACATGCCTTCATACAATAATTCTCCATAACATCTCTATAAAATGCAGTATGAAAATACTATTGATTACAAAAAGCCAGAATCTATTTATGAAAACTTACTGTATATTCTTTCCACTTGTATTAAATTTAACAGACTTTCCCAGGAGTACAAGGATATATGTCCCCCCTTTTTTAGTATATAATACAACATTTTCAAAATTATATGCAAGCACTTCTTATAATAATTTTTCAAGAAAATAATTATCATAGAGTTGTGCTTGCTTCCAGTTATGGGCTACATTTTATTTATATTTTCAGTATTTCATATAGTATGTTTATGGTAAATGCATTGTAAACAATAATTTCAGCTACATCGTGAAGAAGTGTTGCTTTCAGTGGATGTTGAGTTTCTCATGTTTAAAGGGGTGATCTCTTGTTTTTTTAAAGTTTAATGTATTCTACAGGTATGGTATATTGTTTATTATTCAGAAATCCATTATCCAGAAGATTGTGCCAGTTTTCATAGGGCCCTTTTTATTAAAAATTCCTATTTGTGTAATGTTTGTAAGTTTTTTTCTACCAGGACTAAACATGCTTTTGAAAACAGGATAAATGTCTCCTTTTTTATTAAAATAAAAGGTTACAAAAAACACAAATGAATAAAATCATGGAATGAACACAAAAAAGAAGAAAAAACTTTAAAACCTTAACGTAAACAAATATTTTACAATTTGCAAATGACAGCTCCCAATCACTTCTATATGACCTTGCTAAATTTTAGTTGGTGTTGTTTTATATTAGAGGTTTAATAAATATTAATATTGTATGGTTTTAGCATCATTATTTAAATACATGTTTTTTTT
Organism: Xenopus laevis; assembly: GCF_017654675.1. Lineage (NCBI taxonomy): Eukaryota > Metazoa > Chordata > Amphibia > Anura > Pipidae > Xenopus > Xenopus laevis. The sequence goes on along the minus strand of NC_054378.1, from coordinate 36,445,288 downwards.
GAGCTAAAAAAATATGAATGTTAATAAGTTGGCCTCATAGTGACCTAAAAAAATATTGTTGATGACAAAACATTTTATCAAATATGTTTTATTTCAAATAGCCAACCTAGCCTAAAATATATATTTTTTTACAAATTATAGTAATTATGAAGAAAGGCAACATGCACTTATATTTTAGCATGTTAGTGTGCCCTTATACAAACTGTTCCTAGGTCAGAATGGGAAAGCAACAAATAATGTGTAATAAATATGAATGAGGTGGTGCTGAACTTCAAATGGAGTTTTATTACTTTTTAAATGTTTATTGTTATTTATTATAAATGCACAGGTGGCAGAGCCTAACTGACCCATGCTACTCCACTTATGAGAGATTGGTAGGTGTTCTTACTTCTGAAGACAGCACTAAGATCAAACATTTATTTTTGAAATGGCAATGTCAGGGTCTCATGGCCCAATTAGCAGAGAAGTCTGGACAAAGAGGAAGCACTAGGTACAAAGTCCAGTTTGTGGTAGCCAAAGGGTAAAAAAGGATTGTGGTTGAGATTTAGGCAGAATATTCAAGGGCAGGCAGCAATCGTCATGGTCAGGTAGAAGGCAGAGGGTCAAAAGTCCAAGAAATAGTTATATAGTTATTAATAGTTAAATAATTATCTAGCACCCAGAAACCCCAAGAAGTGCAACCTAATTTTGGGCATTGAACCTTTGCTGCTCTAAGTAACATCTCCTTCATTTGGAGACATGATGGCCACTACATTTGTAGTACACTGTTGCTTGAATGGACCTTGTTGGGCATATATGTTTTTATAGGTTCTGAGCATTTTGGTATACACAGACCCTGCAATAGGGCCAAACATGGCCATTTTAATACAGTTACTGTAATAAATGTGTAGTACACTTCACTTACTATGTAGTGCTAACTTATGATCTCCACTTCTGTTTGTAAAAATACACATATAAGTTAATAGTAAATAAATGTAATGGTTTACCAGTGCTGTATCTGCATCCTCATATCATATAAAGTTTGACAGAAGCACAAATTCTGTCAAAGCACAAATTCCCGCCCCCCAATTATTTGCATTGCTTTTATTGTGATATAAGTCCAAGTTATACAAGTATGACTAAAATGTGGCAAAACTAGTGAAAAGAACAAAGGGGTGCTGTGCTTCTGTTGAATTTTGAATACATGTACTGTATATACTGTAAACATATACAAATAACCTGTAAATATTTGCTATTATAAAAATGTGCTCATGAACATTGCATCACAAATAGTATTTACAGGTCTTCTTTGCTTCATGAATTTACAAAACTTTTGTGAAATGCAATGGATTGTAGTCAATGGGAAGGCATGGGCATTTTTTCAGATTTTTCTCCTTTTTGGGTGAAAAAATACAGTATATGGCATAGTTTTAATATTGACTTTCAATGTTAGTTTTTTCACAATTCAATTATTTTTTGCTCTAAATCTACAATTATGACCTCATTAAAAAAATTGATAAACTTACATGCAAAACGTCAGCATCTAAAATCTTGCAAGGTCATGTAGAAGTCATTGGATGCCGTCCAAAGCAAAACTTACAATATTTATTCAATTCAGTTTTTGGAAATCTTTCTGAGCTTTTATCCACAAGTTTTTAATAAATACGCAAACATTTGAGTTTAAAAATAAATATGTGAGTTACTTTGAAGTAGCAAAAAACCTATAAGATTACACAAATCCGGCTTTTGATAAATAGGTCTCCACCGGTAATTTTAAGAAGTATATGTATGGCTATATTAAAGCCATTGCAAAAAAAAGAAGGAAATGAGTTTTGAATTTGTAACCTCCTGCTCTCACAGGAAATCACCATCAATGATCTCATGAGCAGACTCCTTACTTTAGTAGCTCAGTTAATAGTACTTACTTCAGTATTCAAAAAGACGGCTAAACAGTAGTGATGGGCGAATTTATTCGCCAGGCGCAAATTCACTGTGAATTCCCGCAATTCGCCGCTGGCGAATAAATTCATGAAACTGCGTCAAAAATTTGCCGGCTCCGAAAAAATGGACGCCGGTACCCGTTTTTTTGGACGCCATTGCATTTTCATTGGTGAATTTTGTTGGGAAACCGTGAAGACTATGCAGTCCATCGCTATTATACACTAGGAAACCAGCTTCCAGAATCCAAAATGTCCCGCACTGTCGGCGTGTCTGGAACATTACGCTGCATCCCCGCCTACTGGCAGGAAGTGATGTCACATAAGCTCCTAGTTTTTGCGTAGAATGGATGGTTGCTGTTGCTAGGTACTTAGCTTTGAAGATCGCATGGATACCAGGAGGAATGACCCAGGTATTTAGATGATACATTAAGCAGAGCAAAATTGTGTTTGTGGGAGCGCTTGGCCGATAGCAGCATAAAATGCGTATTCCAGTACTGTTGTAAACCCGAGGCCTTTTCAGGAGCTTACTGTGAATATAAAGTGCATTTTTTTGCTATAAGAAGTCGTACATTTGTTTAATACATCTGAATGCGCCATTGTGGGCGCGACTTCTTTTCTAATAGCTCTGCTATCAGTTTAGTGTAGAGGTAAGGGACGCGTCTCCATGGCAACCGGAGTAGTGTATATTGTCCTGGGGCGCTGCCAGCGCTTCTCTCTTGCGTCGCTCTCGCACTGTTTGCACGAGATGGATTTGATGCAAATAATTTACGGGCGAAAATGTGCCGGCGTCAAAAAACGGACGACAGCGCCAATAACGAGACGCTGTCGCTGTTTCGTGAATTTTTCACCTTTTCGCGAATTTCACAAAGCAAAACGGCCGAAATTTGCCCATCACTACTAAACAGCTGAAAATCTGCCCAATGGAGAGACACATAGCAGTGAAGAAGCATTCAATATCTGGGCTTATTATGTATTTAAATAAAAAGCTTGTAAGCAGCTGCAGCCAATCTACAATATATGCAGCCACACTCAGTTCACTTGTGACTTGGTGGCAAATACTGTCACAGACAATGGATACAATTAAATGGATCATTAACGAATGTTTTGTAAATGGATAATGGAGAAGCTATTTTGTTCAGTAGATTTTAACTATAAATTCTTTGCCGTTGAAAAGTTTTTATACTCTTCTGTATAAGATTAGAGTCATAAAACAGCTTATTCCCGGTCAATGAGTTTAATCATATTTTTGAACCACCGCCCATGAAAATCCTCCAGGAAAATGACTTGAAGTGCCTAGTATGTGTCAGACAGTGATTACTTCCATTTTATGTTTTATGATGCTGTTTAATGGAGAAGATTGTTTATAAGGCTTTGGCCACGTGTAACAGTGGTAGTTTATTTATTTCTTAGTGGATGAAACACAACTTGTTTTGTATGTGATACCATATTTTCCAACAGTCCCTGGAATGGTTTTAAAATTGACCATGCCTTGATATGTATATGTTGATGGGTCAGTTTATTTGTATAAAAGGATACAGATACTCAGGCTGTCAAAATTTACCTGGTCACTGCTACTAAAAATGGTAACTATAAACCAACTCTACTTTTAGCTTGTATATCAGTATCTATTCCTGGAACCATCTATTCATTTCCATAGACTCCAGTTTTCTATAAAGATAAATAGATCCTTGTGTCAGCACATATGATCTGTATGAAGGTAAACAGCACTAATGTACTAGCCAAGTACCTGACACGAAATAATTAGCGCTTACCTCTTGTCCATCGTTGTAATTTGTTTTGGCCACAGATTTATTATATGACATAAGCAAGAACCATAAAGATAAATAACAGGTATATATAACAACAGCTCTAGAGTCCCTGGCAATGGATACCAGATCACCAGCCCTTTGTGCTCTCTAGCTTGGTGGGTACACTGCAATGAATGCTTCAACAAACCCAACACTCTTAGAGAGAAAACATCCAACCATGTACCACTGACAAAATTGGGACTTGCTAAACTTGGCACTGCCAACAATCATTCTCCATTGCCAGGGAACTGCCATCCAGCTGTGCAAATGGGCTATAACCTTTTAAATGCCTTTCTGGGTCAATTTAACCTGTATCCCACTAACCCCAACCAAAATTGTGACAACTAACACAAGGAGTTACCAACAGGAGGGCGGGTGGGGACTTTGTTTTCTATCTTCAAAATGGATTACCTTCCTAACGGTCCCCAATTCAAATTGCCTATGCTCTTTCTCCCAATGCTACACAACTAAGCCCAACTTACTAAACCCTCATGTTGTAGCAGTGCACTCCGGTGTCTTTGAAGAATCGCAGTCTACTAACCATTGCCTGGTTAGTAGACTGCGATTCTTCAGTTTCTAGCATAGATGCAGGTAAATGGAAGTAAAATGAATGTGAACTAAAGCATATGCGAGGGGATTCAGTAAAACATATTGTTTTATTTGACTCTTCTTGCACTCTTTCTCCATACTATATTCAATAAAAGGCATTAAGTTTGCCCAGCCAGGAACAGTAACCCATAGCAACCAAAAATATGTTTGCTGTGCTAAATTCTACCTGCTGATTGCTTGCTATGGATTACTGCTGCTGGGCAAACTTTGTGGCTTTTATTATATTACCTCCTTTATTTACTATTGTCCCCTGATTCAAGTGTAAGTACACTAAGGGGAACACATTTTAAATGACTGTGGGGAACTGAATGTACTGTACACATTACACTGAAAAATAGATGCTGAGTGCAACACTTTTGTGTTTGAGGAAGCCCTGTATGTTAGGCTTCCAATAAATAGGTATGTATAGAGTTCTCCCTGGCCTGCCTATTCAACTTATGCACAAGCAAGCGGTTTATTCCATGGGGCCACCCCTTACCCTCACTGAATGCAGTATTGTTAAATGCAGTAAGCCCTGTTTTCAAAGCAGCTCTGGGATGGCACAACTCATTGGGCAATATCCAACGTGCAAAGACTTTTACCCAAATTCAGTGCAAATAAGGCTTTTTATCTTGCTAATTAATTGTTACCGGATTCATTTATCAATTTCACATGATTCAGTGGACAAAACCCCATTTAAAGAAATAATAAGGTGAGCACAAGGGGTTGTATATGAATTAAAGAAACAAGTACTGTATTTGTCATTCCAGTATTAAGGGCAATGACAGATGGAAGTTAGACCATCTTTCACAACTCTTAACTAGTACGTTTTAGCAAAACTAGTTATATTCTATGTATTTTAGATGTTTACATGAACATGACCCTGTTTATGTATTTAAGTGGTTCTTGGCCCATAAATAAGTGGTATGGGACTAATTTTTCTTATTCTTATCTATTCTATTGTTATATATATCTTATTGATTGTATTCTTATCTATTTTCCTTATCATACATAAGATAAGGTCCTGATTTAGCACCCAGTTATTTTCATTATTTAAACAACATTACATAAATTACTATTTGTTTGATTAATCTTCAATTAACATGTAACCTTAAAGTCCTAAGGGAGTGTAAGGTGCAAGGGGTGGTTTACATTTTTTTAGCTGCACCACAATGGAAAACACTTTTATGTTTTTCACCTCTCTTTTTATTTGTGTTTGCATGTATATATGTGTGTTGGCAGGGGAGACACTGACATGTAAACTTGAGTAGAGTATAGAATTTTCTAAAGAATAAAGCCAATTTTCCACTGTATTTCACATGTCTAAAGATCATTGAACATCATGCTGTGAACTTGAACATACTCACTTCTGGAAGCTGCATGGTGCAATGTTCAGCTGCAATGTGTGATATCATGATGTCCTATTTATCTTTATAGATGTAGACACAAGTGATAAAGTTCAGACTGCTAACACACAAACATTTTCCTCTTTATTACTGCAAACAAAGCAAACTTAAAAGAACTGATGTATGAGCACTTCCATGAATGTTCACTCTTTGTAAAAATATAAAAAAGGAAATGCATCTTACCTGCCTCATGCTTAATGCTATTGTTTTAGAGCAGGCTAAAAGGGGGGGGGCACAACACTAATACAGAAAGCACAACTGCGCACATGTCACACACACTTCACAAATCATAAATGACAACACCCACAATTAGAAAAGAGCAACTGGGTCTTATTTGTGTCAAAACACAAATATTGTTGTGCAATTGTGGCGCATTGGATGCAATTGTGTCAGGCACACCTCCACCCGCCAACTGCAATTGCACCTGCATTATGGGGAAAGTGCTGCATTGTGGTTAATAAAACATGGCAATTGCAGTCGTAAATGACCACTAAAATCTACAGTAGAACTATTTCTAGCCTTGGTGATTAGGGACGTTGTATAATTAATACTGCCAAATGTGCATAGCTTCTTGCATATAATACAATAATAGAATTAAAAAAAAAAGTATTTTTTATACAGAGAATTCAGATGTTTCGAATAATACTGTTCTGCTAAACTCCATCCGCCAGTGGGTAACTCAGCTGCCTTCCTGAGCCACATATACCCAAATGGGAAAATTTCACCCATGCGTAGGCTCTGCTCACTCACAAGCTGCTTCACTTCTTTTTGAAATAGTGATGAAATTGGAGTTATGTAATAGTTAAACTACAGCTATATGACTAAGAAACTGCTTATAAGGCCTACACATCGTACTGTACAGACTGTGTGTCCCCAGTGTCTGTGGCCATACACAGATGAAAAAACCTGCCAAAAGTAGGCCCTAGGGCCCACAATCGGTTATTGTGACATCACCCACATAGTTAGCTGTAGTTTAACTATCACATAACTCCCATTTCATCACTTTGACACTTTGTCAAAAGCAGTGAAACAGTTTGTGAGTGAGCAGAGCCTTCCCATAGGTGAATTTATCCCATACGGATTCATCTGGTATATGTGGCTCAGTAAAGCTGAGTGACCCACTGGTGGATGGGGTTCATTAGCACAGTATTGTTGCAAAAATCTCTAAGGAACAAACTGTTTTTGTAATTCTCTTATTGTATCATATGTACATGGAGTTCTGCTGGGCAAGGAACTGAGCAGTTCAGAATTGGCAGTATTAATTATACAACCCCCCCTAATCACCAAGGCTACACATTGTACTACATAGACTTTAGGGGCCATTTACAACCACAATAGCCATGTTTTTTTAACCACAATGCAGCACTTTCCCCATAATGTACTACATTTCAATATACTACAATTTGCACAATTGTGTTTTGACACAAATAAGATCCAGTTGCTCTTTTCTAATTCTGGTTGTTGTCCTTTCACCCGGACAGCCCGATATTTGGAAGCGATGTCCGGGTAAAACCTTCCTGTAGTTCCAAATTAGGAAATCCAGACAGGACATTGAAAGTAATAACGTGGCTATCAACCAATCGCTGATTTCCACATCATCAGTTCAGTCCCCAACATCACCAGTCGTGTGACACCTCTGATGTCGTCCCGCCCCCACTAAAATTGCCCCTGCATAAATGACCCCTTTTGTTTGCACACAGTATTCAGGAGTGACTGAATTGTATTGCTACATCAATTATGTAGTAGTTGAATTACAGTTAACTAGGAGACTGCTCATAAGACCTATACAGACTATACACTATACAGACGGTGTGTCCCACGATGAATAAATGATAAATGATTCAGCTGTGTTAGTTCAGGTAAAGCAGCGAGACAAATACAGTAACTTCTTTTATAGAAAGAAGACCTCATAAAGAGCAGAACTTGGGGCACAGGGAGCATATGAATGCATTATTTATTTGCGGAATAGAATAATTGTATAGAATATCCAACATCATGAGACATCAAAGGCTATTAATTGACAGAATTGGCTCCACTTAAGAGTGTCAGTGGAGTGGTACTCCGGAAGAATAAATGCCCTATTGTGGGTACTTATGGGCATCTGTATAGAGCTGGGGAAAAGTAGCCTAGAATTATGTTCACATTTTTCATCAGTTTGCAGTGTCGTTTTTAGGTGTAGAAATCAAGATTTGTAAAGTTTTTTTTATACTGCAGAAAGGGAAAAAAATATACATCAAACCTGGCATAATGAATAAAACTGCATAATAAACTAGCTTTATACGCTTGTTTTTAAATTTGCTTTGTTCTGACAGATTTCAATGGACTTTGCCAAGTTCAAAGTGATTTAAATAATAGCATACATTTCAGTATATCTATGGTGAACATTTACATATGAAATTTACATTCAAGGGTATTTTACACAATGCTGTTTTATAAATCAGCAATTTATTTTCCGCCAGTTACTTGCATTTTTTTTTTTTGACATCACATTTTTAAAAATAGTCCTATTACTATAGATCACTATAGATAATTTGCATGTGTTTCACATGTCCACAGAGGAGGTATCCTATACTATTTACCATTGTAGCCAAAGTGTGTGTACTGTATCTAAACAATCTCTGGCTGTATATCATCACAACTAAATATCTCTATAATGCTCTATACTACATAGACTATTTGTATACATATTATGTCAATTGTACAGTAAACAAACTTGCAAAAAATTGGCAGAAAATTCATTTGACTTCTTTGTTAATAACTCATAATTGATTTGACAGACAATTAACAGACAATTCACAGACAAGTCACCACACCCCATTTTTCTGAATTCACCAAAAGTTCATCCTTGAGTATAAAGCATTCAGTGTGTAACCCTTGTGTTTTTTAGAGTAAGCCAAAATAAAGTCTATGGGGCAAATTTACTTAAGGGCGAAGTGGCTAACGCTAGCGAAAATTCACCAGCGTGATGTCATTTTGCCTCTTCGCAGATTTACGGGTGCTGGCGTAAATTCTAGCGTTCCCTAGCGTTACTTTGCACCCTTACGCCAGGCGAAGTTGCGCTATGGCGAAGCGATGTAACTATGCTAATTCACTAACTTGCGGATTTTCATAAACATTACCTCTTGCGACAGACTTTACTTCGCCACCTCAGACCAGGCAAAGTGCAAGAGAGTAGACAGGGCTGGTTCAAAAAAAGTTGAATTTTTTTCTAAGTCCCAAAAAAATGCTGGCGTCATTTACATTTTATAGGGTGATAAAAGAGCAATTTTTTTTAGGTGTACCCTCCTTCCCCCCTACATTTAATAACATATGGCACCTAAGCTATACTGTGGGCACATGTGTAGGGCATTAGAATACATTTGTAAAGTTCCCTGGCCTTGTGTAGCGTAATATGTTTTCCGTTGCATATACAGCCATTGTACTTTAACTGCACGCCATATGCAAATTCTGATCGCTATCGTAACTTCGAACTGCTAATCGTAATATCGCTAGCACAATTTCGCAAACGATGTGTAACTTGTACGCAACTTCGGATCTTCGTGAATTTGCGCAACCCTGGAGAATCTACGCCTGGTGAACTGCGGCGAAGTGCAGTGAATGCAACACTGGCGCAAATTCGGAGGTAAGTAAATTCGCCCCTAATTGTTGCAATATAATTACAATTGTAGTGTTACCTGCCACGTATGGTATGGCTGCTCATAATTCGCTCTCCCTTAGAGGTTATACTCATTATCTTTTTATTATAGCAGGGATATAGTCAGGACCCTGTTTATATGTTCCTATGTCAATATAATAATTAATGAAATCACTTGACCCACCTCTGAGACCCATTGGTCTGTTTCTATGCTCAAAGCTTATTAGCCAAAACAATTAACCCTTTTACTCATAAGTGTGTCCATACTGAAATAAGTGTGTGCCATCCGTGTGTGCCATCCGTGTGTGCAATCAGTAATGATGTATAGAAAATACTATATAAAAAATAATATAAAAATAATATCAATATAAAATATGTAAAAAATGCAAAACATAAATAAATCACCAAAAAGTATGCCCAAATATCGAAAATGCATAAAAATGAACACCGAAAAGTACGCCCTGCTGGGGTTAAAGTAAACCACCACCCACCGGGCGTGTGTAAATTATTAAATATTTATGTGAAATGGCCCCCACAGAAGTAATGGCTATGAAACATGTTAAAGTCAGATGAGTCTCTAATTCTTCTGGCCATATAAGTATGCACCATAGCACTCTCCATTTCCAAGTTAGGTGCTAGGCCAGAGTTAGTGTTATGTTCAGTTAGCGATGAGCAGCAGCAGCAGCAGCAGCATCACACACATCCTAGAAACTGTTCTCACCCAACACATATCGGGGCTCTAATCCTCAATGTCATGGATGCGATTTAGAGTTCTGGCGAGGACCACGCGCCATTAGGGGTTGGGGGTTATTTTCAGTTAACAGATATAAAGCACGCAATTTACTGTTTTCTGTACCTTGAGAAAGGCCTTAGGTTAGGCCAAAACGTTGGTCATCAATCTTAAATAAATTTATTTTTATTATTTTTTAAGTCCTGAGAGTGCGGCTCATCTGTGTGCACTTTTGAAAATTTCCTGATTCTGCACCCAGGCTCACTAATTTCAGTTATCGAGAGTGCCAGCAGCTTTATGTATTTATTGTATAATTGTAGAAAGGACCAGCACTCCGTTTTCCAAAGAATTCAGTAGTTTATTATAATATCACAGTGTCTCCAACGTTTCGGCCCACTTTGGGGCCTTTGAAATTGAAATTGTCTTAAATACACTTAGTGGCGGGAAAAGCAGATATATATATATATATATATATATATATATATATATATATATATATATATATATATATATATATATATATATATATATATATATATATATATAAACAGTATATATAGTGTGTATCTGCAGGGCTTAACACTTAACATCTTAACAGCTTAACAGTAAATTCAAAGAAGACATACTACTAAAATATTGTAATGTTACTTGCGAGGTTGCGTATGATACAATTTGACGCTACAATTTATGATATAGCCAAAAGCCATACTGTGAAAGCTGAGCAGACATAATATGTATCAGACTCCATAATTTTCTAAAGCTCAGACAGTCTTTTCAGAGTTGTGGGGGAGGACCCTTTTGTCACCGCTATAATAAATCAGAGTTCACTTGATACCTTCACTGCCATTGTTGGCACATCAAGATGAGGCATACACCATCTGTATGAATGTCATAGCTGGGAATAAAAAAATCAAAATAATCATGATCACAGTTCATATTATGTCTGGTATTTTTCAATTTACTTGAAAATATTTAAGTTCAATGAAAACTTCACTAGGCATGTGGCAATCCTATTTAATAGTTGTTTTTTAACGGGCTATATCAACAAATTTCCAGCATTCAAATATAAAGTTAACTTAATCAGCAACTGTTATATTTCAATACTGGTGTTAGTGTCAGTTGTCAATGTCTATGGAAGATCTTTCATTTTAGTTTGTCAAGGGAAGCAGTGTGCCAGTCCAACACAGTCCAATGTAAGCATGCAGGCAAATATGAATTTAAATATGGAGAATATTGCATCTACAAGCATACATATGTTGTATATTTTGAAACATTTACAGCAACATAAGGAAAAAGCTAACCCTAATTGTAATTTGATATATTTTATCATTTAATAAATGCAGTTAGCACACTAAGGGGCACATTTACTAAGCTCTAGTGAAGGATTCGAAGTAAAAAAACTTTCGAAGTTCGAAATTTCGAAGTATTTTTTTGGGTACTTCAACCATCGAATAGGCTACTACGACCTTCGACTTAGAAACGAATGATTCAAAGTAAAAATCGTTCGACTATTCGACCATTCTATAGTTGAAGTACTGTCTTGAAGTACTGTTTTATAAGCTTTTTTTGATTGAAGAAAAATCCTTTGATTGATCGATTAAAATCCTTTGAATCGTTCGATCCTTATTTTTTACTTCGAGCGATCGTAGGATTTGTGCAAAATCCTTCAAATTCGATATTCGAATTTGAAGGATTTTACTTTGAGGGTTTATTAACCCTCGATATTCGACCCGTAGTAAATGTGCCCCCTTAATGTGTATCTTTAAACACAATACCTTTTGCTTTTTTTGCCTGAATGAATTATTTAACTCACTTGTTTTGCCTAATTTCAATTAAAAAGGTTTGAAATATTATTGTTGTATCGGCTACTATTGTTTCAAAAAGGCTTGGCAAACATTCCTTACCAGCCCCATAGTTCTCTAATTTTGTCATAATCTCATTATAAAGGGGCATAGCCTAGCAGTGATTTCATATTATGTCAAAGTAAAAAGCTCTGTACAAAAATCTAGTAGACGTAAATCTAGAGTAACTGGATTTATGGAGTAAGATGTTTCACTGCTCATCTGAGCAGCTTCTTCAGTTCAACTGACGGGTATAAGAAGTCTTCAGCATATAAACCCTTTCAGTAATCTGATCACAATGGTGCAGGTAACTAGCCAGAGGACTTCCATTACTAGTCAGTTGAACTGAAGGCACTGCTTGAATGAGTAGTGAAATGTCTTCATGATTATTCTGCAAGTCAAGTTGTCCTAGATTTACTTCTACTAGATATACCATGACCTGGATGAATGAAAACCTCCATAGACACTCTGTAAAAGAAATGCAACCAGGCACAGGCACAGGCACAGAGCCCCTGAAGAACCAGATCAGTAAAAACAATATATTTATTACATGAATGTATTTTCACAAAACATAACTTTTATTACATTTCCTACTAGTATTAACTTAAAATACACTGCTCTGCTTCTTTCCACAATAAAATATTATTAGTAATCAATGGAAAATTTTTAATGGCCTTAAGGTAAATTCATGATGCAAAATTCCCTTTTAAGACAAATATTAAAAAAAACAGAGCTTTAAATCCAAGTTCTTTATATGTATCTGTCAAGAAGATATGTTTATATATTTCAAGAAAGCAAAAGAGGCCTATAAAGACAATTTCTAAACCAGTACAGGATCAAAGTAGGTGTTAAAAGTCTAAGGACATTTTAATTGGTATTTTAATTAGCCATAGCAAGGTGATGACCTAGAAGCTCTGCACAGCCAATTTTCTTAAGTCATAAAAGAGCGTGAATCCAGTGCCTAAATGTAATCCTCTTTTCAAAGTGTAAAAAAAGTTCATCAATTAGCATTTCCAGATTATTCTCTGCTTTGGTTATTTAAAAATTTTCTTATATACCATTTGCAATGAAGAAAATTTTTTAAAGTGTCAAGAAATTACACTTTTTTTGTCTGCAAAGAATATTATTTTTTGTGTGTTTTACTAAATTGTCTACTTCTTATATTTTCTTTTGTTTTGCCTTGTATACTTTTTTGTTTTTTGCCATTTTTGACTTTCTTTTATCGTCTTGCTTTTCATTCTGTTTCCTCCACAGCATAGATCTTTAATTTTTACATTTGTGTCCCCATACTTTCTCCCCTTCTACATATTTTTTTTTCTACAGTTGTTTTTGGGTTCCCCTTAGACTTCTTATTTATTAGTCATTTATTAGTCATTTTCATCTTCTTTCTGTTACTTTTTACTTTTTCACTCCCTACATTGTTTGGTTGCTATCTGGTCAGTATTTTCAAAATCTTGAATAAGCAGTCTTGAATAAGCAGACCTGCAAAAGGCCCATAATCATTTCATACATATTTATGTCAGCTTAGATCAATTATCCCTAACAAGTAACTTGCGAGCAACGTCTTGCTCCCTATAGACTTTCTGGTTAAGAGGCCAGTTTGACAACAAGTCATAATTTCACTGCAAAACAGAGTCTGCTTCATACTGGCAGCCAATATCAGAGTATGAAATAGCCGATTATACTGCTTCATACTGGCAGCCCATATCGGCCTATGAAATAGCCGATTATGGCTCTTATTTGGCAACCCAAATAAATACTTGTGTAGACCCCCCAATTGCATTTGACTCAAAGGTAAAAATGGTTGGGACCTATGACTTAGATGTTGATCTTAGCATTTCATGCCATTGAAGTAGATGGTATGTATGGGAGGCATAGAGGTAGAGTATCTCACTTATGTATATTAAAATATAGTTTTATTATTTATTCAGTTCTGTTGAGTTCAGTATCAATTTGGTAATAGATGCAGAAGGTTTAATGAGGTGAAAGCCAAGTTGTATGTGCACTTGGATGCAATAATGTCAATCTGGTCTTCGCATTCCCAGTGTTCCCCAGAAAGCGGCTGGGCACATGCTGCCCCTAATATTTTGCCACCCAAAATCCAGGTCTGCCAATTTGTTCATGGAGTTGTGAACAAAATATATCTTGCAGTGAAAGGGTAATTGTTCTAACAGTGATGAGTAACTGAACAAGGAAACTTATTTTTGCTCAAATATATTACAATTTATTTTTCAACTGTAAGGAAAACTTAAGAGAGTCACTCAGAGAGTATGTACAAACCAAGTGAGCAGCTAATTTTTTTTCCATTTCTTGTAATATGTTTGTTTAGCGCAAATATTAATTGGATTCACAATTAATTAAAAGACACCATCTGGAGAAACAAAAAGTTCTTCTTAGAAACAAAAATATATTGAAATGAATGCCACTCAAAGCTGTTGATGAAAAAAAAAGCTAATTAAAAGGGATATATTCAGTGTTGGCAAAAGGCAAGCCAATATAACTAACAGAATATTTTAAAATCCCACCAGTAATCTTATATAGAAGATTATTTAAAAATAATTTAACCATTAAAGTAACCCAATAGGTTTATTTTGCTTTCAATAAGGATTAATTGTGTCTTAGCTGGGATCAAGTACAAGTTACTGTTTAACCGTACCATAGAGAAAAAGGAAATCATTCTTAAAAACTGGAATAATTTTCTTAAAATGGTCTCTATATAAAATGATCACTGAGATATGATCCAGAGCTTTCTGGACAATGGGATTTCAAATTAAGCATCCCGGATTCCCTGAATATATACTGCCAGTGAATGGTACCTAATAAGTAACAATATCTATTTTACACAGTTGTGCTATAATTTTTGTTTAATATTTGTGTCATGGCAATGGTACAACCACATAAAGGTATTCTAGATGAGGTAGAATAATAGAACATCCAAGTAGTTTGGTTTTCAAAATGTCCTATACCTACTGTACTATGAAATAGTGAGTGTGGAGGGAAAAGATTGCAAAACTCATTCAAAACGAAAAAGTTTCCTTGCTTAGAATGACTTTCTGATTCAATCAGGCATTTAGCCTTTTTTTTCTGAATTGTATTCTAACTATTATGTATCTCATTCAAAGCATAAATCAAGATCTTAAGAATGAAAAATGGTATTCTCTAGTGTGAGTTGGCAGCAGCTTTTGTTGGTTGGGAAATAACCCTGAAAACAGCAGGCATGCCTGATCTCATCACAAATGGAAATGGATGGGTATGGAAACTTTAAAATGTGACCTTTGCCTGCATACGGTGAGTGTCTAAATTGCTAGCTTAATCTGTAGTGCCCACAATGGTCTCATGATAAAAAAGCAATACAGTATGTTGCTAAACCTCTTGTAAATTAAGGGGACATTAGTAGAGGTATTCCAGTAAGTCTTATAAGATGAAAGGATTAATATTAGAAGTAGTAGCAAATTTGCACAATTGCAGTACTGAAACAAAACTTTAAAAAAAAAAATAAAAAAATCTAGAAACCTTTAAAAAAAGCAAACCTGGATAACAGAAACAGTTATAATTTATCAATGGACCATGGTGGCTGGAGCCTGACTTAAGTAATTAAACAATGATAAACATAATAATTGCAAGTTTTGTTCAGGAATGAAGACTAATGTTTAGTGCTGAGCGAAAGTTTTCGCTAGTCATAGTTTTGCAATGAAATTCGACGGTTCATCATCAGTGAATTTTTCCACAAAACTGCATCAAAAGTTCACAAGAAAAAATGGCGATTGACTTCAATGCAATTTGTAAAAAAAAAAAAAAAAAAAGTCAAGAAAAAAGTTTATTGACAAATGATTGACATCCATTGCCTTCAACAAATTTCCACGAAGAAAGCAGCAAAAAACACCCATTGACTTTTTTTGCACAATTGCACAATTTCCCTAACATTATTAACGTTAATATCTTTGTAAATTAAATAAAAGTCATAGATACAGGTAATAATTCTCACAAATACTGGTGTTAATGCAGCAGTGCAGATGGCCTTACAGTATATTTGGAAACATAATTGACTTTGTATTCAAAGGCTTTGTTAGCAAACATAACCTGAATTATTATAGTCTGCAACAGACTAACCATCAAAATCTATCAAGCACAGCTGCTGGAATGAAATGCATTGTATATCATCGCTTATTTTTATCTATTATTGTTTCTTATTCTTATTTCTTATTTCACATACAAGCAAATACTCATCAAGTGTTTTGAGCTAGTGCATCATTAGGTGCACAAAATATTTGTTATATATAAAAATATTTAGACAATGCAGTTGGCTAAGGTAAAGCATTATATTCGCAGTTCACAGTTATATTCACAGTCAGTTGTTGACATATACAATATTTGCAATTAAATTTTTCCCAAGGAAATTATTGCACAAATGTCTTCCTAGTAATTATAATGCTAATAAACAGAAAATGGTGCATATACATGATATAAAAGCAGTGATAGATTGTAGAGTACAGATCAGGAAGGTTTTACTGCCTATATATAGCTGTCATTGCAAGAAGCAAACACCTTTGAAACCTTCTACTGAATTTATTTATCTGTTCAATATCATTATTTCATTTAGGTTCAGCTGATTTGAGGCACCTCACTCTCTGCTGGGAAGGACCTGGCTTTTAGTATAAATGAGTAATTTTCAGCTTCAAGAAACATTGCTCCTTTTGGGGAATGATGCATTCTCCTTTCTCTGTGGCCTTTTATTTTATTTGCTTTGTCAAGTGGCCGATCCGAACATACTGTTCTGTGGTGTTGTAGTGCATTTAACTACAAACATTTCTAGAAATAATGTACCTAATGTATCTTTTCAAATTACACTATCAATATGAAATGTGAAATATTCACAGTTGTAATGCTAGGTTAAGTGCATAAGAAGGCAGAAAATAAACTCTTAATTTGACTAGTACTGTACATTATAGAATATCAAAGCAATTTATTTTTCTTTTGGAACAGATGATGACTCTTCACAAATGCAGGATAAATTCATCATAAATAAAGTGTTCTATGGACTGAAAATATATATGCAGTCCATAGAGGAGTCGGCACACTCGATTCATGGTTCAAGCATGCCTGGGTGCAGTGTCCAAATTTAGAATCTATATCTCATATATATACATATATCCATAGCCTAAGGACCACCCTATTTGATCTTTATGTCAAAAACCTCTTAATAAAAGAAGCGAAAGAAGAAAATGTAATGAGGTAAAACAAAATCAATAAAGTATTCAAATATAAGGAAAAGTAAAAGGAGCCATTGTGTGCCAGATTGATTCAAGTCAATTCATCTCTTGATAAGCAATTGTTTTCTTTATGGGTAATATAATAAAAAGGCTGCCACTTCTGAGGCAGTTTTCCTTTGAAAAATTATTCCATTTCTAACAATTTATCTGAAGTAGATATGGTTGTTCTATAGCCAGTTTAATGTAAAATGGTCAGCAATAACAATGCCATTTCAAATAGGTTTAATCCGCACTGATTTTAACAACAAATTTAAATAAGCATCTAACATCTAATATATGGATGTTTGGGAGCTCCCCTAAGGTCCTAAAAGACAGCAACGTTGGGGCCCTTAAACAAAGATTCAGCCCTCCGCTACTCAGATGCAGCCAGGTCTTAAAGTGAAAGAACCAGGACAAGAGTTCTGGGCAAGCAAGAGTAGGGGAAAGTGTAGCCATAGGCCAGGGTCAAAAACCAAACAGACAGCGCAGTACAGAATTGGGAAGCAAAAGTATAGTCAAGGCCTGGTCAAACCTATCAGTAAATACAGTACAAAGTCAGAATCCAGAATAGTAATCAAATACAGGCAAAGGTACTGTAGATTTATGCAGCAATACAGCTTTAGTCAAGAGCAGAAAGGGGTCAGAGAAACAGACTAGAAGTGCACATAGGAACTGTAAAAAATAGATCTAGATATTAATTATTTAGTATTGCTCCAACTATGATTTCACCCGCAGTGCAGAATATAAAAGGACACAAGCATGCATGTATGCATCAAACCCGGAACTGGAGCGCATCTGCATGCAGAAGAGGAAGCGATGGTTGCGGACATCCCTGCACCCCACTAGACCACCAAGTACCGTTACCAGTCCCTATTTTGACAACGCAGCCCAAGTTTCTCTTTGATCTCCTGCACTGACACCACAAAAACTCAAGATTCTGAAACTTAATTAAATAAGGTGCTTTTTGACCTAGAGTCCATAATACTCAGCACCTGCACGTAGATACATTTGTAACAATTTAAAATTATCAAAGATGCAATAACTATTTAAGATTTAAGTAGATCTCTTGGGAGAACTGACACACAGTTTAAAGGGCAATGCCACCTTTATTAGCAAAACTGTAATAGCACATAAAACTCCAGGAAATGTGTTCAAACTTTCATAACCTGCCAATTTTTGTAAAATGGACATAGTAATTTGGGGGTGTGGCCATAAAATGGGCATGGTCAAATGATTTTCCCGCACTATGCAAGCCAGATCTTTTTGGCCCTCTTTCCATTTTTCAAGGCCTTTTGGGATCTGTAGTCTCCTCATTCACACTGTTATTTACACCGCTCTCAGAATATAAATCAAGAAAACAACGTAATTCTCTTATTTGCAAAGAAACTTACAGGGATATACTCAGTCATTGAAAAAATTCTTATTTCTACTCTACGTCTAATATTAACAGATATTTTTCTTCTTAAAATATTATCCAATAGAAGGGAAGAATCTATTTTTATGCATCAGCCAATCATTTAAATTTGGAAAGATATTATGTTTTGATGCGACACTGACAGCCCCATATGCATCAAAGGAACACTTTGATTTTTTTGGAACATCAAAGGCTAAGCATTCAGGATGGCAACTCGTTTGGGAAAGGCATTGTGAAAACCCAACAGAAAAATCCATGCAGATTAATTAATCATGTGGTGATCCAGATAAAGAAGAAACTGAACATTTCTTTAAATGAATGGTTGCACGTATATACAGTATTACGTGTTATAATCCCTTTACTAAGTGTAATAGAAAAGGCTTTTTGCCTTCCTTATTTCAGTCTTGTCCTTGCAACTGTAGAAAATAAGCAACATTAATTTAAGATACATAATGGTAAAGATAACCAAGGAGGGGAAATTACATTTGCAATATATATAAATACAGTTTATAATATAAAATAAACCGAGGGATGTCACAAAGTGCTGGCTCTGAAATGCTGTGACACCTGTTACCAGACTTGTATGTGAATAACTGAGAGAATTGTGATTTTCAAACCTCAGATTGCGCTTTAAGAGAATAAAGCCTGTTGCTGTTTTTTTTTGTTCAAGAACCTTCTGACCTCCAATTCTGTTATTCAGGTAGTTGCAGAACACCATTCCTTCACCCTTTGAACAAGCAAAGACCTATCCTGTGGAGAGAGGGTCAAAGGTAACTGGTGCTCTGCCTGTTTCTTAGCCGGACAAGGCCTCGCCTAGCCTAGATGGGGTTACATTGACAAAAGAGAAGTGTCACTCTCAATCTTGTTAAGTTTAAGTTTAAGGGGAAATGCATTTGGGAATGGCAGCAGGGGCCCTTTGTAATGAACAAAAATATTTAAACCAAGGGTGACTGCATCTCCTTTAAATCATTGCCAGTGATTTTTACATGCAATTTTTTTAATATAACAGTGAAATACATCTACTGAAATAAAAATGTAATTGTTAGCTCATATTTGATCTATAATACAGCTATATGTCTGGTAAAATCCTTTACAGAATAATTTATTATATAGGTGCTGTCCCAGTAGTTAAAAGTTTGTTATGTTAAAATGTATATGTTTTATGCCTAAATGCTTACACATTATTATGCTGCAACCTAGTGACCAAAGCTATACGGCAGGCTCTGTATTTCCTTGTTTGTAAAATCCTCCTCCTATTCACTTCCTCATGTGTGATATCAGTTCCTCCCATAATCCTTTGTGTTCCTGCTTTCCATGGGTGAGGAGCTACTTGGAGCTACTCTAAGGTTAGGATAATGAATATTCTTTTTGACCTGCAGCACTTGTACATCCACTGCTACATGTGTCCATCCACCTCAAATAAAGCACCTTTATGGATTCTAAGGGGCAAATTCACTAAAGTGCAAATTCGCCAGCTTGACATCATTTTGTTACTTTGCCGATTTACTAACGGGTGCTGGCGTAAATTCCCTAGCGAAGTGGACCTACTCTAGCTCTACTTCGCACCCTTATGCCAGGAGAAGTTGCGATATGGTGAAGGGACGTAACTACGCTAATTCACTAACTTGCAGATTTTACTGAACGTTACCTCTTGCGTTAGACTTGCCTTCAACACCTCAGACCAGGCGAAGTGCAATTGAGTGGATAGGGCTTGCTTCAAAAAAAAGTTGAAAGTCCCAAAAAACGCTGGCGTCTTTTACTTTTTTAAGGGTGATAGGCTGAAAAAGATCGTAAATTTGTTTGGGGGTACCCTCCTTCCCCCCTACATTTCCTAACATATGGCACCTAAACTATACAGTGGGCACATGTATATTTTATAAAGCTTTCCCAGGCTTGTGTAGTGTAATGTACTTGCTGCTATATATACGTCCATTGTACTTTAACTTGGCGATGTATGCAAATTAGGCATCGCTCGCGTAACTTTGCTTTGCTTGACGAATTAACACTACCGCAACTTCGCTACGTTTCGCCTCCCTGAGCTCAACTTCTGATTTTAGTGAATTAGCAGCGCCCTGGCGAAACTTCGCCTAGCGAAGTGCGACAAAGGCGTCGCTAGCGGATTTTCACTTAGTGAATTTGCCCCCAAGTGTCTGGTGAGTTAAGCTTTCTGGCAAATATTGCCCTCAGCAGTTGTTAACAGCCCATATAGGCCCAGCAGGGAGGTCTCATGGGGAAATCAACCACTATCACAGCAATTGGAGTCAGAATAAAATAAAAAAAATCCCACAACCTTCAATAGATATTTATTGTTACATTTATGGAAAACATTAGGTTGAAGTCAGCCAGCCATAGTTACGAGACATGTCATCAGAAAAATAGATTCATGTTTAACTAATTCATGTATAACAGTAGGTGGTATTTGTCTAAAACAATGTGAATATGTGCACTGTTATGCAGGCTCAAGAAATGTCAGGACGTGGAAGCAATTATCCCTCTTTATTCTTACTTACCATATAATAAAGAGCAGGCAGGCATACAACTTCAGTGTGTGGGACTAAATACAACATAAATGGCATCTTCATATTTTTAGTTTAAACTATGAAAAGTGCTTCTACTCTTTCCAATAAATATAGATTTTATAGTGTTGCATGCTGCCTTTGGAAAAATGACTACATTTATAAAAAGCAATATACAATATAGGAAGTCTGTTAGATTGTTATATAATGAGCTTTTTGAAAATAGATAGATAAATAAAACAACAAAAACATCACATTTGTCTTTAAAAGGGAAGCTTCAGATGAAGTGATATAGTTATTTAGTACCTGCCATACTCCATATAATCTTATAGTGCTCAGAAACAGAAAACCTTGATTAAATCAGATGGCACTCAAATTTCCCTCTTGCTATGTTGTGCATGGAACCCCTGAGCAGCAGATTTCCCTGATTGAGCACCATGCTAAGGGGGTTATTTACTAAACTCCGAATGCAAAAATCACGAGAAAATTGTGATTTTCTTTTTATAAAATCTGACTTTTAAAGAATTTATTAAACCACGAGGATAGAAAAGTCAGAATAAAAAATCCGGCATCTCAGACCTGTCGAGGTTGCATATAAGTCAACGGGAGAAATCCTAATGATTTTTTGATGTGCGCTGGGTTTCGTGCAATACCCCAACGTTTTCAGAGTTTTCAAGCAAAAAGCATAAAAAATCTGAGTTTTCTGGGGAAAAATCCGAAAAATCATGAAAATCGGATAAAAATTCCGAAAAAGAATCATAAAATCTGATTTTTTTCCCACAAAGCAAATTTTCAGGAAAATTTAATAATAAATAAGCTTAATAAAACCTGAGCAGATTTGATCGGCGTTTGTAGCAGAAAATATTACTGTAAGATAAATTTGGACTTTGATTAATAACCCCTTAATGTTACACAGAACCTGGATTTGTGTTAAAGTGGTAGCCTCAATTAATAATATAAATATTCAGCCTCTTAAGCAATGCCATACAATTGGGTGCATACGCTAAAGACATAACAACCACATACATGAATACAATCAAATATACAAAACTAAAGTGCCATGTGGTAAGAGACACATTAGGAAGGAGGTCCTTCTTCCATATAGCTTACAATCTACAGGCCCCGTCAACCCAGGCCCATTCTCCCGCCCGAGTCAAAGTTGAGGAGGAAGGAGGTTAAAGGCACAGGTACCTGTGCACATGGGGTGGGAGGGGGGATGTCAAAGGAGAGCCTGGAATATTGCCAGGAGTGCCCTTGAAGTTGTAGCCATGGTGGGCTCTAGTCAGATACTTACAATCTGAGTGGATAACATATAGGCACAAACTGGAGGGCAAAAGTGCGCATGTTTTGGCAAACCTTCATAATTATGGAGCCCAACCTGCACAACCTTAGTCCAGGTGGGTTCAAAAGATTGTCCACAAATGGTTGGCCTGAAATAGTCCTACAGTTGCATGGGGTGAAGCACATACTGTCCCTTCTCTTGGAATTTAAATAAATGTGAAAGGACTATCCCCTTCTTTGCTTTCATCTGTTCGACATCCCATTTATTCTGTTTCCACATGGCAGTGCAAGGTAACACTAACAATCTGTTTCCTAGTAAAATTTAATCTTACTTGGATTATACCACTACAAAGTCTGTACAATAAATACTCAAATTTTGTAAAATGTCTTTGAAAACTTTTTAATAAAAAATGTTACAAAAATATGCAGCAAGTCATCCATAACTACAATTCAAATTGCACTAATTGCGCTATATAGATCAAAGATAATTGCTGGATGGTTGCTAATGGCTGGTTCTTTGTTAATTGTAAGGCATCACTGTTAATAACTGTTATTGGTTGTTTGTTAAATTGAAAAAATACTTTAACGTAACTTTTTCTAAAAATTAACTAGACATTCACTATAGTCACAGTTTTACCTTGCACAACTGGCAAGCTATGCTTAAAGGTATACTGTCATGGGAAATGAAATGAAATCAAAATGAATCATTTAATACAGCTGCTCCAGCAGAATTCTGCAATGAAATCCATTTCCATATCACTCTAACTTGCAGTACAGCAGTAAAGAGTGATTGAAGTTTATCAGAGCACAAGTCACATGACCAGTGGCAGCTGGGAAATTGACAAAATGTCTAGCCCCATGTCAGATTTCAAAATTGAATTTAAAAAAATCTGTTTGCTCTTTTGAGAAATGGATTTCAGTGCAGAATTCTGCTGGAGTAGCACTATTAACTGATGCGTTTTGAAAAAAACATGTTTTCCGATGACAGGATCCCTTTAACTTTACTTTTTGTTAGTTATCCATTAATCTACTGTATTTTGTGCATTTCAGCTTTTTATTTTATGACTTTCCGTTCAACTACTGAATCTGCTTTGTGGTGTCTGTCAAATGTTACTAGAAATCCTATAATAATAATAATAATAATAATATATATATATATATATATATATATATATATATATATATATATATATATATATATATATATATATAATGCTATAACTTGCTGTGTTCTAATTTTAGATATAGAGAATCTTGTCAAATATTAGTGCCATTTTCTTGGGACAAATTCTTTAATCTGCAGGTCTCTAAGTATGAGCTTCACTGAAGATATGGTATATGAAATTTCCAAAGATAAAAATTGAGCTTGAAAGGCACAACGTAATTGAAGATACCAAAAAAACTGTAATTGTCTGCCAAACTTGGTCTACAACTGTTCAAAACTAGAACATTCCCCATCCACTGTAAGATCACCCAAGGATTTCATACCTTTACTAGCCCAGTAACTAAAATCTTGGAATTCATAGAAATACGGGAGAGTAGAATTTCTCCACTATGGTTTGTATTTTACAGGCTAGTCGCCATGCACTATAGGGACTGGTAACAGTAGAAGGGCATCTGACAGCCAATAGGGAATCTTTTTAATTGCCTCCAATGAACAACATAATTTTCTAGCAGAAGAACTCCAGAGTCAGTTTAATAAATATACAGGTTTGGAATATGTTATCCAGAAACCAAAAAGCTCTGAATTATAGATCATCTCCCATAGACTAAATTTTATCAAAAAATAACAGTTTTAAAAAAGTATTCCTTTTCATCTGAAATTATAAAACATTACTTTGTACTTGATCCAAACTAAGATATAATTAATCTCGTTAGAAGCAAAACCAGCCTTTTGGGTTTATTTCATGTTTATTTGATTCTCTAATAGATCTAAATTATGGAAATATCTATTATCTGGAAAGCCCAGATCCTGAGAATTCTGGATAACAGGTCCCATGTAATTATTTGACTGGTTTTCAAATCAGGAAGGGCTAAACCCCCTTCCTCTAGTGATGCTGTAAGAGCTTGCCAAGCTATCATTGGGGCTTTATCAGCCCAAACGATGGAAAATAGTATTGAATTTATTCTCTAAAATAGACCCAAATAGGCAAATCTGAAAAAACTTTTATGTATATGGGCATAATTTATATGGTACCTCTATTGCAGGTATTTATAAGTAAATTAAGAGTTATGTGCAGTCTGTCAACACTGGTTGAATGGTGAATGCTGTAGGTTACAACTAGTACTGTATAGGATACCGGAAGAAGGAAATATCTTTTAGAAGTTTTTAAAACTTATTAAGACCTCATTAAACCTGACTTTCAAAGGACATGAAGGATAATTTATGATACTGGTCATAAGTGTGAGTGAGCTAATATATAAAGAAATGTTATTCTTAATGACCCCATTCATTAATGGTTCAGTACTTGCGTTCAAATACACTCTTTGCACTTCCATATACTTGTACTAAGCACCACTGGACCTGTCCTGCCTCTTCTACTGAACAAGTGCACCTATTGATGCTGGTTAACCCTGGAACTCTAAATGTGGTGATAATTCCAGGGTTTCCACAGAGGATTGCTTGAATAGGTGCAGGAAATTTGTGTTAAAGGAATCACACACTGATGCATTTTAACATTGCACTCACAAGGCCATGCAATTCCTACTCTGGAAATGTTAGCTGTAGCTAGGGTTGTCACCTATTCCGTACAGGGGGCGGGTCAGTGATGTCAGTGGGTGGGGGCTATGATTTGGCAATTGACAATTGGCTTATAGCCATGTCAATCTCAGGGATTCATTCCCGGTTTTGACCTGGCAATTTTGACCCGGGCAACCCTTCCAAAAAAGCAGGCTGTCCAGGATTAAATCGGACAAGTGGCAACCCTACCTGCAACATGTGTTGATTACCATCAATTGCATTTGTTCTTTCCAGTTGTTTATTCTTTTTTATTCATTTTTGTTGTTTCCCCAATGGGACCTTTCCAATGAAGTCTAATGCAGAAGCAGCCATTTCAAGTTAAACACAGTTTTTAAAATGTGCCTTAGCTTGAAGCAGTCTACAATGTATAGCCATGGTTTTAAGCAAGCTGGACGTTGTTGCCTGGCAACACCTGGTGACCCAAAGTTAGGGTGCCTATTATAATTGTTCCCATAATTAACTGCAGTTTTAAGGGTAAGCACAATGGCAAAACAAAATGAACCCCAAATGGCACCCTATTCACTGTCCCCATATAAATATTACATTTAAATATTGAAATTTTGCACACATAATTGTAAAAAAATGCTATTGTTCAGTAGAAAGGTATCATCTTTTGCATCTGACAAAAATCTAGAATGCATACTTATTCGTTTTTGCTTCACAACATTCAGTAGCCTACTGTTACATTGAATTTGTCAGAAATCAAGCAAGCCTTTCTCAGGTAAATAAAAGGTCCCAAATTCATACATTTCTTAGGAAACATATTGACACAGTAAGAAATGTACTCAATGTGTGCCAAGGGAATAAGTGACAAAGCAATGCTTTGCAGAATAAATGTTTGCATGTAGTGCTGCTGTTTAATGTCATCCACAGTAAGGTTACTGTGGAGAAGTAATGTTGATTCCAGAAGTATTTTTTTTAAAAATTAGTAACTTAGTTAAGGTACTACAAACATACTGCCTGTTATTGGCGGCTATGGTTACTAGACAAGGAATAAACATACGGCAATCTTTTACATTAACTCCATAGTTATAACAATTTACATGCAATATAATACTTGCCATCATTTTTTCCAGGTAAGGACATTTGAAAGTAGCTCTTAAAGGTATTGTTTTTGGCATTTGAAACCACAACTCTAAAAAGGATGAATGTCAATGTATTTATTAAAAGAATATAAAAAGTACAAATGAGTTTCTTGGACAATTTCTGCAAAAAATCCAAAACTTTTCAAAGCATTAATGGTTTTAAAGTGGTTCAATGAGATCAGCTCCCACTGACTTCTAGCACCTAAACTAAAATGGTTTAGAAATATAGGAAAACCACAAATGTTTCAAGATTTGTGGGGGAAAAAAATCACAATTCGAAAAGTAGGTGTTTTTTTTAAAAAAAAATAGTTATTAAGTTAAGGTACTACAAGCATAGTGCCTTAGAGTTTATGGGAGTTTTTTATGCTGTAAGATTTTGTAGTGCAAAATACATTGGGATCCTTGAGCATTTTGTTGCCACACTCTTTGCACTTCCATATACTTGTACTAAGCACCACTGGACCCGTCCTGCCTCTTCTACTGAACAAGTGCACCTATTGATGCTGGTTAACCCTGGAACTCTAAATGTGGTGATAATTCCAGGGTTTCCACAGTGGATTGCTTGAATAGGTGCAGGAAATTCAAAAACTTTTAAAAGTATGAATGGTTTTAAAGTGGTTCAATGAGATCAGCACAGCTCCAACTGACTTCTATAGCACCTAAACTAAAATGGTTTAGAAATATAGGAAAACCACAAATGTTTCAAGATTTGTGGGAAAAAAAAATAGTTACTAAGGTAAGGGTAAGGTAAGGGGTCCTTGAGCATTTTGTTGCCATGAAAAACCATGCTAAAAATTTTCCTGGTGGTTTTGTGAAAGTATATGCAGATGGTGAAATTTGGAATTTTGCTACAAATCCATATCTGCTGAAAATTTTTGATAAGCTTATGATAAAAAGATGGAGGCTGGAAGTATAGGAAGATTGATATAGCTGATCTTGATCTGTATTTGTGGGTAAAATATGCTTTGTTTTTGGAGTTGGCAGTAGTGATGTGTGGGCTGGGCCGATACCCGGGACCTGTGCATTTCGGGCCGCCCTTGTTGCACCATTTGCAGGTCACAGTTATGGTTGAGCTCTTCTGCATGCTCTACCCACCCGTGACCAGGTCAGGTGGGGTCTTTCACTAGTTGGCAGAAGTCCTATGTAGATAGCAGTAAGGTGAGTGTTTCTGTTTGTAAGGAATGTAGAATGGTATTGAATAAGTGTTGTGGATTGCTGATAAGTGTACTACTGTAATAATCATGCTTTAAATAGAAGAGGGCACAAATTAGGCTACAACCGGAGCTCCTGATATAGAAGAAAGTTAGCTATTGCTTGGATTCCCTCCACATGCTCTCTTAAGATCACGTACAGTATTACTGAGATATACACTTAAGGGGTTATAAGGGGGTATAAGTTTTTTTCCCCCAAATCTAAAGACCTAAATTTGAATTTTTAGGACTTTAGATCTGAAAAAAAACAGTGGACATTTCAGTAATCCTGTATGTAATCTGCAGAGTACGTGTAGAGAGAATCCAATTATTTGTAGAATTCTTTTATAGAATGATATATATTCAAATAGCAGAGCACAATAACATGATTTGCATTATTGCATATGTGAAGATGAGAATGCTTAACTAATATGTGATTCCTAATAAAATTTTGAAAATTAAACTGAATATCAGACCTTAATGGTGCTCTAGATGAAGTTTAACATTGCACCCATTTCCCATTACTCATGTTTATAAACCCTTAAGGCTGACAAAACAAATTATTTAATGATTACTCTAATTATGTTAATGCTATGATTCATGTTTAACACCAGAGGTAAAATAAAAATATGTTTCGACAGAAAAGGAATTCAGCAACCATATTCTTGTTTTTAAAAAGCGCAGGAGTAAAACTCAATCCACTTCTGTAAGTGAGCTATTAAGCTTTTTCCTTTGTTGAAAAAGATAATCCTTACACATTATAACACAATCTGGAACATATATAGTAGATATTTTTTATTTAAATTAAGGTAAATAGACAAAACATTCATAATGAGCTAATCTTTTAAAATGATGTGTTTTATTCTGTTCTAGATTAATTTACTGAAATGAATGCAGATGAATGTGGAACTCACTTAATATAATCGTTATGGGATTATGATTATATCATATCAATGAGCAATAAATTGCAAGGTGACAGCCTGTCAGGACTCTAAGGGGTTTATATGGTTATTACTTTTTTGATCTCTTTACGTCAAAGATTAGTGGTGAGTAAAGAAGATCATTAATACTTATAATTACAGTGTACAATTAGCAAATTGAGTACAGGACTAAGGCTCCAAGATCTGATATCACATGTTGTGTTGCTGCTTTACACTGAAAGATAAAGATGAAAAAGTGTGAGTAAGGGGACTGTACAAGACAGAATGTAACTCTAAAATCAATATAAATTAGATATTTTATATTCTGAACCTAGCTATAGCCTGATGCTGTTAAAAGTCAGAATAAAAAAGTATTCCATCTCAAACCTGCCGAGGTCACATAGAAGTCAATGGCAGATCCCCCTTTTACAAATATCATGATTTGCGCTGGGTTTCATACAATAATCGGATTAACTCGTGGTTTTAGGGCGATAATACGAAAAAAATCGTACAATTTAGATTTTTTTCCATCAAATCTTTTCCTGCACCAGATTTTTTTTTTAGTAAATTGATTGATAATTATGGTATAAATGTGTAAGGGAGTTTGGTCAAAGTGGTTTTAAGAAAACAGTGAGAAATTTTTTGATTTTAGTAAATAATCCCCTAAATGTTCAGCATCTCTGTAAACAGAACTAAAACGGGATCTGTAAAATATCTACAACTTCAGAAGCTCACCATCTTGTATTTTATTAGGCGTATAAATAACACTGCTCATGCACAGTGGACAACTACTGAGCAGCTAGGCTTAGGCCTTGCTGGAAATCATCATGTAGAAAATAATTTTGATTTGGTTTTTACATTTTGATACAACTTGCACTGGTTTCAGAGCTGCCATGCTATGAGAATCTGAATCTGATCAGCCTTGTAATGTGAATTTTACATTCTTTATATGCAGTATATTGTGAGTCTTTCCCTAAGCTCAGACTGCAGCACAGAACATGTAAGAAAATAAGATCTAGGAGCTACTGAGAGCATAGACTAACTGCTGAAGTGATGGCCTTGGGCTTGTACAGAATCCTAAATAGTGATGGGCGAATTTATTCGCCAGGCGCGAATTCGCGGTGAATTTGCACGATTTGCCGCCAGCGAATAAATTCGCGAAATGCCGGCAAAAATTTGTGGCAAAAACTCGCCGGCGTCAAAAACGGGCGCCGGCGTCAAAAACGGGCGCCGGCGTCAAAAAAAATGGTTGCCGGCGTAAAAAAAAAGGGTGCCGGCGTCAAAAACGAGATGCCCGTGCCGTTTCACAAAATTTTCACCGTTTCGCGAATTTCACGCCAAATTCGCAATTTTTTCGGGGAAACTGTGCAAATTCGCCCATCACTAATCCTAAAACCTAATGTGCAAAATTAAAATGAAATACAGTATAAGCTTCAGTCATTGAAAGTCATTGAAATTAGAAATGTTTTAAATATAATCAATAAAAACACAGACTCATTTCTGAGTCAGGAGTCTGATTTAGAATCACAGGCAGGTATTATATAGCCTTTGGAGGGGTGATCCTTTTGCCTAGAAGTTGTATTAAAGTTCACTCTTTTAAAATCACCAGAAATCTTGTCTCTCTACATGCAGGATTTGTGTCAAAGTAATTTATTTATGTGAGCTTTAAAACATCTGCTAGAAAATGAACCCCCCCCCTGAAAGAAATGTTACAATCAAAATCTGACAACCAACTTCTGCATGTTGCCATTTAGGAGGTTATTTATTAAGTCCAAATTTTTCCTGGCCGTCTTTGAAAGGGGTTGTTCATCTTTGAGATAACTTGAGATAACTTTAGTATGATGTAGAGAGTGATATTCTGAGATAATTTGCAATTTGCAATTTGTTTTCATGTTTTATTATTGAAGGTTTTTGAGTTATTTAGCTTATTATTCAGCAGTTCTTCAATTTGCCCTTTAAGCAATTTGGTAACTAGGGCCCAAATACCCTAGCAACCATGCATTTGAATAAGAGAATGAAATATGAATAACAGAGAGTCTGAATAGAAGGATCAGTAATAAAAAGTAGCAATAAAAATACATTTGTAGCCTTACAGAGCATTTGTTTTTTTAAAAGGGAGTCAGATAGAGACAGATAACTATGCTTAGAATAGGTCATTCTATAACATAATAAAAGTTACTTTATCGGTGAACCACCCCTTTAAAGGGAAAAATAAAAGAAAAACTTGACTCTTTAGTGATTTATTGAACTCTGATAGTGTTAAAAGTTAGAATAAAAAAGTACTCCAACTCAGACCTGCCGAGATCATGTAGAAGTCAATGGGAGATCTGCAAATTTGTAGTCTGGCAGATTTGGTCAGAGTGTTTTTCAGAAAATAGCGAGAACATTTTGGATTTTGATAAATAACCCCCTTAGACTAAGGGGCAAATTCACTAAGCCGCGAAGCGCCGAACGCTAGCGTTAATTCGTTAGCGTTTGGCATTTTCGCTACTGCGCAAATTCACTAACGAACGCTGGCGTAGTTTCGCTAGTGTTACTTCGCAACCTTACGCCAGACGAATTTTCGCTAGCGACGAAACTACGCAAATTCACTAACTTGCGCAGTGTACTGAACGCTACCTTTTACGCTAGACTTCCTTCGCCACCTCAGACCTGGCGAAGCGCAATAGAGTAGATAGGGATTGTTTAAGTCCCAAAAAACGCTGGCGTGTTTTCTACATGATGGCTGATAGGCTGAAAAAGATCGAAAATTTTTGGGGCTCCCCTCCTTCCCCCCTACATTTCCTGAGTCATGGCAACTTACCTAGACACATGTGTAGGGCAAAATAAAATTTTTATTTGCTGATTTGAAGGTTTTCTAGGCATTTGTAGTGCAGATACATGTTCCTCCATTGAAATTTGAATTTCGCGCCGTATGCAAATTAGCCTTCGCTAGCGTAACTTCGCTTTATATAGCGAATCAACGCTAGCGCAACTCCGCAACCTTACGCTACCTCTGTGCGCAACTTCGGATTTTAGTGAATTTGCGGAGCCCTGGCGAAACTACGCCTGGCGAAGTGCGGCGAAGTGCGGCGAAGTGCGGCGAAGTGCGGCGAAGTGCGGCGAAGTGCGGCGAAGTTGCGCCTGGCGCAACTTCGCATCTTAGTGAATTTGCCCCAAAATGTCTTGATACACAGTTTTTTTCTAGTCTGATTTTTAAAGGTTAAAATAAAAACTATATTTTTTAAAGTTTTTATTGAAGTCCGATGGTGTTAAATGTCAGATGAAAAAAGTACTCCAACTCAGACCTGCCAAGAACATGTAAAAGTCGACAGCAGATGTCCCGTTAACAATTGTAGATTTACTTAGTTGTGCTGCGTTTTGGAACGATTTTACGAAAAAATTGTATGATTCGGTATTTTGTACATGACTTTTTCCGCATAAGAAAAATGCCTCAAAATTTATTGATAAATATAAGGGGAGGAAGTCTGTATGGACTTTTCAGAAAATAGTGAGAACTTTTTGGATTTTGATAAATAACCCCCAGAATGTATGTATTTCTCTGGTATATCTTGGTGGTTGGTATGCTGTTCCACATCTTGGATTAACACCAAGATCTGGTTCTTGCACTTTCCTTTTCATACTTTTTCAAAAGGTTTTAACTAAACCTTTTTTAGCCTCTGAATAATAATAATTTTGTTTATACCCTCCCAGGTTTATTTGTAAATATAGCAGTAACTTTGACAGTCCATATGCACTGCTTTCTCAACCGGTGCAGTGTAATGGGTTTAACATTTGGAAACGATTTCATATGGACTTAATTATCAGTCCTAGAATTATTCATTTGCTCCTAAGTGATCATACTCCTTAAAAGTAATTAAAATCCTTTGAAAGCATATTTTATAAATACAAAACTGGCAAGAGTGATGTAATTTATATTCCACACCTACATCATACATTTATCAAGTTTACCTGCATATATATTTATAAATTTATTTGCCTATAAATCTAAGAAAATGCCTATTCAGAAAACCATAAAATATTATGTCAAGCATCTGAATTAATGCAATTATTTCAGTTCTTGTCAGAATCCATGAACTTTATATATGGGTACTATAATGTGCTTTTGCAATGTTCTTATTATTGAATTTTATGCTCTTTTATCTCATCATAGATTTTAAATAAGGGCCAATTAAAAAAGGAATGTGACATTTCTGTTATGGTAGAAGCACAATAACATTATGCATTAATTTTATCATCATGGAATTCTTCAAGTTATTTACAGATCTATTAGCACATCATACATTTCCCAAACATTGTGCTTGTAGGATATAATAAGTAAAAATTTAATTTACAGTCCTTCATTCTAAATTACTTCAAGATTTTAAATTCTAGAGCTAGTATATTTTTTATTTTTCAGGCAATGTGATTGTTTCCTTATTTTTATATAAGCTAAGCAAACGCTGGAATGTTTATTTTAATGTTAATGAATAAATCATTGCATTGGGTTTTCCCCCCTAAAATAAATGTAAAGAAATGTATAGTGATGGGCAAATTTTTCCTGTTTCACCGAGAAATTAGCAAACTTCGAGAAAATTTGCAAACTGGTGACAAATTTGAGAAAAGCATTGAAGTCAATGGGCGTCAAAATAATTTTGACGTGCAACAATTTTGACACAAGCAACAATTTTTCTACACACAAAATTCAAGAAAAGCATTAAAGTCAATGGGCGTCCAAATAATATTGATGCGTGACAATTTCTATGCACGCAAAATTTTTACATGCGTGTCCAAATGCATTAAAGTCAATGGGCGTCTGAATAAGTTAGATGTGCGACAATATTGGCGAGCGACAATTTTTTTGTTGCAGCAAATTTTCCCAAAAAATTTTTTGCTGCAGTTTAGCAAAAACATTCACCAACTTAGTTGCCCTTCTCTGTACCCTCTCTAATACAATAATGTCCTGTTTGAGTGATTGGGACCAAAACTGAATATTCTAGATGGGGCCTTACCCATGACTCTATGCCCCTTTTAATACAGCTCAAGACCTTATTTGCCCTTGATGCTGCTGACTGGCATTGCTTGCTACAGCCAAGTTTATCATCTACAAGGACTCAAAGGTCCTTTTCCATAATGGATTTGCCTAGTGCAGTCCCATTAAGGGTATAAGTGGTTTGGATATTTATACATCCCCGGAGCATGACTCTACATTTATCAACATTGAATCTCATTTGCCACTTCCCAGATTGGCAGTTTGTCAAGATCCTGTTGCAAGGATGCCGCATCCTGGATGGAATTAATTGTGCAGGATAGTTTTTTGTCATCTGCAAACACTGATACATTACTTACAATATCTCCCCATAGTCATTAATAAACAAGTTAAATAAAAGTGGACCCAATACCGAGCCCTGAAGGACCCCACTAAGAAAGTTACTCCAAGTAGAGCATTGCCAGGCTGAGATGGTAATCCCTTTTTAAATATTGGAATGACATCATCTCCAATCCATAGGTACCATACCAGTTGAAAGCGAATCTGAGAAAATCAGAAATAGGGGCTGGTCTAAAACTGAACTAAGCTCACTTAGAACCTGGGGGTGTATGCCATCAGGCCCTGGAACCTTGTTTATATTAATTTATATTAAAGCTTTATGAATCATATCCTGAGTCAGCCACTGACTAGATTGAGCTGAACCATCAGTGCAGCTATGAAGTGAGCCTGGGAACCCAGACTCCTTTATTGTATACACTGAAGAAAATAACTGATTTTGCACATACGCCTTTTCTGTATATTTTACAACAATACTGGATCAACACTTTCATCTTTTTACTATTAATATATTTAAAAAACTTTTTGGGGTTAGTCTTAGCCTCCGCCACAATGCATTCTTTATTTACTTTCTTTGCCTTCTGGATTGCTGTTTTATAACATTTATTTTTAATGTTTATATTCAGCTTCTGT
Source organism: Xenopus laevis (assembly GCF_017654675.1). Taxonomy (NCBI): domain Eukaryota; kingdom Metazoa; phylum Chordata; class Amphibia; order Anura; family Pipidae; genus Xenopus; species Xenopus laevis. The sequence continues at coordinate 36,411,029 of NC_054378.1, read as the reverse complement.
CCCAACAGACATAGTTTTTAAATGCTTTTCTCTTCTTTCCTATTAACTTCTTTACTTCTATATTAAGCCACATAGGGGCAAATTTACAAAAGGGATAAGTGGCTAACGCTGGTGAAAATTTGCCAGCGTGACATCATTTCGGCATGATAGAGTGACCTCTATCACCAGACTTACCTTTGCCACCTAAGAGCAGGCGAAGTGCAATAGAGTAGATAGGACTTGGTCCAAAAAAAGTTTTTCTAAGTCCCAAAAAACGCTGGCGTCTTTTCCTTTTTACAGGGTGAGAAAGATCATACATTTTTTTGAATACCCTCCTTCCCCCCTTCATTTCCTTACATATGACACATAAACTATACTGTGGGCTCATGTGTAGGGCAATATAACAATATTTTCTTTTATTAAGGTTCCCTGGGCTTTTGTAGTCGACCTTTATTTGCTGCAACATAATCTCCAATTTTACCAGTCAGACTCCTTGCATTTGCAAACATACATTTAATACTGGTACCATATTGAACAAATGACACGTGGTCCTCCCTATCCTTAACAGTAACCCCAACCAAATCTCCTGGCAACATCCGAGTAGCCATTTGTTATACCATATGTTACATGTTTATTTCCCAGCCCACATTTCCAAACCCCATCCATTTGATTTTGAGGGGGAAGGTGGTTCATGCTACAGATTCATTGTTATTGCTACTCTCTTAGTCACATTCCAGTCTCTTATTTAAATCAGTGCATGGCTGCTAAGATAATTTGGACCCTAGCAACTAAATTGCTGAAATTGCAAATTGGAGAGCTGCTGAAAAAAGTGAAATAATTTAAAAACACAAATAATAATAAATGAAAAGCAAATTGAAAATTGTCTCAGAATATCACTCTCTACATTATACTAAATGTTAGTATGTGAACAACCCCTACCAGCGATTATCCTGAAATCAACGATTTTGTGTATTAACTAGTATGGCCATTTTTCTATTGTGCCTACAGCTCTTATCTCAAATCTTATCGAAATCTTCCTTGATCTTCTTCATTAGTTCTGGAAATTCCTCAAAGAACAGAAGACGACACTCTGGCCTAATCTAACCTTACACAATTGTGCTCATTATCAAGCTAGCTAATAAAATAATTTGTCATGCTTGAAATGCTATTAGTTTTATCTAGTACACAAACGCAATTGGTATTTTGCCAATTTTCACATGGTTTTGTTTCAATGGCAAAACTATAAAAATAAACAATCAACTGAATGCATGGAGACATATCTCTCACATGAAAGCACTAAGGATTGCAGTACAGTATATGAGGAAGTTCATTTTAACATTCATTTTAAAAGCTCAGAAAATGAGTATAACAAAGTTAAATATCACCTGCTTTTAAAATGATTTTCAATAGCCAAACCAGATATGCTGAAGAGCATTGTTACAATAATAATATATTTTTTAACATTAACCAGAGAAATAGAATAGTGTATTCCTATATCCACTTGGGGATTATGGTAGTTTTCAAAGGATTTTGTTCAATCATTTCTGCCTTTGGGTGCAGCATGGAGCTGAATTTTGTACCTACCAAACATAGAACTAATCATTATGATGTTCATGTCATTCAGTTTGCAGACTCTGCATTCAGTGCAATGGAAATGTTCCAGTAAGAAAAAAACAAAAGAAAACAAAATACAATTTTCACATTAATGGCAATTTGTTTCTAAAGGCAACCATCTGTTGTGGGAAAAATGTACCTTTTTTATTAAAAAGCCAATGGAGGGACTGCCACTTATGTTTCAAAGTTTGTTGCTGCATAAAGTATTACCTGGGACTAGAGAAATGCTGAAGTTAATAGAACTACAAATCTATTTTCTATTCAAGGATATTGTGCATATTTGTGGATTCAGATCTAGTATGCCTTGTGTGTTTTCGGCAGATACAGTACAACTTTACAAGTGACCTTATTTGACCTTCTATACTTAAATGTAACAAATGTATTAAAAGATACTGATGGAAATACATTGCAGAGAAGTAGTAAACTCTTAGCACCTTTATTGCACAGTGATTGGCATGGCTTTCATTTATCTATCGAATTTTTTTGCTTTGTCACAATATAATAGAAAATATTTTCAGATTTGACTATTTTATAGCATGAAATATATAATATATACAATTTTGGTTGCTAGATTTTGTCTACAGGTAGGCACTTGTTATCCAGGATGCTCTGGACCTGGGGTTTTTCAGATAAGGGATCTACTAAAGAAAAATCAATAATCATCATTTATTTATATAGCGCTGTCAACATACGCAGTGCTTTCAAATATTACCCAATAGACGTGTTCTATCCCTAATAAGGATTAATTATATCATAGTTGGGATCAAGTACAATATACTGTTCTTTTATTACAGAGAAAAAAGATAATCATTTAAAATTTTTGAATTATGTTTTTTCAAAATGGAGTTTATGGGATCGATTTACTTACATCCAAATTTTTGCTTTAGAAATCTTGCCATATTACGCGCAACTACATTGATGTTATTTCATGATGAATATGCATATTCATGAAAATACATAATTTGGTCTCAAAAGAACGCTGGCATACTTTCGTAAGTGAAGATTCATTGGCGCAAGATTTCTTAGCAAATTTTCTCTAGTGTTACTTTCTAGCGAAACATTGTTAACTTACTACACTGAAGTCAATTTAAATTCATTGGGTACATAAAGGTCATATGTATGTATTTAATAGTGCAGTTGATGACATTTCTGGAAGTGGCTGAGGTTTTCTGCTAGCAAAGTATGTAACTCGCCTATTAGTATTTTTTTTCCAAAAAAAACACAATTCGCTCTTTAGTAAATCTGTCCCTTTGCTGTAATTTGGAGCTTTCAGGATATGGGGTTTTCAAAATTCTGATCCTATACAAGTATATGGTTATACAATTCTCATTAACCCAAAAGTATTATCTTGTTTGTGTGTAATATATTTGGGGACACATTTACTAGGGGTTGAATATCGAGGGTTAATTAACCCTCGATATTCGACCATCAAAGTAAAATCCTTCGACTTCGAATATCAAAGTCGAAGGATTAACCGCAAATACTTTGAACAAAGATCAAAGGAAAAATCCTAACGATTCGAAGGATTTTAATCAATCGATCGAACGATTTTCCTTCGATCAAAAAAAGGTTAGAAAGCTTATGGGGAAGGTCCTCATAGGCTAACATTGAAGCTTGGTAGGTTTAAAGTGCGGAAGTAGGTAGTAGAATTTTTTTTTTAAAGAGACAGTATTTCGACTATCGAATGGTCGAATAGTCAAACAATTTTTAATTCGAATCATTCGATTCGAAGTCGTAGTCGAAGGTCAAAGTAGCCTATTCGATGGTCGAAGTACCCCAAAAAAAACCTTCGAAATTCAACGTTTTTTTACTTTGAATCCTTTACTCGAGCTTATTCAATGTGCCCCTTAATGTTTCCAAGTCATTATATTAGGAATAAGATTGTGAGAATTCTACTGTTGCTTGTAGTGTAGTGAAGTGTATTATCATACCTTAATTAAAGGATTTTTTTGTGAAATGTTTCACAATAATAAAGCCATAAGGGTAAAACTACAGAGATGCTGGCTTTGTTGCCTGAATCCATTCAAAGTTATAGCAAACTAAAGTCACTCAAGCATGGCAACATTACAATTATGAAATATACTGTATATACCATATTTTATTGGCCACTGTCTCATGCAATTCTAGGCAAAAATGAGTAATTAAATATGACAGGACTCCTGTTAGTGTAATTAGTGTTCCATTGCTGTGTGACTGAAGCAGTGGCATGTGGCAGAAACTGAGTACAATGCAAATCTATCTAAAATGATTGTGGGAAGCATGGAGGATAGAAGTGTATGGATGGTTAGGCAGGCTTGGAATATTCTCTCTCTCTCTGTCTGGCTTTTGAAAAAAGTGGGTCTAGTCTACTGGGGGTTTACAATTGACTGGGCTTCTGCAGAATCTTAACAGCCAACCTTCCACAACACATTATTTAACTGTAAATAAATCAGAGACATTATGCTGCTCTTTCACATAAATTTTGGATATTCAAGACCAAAACTGCACATATTTATTTTACCCATAGGATTCCTCATATTCCATTAAGTGTTATTACACACAACTGCATAAACAAAAAACAACTTAAAACACATTTAAGTTGATGGCAATAGGTATTGTAGGTAAAGGTTGTTGTCTAAGTACCATGACCCAAATGTATCCCAAGCTGTGTCTGTCTTATTGTTTGAAAATATATCTCTTGATGATTTTCCTGTATAATACATATATTCATTACAAATATTCTTTAATCGCTTCACACAGGGGAAGGATCATAATGAAAATATTGTTCATTGAAAAAAAATATCCCTCTTCTTCCCCATACCAAATTTTTAAATTCATTTTTATGGCATCTCCTCAACAATATTTTTTTATACTAAAAATTCAGGCGCTCAGACCTGCCAGATTCTTTCAAATCAATTAATGCACCATCTTTTGCTTGACTGAAAATCTTTATATCACTCAAGATCTAGAAGGTTTGCATGCAGGAACAAAGAAAGAAATAATCCAATCTAGCAGAAATGGGCACATAAGTACATTAAACAGAAACATGAATGCATAGTCCTAGATGGATGTGAATTTTACTAACATTTTGGTTTTACACATTATAAGAATCAGAACTTTAAACCCACTTTAAGTCCATTTTATTACTATACGTATGTATAATTGTGTTAACTGAGACCATCATACATTTACAGATAATACAATTCTTTATACGTTTTTAAAATGCTTTCCCTTTAACTTAACTATTGACCACTTTTTGAAAAAGCACAAGGGAGCTAATATTGTAGTTATCCAGAATTGTCTTCAGTGTCATCAGTGAATCAGTTCCATACTGCTTCAATAAGTGCTGTTCTCAATCATTTACAATATACAGTACATGGATGCATCTTAGAAGTAGAAGAAAAAGAGCCATCAGTGGTATATTAGGCTGCTGGCCTCATGGCATTGACCTCAAATGTCTCATGTGGATCAGTTAAACCAAATGATGAAAGGGTTTCTATGTATTTAAATATGATTTACTTTTACTCTTCATTGTACAAACTGTGTGTTTACTTATAAATATAGTTGAGATATATGCTGTTGTGTAGCCCAGGATGAAGCCATTCAAGTTAAATAGTACTATAAGGGACACATTTATGTAACATATAAGATATGGAATACAATGAGATAATTTATGTTTGCAGATGCAGTTGGCAACTTGCCCTTTTCCCCACAGTGAGTTGTGTCTCAATCCACTTTCATAAAAGGTTAAAGGTACTTGTGTGCAAATGCACTCATTGCACTTTCATATAGGTGCATCAGTGCCTCTCAGGTCTTCTGACCTCCTGTTGGGAATCAGGAATTGCAGGGCACTCACGGCTTCCTAGCGCTACCAACTGGAGGTAACAGTAGCTCCAGGGTTCTTTCAGTGCCCTGCAGTTGCACCTAAATATTTGGGAGCAGATGTGAATCTCCCTCGAACCCCAGAAATGACAAAAACTGATTTTGTAAATATTTAAGGCAACTACACATGATTTGTGACAAATTGCATGCTCGATTAAATCACAGTTACAGTAAACATAGCACAGTTGTGCCAAGAGAATAATTTTGTGTCCGCAATGTTATTAGGATTTTGGGGGAAACACTGCATTGTGGGGAAAAACATGCTATTTATCTCAGAATTGCATTTTTTACACTGTGACAGTAAATATGTATGTGCCCTATTTGTTTTAGTACTAAACAAGCTTACACTTGGGTTGTATTGATGGTTATAAAAGTAACATATTAGAATTCAAACAACAAATAAACATTACTGAAATGGCAAGAAATAGGGTAATTTGCTGAAATCAATACCATATAAAGGGAGCTTGATACAGAAAAATGATCCCGTATTATATGCCTGCTTTACGTTACTTTCTGGTAATTTATTTATGTTATCTGCTATCAATTTCTCATGCCAGTATCAGACTTTACCTTGATGTAAAGCTCATTCTACTTTATTTGTATGTATATATATATATATATATATATATATATATATATATATATATATATATATATATATGTATATATATATATATATGTATATATATATATATATATATATATATGTATATATAGATAGATAGATAGATAGATAGATATTATATATATATATATATATATATATATATATATATATATATTCATCATTTCATTTTCATTTTCTGATTCCAAAAATCAGATTTTTTTTTAAAAAAAATTCCTTTCATTCTTGCATCTATTAGCCAATAACACATTACAATAAAAAAAATTTCTTTCCAGTTATTCAACTACACTAGATTTTGCAGTGGGACTGAATCATCCCCTTAAAGGAAAACTATACCCCCAAAATGAACACTTAAGCAACAGATAGTTCATATCATATTAAGTGGCATATTAAAGAGTCTTACCAAACTGGAATATATATTTAAGTAAATATTGCCCTTTTACATCTCTTGCCTTTAGACACCATTTTGTGATGGTCTGTGTGCTGCCTCAGAGATCACCTGACCAGAAATACTTCAACTCTAACTGTAACAGGAAGAAGTGTGGAAGCAAAAGACACAATGTTAATTGGCTCATGTGACCTAACATGTATTGTTTGTTTGGTATGTTTGTGAGTACAGTGAATCCTATGATCCCAGGGGGCGGCCCTTATTTTTTAAAATGGCAATTTTCTATTTATGATTACCCAATGGCACATACTACTAGAAAAGTATATTATTATGAAAATGGTTTCTTTACATGAAGCAGCGTTTTACATATGAGCTGTTTTATGCAATATCTTTTTATAGAGACCTACATTGTTTGGGGGGTATAGTTTTCCTTTAAGCTCTGTCGACCTGTTGGATTCCCTATTTCATGCTAGCAGATAATTCAGCATTAAGAGCAGAGACTAGCGAGTATTGTCTTTAAAGAGGCTGTGGACAAAATATTAGCATTATTCTATATTTCAACACCTGAAATTCTGAAATTTGCCAGTCAATGATTCTTTGTTTCATAAGTCCATGTTGGTGGAAAAAAAAACATTTTATTGGGTTCTTAATGCTTAAATATTATTAGTAGCTTTAAGAAATGTGGCTCTAAGTTGTAGAAGGACACCTTATCAGGAAAACCCTCAAGTTCTTTGGACCACCTACAAAATAAGCTACACTGGTAACTTTGCACGTCATTTAAATGTGGTTTAATGCTGTACTATCATAGTAGAAAACAAGGAGCACTACTTGAACTTTTTCACAGGTAAGACTCAGCTAAAATCGCATGGTTTAAAAAGAAATATGAGTGGCTGTAACTAAAAGCAGACAAAATGTTTCCAGACAATTAGAAATTCTTAGTTATTCAATGGCAGTATCCTTTGTGTATAAATGTCTTTTGCAACTTGAATGTGTGTGCACTGACGGGGATGAGATTATAGCACACATATGCAGAAATTTAATATGTTTTGTTAGCACAAAGAACATTCGCAAAGACCATTGCAAATGTTAGCAACCATGTTTTGACCTATTACAAACCTCAACGACTTCCTTGCAAAGCTTGCAATCAAATGGCTTTCACATACATTTGCAATCTATGTAATAGATGACAAAATATTTAACGAAACTCCAAAGCAGGTGTTAATGCTATCCTTTGCTTAATTAAATAATATTCATCAGCGAATGATTTTACATTGCGAGCAGCACTAAACATTTGCAGAAATGCCGTTTTAAACATGCTGATGTATTAACATTTGAATTTTTTTCTTTTCCCTAAATCAAACGTTTTAGTACTAAAAAGTAAGGAAAGCCCTGGAGCTATAAGTGCAGGGGCTGCATAACAAGGGATCCAAATGTTGGTGTCAGAGCATAGTAGCAATCTATTGTTAAACTCTGGCTTTAGAATATTGCCTCGGGTTAAGCAGGCAAGGTCCTATTTATTTGATAAAATGTGAATAAATGATGTGGCCATTTTACACCCATCTCTTTCTCCTGGTTTCATTACAGTATATAATAATGTTCAATGGGACAGCTCAAGGTGAAGGGTCAAATTGAGGAGTCCCTTTGTCAAGTAATTATTAGAATAATTATTCTCTATACCACAAAACAAGGTTTCTGAGATTTTAGTTGTCATATTTGTTCCGTGTTTTTTATTTATTCACGCTTTTTATATTGATTTTTTTTTATATATATATATATATATATATATATATATATATATATATATATATATATATATATATATAAATATGGATTTATAGAAATTTGAATTTTGCTAAATACTGACCATAGGGGCAGATGGGTGAAAGTTAGAGTTCATCATGTTTGTAAAAATACCATGAGAAAGGCTGTGATGAACAGGTCTGTGATGTACAGACTGGATTTACACATTTTACCTCTGGGAGGTCCAGGGACTGGCAGCTTTATTGCACCCTCCCTCCCCATTGTGTTGTTTTATCATGTTCTGTATTTCATGTTTCTGTATTACAGATGCAAATTTATTGTCATAGCTTTATTTGGAGGGTTTTTAACTCATCCAGGTCTGTATTTTGGTGGATTCACAATCTGGTGAGATTAGTCACTGGGCCACCAGTAGCCCAATGCTTCGGTTGAACTCCCCTTGGCTTATGACTCCTGTTTTTGGAAGTTATTCTTTCATGCCTGTGGCTCTCTTTGGCAGCAGTTGGCATATTGTGTACTGTTATATGGTGTTTAAAATGTAATAAAGCTGTGGCCTTTTTCTCTCAAGTGAGTTGTTTGTTCATTTATTGGGTATGGGGGAAAAAAAGAAACTGCCAATTCAGCTCCTATTTGGCCCTTGGCGGCCATGAATAGAAAGTGGGTGAATTTTTCTCTGGTGTGCTGTAATCACACTTTTTTTTTTTTTTTCATTTGAACATTTTATTGGTTTTCAAAGAAAGATAGGTTTAACAGTCATAATACCGAAAACACAGTACAAATAGAAGTAGCTCAGTGACACTTCATCAGTCACAATTATACATTGGTATGCATTCAGTCATTGAGATGTATATGATTCAGTAATGCGCACATTGGTAGCACAATGTGCCACAGTATAGCTCTTACGTCAAACCAGTAGAGGGGGAGGGTGGGTATAGGAGGAAAGAAGAGATGAGGGTAGGGGTACAAGATTTAGCACAGGTTCCATAGAGACTGCTAAAACTGAGAAAAATACGTTCATTATAATGGGCAACCTAGGGGAGATTACTGGGTCTCAGCTGTGTCTTTTCCAAATAATGGGTCCACGGAAGCCACTCCAGCTCTCCTTCGTAGCTCCGCTCGAGTAGATGGTCTCTGATTGACTCCATTGCCCTGATCCATTTCACTTTTGTGATCAGCATCTGTAGTCCTGGTATGTGAGTTTTTTTCCAGTGTGCTGCTAATAGTGATCGCGCTGCTGTGAGAATGTGAGTGGCTAGTTTGCGGGACTGCTTTGAGTGTAAGGCACTTATTTTCATGCCTAACAAGAATGATTGAGGAGTTGCTGGTATGGTGCATTGTAGGACCTCGGAGAGCAGGGTTGCTACTGTATTCCAGAATGTTTGGGCTATTGTACAGGTCCACCATGTGTGTATGAAGGAACCCCTCTAAAGCAGAATGAGAGATTTGGGTTGCCACTCAGTTTACTGATACGAGAGGGAGTATAGTACCATCTGAAAATAATTTTATAAGCCCTCTCACAAGAGACTGCACAAGTAGAAGTCCTTCTAGCAGTATCCCAAATGTTTGCCCAGGTCGTTTCTGAAATGTTGATGTTAAGATCCTCTTCCCATCTGGACATGTAAGGCTGTTGTACAGTTGTGGTATTGATCGCCAAGTGGGAGTACAGAAGTGAAATTAGATGATTAGGATGGGCTTGTCTGTAACATAAGTTTTCAAAGTATGAAAGGGATTGATTTGTCTGGGTATTGGATTTGGAATCCACAAAGTGTCTGATTTGTAAGTATCGAAAGAATTGTTTGTTTGGGATATCATGTTTTTCTTTGCATTGTTGAAAGGAAACAACCGTTCCGTCAGCCAAAAAGGCAGTTAGGGTAAGCATATTTGCCCTTATCCAGGGTAAAAAGTCCGCGGGGGTACACCCCGGCAAGAAATCCTTGTTGTTGAAGATTGTGATATGTCTGGAGGTGGGGGAGCTTAGATTCATTTTGAATGCTATTTTGTCCCATAAGTCTAGTGCCTGACGCGATGTAGGCATGAGATCCGGGGGGGTCTTCCTGGTTTTCTTGGGCATCCAAAAAAGGTGAGCTAGATTCAAAGGGGCTGCATAATAATTTTCTAATTCCTTCCAGGGCTCTCCCGAATGCGTATGCGTGTTGACCATAGCCTCCAGTCTGCTTGCTATGTAGTACCGATATACATGGGGAACTCCTAAGCCTCCTGCCGATTTGGGTTTTGTCATAATAGTCGCTTTAATGCGCGGGCGTTTGCCACCCCATACAAAGTTGGATATAGCTTTCTGTAAAGATGTGGCCATTTTCTCAGGGAAGTGGATTGGCAGAGTTCTAAATAAGTATAAAAGACGCGGTAGCAGCGTCATTTTGACCGCCGCTATTCTGCCAAACCACGAGAGATTGTATGTATGCCAGGTGGCTAAGTCTTTTTTGAGCTTATCTATTAGTGGTGGGTAGTTGGCTGTGTATAGTCTGTCGTATGTAGGGGTTAGATGGATTCCCAGGTAGTGTAATCACACTTTTTGATAACTTTGCACCTAAGTGTTTCCACAACAAAATCTGCTCTGTGCATGGGCTAATCCCGTGCCTATCAGTGCACATACATACAAGATATGGAAGGCAGCAGACTGGCTTTTCTCTGTTGGTGTACATATGCCAGCAAAAGGTGATATTACAAACACACTGTACGGCTTTCCTAAGGTTTCGTTTGGAATATATTGCTATGCAGTGTACTGTACTATAAACTAGCAACTGCTTAGTACTCATGCCTGAATTTATGACGTTATCTTTCATTTTATACTGTAAAATTACCACTTTCATAACATAAAGTTCCTTCCTAAAGTAATAATTGTCTCCTTTGTTTCTATCAAGCACAAATATGTTTAATTTCTGCTCCGATTTTCCTGGTGATACATTGTTGTTATCTCGTTTAGTGGTTGTAACTATTGATTGCTTACAAAATGATCTTAAAATATAGCATTATGAAACTGTTTGGTATTTTCAACAATCAGGTTGTTCAATATTATTTATTAAAGAATAAACATTTCCCCACAGGTTTTTTTAAGACTTTGCACTAAATAACTTCCCCAGTTTTACTATAGAAGTTTTAACTTGCAAAACTTCAACAACCGTTTTCAATATTTGAATATAATATATGGCAATTAAAGCTGTTAATGTACAGTAACAAGGAATAGAAAAATAAAAATAAATAATTATGATATATGGACACTTTAAGGGCCTGTTCCTACCTAACAATAGTGTGACAGCCTTATGAACCTGAAGCTAATATCCTTGTGCACTTTTATTGCTAGTACACCTTTGACATTTATAACCAAAGGTTTGCACCTAATGGGTGGTCAGACAGATCTGAAAATTACTCTATATCACTTATATTGTTGGCAAGTACCATTATAGGGCCATATGATATAGGCAGGGTGTTGTAGTTGCCCTACTACTTTGCTCACCCTGATGTCACCTTGTTGCCCTTTTTACCTCTGATGTATTGGAGTGGGTTGCTTAATTTTTGACACTAAGGGGGTTATTTATCAAGGTCCGAATTTATCTCAAAATCGGCTGCTACAAACTCTGATTTTAACGCTTATTTATTATTACATTTTCCAGAAAATTTGCTTTGCGGGAAAAGCTCAGACTTTCACGATTTTTTCGTGAATTTTCCCCAAAAACTCAGAATCTTTCGGAGTTTTCACCCGAAAGCTCCGAAAACATCGTGAAATTGCCTGAAACCCCCGACAGAACCAACCAAAAATCAATGGGACTGTTCATATTGACTTTTATGCAACCTCGACAGGTTTGAGATGCCATGTTTTTATACTCTGGCTTTTTAGCCCTCTGGTTTTAATAAATTCTGAAAAATTCGTGATTTTTTTAAAAGTACAATTTTATAAAAAAAAAAATCATGAATTTTTCGGATTTCAGGGAATTTCAGGTATTCAAAGCTTAGTAAATAACCCCCTAAAAGAATTTAGTAAGAAAAAGCAGGATCTCCCACCTTCCTTGCACATAGCCCCTCAGACACTGCTCTGTTTGCCACTTGGTGCCTCACATTTAGGGAAGGTGCAATCTGGAAATTTGAACGCTATGTGAGTATTGGGTACCCTGCCTGAGTGCTTCACTTTCACTGATTTCTGCATTTGTTCTAGCTACGTGTCATTCTCTAGGTCACTTAGTTACTGTTTCTTAATGCAATTTCAAGTATGACCGTTAAAACAAAACAAAAGGTAATGCAAGTATTTAGGAATGCAGAAATATGAAAATATTATGAATCGTAAAAAAATGTCCACTTAGATTTTATACTTCCTGACTGCATAATGTGGACCATCAATCTACAGAAAGTTTTGAATAGCTGTGCAGTATGTGAATATATTGTTTTATTGTTTTAAATGCAATGTATCAGGCCAACTTGGTGAGATAAAGTTAACCATTTAGCACTTAGGTTTTATATGTCTAGTATGAATAGTTATTTATTTAATATTTACAACCAAAAATGTATTTTGAATAACCTTTATCTGTCACATATATACACATTAATAGTGATAATTGATATTTTTTGCCAGGTATGAACACCTAATTCAACATCTCCAAATATTTTTGCAATACCACCTGCATGTTTTTGCAGTGAAAAACCACCCATAGGGGTATAGTTATCAAAGAGTGAAGTTAATAGTGAAGTTCCGCCACTAGAGTGAAATTCCGCCACTCTCCATTCATTTCTATGGGATTTTTATAGGCGTATTTATCAAAGGGTGAACTTTCACTTTCACCCATTGATAAATACACCTTTCAAAATCCATAGAAATGAATTGAGAGCTGCAGAATTTCACTCTAGTAGCGGAACTTCACTCTTTGATAAATTTACCCCATAGACTCCAGTATATTTTACATGGAGAACGTCACCATGAAAAAACCTCTCTGACTTCCATGCGTTTTGATAATTTGTGCTCATCACTACACATTTTGCATTTTAAAATGGTCATTTTATTTCAAATCTACAGTAAAAAAAATGTGTTTGTTGGGCAGATCAATCAAAACTCAAAATTAGTTCTCCCTTTAAATTTCCAATTTTCCTCTAAAAGGTTGAATGTTTTTTAAAAGGTGTCAGTAGTAATAATCCATGCTTTCTGAAAATGGTTGTTTACTTTCTTACTGTACTTATTGGTGATCCACACTTCTTGTGTAGCTCAACATACTGTATGGCCTTAGATCTGAGGAACTCATGGTAGAAGTAAAACTTGTAGGTACTTGTAATCTGCAGCAACTCTTTGTCATTTTTGTTTAGATCTCCACTCATTTTTCTAAAAAATTAAAGTATATATACATACATAAGTATAACCAAGTTATAAAGAAGCTTTTGCTTAGCAATGACATCACTCGTAAGATTCAAAATCATAATAATACTTTACTGTTCCCAAGCAGAATAGAAATACAGAATATTAAATTATTTTAATTCATATATGTACCATCAATACTTATTTACAACCTAACCCACTGTAACAAAATGAGCGAACATTTTCAATAATTTTATATTCACCTTTATAATTACATTCTTTATTTTTATGGCACAAACATACTTACAGTAGAAGTAAAACTTGTAGGTACTTGTAATCTGCAGCAACTCTTTGGCAGTAATCCTCCAATTTTTGTTTAGATCTCCACTAATTTTTTTGTATCTAAAAAATTAAATATATATATACATACATTTATTTTTATGGCACAAACATACTTACAGTATTATTAATGATTTTAATTATACCAATTCAATGTTTTTCATCTTGTATTTGCATTTTCCATTTCAATACATTTAATCTAGGCTAGTTTGTACTCAAAAACATATTTAAGACCTCTATTACAGAAACAGCATGAAAGATAAAATATAATACAATCACACAGCCAAACCTTTTAATCTATCATAATTTTCACAATAATCTTTGCAGTGTTGATTTGCAGGGCTTTAAAAGTTCTGCGTAATCAGGTACGTGGCAACTTTCACGAAAGGAGCTTTTCATATATAATAGGATGTGAAAAATTAATCTTTTAATAATTTCAAATGCCATCAAATCTTTGTATTTATTCTTTTTTTAATAAGCTTTTGCATTTATTAAGAACCATATGAAATTGTAAATATCAAAATGTTAACGTTTCCAGTTATAAAATAAATATATAAATAAAAATAAAAGTAAAAATGTATTTATACTTGAACAATATTGGTATTTGTACACATATTACACTTAAAAAGAACATAAATCTTCTTTACTTGAAAAAGTCCTATTTTGAGTCCTATTGTGAGAACTTTTGCCATTTAGTCTCCCTTATTTAACTACATTGGACATAATAAGCATTTTCTATTAATGTTGTGCTACTTCCACACTGGTGTTTTTTTTTTCTTTAGAGGTTTTTGAAACCACAACTAAACTGTAGTGATGGGCGAATTTATTCGCCAGGCGCGAATTTGCGGCGAATTTGCGCGATTCGCCGCCAGCGAATAAATTCGCGAAACGCCCGCAAAAATTCGTGGCGCAAGTTTGCGAATTTTTTGCCGTTTCGTGAATTTCGCAAATTTTTCGGCAAAACGGCGCAAATTCGCCCATCACTACTAAACTCACTTCTTTAAAAACACGACTGTCATGAATTTATCAAAAAATAGGAATTTAAAAAGCACGAATGAAAAAAAAAAATCCTGAATGACGTACAAAAAACAATGTCAAAAATCTCTTAAACTCCAAATTGATAAAAAAAAAAAAAAATGGCCCAGCTCCAGTGCAGCTATCATTGAGTTCTGGAGCCTTTAAAAAATCTAGGAGAACCACAAATTTTAAAAGATTTATGATAAAAATAGAAATTTGATTGTTAATATAGGTCTTTCATGCGCACATAAAAAAATGCACACAGCCAATGCGTTAAATGGATAATACAGATAAAAGTGAATGAAAATGAAGGCCATAAATCATCATATGTAAAAAAAACTCAGTTTCCATAATATATTTATAAATAAATGAGAAATTTAAGAAAACTGCCTAAACTTTAACCTAAATAGTATGCAGTATAGGCAATTAATGTTTGTGTTTTTAAATGATGTACCATTTCGCCCTACACTTCTCCAGTTAAATAGTTATTGGGTTTTATGGCCTTGTTGAAGAGACAGTTGTTGGAAGATGATTAACCCTCTAAAAATGAACCTCCCAAAAAAACAGCATTCATAGTCATAAGGAAACTCCTGCATGATAAAAATGAAATCAGTGTGTTAGCTGAATTCATGTGCATATGAGGTTGATATCCTTTTGAAACCTAAACATGTTGACTATGAAATCAAACATAGTCATCTGTATGAGCTGTAGCTCGAAAGTATACTCTTTTTGTTCTCTTTAGGCATAGACATACCCATCCTGTTTTACTGTAGTCAAGTAAATTACCCATGATGCATGGCAATGATATTCCACGCTTTACATAGAATGTCACAAAATTAACTTGGCCCATTCACAATTGTGTCTGATTCTAAATATTCAGTATGTTTTTAAGTTTTTGCTCATGCATGTTCTAATTAATACGGTGTTAATGTAAGCTATATGCAAAATCACTTTAGAACAATGTTTAACTAAACTGTCAGTGTCAGACTGAGTAGAAATGTGGCAAAGGGCAGCATGTACCCAAGGTTAAAAATGACTCCCCTGGGATATTAAATATGCACCATGTCACCACTTAGATGAGGAAACAAGAGGTTATGTACTATAGTTGGGTGTCAAGCAACACTAATTAATGGATGCAATAAAATAATGTTTTGCAATTCTTATTAATGTCACCACTGAAATAATCCTAGCGGGAAAAAGTGAAATGTTTGATATCTACTGAATAGCAGAGTCAAGTAATTAAATATATAGTTCATAACTCAATTATGCAAACAAACTTCTGTGCACTTCACTTTAATCATTTCTCACAGTTCATTTCATTAAATACCAGTATTGGGAATGTAGTTTAATTACATGTATAATATATATTTTGAAAAGTTGTGATATACCTCCTTGCCCTTGAAAGTCACCAGTTTGCAGGCTGATTATAAGTATTACTTGGGCTACTAAGAAGCAGCAGAGAATACTCTATAATGCAAAAGTATTTTTTTTATATTTTATGCATTTATTTTAATGTAAGTATTCACAGATCAATTTATATAAAGCTGTGATATGGGAATAAAACTTTAATGCTGCTTGTTTTTATCTCTTCAAACCCCCCCCCCCCAAGTGTGATGTAGTAAACAACATCCACAGTAAAACATGAAGCTGCACACGCATATGGCGGGCTTATGCAGAAGAGCACAGCACTGAAACGCTTAGGACCCATGTACTCAGCACTTGTGTTTTAGGCAAAAGTCTGCATAGGCCGTGTTCTACAGCATTGATCTCCCCAGCTGTCTGAAACTACCTCGGGTGTAAGGTTGGCACGAGGGAGCCTGTGTTCTGTGTATCCCAGGTTATACATGTTGCTGAATAGATCTATTGCAGAAACAAAGTTAGGTGCAGCAAGGTGATTTAAAGGAACATTAACACCATAAAATAAAAATGTTTTAGAGGAATTGTTCAGTGTAAAGATGAAAACTGGATAACTAAATAGACTGTGCAAAACAAAAAACTTTTTAACACTACATCCTGCTTTGCAGCTCTTCTTGGTTTCCACTGATTGGTTACCAGACAGTAACTAATCAATGACTTGAGGGGGGGGGCACGTGGGTCATAACTGCTTTAGATCAATTTCAAACTCACTAAACAGTTATGTCCCATTTTCTATTTTGCACATATCTATTTACCCAGTTTTTATTTTTACACTGAACCATTCCTTTAACATAATGAAAATATAATGTGCTGTTGTCCTGCACTAGTAAAACCGGTGTGTTTGCTTCAGAAACTATAGTTTATATAAACAAGCTGCTGTGTAGTTATGGGGGCAGCCATTCAAAGCTGAAAAGGAGAAAGGACACAGAATGCACAGCAGATAACACATAAGCCCTGTAGTATACAATGGGATTCTACAGAACTTATTTGTTATCTACTGTGTATCCTGCGCTTCAATGGCTGCCCCTATGGTTGCACAGCAGCTTGTTTATATCAACTATGGTACAGTTTCTGAAGCACATCAGCTGTACCAGTACAGGGCAACAGTACATTAAATCATTATTCTATGAAAACACTTACATTTTTTTGGTTTAACTGTTCATTTAATAGAGACAGAAATGGTAAATGGTAGCCATGCAGAATAAGATGGAATAAAGGAATCAAGTCCAGTACACACTGAGGTTAGACAGATAACATGACCAAGTCCTTAGGCAGGTAAGAGATCTGGGGCAGGCAGAATTAAATTTTAGTTTGAGATAGGCCAAGGTCAGAGGCAGGTGAAGTTCATAGTCAGGGGACAGGACAAGGTCAGAAGCAGGCAGTATAATTATACAGAATGTCCAGGAAACAGGCCAAGACTAAATCCAGAAGTCAAAATGGCAAACAGAGGAACTGGAACAAGGGTTCATGAATAAGGCTGGAACAGGAACAATATTATGGAGTTAATCATCCAGGACAGGGATGCAGGAGGGAACTGGATTAAATAGGTCTATAATGACCAGATTATAGACACCTGGCCCTAATGAGAGTGAGGGTGGAAATAGCAGAGTTAGTAGGTGTCTATATGGATAGTCATGAGAACAGAAGCAAACTCTCAAATGCTTCCAGTGGCTTAGCAGGATAGAACACCTACTGAATACCATACAGGCCAGGGTTTGAATCCCCAAGAGTTCTGACACCAGCTTGAATGACACTCAAACTAGAGGGGCATTCCAGAAGATTCCCACATGCAGCTTTGTGTTAAATTTTTGCACTTGGTATGTTGCCATGTGCTTCTTAAATAAGGACCATGGTGTAGTAACATCAGTAACAGCACACTGGAACATCCTTTTGATTTTGGTGTAGGCTTCTCAACAGGTTGCAAACCACATGACAAGGGGACTTATCAATTGATCCTTAGCCCTCAGCCATCCCTTTGAACCCCATTGTTACATAGCTTAATGAAACACTAGGATACAGAGATGGGGTAAAATGGTCAGAACATTAATTCACATTTTATTAAATAAATAGGACCTTGCCAGCCTAACCAAAGGAAATATTCTAAAGCCAGAATTCCATAAGACATCCGTACTATGCTCTGCTGTTCCTCACTTGAGATCAGCACTATGTCATTATATCCACCACTGAGTATTAGGCTGCCTATACCTACAGAGAGGATGGTCCCAAATTCTACTACCAGCAGGGGCTGCATCTCCCATCATGATAGAAGTTCAGCAGCCCCGCTGCTGGTCCTGAATCTGCAGTGCCTCGATGATAGGAAAGCCAAGCAGGCTGTCACCTGGTACAAGCAGTAGTAGCATCTGTATCAATCAACCCACTGTGCAGCCTCGGCACCAAGCTGTCCTGACCCTGCACTGCAGCCATCCTCTGTGGATGTATATTTGCTGGACAGCTTAAAGGAAGGCAAACTTACCACTAGGTTGCCTGCCATGCCAGACCAAACAGTTCTTTGCCAAGCAGCATCCACAACTACTTGAGACCACCCTCCAGCTGCACATGTCTGGCTCAGTGGGAAAGGGCAACTGATCACTTATCTATGCAGATCCCGTAGCTGTTCATCCACTCTGTAGAGCTCTCCCTCCAGTAACATTGTTACATGTCACATTGTTACATTGTTACATGTCAGAATCCCAAAACAGGCTGCTGAATCAAGTAACTAGGTCTATAGAATTACCGTTCAATACGCAGGCTTAATAAAGCAAAGCCCAGGAAAGTTACTGTATTCAGGCTTTGAACCTAATCCTGACTGAGCCTCACTGCCCCTCTGTATACTCCAACTACAGCTCTCTGTATACTAATGAGTTGCAGCAGCTCAGTGCCACAGTCTGGATTTCTATATAATACAGAGGATGCCTTTTGGGCCCAGGTGGACTTCCATGCTGCCTCAGTGACTACAGTGAGATTAACTACTACAAAACAGCAAATTAAGAGCAAGAGGCTAACCTGCAGCTGCCCAAATAATTCTGCTCCCAAAAGCCAGCAGTATAGTGAGGCGTTAATGTGTATATACTGCAGCTAATAACATTATATAAAAGAGAGAGTTCTGCCTCAATTTTCTACCTGCTCAGAAGATAAAAAAGTGAGCTGCTTCTTCCCCTGACATCCCTCTCTTTCTCCACCCCTAGGCCTGGCCATCTCTTGCCTTAATTCATTCCTTCTCACATAAGCACAGCCACATGTGATTCTGCCCATCTCTAAGCTAGACCAGCACGATATGGCTGCTGGTCATTCGGATCCCTTGTCATGCAGCCCCTTTGTTTATAGCTCCAGGGCTTTTTTTGCTGGTTGCAGATCTTACAAAGTGAAAAAAAATACCACCCCAGAGAGCACACAAAGTAGCTTGTGACTTCACCATAGTGTTTATTGTAGCTATCTCAGGCATTACATGCAGTATTTCAGCCTAAATAGCCTTCATGTAATGCTTGCAATTTCTCACTGCAATGGCATAGCCTTTGGCATAGCATAGCCTTTGATCCTTTTTACACAGAACATTCTGTATATGAACATTTACTGGATATCTGTATATGGCTCTACATATATGTTCACTAACACAGAAACATGCAAAAAATGTAAATAATCAAAAATAAAGCACAATTTTTGTACAAGGACACATTACAAGATACCTTATTTTACAACTCAATAATATGTGCTGTACAGTAAAATTATACTGCCTTCTGTACCTACAACGATGCACTTTTCTATCTGCAATTGTATTTTTATATACCATTTATGTGCAAGTGTCCCCTTTTATTTCTTGTGTGCAATGCAGTAATATGCTGAAAAACAGTGCAGCATACAGGGATTTTTATATTTTACTTTAGCTGTTAAAAAAAAATCTGGTTTAACATGAGAATAATAAGACTTTTACATTTTATAATGCTATGGGAATGCAGTTTTTATTGGGCAGCACATTTTAGTTTTGATTTTCTGTTCTACAACTTTTTTTCATGTTTTCAGTAGCTGGCTAAAGCTCACGTAATACACAGGAGAACTTGCTCTGAGTGCTCAGAGTTACTAGTGCAAATGAAAATTGTTCCCACTGCACTATTTAAACACAAGAAGCTATTTCGAATATAACTAGTTCAGAGAATGCATGGGTATTTTTTTTTAATTTATATTTGTCAATATTACATAATAGCTTTGAAATAAATGTTGATTTTCTTTTAAACGCAACATACAGCTTATTTATAAGACAAGATTAGATTACTTATATTATTCTTGTACCACATGCACAAATTATTCATGCATTTCAATTGCTTTCCAAACCAATTCCGTATTCATCTACATACCCCTGTATTGCATGAAAAGTCATTTTCATCTACATGCCACTGTATAGTATGAAAAGTCAAATTTATCTGCATGCCCCTGCATTCTGTGAATGTCAAAGCTAACATATGAGATGGTTTGACACCTGTATTGTCATTAACTGATCTACAAATGCACAGACTAAAATTCAGACAACTGAAATTTGGTCATTATTTTGTGTGTCCCAGTTTCACTGATATTAGGCAAATGCTTGTTGGGAATGAAGAGCAAGATAGACTTCCCTTAGAACTTGTGTGTCTTTGTTATTCTGTCTTGGTAGCTATATTGCTTTATATATTATGAAAGAGAACAGCCATGGTTGTTCTTAGGAGATATCCTTATCTAAGGGCTTTATATAGTGCCCAACAATGGCTAATTTATGAAAAACTTGGTATGATGTTTTCCCAAACAACAGACAATGATTAATATTTACCTATCAATTCACTTTCTTTTTTACAGTTCACAAAATTCGGTCATAATATTTCTAAACATTGTAGTGTATACCAACTAGATATCCTTATGAAAAGGTTTTATATAGTGCCCAACAATTGCTTATTTATGAAAAACTTTCCCAAACAAAACAGCACTTTCTTTTATGCAGTTAGGTCATAATATTTCTAAACATTTGTAGTGTATACCAACTAGAATGTTTATTTATTCATTTGTCTGTATCCTGCATCCATGGTAACTGCCCCAGTTCAAAGGAGCCAAATACATGGACTTCCTCAAGTGTTAACCTTTTTCAGAACTGTTAGAACAATTATTTGAAAGGTGAAATTTTTGCAAACACTGCCATTCAAGACTATACTCTCCTGACTAGAAACTATATGGTGCAAATAAAATGCAATTGCCCTTAAAATGCAATAGGAATACACTTTGCTTGGAAAAATAACCTTGACTGGAACTAATGCTTTACCCCAATTTTTCAACTATTATAAATAATAAAAGTAGTTTTATGGGATCTAATAGATAGGTCTTGAAACCTAGAGGCGGATTTGCTTAAGAGCAAAGTGGCCATTGCTAGCAACAATTCGGCAGAAATCCCATCTGCAGTAACATCGCCAATTCACTAACAGGCTTAGAGGACACTTCGCTAGTGAACGATCGCTATTGTTCGTTTGCACCCTATCGACAGGTGAATGAGTTTACTTTGCCACCTCAGACCAGGTGAACTGATAAAACAACAACATCTTCCGCATTCTTATGTCAGTGACATCATATCCTGTATGTTGTAAAAAAAACAATGTCGACTTTTACTTTTTTAAAGCAGGATTGCCTTCAAAAGTCCAAACTATTAAAGATTTTTGTGCTAAATTTTTTTCCAACACATTTGAGGGCATTAGCATATTTGTTTTAGGGTGGGCTCATGTGTAGGGCATTAGAGGATCTGTTCTGTTTTAAAGGAACAGTTCAGCGTGAAAATAAAAACTATATAAATAGATAGGCTGTGCATAATAAAAAATGTTTCTAATATAGTTAGTTAGCCAAAAATGTAATGTATAAAGACTGGAGTGACTGGATGTGTAACATAATAGCCAGAACACTACTTTCTGCTTTTCTGCTTTAATTCTGAGCTAGTCAGCGACTTGAAGGGGGGCCACATGGTACATATTTGTTCAGTGAGTTTGCAATTGATCTTCAGCATTCAGCTCAGATTCAAAAGCAACAGATATGACCCATGCGGCCCCCCTTCAAGTCTCTGATTGGTTACAGCCTGGTAACCAGGGTAACCAGTCAGTGGAAACCAAGAGAGCTGAAAAGCAGGAAGTTGGGCTATGTTCTGTTATGTTTACCCAGTTTTTATTTTTACACTGAACAATTCCTTTAATTATGGTTCATTGGACATTTGTTATAAAATGGGGCCACTTCAAACATTTGCACCATCATCACTAATAAATACGTCCATATGACTTTAATGTACTCGCCCTATTCAAATTGACCTAAGCATAAGAGTACTAATGAAGTTTCTATATGCAGAAATTAATGCTAGTGAAACTTTGCAATGAAATTCTCGTATTGCCGAAGTAGCACTAGCAAAAATTCGCCAGCGTTCGGCTGCTGAGATGCAACTTTGCATTTTAGTGAATTAACATAGTGGTAATGTATTTGTGCCTGACAAAGTAGCGCAAAGTGTGGCGAAGTGACCGCTGACAAAAATTCGCCCTTTAGTGAATTTGCCCCCTAAAGTTTTATGCACAGAACACCATATTCAAACTCTACAAACATAAGAACAGGAGTTCAAAGAATAGCATAAAATGTGTTCATTTAAACAATACATTGTAGAAGAGAATCCCATAGATGGTTTTAGGTGTATTCTGCTGAGATTGGTTCATGATAGAAGAGATACAAAGCTATATATTTCAGTGGCTGAAATTGCCCTGCGTGGAGAAATTCAGTGGCAATCAATTATGGGGGTGTCAGGATTCTCACTTCTTGGTTTGGTGACAACTGTATCATAAAAGGAAATATCACCAGTTAGTGTATATAGTGAATGTCAAAAGGATTAGCAGGTCATTGCTAGCCTACTAGCATTTCTACAAATTCCATTCGAAATAACCAAATGTTCAAAATGATTTGCTCTTTTGTTAGAATGGGTTGGACATGGTTTAGTGTCTTTTACAAACCAGTATACAAGAAGGAATTTCCAGTGGCAATCAATGAACATGAAAATGTGATGTATTTAGGAAAGTCAATGAACTATACAGAAAGAAAATAATCCAGCAATCCTATTTTATTTCCGCATTATAATATCACTAGAGCAGGCTCTTTTGGGTCAATAACGATACATTCTCCTAGCATGATATAAACAGAGCACAAAGTAATTTTTCTTCACAGCAGGGTATATGTAGCACCACTGTGCTTACATATCTAATTCCATATTACAATGTATTGTTACAGTATTTGCAATCTATATTTCATATGGTAGAATTGTAAATGTCATTATATTGGGGAATGTTATGCAAAATTTTTTTTATAAAAAAACGATATATATATATATATATATATATATATATATATATATATATATATATATATATATATATATGGGGATTATCGGCACTCACCACTCATATAGTCACTTGCTGGGTGCTATCCAAAAATATTCAGAGCAGTCCATGAAAGCACTCACAGCGATCACCATCCAGTGTGTATCAATAAATAACTTTTTGATACACACTGGATGGTGATCGCTGTGAGTGCTTTCATGGACTGCTCTATATATATATATATATATATATATATATATATATATATATATATATATATATATATATATATATATATATATATATATATATATATATAGATATATATACTGTATATATATATATATACAGTATATATATATATATATATATACAATATATATATATATATATATACACACACAGTATATATATATATATATATATATATATATATATATATATATATATATATATATATATATATATATATTGAAATTTTCAGAAGAACCAGCACTCCCATATATAAAAAAATATTTGTTTTTATTTCTGTTGCATTCCAACATTTCGGTCCCTGTTGACCGTTGGTCCCTGTTGGGACCTAAACGTTGGAATGCAACAGAAATAAAAACAAATATTTTTTATATATGGGAGTGCTGGTTCTTCTGAAAATTTCAATATATATATTTTAACCGTTCACCCCAGCTGGATAGATGGGATTTTGATGGCATATTTATAAATGGGTGAAAGTGAAAGTTCACCCTTTGATAAAAACACCTTTAAAAATCCCATAGAAATGAATGGAAAGTGGCGGAATTTCACTCTAGTGGCGGAACTTCACTATTAACTTCACTCTTTGATAAGTATACCCCACTATATAGTGTTGACATATTCTGCAGCACTTTCCAGAGATTAATCATGACCTGCAAGTTAAGGGATAGGCATTATGGGGAACACCCACATGCCTCCCCACACCATCCTCTCATTAATTATTTGTGGAGGAACAAAGGTCTTGCACTCTTGTGGAAATTACACCAGCACAAAATTCATAAAATTTCACAGATAAACTTATGGGCGTGCCCAGTGCATGACTTCACCTGGTGGAGATAATCAAGTTCACACTTCGAGTGAAGGATTCGAAGGTAAAAAGCTTCGAATTTCGAAGTTTTTTTGGGCTACTTCGACCATCGAATGGGCTACTTCGACCTTCGAAGGATTCGAAGTAAAAAATCGTTCGACTATTCGACCATTCGATAGTCGAAGTACTGTCTCTTTAAAAAAAAATTCGACCCCCTAGTTCGGCAGCTAAAAGCTACCGAAGTCAATGTTAGCCTATGGGGAAGGTCCCCATAGGCTTTCCTAAGTTTTTTTGATCGAAGGATATTCCTTCGATCGTTGGATTTAAATCCTTCGAATTGTTCGATTCGAAGGATTTAATCGTTCGATCGAAGGAATAATCCTTCGATCGTACGATCGCAGAATTTGCGCTAAATCCTTCGACTTCGATATTCGAAGTCGAAGGATTTCAATTCCTAGTCGAATATCGAGGGTTAATTAACCCTCGATATTCGACCCTTGATGAATCGGCCCCTATGGTGTTCCAACTTTATCAAACTATTCCAAACTATTTTATGACTAAACAATGTGAAGATGCGATAAGAGTATACAGTATCTTTGTTCGTGGTATTCAAACTTTTTTTGTCAGTTTTTGATGTTCCCCATTAAGCTACCACCCCCCCCAGTTTATGTGGGAAACACACACACAAAAAGGGACACTGGGTGGGAAACAAATAGATGAGCATTTCTACGTTATACTAGAATTATAACAAGAATGAATCTGCATTTTTTGTCAGTGAAATGCATTGAAGTCAAAGGGCTTTTTTTTTAGTTAATAAACATTTTTTCTTGGCTTTTTGTTTACTCAAAAAGCATTTAATTCAATGGGTGTTGTTTTTGTAAGCAAAATGCATTGGTCAATAGGATTTATTTTCTTAATTTTCTTAAGCAAAATGTATTGAAGCCAATGGGTGTTTTTCTTGCCATTTCTGGAGTAAAAAGGAGACAGCATCAATGATAACAACATTGGAACAGGCTAGTGGCAGCCAAATTTTATTACTCCTTAAGTGATTAAATGTTTTCCTACCAGTAATTCTGCATCTGTTCATACTACTTCTGTATCTCTTGAATACAGCTCAATATCTAGGCATTGTTCATGGTCTATATTTGACAAAGATCTCAGATCGTAAACAGTTCATAAATCCTTTGCGTTCAAACAAATCTTTTTTTTTTTAAATTAGTTTAAATAGTAACAACAAAACTCTGATAGGCTCCAATATAGCCTAGTTGTGCTATTAATACCAGTTGTTTGGGGAGGGGGTACTTGATATGTGATTCTAATCACTTGCTGCTTAACTTTGAAACATTAGGACAGTTAAGCACTTTTGTAACAATAATGGCTACAATTGTACTGTTGTGAACATAATCTGCTCCAAAAGAACAACCATTTTTTAATTTGTTAAACACTGACAATTTTTCATTTTAGTGGTTGATTGCTTTGTAATAAACTACTGCTACTACTACTATCCCAAAATGTCTGAAAATGAATTAATATTACTGGTCTGCTAACATGCTTTGGAATATTTTTGGCCAACCACAGGCTGAGTATAATCTCAGCAGGAAACTAGTGAAAGCCAAGGTTATAGACTACTAAACAAACCCATGTTGGATTCAACTTCTTACCTAGCAAATTACAAGAAATCTGACTGCAGATGCCAGCAGTATTTATATTTCATTCTGCTATTATGCTCGGCCGAGCCTAAACTCCTAAAGAAGTTGGGCATAAAAGTAAATGGATGAATTCAGGTTTAACTAGTGCCCGCTGCTCCAATCAATACTACAGCACATGGTGAAATATTGATTTCACCTTTTGGTAAGCACAGGACATTATTTATCCTGATTATTGATACATAATTAATGAAATTATCATTTTAATTCTTCATATATGATTCTACAGAGGCTGAAACTCTATATTGCTTTATTCACGACCATACGATTTTTAGGGCTACATAAGTAACTTATACTGTATATAAGTTGGTCTATGTAATACTGGAATATACAGTTAGTTCCATAAATATTTGGTTAGACAACTTTTTTTTTCTAATTTTGGGTCTGTACATTACCACAATGAATTTTAAATGAAACAACTCAGACGCAGTTGAACTGCAGACTTTCAGATTTAATTCAGTTTGTTGAACAAAAATTGCATAAAAACATGAGGAACTAAAGCCTTTTCTTTAAAACAATCACTTCATTTCACAGGCTCAAAAGTAATTGGACCAGAAGACAACAGTGGTGATTGATTGCAGAATCATTTTCATGGTGAAGAGAAACCCCTTCACAACAGCCAAACAAGTGAACAACACTCTCCAGGAGGTAGGCGTATCGATATCCAAGTCTACCATAAAGAGAAGACTGCATGAAAGTAAATACAGAGGGTGCACTGCAAGGTGCTCAAAAAGCATCAAGAATAGAAAGGCTAGATTTTACTTTGATAAAAAAAAAAATCTAAAAAAGCCAGCACAGTTCTGGAAAAACATTCTTTGGACAGATGAAATAAAGATCAACCTCTACCAGAATGATGGTATGACAAAAGTAGGGAGAAGGCTGGGAACAGCTCATGATCCAAAGCATACCGAACCATGTGTAAAACGGCGGAGGCAGTGTGATGGCTTGGGCATCCATAATGTGACACAGGACAAAAGCAGCCGAATGAATTCTGAGGTGTTCAGAGACATACTTTCTGCTCAAATCCAGCTAAATGCAGTCAAATTGATCGGAAGGTGTTACATAATACAGATGGACAATGACCCAAAACATACAGCCAAACAACCCAGGAGTTTATTAAAGCAAAGAAGTGGAATATTCTTGAATGGCTAAGTCAGTCACCTGATCTGAACCCAATTGAGCATGCATTTTACTTGTTGAAGATTAAGCTTTGGACAGAAAGGCCCACAAACAAACTGCAACTGAAAGCAGCTGCAGTAAAGGCCTGGCAGTGCATTAAAAAGGAGGAAACCCAGAATCTTGTGATGTCCATGAGTTCAAGTCTTCAGGCTGTCATTGCCAGCAAAGGGTTTTCAACCAAGTATTAGAAATGAACATTTTATTTTCAGTTTTTTAATTTGTCCAATTACTTTTGAGCCCCTGAAATAAAATGATTGTGTTAAAAAAAGGTTGTTTCATTTAAAATTAATTGTGGTAATGTACAGAACCAAAATTAAAAAAGTTTTCTGGATCTAACTGTAAACAATACTGCTAAGCTACATCAACTTAATCGGGATAAAGGGCATTGCAGGTAATACTTCAAAACTACTGTAGATGTTCCATGTGCCAGGATAAAGAAAACTCCCATTGTAGATTTCAGTAAGTTGATGCTGGGCTCTTCTATAACACATTAAAATAAATGCAATACAAATCAACATCACTGTGTAATCATAACAATATTCATTTGTTTGTTTATTTGGCCTAATAGAGTAATTCTTCTGTATTTCAATAAGTGAATACAATTTAACATTTGAAGATATTTTATTTTTATTTCACAGTGTGCCACAATGGCCCTGTAAAATAAAATTATATTGCCTTGTATAAAACATTCTCTTCGGAATAACATTATTTTTTTTATCTCTACAGGATATTTTAATGAATAATATTCACATTCCTTGCCATATCAGAGATACGTTTCTAATTTGAGCAAAATGTTTCTGTGTGTTGTTCTGTGGTATTGAAATCACACAGCTATCGTACATATTACAAAGAGGTGCAATTTCAGGTTATTATGATTTTATTATCTGTACTTACATTACTTAATCTTAATGATATTGCTTTGATCTTCAAAGCACAATAGGAATATTTCATATATTGCTGACAGTAGAATTTGATTTAAATATCTTAGAATAATGTCAAAGGAATTTAATAAGTACATAATGCACTTTTTGATTTTGGGCAGCTTAAGACTGTTTTAGATGATGACAAAAGTTTAAAAACAAGTAGATATATTTTTTTTTTCATCAAATCCATATGTTTGTTGGTCCTCTAGCAACTCTTTTACTACATTGAAACCTCAATTTCACATCCTCTGATTTTAAGTGGTCTATTTATTGAAGGTCAAGTTTCTCTGGTTGAGTTTTAAAATGCAAAAAAAATCAGAATTAGAATTCAAATTTTTTGTTAAATCAGAATTGAGAGAAAAAAACAAACTTTTAGAGATTTGTTATGCTGTGAAGCTGCTACAACTTCAAATCTGAAAATACTAAAATTATGTCAATGGCAAAAGTCAATTTGCAGATAGTCCCTTAAATCTTTGAAACATGTTTTTTACCTTCAGGATCCTTGAATGTTTCGGGCTTTTTGCACTGGTTTTCATTTTGATAATCTGATAAACTTTTTGGGCTACAACTCAAAGTCGAGTTTTCAGAATGTCAATTGGAAATGTCAATGCTCAATTTTGTCACAACATTTTTTTGCAGCAAATTCTTTGAGAACTTTTATTCATAAATATATAAATAAGGGGATTCAGGTTTGGTCTATATTTTCAAACTTTGAGATAAAGTTTTAGTAAATAACCCCCTAAGTTTACAATTTTTTCACACTTTTTTGTGGTCCCACCAATGTATAATACATAGTAAATTTCCCTGACTGATTTTTTTTGTGTACATAATAGTTTTCTAGTCCCCTGAAAAATATAAAAAAAAGTTTCTACTGTATATATTTTTTTATATTTCCTTTTTTTTATGTGTCTACTCTTTTACTTTAGATGCTATTAGCTCAGTGAGCTCAGTGAGCTACTGTTTTGAAATCCCTGTTAAAGAATCCTGTTTGCATTGGTGCACCACTGAAGGTACAGCCTAACATTGTCGCACTTTGGTTAGGGGAAACAAAAATGTTTTTTTAAATGTCCCTCTGCAAGTGCTAGGTCACCAATGTTGAGACTTGCATGCACATAATGAGTGCTTCTCCCAATGCACTTATTATGTGCAAGTGAGGTCACATGCATGTGCATCATGAATGAAAGCTGTGGCGAAAATTCTCAGTGTCACAAATGACCGCCTTCACATGGAACTCCCTCCTATGTGGGTGGCCTAGTGCTAGCAAGAGACATTATAATTTTTTTTAAACTATTGCTTCCCCCAACTAAAAGATTCTCATTTGATAAAATCTTGAAAAAAAACTCAAGATTATTGGATTTGTATAGAACATCTACATTTACACAAAATAACATTAGAATCTTACATTTTGTTCAAGACTCCTCCAAAGCTAACTTATTAAACTACTAGCAGAAGTGCAAGTTTTTGGTTCAAGGAAAAACACACAACACTGTACTATTCTATGTGAAAAACACACATGCAGGCTGACAAGTATACAGAAATAATCAAGTGGGCCATTTTAATTTGAATACAGGATGCTGCAGTCTTCAAGTTCCAAAAATAGTTTACCGATTTGCATGGGTCATTCCATTAGTAATTATTAGGCCATGGATCCCCAAACCCATGAACCCAGGGGCGCTGGGGCAATGAGGTGAGTTAAAAAACTCGCCTCAGGTGCCACTGCCAAATTGGTTACCAGGGTCGGCAAAAAGCAACTCCTGGTACCTTTAAGAGCTGAATGTCCGTGTTTTAAACTGGACATTCGGCTTTACTAATGCAAGAGAGTGCAATTGCACTCTCCACTCCCCCTGGACCCTGCACAGGAAGGTACAGGGATGAGGTGGCTGCATTGCTGGAGCCTGCCTCAAAAATTGCCCTGCATGAGTAACATTCAAATGTAAAAGTAAAAAAAAATGTGGAGAGTGACACAGGTATGCAAGGCATCTGGGCTATTTGGTAGCAGACTACACGAGGCTCTGTTTGGCAATACACCTGATTTTTTTATGCAACCAAAACTACAAGCCATAAATTCAAAAATAAACACCCGCTTTGAGGTCATTGGGAGCAACATGCAAGGGGTTGGTGAGCCACATGTTGCTCACGAGCCACTGGTTGGGGACCACTGCATTAGGCTTAAATTTTCGAGGACAGTTGATTACTGCTTTCTATTGCAAGCACCAGTTATTGCCTAACAATGTCAGTATGTTATTATCATTAATGTTTGTTTATATTGTACCTCAGTATTCAACAACACTTTGCAGAAATTGTTTACCAGCCTCTGCACCACATTGCAATCTAAGGTCCTTGACATACAGCTGCCAATTTACCTATCTTATTTTAAGGGAAAAAACTGGGCACAGAGGAAACCCTCACAGATTTTGGGAAAACTAAAAACTTCAAAAACAATGCTCACAAATGATATTTGCATTTTACAATGTAACATTCTTCATTAGACTGGTAATGCATTGCAAATTCTAATTGTGCATTGTGTACTATTAAAAGGTGCATGATTGTGACATAATCTTTTGAAAAAAAAACAAAAGTCATTTTTAGTTTTCCTAACTCATCAGGAGGAGGCCTACTGCTTGTCTCAAAAGAACATTCAGCAAAATACAAATTCCCAAACTTTGTGGTGATTTCAATCCTCTCAGTGAGCTCACACAGGCAGCTTTCCTGTGTCTTTTTCCTCAAATTGGAGCTCAACACTCTGGCTTGAGTTGCATTTTTAATTATCCATCTGTGATGCCTCAGGTAGACCCAAAACACCTGGGCTGGACTAGCAGTCCCGGAACCACTCCGTTAGGAACCTAGGAAATAAATAAGCTCCTTCCTGGACTTTCGCTGGTATCCTAGTGGTGACCTCACCGCATACCCTCCTCCTTGTTTCAACCCAGTGGTTGGAATAGCTGAGGCCCATCAGGAATGAACCTTTAAATTAAAAAAGAATTTTTGTTTTTTCACTTACAAAGTCGTTGGAGTGCGATTTTGTTGGCTTCTTATACATTTGAATTTTGACACAGGTACAGTAGCTTTTCATTAGTTGACATATCCCAAAAGGACAACAAGGCACAATACAGGCAGCGCCCAGCATTCCAGAATATATTTTTAGAATTTATTTTACAAATGGAGAGAGCAAATATTTAATACATTTAAAAAAGTAAAATACAAATACCATATTAGTTATTATGAATGGTACTGTGGCTCAGTAGTTACATGATGTTCCTTGCATCACTCAGATACTGAGTTGGATTCTGACCTTGGCATTACTTCCTAGTAATGTTTATTTTATGTCCATGTCAGTGTGGATTTCCCCAAATAGGTAAGTTAAATGAATCCTAACAAAGCCACCATACCTCGTAGTCTGCTCAGTGATGTCCTTATGATGCACTGCACTTATGTGAGTTACAAAAAGCACTAGGGCCCTGGCACCCACAATATTACCTCCTAAGCATCTTCTGGACCCTGATGTAACTAAACTTATAGCGTGTGTGTGTAAATGTGACAGGGACCTTAGATTGTAAGTTCCATTGGGGTATGAACTGTAAATGATAAAAAGTCTCTGTGAAGCTTTGAATTCCAGGAGATATCCAGTGCGAATACATTAGAATACATTGTATTACATAGTGAGATGCATCAATATAATACTGTACTTTTAATTGTAACAATGTACAATTACAGAAAACAAAAAAACTGCTAATTCTTAGAATCTAGTTAAAACATTTACATTTATATGCAGCTCATTGTGCATCTGTGAAGCAATAAACATACATATTATCCAGTGATAATATAAACGCTGCAATCATCATCACCTGTGTGATTAACATGCAAGCAGAGGAAATATGTTTCAGTCAATTAATCACAATGTACCTTGAGTGATAGTTATTGGCGAATTTTAGGTACTGAACCTCTAAATGTGGTACTTTAATGATTTGTGACATTCTTCAAGCTTGCACAATGCTTCTAAATCATTGCAGAAGGCACAGACCATTGCAAATATACAGACATTTTGAAATGATATTTGAAATGTGCATGCAGGCTTGATAAAGAAAATAACTTTTTTATTTCTTTTTATAGAAGGCTGCTATTGAAGCAAGCAAATGTGAACGTTGTATATATCTTTATGCATAATAGAAATGTCATGCTTAGTACTTCTTTATTAAAAGAGAACATCAGACCTTGAGATGTGTCAACAATGATATACAGTAGTCTGTGTTGGCATTTCAGATGTAGTGCTAGAAGTTAGCCCTTTATTACATTATTATAATACTGTTCAATCTGAAACTGCATTCATGTAATTGTGATCTCTAGTGATGGGCGAATCTGACTTGTTTTGCCAAATAAATTGTGAAACCGAGAAAATTGTGATCTCTAGCGATGGGCTTATCTGACCCATTTTGTCAAGTCAATGGGCTTCAAATGTTTTTTTTTTGTCAATTTTTTTTCCACCCATTGGATTCTACGTCATTTTTGCTGCAAAACTCTTTGCTCATCACTAATGATCTTACTTTTTTTCCCCTGCATTATTTCCCTATTTTGTGTTTATCTTTACAATAAGCCTTTTTAAGGACTAAAGTCACTTGTGTTCCAACGGAGGTTAAGTACATATGCACGGATTAAGGCAAGACGTATATTCAACAATAATTATGACGCAGACTGTATTGCTGCACACAACATGCCATTAATTTCATTGGACAGACAGATGTAGCGGACTTTGCTAGATGCTTCATCTGTAAGATGTATGGCAGAAACAGTCTGAATGCTAAAGTAGAATTGCCCCCTAAAATCAGGAGGGTCTATTATATTTGCCATATTACTAGTGCTTTGCCTTGACAGAAAGATGTTAACATTTTTAGTGATTTATTAATGACTTATCTATATAGAGAACAGATATGGGACCTGTTATACAGAATGTGTGGGAACTGGGGATTTCAGATAACAGATCTTTCTTTAATTTAGATCTTCATACCTTAAGTCTACTAGAAAATCATGTAAACATTAATAAACCCAATAAGCTGGTTTTGCTTCAAATAAGGATTAATTACAGTACATCTTAGTTAGGATCAGGTACAATGTTATGTTTTATTACTAGAGGAAAAAAGCAAACTATTTTTAAAATTTAAAATTTGGATTATTTGGATAAAATTGAGTGTATGGGAGATGGCCTTTCCATAATTCAGAGCTTTTACAGAGTTTACCGAATAAAGAGTTTCCATATACAGTAACTCATCCTATACCTGTACTGTATATGAAGTTTACTATGGAAAGCAAGAAAAGCAGTCTGTTATTCTAAATAAATCTGAGAAAAAAGTTGTGACATAAGCCAATTAATGGACAAAGTTCTGTCTTTTATTCACACACTTCTCCCTGTTACAGTTAGAGCTGCAGTATTTCTGGTCAGGTGATTTCTGAGGCAGCAAGGTAAAATGGCAATATTTATTGATATCTAGTTAGGTAACATTCTTTAAAAGGCACATTAATATTATATGTTGGATAAGTATTTACTCTGTGGGTATAGATTTCCTTTGAGCCTGTGCAAGGTGAGAGACCATAGAGATTAGAGTGTATCACAGTGATATAGAGTATCTGTGATAGGGTAGCATTTTGGAACAAATCATTACAGTGTACTTCTGAATATAAATGTACCATAAAAAGTGAAAATGTTAACCATTCACATATTCATCAAAGAATGATCAGTAACTCTGAAGTTTCAAAATGTGTCTGAGTTTTTTTTACCCTTAATGCACCATTTTGCTCCAGAATGCCAGTATAATTTCAGCCACACAGGGAGATGTGCCATGGTAGTTGCACCGGATGTATCATGCATAATTGTGCGTGCACATATTCAATTTGCAGCTAACATTTTCATAGTGAGAAATGAGTCATGTCCTGTGAATGGCGTTGATGCCATTAGCATTCGGTTCTTTTGTCACAAGTCTGCTGCAACTATTGCCATAATCCACTGTAGCAATCCTATTATTACCGCCATGTTTAGTGTTGCAGTGTCCCTATGGGGACCTTCCCCGTGGGCTAACATTGATGCTCGGTACGTTTTAGGTGGCGAAGTAGGTGGTCGAAGATTTTTTTTAAAGAGACAGTACTTCGACTATCGAATGGTCGAATAGTCTAACGATTTTTAGTTTGAATCGTTCGATTCAAAGTCGTAGTCAAAGTAGCCAATTCGAGTAGCCAAAAAATACTTCAAAATTCGAAGTATTTTTTATTCTATTCCTTCAATCGAGCTAAGTAAATGTGCCCCTTACTGTAATGCATAGCTGAAGCAACTTTCATGCCAAGATACGATAGAGTATGTGCATGCTCTACTGCATTTAGATATCCTATTTTCCTAAAATAAAAAGCTTATGATTGGAACACAGTTATATTACAGTTTCTGACCATGCTTGCTCCATTCAATCCTTATAACCTTTGGTTTATTTTGGTGATAACATTAATAATGACTGTCATTGACTTTCTCCTTATAAATCTCTATTTTTTATTTTTCTTGACCTAACTGCTTCCTTTAAGCTTTCAGTTTGCAGTGCACAAACATTTCTCATCTTATCTCACAAAACAGTTTATTCGTCTTTCTCTTAATCCTTTTCTCTGATACATCTCTTTGATGAGACACCTCAGGGCCAAACAAAGTGGGTTCAAGGCTCAGACGCATAGGGAAAGTTTTGGAAAGGTCATTCTATAAGATCTGTTTTAACTTATCAAACAGAAACAGTGATATTTCACTTTAACCACCTGCTTAATATTCTTTTAAATAGTTGTTCTGATTTCCTTTTGTAATAGTGGACCTCAAAATGCTGATCTAATATAGATGATTAGTTAACATTGTGTTACTATTTTCTTTGTAATCTGAAAGGAACTAAAGGCTTGTCAAACAGTAGTACGGAACATTTTACTTGCACAACAACTGAAAATAATGTGTTTTGAAAATGATATAAATAATAGGTGCTCACTTATCAATTTAAAAAACATGAAACATTTAAAAATTATAAGTTTAGCTACAATACTGAGCATAGTAAACAATGCACAGAAAGGGGAGCATTTTAAGTTCAGCTTATGAGTGTTTAGGTAAAGTTGGAAGATACAGTATATTTACAATGTGATCAATTTTGATATGATTTTTCAGTTTCTAACATGTTACAGCTTGCAAGTTGTATGTTAAGTTTTTTTTTTATTATTATTGTACTTCTATCTACCTAGATTAAAAGCTATATGGCGCAATTGCCATGTTTTTTACCACAGTACAGCTTTTTTTTTCCAGAATTCCACCATCATTTGGGTGCAATGCAGATGTTGAATCAGAAGCAATTGGCAAATCTGCTGTTGTAACTGACATGGGGCACTGATGGAACCCTGGCACTGCCACCTGGTCAAGAGGTGGGAGTAGCTCCAGGGTTCTCCAGCATCAATAGCCCCAGCATTGCCCGATTCAGATTCGTTGGCAGGAAGGACTGGATGAGAATTTGTTTCTCTGAAAATTCAGTTTAAGAACATTATTGTGACTATTAGAAGCATTTATAAAATGCCCACCATCTGCTATAGAAAGTAAGAAGAAATTCAGGATTAAAGAAAAACTATATCCCCAGAATGAATACTTTTACTTAATTACTTAGGAGTAAAAGACAGAGGTTGCTGGTGTACTTTATTTAGGATTACCCAATGGCAAAAATAATATAAAAATTAGTTTTTTGAAAATGTTTTTTTATATGAAACAGGATTTTACATATAATCTGTTTTTATATAAAACTGCATTGTTTGGGGTATGGTTTTCATTTAATTCAATCCCAACAATTTTGCCTATTTTTTATTCAGTGTAAAGTGAATTATATTTACTTGTCTTAATTGTCATGGTTATACGAAATATAGGGGCAGCAACGCTATGCTCTCTGCTCTTGCAATATGTCCTCCATTTACCCACTCTATGCACAAGAAAGATAAGCACATGATAGGGATGACACTGATGATTCCTAATAAAATTGGTCATAGTGTTTGCAAATGTGTTGCATGGCTTGTAAAGTCCACTGGGGCAGGGGCTATTGAGAATGATGAATGGGGTAATAATACAGATATAGGAACTGCTATCCAGAAATTTGATATCCAGAAAGCTGTGAATTATAGGAAGGCCATTTTCCATAGATTCCATTTTAAGAAAACAATCCATTTTTTAAAAATGATTTCCTTTTTATTTGTAATAATGAAACAGTACCTTCGTTTTCAAGCTAAACTGCATTAATCCATACTGGTGGCAAATCAATCCTATTGGGTTTATTTAAGATTTAACAGGTTTTTTTACCAGTTTTTTTAGTTGACTTAGGGGCATTTATTATGTGGTGTAAAAAGCAGCAGGATAATATACTGTACCACACATCGCCAGGCTTCACAATGTAAAAAATGGCATACATTTTTTACATATTTTTTCTTTGAGTGATAGCTGCCAGAAGCAATGTAAAATAACTGTGTCAAATCTAGCATTTGCATGGTGTAAAATTACACACACCTTGATAAATTTGGCATTTATTTTACACAGCTTTTTACATCTTTTTTTGTCAAATTTAGTTGTACACACAGCATAATAAATATGTCCCTTAAAGCAATACTGACAAATTCCTATAAAAATCATAGGAACGTGTCAATATCAAAGAGGTGCTGCACGCTAAATATTTACATCCAAAAGCCCCCCAAACCCGACCCCAGCCCACCCCCCTCCGCTTCACAAAGATTGGCGGGGCTGGGTGGACGGCTTTGGGGAGCGGGCTTGGGGGGGCTTTGGGGGTGCTTTTGAAATTAAATATTTAGTGTGCAGCACCTCTTTGATACGGACATGTTACTATGTTTTTTATAGGAATGTGTCAGTATCACTTTAAGGTATTGTCCAATTTACAAAAAAACTTACCCAGAAAGCATTTAAATAGCATAATAAACGCCAATAGATGTATTATTTTTTTGTTTTATGGAACAGGTTTCAAAATAATAGCTGCCCATCACAGATAATTTGTTATTTCATTTTCACAAATGTATTATTTACATTTTACATAGTGCCAAAGCATTTAAGTTAATGCATGTTATATACTGGTTTATGAGTTTCCCTAATTGCTGCCTTGAGCTGCAATCTAAAATACAGGTATATTGTGAATATGCCAGGAATCAATCCACTTCTGGGAGCATGCAAATGCAAACTGAATTGATTTTTATCGTCCCCTCACCTGAAACTGATATGTGGGGAAGCAGCATTGCTGCGTTGATAAAATTGAGCAAATATTGCAAAAAACATATGGTGACTAATTCTCGACTATTTGGATTCAGACAATACACAGGTATGAAGTTATATACACACACATACATATATATATATATATATATATATATATATATATATATATATATATATATATATATATATATATATATTATATATATATATATATATTATATATATATATATATATATATATATATATTTCAGTCATTTATTCTTTTTAATTCTCAATTTATCTTAGGGCATGTCAAAAGATGACAGAATTTCATTTAAGAGCTCTGAAGACAGATGACAGAAAGTGCATTAAAAACGAGATTTTGAATTTAAGGAGTGAAAGCCTTAAATCACTAGGACAAGATTGATACCAGATGCTATTTCGTACATGTTATTAAGAAACCATTCAAGCCTTGAAGGGACCTTGTCACTACAAGTTCTGTCTATGTAAATAAGATTGAAGGAAAGAATTTATACCAGCACCGATTTCAGGGAACCATTACATCAAAGAACCAGTACAGAGTGTAATTCTGATCCTGGAAATGTACCTGTGAATACTAAAAATGTATGACTTTCCATTGACTTTCGTTATAAACATAAATCAGAGAGATACAATGTGCATTGTATGGAAATATGCTGTAATATTTGTTCAAACCTTTTCTGTATGTTAACCTAAGCAATCAGTAATGTTATGAGAAAGTGATTTCATAGAGGCAATATTTTCTAATGTGAATCATAAATGATGTGTTCCCTAACAGATGCCAGTCTTGGCAGTACATTAGAATATTTTTATGTACTCTGAAGTGTTGTTCTGCCATTCTAAAAATTATATTAAGAAGCACGGCTAAAACAGTTTTTTGATTAAGGGGTTTGAAGCCCTTGTGTTCCAGTGGACTTTAAAAGAAATAAGCAGTTGTTTTCCTTCACAAAATATTGTATATTAGCTTTAATACATATTCACAAAAAGCATCTTGAAAAAAGCCATTAAAGTCAAGATGAGTTTTCCGCAGGCAAAGCAACACAGTTTAAAGAGATTAATCAAAATTTAGAGCCTTCACATTTGATAAAAAACAAAACTCAACTAAAGGGAAATACTTTATTTTACCACTAATCTCTGTTATTTTCATGCAATAAGGACACACATTATATATGTATTAACAAAACCTATACGGTTATAAACCTCACAAAGGTATCTTTACAGAAGATGAAACTAATTTTATGAGTCCTGATTTATGCTGATTGACTTTAAAAAGTATTTTAATGTTAGGTTTTTTTAAAAAAATACTTTCTAAAAATGCATTACAAGAAACCTCAATACTGAAATTACAGGGAATAGCCAATACAAATGTCAGCCCCAAAGTATGCCTTTACTAGTATGTCAAAGTTATTGTAGCATTGTTCACAACAAGCACTTTAACACCATAGATCTCTTTCAAGTGGTTTAAAGTATATAATGCATTTGACATTTCAATCACCATGGACCTCCTGTGGACCTCAAAACATAATTCACTTGTGGTAGCCATTTGCTGAAAACGGCTGTCCTATAACAGTAATGCTGTTTTGCAGGCGTCACCTGGAAATGTCAACTTCACCTGTCACAAGCTATATTTGAGTATTAAATTATTTGACAAAAAGACACGAAGAAGTGCATTTTAATTCAAAAAATGTTTCCATAAACAAAAATGTAAGAGACTGCTGCCAGAGAAAGACATTTTCATAGTTGTCCCTTAGACTGTAATCTAATGATATGATTCAATGCCAAAGTGCAAGAAACGTGCTAGACTGTGCGTTTTTTGACTAAAATAAAGTCTGCAGTTCTTTTACTTTGCCTTGGGATCTGTGAGTACCTCCAGTTCTGGGGCATATGCACCCAGACCCCATGTCTTAACTGGTGAGATTGTCTACTTTTGGCTATGAACCAGGAACTTTCCTTTGATACTGCAATCTAACACTCCATATTTCAAAGGCAAGTGAATTCCATTGAAAGACAGCATTAGCCTGCAGTGAGAGATGCTGGTCATTGCAAAAAATGTACTGAATGTTGTAAGTAAAGCATTGCCAATAATGGCGTTTTCAGTGGTACTGTATAATTTGTTTCAACATCGAACCCTAATACCATTGACAATCTGTATAGATTTAAATTGTAAAAAAATGTAAAAGTATAAACATGTACTCCAATATTATATTGTACAGATGCCTCAAAATCAATATATTCCTCTATTTTCATGAAAAAATACTATTATTATTATCAACATGTATTTATATAGCGCCAACATATTGTGTAGCACGGATTAAGCCTTATTTAGTTGATTTCCTATTTTGTATACTTACATGGAAATTACTGACACCTATATTGCTCATGATTCACTCCAGCTTCAGTAGGTAAAGAAAAGTAAATATATAAAAACACCCTTCTTCCCCCCGAGTTAATATATTAACAAGAGATTTATCATCGCACTTCCATCATGTTCTGGTTGGCTGCCTCTCTCATCTAACAAATATTTCAGCCATTAACTAGTATATTTTACAACCTATTGACTGACTGTTTTACTATGCTAGTAATATAGGGCTCTCTCAGCGCACATAAATTGTTCCTTTAGAGAAGGAACGTGAAAAGTCTTGCATAAAATAAAATATCTACTCTTATGCAGGGAAAACTCATCTAGTGTATACTTAAAACACTTTATAAAAAGGAGTTTTGCAAAAAATAGAATTATTAATCTATAATAATAATAAACCCCTCCTCAAGCCACGCCCCATGATTCACACAGGGGGGCCCCATTTATTAACGGCTAAATTTTAGTGGTATTAGAGATTTCTGAAACCACAAAAGTTATTACAAAGTAAAAGTTATTAAAAGAATTGATTATAAAAAGCACAAACAAAAAATAGTCACTGACGATTCAAAATAATCCAAAAATCTCTATTTTCCGTGAACTAATAAAAATACAATGAACGGATCTCCGAAAACCTCTAAAACAACCAATGAAAGAGATCTTTGCACGAAAAGCAGCTCAGCTTCAACTAACTTCTACAGGACCTTGACAGCTTTTCTTTGGGGTACTGTTGCATTAGTGGATTTTATGGCTTTGGCACT
Source organism: Xenopus laevis (assembly GCF_017654675.1). NCBI lineage: Eukaryota > Metazoa > Chordata > Amphibia > Anura > Pipidae > Xenopus > Xenopus laevis. Next base: position 36,370,127 of record NC_054378.1, on the reverse strand, counting down.
TATGTTCCCAGACCATTCATGAGTCACCACCTAAGTGTCTGTTGGAATATCCCCCAATGGTTGTTTAGTGTCATTCTGTATTTTTGTAAAAATTAGAAATACAGTATAACATTGAATTATGGATAAATGTATTCATTGTCAATATGTTTTTAACCTCTTTAATGCAGGTGCTCAGCTCTTTAATCTGTTGAGTTGGCAGAACGGTCCAATTATGCAGGTGTCATCATAAATTCTACATATGTATTCCTCTGTAAAAAGGGTTACAGACAGAGATAGATAGATAGACAGACAGACAGACAGACAGACAGATAGATAACACAATATCAGAATATTAAGCACAAAAACAAAAAAGCTTAAGTCAATGCATGGAAATCCTGGTCATGGAGTATTTGCTTTATAAACTGTTATTTCTACTATGTTTATATAAGGTGATGACATGATGTTTATCCTCAGGCTCTAAAGATAACAATAGTAATACCTTAAAAAATGTGTTAAGCTTTTTTCATCACTCGTAAGAAGGTCTTCTCCCTCAGCCAAAATGTCATTCAACATTATTTCTGCCCAGATCAACTACAGCCTTTTTGCCACCATTCAAATCAGTGTGTAATCCATATCTAATTAATAAGTACCTGAATTACCTGTCCTACCAAAAATTAAAGAAAATTCCTTTGAAAAGTGGAATAGTTTCAATGTACTACATAAACTGCATTGGCACGGTTTACTTTTTGAGCCAAATTTTAATTGCATCTTTTTTAATTTTTTTGGAATGGAACATCAATATTCAGTGTGCTGCCTTAGTCAGCAACAGGCCCAGAATCACCTCTGTGTAATGTTTTTTCTAGTACCTATCAGCATACACATAAGAAGATTAAGTAAATAGATCAAAAAATGTTATATGATATTCTTTTCAGATGTTGCATTGGCTATTAGTAATTTTAAGCATGCTACATTCTACAATTATTATTATCTAACATTGATGCGTATCTTCTGCTACAACACTGAACAAATGTCAAGCAGCATAATTTGAAATTGTGGAGAATTTCCTCCCTAATTATAATAAATGTATTTTAATCTTTCCTGACGGAGGCCAAGTTATGTAAAAGGTTATATATTTCCCAAATACTATTGTCCATCAAAAGAAGTATTATAATTTTTCTTTACATGGATGGATTTGCTGGTGAGTGACAGTTAAATTTCTTGGAGGTATTAAAATTGCTAAAGTTAATGCTTTTTACAATCTTCCAAAATGATTTAATATATTAGCCTGCCAGTCAATGTCTTAATAAACAATACTATACTATACTCAGAGTTAAAATCATTGTGCTGGAACTGCATGGCCGGCACTGCTTAGAAATAGCAAATACAAGGCATAAAAAAGGTAAAAGGAGAATAAATGTGTCAGAGATTGTTATATGTGTGTAGAAGGTAATATCAATTTCAAATGCAACATATATACTGTATCATACCACAGGAACATTACCAAAGCAAAGTTTCTTATATTAACTGATGGATTACACATACAAATATTTGGATTTTACTAAACATTGGCTAAACAATCAGTTCATTTGCTAGTGTTTTTACACAATAGATCACCTTGTGTCTTAGGGGCAAATTGAGTGTTGGACTGGCCCATAGGGATACCAGGAAAAGTCTCGGTGGGCCAAGGTGTCAGTGGGCCCTTTTGCTGCTAGACAATTGGCCTATTTCATGGCCATTCCCTATTTCTATGAGAAATAGAGGGAATAATAGATTGTAGTATATAAATAAAAGAGACTAAGGGGCCGATTCATGAAGCTCGAATGAAGGATTCGAATTAAAAAAACTTTGAATTTCGAAGTGTTTTTTGGGCTACTTCGACCATCGAATGGGCTACTTCGACCTTCGACTACGACTACGACTCGAACGATTCGAACTAAAAATCGTTCGACTATTCGACCATTCGATAGTCGAAGTACTGTCTCTTTAAAAAAAACTTTGACCCCCTAGTTCGGCAGCTAAAAGCTACCGAAGTCAATGTTAGCCTATGGGGAAGGTCCCCATAGGCTTGCCTAAGTTTTTTTGATTGAAGGATATTCCTTCGATCGTTGGATTAAAATTCTTTGAATCGTTCGATTCGAAGGATTTAATCATTCGATCGTAGGATTTGTGCTAAATCCTTCGACTTCAATATTCAAAGTCGAAGGATTTTAGTTCCTAGTCGAATATCGAGGGTTAATTAACCCTCGATATTTGACCCTTCATACATCTGCCCCTAAGAGAATAGTTGTTGAGTGAGGAGAGAAAGAATAATATTACTAAGAGTGGGCCCCTGGTTTAAGATTAATTGGTGGGCCCCTAGTCAAAGGTTTTATCAAGGGTCGAATTTCGAATTGAAAAAAACTTCGAAATGCGAATTCAAAAAGACCAGCCAAAACGAAGTCTTTTTTAAATTTTTTTTTGACCAAATAGGTCAGTTTTCAATAGAATAGGTCGATATTTTGCCAAATTCAAATTGAAGTAATAGCGCATTCGATCAAATTCGATTAGAAGTTTTTCCCCCAGAAAAACTTAGATTTTTCAAAGTCCACCAATTGACTCCAAATAAGTTCTAGGAGGTCCCCCATATGCTAAAACGCCAATTCGTCAGGTTTTAGATGGCGAATGGTCAAAGCCGAATTTTTAAAGAGACAGTACATGATAAATTCCCATATTTTCTAATTTTTTCAAATTCAAATCGAATATAGACTATTCCTGAAGTCTGGATAAGTTCTAATAAACTTATCCAGAAGTGCTGTCAGCCTGTGGAGTTTTTGATGTACTTACAGTGGAAACACTGTTGATTGAGCACCTGGTTGAAGGGAAGATCGGTGAGCTGGAGCGGTCTATTTCTTGTTTTTTTCATATACAGGTATGGGACTTATCTAGAATGTTCAGGATCTGTCATTTTCTGGATAAGGGGTATTTCCATATCTTGTCTACTAAAAAATAAATAAAAAAATAAATTATCTTTTCAGATAATGGATCTTTCTGTAATTTGAATCTTACACATTCATCAAGTAAACATTAAATACACTCAATAGGCTGGTTCTTCTTCCAATAAGGATTAACTATATCTTAGTTTGAATTATTTACAAGGTACTGTTTTATTATTACAGAGAAAAAGGAAATAATTTTTTAAAATTTGGATTATTTGGATAAAATGGAGTCTACGGAGATGGTCCTTCCATAATTCAAAGTTTTCCAGATACTAGTTTTCTGGATAATCAACCCCATACCTACTGGGATGGGGATACCCTTATTAAATTAAGCCAGGATGATCACCCTAAAAAGTAGTCTAAAGCCAATTTATCTGGCATTACCACAAACCTCACTGTGCAATCTGTTCACGAACAAAGTGTGTGAGCAGTATTTGTGACTGTTTAAAATTGATTGCCTCTTTCTGGAATGTACAGGCATGGGATCCGTTTTCCAGAAACCCATTATCCAAAAAGCTCAGAATTGCTGAAATGCTGTCTCCCATAGACTCCATTTTATCTAAATAATCAGAATTTTCTAAAATTTTTATCATTGTAATACTAAAACAGTACTGTACCTTGTACTTGATCCAAACTAAGATATAATTAATCCTTATTGAAAGCTATACCAGAAAATTAGGTTTATTTATGTTTATTTATTTATTTATGTTCTAGTCGGATTAAGCACCAGGTCCTGAGCATTATGGATAACAGGTCCTATACCTGCAGTAATTCTAGGACTGTTTTTCACATATTACAGCCCAATTCAATCTACTAGATGAATGTTTCCTGTAAAGTATTATGTCCTAGCATGTCTGTGGCTGCAAGTAAAAGTATTTTGTAGTTCACACAAAATGACAGTGACAAATGAATTGATGAAGGAGTGGACAATTTGTCTTTACGGTTTACAGCATCACCAGAAGACCATTGTACAAGTATGTTACACCTCTGAAGGTTCCGTTTAATTTCTCCATTTCATACCTGAAGTGTAAAACAAAGAGGCATATCAGTAGTCTGTGTTGATTGATTTAACTATTTCTTTATGCTTAATTCTAATAGAATTATAAAAATACATTATTCCAAAAGCTAACCCAATGTTGTTTGTTTGCCTGACATGAATCACAGGCAGAAAATGATAAAACTCAACATTACTCTCAACTGTCCAACCGTCTCTTCCAATTACACCGTTGATAAAATAAATTCAGTTAACATATTTACTACAGAACACAATGCAATAGATCTCTGTCTTTGGTACTACAGAAGCTTTTCTCTCTAGCATTGGTGTGCATGGAAATGTTAGGAGTTCACATGGAATGACACTGACAAATTAAATATATTCAGAGAGTAGACATTTCATGATTATTGTTTGTGACATCATCAGAAGACTCGTATATCTCTGCACAACCTGATTCAGAGAGTGGCGTGAAGCTTACATATTCGTTTCTGTATTCTGTTTTGTCCTGTGTATAATATAAACAAATCAAATATTCAGAGTTGACTAATTTGGGTAATTGACAGTTTCACAACACAAACACATTGGCACATTAATTCAATATGTTAATTTTTTTCCGATTTCTAAGTTGCTGAAGGAGTCATTTTTGCTGTTAAAAAAACCAACACATATAAATTGCAATTTCACAATGTAACCTGCCATTCGAATTGCACTGTCCCTCTGTTGAGGAATGTGCAATAACTAAGAAATAAGCAATTTCCTAGCTGCAAATTGGAAAGTCTGCCAACCAACCAAGTGGTGTACCACCAATTAGCATCTAATTCCTCCTGTGTATTTAAAAGGCTGCAAGTTTTCTGAGACATAAGTTCAAAACAATAGATGAAAGTTTTATTCAGTATTTTATCATTCTGCTGAAGGAGAGTGCTAAAACATTTTGCAAAACAAAGTATGACCTTTTAATTGTTAGTGTTGTTTCTAGGTCTAAAAAAATAGTGCATAAAATCTAAAGATTTAATTAGAATGAATACATTCTGTTTTCTAATTTTTTTTTTTACAACTTTCATGTTTTTTGCATAATTCATGACAAAAATATTGGATATTTTACCCATTCATCTGTAGCAGTTACTGCTACAAAAAATACACAATAATTAAGGGGGGGGGGCTAAGGGGTAACAGAACTACATGTGTTTAGAGTTATTAAAATATAAAACATGACAGACTGAGTAAAAAGTGAGTTCTGATAGCAGACTCTTGCCTTGATGTGCTGCTTGAACCTATGTTTACAAAACAGCTCACCATAAAGGAGTTTTTTTGGGGGGAGAGGGTAGAAAAGTTATAATGTAGATCATTTCTAGCAATCCCACACAACATGGAATTTTAGCCTTTTGGCAAGTAGAAGGTTGTATCTTTTTACAGTTCTGCTACATCTGAGACACAGATGTATACATAATCAGATAAGGTTTAGAATTTTCAGTTCTTGCATCAGTGTGTATGGTACAATCCCAAGAACTTACACTTAGTGGCAGATTTATTAAAGGTCAAGGTGAAGTTTCAAAGTGAAAAAGCTATTTTTTGTGTACTTCAACTAGGAAATAGTCATTTTCCGATTGGATTCAAATTTAAAAAAACTTTGAAATTGGAAGGTCAAATTTTTTTGAAGTACTGTCTCTTTAAAACTTCGACTTCGACCATTCGGCACCTAAAAGCTGCCAAAGTGCTGTTTTAGCCTTTGGGGCACCTCCTAGAACCTGTATGGAGGCAATTGGGGGAGTTTGGGAGATTGAAGGTCGAAGTTAAAAAAAAACAAAAAACTTTGAATCGAACTACGATCGAAGTAAGATCACACGATTCGAAGTACGATCATACGATTCAAAGTAGGCTGAATTCGGCCCACTTCGACCCCCATTCGATTGGTCTTTTTGAATTCGAAATTTGAAGTTTTTTTAACTTTGACCTTTGATAAATCTGCCCCTTAAAGTGCAGGAATACAACATCAATTCTTAGAAGAAAATGCAATTTGTTAGCAGGGCATTTTTTATTCACATTCAGACTGGCTTTTACATCATCGGCACACACAGATTTTATACACATTCATTTTTCGGGCAGACTCATCAACAGCCAAGTAAAGCATTCCACTAGTGAAAAATACAATCCAATTTGCCATAGACACATTCCTTTCCAGAACCTTGCACCACATTCCGGTCCTAGCAGCCTTTCGTAAGCTCTATGCCCCCCCCCCGCCCTACTCCGGATAGGATTTTTTCTGGTCCCAGATTCAGGATGTTCCCACTGGCCCTAAACTGTCACTTCCACCCTATTTTGGCTTTGTCTATGCTACCCATGCTAACTATCAGCCTATCTAACTTAAGTACCTAGTACTTCTTACTAGAGACCCTCACTCTGCCTGATCCTGTCCAGCCAATGTCCAGGAGAAGAAGAACCATGCCCTGGTCGTTTCCTCCCTTTTTATACCCTGTACACTCCCTCTAGTAGCTGGGGTGTAAACTGCAACTAAGCATTTATTATTCCCATTACTTACTTCACATCACCTCACACATTCTAGTACAGTAACAGTAACATTCACACCAATTATTCAGTTTACTCCCTTACAAGTGTATAAAAGATCTCCTAATGGACCCTCATCAAGATCATGTTAAAGGCGAAGGAAAGGCTAAAAATAAATAAAGCTCTAATCATTGCCCATAAAATGTATATACACATACCATCATTAATGTCTTCCTACAATTAGTCAGTTATTCTAAAGGTGAAATTGATTTAAAAATAAGCCGTAAGCTGTTCAGCAAAGGGTACTTCTGCTGCAGTACATAAATTCTGATATTCGGGGCACACACATGTGCAGTTAGTTTTTGAGGTGCCCTACACATCTGCAAAACTTCCCCAGTTTAGAGATGCCATGTGACCTGAACCACTTGGCTTAATTTACAAAAATCGTCCACGTGGGAAAAGTCACGATAAAATTGTGCAGCAATGGGAATCATGCAACTTTTTTTAAATTAGAACTTAAAAAGTGTGGCTTTTTGTCGCACACAAAAATCAGTATCACAATGTCCAAAACCCACAAAAAGATCATGAGGGCAAAAAACATATTCCAGTTGTAAAATGGACATCTGCCATTGACTTCTACATGACTTCAATAGGTTTAAGTTGCAGTATTTTGGGATTCTGATTTTTAGCAGCTTTGCAGCATTATAAATCTCGAAAAAATGTGAGGTTTTTTTCTCTAAAAATTCCGATTTTCGAACAGAAAAGTTTGAGGCTTAATTAATAGGCCCCTTTCAAGGCAATCCTTTAAAGGGACACATCTTCATGATCATGAAATAGAGACAATAAAAAGATCACATTAAATGCTAAAAATTAGATACAATGGGAAGAGTTGTTTGTAAAGGCATTCTGGAATAAACAATTTGTTTAGCAGCAGGAAATGGCATTAACTCTCTATTAAGCTAGTAAAATAGCATGAATGTAATAGACCAATTAAACTTAAAATAAACCATTGCTTTTTGAAACCCTCCTGGACTTATCGGCATGTGAAATATCAATCTAAAACATACTTTAACAGTTGTAAGTCTGTGCACACAGGAAACTAAAAAAGTTATACCTGGATCCAAAATGAAAATATGAATGTAAATACTACAATCATTTCCATCTGAAATGATAGTGAAGCAATAGATTAATAAAGTCTTCTCCATTTGCACATGTATAGCAAAACCCAAATACTGTTCATGCTAAACATTGTATGGGGAGTATCACTGAGATACTGTATACAAACATTGCCTGGCCAGTTTCAGATATCTTGAGCAGATCTGCCGATAAATATACACCTTGTAATGTTGTGCAATAAGAGAGAATAATGACACAGTTCTGTGCAATTATAGAAGACACAGACAGATGTGTTATTGATTGGCCATATTGTAGATATACTGTAGGTAAGACCACATAAATCATATTTCAGTATTTTTCCATCCCTCCTGCATTGTAGCCAAATCATTTATAAAACATATGAACATTGCTCATATTGTTAGTGCCTCCATGGATTTTTATAAATATATCCTCCAGAATTCCCTATTAAATGGAATTAGACACACATAGGGGCTGCAAAATATGCTGGCACTATATAGATACATTTTAATAATTAATAATAGTGCAGATTTACTAAATGGGAATTGTCGCCAGCATTACTTCGGTAATGTGAGCATTTGATAGTGAAGATGCGCTAGCTTTCATTTCTGCCTAGTGAAACTTCACTAGGCATCTTGCGCTCAGGTCAATTTGGGTGGGAAATTTAAAGTTGTATGGACATCTTTATGTTAAATGTTGGTGCATATACTTACAAACTACACTTTTTAAAACACAACCTTAATAAAGACAATAGAGTTATTCTAACGCCCTACACATGAGCCCACTGTATAGTTAATGTTCCATATGTTAGCAAATGTATGGGAGAAACCGGTTACACAAAAAAAGTTTAAGTTAAGTCTCACAGGCAATCAGGCTGAAAAAAGACGTCAGCGTTTTTTGGACTTTGATGCATTTTTGGCTCACAGAATATAATGTAAGTGACAGAAGATTGAGGAAGATCTAGCTACTTTAATGAACTTCGCCTGGTCTGACGAAAGAGGTAACATTCAGTAAAATCCGCACTTTAGTGAATTTGCGGACTATTGACCCTTTGCCAGAGAGAAAAGTCGCCTGGCGATAGAGTGTGAATGACCACTAGCGCCAGTCTCTTTTGCTAGCAAATTGCCTGTTAGTAAATTTGCAAAATGTCGCTAGAGTTAGCCACTTCGCCCTTTAGTAAATCTGCCCCATAATCATTATGGTAATAAATCCTTTAATTGTCCTGCTTCTGAACATGTACTGTAGGTTATGTCAGCAGGGTGGAGAATGAGATTAGAGAGCCCTTCATTTTTGTATAAAATTGCAGAGGCAGTGGGTTATAAAAATAGTCACACGCTAATCGTGTTCAACTATAAACTTAGTACTAATTGCCAGTGTGTGATTTCAAAAGATGATAAAATCACAGTGTACAGAGGCATTTCAATTACTTAGAAATTAAGAAAGTCTTCACTGACAGCTGATTTTCAACATTTATCACTGTAAACATTGATTTACAGTATATACCTATATATCGAAAAAAACCTTTTTGCTTCACAAAAGGATAAACACATTTTTTTTTATTAGTTTAGAGGTGGACAGACCATTCACAAATTATTTGATGGGGTAGGTCCAAGAAAATGTTTCAATGTTTTGCGCTTCTATTTCAGCCAAGGTAACCACAGCCCTTTAGCAGTACAGATCTGTGCCTCTGAAAATGCCCCAGAAGCTCCCCATATTTTCTGCTGATTCGTGGCACATGTTCTGTGCTGTTGTCAGTTACTGAGCTTAGAGACCAACTCAAAATATACAGTATACATAGAATATAAATGTCACAATATAAAATTGATTAGTAATTAATTTAGATAATTACTACATGGCAGCACAGCAACCAGTGCAACTAGCATTAGAATTTACTAATCAGTCTTATCAGCTTATAATATAGGTCAACCTCATTTTCTGCTTGATAATTTGCAGTGACCCCCTAAGCTTAGCTTCTTAACAGCTGCTCAGACCCCACTAAGCACATCATGGACACTTTTCAAGATGGTGACCCCCTGTGACAAAATTGGAGTCTTGGATCATTGCTGCTATTGAGAAGCTGAAATTTAGGTTGGTGCACTAAGTTCAGTATATACAATATGTCATTTTTAGTTATATTCATTTTTAGGGTTTAATCATTAGTAGAGACATTTCTCAATCAAAGGCAAAAAAAAAAATAGACTGTTCGTTGTGGTGGAACCAGTGATGCCATCAAGATGGTTATATAAAGTACTGCAGTATGGGATCCTTTATCCAGAAACCCATTATTCAGAAATCTCTGAATTATGGAAAAGCTGTCTCCCTTAGACTTCATTGTATCTGAATATTCCAATTTTTTTTCCTTTTTCTCGGTTAATAAAAACAGTACATTGTATTTGATCCAAACTAAGATATAATTTATTCTTATTGGAAGCAAAACCAGCCTATTAGGTTTATCAATTTAATGTTTACATGATTCTCTAGTAGACTTAGGGGGTTTATTTACTAAAATTAGTTATGGGCGTATTTGTCCCACTTCGATTCGCCACGAAAATTTGTTAACAATTTTGAAGTCAATGGGCATCAGTTTAATTGTCGCCGGAGTCATAACTGTCACCGGCATCAAAAAAATGTATTCGCCATAAATTCGCCAATCACTAACTAAAATCTGAAAATTTCTCATATTTTTATTAAAACCACTTTACCTTATTTATCAATAAATTAACTTGAAATAGTCTGGTGTGGGAAATGCTAATTAAAATAAAACCACCCGAAAACTACAGATCATCAGGATATCTGCCATTGAGTTTTACATGACCTCGGCAGGATTGAGACGGAGTACTTTTTAATTCTTTACTTTAGCAGCCTTGGGGGTATATTTATCATGGAGTGAAGTTAGAGGTCGCCACAGTCCTCTAGAGTGAAAGTCCGCTACTCTCCATTTATTTCTATGCGATTTTTAAAAGAGTATTTATCAATGGGTGAAAGTGAAAATCCATCCTTTGATAAATATGCCTTTCAAAGGCCCATAGGAATGAATGGACAGTGGCTGATTTCACTCTAGAGGACTGTGGCAACCTCTAACTTCACTTTTTGATAAATATACCCCTTTGGGTTAAATAAATCCCAAAAAATCTGAGTTACACCCCCAACAAATAAAATGTGTTTTCACCTTTAAAATGCATCTTTTAAGACCTACAATACGATATGATAAAGTGTTCTAAAGCAGCAATTTAGACACCAAAAAAAGAAAATTAAGAATTGATAACTTGATAAAAGACTAATCCCCAAACATTTTTAGGAATAACAATAGTAAATAGATTCCGAATGTAGTATTAATGGCTAATAAAGATGGCAAAACCAAATGCACTTAAAGGAACGGTAACACCAAAAAAATGAAAGTGTTTTAAAGCCACTGGCCTGCACATGCACTTTTATGGGGGAATTAGCATTTGGTAGGCAGGTAGTGTAGGATTTGGAGCTTAGAGATAGGGACACCAAGGCTTCAGACAAAACACAGGTTTATTAAGCACTGGGCATTTCCAACAAAACCCAAGTTCAGCAACTTCAATGTAGAACATGCATGGTACAGATCAACAACTTCAAACAAAAACCTTCAGGGTTCTCTCCCCTCTGGTCACTTCTTAATCAAGGGAAACTCTCACCCTCTGGAACTTCAAAGCCTTTGGGTTTCTCACTCAGCCCTGATGTCTTCCCCTCCTGGGACTCCCCTCCCTTCTCCTCTCCAGGGATTTAGGCTCACCAGCCTCTGCCACACTCTTGCAGCAAGACACCTTTTTCAAGCCCTGTCTCTCCCAGCAGCACCACACTTCACTCTAGTCTAGGAAGTATCTGGCAAGCCCTAAGGTGTGGTAACACAGGCCTTTTACCTTTCCTAGGCAGCTCCTCTCTCAGCTGTCACTTAATTACTTGGCTGAGAGGGAATATTAACCCTACCTGAGCAGAGTATTCCTTTGCCACACATATCATGCAGTTTAAATGCAATCTTTTCCAATGCATTTTCCTCTAGGACAGTGGTGTCTCCCAAACACCCTGTCACCCATATATATATTATATATATATATATATATATATATATATATATATATATATATATATATATATATATATATATATATATACAATATATGCAAAGGAGATATAGGATCTGCTTTGTAGTATTACAGCAATATAACCAGTTTAGCTAATAAAATGTTAGTGAATGACACAGGATATGTAATGTACATCAATGTTTAAGCAGTAAATGTAAGCAAGTGTCCAAAGTCTCATTGAATATACCCTCAAGTGTTGAGAAAGTTTAATTCTGTTGTTGTCAGGCCACTTATTATTTTCTCAGGACCCCTTTCAACTGGTATGTTACCATTGGATTGGAGGAAACCTGATATCATACTAATATTTAAAAAAGCAACCTGATCTCAGTCTGGTAATATTAGGACCTGCAAGTTTCACATTTGTAGTGGAGAATGTTTTTGAAAGTTTATTGAGGGACAATATTTAATATTATATTTATCATTATGAGAATCCTTTTATAAGCAGTTATCAGAATAGCTTCATGATGGACAGATATTATGTAGGGAGGTAGATAGTGGGTTGCAGTCACGGTATCTACTTGAAACTTGCCAAAGCTTTTGATACAGTGCTTCATAAATGTTGACTTATAAATAGTATTGGGTGAATCTGACCTGTTTCGCATTGCTGAAAATTTGTGGCAAAAAATTCACCAAATGCATTGAAGTCTATGGGCAACAGATATTTTTGACATGAGACAATTTTTTTTCTTTTTCTCTGTAAAACCTGACAAAAAATGGTATTGCATTAATTTTTCACATTCAAACAACTAGTTGTTTTCAGATAGATTACCAGAAATAACGACTTTTTCCAAACTGTTCTAAATTGATACATTTCTAATCTTTGTCCCTGCTGAGCAGAATCCCTTGATATCATTACAGGCAGCTGTTAGAATTGATACAATAGTTGCTAATACTCCGTAGATGCTGCTGAGAAATGTATCAACTAAATGTTGCAAAATTGTAACAGTTTAGAGTGTGCATAACCTTGCATTTATCAACATTGAACCTCATTTTCCAGTTTGCTGCCCAGTTTTCCAACTTAGACAAATCACTCTGCAAAGTGGCAGCATCCTGCATGGAACCTATAGTTCTGCACAATTTAGTATCATCTGCAAAAATAGAAACAGTACTTTCAATGCCCACCTCCAGGTCATTAATAAACAAGTTGAAAAGCAAAGGACCAAGTACAGAGCCCTGCGGTACTCCACTAACAACACTGGTCCAATTAGAAAATGTTCCATTTACCACCACTCTTTGTAGTCTATCTTTTAGCCAGTTCTCTATCCAGGTACAAATACTATGTTCTAGGCCACCATTCATTAGCCTGCGTATATTTTTGCAGGCTGAGAGAAGCAGATCCATTCTGTGCCCCACCTTCATTGATTAGAATTGCTTCTGCTTGCATGTGCTCACACACAGCGGAGGTCGGCCCAAATAAGCAAAGGTAGATGTTTTCAGGAAGATCTACACTCCGCTGCATATAATCACATTTAAGAGGAAGTGATTCAAATCAGTGTAGATGGGGCAGGAATGGATCCGCTTCTGTCAGCCAGAAAAACATACTCAGACTACGAATAGCAAAGCATTCTGCATCATAAGGAAGGATGACACTTTATCAAAAAAAGTTACGTCACACAACCTACAAATACTCAGTATAGACAGATTGTGGAAATAACCCCATACATTATGTTCTCCTTGTTGAATGGGTTTTTAAGCCAATCTTTATTAAAGGTTTGGTCTAGCCATGTTATCATACATCCTGCAATTTAATAATAGTCCAGCAAAAATAGTAATATCAATATCGAAGCATGCTGTTTAAAATTAGGATTGGTGAGAGTTGTAATACCTATCATTTTCAGAGGTGTTTAACTTTTTTGTCTCTGTGACTATTTTGTCTTTTCTACTTTTTTGTCCAAATGCATTAAAGTCAATGGTCATTTTTTGTTATGGTGACTTTTTTGTAGCGGCAAAATTTTCCAAGACAATTTCTTACTGCAGTTTTGCAAAAATATCTGCAGAATCCATTTCATGTATCCATGGCTGACAAGCAGGGAGCAGGCCTGGGTCTGCGGGGCCCACTGTCCATCCATCCCTGTCTGACTATGGAGATACTGTTTGGGTATGAATAGATTCATGTAGCAGATAACAGATATGCATTCTCTGATTAAGGACATAATAAGGTCAGTAGTTTCAAAATAGGGTTTTAGAGCATTTAAAGCATCTTAGAGAATGAAGACTGAGGGACAGGATCACTCACATTACTTTTACTCAAGGACATTTTTAGGCCTTGTTGGGCAAGTTGGAGATGGATATACTGTATGTACTCTCCCCAGACCTCTTTCTATTTAGGATTATTTTAGCAAGGAACTTGATGAATTAAACTGGTTTAGCATATAACCCCCACTGCAATTGTTAATCTACGAAAGTAACTAATGTATGATATTCAGTGAATCAAATTATGTTTTATACCTCAGTGAATTTTGTGATGCATTTGTAATATTTTTATTACATATTGTCAGTTACTGGCAACAATTGTTATTAATATATTAACATGTAAGACCCTACAACTAAGCACAATAATGCTGTCCAAATTACTGGAATTGCTTCCCCGAACAAATGTGCAAAACCAATGTAACTGCTTCTTTAACCTTGCTTTTAGTAAATGTATGCTAATTGTATTTGTGAGTGGCAGAGGAATAGTGCTTCATTCTTCTAAAAATGAGGGTAATTATTTGCAAGTGTTACATTGTTTCTTAATAATAGCCATTAAAACTAATTTGTGAATACACTGCATTGCACCTGGCAAAGCAGGTTTCTTCTGTCTAATTAAATCACAAGGTAGTGTAAATTAATTTCTGAACAAACCAATCAGTATTTTTCCTTAGAAAAGGCAATTGAACAAATACACTTCTTTAACAAAGTCTGAAGAAATCATTCTTGTTCCGTATGAGCAAATCATATGAGAGGAAAATAATTATAGCAATACATAAAACCTTGCATATTTGCATAGATTTTAGCTACAGTTTTACATTATAAAAATGTTGTGAATCAAACTCTTGTCTATTTGTTGAACCATACCTGCACCATTCTCCTGAGCCACTGGGGTCCCTTAAAGGAAAACTATACCCCCCAAACAATGTAGGTCTCTATTAAAAGATACTGAGTAAAACAGCTCATGTGTAAAACCCTGCTTCATGTAAATGAAACATTATCATAATAATATACTTTTTTAGTAGTATGTGCCATTGGGTAATCATAAATAGAAAATTGCCATTTTAAAAAATAAGGGCCGCCCCCTGAGATCCTACGATTCACTGTGCACACATACAAACCACATGTAAGGTCACATGAGCCAATTAACAGACAGAGTTCTGCCTTTTGCTTCCTCACTTCTTCCTGTTACAGTTAGTGTTGTAGTGTTTCTGGTCAGGTGATCTCTGGGGCAGCACAGATAGAGTCACGAAATGGTGGTTCAAGGCAAGAGATGTAAAAGGACAATATTTATGTAAATATATATTCCAGTTTGGTAAGATTCTTTAATATGTCATTCAATTTGATATAAACTATCTGTTGCTTAAGTATTAATTTTGGGGGTATAGTTTTCCTTTAAAGTCAGTGTGGGTTTGTTATTAGGATGGACTTGTGCTATCACTCTGTTGCTCTATGGCCCTTCCTTCCATATTAACTTCAATTGTTGCCAATTAACAATCTCTCCCTTTTCCTGTACCCTTGTCTTGGTTCCCTGCCTCTTCATGTGGATCTCCCGGTACTGACCTCAGCCTGCTCTCTGGACATTCTCATTTACTCCCTGCCTACTTCATATGAACTCCCGGTACTGACCTTGGATTGCTTTCTGGACTTTCCATCTGGATTTCTGCCTGTCTCAACCTCAGTTTGTTTATCGGACCTTCGCTGTTAGCTGCCTGTCCTAATGTTTGGACTGAACTTTGTTTGGCTTGTCGGTATCCCAGGTTATTCTGTTTATTGACCGTTACTGTTTTGCACCTTGTTTCATTAAATCTTTACTTTTTCACGGCTTTCAAACTCCATTCTCCTATTTATGGTTATACCCCGGGTTATCCAGTATACAGACTCCCTTCTTCCTATCTGTCCTCAGTGGCAGAACGTGACACTGACAATGGCTGGATATTATTGCAGAGTGTGGACGTTACTGATGTAAACAAAGTTGTATCAGTAGTCATCTACTTATAAAGTCTACAGTACAGTACCTTAACAATAGCTGGGTTGCTTGCCATCCTTTGAATTGCCACAAAGAGGGTTTCCAGTGATTGTTACAGAACTAAAATATACCTTCTGTCTTCACCTACCAACTCAGCTAGCTTTAGTGCTAATGTAATAGAGACAAACCTTTACTGCCACAAATTGGAACAGAAATGTTTAAGAATAGATTAGTTCTGATGTAGACACATGTTCCACAAAACAATGTATTACTGTAAATGAATCATATGCAAAATGAACTGTACAGGGTATTTCAGGTAGTATGTATGGCCTCCAGTCCACACAGTTTGACAAAGCACATAGAGCAGAATCCTAAGCCTTCCTGACTATACCTAATATATAGTTGTCTACCTAGGATGTTTTTTTTCCTCTTACAAAGCAGTAAGGTTCATAAACACACACATGTAAAGTAGGTATCCATGACTGGTTCCTGTGTAGGCTGCTGTAAGAAGTAGGCATGGCACTCTTAAATGTGAAGAACCAAAACAGACTTATTAGCAGTTTCTCACAGGGACAGACTGGAACCAATTGACCAGCAATTTCAGAGGACCCTCTCTGAATCGAGTTCATGAAAAAAAAATGTGGACATGGAAAAAAAGGTGATAAAACTGCAGAAAAATAGTTGCACATCAGCAAGAATCTCATTGTCTTCATTGTTTTAACAAACATATTATTTAACTTATTTATTTACATATAAATACAGATGTTAGAGAATGTTCCCATTGACTGCTATGTAACCTCTCCAGCTTTTCAAATTTTTGTCCTTTAATAAATTCTGACTATTTGAAGTTTCAGAAAATACTTGTGTAAAATACTTACGTGTCCACATTTGGCACTCTGAATGCCATCAGCCATTGATGGGGCCTCCTCTCCCAATAAACTGTACCCCTGCTTCTCTTTGTTGTTTCATACATAAAATTGCCCAACCTTCTCCTGAGCTGTCTTAGTAAAGCTCTACTAGGCTACCACTAACCTTATTCTATACACTCTCAATCCATAACTGGCACACAATCTCCAAGGGTCTCTACCCCAATTTCTCACTCCCACAATTTCTTGTTGGGAAAAAGGATGTGCTTGCTGGTTAACTTATTTACCTCTCATTCATGTAGGCCTATATAGTAATGGTCAATTTTTTGTGGATTTTGAGGTTTTTAAAATCACGACTAATCTCACAAACTCTAAAACCATGAATGATTTATTTAAAGATCTAAATTTAAAAAGTGCAAATGAAAAAATGTGCTGATTAAGTCCACATTGATTAAAAGCAGTCCAATACGATCATAGCAACTCCCACTGACTTATATAGGACCTCAACAACTTTAACTTGCCAAAGTTTTGCATTAGAGGCTTTTGTGGATTTTACAATTAATAAATCTCAAATTTTTAAAGCTTTTAAGAAATATAGCATAACACACAAACTTTTTGAGATTAGTGGAAATTTTTTTTAAATTGAATTGTTAATAAATGGGCCCCATAGAATGAGCTGGAAACAATCTCTTGCCTCTCTCTCGCACCTAACAAGGAAGCCACCTGCTCTGACTCAGAATTATCTCATCTGCCGAAGATGTTAGGCCAAAACAAGGAAGTGCGTGACTGTACTTCCTTATAAAGGCCCCCAAAATAAAATCTCCCAACCAGGTCAACTGTATTGGCTGGTGCCCCCTGGTGGGCCCTGAACTAAATATTGCCGAAACTATTAATATTTTTATATAACAATAATTTCACTTCCTTAGACAAACACACAAACTGGTGCATATTTATCATACTGTGTAAAACAATTAATAGCAGAAAAATCACAATTCATTAATGTCAATATAAAAAATTTAAGCAGCAAGTAAGTTGAGTTGGAGAAAAAAACCAAGAAGAAAACACAAAGGGTGAACACCATTTTTCCCATAGTATTGTCAAATGGATGACACTAGCTTTTTTTTAATAGTGATCAATAAAAATAATACACAGCTTATAAATACAGGTATAGGATCCCTTATCCGGAAACCCGATATCCAGAAAGCTCAGAATTACGGAATGGCTGTCTCCCATAGACACCATTTTATCCAAATAATCCAAAATTTTAAAAATGATTTCCTTTCTCTCTAAAACAGTAGCTTGTACTTGATCCCAACTAAGATATAATTAATCCTTATTGGAAGCAAAACCAGCCTATTGGGTTTACATGAATTTCTAGTAGGCATGAGGACCCAAATTACGGAAAGATCCGTTATCCGGAAAACCCCAGGTCCCGAGCATTCTGGATAACCTGTACTTCATTTTTTTTAAATAATGATGTCTAGTAATTTTTTATGTATATTGTGGCCATTTTTTTTTTTTTACACTGTATGATAAATAGGCCCTGGGTGTCTCATTTTGTAACACTGAAACCCATTTCCTTTTGGGGGAAGCCACCCAGACACAGCTGAAGCAAGAAAGTTGAGTGCCAGTGAGAGTTGTATAGGACTCTGTTATTCTTCCTTAACTTTAGACTCTATACAAAAGCTGTTTTTTGTGTTTGTTTTCCCCACTGCAAACCAAATTCCTGAAGTTTCCACACATAGGACAAAGCTGGGGAAAACATAAACTCCATCAAGCTGTTTCCAATTGTTTCTCTTACAATGAGCATGCTGCAGTTTCATGTTTTTCTCTTTCATTCATCTAGTAAAACTTTACTGATACAGTGTAAATATTAAATTACATTTCTTTGGAACTTCGCTTCAGGTTAGATTGTTAGCGAAAGCTCAAAAAAGCTTGACTAGATTCACAGCAATCTTAAAAGGTGTCAGAAGGAAAACTATTTATTTCCTCCACTATATCACTGCTCTTACAGCCCTTCTTTAGGCAAGGTGCATCTTAATTGAAGACATATTAAATAATAGAGAAATATATTTATATATATATATATATATATATATATATATATAGATAGATATAAAACCCAAACTTTAAACAATTGTTTAAATAGTGCCCTTTAATTATGGCGCAGTGTCTTCAGCATTACCATGTCAGTTAGAGTTTGCCACACAATCTGTATTGTAAAAAAATCTAATTACAAACTATTAATGTAAGTTGGAATGTTTCTCACAAGGAATGGCCCAAACCAAAACAGTTTTGTAGAAAGAGGGAACATACAGTACATCCCCTCCTTTACTGATGTCTCCATGAAATTTGCCATTTAGGTTTAAAGTAGTGTGTTTCCAAATATTTTTTTCAGGTATTGATATAAATACTAGCAAACTAATCATAATATTAGCGTCTGACACAAACATTCATGTTTAATGAATGTAGTGATGTGTGTATCATGTGCTCCAGATGGTCATTTACAAACACAAGTGTACCCGAGAAAAAATAATTGAATCATCACTGTTCGTTAAAAGTACTTGTATCCAAACAACAATCTAAAGCTGTTTAAATGTTGAGCACTGTCTTTAACAAAGAGCACCAGTCTTGATTATTGCTTTGGTTACTACTTGATTTTACTTTTATTTATGAGAACTACATCACAACTGTAATGATTTCACTTCAGGTAATAATTAATCAGGCTGTGGCCTTCCTTTGTTGAATCAATGTTTTCCAAGTTACATTGTCACTTGAGAAATATTCATTTGTAATATCTCTGAGGTTTCTAAACTCTATAACTTGCATGTAAGCATTGCCATCAGTCTACTTAAAAGTACAAATTTAGCAAGAAATCAATATATCACAATAAAGAAACAGACATCATTTATTCAGCTCTGACAGGCTGTCAGGACAAATGTTTTTAAACGATTTTCATATGTATTATCCTGATTTACATCATGTTATTTGTGCTCTAGGGAAGCGCATTAAACCTGAACAAGCAACTACTTTCATATATACTGTATATAGTTGTCCTTATATAGCTTAGTAATAAAGTCCATAATAACAGTCTCATATGTGTCTTCATAGTGTTGGGTTTTATACCCCACCTTGTATTTGGTAAGGTTGGTTATTATGATAGAGATAATAAGGCTATTGCGGAGGCACCCGCAGCTTTGATGGTTTGCTTTTTATTTCAGGTCCAAGGGCAATTCATATGGGGTATTGTTTCATGCGACTACACATGTTTCCTTTTTCCCAGAGAATTAAATGCACTGGAAAGCGATTCTGGATGTTTCGATGAAACACCCTGTGCTTCATTGCACAAATGTTCATGATGTGTTTTCCTTAATAAATGACAATAATTTAAGAAGCTTTAATGAAACATAATCCCTTCCCATTCTTAATAAGTAGCCAAGCAACACCATGCTCAGAGTTTCAGGTGAACTAATATGGGTTTAGTGTGGTCCAGAATGCAGGATAAATAGTATAGACCATATGTTATTTTACATGGGGTATATATTAAAAATGTAAATATGTTTCCCCCTATTGATGCTACTTTACTATATAAAGTGGCTTACAGCAATTGTTTATTAAGTCCTCTATGATACTATGTATATGGTGGTCACCTCTGTAGACCTATTTAGAGAACACCTTGCCTTAGGGCCTTGTTTAGGGCAAGCCTTAATGAACAAGTTGTACAATATTTACCTAGGCTCTGGGAAGGGGGTAAAAATTATATTAAGCATTTGTTGTCCTCTACACCCTATACCTCTAATTTCATAATAATAATAATTATAATAATAATGATGATAATAATAACAATACCATTATTTCGGAAAACCCATACCGCAGCAGTCATTACAATTAAATGAACAGATTCTGCTAAATGCCACCTGTCTGACCATTTTCACCTGCCTTAAGCCTTCAGCTTGTTGGAAATTGGTTGCTTGCCCAGGCCCCAACAAAGGGCAATAATGAATATCAATACCTGTGAAGCTTTTTAGCCTTTCTGGGTTTGTATGTGACTAGTATATTACACAAAGAAGGGGACTCCAAAACCTTTTCCCCAAAAATGTATTTCTAGTTTCTTGTTTTTTTAGTAAAAGAGGTGCTAGGAAGAGGAGACAAATGTTCTTTTTAGATATCAAAACGACAGTTCTCCAAAAGTCTGTGGGGGTCATTTATCAACACTGGGCAAATTTGCCCATGGGTAGTAACCCATGTCAACCAATCAAATTGCTGCTTTCATTGTTCTACTTGCAGCTGGCTTTAAAAAGCTAATCACTGATAGGTTGCTATAGGTAACTGCCCATGGGCAAATTTGCCCAGTGTTGATAAATGAGCCTCTGTGTGTTTTTATGAATTTGAATATGACCATTTTATAATCAACATCAAGATTCCTGGTGAAGACATAACTTTGATGTGGTCAATTTGATAACACATACCCAAAGTTCATATTAGAATTTAAGTGAAAATTTGGTATCATAATACTCTCTCTCTCTACTGTGTTTCTTTAGCAAATGACTCAACCCACATTCATTGGATGATAGGGGCTGGGCTCCATCGACAAAAAGTTATTAGCTATAAAATTGAATTTACATCTCCGAATATATTATTCTGCTCTTGGATACTCAACATCTCCGGATATATTATACTGTTCTTGGATACTCAACAGCCCCACTGAGTAATGGATTAAATATACAATGCATTGCATATTGGGTAAGAACCATAAAAAAGAACAGCAGACTAAATAGTGCAGCATACCTGCAGGATAGAACATAAAATCCAAAGAATGAACCCAATAGTGATGATGAAATATTTCTCAGAGTTTCACCGTGAAAATTACATCCATAGACTCTAAGGGATGAAAAAAAATGTCTCCCAATCTTTCGCACGTCAAAAAAAAAATGTTATTGCCCATTTTCAATGCATTTCATAAATTTTTTGTCAATTTGTGGATTCTTGGCAAAGCAAAACAGATTTGCCCATCACTAGAATACCCAACTCTTGGAAAGGTCAGGCTACAGTAAACAGTTCTTTCTGCAAGAAAGAGTATTATGCTTGAACTGAAATGAGGATAATGTTTTTTGTCCTTGATAGTAATATTTATCCTTAAAAGGATAATATTTATTGTCCTTGATACTAAGGGGCCCATTTACTTAGGGTCGAAGTGAATTTTCGAAATTAAAAAAACTTTGAATTTCGAAGTAATTTTTGGGTACTTCGACCACCGAATAGGCCTAAATTCGACTTAGATTCAAAGTAAAAAAGTTAGACTTTGAAAATAAAAGTACTGTCTCTTTAAAAAAGTTTGACTTCGACACTTCGCCACCTTAAACCTGTCGAATTGCTATGTTAGCCTATGGGGACTTCCTAGAACCTATAGCCAACATTTGGCTAAGTTTTTAGAATTAAGTCAAAGTAAAATCGTTCGATCGATTAAATCTTTCGAATCGTTCGATTTGAAGAATTTCATCGTACGATTTTACTTTGACTGAATATAGCCAAATTCGATAAAAAAAACCTTTTGACTTTGAATATCGAAGTAATGCCGTTCGATGGTCGAATTTCGAAGTTTTCTACACTTCGAAATTTGACAAATCTGTCCCTAAATGTTTGGGACATACTTAAGAGACATCCATATATTTGAATAAACAATTATTCTCTTTTTCTCCAGTCTCAATAATAGCAATAAAATCATGTTAAAGTCCATCTTGCCTATGTCTCTGGTTAGATTAAAAACACTTTAAGGACCCTATTGCCACTCAATGAGCATTTAAAGTTCCTATTTTTATGCTATAGGGTGTATACTAACCGATCTCAATATATTCAAATAAACATTCTTCAGTTCTAATAATAGCAATTAACTATGATCAGGACCATCTTACCTATTCCTCTGGTTTGATAAATAAAAAACCTTAAGAACCCCATCACCCCTGACTGAGCATTTAAAAGTCCTATTTGTATGTTATAGGGTAGCTCAAAAATAACTTGTATACTAACTTACATAAACATTATTCTAACAAATTTCTCTATTGTTAAACTACTATCATAACAATAAGTTCCCACACAGGAGTTATCCTTCTTGTGGTGATCCAGTGTCTAGGCTTCAGCAGATATTCTCACTTCATCTCTATCATGTATTAAACAGAAGCTATTTCGGATTGACATATTGTTAGACTGCCTAGTCGTCAGATTGGTTATTTTGTGATTTTATTAAGGAAAAAATATATCTGAAATAAAGAAAAAATTGAAACTGAATGAAAAAAACTACCAAAAGGGCAGGAGAGAGGCTGGGTGAGAGAGTATGCACACATGTACAGCATGATAGCCATTTAAATTTATTTCTTGACAGATTTCTTGAAGACATAGTTCGTTTTACCACAGGATATAATTACAATATGCCTCTGAAATATACCTGTCAATAATCCACAGTTCTCTTGACTACAGCGTCCCAGAGCTGTCTGCTTCTGACTTTTTAACACTTACTTCTTCTTTTCATTTCCCTCAGGCATCAATGGGATCAGTAAAGTAGGATTTATAGTTACTGCAAACCCAAGGCAGTTCCTTCTACTCTCACTTTGTTGCTTTGGGATTTGCAACTTATTGCCTCTTTTATATTCTTATAAAAAGCTCTGTATCCTTTTGCTTGCTTAAGTCAGTATTCATATGGAGACTGAAATGGTCTAGGATGTTTTTGATGCGCCGAGACAAAAAAAAAATTCCTTACCTACAGTTCTGAATGGTAACAAAGTGTAGAATATTAAATGTTTATTTCAAAAGGAAGTATTGTAAACTCAATACATAAATGGTATTGTATTAATAAATGCTGCAGTGAGTCTCTAGTATCTATTACAAAACTGGAATACTGTACTAGCAAATAAAATGTGACTTTTATAGTTATGGTTATAAAGTTTGTGGGCACTAAACATTAACCATTAATGAATCTGCAGTATAAATACAATACTCCTTAATTATATTTATTCAGTAATTTGAGGGTTTAAAGGGGTTGTTCACCTTTGAGATAACTTTTAGTATGATGTAGAGAGTGATATTCTGAGACAATTTGCTATTGGTTTTCATTTTTTATTATTGAAGGTTTTTGAGTTATTTAGCTTTTTATTCATCAGCTCTTCAATTTCCATAGCCCTAGCAACCTTGCATTGATTTGAATAAGAGACTGGAATATGAATTGGAGAGGGCCTGAATAGAAGGATTAGTAATAAAAAATAGCAATAACTATACATTTGTAGCCTTACAGAGCATTTGTTTTTTAGACGGGAGTCAGAGACGCCCATTTGAAAGCTGCAAAGAGTCAGAAGAAAAAGGCAAATAACTATAAAACTATAAAAAAATAAATAATGAAAACCAATTAAAAAGTTGCATAGAATTGGCCATTCTATAACATAGTAAAAGTTACCTTAAATATGACCCCCCCTTTAAGGGGAAAAGGCATACAGCCATAGATCCATGGCCCTGGTGTAAACCTGAGCAGCCTTTAGGGGTTCTCAGGGAACGCATCCCTATCTGGTCTAAAAATCTACATGGTTAATTGTTAATGCTCTTACTCTTGGTTCATCCTCATATGATACCCCACACACTCATACAGCTCAGACACCCTACACAATGAGCCATCTGTGTCGTTGTCCATGCAATACAAATAAAAAGACCATAATTAACAGCAGATAGTTGCATATCCCAGCAGTACAAAAACATGCATTGTTTCATACAATCCATGTCTGGCAAAAACATATTAACATTATTCCTGACCCGTTTTAAATGGGACCTCCCTTGAAAATATTTAAATTAAAAAACACATTCAGTCGTGTATTTTTCACAGGGTGTACTGTGCAGCCACTGGTACACATACAAATTTTCCAGAGCAGTGATGTTGGGAATGTGAATGTGAAAATGAAATTGAGAACACAAAAAAATGTCTAGATAAAATGTAAACAATACAAATTTCTGTAACTCAGAAATAGAACAAAAAAAATTAAACAATATATTAACCCAACTGATCAAGTACAAAGTACTGTATGCCAGATCAATGAAAGAAGAAAATCTAATTCACCTCATTAGGCTACATAAAATGACACAATACATAGATGCATTTCAGAAATGTAAGTTTAAGTTGCTAGTGTAATGGGGTAGAACAATGTTCTCCACTTTAGGATGGAGGTTGTTTTATAAAAAAGCCCTAATGTTAAGGTCCGGTCAGGAACTGGTACAACTTACTGCAGTAATTGATTGAGAATGTTCCTTGTAGGCCTAGTTAGGTAGAATGGGCCTTTACACTATAGCGTATGAACAAGATGTGTGGTAGGGCTGCAGCAGAAGAAGAGTACAGAACTCTTATCCCTATACCAAAAAACCCAATTAATCTTTCCTGTGTTCTCTGGAATGCCAGATCTGTTTGCAACAAACTCACCGCTATACACAACCATTTCATTGCCAATTCCTCCAACCTTTTCGCACTTACTGAAACCTGGCTTTCTGCTACTGATACTGCTTCACCTGCTGCCCTGTCGTATGGGGGCCTACACCTTACTCATACTTCAAGGCCAGGAAAGACCTGGGGGTGGGGTAGGTTTGCTTCTCTCTCCCTGCTGTACTTTTAAAGTTCTTCCACCTTTTCCTTCCCTATCATTCTCCTCATTTGAGGCTCACTGCATTAGGCTCTTTTCTCATGTTTCACTTTGCATTGCTGTTATATATCGACCACCAGGACCAACTGCACAATTTATGGACAACTTTGTTGTCTGGCTTCCTTACTTTCTTTCATCTAACACCCCATACATCATATTAGGTGACTTTAATATACCTGTTAACAACATTAACAACCTTTCTGTCTCTAAACTTCTTTCGTCAACATCCTCTCTAGGCTTGTCTCTGTGCTCTGACTCCCCTTTTCAACTGTCACTAACTCCCTCCTCATCCCCTGCTATTCCCCAAACACGTACCTACCATGACTTGCAAGCTCTTGACGCATCGCATCTCTCTTCTTCCTTTGACTCTATTCACTCTAATATCTCACCCATCTCTTGTCCTAATGTGGCTACCTCTGTCTAATACAGCACTCTCACCACTGCCCTTAATGAGCTTGCTCCTACAAAAACGAAACGTGCTAGACCCAAACCACTTCAACCTTGGCATACTGCTCATAAAAGTGCTCCAAAGACACTCACATGCACTTGAGCGTGTTGGCGCAAATCCTGCTTAGAATAAGACTTTTGGAGCTACAAATCTGTCCTACGCTCCTATAACACCAGCCTTTCCCAAGCCAAACAAACATACTTTACTTCACTCATTAACTCCCTTTCTTAAAAAAGGCACAACTTTTCTCCACCTTTAACACTCTTCTTTCCCCTTCTCCACCCCTCCATGCCCATCTGTCTCTGCTCAAGATATTGCCGAGCACTTCAAAAAACAAAATTGACATTAGAAGTGATATTACACTACTCTTAGACCCCTTAGACTTCCATCACCCTCCCTCCACACTCCCCAGTCTCTCCTGTGTTCCTTCACCCCTGTCACTAATGAGGAAGTTTTAAAACTGTTGGCCTCCTCTCAGTTTACCACCTGCCCGCTAGATCCTATTCCTTCAAAACTTCTCCACAATGCTAATCCCCGTCTAATCAAAGCCTTAACGCATCTATTTAATCTCTCGCTCTCAAATGGAATCTTTCCTTCTCAACTAAAACATGCTCTTGTCGCCCCCATTCTGAAAAAAACCCTGTCTTGATCTGCTGCCTTTCGTCTCTAAACTACTTGAGCGCCTAACCTCATTCTTCTCTGACAATAACCTGCTGGACCCCCTACAATCTGGTTTTAAGCAACAACATTTCACTGAAACTGCCCTGACTAATGACCTTTTAACAATTAAAGCCAAAAATCACTTCTCACTACTATTACTGCTTGATCTCTCCGCTGCATTTGACACTATGGACGATCCTCTTCTTCTCCAGTCCTTCCATTCAATTGACCTTCATGACATGGCCCTGTCCTGGTTCTCTTCTTACCTTACTAATTGTTCCTTCAGTGCTACAATGGAGTAGCATCTTCTTCCCTTCCTCTTTCTTATTATTCTCCCTTTATACTTCCTAATCAACTTGTATGGTTTCCACTGCCACCTCTATGCTGATAACACTCCTCCTGCCTGTCCGCTATCTCTACTTGGATGTCGCAACGCTACCTTAAATTAAACCTCTTTAAAACGGAAATGGGTTTCTTCCCTCCAACCAACACCATTAACATCCCGGAAGTATCCATCATAGCTAACAATTTCACTATTACCCCCATCTACCCAGGCCCTGTGTCGTGGGATTATCCTAGATTCTGCCCTTCCTTCACTCCTCATATCCTGTCAGGTTTACCAGTATAATCCAGTCGTAGAAGGAGCTGGAGCTGTAGATATTGAACCCACAAGCGCCTCACACAACCGCTACCCACCTGGAGTGGAACAGGGAGCAGGGTTGTGGAGAGTAGCCAATGAGACGATCAAGCGAAGTACAAAAGGATTAGGCAAAGTCGTGGTCAGGAGGTCCGAGGTCAGAAGGCAGGCAGCGAGATTCGTAAACGATGAGACAGGCCGAAGAGTCGAGACAGGCAGCAGAAATCGTAGTCCAGGTACAGGCAAGGGTCGACAACAAGAATTCAAGGAGTATAAGACGCTAGGGTTTCAGTTAAATAACCTAATAACCAGGCAATGCATCTCAGTCTGGATCTGGTTTAAGTATTGTTACTTTGGCGCCAAACTGGCGTCTTTGCGCTGGCGTTGCGTAACTGACGCCAGCACGTCCGTCTTAGGCGTTTTCACCTGCGTCCTTGCGCCAGCAACCGCCACCGGCGCCTTCGCGCCCGTCGTCGGCGTCACGCGCCGGCGCGCATTTGCGCGCCCGCACCTGCGCCGGACAGGACGCATGCGGAATTTCTCACATATCCAATCACTTATTAAATCATGTCACTTCCACCTAAGGAACATATCCAAAATACAATCATTTATCACCCAAGATGCTGCCAAAATTCTTATTCACTCTCTCGTCATCTAGACTACGTTGTCTAGACTACTGTAACTCTCTTTCAAATGGTCTTCCACTCCAGGACTGTCACCTCTGTGGTCCATAATGAACACTGCTGCGAGGCTCATAAACCTCAACTGCTCCTCATCTGCCATGCCACTCTGCCAAATCCCTAAACTGGCCTCCACAGAATGAAATTCAAATTAATGACCATGACATTCAAAGCACTTCATAACTCTGCCCCACCCTACATCTCTGATCTCATCTCTATATACTCACCCAACCGCTTGCTATGCTCCTCTACTGACTTGCTACTCAACTCTTCTCTCATTATCTCTTCACATGCTCTCATTCAGGACTTTGCAAGGGCTGCACCCCTCCTCTGGAATTCTCTCCCACTGTCTGTTTGACTTTCTCCCAACCTTTCTGCTTTCAAAAGATCTCTTAAAATGCACTTCTTTAGCGAAGCCTACCCTCACTCTGCTTAACTACCAAATGCAATACCACATACAGTACTACATTTCTCACCCACTTAATTCTGATCTTGCTCACTCCCACACCTTTTGTCTTATTCCCTTCCCTTTAGATTGTATGCTATTTTGCAAAGAGCCTTCCTCACCTTTTGTATCATATTGGTTGTGATGTATTTATCTCCATATGTTCAATGTATGTAATTGATGTGATTTAGTTGTAAAATATTTACTTTACAGTGCTGTGAAATATGCTGGTGCTATATAAATAAATGTTAATAATAATAATAATAATAATAATAATGTTAATAATATCTAGCTTGTACTCTAAACACACGTCTGATGAACAGACTGGACATCTCTGAAGCAAAGGGAGTGTCATAGGTGGGTGTACCTTGAAGGGAGGGGTCAAGGACTAATACTGTACATCAAGATGCATACTTATCAAGAATCCAATTTGTAAGTTGTGTAAGGGTTTGGTTTTTATACCTCGTATAAATTCGAATTTCAAATGCTTGGATATTTATGAAAAATTCTAAATGTCTAATGATCGAGTGCCACTTTGAAAAATATTATGTACATTTAGACCTTAAATTTTCTTCCTTAAAATGTCGTATTCAAGTGCAGAAAATAATGGTCTAAATATTTCTTCCCATGAGTTATCAGCACTACTAACACATGTTAATGAAATGACAGATAGCGATTGGCGAATAAATTCAGCAGAATTAAATTCTCTGCGAATTTCTGTGTTTCAATGCAAGCCAATTAATTCTAAACTGAGGTAGCAAAACATCAGCCAAAAATACACTGCATCAAAATAAAAATTGTCGCTCGCGTCAAAATTATTTTGAAACCCATTGACTTGCGCTTCATAAATTACTTGCCGTTTCGTGAAACGACGAAAAATGAACAAAAAACATTTTTCATCTAAGCGAAATTGCACAGATTCACCCATCATCACATTTGCGAAAAATTCACAAAACACATTTTTCATTGAAGCGAAATTGCACAGATTCACCCATCACATTTGTTTAAAAAAAATCCTAAATTACCCTCGTTTTATCTACTGTACAATAATTCTTGATCTTGGTAAATGGTCCTATGGATATTATATTATTTTTTGATGATTATATTGAATGTAATAATACGGAAAAATAATTGACAACTTTTTTTATTATTTAGAATATTTTTAAAAAATAGAATTGAGTTGTATTTAAGTAAATTCCTTTTAAATGATTGGGCTGATCATCTATTATTAATATGGCACATAAGGTCAAAGCACAAACATGATAATTTATCAGAAGGGACAAATTAACAAAATCTGAGTTCAAATATATATATTCCAAAGAATTTTATTTTAAAGAATTGACCGTGGAAAGACCTGACCACAATGTGAATAATTATTTTCATTGTACCAATAATCTACAATGGTTTCAGGTGAAATGACAATACCCAAAGTTGTCTTTCCTGTTAATTTAGCTTCTCTACAGTATAAAAGTTGGCACCTCTATAAATATTTAAAAGGAAATTCTTCCCCTAGTCTCTCTTATCTACACATTGCTGTATCAAGTGGCATATCAAAGCAATAGGACATGACAAACTGGTTTAGATTCTTAGATGCAGTGGCATTCTGTAGAACATCTGCATTAAAATATAATTATGTGTAATGATGCAAACAGCATACTTGACAAGGATGCCTTAGAAGACAGACAATAAAGTGAATTCAGGCTAAAAGAACCATGACACCTTCTGATTTATGAATTGTGGATGGTAAGTGCTAAATCTTTGATGAAGTATCTTTATTTTGCATGATAACCTTTTGGAAATATGGGTTCACTGGCAAGTATTCAATTTATTTTGAGTATCTTAAGTCTAAAAGGTAATTTGAAATTGAAACTGTTGAGATGAAATCTTTAAATCTGTGATTGGATTTTTGTTAGCAACACAAAGAAGAGGGGAATAGATTTTAATTAGTTGTGCATATCGTAGTCATGTTTTGAAACACAAACATAAGCTGCTAACTGAGCCATGGCAAGAGTTTTTGGGATTTTAATAAATATAGACAAAGGGAAGTGATCAAGCATCTGCAAGTACAGTAGATAGCAGCAAATGAAGTATTGGCAATCAAATCCACAGGGAATCTATAGGGAAAGCTTTAGGCTAGTACTCAAAATTTGCATTGTGGAGCTCTACAGTCTAAAATAACTGTACTGCATTTATAAGTGCCCCACTCCTATTCATTTCATATTGAACCTGCATAATCCATAAATAGCTAATGTAGTGATACACTAACACAAATATAGGATTAGAAGTAAAAAATGTTTGTAAATTCTGTTGGTTGAATTCATCTGTCAAATGTCCTGGTTGAATTCATCTGCCAAATTTCCATCTATTTTGTGTGAAGTTTGCATTGTACATTCATGTTTTAATGTATAACAACAGCAGTAAAGACTAGATACAGTCATATATGACTATAATACCATAGTATTGTTTAAATCAAACCCCTATTTTGTGGAATAAGGTGATAATATGGGAGATCTTGACCCCTTCCAGCAGCCCTTATATGGGATAGACTGAGGGATAGATTAGCACTTTCATAGCAAAATGTTTTTCCTTTTCTATCAATAATTTTGGAGAATATGTGAAGGCTTTTGATAAAAAAAAATCTATAATTCCCATATCCAGATCTTGCTAAATAGGCCTCCAGGACTTTAAAATGTTGGTGTCAATAGAAAACGAACTCTGCCTCTAGACCCAGAGCTTTTACATCTGCCATTTAGACAAAAGTGAGAGCTCACCATTTAACACCAATGCTTAATATATAGGTACATGTGTTTCAATTTGTTTAAGAGTTTATACTTTTTGGTAATAAAATTAAAGGGAAAATATAATTTCTTGACATAAGATCACACAAATAGGTGCATGAACACTATTTGAACTATCAAAATACAAGCCTTTAAATAGTGTGAATCAGAGGATGGCTATGATTTTTTCCCATGACCCAGTCCAAGCTTACCAGCTGCTGTCTAAGCTGACTAGCTTGTTAAAGTGTTTGTCTGCTGGGTCTTTCACTCTTTAAAACACTGGATTAAGGGGTTCCAACTGGTACTGTTTAGGGTGCAAAAATAATCACAAAAGACAGTGGGGGCTCACTTTTTTTTTATTAAAAAAGCACAATTTAATAAGATCGGGGGTAAACTCAAAATCAAACAAAAATAGAATCATATGATTTTTTTTCTGAGGTTTTTCCGGATTGTACAATGTTTTTGGGCTTTTTCCCAAAAAGCCAGAGTTTTTCAAATTTTTGCCTGAAAAGCCTGAAATAGTAGGATTTTCAGGCTAATTCCAGCACAGACCACAGAAACTTCCAACTAGGATAGGGCCTCATGGTACAATAAATCTTAAAAAAAAAAATAGTTTTTTTCCCACTAACAATTCAGGTTTAATATTAAAAAAAATCGCATTTCTTGAGTTTTTAGCATTCAAACTCAAAAACAGTTTTTACATACTTAGCTCTTTAAAACTTAATTTCAATTAAAAATAGATTTTAAAAGTGTGGAAACAAAATAACTTCTACACTTTATGATGATGAGTACTTATTTATTTCAATCTTTATTTGTTTCTCAAACTTGCAGGGTGAAAAATAACGCAATTAAGGCAAAAAGTATAGGAACTATGAAACTATGAATGGTTTCCAGTTTCTTGGTAAAGTTATCCTGCAGGCAAGTATATTATGATGGATGATCATGAGCCAAAGCTGTAGGATCTCAGTTGGAATGATACTTAACAAGATTATATCTGGTGTTATCCAGTTTTAATGTCATTTGTATTGAAAATGTATATGCAGAACTCCAAAGTGGACCAAGACATGGATAGTCACACAATATGTGGAGGTAATCAACACAACATGATTTTGGAGTAAGTCAATGTATCTATGTAGTCTAACTTCACCATGCTTAGGTAGCATATGTAGAATATTTTTTGGGCTGTCCCTAAATTATTTAAACATTGTGAATGTAATTGAGGAGTGATGAATATCTGAAGCCATCTGGTTATGTGAGATTAAATGACAGTATCAGAAAGAAATGCTATAAAAGACTCATATTTCAAGGAAGTGATTTACATCATATGTCTGTGGTTTGACTCACTCCAATGAACAATATTTTTCTGTAACTTTTGTTTGGATTGATGTTAAAATAAATGGTTAATGATTTCAAGGCAAGATATGCATGTACTTTTCAAAACAATGTCGTAAAAAGGTTACTATTATGAAATATAAATGTATCTAAGAGTAGGTTGGTATACTTCAAATAATATAATAAGTAATCAAAATGTTTGCTTGGTGGGGAATAATACATACAGATGAAAATATTTAATATCTAGTTCCAACATTTAGCACACTGATTAGTTGCCTTAATGGAGAACTAAACACCGCTCTTCAAGAGAGTCTCTATCTAATAGCCCCCATTTGCCCTACTCCCTGCTTCCTCCCCTTAAAACACACCACTGCAACTGCAAACCTGCTCCAACACTTACACCCTGAAATAGTAGTGAGATTATTGTATTTTTTTTCAGCTCTTGACCCCACAAACAGTTAAGTTTTAGTAGATATCAACTTCTCCTGAATATTGAATTCCCACATACTTCTACTTCTGTCTGGATATAAGTGAGTGACTATCTGCAAAGAGTTGACTGCTGTCTGTATATATGCTTGTGGCACCACACACATTCCAAATATCTACAGGTGGGATGATTGACTCCTGAATTAATTGACAATAAATTGTCAATAAATTGACCCAAGTATTTCAGTATTTTATAGAAATAGTATAATATAAGCACCAATGGGGCAGGAATGTATGAGGCTGGTTGTCACTTTCGGCACCCTAATTCCATAACCAATGCTAGGCTCCCTGGTCTTAGCTATTGCTTCTGCCTTTAACAGCTGCCTTTGACATCAGATGTGGCCTGACTCTTTGCCTGGTGGAGGACATGATTGCTGGTGGACCTGTATGGCAGGTTTCAACACAGAAACATGAAACAAGTTAGATAACTTACATATCAGGTAACTTGAGACAGACAGAGGTAGGGTTCACAATCTCCACAATAGGATATGGACCAATAAATCTGGGCCCCCGCTTAAAAAATGGAATTTTAAACGTAATATTCGTTGTGGATAACCAAACCAAGTCCCCAACTTGATATTTGGGTACCTCCTTACGGGGCTTATCGGCTGCTCTTTTCTGAGCAGATGTAACTGCCAAAAGGGAACTATGTACCCTGAAGCGAGACTTCTGCTCAACAGAAGGGAGTTTCTCTAGGGAAGCAACTGCCACCATTAGAGTGGAAGCTAGACATGAATCTTTATACTTGGAACACCAGTTAATAACCTCCCCAGTTACCCAATCAATGTGGGGGTTGTGTAACTGTAACAAGGGTTACCCTAGGATTAACGGGGACGAAGAACCATCAAGAATGTGAAAAGCTAATTTTTCACAGTGCATATTATTTATACACATGGATAATGCCTTGGATTGTTTGGTTACCAGACCTGACCCCAGTGGGCTTTTATCGATTGCTGAAATCCTCATAAGAGGTGAAAGGGGAATAAGGGGAATATTATACAGGCCAGGACAAAACAACAGGTACTAAATTTTTAGAGGTGAATTGGGGAAAATCTCTCTACCCAAATGAAGCTCCCCTTCTCCATTTAAGTTTTGAGGTTTTCCTGGCCTCATGGGACAATTTTTAAGGAAATTACCCTTATCCCCACAATATATGCATAGACCAAGGGATCGCCTTCAGGCCCTTTCCTCAGGGGACAAACGAGTAGCCCCCAATTGCATGGGTTCCCCGTGAGGACTAGGAAATGAGGGAGTTGGTGATTCATCATTATCACATATAATAGGGAAGTATGTACCCCCTTCAGCCCGCCTTTCTCTTTGCCTCCTATCAATTTGGATGACTAAATTCATAAGGTCATCCAAAGTCTATGAAGTGGGGAGCTTAACCAAGCTGTCTTTGATAGAGCTAAAAATGCCCCACTTAGAATTGGCTATGAAGAGCTGGAAAGGGCTGGAAGCTGCCGGCTAAGAAGGTGGGGCTGTGAGGACTCAAGGCCAGGAAGCAGTTTGATCAGATTGGTCAGGAGGAAGTGGAAGTGAAGCAGTTGCTGTGGCATGGTCTGGTGGCTGCACAACACAGTCAGATAAGTTGCTCCTTTTGGACTGTGATGGCACAGAACTGCACCCCTTGTTATGGTATCTAAGTTATAGCACTTGTTATACACCCACACACAGAAGTGCATGATTTTCCCTTATGCTGGACTGCCTGGAAGCTACAGATGATTGCTATATGGAACTTTATGTAGAGAGCATATAAATCAATTACAGTGAAAGTTCTTTTCAGATCCTACTCGTGGCCTAGACAGAACTGGGGGCCCAGATTTACTAAATAACTTTTATTTAGATGTGAGACTGTTGTGCAGGGGCAAGCACTATCTGAGGGACTGGACCACAAATCCAAAATAAGTTATGCTCCATATACATACCATATACAGAAAATGATTGCTTGCCATTAAAGTCACCATTACCTACCTGTGTGCTTCTTATGCGCCCATAAACTGGCCCCTTGCTCTAGGACACCACATTCATAGTTATGAATAATCATTTATACTTACTTACCTACCCCACAGCAAATTCAACTTAGGGCCCCAAAACATTGTTAAGGTGACCTTTCCTATCACGATATGTTGAAACTGCTCATTAATTAGGGCCTCATGGGGCTCCATACACTTCTGGGTCCCCCTGCAACCACAGGGTCTGCTTCTCGGTAGTTACCTCCCTACATATATAATAGTAGTAGTGATTATAGACTATTCATGTATATTTTTAGATTATTTCTGTATATATAAGTCTTAGGTGACACAACTGTATGGCAGAACAAAAACCTTTCAGATTTACATTTCTTGCCATATATCGCTGTCATAAAATTCACATTTATATATATTCGCTAACATTTTACAGCCCAATATTTCATGTTATGTTTATCTGGCTATCCAGCAGTAATATCTTATATTACACAAATATAAAAATATTTTTTCTCTTTTGTCATCTTCTTGATATTACAAAAATAAGCTGACTATAAGCAAGGCTGCAGCAAATTTACTGATGACTGAACCAAAATGCTATATTTTTATTATCTGTCCTAAGGGACCAGCGTCTCTTATGAAGTGCTGCCCTTCAAACTCAATGTACCTTGTTTAGAGTTATGAATACTATCTGTCACTAGAGCAGACAACAAAATTTGTCACAAAACCAGATTCTGTTCAGAATGTACACCTTATAAATAATACTGATTAAGATGGAACGCTAAAGTACCTTAAAGGACACAAAATGTTTCACATATTTTACAAAGGTTATACAGATGAAGCCACTTGGATTTGTGAGTTAAATGCGTCATGACTCAGAGTTAATTGAAGAAACTGTGTTATCTAAAGTTATCTTAACTCATTTAATGCATTTAACCTTTTCATTAGCATACCAAAGCACCATTGTTCACAATGGTGAATGCTTTAATTAGATGGGATGTTATGTCACAGTTTTCTGTGTTAAATGAGATAAATGGGATATCTGTGTTTAGTTATTCTGTGTCAAACAGACAAACCAAAGTGGCTGCATCTGTAGTTTGAACACGGCCAAGATTTATTGATAACAGAATAACGCCGTGCCCAATATAACAAAGGAATGTCTGAATTAAGCTTACTAATAAATTATGATATATATATTGAGTAAACACATATATCAACACTTAGGGGCACATTTACTAAGCTCGAGTGAAGGATTCAAAGTAAAAAAACTTCGAATGTCGAATTTTTTTTGGGGTACTTCAACCATCGAATAGGTTACTATGATCTTCGACTACGACTTCGACTTCAATTTGAACGATTCGAACTAAAAATCATTCAAATATTTGACCATTCAATAGTCGAAGTACTGTCTCTTTAAAAAAAACTTTGACTACATACTTCGCCACTTTAAACCTACCGAGCTACAATGTTAGCCTATGGGGACCTTCCCCATCACTTTTCCTAGGTTTTTTTGATCAAAGGAAAATCTTTCGATTCAAAGGATTTTATCGTTCGATCAAACGATTAGTAAATCCTACAAATTCAATATTCGAATTCGTAGGATTTTACCTCGAGGGTCGAATTCGAGGGTTTATTAACCCTCGATATTCGACCCTTAGTAAATGTTTCCCTTAATATATATTTAAATACAGTGTGGGATCTGTTGATACTTCTTGATATCGAAGGAGATTCATTTTTAGACATTGATTTCTTTCTTGCAAAAGTTAGCTATTTTAGAGAATGCATTTATGTTTATGGTGTAGGTGTCAACTTCTTGTCACATCAGTTTTAAACATTTTAGAATTTTGTGACAGTTTACCGTGTTTGAAGAGAATTTTTTTACAGATTTCACATGTTTTCATTCACTGCTATACAAAAAAAGACAACTTGTAGGAGGACTGATACCATGTGCAAGACAAAGATAATTGAGGGACAAAACAAATTAGGAAGCAAATATAAAATCCAGGGATCATGGAGGTAGCAGGCAAAATTGAGCTACTGAAGCCACTCTGTCCTTCTACAATGATTTTCATTTAGATGCACAAGCTAGGGAGTCCGCAAGTCACTGTTGAGCCCTTCATTTGCAAGATGCCTGTGGCAGTGCTTGACAGCTCTGTTTTCTAAATAATCCACCACTATGTAACCTGGAGCAAGATGCAGTGCACATCTTGCACAGACCAATGCCATGGACTCCCTACATGGGTCTTATGGGATGCTCTAGGAGTTGCAACTGTGGCATAGCTAATAAATCCTACAGATTTAATGTGTTTCTCATAATAATAATAATAATACATAATAGCTTTACAGCAACATTTTTTACAATATTTGCAAATTCCGTTAGACAATCCTTTTGCTGATTGACTAAGGTCAAACTTTAAAGTAATGGCAGGAGAAGGTAGCCTACAGATGACAAGGAATCATTGGCAGCAACTTCAGCTCTTTCTCTGCCACACTTTCTCACATATCTTACTATGCCAGACACGAATTGCTGGTTAAGATTCTCAAACATAAATTCTGCCTTAAATCTTACTGCATATTAAGGCACCCTTGGAACCTAGAAGCTCTTCTCTTACACTTTGCTATATGTAAACTTACCCTTTCGTGGGCGTCCTCTGATTCTAGAAGAGTTCGAGTCTGTAAATTCATGTTTTATGTCCTTATGGTTTGTACATTTGTGTACTGGGAATGTTTTTCTTGGAAAAAAAGTTATGTTTGATATCTCAAAGCAGAATTCTTTTTTATGTTTTCCACAGATATGACTTACTCTGAAAAGGACAAAACTAATTTCCCTGTGCTACTGTTTTCCTTCCAAACTTTATTAAACAGACCTGAATGAAGAGTTTGATGCAGTAACCTGGAAATCGTGTGAAAGCACAGCTTGTTTCTGTTTATGCTTTCTCACCTCTCAAACAGAAGTGATTGAATTATGAAATTGTCTCGCCTTTATTTTACTCTTTCTTCTGATATTAATTGTCTAGAGAATCAAACTCAATGGGGAAACAACAACAATCTTTTTTTTCCTTTCTTAGAAGCCTGGAGGTAAAATAACCTCAGTGCTGACCTGCTTTCATTTTACATTTGCACCATTTACACACTAAAAAAATCTTCAAGTTCCAGTTATCATCCTAAGTATTTCTAATCTAAGCATATGGATGTCCTCCAGTTACAGCATGGAAAAAGCGCCTCAAAAAAATTGATGCCCATAGACTAATGCATTTCGGCAAATTTTTGGCTAAACGGGTCAAATTCATTCATCCCTAGACACAGGGGCACATTTACTAAGCTCAAGTGAAGGATTCGAAGTAAAAAAACTTCGTATTTCGAAGGGTTTTTTGGGTACTTCAACTATCGAATAGGCTACTACGACCTTCGACTACGACTTCGACTCAAACTAAAAATCGTTAGACTATTCGACCAATCAAATAGTCGAAGTACTGTCTCTTTAAAAAAAACTTTGACTACCTACTTCGGCACTTTAAACCTACTGAGCTGCAATGTTAGCCTATGGGGACCTTCCCCATAAGTTTTCTATGCTTTTTTTGATTGAAGGAAAATCCTTCGGCCGATGGATTAAAATCTTTTGAACCGTTCGATTCGAAGGATATAATGATTTGATCGAACGATTTTTCCTTCAATCAAAGTATTTGCGGTAAATCCTTCAACTTCGATATTCGATTTGTATGTTAAGCTACCAGTTTGCAAATCATTTTAACAAATTAGAATGACTTCTTTATAATGGAGTCTATGGGAGATTGTCTTTCCATACTTTACAGTTTTCTGGATAATGGCTCTCCAGATAGGGGATCCTATACAGGTATGGGACCTGTTATCCATAATACTTGGAACCTTAGTATTTCCGGATAATGGATCTTTCTGTAATCTGGATATCCATGCTAGTGATGGACGAATCTGACCCTTTTGCTTCGTTGAAAATTTGCAAAATGGCGTAAAATTTGCCCAATATCTATATCTGTAGTAAGATTAGTGTAAAATTATTTAGTAGTAGGGTAAGGGCAAGAAGTAAATTTGTAGCCTGCACTACCATTGGTGCCAAATTTCTTAAAAATGCATTAAATGTGTGGTTATTTGACTTAAGTATGGGGAAAATACCTACTTCTGCATGAATGTAATGCATTTTACTTGTGGTAATCCTAATGTTAGTGAAGGGAAAGGCTTTTTTTGGAAGATTTGTCATTCACAGTAGTGCAGACTTCCATCAGACAACAAATCGATGCGTGTGCCATTACCCTTATACTACTTGAGTCTAGTTAATAGCCCCATTTAACAATTTATTTTGAGGCAAACCCTTGAGGGGGTCACCAAGTATATAGAGTCACCAGGGACTTTATACACCAGGCAATAAAGACACAGTCTAGCCACTATCTTCTGTAAAACAAATGTCAGAGCCAAGGTAAATTCAGCAGAATTTGCTGCAGCATTTTCTTTTTCAAGTGATTCCTTTAGCTGAATAAAAGTGTGTGAATGAAAAAAACAGAAATTGCTACGGTTCTGTACTTTGGATGTGTCTGCACAGGGCAGTGCATGGAATCCCTTTGAGGAAGAAATAAAATGGCGAACATTTTTGTACCCTTGACCATTGCATTTTTAAAGAAGAGGAGCTCTGGTGTAGAGTCTGTTTTGGCACCCAAAGGTGTAGAGTTTAATAATAACAAATAAAAATGTTTCTTTCATGTGGTTTGAAAGTATAACATTGTTTTACTTCTTAAATCAGCATTTCTTCTTTCAAATGAATAACACAAAAGTGAGACATGAACATTGGTCAATAAGATAAGGCAAACATATTTTTCCATCTGATTTGCAACAAAAATATGGATAAATATATATTGAAAGTGTTTGCAGAACTGCAGAAAGTCTCTCAATTGTATTTCCTCACATTATTCTTGATTGTTTCAATTTAACAGGTGAAACCATCAGTAACTGGATTTAATTCTGTGGGTTAGGCAGCTGAGCGAGTAAATGTCCCAAAGGAGATACATGCTACAACAAAGCATGAAGAGAAACATCTCAGTCAAAAAGAACAGTTCTTGCAGAATCAGGTCATTTATTGAGAATAAGACCCCTGCTGAAATAATGTTGTCACTTTCAGAACTCTAAAAAGGAGTCTGTTGTCCACCAATGTAAAGCAAAGTGTGATTAATCCCTGCAGTTTCTATCTGCTTTTTCACAAAATCTTTAGGGACCTGATTATTGCTGGCAGAGTGCTGTAACCTATCATTCTTAGAAGAAAATCACCTCAAAGCTTGCAGACATTCTAAGATAAAGGGCTACACTTGTGCTTAGAAAAGCTCTTCATGACTTATTCGATTAGAGTTTCCCGCTGACAGGGGAAGTCATAGCAAGCAGTGATTTCTTGTCTAAATAAGGGCTCTTGCCAAAACTTGAATATAAAACATGCAGTACAAAGAGCTATGACTTGTCTGCTGCTACTACAGTCAAGGAAAGGTTGTAAAGAGTGGTTTTTGCACTGCATGGACATTATTTTGGGCTTTTCCTAAAACATTATATGAAAATATTTACTTTCCTATTTAGATTTATTTAATTTACTGAGCTTGTGCCATTTCAAATTGTTAAAATGCTAATGATTTTTGCAGCGATGGGTTCCTTTATGTAATTTTACTATTTTCCCCTACAGAAATACACAAACCACTAATAACCATTTTGAACATATTTTAAAAAAGCCTGGTTTTAATAATGCACTCTAGGCAATTTTTTCTTATAAATAAAACTTGGCTAATGTGTTAAAATTAGTTATTGTTTTTCGTTTTTTTCTGCTATGGTAATTTCATGTCCTTGTTTACCTTTGCTTTATATCTATAGTCCAGTGATCCCCAACCAGTGGGGATAACACAGTCCTTTTTGCATACTTGTGTTGCTCCCCATTTGGATATGTATTCAAATGTATTTAATAGTATTCTAGTTAACCAATCACAATTCTGTCATGTCAGTTTACACATAACTATATCCATTTACAATCTAAGTAATAAAGCAGAGTGCCACATAAATGCACATACACATAACACACCCATATGCAAATATAAAAATATTATTAATATATTTCCCAAGGCTAGAAAAGTAACCTGTCAACAAAGCATATATGATGTTGGCTTCAAGAGTTGAACTAAGAACAAGAGCTGATACAGTATTCGTCCAGCAATATCACTCTCAAATGCAAGTCCAGAAACATTATAGGATGAAGAAAAAACAGATGTTAAGGATTCCTTACAATACCCTTGTAGGTTGACCTAAGCTACAATAAATGTCTGTTCTGAAATCATTGCAAGGAAAACATGAAGCTGTCTGGGGGCATAAATGTCCTTTTGAACTTTCCTTTGTGCCATTTCCCGTAGCATTCTTGAATTTGAAGCTTGCCAATAAAAACTCTGGAATCAAAAGTCTGATACACTTAAGATCCATTTTGGCCTTTTACAGGAATGGTGTCTGGTAGGGAAACCACAAAAGAAAAATTATTCTTGACAACAGCTTTCAGCAACAAGACATGGAAGGATATATATCATGTTTTCAGATAAACAAAGCCCTAGAAACCTAGAAACATAGACCTAGAAACATCAGAGCTAGCCTTGAAGATACAGTCTGATATTGTGGTTTATGTGCTATTTTGTTTGCGAATACTGAATGATCTTAAAAAAATCAAATGACATCTACTATATGTTTGACATGTAAAGATTAACTTTAGTACAGTTAAAATGGATTCCTTAAGTGCCACAATAACATATATTCTGCAATTTACATTAATGTGACTTTTCTTGTTTTTCCTGAAATTTTTGCCCCATGCATTCATAGCAGCCACTTGCAGGTCTATTTGAACCAAGCAAAACCACACATAGTAATAACAGGGCTGTAATAGTTCTCACATAGATGTTGTGTTTGATATAATTGACAAAATAAAAGGTTAACATTGTCAGCCAATTTAATTTGTTGTCAATTCACTTTCAGTCTGACACCCAAAGACCTGACATGCTGGGTTAATTTTGTCATAATTAAGATGATTAGAACCAAAATATGAATTTTCACCCTTGATAAATATACAAGTCATTAAGGAGACTAGGAGTTTCAAAAGCTAGTGGGATCATTTAAAACTGATCATTAAATATATTTAGTCTTTTATATGATATCTGGGGATTTATGACTGCAAGTTGTACTGTACTAAATAACACCTTTCATAGTTCTATTGTTGTAACAGCAACAGCTTCTACTTAAAATGTGCCCATCATAAGGTTTAAACTATGTTAAATGTGTTTACATTAGACACAATGAAATACTTTCTTAGGGCCTGTGATACTTATGGGGCTTCAGAAGTCACTTAGGAAGTTTTGATGCAGACCTGTAAGTGTCAGAGATCTTAGTGAAGTACAATAGAATTTCCGATTTGGAGAATGTTTAATAACCAGTATAGTGTGATCTTTACCAATTTTAATCATTTTGATAATAAAAATTATATACATTTTCAGTAAAAGAGACGGATGAACGTTTAAATGTTCTATAAACTGGTATTGGCCTTCTTAATGTCTGCATTTACATGGCTCTTTTTTCATTTGGAAAGGAGGACAGCTGAAGAGTTGTCTGCTGGAACCCATCCAAAGAACTGTCTAGTAGGATCTGGAAGGAAGAATGCTATGAATGAGCAGACAATGTTCCAACAACTAGACCCAAAGGATGCCGTGGGTATCAGTATCAATTTAGCAAAGAATTGACAGGTCAAAGCTTTAAGATAGAAAATGCATACCAAATAAAATGAGGGAAAAAAACTTAGATATGGAAGAATGTTGTTTATAACTTTATATAACTCCTGTCCTACTTATTTGTAAAATCAATTAAATTAAATTTTGCTTTTAGATAAGTATGCAAATAGGACAAACTGGGAACAATTTCCATTTCCATTCTGAAAAAAGCACAAAGATCTATATCTGGCTTTATAAAATAATTTGCATACTAGCACATGTGTTTGTGTTGCGCTAATAGCTTTTTTATGACTTTATCCCCACTGCTCATTGTTTTGGATTGTGCCAGTACTTTTTGCTAACTTCTGCTGAAGGTTCAGTGCTTGAAGACTTGAACCCAAAGTTGACTACAGCAAAGTTCTCATAAAATGTAATGGATTCATTTTCATATGATGCTCTTATTTCACTGACAAGAGGAGGTATTTTAAACACATATTGGGTTCCTTTACAACAAGCAAGGCCTGGTCTGTGATACTAGGCATGCAATAAGCCCTATTACTATCATAATTTGACAGTGAGTAATGGACTAAAATTCACTAATAACAGAACAGTTAAATACCCCAAACATGCAATTAATAGGTTTTAACTATATTTTGTGCCTTCCATCCACACGATTGTGGGTATTGTATAGTATATAGACATATTTAAGAACCTGTTATGATCCAAATTAAAAATAGTATTCATGTAACCTCCTATAAAGATATTTAATACTTATCCTATAAGGACGATTATACTTATGTTTGGAACTTTTGACTACTAAGCTGTTTTGATCATAGGTTTAGACTGAAATACTGTCACCATGAAGACAACGTAAGGCTTTTTCCAGTTAGAGAAATGACTCTTCAGAATAGTGCATTAACTTTTTCACTAAAAGGGACAATAATGTCACTTATAATGATTCCTCATTCCCAGAGCTGA
Source organism: Xenopus laevis (assembly GCF_017654675.1). Classification (NCBI taxonomy): domain Eukaryota; kingdom Metazoa; phylum Chordata; class Amphibia; order Anura; family Pipidae; genus Xenopus; species Xenopus laevis. The sequence continues at coordinate 36,326,594 of NC_054378.1, read as the reverse complement.
AAACATTGTCTTGGAAAAATGTTTGGTCATGGAAGAACAGTCTTATTGTTTGGTTTGCCATATTTTTTTATATTTGTAAAATGTACAAAATGTTTTTAATAAATCAAAGCTCAACTGGGGTATCTGATTCCTGATAGGAAATGCTATATTAAATTATACTTTAGTCAGAAAACTATTTTCAGTAGTGATGGGCAAATTAATTTGCCAAGCATGGATTAGTTGCAAATTTCCACGTTTCGCGCCCCCCAAAGAAATTTACGAAACTGCAGGGAAAAAATAGCGTTAAAAAAATTTGCTGCGACACAAACACAAACGGGCATGCGCCAAAATTGATGCATGCATAAAAATGGTTGTGCATAAAAATTATTCAGACGCCCATTGACTTTAATGCATTTGGTACAAAAATTCGGTTCTCGTCAAAATTGTTGCGCATCAAAATTATTTTGATGCCCGTTGACTTCATTTCGTAATTTTTTCATCAAAGCGAAACGGGACAGATTTGCCCATTACTAATTTTCAGATGTCCGCACAGAGAAACCATTTGACTATAGGACTGATTTAGCAATTACTAATATTTTTTTCACTAAACCATAAAAATGGTTTATGTTTATTTACATTCTTCTTCAAATCGAAGAAGTACAGAAAAGAAAAAAAATCTTTTATGTGTAAGCATTTTATAGATGCTTTGTTTTGGTTCTTTGTTGCAACGGGCAAGTCAGGGGTCATGTAGTTCTGTAGACACAGCTGTAGCAAGAATCTTTGTACTGGCATTGGCTTTTTAAATGCCAATTAGAAATCCAAATAAACAGTTGTCCAACTGGTAAGTGGAATCCAAAAATATGGGGTGTGCAATCTACTCATACATATACATAAAGTACACCAAGGTTTTGGGTTTGTAATACCACAATTAGTTTATTTTGTTAAAACAAGAGTTTATTCACTATGCTAAACAGTGCACCCAATCGGGTAGTAGAAAGGGGTGCAAGTTGCTTCCACAATGTACAGGATACCATCCCCATGCAAGAGTGTCATTGGCATCTAGTAGTGCCTTATTATTATACTATCCATTAGGTAAAAGATGATATGCTAATAATAAATTTCAAAATGATGTGCCAATGGTGGCAGGGCATAACAAGAGTCTATACTTAAAATAAAGTTTGCTCAAGTGAATGGCTTTCTTGCAACCAAGTATTCAGCGCTTTATGCACTAATATAGGTGCAAGAGGTACAAAGGTGTAGCACACTCCTTTTTGGGTAGACATATAGGCTTAGACAATAGGTGAATACCATTACAGAGTGTATCATCATCATCATCAACATTTATTTATATAGCGCTGTTAAGATACGCAGTGCTTTACTGCAGTTATAGCAAACAGGGAATAAATGGTGGATAACAAACAAGGATTACAGAGTACAATAGGGTTAGAAGGACCTAGAGATTAGAGTTTACAAACTAAAGGTTAGGGTACAATTGAGACATTAGGATTATATAAACACTTTGTAATTTTTGTTACAGCAATGATTAATTAAGGTACATCGAATAAGCCTCTTTAAACAGATGGGTCTTTAAGGAGCACTTGAAAGTTTGGAAAGAAGGAGAAAGTCTGACAGCTTGTGGCAGAGAGTTCCAGAGGAGAGCAGAAGCCCGAGAGAAGTCTTGTAGACGAGAATGGGCAGAAGTTATCAGGGGAGAAGTGAGGCGAAGGTTTCGTGAAGGAGTGTATTTGGAGATTAGAGATGAAATATAGGGAGGGGTTTCATTATTAAGGGCCTTGAATGTGAGTGTAAGTAATTTGAATTTGATTCAAGAAGAGATTGGGAGCCAATGAAGGGACATACATATGGGAGCAGCTGATGTTGAGCGGCGAGCTAGATGAATGAGTCTAGCGGCCGCATTTAGAACAGATTGGAGTTGTGAAAGGTGACTTGTTGGAATACCTGTGATGAGTAAGTTGCAGTATTCATATTTATATAGTTTCAAATTACTTTTGCAAAATTATATAAAAATATATTTTATTCTTCATCAGCCTGTACTCATTTCAGCGCTGATTCGTATGTTGCAGCTTTCTTGTATCATGTATAGGTTAAAAAAATGAATACCATAGTATTGCTGGGTTTTTACTATGAATGCTCTGCCCTTGGAAAATGTACTGTAAGTAGTCAGATTAAGTTGCTGTGCAGTAATATAAGTAATCAGTTTAAAGGCAAGGATGTTGAAAGGCAGGAAGGATGGAACCTTTACCATCATTACTTTATGTTGGCAATTTAGTTGTTATTAAAGCAATAATCCTTGAGAAATGGGTCACTGTACGCAGTTAACTAGTTGCTTAATGCCCAGAGGCAAACTAATTGAACAGTTTTTAAAAGAAATGGTCACAACAAGCATACGCTATGACATGCCCCAGCAACACATCAAAATGTAAGTAATTTTCCTGCAGTTAACTATTGATTTTAAAGTGTACAGCACACTAGGGGTTCCAATATATTTCAGTAGAAATCTCTGTAAACACATTATTTTCCTAATCTGCAAGTTGAAAGAGGGGAAAAAATAATGTCCATTCTTAATTAAGTTGGCTACAACAATGAGATTCATAATTAGAGGCAGTGGAATGTTACAGTTCATGCTGGGTCCTCTCATTTTCATTCATGCTACATATACTGTACCTGATGTGGCTGCTCTGTCTCTCATGAGAAACCACATCAAATATTAAGTAGATCTCTCAAGAGTGGAGTTTCAGTGCCAAGAATATTCATCTGACCAATGGGAAAAAGAAATTCTTACATTTGCACTGCATTATAAAAGCCCATGCATGACTAACAGCTAAAATACTGAAAGCATCTTTATAAGAAGACAATGGATAATTGTTTGCAACTCAGAAGTTAAGAAATTCTATAATAAAGCCTTTTTAAACACAATGGTTTGTTATGTCAAAATACATTATAATGTATATTTTCAGAGAAAGGGTTAAAACAAGGAATGTTCAGCAGCACCAACAGTACTGTAGGTGATAAAACCCATTAGCTTTGTATTACCTGTCAACATCCAGCATTTATAGCCACCCTTCAGCACCAACAGATACTGTACAAATAGGTCATCAGAACAGTTCAACTGCTGAGACAAACACTACTGAATCTTAATGCAGCTCTACCCTCACTACTTGATTAGAAAGAGCAGTTCCACTGTGCAAGGCATGTTAAAGCCGATATGAAATGAAAACAGTAAAACTAGAATATAGCTTCAAATCTATGAAAGCAATTGTGGCCAAATATAAAAAAGTTTGACTCTTTTTTATTTTCTTTCTTATTGGATTTTCTCCTCTTCACTGACAGATTCACATTGCTTTTTATAAGATTTGTGTAGATTTTTTTATACTACTAACCAGTCCAGAATTTAATAATGTGATAAAATGACCTCTTCACCCTTTCTAAGTGGTCACAATCCAATAAGTGTAATGAGCGGAAAAAAAGTACTGATACAGTAGAGGAAAAAATGTATTCCTGTAAATGATTAATGACCAATCTTTGGTTTCGGGTATCTCTAATGATAGCTTATGCCTAACACATCAGTAAAGTCAAAGGTGCTCACATTTAGACTGAAATCACCATTGATGAATAACATGAAATATCACATAGGTAAAAGCAAAATGATGCCTCCAAGATAATGTTCTTGTTTCAGTACGTTCCAACACAGTGTATCTAGTGTAATATACAATACACTTCTGTAGACAACAATATATTAGTGAGATACACAAGGAAGAATGTTCCAAATGAGAGCTAACTTAACTCAATGCAGATGGGAAGAGGCCCAGGTCCATTGCCCTAAACCTTCATGGGAGTGGATGCAATCATATTGTAGTTGAGCAGACACTCAAAAACCCAAGGAAAGGGCATGGAGTGCTTGGCTACCTGTTTATTTCTAGAGTTTCAAAAGGCTAAAACACCTTACCAATGGTGGGTTGCGAATGACAATTTAATAGAAAAACAATCAGTTTGCAAGGTGCTTTATTTAGTACTATAATATGGAATGGTTCAGTGCTGTGTGGTTATTAAAATGTAAAATCCCAGATGAGATGGTGGCTGAATGATAAGATGCACAATTATGCAAAAGCAATGTCCGTAACAGATGCATTTCGATATTTACACAGGCCTGTGCAACTCTATTCTAGCAGAATTCATGCACCCTCCTTTAACAGCCTCTCGCTCTGCCCTTTTGAAAGTTCTTTTTAAACCACTGCTTCATTTTAAATCATCAAAATGTGATCTAAAGAGGGAACTCTCTTCTCTACATGGCCCACCAGGTGTATCATCAATCGTTACAGCGGTTTTATCAACAGATTTTTCTTCTTAATGGCAAAAATAAATAATTATATTAAAATTTGTATTAAAAATGTATATGAAACTTAGGCAGTTGACTAATTGCTTCTTTAGTGCCCTCTAGAATGGCCCCTCTTGTTTCTGTCTTGGTGGACACACTATGGGGCATATTTACTTAGCTCGAGTGAAGGAAAAGAAGAAAAAATACTTCAAATTTCAAACGTCTTTTTTTGCTACAACTTCGAATCGAATGATTTGAACTAAAAATCGTTTGACTATTCGACCATTCAATAGTTGAAGTACTGTCTCTTTAAAAAGAACGTTGACCCCCTATTTCACCAAGTAAAACCTACCATACATCAATGTTAGCCTATGGGGAAGGTCCCCATAGGCTTTCCTAGCAATTTCTGATCAAAGGAAAATCGGTCGATTGATGGATTAAAATCCTTCGAATCGGTCGAACGATTTTTCTTTCGATCGAACGAATTGCGGTAAATCCTTCAACTTCGATATTTGAAGTCGAAGGATTTAACTTCGACAGGCGAATATCGAGGGTTAATTAACCCTCGATATTCGACCCTAAGTAAATGTACCCCTATCTGTTAGTAAATAAATAGGTCCCTTCACCTTTACAGTAGGCGTGAGTTCTGTTCTATGATTAACCACTTAAGGAGTAGGACACAAAAAAAAATCTTTAATTTGCTTTGACTATCTGGCGGAATCCTTCATTTGAGTGCCTGCTCCAGATTTATCCTTTTGGTTGTTTGCTCCCTTTGCTGAGGGCTCAGGGCAGTGCAACTGGGCCACTTCCTTAATGTGCTGAGTAATCATTTTACTCTGTGGAGACCCTCTCTATGTTTTATTATACAACTGAGGACTGTCCTACTAAAGAAATTGGTCCTAAAAAAATTGCCCTGAGGGAACCAAATCCTTAATGAAGTCAGTTAGTAGAGACTCCATGAATGAGGGAAAAAAGCAGCACTGGCTCCAGCAAGGATTGACAGACTGTGGGTAAATCTCCCAGGCAATACTTGACAAAAGTGAAGGAACAACTAACTGAGAATGGGTTCAGGTTGGGATCTATTCTCAATGGTTTCCACTGGAAGGGAATTCTAAATTCTAAATTCACTACATTGTACTGCATGAAATATGAAACACCATTATTTCCTTAAATCACAATCATGAAGGCCCAGCTGAGAAAGAGTATCTCTAATGCAACTGTGTTCTACCAGGGAATAGTCAGAAACATTAAATCGACCAAAAGAAGGTTACAAAACTATAAAAATAATAACTAAAACAAACTGAACAATGCCCATTACAAAAATTAAACAATAACAGTCTTTAGTATATAAGTACTTTAACCTGACTTTGGGGGATTCTCTAGGCTGCATAATATTTTCATTGTTATACTGACTCAATGATCAGTCTTAGGAATGCTGGAATAGGAAATTCTTATGTATGAGAATATTTTAGTCATACCAAAATACGGCATACTGTATATGGGTTCTGATTTCATATAACTTTACATACAATGAATGAACTGTAACTGAAAAATATATTATGCATTTGCATTAGAAACAGAGAAAAATGTTCCTTGTCATGAGATGCAGAGTGACCTTGCTCGCTCCACAGGCTGGTTTAGCTAAATTATTTGTGTCGCTGGTAGATCTGTCAATCTGCGCATTGCTTCATTAAGTTGATTTGATGCCCAAGACGGACTGCAGCTGCAAGCAAGACTCCCTTGTTTCTTTTTGTACAGTTGAACAGGCACATACTAACCAGAGTTAAAAGAGTAGTGGTTCATGTAGTTAACTAGCTACCACTATGCTAATTTACTAAAATGCGAAGTTGGGTCTTGGAAGCTGAACTCTGGTGAAGTTTCACTAGCGTTATTCATCAGCATGAACATTCTTAGTGATCTTTCGCTAGTGTTCAATTCTACCTAACAAAACTTTGTTAGTACTCTTATGCTTAGGTCAATTTGAATGGGGGGTGCATATAGGTCATATAGACATCTTTATTAGAGATGTTGGTTAAAATACAAAAAAATTGTTAACACAAAAATCATTTATAGTTAGGACTTTTGAATGCTATGCAGTTCCTCTGCCCCCACAGTTCTCCTACACGCGCCATAGCGCAGAGGAACTGTGCTTTCCCAATACACATTGGGATGCTGCTAGGCGGCATGTCGCCCCTAAAATGTTGCCGCCCTAGGCCTCACCACAAATCCGGGCCTGTGTAAAATAAATTCTTATTATATTTAGAGACCTGGAAGGAGCACTCTGCATTAAAATAAAGTGCCTGGGTGCTGATAAGGAAAAAATGTAAAAGTTGTAAATGTAAAGGTGGTATAGCACTCATCAGGTCTTGGAAAAAAGGTAAAAACTTTTTTTCAAAAGCCTAAAGTTTCAGTCACTAACTGTGGCATTTTTCAAGTTTGTTTCTCTGTATATATTGCTAGGTGTTAAGAATCATATATTTTATTACCAAAGTTACACAGCAATGCAGGTATATTTAGCTTATGTTGTCCCAAGGAAAACAATATATAGTATTTCTAAAAACATTAAAAACCAGGAAATCCACCTATAGTGAATAAAAAATGTCAAAAATTGCTGACCAAAAATGACAGTTAAAAGGCTATAATAATGGCACAAAGTCTTTTATTCAGTATATTTTTTAATCACTAAAAAATTTTAAATTATTTTTAGCTTGGAAAATAATCAATGTATTCATAACCTTAAAACAGCTGTAAATTACATAACATAAAATATTTTTTGTAGTAAGGCAATGAGGGTATAGAAAATAAAACATGACAGACTGAAATAAGTGGAAGTGAAATATTGTATGTAGCTATGGGAAAAACTCAATGAATTATTTTTATGTGCAGGTCAATCATTGCCTTGAGGGCAATCGCTATTACAATGCTTGTGAGATATGTTCTCTTTGTTGGAGAAATGGTAAATATATTATTGAAGGAACAGGGGAAGCTAAAACCCAAATGGCACTTCTATTAATGAGTAGTTTCTGTTTATGTAAATCCACCAGTTTTGATCACATTTACATAGACTTACTTAAGTGTTTTTTTCTGACAACCAAGCATATATGATCTGGGTACAAAATTATTGAAGCACCACAGACAGAATAGTATATAGTCTGCAGCACTTATGGGTCAGAGTGGGAGAGGACAGCTTTTACATTCAATTAAACATATGAATTTTAATAAAGGAGACCAAGATTACTTTCACCATACATTTACTGTAAACTGCATATGTCTTGCTGCTTTTTCTTTAACTTAAACACTATCTTTTGCCACCAACCACTAGATCTTCACCTGAAGAACATCTTTTTAGGGCCCCAAGAATGATCTGTTTTGTGCACACATACAGTAAATTAAAAGAAAGTTCTTCTACAGCATTTGTGTGGTTTGGTATACCAAACAGCTGATTCTTAATCTTGTTTCTTATTGGCTGTAATTAACTGTCAGTCAAATGCCCTGTACACTCCCCTTAACTTCTGTTTGTAGTTTAGCTAATTACCTTGTTTGTTTATTTGGAAACATCTGTAAAATTTAAAGAAAAATGCAGCTGTCGGCCAAGAAATATCTACTGTATATCGGTAATATGCTGTAACAATTTCATATTCTGTACCTGTACAAGGATAGGTTATATACTATGCTGTTATGAGATGCATTGTATTTGCTATAGTACATTTTATATAATCAATTTACTTGCATATAGATTGGGTTTTATTCAGCACCTAGAGAGATATAGATTATATTACACAATAGAGTTCCATTCAGGAGAACACAATTTTGAATTAATTAGTGGCAAAAGAAATGTAAACAAAAGACATTGCATTATTTCAAGAAACGAGATTGGTTACCTGATAGTGTCACCCAAACTGTCATGAGCAAACTAATTTCCTGTGTGTTTAAACACACCATGTGAATTGTTAATTAAAATTCAGTGATTAAGTGATTAGATCTGAAACGTAAAAAAATTCATTAAAAAGTCCAAATATACATTTAAACTTATCTCCATAATATGCACAGGCAATATTGTTTCAAAGTTAGTTTTGGAAATTAGAGAGAAATGAAACTTAAAGAATGACACCTGGTGCAAATTTAATAAATATAAAACTAGAGAAGCCAAGAGTTTGTCCCCCCATTTATTAACACTTTCTTGAATTACCAGTGAGAAAAGTGTCTTAATGAATTTGCAGATTTAGAATGAAGACAAATGTGCCAGTTTAGCAAAATATTTTGGACCATTTTAGAAGTCAAACATCATCCTGTAGTATGGAGTGTTAGAAGGGAGCACCCTCTTAATTTATATATTGATGTTATCTGTAAGCAGGGACTAAGGATTTAAACATTTTTAAAATTCACCTTCAAATAAAAAAGTCTCAGCACTTTTTTACTGGGCATTGAGGTGCTACTGAGTTTAAAACAGCTTCCCCTTACAAAAAAAAGCACAACTTTATGAAAACATAATAAAAAACAATTATTTGAATTAAGGCAGTAAATAATATATCAATAATTGTATTTATTATTTAAACTAAACTTAGACATGTCACTTTGGCAGAAATAATATGAATATAATAATATAAATGATATAAATGCAATATATACATTAAATGGCAGTGTGTTGGGGCTTTCCTTTCTCTAGGGGCTTTTGTAGATAACAAGTTGTCTAATTCCAGGCAGTGTCATTCTGTGGCTACTAAAGCAAATAAAGTTCTGTCTTGCATAAAAAGGGCATTAACTTAAGGGATGAAAACATAATTTTGCCTCTTTATAGGTCCCTGGTAAGGCCTCATCTGGAGTATGCAGTGCAGTTTTGGACTCCAGTCCTCAAGAGGGATAGAAAGGAGCTTGAGAGAATACAGAGATGTGCAACTAAACTGGTTGAGGGGGTGGAAGATTTAAATTATGAAGGTAGATTGTCAAGGTTGGGGTTGTTCTCTCTGGAGAAAAGACACTTGCAAGGGGACATGATTACTCTTTAAAACTACATTAGAGGGCATTATAGACCGCTAATGGAAAATCTATTCTTAAAATGGATCATCGGACCAGATGCCACCCCTTTAGACTAGAGAAAAAAATCTTTCATTTGAAGCAACATAGGTGGTCCTTCACAATGAGGGCAGTGAGGTTGTGGAATGTCCTTCCAGATGATGTTGTGAGGGCTGATTCTGTTAATGCCTTTAAAAGGGGCTGATAATGTGACACGCATAGTATCCAAGGCTATAGTCATACTAAAATCTACAATGAATAGATACAGTAATTAATATAGTAGTAATACAGTAATAATATAGTATTAATACAGTATTAATATAGTACTATATATATATATAGTTTCAGTGGGTATGTGTGTATGTGTGTATGTATGAGCACTGGGTTTTATTTGGGTTAAACTTGATGACTTTGGTCTTTTTTTCAATACAACTTAACTGTGTAACTATGTAACATCATTTCTAATATTTAAGCATTTAGGACAAGGTAGGAATCCAAAAAGCATTCTAATGCTTAATGCCCACAAGGAATCCCCTTTCCTTAAATGGATGGTCACCTTTTCTATTTTACACCAAGGTCAGTAATATACCTGTAATATACCTGTAAGTACTTGATTTAAAATATATAACTATTGATCTTGAGCTCTCAATTTCCTATAACAATAATGTTCTCTCTGATCTTATGCTTTAGGATAGTTTGTGTAGTGTGCCCAGCATGGCTGCATGAATTACACAGCCAGATCCAATCACTAGATGAGGCTTCAGAGGCTTTACTCCAATTGCTACTCAAAAGTAATAAGGCAAAATGAGTGTGTAATATGTATAAAAGAAAGAGTTATATCAATAGTGATAAACACTATATGGTTCTCTTTAAGGGCAGAGTTGCTCAAATTCGAACCCCAGGTACTATATATTCTGATGGATTATGAACATTTTGTACAGCACTGGCAAAAAGTTTGGGCTACAACTAATCTATAATTGATTTTCCATTCACAAGTCACTGTGAGAAATTGTTCCAAAATATGTTGAATATAACTATGTTTTTGTGACAACTTGAGCTTGGCATCAAGAATTAACACAACTGACTAGGTTCATGCAAAGGCTTTATAGAGCAGCATTTTTAAGACTGTAAACCTTATACAATTCTTTTGAGGAGCAAGGGTAATCCTTTATTGGAATACATAGTAGTAGCAATTGCTACTATACTTTTTTATAGAGGTGCCAGACTCCGGTTAAAAGGGACACCGATCTGTTTCCTTGCAAAGTGATTATCATTCCTGATGTTCCTGATATGCTTTATTACTTTATCTTCTGGCCTTCTTTTATTCTCTTAGCCTGTGTCTGGACTTCTGCCTAACAACACTTTTGCCTACTGATTTTCAGATTGATACTACAGACAGTACAGGCACTGGTGGTACCTTCAAAGGACTCTTTAAGCAATATCTGGCATGGTTAGAGATTTGGAAAGTTGTATCATGCTGCATGTACAGTATAATTACCCATCAATGTTTTATTCACACCCTAGGAATTAATTCATGATTCAGAGCCAGTTCCTTTAGAAAAAGGTAATTCAGATCTATAGGGTGGTTGTTTCATTTTCTAATAAGAATAAAATAGATAAGAATATTGTGACCATTAATCCATTTAGAAAGGTGTAGATAATTGCATTATGGATAAAGAGTTTAAAAAGAAAACATTGCTAAAGGCAATGCAGGCTTGAGCGAAAATACTGTAGAGAGAGAGAGAAAGAAAGAAATCTGAGGTTACATGCCAAGCTTTTTCCTGGTCTTTCCACCTACTGGATGGATTTGTTTGTTTCTTTTAAGTGTTGAGCTTACTGAGTGCAATCACATAGTAATCAACCCAAGAAAAATAGGTTTCTCTTGAGAAATTCTCATTAAATTGACCAGAATACTGATGCAAGCAAACATATAGCACTTCATGTATCACTTCACTTCATATATCATATATGACTTCATCATAAAATGTAGCAAAATCAGAACATAAAATGGATCATTTACATAATATTAAAACAGTTGTAAATAACTTATTGAAAGATATGGTAACACACTTAAGTGGGAATGTAATTATAAATCACAAGCAATGTTTAGAATGGCCTTTTCGAAAATGTGTAGGGCTGCTCACAATGTAAAATCATTCGCTGGCGAATATTACATCGCTAAGCAAAGGTTAGTATTAACTCTTGCTCTGGATTTTCTTTAAATATTTTGTCACAAAATGCGCTTTGTGATTGCGAAGTTTTATTACATACAGTACGGATGTTTGCAAAAGCCATTTGGTTGCAAACTTTGCAAGGAAGTTGTTGAGGTTTGTAACTGGGAAAAAAGGAAACAAACATGGTTGTTAACATTAACAATTGTCTTTGCAAAAGTTTTTTGCACATATTACATTCCCCAATAGACCCTAAGCATTCCCTTAAATGTAGTTCATTAGAAGGAGATTTAATATTACAACCATGTATGCACATTATTATTACAATAAAACCTGCATGTATAAATTATACGAAGAGATGAGTAAATCTGGCTCATTTTGCGTCAAAAAAATTGCAGAAAAAACAGTAAAGTTCCCTCAAAATGCATCAGTGAGCATTTTCCCATGTGTTTTTTATAGCAGGGAGAACTTCTAATAATGCTGTTAGCATTTTTCCATATCCAGCAAAAGGAAGTGGAAGGACACAGGAAAGGGAGCAGGACAATGAGTAGAGCTGGCCGAGGGGTGCCCGGTATGTAAATCCAGGCCTGCACAAGGCCTTGGCTTAGGGCAGTAAAAATCTGGGGCAGCATGCCACCTTCTGGCCGCATGTTATCTGGGTCCCCAATGCCAATGATTGGCAAAAATCAGCATAGCAGCCATCAGTTCCGGCAATCGGCACCAGTAGCAGCAATGAACAGGTGAGGCAATAGGGATGTGGGGGGCAGTGTGAGCAGCAGTGGGGGAATGGGTTTTGTGCACACGGTGGGGGTACACAAGGTGAGGGGCCGACCCTGTCTATGCTGCACCCACCTGCCTACCTTCTTCTCCCAGGAGGTTGCCTGACCAGACCCAGCAGCGCAAAAATAAAATAAATATTCAAAGAAAAAAATAGAAATAATAATTGAAAAAGCTAAATGGGCCCCTGATCACACTGGACCCCTAGGCTATAACCTAAGGGAGCCGGTGCATTAAGCCGACCCTGGATTCCCAGTTATGACCAACCCTAACGATTCTTGCCAGCTACTGATCACATTTTAAAATGTACTTTTTAAATGTACTTAACTATATACTATATTTATATATATATTTTATATGGTCTTAGCAGAAACAGCCACAAATTATCCTGAACTTAATATCTGGTTAGTGGACTTGAAGACCACTTTGTGATTTAAGGTTTTAAATACATATTTACCCTATTTTGACACTTGTATATTATAGAATTTACACCATTAATATCTTACCATACAGGGCCTGAATCCCTACTGTTATATGAAACATACTCTTCTAATGTACAGTGCCTCCACCTAGTCGGATTGGGGAAGCACCTACAGCGGCCCTACTTGGAAAACAAGAATTAAACACACAGTACAGTAACCAATATAACTTAAAGGAAAAAAGGCAAAATGCAGTTACATATCAATAAAAGCAATATAAACCTTGCCCTGTCATATCTGCGTGTCTTTCAAATCCTGGCACAGTCTCTACCCAGGACACAGTCCCACACTCCACTCCTGGTGGACATGCAGTCACAGTTCCAAGAGCTCTTTACCCCAGGTAACACTACCTGCTGCCTACTTATGCCCCCTATACCTCTCCTTTGGTTAGAGACAGTAGCTGCCACGTATCAAACACACAGGGGACATATGGTAGGACACATGCTAGGACTTTTCAATACCCTTTTGTCAGGCAGAAACTCACAGAGGGCTCACAAAGTATATACATTTCCATTGGGGGTTTGTTAGTATGTGCACTGGGTTTCATTTGGAGGGGTTGAACTTGATGAACGTTGGTCTTTTTTCAATCCAACTTAACTATGTAACAGAGCTGGTACAGTCATCCACAGCATCTAACAGATGTAGGCAATCTTCAGGCCTGGCTCCAACATTCATCTGGAGTGTGAGCACACCCAAGCCTCTTTCACAGGAATCCCTAACCAGGCAGCTCCTTTACTTTTTCTGCTGCTTCTGAGCTCCAGACATCTCTCTCTGATCTAATGATTAGTGTGGTCCCAGTATATCCAAGCCCACCAAGGGTCTCACCATCCCCACGTGGCATCTCTCGATTTTCCTCTATTTCCCTGCAAGGGCCCCAGCCAAAAGAATCACTCCACCTCGATGTGAATAAGGAAAGAATAAGAGACTGAGCACATGGTAGCTTAACTTTTTATACTTCTTGCAAAGCAGTGACAACTTCTGCCAAATCTGAAATCTGACAGGGCTCACTGCAGATGGGACAAAGGACCCACTCGCCCTCCCAGATCCAATTTAGGTCCAAGGGGATTTCCAACCATTTGGGATTTTCAGACCATAGGGGAACTTAACCCTATGGATCCCTACACATGCAACCCTGATTATTTTTGTTATGGCAATAGAGACTCATACTACAAGGCTACAAAAGGAGTAAAGAGAGGTAAGAGTACTTCTGACTGCTGATCCTATTCAAATCAATGGGGCAAGGGCACAAAGCAGATCTGCTTCTCTCAGCCTGCAAAAAAATATGCAGGCTGAGAACAACCTGTATGCCCATAGCCTAAAGGACAATTTCAGCTTCAGTAGCAAAATAGTTATAATCCATCAAACATGGCCCTAAAACTCTCAGAAATGCGTTTCATAACCTGCCAAATTTTGATAATTAAGGTGAGGCCATAAAATGGGCATGGTCAAAATATTTTTCCGCACTGCACACGGCACGACTTTTTGTCCATTTTTCAAATGTTGGGAGGTATGTGATGGTACTTTCATGCCAGTGCTGAATATTATATAATGCATGGCATGTAAATGGTTAAATAAATGTTTATGAAAAAAAGGCTAACTCTTTCTATGTTTTGAATCCCAGTGGCTGGATTATAGCCTAGAATGACAGGTAGAATGTGCAAAGCCCTGTATATACTGTACAGTGACTGCCCAGTGTATTTACTAGCAGCAGGATAATAAGGCAGAGAGATTTGTCAGATGGAGCAAATAATGCACGATCAAGTCAAAAGTGCACTGTACCAGGTATATAACTGTAGCTAAGAGCAGAAACCAGGGGACAGAGCAGGATCATACACGTAGGAACAGAAATAAACATAGCACCAAAGCATTTAGATTAGACAATGTGAGACACACAAACTGAATTACTATTTCAAGCTAAATTGCAGGAACACCCTTACTCTAACCTACAGAACCTGTTTGCTAAGGAAATGAGGCAGGGTCTATAAAAAGCCTCCCCCTGCAGCTGATTGGAGGAAACCAGCAGGCAGTTAACTCCTATCCTTGCTGAAATGTAATCCTGATAGTACAAGGCATTCAGAAAACCCCCTGCACTGCTGAAACTTGAAATAAAAAATGCTACAAAATTGCATTGTATGTTCCAAACCAGCAAAAATAGCTTTTGCATCCATGCACTGAGCACTTCCCCCCCCCCACTCCCACCCCATTAAACAAATAGGCACAAAGCTTCTTTAGCACAAGTCTACCGTATATACCCGAGTATAAGCCGAGTTTTTCAGCATCCAAAATGTGCTAAAAAAGTCTACCTTGGCTTATACTCGGGTCAGCGGTACCCCACCCGAGTAGCTGAGATTGCAGTCACTTTTAATCATTCCTACACCAACAGTTCACTTGGGGAGAGACTGCAATATCCGACAATGCCATCTGTTGGTTGTATGAAAGAATAACAGTGCGCCCTCTGTTGGTTATATGAAAGATTAACAGTGACTGCAATATCACACAGCGCCCTCTGTTGGTTATATTAAAGAATAACACTGACTGCAATATCACACAGCACCCTCTGTTGGTTATATGAAAGAATAACAGTGCACCCTCTGTTGGTTATATGAAAGAATAACAGTGACTGCAATATCACACAGCGCCCTCTGTTGGTTATATGAAAGAATAACAGTGACTGCAATATCATACAGCGCCATCTGTTGGTTATATGTAAGAATAACAGTGACTGCAATATCACACAGTGCCCTCTGATGGTTATATGAAAGATTAACAGTGACTGCAATATCACACAGTGCCCTCTGTTGGTTATATGAAAGAATAACAGTGACTGCAATATCACACAGCACCCTCTGTTGGTTATACGAAAGATTGACAGTGATGGCAATATCAAACAGCACCCTCTGCACATGGTAGTGGGACAGTGGGACAATGCACACAGTAATCCGTTTGGCAATTCTCTGTCACCATCAACTTTGCAAAGAAGTCCGGTTGATCGCTGGGGGGTCGCTTTGGCAGAATGTGCGCTGCTGGGAGACAGGGCTGTAGTTGTGTCTAGGCTTATACTAGAGTCAATAAGTTTTCCCAGTTTTCGTAGGTAAAATTAGGTACCTCGGCTTATGCTCGGGTCAGCTTATACTCGAGTATATACGGTAATTTATTTAAAAAGGGTGTATACTGCTTTGTTAAACTCAGGTGCAAGTTTATAAAATAGGAATCTAGTTTGAGTTATTAAAATTTCCATAACGATCATGAAAAGTGTTTGGCAAACTTATACAAAGTCAATCAATGTACAGTATTAGAATTAAATCAACTGCTAAAGTCTAATCTTTTCTATGGGCAAGGCCAACACTCGTGAGCTGGCAAAGCCACCGAAGCTGCTGAAAATTGCTGAAGGCGGCTAAAGGAACCTAAAAAGATACAACACAGGAGAAAGATGAAGCTGCTCCTGACACCAAGTAGGAAGAAGACCTCCTGCCAAATTTTAATAGTAAGTTTTCACAACACCAATGTTCTTTGCTTTTATGGGGAATGGGAGCCCTGACCACCAATTTTTTTTTTAATTGGAGGTGCTGGCCAGCAATGTTTTGTTTTTTTAACTTGGGGAGGCTGGCCAACAATGTTTTTTATTTAAGTTTTATGGGGGTTCCTGACCATCAATGTTTCTTTATAGTTTTATGGGGGGCCTGACTAACAGGTGGGGGAGCGTGGCCTCTAATGTTACACGTTTATATGTGGGCTGCTTTTTATCCCCACTCCGGCCCTGCCTGTGGGTGTTAGTGTTTAGTTCATCACTGAAAACGTATTGATTAGATTATTTTTAATCTTTAATAACTGTAATTATTAATTGTATTATATTTATTTACTTTTACAAGAAAGAAAATTGTTGCCCAAAGGTTGTAAAGCTGGGCATAGAAGCAATTATAAAGTCATTTGAATCGCAGTTTAGTCTGATTTTCAGACCATGTGGGCATTGTCTCAACATTTTTTTTACCATGGCACTCGGTCGTTAAGCCAATCAAACAGGTTAGAAGATTTCTCTGCATTTATTGCCTTTCTGACAACATCAATGGGTGACTGTCACTACTATTTGTCGGACATATTAATAGGATTGCTGTCACAGGCAGAACATTCTTTTACTACTTTATTTAATCTGAATGGTTAGTGGCAGGTCGGAAGATTGCGATGTCTGATCATTTGTGGTATACAAGGCTAAAATCTGCACGTCTATGGCCAACTTAATTCTACTAAAGAGCAATGTTCAAGACGTACCATACAGAAATGGATAGTGTCTACAACAATTGACTACTTTAACAATAATTAATAAAGTAGGATTGCAGCAATTATTTAATGCTCTAGTGCTAACATGTTTTTGTGGGGGGTGACAAATTCTGAAATGTTGGAAGCAGCACATTAAATTACTCTTCAGCTTTTGATTTTCTGTGGCAAAGACAAAAGACTATTAGAAACCAGAACACACATTATACATCAACATCATAGGGCTCATTTAAGATAGCCAGACAAAGTATGAGGCATACAAAATTGCACACATTAATGTGCAATACACAATGGGACAGATATATCAAATATGAAAATCATATTGTTTTATCCTGGTAACTGTTGCATTTTTCCCCACTTATTTTCCTAAGGAGAATTCCAAATGAGAATTTTCCCAGTATCCTGTACACAACTTTATTCCAGAATCAAAAAGAAAACCTAAAACCCCAGTCCTGCTTATTTAGTGTGCTGTTGTTTTTCCCCCTAGAAAATGTTTTCCATCTTAGCATATACAGGGCTCCATTGGCTTGTTGCATCTACTATAGAGATGCTTTTAGGGTTGGACTAGAGTGTGAGGCCCATTGGGGCTGCTCTCTCAGACCCCTCTTTGGTCCCCACCAACAGCATGCTTATGCACCGTAAGCACCTTCGCCCTCACTACTCACGCATCTTATACTTACTTTGCCATGATTGGGGGTGGGAGGAAAGCAGAGATCAGGTCTGGACCAGTGGACCCCATGAGAGCCTAGACTCACTAGGTTTTTTTCCAGTGTCCAGCTGGCCCAGTTCGACTCTGGGTGCTTTATGCTGATTTTACTAATTGAATCACATGCAATTAAAGGGTATAAAATGCCAACCCTACCATTGCAAGCACAACATCTTATCTGGAGCAAAGGTTTTTGCTAAAGGTGACTGGGCAGTTAGATTGGAGTTCTAGTATGGAATGTTGCATTGTGAGCTGAGCAAAAAAGAAAGCAAAAAACCATGGGGAAGTACTGGATGATGGTACTAAGATACATTTTATATTCTTCCTTGCTGACATCAGCATGGAACATATATTACTTGGATTTTTCATTATGAAAATATGATGTCACAATGTAATAAGTGGTTTTTTTCCATATGTTGGTTATTTTCTTTGTTTAATATTTAGACAGAAGGATCACTAAAACTCATTTAATTAAATATAAAGTAATGTGGTGGAATATTTAATTATCTCTTCTACACCTTACAACTAATGATTATGTAAATGTACTGCATTTAATCTTGTTCCCAGGAAATTAACTTAATGGCCTTCAACAAATGAGCATTTTGTATGCATTACAGGACACTTTATCTAAATTTTAACAGCATGGTATTAGTTTCAGATAAGGACATGAAAAGAGAATTTCAGTTGTACATGTATATATGATTTTTGAAATAACAGTTATTGTAGATAATAGACCATTTGCCAAATCCTTTTATGGGATGCTGGGAGTTATAGTTTAGACACAGTTATATGAGGTGCTAAAAGTTGATGATCCTTTGTTAGAATGTACTTATTGTTATATTAAATATGCTTTTTCAGAGCTACGGCACGTTTCTTTATGTTATCCACAGCAATTTTAAGCAGAACAGTGGTGATCAATACACCCTTAAAAATCCTTGCTTCAGAGTTTCCCCTGCTTTTCTGTTGGAAGAGTTGAATAGTGGTTAAGTCCATAATGTTGTTTATCTTTGTCATTCTTAAAGAAAACTATCCTTCTATTCATTTCAAAGCAATACATTTATTATTGGTTACAGGTTAAGCCATATTATCTGCATTCACATAAAGAAGCATTCTCGATTTTAAGGATACACCACTGGAGATCAGAAAGGGCTATTACAAAGTGGAGGGCAAGATGCAAAATGCCAAAAAGCACAACTTAACATGTTGTTTTTCAATTTCCACATTGTTTTCCATGCTAGTTGAATTGTTAGAGATTTCTGTGCTCAGTTTCAGAGTACAAAGAGCTGCAGCTGCCTCACTGCATACAGCACTACCTGCATTTGACAGTGCTGTATTCATGGGGGTGGGCTGGAGGAGTCATGTAGGCTACACTGCGAATTGCAGGTGACTTAGAGACTGCTGCTCGTTTAACTAACACAATTTATCGTGAGATTGGAAGTGCTGACTAGGAAAAAAGATACCGTGAAGGCTTATCACTATACTAAACGTTTGTGAGTATTCTTGAACTACACAGGGTGTTTAAGCTGTAATACATCTGTATGACACTCAATTGTGCAGCGTATGAGAAAACCTGTGTGATCGAAAATTAGGAAAGTGGGCTAACTAAACTAAAAAAAAGAGTGTAAACATACTTCACCATGCTACATACGACTACTTGTTTCCCTAAACTGTGGCAGCGCTGATTCCTGATAAACCAAAGAGATGGGAAGTAGCAGTAACCAACTCTTATGTTCTCCTAAGACTGCTCCATGCTGCTTACCATCTAATTACTTGGGAAACTTGCAGATTTAAAGATGTCATACTGTAATAAAGAGCATTTACCTAAATGAATTACCTGTAAGAGGCCAATGCCTGAGGGTAACACAGACATAAATATCAATACCTACCAAAATATGCCTAACTCAAATCTGTCAAATTAAGTGCAGTAGCACAAAAGTATTTTTTTTGTGATACTTTTTTAAACAACTTAAACATTATAACTGCTAAAATTATTTCTGTACATTACATTTTATAATGGAGCAGAAGGCATGTTAGGAATCCGCTAGAGCAACGTTATTAAAATGTGTTCAAGCATTGTACATTATGCCAATGCAATCATAATCCTGATGTGATTACCAAATCTAATTTGATTCAATTGCGGAATGACTGATTGATAAGTGTTTTGGTTTCTGTACTGGAATAGAGACAAGACTATGCTGACACATTAACAAAATGTTCAAATTTCTGTAGCCCTACTTATAATAGCTAAAAGAAAAGGAAAATATTTGTGGACCTGTTTTTAAAGCATCTGCATATTTTTCTTACATAGATACAGCTTCCGAGTAGATGACGTGGAAAATAGCCACATCTCCATCAAGTTTAAACTTTCAGCATTGTATTTGAGGTGTCTAAATTAAATAAATATATTAATAAATTGTATGTATTTAAAGGATTATTTTGGTTTGAAAAAATGCAGTTGTTTACATAGTAAGTAAGTACAGGCAGGCAGGGCCAGAACTAGTGGTAGGCAGAGTAGGTACCTGCGTAGAGCGCAATCAGAGGGGGCCTGACCCAAGTGTGTGATTAGTGATTTCGCGAATTTTTTGGCAAAACAGCGCAAATTAGCCCATCACTATGTGTGATTTGTAAGTGACTGTGCACTATGGGTTTGCGCAAGTGGTCTGGCTCTAGCAGCAATCCCCACCGCTGCGCTGTAGCAAACAACATCTCACCACACTGAGACGGGAATGAGCAGCAGAGAGCTGGGCTGAAGTGCTTTGAAGAGAACTGGTGCTGGAGAAAACTACTACTGGCCTTATTTTCTGGTTCCTGCAGGCACAGTACAGATCTGGGGCAATATTTTTGCTGCCGGGCCCGGACTGACAATCTGTTGGTTCTAGCAAATGTCAGAGGGGCTGCCACAAGATGCCATAAAAAGTCACTATTTAGTGGGCTGGTGGGGAGCAGATTGGGCCTCTCTGTACTTGTAATGACAGGGCGGCCTATTTTGACTCCCAGTCCAGACCTGTTTGCTGCTGCTGGCCTGGCATAGATTGGGGGGGCAATATTTTGCTGGCACAGATGTAAGGCAAGATTTTGACTGCTGGCTGGCACAGATGTGGGGCAATATTTTGGCTGCTGGCTGGCACAGGTACAGATTTGGGGCAATATGTTTGCTGCTGATCTGGCAGAGATTTGGGGGCAATATTTTGGCTGCTGCTGATGGCACTGGTACAGATTTGGGGAAACGATTTGGATGCTGCTGGCACTGGTAGAGATTTTTGTTTGTTAACATTACATATTTATATTTATATAAAAGAATTTATTAATGTGTTTTTAGATTTCCAAAAAACGGTAATACAGGATGGGGTGTCACTGATTGAAGCCCTTGCCTAGGGTGCAAACTACCTAGGCCCAGCTCTGCAGGCAGGATGTGCATCTGGGCTCCCTGCATCCCCTACGGTGTGATCCCACTGTGCTCCCGGAACAATTTCCGTGCCCAGCCACTTGCGATATGACTTATCATGGCTTCCGCAGTCTCTTAGAGGATGTGGACTGGGTACAATTGCACCCCCGCTACACTAATGAAAACATCTGTCAGCAACTGCATATTTTTCATTAGAAAGATCTTCATGATACATAAGTAAATTTCTCTTGAGGTTATGGGCTTGGAGACCTGTAAAACATGCTCAGGATTTGTGGCACAGATTTAATTGTATTAGAATTTACTTGATAACACCATGTTGCAGGTACTCTCTAGTACATACAGTATATGTGCAAGGTTGGAATCTGGACTCATTTTTAGTGCTAAAAGAAGAGCAAATAAATATGCTAATGCAGTGATGTTTTAATAAAAGGGTTGCATTACATGTTATATTTCTCTTTTCATGAATTCATTTGAAGTCAGGACACCTGAGAAGCTCAAACACCTATGTGATTAGTAAGAAATTACCCTCTGAGTACCCATCAACAAAAAAACAGACCGCAAATCACAAGCGATAAGGGAAATTGTGGTGTATACACAGTTGGTATTTTAAAGATTGCAGGGTGTTGTACTGCACATGTGTTCTGGAATATTTATTTGAGAACCATATGTTACTATATTGTAAGGTTCTGTCACCTTAACTGTGGAACATTTAATGCACAATACATTATAGTTATCAGTCACAAGAATAGGGTACAGGTATGCACCATTTATACAACTTGCATTCTCTTCAAAATGTTTAAATACAGTATGTTTCTTGGAGGCCTATTTTAAAGGGCTGCACAGGTGCTTGACATCTTTTATCTGTTTTGGTTAAAAAAGCAAAACAGTAGAGCAAGCTTTAGTTAAGCTTTTTTATGCATTACATACTTTACGTCATTTGGATTTCTAAATAGGATATTTGATTATGTAGCACCTTTAAAGATCATTTAACAGTACAGAAGGCAGTGTGCAATATGCAAAAATGTAAACAATAATTTTTTTTTTTGCACTTTGGTTTCTGTTGTCTGGTGTTTCCAAATTGTTGCAGGTTGTTGCAATCACTTTTAGAGAACAGCAACCTGTGCAGAGACTGCATTCATCAACATTGTATTACATAGTTAGGCTTGAAAAAGGACCATCAAGTTCACCCTCTCCAAATAAAACCCACCATCCATCCATACGTACACACACTCACACTGACCCGTCCATACACTCACATACTGTAAACTACCATATCTATACTAACTATAGATTTTAGTATCACAATGGCCTCGGATATTATGTCTGTCCAAGAAATCATCCAAGCCAAACAGAATCAGCCATCACAACATCACCCGACATTTTGCATTTCACAACCCCACTGTCCTCACTGTGAAGTACCACCTATGTTGCTTCAAATGAAAGTTTTTTTCCTCTAGTCTGAAGGGGTGACCTCTGGTACGGAGATCCTCTTTATGGGTAAAAAGGTCAACTGTTATAATGTACTTTTAAAGTGAAATCATGTCCCCTTGCGAGACAACAACCTCAACCATGACGATCTACCCTCATAATTGAAGTCTTCCATCCCCCTAACCAGTTTAGTTGCACCTCTGCACTCTCTTCAGCTCATTTATATGTATATTTATATTTTCATCCCTTGAGTTAATGCCCTTTTCTATGCAAGACAGAACTTTATTTGCTGTATGGAACCTACAGTATAGTTCTGCACAATTTAGTACCATCCACAAAAATGGAAACAGTACAAGATCTTTTGGTGAGGGGTGGGAGAATGTAGGCATGCAAGCTTACTTATGTGTCATTCAGAAGTGACAGGCAGCAGGAGACACAGGGCACAACAGGACCATTTTCTTACCCCCTTCACTAGGGCTGTCCTGCATCTCCTGACCCTGACTTTTTTCATTGGTCTAAATGTTTAATCTGGCACAAGAAGCAGAATGCACCATACACAGTGCCCCAGAAACAGTAAAATAACCCTTTTGTTAAACATAAAAAAAAATCATTGCTCCCAGTTGCTATGAATACTTTTAACTGGCAAGCGAGAGAATTACACAAAAGCATCTTGACTGTCACAGCAAAATTTGATAGGTCATTTCACCGCCTGTGAAGCTCGCTGATTAGGGAAATTGGTATCAAAGAATCAGTGGCAGAAAAAATGGGGCCCTTCCACCCTCATTAAGATCACTGAATAGGGAAATATGTATTAAATAACTTGAAAGAGGAAGATTTAAAGAGCAGCATCTTGGCAAATTTTGAAAGAATGCCCCCCTCCCTGTGAAGCACACTGAGTAGGGAAATTGGTTTGAAAGAACAGAAAACTGGTAAAAAAAAAAAAAAAAAAAGAGAAACATTAGCTTAGAATATCTACAGCAGCTCTTTGGGATACGACAGCATTGTTGAAAACAGATAAAAAGGGAAGGGACAAAATTTGGGTGGGAACATTTGCCCCTTGTTCCCCTTCCCCTCATCTTGATGCCTATGTCTCCTAGGAGGTCTACAGCAGTGGCTCTGGGAGCCCTCTTCTTAAAGCCTGTTACTGTGGGATATAGCAAAGAGGTCTACTTGCTCTTATAGATACTGTCAGAAGCTGTCTTGAAAGTCTGTCAGGATGAAACTGTAAGTAAGTTTGCTTTTGAAATTCTTGAAAATATGACTGAATAGCTCACATGAAACTATATTTCGAGCAAAGACAGTACCTGTGCAAATTCTGGATCTTCAAGAAGCAAAAGAGGTAAAAAAACAAGTTACATTTAACATATAAAGTTTTATGAAACTCAGATATCTGAAAAATAAGGGCAAACTTAACAGGCCAGTTAATCAATACAATAATAAAATAGGATTTTGAAAAAATATATACATTTTATGATGATAGTTTATTGATCTATCCTCAAACAGACTTCAATTACAGTGTAAATCCTGGTTACTAAATTGTTAAACAGAATTCTGTATGTGCTGTAGAGTATTGGTGCAGAAATGAAAAAGAAATAGAAAAGCTGCAATCATTTCAGTTCTTAGATGGACACGTTTTGTGTAATCTGTGAATTGATGGATCGTTTATGGGATAGATTTATACATTTATCACTGCAAGCATGAAAGATATAAAGAAATCTATTAGCCCTTTTAACCTTGATTTGCAGTAGATTACATTTTTCTATGGAAGCAACAGTTATCATCAAGTGTTATACCATTAAGATCATCATTATGGTTAATACAGCAAACTGCATTTTATTAGCCCCTTTTATATATGATACTTAAACAAACTACTTCAGATGAAGTCTAAAGATGGTTTATTACTCTTTTAATGAATTTTTACAAGGAAGAACAGACACAAGTATCCCAAGTGACAATTTAATTACCTGCTGAAATAAATATTGCATCTTCCATGATCTTTCTTATAAAGTCAATCTTATTTTGTGCAAGATAAACTTTAAATCTCCAACTAATTACTTGTAAATGATCCAGCAAAAAAAAAAAGCCTGAAATTCTTTCTGAAAGAAATCGCAAAAGAATGTTATTTATTTTATTTTTTTCCCTCCTGTTTAGGATGCTTCTCTGAGCTGTAGGAGTTTCAATTAAAACCACAGGAGAGAAAAAGAATATGTCAATGAAACCACAGACTTGTAAGTACAGCATACTAGTTTGCAAACAAACACAGCAAGAGCTGCCGAAGTAGGAGTCTATTACAGTAAATTTAAACTGAAAGTGCTCGACTGAAGGTGACTGTCCCAGTGTGATATTTTATGAATTTGGGGAATACTCTGTCATTGTCATTGATGTCCATGTAGCATCTAATGCAACCTGACAAAAACATTTTTATTATTAATAAAGTTTTAAGCAAGAACTGAAAATGGTGGTCTAACATGTTCATTTATTTTTGCTCCTTAGGTGCCATGGGAATGTACTGCACGATAAGCAGGTTTCTAAGGAAAAGATGATGCACTTTATCACTCTGGGAGTTTTACTTTTCAATTTTTGATGAAGGTATTTGTGAAAGATCAGAACAGATCTCCAATGTCATTACAATATAGCTGCTAAAGCTAGGTCAACACAGTAAGATGCCTAGTGTGCAGCCCTCAGGCTACAATACTGCTGACCTGTTATATAACCACAAGCTCCAGACTTTGTTATGACTTTTAATCCCAGATAAGGGGATACAAGATGAAAAGCATGGAATGACTTGAGGTTGAATTTATTAATTATTCAGGACAATGTGCACTGTGCATGTCAGTGATTTACTATTTATGATTGGCATGATTATTTGGACAAACAAAATAATTGAAATTAACACTACTTTACCATATCAGAACTATTTTTAAAAGATGTGCTAATATGCATTTTTCACGTGTCATTGCCACTTTTTTATATCCAGCACCAGCATCAGTGTTTTTAACCTTTAGATACTACAGGAAGATTTCTGTAAGTCTCATGATATAGAATTCCCGGAGACCATTGGTAAAGAAACCAGTATAAAAGTTTAATATTAGAAAATCCACATATAATCTTGGATATAATCAGCTTTATAAAAATAGGAAGGGTACCTGTTACGCAAAATACTCAGGACCTGGGGTTTTAATGAATAAGGGATCTTTCCTAATTTTATCACCATACCTTGAGTCTACTTAAAAGTAAACATTAATTGAACCCAATACAATTTTTTTTCCCTCTAATAAGAATTAATTATAACTTAGTAGGGATCAAGTACAAGGAAGTTTTATTATTGCAGAGATATTACAAAATAAAAGAAAATCAATTTTGAAAATTGGAATTATTATCTTACAATGGAGTTTATGAGAGGTGGCCTTCCCGTAATTCAGAGCTTTCTGGACAACAGGTTTGCAGATAATGAATCCCATACAAGGAAGTTTGATTAGTTTGAAATAGATTTGATATAGAATTTTGTCATAGCTGTTAACCCTTTCCTGACAGTCAGCAAACATGTGGCAGGTCTCTAATACCAAGACTAGGGCAGATATAGTAGTAAATATTCCTAAATCTATTGTATTTGTAATATTTCTATACCTATAATCTATATATATATATTGCTCATTCACAACATAATGACATTTGACCTTAGCAAATGAAAATGTTCCTGAAAGCTTGCAACAAAAGTGAATATTACAAACAGTAAGATCGGCTAGATCATCCAGGTACATGGTACATATTTTTAAAGACAAAACTGTTTATGCTTTGCTGTTTACAATAAAATTGGTTTATTTTCTTGGTATTTACACCGTTTTAGTTACAAGGAAATTGGTGGAGCTAAACACTGCAAGTATTTTAATTTAAAATCCATTAGCATTCTACATAATTAATTAGACATTTACACTTCAGTGGCTTTTTGTTTCCCCAAAGAAATTCCAGCAAACTGAATATAATTTGATTTAATTTTTGGTCTACGTTTAATCTACCTGAAACAATATTATACCTTAGGGACTAAATTAAGATCCTAGATTTGTTCAGTTTCCATATTAAAGCAGATACAGTGACAGTATTTCCCGCAGATGTTTTAATGTAACTGGTTCTATAAAACTTACAAATTGCATTGACCTAGAAGGTTTCATTGTAAAGAATTTAAAAAGCAGATGTTGCTATTCATAAAGACCTAACAAATTACATGTACCATCAAAACGTACTGTGTAGCTTAGGGTGCATCAAATTAAGCAATGCTTAATTCACACTAGACCAAGTCGTTAAAAGCTATTTTACCAACTGCAGTCATCTTTATTACAGCTCTGATATATTTCTGCCAATGGTCTGCTCTGCATAGCTATATTTGCAATATACTGTATCAAGCCAGAAATGATAATCATTTAATGCTGGTCTCTTTCTTTCATTTTTCCAGAGAGGTCACTTTGTGAGCTGCACTGGCACATTCTTTTTCAACTTTCATACTGAAAAAAATTAAATTTAGATTTACCTACAATTTGATGTAAACAGAACAGGTGAATCTGAGCCCTAATTTGGCATATGTAAATTAGGAAACAAGGGGGAAATAGAACCACGCGCTGCATGGGCAGTTAAAACGTTTTTGACTTTTGGATTCGAACTTTGGCAGAACCGAATTCTGGAGCCTGGTTTTGCTGCATCCATTTTATATAGCCAATATTGGTTTTATCTCTAAACCCTAGCAAACTGCTAGTGATGGGTAAAAATCCACATTGAATTCAATGGATATGATTCTGTACAATGTTTTTATACTATACATTAGTGTATATGATCATTTTACCATGGCGAAACCTGGCAAAATATTTTGACCATCACTACTATCATTGAGACCCACAGCTAATGAGTGCATGATTGCAAGATTCTTATTCTTCCAAGGCCTTAGCAATAATTGTAAACATGCTTCTTGACTGTCAGCAAATTGTAAGTGGATAAACTTCAAATTTTATGCATGATTTATAGTGAAAGGCTGGTTATGGATACGTTATCCGTCCTTGAGTAACTTTTAGGGCTAATGGCACACAGGGTATTTTCTCAGATGCAAGCCCAAATTTGTGAGCAGGCCACAAAGGCCTGGGCCTAGGGCAGCAACAATCTGGGGGAGGCATGCCACCTGCTGGCTGCATGTGAACTAAGTCCCCAGTGCTGGCGATTGGCACAACAGAATCCCCTTTCGCCAACTCTGATGATTGGTACCAGTGGAGAACAGATGAGGCAGTAAGGTTGCAGGGGCAATTTGAGCACATGGTGAGTTGGTGGTGGGGGGGTTGCATGTAGGCATATAGGGGCACTTCAGATTGAAATCTGGCCATGCTCAGATGACATATTTTAGGAGGTTCTAGTGAATTTTGGTGTTTCTATAGTAAAACTATTTGGCAATACAGCTGCAGTCAATCCTCCACTGAACAAAAATGTTTTTAGGAGGTTCTGGTGAATTTTGGTGTTGATATAATGAAACCATTTGGCAATGCAGCTGTAGTCAATCCTCCACTGAACAAAAATGTTCTTAGTAGTTATTTCTAAAGAGTTTGGTCAAATGTTTGAAACTAATTAGCATTTATTTAACATGATGAATACTGAGAACCCACAAGGGTATTTATGACTCCAAGAAAAAAAGAATATGATTTCAGTAACTTCAATGAGCATTTTAGTAGAAAAGCAGTTACTTTGAAACAAACAAAAAAACACTCCACTGTCTAATCAGAACGTAAAAAGTTCTGCGTCCAATTAAAATTTGCAGTGTAATAGTTATCTAACATAAGATATTTCTTTGTGAAATGCATATATTATTTCTTAATTTTGCTAAATGTTATTTTAGTTATGATTTTTATTACATCCCCCAATAAGTGTAGCCAGTATGTTTCTTAATCATAACTTAATCATAACTGTGTTTTGCTTGATTTTAGTTATGATTTTTATTACATCCCCCAATAAGTGTAGCCAGTATGTTTCTTAATCATAACTTAATCATAACTGTGTTTTGCTTCTGAATGTTGCAGAAGAAAGTTTATGGAGGAAACTGGATTGGGAATACAGCAATTCTAAAGAGAATCATAGCATATGTAATAGTGTAATAGTTATCTAACATAAGATATTTCTTTATGAAATGCATATATTATTTCTTAATTTTGCTAAATGTTATTTTAGTTATGATTTTTATTACATCCCCCAATAAGTGTAGCCAGTATGTTTCTTAATCATAACTGTGTTTTGCTTCTGAATGTTGCAGAAGAAAGTTTATGGAGGAAACTGGATTGGGAATACAGCAATTCTAAAGAGAATCATAGCATATTTTAAGACTGTTATAATTAAAAAAATCAAGTAAATTCTTCATAAACTTGGAAAATCATATGTAAGTCAGGATTAAAAAAGAACTTTGATAGATCAAGATGACTAAACTTGGGCATTGCTGGGGTAATCACAGTAAGTTCCAAATGATATATTCCTGAGAACCTACAAGAACCATCACAACGTGTGTTGCTTGTCCTGAATATAATTGTTTAAAAGATATGTTTCATTTGGATCTTTATACATACTAACAGAATTATTGTTGTTCACTGTTAATTGCTCATTTGAATGAATGCTCCATTCTCTTTGCCATAAAAACAGGCCAGGTGACTTATGGTAGGTGATAAATGCCTGTGAGATTTGGATCTGCCATGAGCAGATGGGTGGTGTTATGAGCCATTAAAACATCTTGCTGTAGGAACATTAGCACCTTCTCTATTAATCTATGAATGTGTGTTTGGAAAAGAGAGAACACTGGTGAAATATTGATTATAACAATATAGCAAATATTGCACTTAGGTATTGCTTGAACTATCTAAATATAATTGTATATGTATAAAACACGTTTTCTCAACACAGTCTGGAAACTAACATTTGTTTCCAATTGGGTAGATAATTACATTATCTGTTTTAATTACAGATAGAGCACAAGGGCTGTTGTTATGAATTCCCTTGTATCTAATATAACGAAACCACTGCCTCTAGCTGTGTTTTAATCTCTCCTAATGGTAATGCCTTTTTTTCCCAAGCAGTATGCAAGCTTAAATAATTTGCATATATAGTACAGGTATGGGATCTGTGAGCTGGAAGCCCATTATACAGAAAGCTCTGAATTATGGGAAGGCCATCTCCAATAGACTCCATTTTAATCAAATAATTAATGGTTTTAGAAGTTTTTCCCTTTTTCTCTATAATAATAAAACAGTATCTTGTACTGTACTTGATCCAAACTAATATAATTAGTTCATTTAATTAATCCTTACTGGAGGCAAAACAATCATATTTTGTTTATTTATTGTTTAATTATTTTTAGAAGATTTAAGGTTTGGAGATCCAAATTACAGAAAAACAACTTATCCAGAAAACCCCAGGTCTGAGCATTCTGGATAACAGGTCCCCTACCTGTATTATAATATAAAAACAACTGCTATATTAACATAAAAAGATAATAGAAGTCAACCCAAATGTCCATGACCTGTACAAAAATATACATACTTTGGTATTAAGTGTTTAAATGATCATGGGTTCTTCTGTAATATCCTTGCATATTATAATAGGTGTTAAAATAATCCTTAGATCACTATATTGAGAAACAAATATAGAATTATCAAAGTATCTGTAACGCTAACTTGGACTAGGCAGACCAAAAGTAGTTAATGTCCAGCTAGTGATAAAAGCATGGGTTACATGTCACTCAAACACTTTAGGCTAGAGCCTTCGCTAAGTGGAAGATTCCAGGAATGGTGTAGTGTAACTGTCAGGCTATTGTGCAACAAAAATAGGAATAATGAAAGCCAGGAGGTTCTTATGGTGAAACAAAGAAGTAACAAGTTTATTTGTTCTAGACAAATAACCCATAGGTTTACTTACAGTCATGAGATATATGCAAGTAGTATTAGCAGTGCTGAAACAGGCAAAGGATGATACAGCTGAGGAATGTGACTCCCATGGCATTGTAGTTAAGTAGTTATAAGAATCAGGCAGATGTTCCTTGTTGTGGTCTGAATCCCACCCAGTGGAGTGGTCAGGGAGAAGAGTCTAAGCCTGACTCCCTATCCACTGTGATCCCTTCACTAAAGGTAATCTAGGAGCCTTGGGAAGCTACTCCCTGCTACAGATCCTTGACGGAGCACAAAGCTGCTCTTACTATCTGCACTCTCTATCTCACTTTCCTAGAGAGTCTATAACATATATAACCCTGTCTCTAGCTAACCTCGTTCACATTGTTCCCTGGTCACTGATCTAACACTAGATACAGGGGCTTTTGCCCAGCAACTAGGGAAAATGAGGAAAGGTAGGGATTTAAAGCCATAGAGAGGAATTTTAACCCTATGTGTGCCTACATATGTTAAAAGTCAGAAGGCAAAATTAGCATCTGTTCCCTCTCCCAGCATCTCAGAGAATGTTTGATCTTTTTTTGCAAGTTGCATAAAATTCAAATTCAGTAGTAGCTGACCAATCATTTTAGAGGCTTTAGCTGCCTTTCTAGTTGCCAAGCTTACTGACCTAAGCAACCAAGAAAAGGAACAAACATGGGGTTTCAGTTTTATTATTATGCATATTTTTTTCCCTTAACTTCTGGTCCTCTTCTATTCAGATTCCATCTGGATTTCCAACTGCTACCTGGTTTAAGGTGATTGAACCCAGAGTGAAATTAGATGTAGGTATCCTCACAGGAAAAGGCTTGCAGGCTCATAGCAAAAGGAAGAGCATCAGCCATAACACAAAGAATTGTGTTATCTGTTGGGAGTCTAAATTCTTGGTGGCATTTTAGTACAGACAGGCCCTAAATACACTTTACTATTATTATTATTATCACAACATATTTTGAAGTACTGTCCAAAAAAATAATAAATACAGGTACAAGGCCAGTTATCCAGAATGCTTGGGACCTGGATTTTTTTGGATATCAGATCTTACCATTATTTGGATATCCTTACCTTAAGTCTACTAATAAATCATTTAAAAACTTTAAATAAACCCAACAAGCTGTTTTTTCTTCCAATAAGGATTAATCATATATTGTTTGGATCATGTACAAGCTACCATTTTATTATTACAGAGAAAAAGGGACTTATTTTTAAAAATCTTAATTATTTGTATAAATTGGAGTCTGTGGGAGACATGGAGAAGACAAATTACATTAAAAAATACAACTGACAGAAGAGGTAAAGCTCAATAAAATACATTTAAAAACATAGACAGTGGACTACTAACATTCTTGCTGATCTTAAGGTTAAACTGTTTACTCCGTTTGAAAGAGAAAGATTGGCAGCTCATAGTTTGCCTTTTAAAGTAATTGTTACAAAAAATGAGGTGTTCTTACCAAACTTTGGCCAACATATTTAAGCTCACGTGCCACGTCAAGGCCCCTCATGGTATGTGAGTCACGTGCCAAGTCAAGACCCCTCATTTAATATGAGTCATACACTATCTATTAGCATTCTAAGGGGCATATTTATAATGCTGTGTAAAAATATCCAGTATAATCACACATCACCAGCCTTCACTGTGTAAAAAACTGCATTATTTTTGCCATTTTTTTACACAGCTTTTACATTGTTTTTCTGCAATTTACACGGCATAATAAATATGCATTTAAAAGTCCCCCAGCAAACAGTGCAACTAAGTAGTAAGGCCATATTGCACTTACCCGTTAACACAGAAGCTCTAGTGAGAAAGCAGTGAGCATTATTTGTACACAAAAACAATGAGCTACAATGAGGGTCTTGATGTGGCACTACACTGTTTGCCACTACACTGTTTGCTGGAGGACTTTAAAGGAACACTTTAATGTAAAAATACAAATTGGGTAAATAGACAAGCTGTGCAAAAAAAAAATATTTCTAATACAGTTTGTTAGCCAAAAAGGAAACCCCATAATCTATAAGCACAGGGGCTGCATGACAAGGGATCCGAATGACCAGCAGCCAAATTAGACTGGTCTAGGTTAGAGATGGTCAGTATTGTATTCATTTATGTTAAATGAATGTGAAATGCTTGATCTAGGGAATGTTTCCAATTGGCAAGGAATTTTTGGAAGGAATTTTTTTAAAAGCATAATTGGCACTGGCCTCTGAGTTTTTTTTTGCCTTCCTTTGGATCAAAACCGTGCACATATGATATTATATTTGAAGTTATATTTGTCACAGCAGTGGTAGGACCTTGCCAGAGTACTGCACAGGTAAATTTAGAAGAGGGAAAAAGGAGGTTCTCCCCTGGATTGATTGATACAGACACTACTACTGCTTGTGCTAGGGGGCAGCCTGCTTGGATTTCCTATCATCGAGACACTGCAGATGCAGGTCCAGCAGCAGGGCTGCTGCACTTCTCTCATGTTGGCGGCATAGCATAGTAGCAATCTCTTGTTAAATTCTGGCTTTAGAATATTGTCTTAGGTTAAGCTGGCAATTTCCTATTTATTTGATAAAATGTGAATAAATGCTGTGGCCATTTTACACCCATCTCTGTCTCCTTGTTTGATTAAGGTATATAATAATGGGGTTCAGTGTAAAGGAGGAGGGTCAAATTGAGGAATCCCCTTGTCAAGTAATCTATAAAGGCTGGAGTAATAGGATGTCTAACATAATAGCCAGAACACTACTTCCTGCTTTTCAGCTCTCTAACTCTGAGTTAGTCAGTGACTTTAAGGGTGGCCACTGTTAAGTGAGTTTGTTGTAATTGATGCTTAGCATGTAGCTCAGATTCAAAAGCAAATCGGTATGACCCATGGGCCCCCCTCAAGTCACTGATTGGTTACTGCCTGCAAAGCAGGAAGTAATATTCTGGCTATAATGTTACACATCCAGTTACTCCAGCCTTTATAGATTACATTTTTGGCTAACTATATTGAAAACATTTTTTATTTTGCACAGCCTTTTTACCCAGTTTTTATTTTTATACTGAACTGTTCCTGTAAATACATTGCAAACTAAGAATGCTAATACATAGAGTAGGACTCACATACAATAAGGGGCCTTCACATGGCAAGTGGGCTTACATATTTTGGGCAAAGTGTGTTATTAATAACTATTTTTGTAATAATTCTTTTTGTAGGCAAACCATGTGCTGGCCATCTTTCTCTTTCTTTTTGTGTACAAATAATGTCTTTTTATCATTTATATCAGCTAGTCAACGCCAGAATGTGTGTTAGATCATGTGCTGGCACAAAGGTGTTTCTAGCAGATAATCAATGACACAGTGTGGCTTAGCATAAGCTCTTGTGATTTCTTTCTGTGTTTAGTTTGATTAAATTGTTAGAAAAATAAGTAATTCATAGAAATTTGGACTTTTTTTTGGAGAAAACAATTTTATGGCAATACTTATGTGTCTTTTCAAAATACAAATGTGCCTTTGATTCATTATTGCTCAAAGCAGTTTTTAGCTGCTGAACTCTTTACAGTAACTCACATGTGGATTCAGTAAATTTTTCATTAAATAATTGCAGTTAAAATCATTGGGCTCAAGTAGTAGTTGTAAGTATGCCCCTAAATCAAGGGCTATAGCAGAGGACCTAACTGAACATATTCCTTGAGCTCATCGTGTTTGCCCTTGAATAATCCCAACCAGTACCAGGACTGCAATTTGATCTTAAAACAGTAAGAGAATGTATCTTGCCTAAAATGTAAAGGAGGTTATATGTAAATGTAACCTAGGCAGATTACAGTTTAATACTAACCTTATGAATCTCTTGATAAATATTGTTGCAGAACATATGGGTGGAAAGTGCATGCTTTTTATTTGTTACATAACTTCTCTCTAAGCAATCAATTGTCTCTCCTTTACACAAGTATTACTCTTTATCTCTCCTTAACATACAAGTAGAAAACCATACTGCATTAACTCACGTAGATAATTTAAACAGCTTTCTACTCAGGCAGCCAAATCAGTTTGCTAAACATAAAGTTTGAGAAATGCATAAGGTTCAGATAACGAACTAACTGCTCAAGTAGATGAAGAGCCCATTTAAAGCTTTATCACTAAACTATAATGACTCACCACCTGGCGCTACTCAGAGTTCTATATAATGTTGGGTAAATTAAAGCAAGCAGATTCTCCATAAAATGGATGTTAACGTGTACTTCAATCATTTGGCAAAGCAAGGAATGTTTGTTTATTTGTTGGTTTTGTTTGTGTATATGCTTACAGTTGGTTTTCTTGATTTTAAAGTTATATAAATCCCAAATGGATAGATACTTAATAAAGTCAAACATAGTACAATATGCTCTTCAACTACTAGTAACGACTTCAAATGCTGCACTGGCTTGTTTGCTTTTTACAGGCCTGCTAATCAGTTGACTTCTGTTATCGAATCAGAAACAACAGTACAGGGAATGAATGAGACAGACAAATACATACAAAACTTTTAAATGAGTGTATGTTTGAAAGTTGTTTAGAATTACATATTCTTTTATTGTGCAAAAATAGGACTAGTTGAGTTTCCTTTTTAGGAACTTTTAGCACATTATGTAGGTATCAATTAGCACTGCATTTGTGATGGCTGGGGGTTCAGCCACACATGTCAAACAGGGGAAGAGTCAACCAAGTCCAGGCAACTCAGGTTTAAGTGCATGTAGATACTGTACCTCAAAAGAGAATGTAGTGATTAAAAACTCACCATATTTGATGATTACATGTATGGGATCCATTATCCGGAAACCCATTATCCAAAAAGCTCAGAAATATGGAAAGGCTGTCTCCCATAGACTCCATTATAAATCAAATAATTCACATTTTTAAAAATGATTTTCTCTGTGATAATAAAACAGTGCCTTGTACTTTATCAAAACAAATATAAAATTAATCCTTATTGAAAGCAGAACCAGCCTGTTGGGTTTTTGTAATGTTTACAATGATTTTCTGGTAGATTTATGGTATGAAGATCTAAATTATGGAAATATCTGTTATCCAGAAAACCCTAGGTCCCAAGCATTCTGCATAACAGGTCCCATACTTGTATCGCTTCTGTCAAGACTTTCAAAATGCTGGCTTCCAAAACTACTTTACTAAGTCACTTGGTTGAAAGATAAATTCATTTGTTTTCTTGCCCAGAAACCTTTTGTATAAATATATCAAAAGACTTGTTAAAAATAATCTTTCCCATCAGTCACAGTATTTATTTTACTATCCAAGCTGCTCTATAATATTTACAGTGCATGATAAGAGTAATAATGAGGCTTTATGAACAGCATTAAAGGGGCTTAGAGAATAGTTAATCAACATAATAGATATTACTCTTGTACAATAAATAAGCATCCTTACAAATCACTATTCTGGAAAGATGCATGAACTAATTAAAGATTTGAATAAACCTATTAATGATGTGACGTGCCACTGAAGCATACATGGATTTCTGCAGCAAAACAACTCTTATTGAAGAAAGCAATACCACTTAAGTTGGAAATTAATTTAAAACGTTTGAATATAACTGAATACAAAGCAGTTCTTAATACATTCTATTGCATATTTATATTAAATGGATAATTTAGGTTAAAAAACACACAGATCCATCAAATTAACCCCTCCAAATATTTATATGCGGTGGCCAAGATAATTTTTATGCATTTTATTTTTCACCAGTGTTTACCCTGGTACACATCTAGTTTCTTGGAAAATGTCTGGTGTTGCTGTGAGCAAGACTGTTTTCTTTTGGCATCTTACGATAGCCCTGGAGTGAATGGAGGAGAGCAGGGTGGGCCCTCCATTCATACTTTATTTAGTGTTTAGGTAGCTGCCTGCTTAGGCTGCATGTGGGCAGCAAATAAGAGGTGTGGGATTACACACCACCAGTACTCTTCGGACACCTCCTTGTATTGCAGGGGGTTGTGGTGCTGCCAGAAGGTGAACTGGTACCCCAAGGGTGGAGAGTTAGCAGGGCTTAGTGAAAGGCCAGCATGTCGAAGAGTGTGAAAGCCCCAAACATTTTGATTAAGTTTGTCCTGCGTTAAACTGCCTACCATAGCTAATCACCTATACAGACTCATCAATACACTTACATATATAATGGAAAGCAGTCATTTGTGGGGCATGGATTTTAAATGCTTTGGCACAATCCAAATAGATTACATCTACTGCCCCCCCACTGTCCAGCATCTTACTCACCTCATCATAAAAAGCAATCAAATTTGTCTGAAATTACCTATCCTTCATAAAGCCATGCTGATTGCTGGTCATAATGCCATTCACTAGGACACAATTTTGAATGTAATCCCTTAACAAACCTACATTTAATTTGCTCACCACCTACTGGTCAATAATTGTCAGGCTGAGATTGCAATCCCTTTTTTAATATTGGAATTACATCAATTCTCCTCCAATCAGCGCAGGGCCAACTTGGCCAGGCGCCCTAGGAAGCCTGGCAGTCACAGCTCCCCACAGGCATGCATGAGCGAAAAACCAGGCACGCGCATGCACAAAAATAAAATGCAGTGTAAAGGAACAGTGTGCTTGTGCTAAAAAGAGAGCATACGTCGCCTACAGCTGCGAATGGGGACCAGACTAGGGGGTAGGAGAAGCAGAGAAGGTGCATGCTCTACCCCCCCAGATTTTTGCTCTAGGCACGTGCCTACTCTGCCTACCCCTAGTTCCAACCCTGCCTCCAATCCATAGGTGCCATACCAGATGAAAGTGATTCTGAGAAAATCAGAAATAGGGGCCAGTCTAAAACTGTTAGAGCCTGGGGGTGTATGCCATCTGGCCCTGGCACCTTGTTGGCATTCATTTTTATTAAAGCTTTATGAATCATATCCTGAGTCAGCCATTGACTAGATTGAGCTGAGCCAACAGTGCAGCTATGAAGTGAGCCTGGGAACTCTGACACCCAGGGCTGGACTAAGAGAAAAAAGCAGCCATGGCAAAAAAAAATCAAAGCAGTCCTCTTCAGGTATGGGATTGGTTATCTGGAAACCCATTATCCAAAAAGCTCCAAATTACAGAAAGGCCATCTCCTATAGACTCCAATATAATCAAACAGTCCAAATGTTTAAAATTGATTTCGTTTTCTCTGTAATAATAAAACAGAATCTTGTACTTGAGCCAAACTAAGATATAATTAGTCTTTATTGGTAGCAAAATCAGATTATTGGGTTTATTTAATGTTTACATGATTTTCTAGTAGACAAAGTATGAAGATTCAAATTTTGAAAAGATCTGTTATCCGGAAAAACCCAGGTTTTGAGCATTCTAAATAACAGGTCCCATACCTGTATACATGTGTGACATTGGCGACCAAGCTCTCCCACCTACACATGCTAAAAAGAAAACATTGGTGGTTAGGGCCCCCCAATAAAACAAGGGGGGGGGGAAAGTGGTCAGGGCCTCCGATAAAACATAAAAAAAAAAATTGGTGACCAGCCCCCCCTAGTTAAAAAAAAAATTGGTGGCCCACTCCCTCCAAGTTAAAACAAAAACATTGGTGGCCAACCCCCCCCCACACACACACACACACACACACAAGTAAAAAAAAGATGTGTGGCCAGACCCCCAAGTAAAAAAAAACCCATTGGTGGCCAGGGTTCTCCATTAACATTTAAAAAAAACATTGGTGGTCAGGGCCCAACTGTTATTTGCCCAAATTCTCAGCTGGCCAGTCCGGGACTGCTGACACCTCTATTTCTATATCAGTTACAACCATACTGGTACCATTATTTAAATGAGCAACACTCTCAACCCACAATTCTTGATTCCGTTATCCTTTGCACTTAAAGGGGACCTGTCACCCTAAGAAATAATTTCAAATTCTTTTCTATCATGTTAGTTGAGCAAAATAAACTTTACTTACACTGTATTTATTATTTAAATGTTGTTTCCTTCTGTTTTGGAATTCTACAATCACAGCAAGCAGGCAGCTGCCATTTTGTGGACACGGTTATTAAGGGAAATTGTGTATCACCCCAAAATCTTGTGTATGAACCAGAATGAGGGACCCAATGTCCATGTGCAGTGCCATACACAATTATAGAGCCTGAGGAGGGAAGGGGGAATGTGAGGAGAGCAGTGACATCTAGGAAGTGCTGAATGGAAAGTGAAAGTAATTGACTACCCCTCCTCTATGCCACGGGCAT
Organism: Xenopus laevis; assembly: GCF_017654675.1. Classification (NCBI taxonomy): domain Eukaryota; kingdom Metazoa; phylum Chordata; class Amphibia; order Anura; family Pipidae; genus Xenopus; species Xenopus laevis. The sequence continues at coordinate 36,287,906 of NC_054378.1, read as the reverse complement.
AGAGGCAGGGCAGGTAATATTTGATTGACAGTTTAGATATTTAAACACCTTTATAACAGGTATGGATGTTTTAATGAAAAAATGTTTTGGGGTTCCATATTTCATTTGCAGTTTTTTATGTGTAGGTGACAGGTCCACTTTAAGAGCAGATTTATCAACATTAGTAAAAATTCTTCTCTTTGCATCTGGTAGATATTTTTAGCACTTATTTTTTTAGGCATTAAGGTTTCCATAGACTTCAATGGTAAAGTGATAGAAAGATTTAAAGTCAAATAAATGATGATGTGCCAATTGGTTTGAATGGTTTTCATCAGTTTTTATTTCCTGGATTTTTTTTGTCTGGTTTAGAAAATAATTATAAATCACATATTTGTGTTGAGATAAAGATATACATACATTATTTAAATATGCCTTCCTCAACAAATGTGAGGGTATGTTTAATGAGTGTAGCACCAAGTAGCTGGGTTTTTACTGATATTTAAAGGGTTATTAATATACTAAAATATATTAATATATCAGTATGATACTAAAAAGCTAAAAGCCATTCTATTTGGTATTTTTCCCAAATCAAGTGTAAAAGAAATGTAATCTTTTCTTTAGGTCAAAGTGTTTTGGGCAACCTGAAAAAGAATTTCTCTGCACTTGTCTTGAAAAATTTAATTTTAAGTCTAGATAGAAAAGTTTCTCAAAATACTATGGTGTTAACCTTTTTACTACCCTGTAACTGGATTGGATAATTGTGGTGCACATACAAGGTTAAGTTCAGTAGATAATGTTAAGGTCAATTAGTTGAACAGGTGCTAAGGGTGTCTCCCTTTATACTCTTCGTTATTATTGTCTTTATTTCATACGTTTTTTTTCAGCTCTGAAAAAATATATAAAATAAAATAAATATATATATATATATATATATATATATATATATATATATATATATATATATATATATATATATATATATAAAGCAAAAAAAACCGCACTCACAGGACTTTTAAAGGTGCAAAATAAAAAAAGGTCTTTATTTCAACGTTTCGGCTATTCACTTAAGCCGTCATCAGGAAGTGAAAACACACACAAACAAACACTGCCATTTAAAGATCCCCACTGGCGCCAAAACCTGCTGTATGACGTCACAGTTGGGTGTGCATGATGACTCAAAAAGTATAAGCAGTGTCAACCCCCACATTGTTATATAATTTCATGTGTACACAATAAACACCGTGATATAGCAAAGTGTCAAACCTCATTAAAAGTATTCCCAGCATATTCTTGCCAAATGTGCCGTGATGTTCCTCAATAACCTTGACCAAATCTAAATCACCAGTGTATCAAGGGTGATCAAGTGAGCAAACCCACCGGAGGATATGCGCGTTGTTCCGCATCTGTATCGCCCCTTACTGCAGCTTCCGTCATCACATGAGCTACTTTCACAACCGGATCCGCTCTAAACTGCGCCCGTCATGCTTACTCAGTCCGTTGTCTCCGTTCGTATGCGGAGCTCTCTCGTATCACCTGCAGGACTGGCACCTCCTCTCCCCTGTACTATTAGCGAATGGGAAGCCCCACCGAGCGTCAAGCCGGTCCGGCCCCTCCTCTCACCACAGCATGTATCTGACAGCTCACTGTATATGTCATGATGTTAATCCAGCAACGGATAGTTTAGCCCATTTGCTATTCTCATAGAACCCACATCAGGCGCACAGGCCACCAATTGGCACCAATGCGCCTGAATGGTTGAACCACCACTTCAGGTCAGGGTAGACATTCGTGACAAAATACAGGTTTACTCACAGGGAGTTCGGAGGATGATACGCCTATTGCAATTAGGGTTGGCAGTATATAATCTCGTCTATATGTTGATAACAGGTAGCGTGATGCGAAGCTCAGAGTTGAGCCGACCTTCATTTGTAGCCAGCATAACCACCACCGTGGGTCTAGGAAGCAAGAAGATGATAAATCCAGATAAAACAAATAGTTACTGTTAAAAACATTTCAAGAAATATCCTGATCACAAACATAATGAGCTATATCAAACAGTCTTCATATCACAGCCAGGGCCAAAAAAGTGACATGGCTACTATTTCCCATATAACCGAGTCCTACTATAGTTACTCTGAAACCATAATCCCGTAGCGATCTGATTTGTCATGCCCCATTATTCAGATGAGTATACATTGTAGCGTTATTCACGAAGTGAAGTAGAAATAGGGATACATTGTCTTATCAGTACATCCTTATAACTCCCATATTAGAACACTTAAAGCTTTGCTTCTTTTATTTTAACGCAAGTCAGTCAATCCTTCCGAGTCTCGATAGAACTGGGCCATAGGAAGTGTTTCATTTAACCCTTTTGGTACCAAAGTGTCCAACTTGAAAATCCACATTGATTCCTTGCGAAGGAGTAACAAGTCTCTGTTCCCCCCTCTCCTTGGATTTGGAATATGATCAATGATCATATGCCTAAACTGCGGTAGTGTGTGATTAAATTCCAACCAATGTTTGGCAATGGGTTGGTCTGCCTTCCCCGTCATTAAAGCAGCTCTAATCGCACAGCGGTGATTGTTCATCCGTTCGCGATACGTCGTGGAGGCTTTGCCTACATAGTGCAATCCACATGGACACCAGGCCATGTAGACCACATGGTCCGAAGTACAGGTCACCCTATGTTCTATCCTGAATTTTCTCCCAGTCCTAGGATGTGTAAACGACGTTCCTTGCAGCATCCCACTGCACGTCAGACAATTGGCACATTTGAAACAACCCTTTTTCAAGGGTCTATTCAACCAAGTAGTTCCTGCAGTCGGCTTGACTACTATATCCTTAACCACCAGATGGTCGCTGAGATTACGCCCCCTCCTATATGCCATAATCGTTGTTTTCTTCCCAAAAAATGGTAGGCTAGTATCAGTGTTTATAATTTCCCATCTGTTCTCAAGGGCTTCCTTGATCCGAGGGCTATTTATTGTCCAATCAGTTACGAACACCAATTCTGGAGCTGAAGGCGTCTTAGATTTTTTGGGTGATAGAAGATCCTTCTGTGTTTTCAGTGTGGCACGTTGTCTTTGTTCGTTAATCAGACCCAACGGATACCCTCTGGAAGCAAACTGATCCGCAAGTGTAGAGAGCTGAAGTTCCGCCTGCTTGGGATCAGAATTGTTTCTGATCACTCGTAGAAACTGGGAATATAGGACCCCTCGGGACATGTGTGGTGGATGGTGTGATTGTGCCTGTATTAAACTGTTCCGATCTGTAGGTTTTTTTGAACAAAGTGGTGCCCAATTTTTCTCCCTGTTTGAAGATAGTGATGTCCAAAAAATTCACTTGTTTCCTATCTAACTCTAGTGTTAATTTGATGGGGCTGTTTAGTGCATTTAGTTCCTGATGCAAATCTCTTAGTTCTCCCTCAGTCCCTTTCCAGACAAGGAGAAGATCGTCAATATAGCGTTTGTAAAAAATAATGTTGCCTTTACTCATAGGTAGCAACCAAAGTCTCTCAAATTGTTCCATGAACAAGTTAGCAAAAGAGGGAGCTACATTAGAGCCCATCGCTGTCTCTGAGATTTGTAGGAAAAATGTGTCCCCAAAAGCAAAGTAGTTATGTGTCAGGATAAGATCTAAGAGTGACACTAAAAACTCAGTGGGAGGAGAGCCTATACGTGCTTTAATGAGAGAGTGTCTGCAAGCTGCCAAACCCATATCATGTGGGATCACAGTATATAGACTGGCTACATCCATTGTTGCTAACAGACAGTCCGTAGGAATTGTCAAATCCATAAGCAGGGTGAGTAGATGCGACGTGTCCCTAATGTATGAGTCCATGTCCTGAACTAGGGGTTGTAAGAAGTGATCTATATATTGGGCTATGGGTTGGAATATAGAACCAATGGCGGAAATGATAGGTCTCCCAGGTGGAGCAGTAAGGGACTTGTGTATCTTGGGTAAGGTATAGATGAAGGAACCTTAGGGTGATCAGTTATTAAGAATTGGCTTGTGGTTGTATCAATCCATCCAGCTGTCAAAGCCATCTTAATGGATGCATCTAGTGTGCCCTTGAATTTCATTGTTGGGTCCCCCCTCAACTTGACATAAGTATTGCTGTCAGAAAGTTGTGTCTCAATTTCTTCGATATAGTAGTCCTTATCCAGTAATACTATGGCTCCCCCTTTGTCAGCCTGTCTTATAATCAGTCTCTCATCTCCTTTCAAAGTATTGAGGGCTTCTCTTTCGATATCTGTCAAATTGGAGTAATGTTTGTTCTCCATAAGGTGTAAAGATAGGGAGTCTTAGGTGTGTAAATGTCGAAATAGCAGGTGCCATATTGGGAGGGTCAAATGTACTTTTTTTTCTAAAGTCACTGAAGTGGGTAGAAGTTTTGTCCTTCTAAAAATCCTTTAGTTTAAGTTGGCGTCTAAATCTATGGATATCTTTATATACATCAAACGCATCCGACTGATTTGTGGGGACAAATTTCAAACCCCTATTCAGTACACTCCTTTCCCCAGAGGTTAATATGTGGCTGGACAAATTCACCACTATATCCTCCTTGTTCCTCGTCAGGGCGGTTTTTTTGTGAGTCTTTCTACCTCCTCTCCTAGTGGGCCCTCCCCTCCTGGATTTGTGTTGGTATGTGTCTGGGGGGCCTGTCCTAAAAAAGGGGATGCAGAGAGGGAAGTTGGGTGTGTGGGATTGGGGTTGCTGGGATCAGAGTCTGTAGAGTCTCATGAGCTGTCCACTGTATTTAATGCTACTGGTTTATATCTACGAGTTACCCTCCTTTTATACTCCGGGATACCCAACAGCCACCTATAGACTTTCTTCTGCCTATAGTCCTCTTTCACTGCTAGTAATTTCTTCTCCTTGAATGATACCAAGTCAGTTTTGTATTTATTCACATTAGATTCAATTTGCTTGATCCAATCAATTGATTTGTCCTGTGAGAGCTGTGGCAAGTGGTTGGACTCAAAGTCCTCTATTTCAGTCTGGGTATGTTTCAAATCTTTACCCACAAACTCTATAACCAGTAGTAATAGGTCAGAAGAACACTTATTCAGAATTTTACACCACTTGCTACAGAACTCAGCGTTGGACCTGCCAAGGGTTGGAGTGTTTCTAATGCAAAAACCTCTAGGTATAAGCTTCTGTCTATGATAGTTGGACAGATATGTACCGTGTAATAACAAGTCAGTTTCCCTTTTCTTTAAAGAAAGTAAATTGTGATATAAATCCCGAGGGGTCCTACCAGCGGCCGCGGAGGCCGGGAGATCTGCAAATAATATTCTTTCGACGTCCTCTGTTGTAAAGGTGTACTCCCCAGTCGTGTCTACTTCAGAATGTGAAAATGCCTCATCCATAGCTGATATACGAAATGCCAAACTTGTGGATGAACTTGGTGCGCTTCACTCTTTGTTCAAATCAAAAAGGTACAATCTCTGTATATAACAAAAAACAAAAAAACGCGGTGCGACCAGTATACAATAATAATATAAAATACAATACAATAATATATATATATATATATATATATATATATATATATATATATATATATATATATATATATAATATCAAAACAGGGGGGTTGTGGGAGCACTCTAAAGGCTTTAAAGTATATATATAAGTATAATAAATGCTATTGCATATGTACCCAAAACAGGGGTTATTTTGTTACAAAGTTATGATCATAAAATTGATAAGCCACCATACCACGTCAAGGTAAACCCCGAATGGCGGTCCCTAACTTGTTTTATATTTTATGTGCATTTTAGCATTACCTGTAATCAATGTCCATTGAACGCTGTTTTTTCACTGAGGGCTAAATCCTCCCCAGCCAGCAATCAGGCTTTTAAAGGAGAGATATTCCCAAAACAAACGCCCAATTTTAAAAGCATAGGATCACCACTAGTTTAAAGGGGGGGTATGGGGTGCTACAACCACTGAAGCTATGCCACAGCTCCTGGCTAAATATACAATATCAAAACAGGGGGGTTGTGGGAGCACTCTAAAGGCTTTAAAGTATATATATATAAGTATAATAAATGCTATTGCATATGTACCCAAAACAGGGGTTATTTTGTTACAAAGTTATGATCATAAAATTGATAAGCCACCATACCACGTCAAGGTAAACCCCGAATGGCGGTCCCTAACTTGTTTTATATTTTATGTGCATTTTAGCATTACCTGTAATCAATGTCCATTGAACGCTGTTTTTTCACTGAGGGCTAAATCCTCCCCAGCCAGCAATCAGGCTTTTAAAGGAGAGATATTCCCAAAACAAACGCCCAATTTTAAAAGCATAGGATCACCACTAGTTTAAAGGGGGGGTATGGGGTGCTACAACCACTGAAGCTATGCCACAGCTCCTGGCTAAATATACAATATCAAAACAGGGGGGTTGTGGGAGCACTCTAAAGGCTTTAAAGTATATATATAAGTATAATAAATGCTATTGCATATGTACCCAAAACAGGGGTTATTTTGTTACAAAGTTATGATCATAAAATTGATAAGCCACCATACCACGTCAAGGTAAACCCCGAATGGGGTTAGGATTAGGGAATGGGGTTAGGGACCGCCATTCGGGGTTTACCTTGACGTGGTATGGTGGCTTATCAATTTTATGATCATAACTTTGTAACAAAATAACCCCTGTTTTGGGTACATATGCAATAGCATTTATTATACTTATATATACTTTAAAGCCTTTAGAGTGCTCCCACAACCCCCCTGTTTTGATATTGTATATTTAGCCAGGAGCTGTGGCATAGCTTCAGTGGTTGTAGCACCCCATACCCCCCCTTTAAACTAGTGGTGATCCTATGCTTTTAAAATTGGGCGTTTGTTTTGGGAATATCTCTCCTTTAAAAGCCCGATTGCTGGCTGGGGAGGATTTAGCCCTTAGTGAAAAAACAGCGTTCAACGGACATTGATTACAGGTAATGCTAAAATGCACATAAAATATAAAACAAGTTAGGGACCGTCATTCGGGGTTTACCTTGACGTGGTATGGTGGCTTATCAATTTTATGATCATAAATTTGTAACAAAATAACCCCTGTTTTGGGTACATATGCAATAGCATTTATTATACTTATATATACTTTAAAGCCTTTAGAGTGCTCCCACAACCCCCCTGTTTTGATATTATATATATATATATATATATATATATATATATATATATATATATATATATATATATATATATATATATATATATATGTGTTAGTATAAGCCTTGGTATATATGGTATATATGTTGTATATGAATTCTGTGACTTGAATATACAGCATTAAATACTGTGAACCTTTTTGTATAGTTTGTATTTGTTTGCACAGCCCTTGTCTGTATTATGTACTGTGTATTATAAAAATGTACTACTCAGGACCACTCCTGAGAACCTTGCCTCAGGCGGCAGAGAGTGGCCAGTTACTAGGGGTGGTAAAAAGCCACCTCCTGTAATATTGAGGCAAATTTCTGTTTTTTAAAATTGAAATTTGCTTCCATTAGCTCAGAGAGCTGACATGCTCTAACGCTAAAGTTTTAAGCACAGATTCGGGGGGCATCAACAGGTTCAGGGTCGCCCCTGCTACTACTCTATATTAGTGATGAGCTAATTTTTTTCACCATGCATGGTTTTGCAGCAAATTTCAGTGTTTCGCTGCTTTTTGACAAAAACTTGCACACTGTAGACAAAAAAGTCACCCATAGACTCTAATGCATTTTGCTACAAAAAACTTTAATGTGTTTAGCAAATTTTACAGTTTTGCGAATTCTCTTGTAGTGTCGCAAAATTTTCATAGATTCAATCATCACTATTTTATATACAAAAATAGGATTGTGTATTACATATAGTGATGGGCTAATTTATTTGCGGCTCGAATTTGCGCGATTCACCGCCGGCGAATAAATTCACGAAAAATTTTCGTAGTTTCGCAAATTTCGCAGAAAATTTGCAAATTTTTCGGCTAAGCCAAACGGCGCAAATTCGCCCATCACTAATTACATATTTATTTAAGCCAAAACATGCCAATGGTACTAGAGGTACATGTGTGCCATAAACAAAGTAAGACTACTCTTTGTCAATACATATTCATGATAATACCAATTATATATTCAGTTCTTAAATAATACATTGCATTGGATGAACCATTTAAATTATGGACTACCACACAGGTGTTCATGTCTAGTGGCCTCACATCTTTCAGGTTTACTACTAATGACATCACAGTGGTTCATACAGACACCAAATGCCATCCACTTTTTGTTTCAAGTAGTTCAGGAATCTACTAGGCATGATTTTCTTTTGGATCTGGAAATTAATAATTCTGAATTCATTTCTAGCATTTGTGTGGGTGAATATTTAGGGAATAGCGATCATAACATGGTCTCCTTTGAGATTATAGTGCAGAGGTAAGGTAGTAGATAACATGCAACATTTTAGACTTTGGCATTATAAGGGCATCTCTGCAATATATTAACTAGGAAAGACTTTTCATATAATTAAGCACATAAGGAAAATAGAAATGCTGCTTAAAAATATACACATACATGGCAGCAACTATCAGAAAAGCTAAAATAGAGATGGAAAAGGGTACTGCAGTGTAGAGTAAAATTAATACAAATTATTTTTTTTAAAATATGTAAATAGTAAAAACAATTAAGTGAGATGGGGTGGGACAATTATTATTAGAGAGAAGTAAAATGGTTGATGAAAGCAGGGAAAAATCGGACTCTGAACTATTATTTTTTCATCTGTCTACACAACTGGAAAACCAGGTAATGAAGTCTTTCTTGTTAATAAAGACTACATATATATATATACAAACTCCCATGAATTCGAAATTTGACCCTTGATAAATCTGCCTCATAATATTATTGGTTGCTAAGTTGGAGAATGTACTCACCTACAGAAAATACGTTTATAGCTATTATGCCATATTAAAAATACATGTACAGAAACTGCAGCTTTCTTCAGAATTTGCCCTTAAGCTGTGAATAAACCAAAATGTAACAATAGCCTTCAAAACTACTACTACTACTACTGTTACTGTTCTACATTACTAAGTGAAATGTGAGTTTAGAAAGTCCCAAAATTAAAATAATAATATTATATTAATGTGGATGCCAAAGTGGGTCTACCAACATCACTACCTATACTTTAAAGTTCCTTCTATAAGAATAATCTTTCTGCTAACATACCAAGCCATACCTACACTCTAGAATAGTTAGAAAAACAGAAAGTGACATCCTAGTAAATTCTGGAATTAGATCAAAATTCAGACAAACTGAGAAACAGTTCAATGAACTATGAGCCGGAAATTACCAAAAGAGTATCTCCACAGTCACGAAGGCACATTGAGCAAAAAAAAAAAAAAAAATATTTTCCAGTAGCCTAATTAATCTTGCCTATTCTAACTCAGCACACCGGATTTTCTTTTTCTCAGGAAACCGGATAACTGCAGGGAGTTAACACATCCAGGAACGCTCAGGACTTTCTAATTCATAGGGTTCTCTCTAAAACCCCAGCACCATTGGATACTATCTGCAGTTTGGATTTACAGACATATTCATTGGGATTCCAACATTACTATTGCTGACTTTATGATTTTTTGTTCTCTCACTGCATTATAGTACAGGTATAGGATCTGTTATCCAGAATGCTTGGGACCAGGGGCTTTCTGTAAAGGATCTTTCTGTAATTTGGATCTTCATACCTTAACCCTACTAGAAAATCATGTAAACATTAAATAAACCCAATAGGCTGCTTTTGCTTCCAATAAGGATTAATTATATCTTAGTTTGAATTAAGTACTAGGTACTGTTTTATTATTACAGAGAAAAAGGAAATCCTTTTTAAAGATATGGATTATGTTATATAGTGGAGCCTATGGGAGACAACCTTTCTGTAATTCAGAACAGGCTTCCAGATAACAGATCCCATACCTGTAGTATAATATTTTAATAGTATTTATCTGATATGTATCTCACACAAATGTCCAGTATTTTATTTAAAACACCAACATTAACTTAAGCAGGTTAATCAGAATCCACAATTATGTAATTAATGTATTAAAAATATTAATTTAAAAGAAGAGAGATTAAAGAGTGAATTAACACTGGTTTCAAAGATTTTTTTTTTTAACTTTCAGAGCAAACAGCTACTTACATAATGATTCTATGGGGCAGAATCACTAAAGGGCGAAGTGGCTAACGCTAGCGACAATTTGCCAGCCTTATCATCCACAGGGACATCGCGTATTCAGTTGCCAGCGTCAATTTACTAGCGAAAGAGACCGTCACTAGTGTTTGTTTGCACTCTATTGCCAGGCGACTTTTCGTTCTGTCAAACGATCGTTACTTCGCAAATTCACTAAAGTGCGGATTTTACTGAACGTTACCTCTTTCGCAAGAGTTGACTTCTCCACCTCAGACCAGGCGAAATGCTAAAAAGAAGCTAGACCTTCCTCAATCACTTACATCATATCCTGGCTGCTGAAAATGCATTAAAGTTGAAGAAACGCTGGCGACTTTTCCTTTTTTAAGTGGGATTGCCTGAAAAAGTCCTAACTTACACTTTTTTTGGGTAACCGGTTTTCTCCAGACATTTCATAACATTAATTTTATAGTGGGCTCATGTGTAGGTCATTATATTAACTCTCTTGTCTTTATTAAAGTTCTCTGGGCATTTGTAATAAAAAGCGGTAACTTAAACCATTTGCACCAACATTTATAATAAAGACCTTCATACAACTTTAAATTTCCCGCCCTATGCAAATTGAGTTAAGTGCAAGATCACTAGCGAATTTTCGCTAGGCAAAAACTAACCCTAGCGCATATTTGTTATGAAATGCTAGCACATCCAAAGTAACGCTAGAGAAAAGTTGGCAACATTCGATGCCCAGGACGAAACTTGCATAATAGTGCATTAGCATATTTGTATCACATTTGCGCCTGGCGAAGTAGTGCGGAGGATGAGAAGCTGATGCTGGTGAAAATTTGCCTGTTAGTGAATCTGCCTCTATGTGTGTTGACTTTCAGGAAATTTTCTAGATTACTTATTCATCTGAGATATATTAAGATGTGTACTTACAGTAGTCAGTTTAATCGGAATTAGTATTTCCCTTCTAGAATACTTAATTTAAGTTTTTCAAGGTCATGTAAGTGATTGTTGTTTTAAAGTGCACAGTTTTGGTTTCAGAAAAACCTAATTACCCTTAATCCTAATTAACTGTTATAGGATCTTACATTTGTCTGCCTTCTTTGAAATATAGTTGGAACAGGTGAAATGTCTGTCATGGCTATTTTTTCGAGTTTTGCATCAATTATTGGAAAGAGTACATGCTGTGAAAAAAAAGTGTTAGAATAAATTGTTCCTTTGACTGTGTCTGATGTTTAGAGAGCTTTAATACTTGCTCAGCAGCAGGATGCGGACTCAGAGAACATGACTGCAATGAGTACTCAATTGGTTGACCTAACCTTGTGTGTAAAAATGTGAAAGTACATTAAAGTACAAATGCAGAATAGAGATATATAAGCAATGCTTATTTTCCTAAAGCTAATTAGTTTTACACACATGAATGGACAATGTATGCTAAATATCAGAACTCTCCTGAAAATGGCATCCCTTTTGAATAAGATTGATGTAGTGGTCTTGATAAATGACAAGGAAATGGTTATTCTTCAAGCTAACAACTGAAGTGTAAGAATTTTGAAACTAGGGACTGAATCCTGTATTTAGTTTTGTAATTGGCAGAATCAAAGCTTCTTTTCTGGTTTTCATTCCTCTGAATCCTTCATCCTGGCTGAGCCCAATGTGAACATTAATTTTATGAAACTTAAGACCATGTCCCAAATTAATTTAATAACTAACAATTACATATGGCACCAGAAAATATATCCAGATTACAGACCCAAATAGAGAGTCTGGACTTACTATATACTGTAATGTATATGCACATTTTGTAAAATATATATATTTCATTAGAAAAAATTTTTTTTTACATATACCAACAGAGGCACAGTGGTAAACTTTTCAATAATATTTTGCACTGCCTGTACCCAGACATTTTTCAGTATTGACAATAAAAGGATTGACCACTAAAAAGAATGACCAATGCTAATGATTGGAGATGAGATGAATGGTAAAGGAAATTGGTATAGACATTCAAGGCCATGGTTAATATCTCTCTCTCAAACTAATAAACTAAATAACATGCCAGACATAGGGACAGGCAGCTAGTGACAAAAGTCCAACAAACAGGCTGAGGTCAGGACAGGCTGAAGTCAGAAGGAACCTCCAGAGAGCAGGCCAAGGTCAGTGCTGGGAGATCTAACACTGCTGAAGAACAAGCTGAGAACTCAGGGAACCAGGACCACATATGTAACAAGGAAAGGATTCAATGGAATAGCAGGCTAGATCTGGCTCAATTATCAAACAACTAAGAGTTGCTTGTAACAGCCTTATTAAGAACATTTAAGGATACATGATATTAACAAGGAAGGTTGGGTAAGAGAGGAGCAGCAGAGAGAGGGGTAACATATGTCCATCAGGATAACTAACCTGCAACAACTCTAAAGGGCAAATTTACTAAAGGTCGAAGTGACTAACGCTAGCGAAAATTCGCCAGTGTGATGTCATTTCGGTACTTTGCCGATTTACTAACGGGTGCAGGCATAACTTCACTAGCGAAAGAGACTGACGCTGGCGCTCATTCGCACTCAATCACCAGGCGAAGTTGCGCTCTGGTGAAGGGACGTAACTGCGCAAATCCACTAAGATATAGATTTTACTGAATGCCAGACTGAGCGCCAGACTTGCCTTCGCCAGCTCAGACCAGGCGAAGTGCAATAGAGTAGATAGGACTTCCTCAAAAAATGATGGTGTCTTTTCCTTTTTTCAGGGTGATAGGCTGCAAAACAGCGTACATTTTTTGGGGTAACCAGCTTCCCCACTACATATCCTAACATAATCTATACACTGGGCTCATGTGTAGGGCATTGTAACAACTTTATTTTATTGTATTAAGCTTCCCTGGGCTTGTGTAATGTAATGTATTTGCCTCAACATATACATCCATTCAACTCTATCTTCCCGCCGTATACAAATTAGCTAACGTTAGTGCAACTTCGTTCTGCTTGGTGAATTAACGCTAGCACAACTTCGCCAGTGTTCTGTGCCCTGGAAGCAACTTCGCATGTTAGTGTCTGAGTGCATTTTTGCCTGGTGAAGTGTTGTGCTGCCTGCGAAGCCGTTGCTGGAGAATTTTTGATGCTTAGTAAATTTGCCCCTAAAAGTCTCCAGTAACTTTGAAGTTTATTACAGGTACAGTTCAGCAAGTGGACCCGGGTTTGAAACTCAGCAAGTCCTGACAAAAGGCTTCCAGTTAAGGGTAATCAAGCCAAGATCTCCCCCATGTCAAGAGTGATGTTTGGAGGAAGACAGGTGATTATTGTACAGGTACAATAGGTATGGGATTCCTTATCCAGCATTTGCATAGTAAACTCCAAATTATGGGAAGACCAATTCCCACACATTCCACTTTAGGGAGCAGATTTATTAAGGGTTGAAGTGAAAATTTGAATTACATTTTTTTTGGTCAAAACTCTCATATTCGAATTGTAAATTATCCAAACTTGATTCAAATTCAAATTTTGAGATTTATCATACTCTGGCCCTTTATGAATTCAAATTCGACTATTCACCACATAAAACCTGCCAAATTACTGTAATGTAAGTCAATGGCAGAGGTCCAGGGTTCAATTTGGTGATGTTTGCAGCCTTCCTGACATTTGAGTTTTTTCAGAGAAAAAAACTTAAATCAAGTTTTTTAAATTCAAATTGGGTTTTTATAGTTCTAATCAAATTCAATTTGAGTTTTCAGGTTCATTCAATTGGTCCAAATTTAAAAAAATAGATTTTAATAAATTTTGGTTGGTCGGATTTCAAATTAATGGGAGTTTAGAAAACCTCACATGAATTCAGAATTCCACCCTTGATAAATGTGCCTCTAGGTAAATAATTCAGATTTGTAAAATTATTCCCTTTTTTTCTGTAATGATAAAACCTTGCCTTGTACTTGATCCCAACTACAATATGATTAATGCTTATTGGAAGTGAAACATTCCCATTGGGTTTATTTAGGTTTTGAATTATATTTAGCAGTCTTAAGGTATGGTGATCCAAATTACAAAAATATTCCTTATCGGGAAAACTCCATGTCCAAATGGACATGGATATTATATTCCATATAATATATCCTATAACTGTTGAAAGAATATAAACAATGATTGTTTTCCTTTGAGTATGCAAAATTTAAGCAGAGTTACAATCTAAAATATTTAGAGAAATGCTAAGTTACTGGTCAGTTTCAGTGACTTAATAATAATATTATTTTCTAAATAACTTAGATTATCTATACTATGCCAAGAAAAAAATATAAGAAACCTTATTGACCAAGGTCATTCTTAACATATCAAGCATTCTTTGTCTTATAACACATTTATTCAACCTTGGATGTGCTAATGTCACAATTCTCTCAAGGAGATTTTTGCAGCACATTTAAAACACGTTGAACTTTTAACTCTGCTTAAGAATAGCGAAACAATATATAGTATCAGTCTCACTTGCTGTACCTTAACAAGAATTATCAAGGAAAATGATTATATTAGAATTCCAGATAAAGTCATATACTTTGTCAATTGTGGATCTGCACTAGGGATATGGAGGAAATCTTTGGTCTAATAGAAATCACATTGAATGTGATTCAGTAGTGTAAGTTAGCCTTTACTCCTCATTGTAATTCATTTTTGAACTCCAAAGCAATCTTGGGAATGAAATAGCATATCCATTAATATGTTAACGAGCTGCCAAGAAGGCTTTGATTTGCATTTAGAATGGACAAAAGGGAATGGAATGAATTCCTTCCAATGTCCCAGTGCTGCTTCAGAAGTTAATATTGGAATATCCAGCATGAGACTGATGCTCGTTTATAACTCTGCCACAAATTGCTCTTCTGAGCTTCTCAGCAGTTGGAGAAACTTCTATAATGTTCGCCTATGACTATTCACATTGTGATTTTTGTAGTTTAGAAAGGTAAAATTGCATTATAGTGTATTAATTATAACATAGAAGGCTTTGTTTTAATGGTGGTATATAATCTTAATCAAAGGAAGTGGCAGTTTACGGAAAAACAGATAAACCATAGCAGACCAGCAAATACATCAGGTCCTAATACTGTATATCCTTGCAAAGTAGGTATTGTGCAGGCTTACCCATAAATTGATCAATAAAAAATGCTCACTATACATAAAAAGTCGCTTCAGCAAGAAGAACAGAAATATGGAATTAAACTGCCTCCAGCATAAATGTACAGTAAAAGCAAAGCTCTATTATATATATATATATATATATATATATATATATATATATATATATATATATATATATATATATATAGTCATATGAAAAAATTCTTTGAAGTTTTGTTTATCATTGGCTGAGCAACTTCCTTTTAATATATAACATACCTTATGGAAACAGTAATATTTCAGCAGTGACATAAAGTTTATTGGATTAACAGAAAATATGCAATGTGCATCATAACAAAATTAAACAGGTGCATACATTTGGGCACCCCAACAGAGATATTACATCAATACTTAGTTCAGACTCCTTTTGCAAATGTAACAGCCTCTATAAGCCTCCTATTGCCTTTGATCAGTGTCTGGATTTTGGATGGCTGTATTTTTGACCAATCGCCCATACAAAATCTCTCCAGTTCTGTTAAATTTGAAGGCTGCCGGGCATGGACAGCCTGCTTCAAATCAACCCATAGATTTTTGATGTTATTAAAGTCAGGGGACTGTGTCGGGCAGAATATTGTACTTGTATTGATTTTGATGTGTGTTTAGGATTATTGTCTTGTTGGAATATTCAACTCCTGCGTAACTTCAACTTTGTGAATGATGCTTGAACATTATCCTGAAGAATTTGTTGATACTGGGTTGAATTCATCAGACCCTCGACTTTAACAAGGGCTCCAGTCCCTGAACTAGCCACACAGCCCCACAGTATGATGGAACCACCACCAAATTTGACAGTAGGTAGCAGGTGTTTTTCTTGGAATGTGGTGTTCTTCTTCCGCCATGTAAAGCGCTTTTTTGTTATGACCAAATAACTACATTTTTGACTCCTCAGTCCAAAGCGCTTTGTTCCAAAATTACTTGTCTAAATGAGCTTTTGCATACAACAAGCGACTGTTGCTGGCGTGAGTACAGAAAGGGCTTCTTTCTCATCACCATATGCAGCAAGATGTTCTTGCAGGTCTTTGGAGGTGAACTGTGCCTGTGGCCTTCCATTACCTGAGTACATTCCTTACATTTGAAACTGACACTTTAAACCTCTGCGATAGCTTTTTATAGCCTTCCCCTAAACCATTTTACTGAACAATCTTTGTTTTTGTATCTTTTGAGAGTTGCTTTGAGGATCCCATGCTGTCACTCTTCAGAGGAGAGTCAAACAGAAGCACAACTTGCAATTGGCCACCTTATGATTGGACACACTTGCCTATGAAGTTCAAGGCTTAGCAAACTAATCCAACCAATTTGGTGTTGCCAGTAATCAGTATTAAGTAGTTACATGCATTCAAATGAGCAAAATTACAAGGTTACCCAAATTTATATAAACATATTATTATTATATAATTTTTTAAATTTATAATTAAGCACCTTTTGAGAAAACATTATATGTTGGATGTACGCCTATGAGGCACATAATCTAGCAATTGGAAGCAAATGGGTGGGGAAAGCAGTAGGTAAAACCTAAAGATAAAGGTGATTTTAAATTATTTTTCTTCAGTTTTAAGATTTGATGAGAAAATATTTTATAAATTTAAAATGTATCTAAATTATATAAAATGTATCTATTAAAGGAGAAGGAAAGGCAATTTACACTTGGGGGTGCCGAAAATTAGGCACCCCAAGTGATTATAATTACTTACCTGACATCCCTGGCCAGTGCTCATATCAGCAGAAAACTGCATTGGCTTGGGGTTCTTCCAGCGAGCACCATGGAGCGATCATCTTCCTGCTTCTTTGGTCTTCTAGCGGCTGTGCAGTAGCGTTCTACTTCGTTCTATTTCGTTCTACTGCGCATGCGTCTTCCCTGGGTAATTTAAAAACCGAAGAAGTAGGAAGAGGACCTCTCTGTGGTGCTCCCTGGGTGAACCCCGGCCTGAGACCCTCTGAATCCTAGATTACTGGTGTGCTCCTTAGTCTGAAGATAGATATTGCCTACTTATAAGCTGCCTTACTTATAATCATTCATGGCCAATGGAGTGTGACGGCATATGCAAAATAAAAATAAAATAAACAATGCATGCAGCTATGATCATGCTTGACTTTTGCTGAGATCAGACCAGTATTAAGATGCAAGGTTTATTGCAGTAAATCTATCTACAGCATTCCATTCAAAGTTTCCTAGATGTCACTGGACTCCCCACATTCCCCCTCCCTCACTAAATGTGTAGCCAGTGCATGTGCATCAGATGCCCCATTCTGCCACCTAAACAAGATTTTGGTTTGATGCAAAGCTTTTAGGAATACAGAATCAGCCAGCACTCTTGCACATCACACACATAAGGTTAAAACAAATGTTTTATTTCACACAATTAAAATCACAAATTACCTGACACATTTCGTATCTCCTGATACATAGTCGTAGGCTAGAGTGTGCATATTCAAAAAAAAAGTTAATATGAAGTGAGGTCATGTAGTTGGTGACTCTTACTTAACCAATTAACTAATTATAACCAATGAAAAGTGAAAAAAGTTACAAAATGTCATCACATTGTTAAAAAAACACATTGATTACAAAATGTCATCACATTGTTAAAAAAAAAAAAACACATCAGTTGTGAGATTATTAAATGTAACATAGACCGAAGTAGAATACTAATAATTGAATTGTAACATTTACAATATAAGTCAGAACATTTTAAATACTATGTCTGTTGCAGTTACATTATTTTACCATTGGTGATATGGTACCAACTCAAAGACCATAAAGTAAAAATACAGATCTCACAGGAATAAATCTTAAAACAGCTAAAACAAACATCTATAAAATGGCAAGTGTTGTCTGTTGATGTCACAGATATCATTATCAAAACAACTTCAAACAAAACACATGACATCAAAACTTTTATTAGGACCCTTGGGATGTCTTGTCTTCAAGCAGTGTTACCACCATTGCACTCCAGATGCCACTTGATTAATATTTTCCCTAATCCAATTATTGTGGGGTCTTGAAGTACAAACTACATGTTGCATATTGCAGTTCAGAAAAGAAAGTATTGCCAATACCTGTATTTGATTTCAACGGGGTGCTCCCACTTTTATTCAAGGTGCTTCCAGACACTTAACAATGGATCAAACGTTTCGGGACCGCATGGCCCTTCCTCACTGAGGAAGGGCCATGCGGTCCCGAAACGTTTGATCCATTGTTAAGTGTCTGGAAGCACCTTGAATAAAAGTGGGAGCACCCCGTTGAAATCAAATACAGGTATTGGCAATACTTTCTTTTCTGAGATTTATACTGGCGTGTGGCTAGGCCAGGGCCATATATACCTGCATCCCCTGCTACGATTATTTTCCGCATATTGCAGTTCAACCAGGTAAGCAAATACACCATAGTTGTACTGCAGTTAATGTACACTCTCATTCTATATGTTTTCTCTGTAGTAAAACTGCACCAAAAATCTTTGGACACGTGTACATACAATAGGCACATCTAGTAAAACTGCACCTATACAGTAGCTAGCCACTACACTCAACCAGGTTTTTGTGGGTGATCTGAAATATAAAACTCGGGGAAAACTTGCCTTAATAACAGTGTCCACAAAATGGCGCCTGCCTGCTTGATATGATTGCTAATTCAAAAACTAAAATAAACATGATTGAAATGATTTATATAATGAGCATAAAGTTTATTTAGTTACCCTAACATTATAAAACAAAATAGAATTGGAATTATTGGAATTATTTCTTAAGGTTATATGTCCCTTTTACACAGTTAACATATGAAGGGTAGAATTTGTTTAAAATAAGTTTGGGTTGATAGTATCCCTTTAATGGTTGCAAAACTATAAGCTCATGATATCAGTGTATATTTTTCTTGACAGCTAATAAAGGGAGAAATTGTTGTTCATGTCTGATAACTAGATGGGAATCATCTTAAGCTCAGATACCCTCCTGCAAATACACACTTCTACACTCCTTTTTCAAATTATTCATTTTTTTCAGTCTCAGGCAATGCTAATATTTTTGTAAGCTTTCAATTTTTTCTTTATTCCCTCGTTATTAACTCCAAAATGTTCCAAAGACAGATATGTTGTGCATGTGTCAGGTTTTATAAGTGATCAAAAACACTGTTCCTTTCATGTCAGATGGCAAAAAGCAATTAGTCCTAAATATGAGCATTTTTATATTTCTCCCAGCAACATAATAAACCTCTTGACAGAGCCCAATAGTGAATATTTAGCTGCTAGCATACTTACAAACTTCACTGGCCTTCAGGCTAAATAGTTGTAGCTTATAAAGCCTCCTCATTAATAACACAAGGCTCATCCTGGGATTTATTTTGCTTTGTTTTCTTTTAAGACTCTAAATGTTCTGTCTTTGGCTTGTCAATGCAAACAGACACACAGGTTAAAGTATATTTCCCTTAGTTTCTTAAGTTTATAAAACAAATTTTTAATGATATCACAGGATTTTATTAGCTTCTGTTCTCATAAACTGCAATAGGCAAATAGGGATTGTCGTAGTCCCTGGGAACATTTAATATGCACACATTAGCTATACTGAGAAACGAATCAGTGCTTATTGATCAGAGTCCAGCAGTTATTTCACTGGTGCAATGTGATCAGTAATCATTGCAATACAGAACATAGAAGTTAAACAACTTTGGAAATAGAGATTATATCAATTCAATACATGTGGCATCTAACCCTTGATAAAATTGATGAAAAGTTTGCCTTGGCATTATTCATACCAGAAACTTATCTCTGTGATCAGACCTTTAAGTTCTGATTGCTTGTTAAATTATGTGCAGATTTAAAATGACTCCTATAGTAAACCATAATCTTCCATTGTGCCATGACTTTGATAAGAGAAGGGGCAGCAGGGGAGATGCTGCATGCTGAATAGAGTAGCTGATTACTTTTTCTGGCCATCCATATACAGAATATTCTGTTATCAGTAGCTCATAGAATTACATTGGCATGTTCAAATTCGCTAACCCATTTTCAAGAACAGTTTGTCGGGATATTTTTATAGATAGCTTGTTGCATTACAAAATAGAAGAATCAGAATGCCTTTCTCTATACAATACATAACTCCTAACCACTGTCATTTTTTGTGATATTTTCACAGGACAAGTTGCCACTAAGTAGATGAAACAGCTGGACAGCTATTAACCTGGGTAAACCTCTGCTGTACACATTAAGGATATGGGAGTTGATTTAAAAATATAGGTACTAAAAGTAACAACCAGTTTTTCACACTCCACTATCAAGGTAAAAAATAAAAGCACAGATCTAATTGGTTGTTATTGGCAATTGCACTGGTGAAAATTAGCCCTATATTCATTGTATAAACACCCATTAAGCTTCCTAATCTCTAGTTGCTATACTAGGTTTAAGCAGGCAAAAGGCTTATTTAAGCTTTTAGGAGGAAATGTAATAAAATTTGCAAAAATAATAAATCTGCGAATAAAAATTTGCACGTAGCAATGTAATATTCCTTATTAGACTTTTGTTGTGAATCTTAATTGCACACTGCAAACCTTTAACACCTGTTTGAAGGTGGCGTAAACCTTTCGAGCAAACGTACCAACTTTTTCATTAAGAAGTTTTATTACATACACTGCACACTATCGCAACCTTTAAAATTCGCAATCACTATCCTACTGTCATGTGAGGGGCAAAGTGTTTCACTTTGTGAACATTTATTTGCTTTGCAAACAAATTGCGAATGATTTTTGCATTATAGACCAATATTACATTCCCCCATATGTGTCCCCTTACAGGGAACTAAACACAAAATGGCAACCCCTCTCTCCTTTGTTAAAGATCAATAGAGTTCAAGGTTTTTTTTACAGTGGGTTATTTAATATCAGTTTCAACAACAGTGCACCACCACTTTAGGTTAGTTATAGTTTAGGTGCCATATGTTAGGAAATGTTGGTTGGGAACGACGGTACCCCCCAAAAAAATTTACGATCTTTTTCAAGGAAATGTTGGTTGGGAACGACGGTACCCCCAAAACAATTTACGATCTTTTTCAACCTATCACCCTTAAAAAAGTAAAAGACGCCAGCGTTTTTTGGGACTTAGAAAAAATTTAAACTTTTTTTGAAGCAAGCCCTATCTACTCTATTGTACTTCACCTGGTCTGAGGTGGCGAAGGCAAGTCTGGTGCAAGAGGTAACGTTCAGTAAAATGCGCAAGTTAGTGAATTAGCATAGTTACGTCCCTTCGCCATAGCGTAACTTCGCTGGCGTAAGGGTGCAAAATAGCTCTAGGTCCACTTCACTAGGGAATTTATGCCAGCAACGTTAGTAAATTGGGGAAGTAACGAAATGACGTCATGCTGGCAAATTTGCGCTAGCGTTAGCCACTTCACGCTTTAGTGAATTTGCCCTGAGAGTCATGTACAGCTGGAAGTGCCACAATTGTGACAATTATGTATCAATTATTGTATAATTTTTTGGAATGTGTGTAAAAAAATACTGACTTACCTGTGTGACTCTAAAAATGTCTCATTAGATTCTGCATACCTTTTGTAAAGAGCAAATAATGTTGAGCAAAAAAGTGTATCTCTTTTAAAAACATATATTGTTATTACATAAGGCATTATGGTTTTGTGACATTTGTCCCTTAGCTGTACTTTGAAACCATCTTGCGTAGGATGAGCAAATATTATCACCCAGTACAATGATACAATACTGATGGAGAAGCCTCAAAGCTTGAACATGTTGACCAAATGTCAATGCAATATGAGTCATACACTGCCCACAACCCAAAATAAACAAACAAACATTAATGCACTAATATAATCTAATTATACAATCAAAGAACTAAAACACCAAAGGTATTTCTAGATCACATTAACAATGTACTATTTGGCTCATTAGATGCTATCAGTGGATATTTTATTTGTACATAGCATAGCTGTGCCTGTGAAAGATTTATTCATATTATTTAAAATAAAAATCCTAAACTCAAGGCAAGTGCAAGACTTGGATTGTCTAGAGAAAGAAAAGCAAAAAAAACCTACAATGGCCTAGTCAAAACCCTGATCTTGATCAAATTAAGAATTTTCAGAAATGAATTTGTAATCTCCCAAAGCCAGATGATTGCTGTCAAATAGATGACTAATAACTTTTACTCACTGAATGGCTGCTTTGATTTTCTAGACCTGATGCAAACTTTTAATTCATTACTATGTATTTAATGTACTATTTAATGTTTCTCTTGTGAAAACCGGCGTCCGTTTTAAGGTGTCCAGCTTTTTATTGCACTACAGCAAAATGACTCATAAAGGACAACATAGAAATGGCATCTGGCCTTCTTGGGGTTGGGTGGTTGGTTATCATAATCTGGGTAAACGTGCACAATGTTCTGAAGATTAAACTTGGATGCAACAAGTTTTCAGACTCTTTGCAATTATTCCCCTTCCCCTTGGGGCCTAGAATTTAGTTAGACCAACTGATTTTCAGATAACTAAGTCATATGAGGAGGTTTTTCTGGCTTAAAGCATTCATACACAGTTATTTGAAGCCAGCCACTTGCTGTGTTTGAGGTGCAATGTTAAGGAACATAGAGCACATGTAACAATGAGACTGATGGATTTAGATGACAGGCAATTACATGCAACAATGTCCTAAGTGGCTTATGCTCCATATTATATTTTGACAAGACAAGATAATAGATGTGAGCATACAGGCCCATTATTTCCCTGTAGTACAAGGATGTATTATCAGAAGGGAGATCCTAAGACCTTTGAAAAAAGTGTAATAACCTCAAACACCTCTAGTAGGGATGTAGCGAACGTCGGAAAAAAAGTCCGCGAACATATTCGCGAACTTGCGTCAAAAATGCGAACGGTTCGCGAACGTCGCGAACCCCATAGACTTCAATGGGAAGGCGAATTTTAAAAGCTAAAAAAGACATTTCTGGCCAGAAAAATGATTTTAAAGTTGTTTAAAGGGTGCAACGACCTGGACAGTGGCATGCCAGAGGGTGATCAAGGGCAAAAATGTATCTGAAAAATACATTTGACACAGCGCTGCGTTTTGTGCTGTAAAGGGCAGAAATCACACTACATTTCTAAACCTGTGTAATAAACTGCTTTAAAACGTCCGGCGTCTACATGCCAATCAAGTCGTGTAAAGGTTACAGCCTGTTCACACGCAAAGACGAAACGCGGCGCTTACTGCAACGCAAAAAAACGCAAAGAGCTTTCATGAATGATACCGTCAAGTGAGCAAATAATAGTTGTTAATTACTAGTTGAGCTTGTCACCTCCAGGATGTTCGTCCTGTTGGTGGCAATATTTCTGTAGTGGTGTGTTTAGCAGTCACCGTGCTTGTGTGCACGTGCACGGTCAGGCAGAGGTAATTCAATGTACAGTGAAGTGAACCAAAAAACACTGATTCTGCAGTGTGGGCCCAGTTTTGGTCTACTTTATTGATCACCTGCGGTGACCATAAAAGATGCGATTTTGCCACTGTTGCAGAACCCTGAAAAATTAAGCATGTGTACTTTCCTGAAAAATTATGTTTTTTTTGTCGCAGCCACTGAAGCACAGAGGCCAGAAAAAATATGCCATATAAATGCTGAAAATATGAATTTTTTTTTGTCGCAGCCACTGAAGCACAGAGGCCAGAAAAAATATGCCATATAAATGCTGAAAATATTCATTTTTTTGTCGCAGCACAGAGGCCAGAAAAAATATGCCATATAAATGCTGAAAATATAAAAAAATTTTGTCGCAGCCACTGAAGCACAGAGGCCAGAAAAAATATGCCATATAAATGCTGAAAATATTCATTTTTTTTGTCGCAGCCACTGCAGCACAGAGGCCAGAAAAAATATGCCATATAAATGCTGAAAATATAAAAAAATTTTGTCGCAGCCACTGAAGCACAGAGGCCAGAAAAACTCAGGATTTACCTGGATTCAAATGAAACCAGTAGGGTTTGCACCCTAGTTTGTAACGGTGGCGGAGGGAGGAGGACGCTAAAGGACAGCTGTGTGTGGAGTCATGAGGCATGCAGAGAAGGACAGCTGCATGGGGAGTCAGAACAAGTCTTCCGGCGTGCAGTAACCCTCCGAGATCCACGCCTCGTTCATTTTAATAAAGGTCAGGTAATCCACACTTTTGTGACCTAGGTGAGTTCTCTTCTCAGTTACAATCCCTCCTGCTGCACTGAAGGTTCTTTCTGAGAGGACACTTGAGGCGGGGCAAGACAAGAGGTTCATGGCAAATTGTGACAGCTCTGGCCACAGATCAAGCCTGCGCACCCAGTAGTCCAGGGGTTCATCGCTCCTCAGAGTGTCGATATCTGCAGTTAATGCCAGGTAGTCCGCTACCTGCCGGTCGAGGCGTTCTTTGAGGGTGGATCCAGAAGGGTTCTGGCGCTGCCTTGGACTGAAAAATATTTGCATGTCTGACGTTACAGAGTGGCCAAAGTGCTTTGTCCTTGCAGGTGCGCTCGTGGCAGGATTACTGGCACCTCTGCCCCTGGAATGTTGATGAGTTCCTGAAGTGACATCACCCTTAAAAGCATTGTACAACATGTTTTGCAGGCTGGTTTGTAAATGCAGCATCCTTTCGGACTTGTGGTACGTTGGTAACATTTCTGCCACTTTATGCTTGTACCGAGGGTCTAGTAGCGTTGCGACCCAGTACAGGTCCTTCTCCTTAAGCCTCTTGATAAGGGGGTCCTTCAACAGGCATGACAGCATGAAAGACCCCATTCTCACAAGGTTGGATGCAGAGGTATCCATCTCCGCTTCCTCGTTATCAAGGACTACATCATCCACGGTCTCCTCCCCCCAGCCACGTACAAGACCAGGGGTCCCCAAAAGGTCACCACAAGCCCCCTGGGAAGCCTGCTCCTTTTGGTCCTCCTCCTCCTCCACAAAGCCACCTTCCTCCCCTGACTCCACTTCTGACACCTCTCCCTGCGTTGCAGCAGGTGCCTGGGCTCGTTCTGGTGATTCCGACCAGAAATCGTGCGCTTCCTGCTCCTCCTCATGCTGGTCTATAGCCTCATCTGTCACTCGTCGCACGGCACGCTCCAGGAAGAAAGCAAAGGGTATTAGGTTGCTGATGGTGCCTTCGGTGCGACTGACCATGTTTGTAACCTCTTCAAAAGGGCGCATGAGCCTGCAGGCATCGCGCATAAGCACCCAGTAACGTGGGAAAAAAATCCCCAGCTCTGCAGATCCAGTCCTACCACCCAGTTCAAACAGGTATTCATTGAAGGCTCTTTGTTGTTGCAGCAGACGTTCCAACATGAGGAGCGTTGAATTCCAGCGAGTCTGGCTGTCGCAAATTAAACGCCTGACTGGCATGTTGTACCGCTGCTGAATGTCAGCAAGGCGTGCCATGGCTGTGTAGGAACGTCTGAAATGGGCCGACTCCTTCCTGGACTGCCTGAGAATGTCCTGGAATCCTGGGTACTTCGAGACAAAACATTGGACTATTAAATTCAGAACATGTGCCATGCTGGGCACATGTGTTAAATTGCCCAGTCTCAGTGCTGCCAACAGATTGCTTCCGTTGTCACACACCACTTTTCCGATCTTCAGTTGGTGTGGGGTCAGCCACTGATCGGCCTGTGACTGCAGAGATGACAGGAGTACAGATCCGGTATGGTTTCTGCTTTCCAGGCACGTCATCCCCAAGACAGCATGACAACGGCGTACCTGGCACGTCGAATAGCCTAGGGGGAGCTGGGGGTGCACAGGTGTGGAGGAGGAGGACCCAGCAGCAGAGGAGGAAGAAGACGAGGTAGAGAGCGAAGGAGGAGTAGAGGTGGTGGCAGAACCGCGTGCAATCCGTGGCGGTGACACCAACTCCACTGTTGTTGTTGAGCCACACATTCCCTGCTTCCCAGCCATTACCAAGTTCACCCAGTGGGCAGTGTAGGTGACATACCTGCCCTGACCATGCTTGGAGGACCATGCGTCAGTAGTCATATGGACCTTTGGCCCAACACTAAGTGACAGAGATGCGGTGACTTGGCTCTGCACATGGTGGTACAGGTGTGGTATTCCCTTTTTTGAAAAAAAATTGCGGCTGGGTACCTTCCACTGCGGTGTCCCAATTGCTACAAATTTGCGGAAGGCCTCAGAGTCCACCAGCTGGTATGGTAAAAGCTGGCGGGCTAAGAGTGAAGACAAGCCAGCTGTCAGACGCCGGGCAAGGGGGTGACTCGCAGACATTGGCTTCTTAAGCTCAAACATGGCCCTCACAGAAACTTGGCTGGGGGCAGATGACTGGGAATGGGAACTGGTGGTCAAGGTGGAAGGCGGAGTGGAGGGTGGTTCAGACGGGTCAAGGACAGCAGAGGTAGAGCAGTAAGATGCTGGACCAGAAGGAGGGTGGCTTTTAGTTTGTCTGTTGCCTTTGAGGTGTTGCTCCCAAAGTGCTTTGTGCTTGCCGTTCATGTGCCTTCGCATAGAAGTTGTACCTATGTGGCTGTTGGGCTTCCCAAGACTCAGTTTCTGACTGCACTCATTGCAAATTACAACGCTTTTGTCAGAGGCACACACATTAAAAAATCCCACACTGCTGACCTTTTTGAAGCTGGCAATCTGGCGGTAACAGTAGAAGTTGGCGGCGTTGGCGGCAATGGCGGGTGCGTTGGCCGGCTGACCACAGGTGCCGATACATGTTGTTGCCCTACTGTTCCCTGCGAGCTGTCCTCCCTGCTTCTTCTAAGTCTTATTCTCCTCCTGCCTCTCTGACTCTCTGTCTCTCCATCTGAACTATCCTCCTCTTGCTCTCTTCTACTGGGCACCCACAAAACATCAATCTCCTCATCATCATTCTCCTCAGATGCATCAATTTCTTCTAACAGCTCACAGAAGGAAGCAGCAGCGGGGACCTCCTCATCACTCATTATGTCCATCTCTGTTGTGTTCTCTGCCAGAATTAAATCTGGTGTAACGTCCTCATCTCCTTCATCTTCTTCTGCCAATAATGGTTGCGCATCACTCAGTTCAAAAAACTCATGTGTAAATAACTCCTCTGACTCCAGTGAAGAAGGGGCGCCGGTGGTGGAGGAAGTGTTACGTGGGGTGCCCATAGCAGTGGAGGATGAGGATGTTGTGGTAAAGTTAGAAACGGTAGAGGATGGGGTGTGCTGTGTAAGCCAGTCAACTACCTCTTCAGCATTTTGGGAGTTCAGGGTCATTGCCTTTTTAAAACTGGGCAATTTCCTAGGGCCACAGGATAGCATAGCAGCACGGCCCCTAGTGCCTCTGCGTGGCGGCCTGCCTTTGCCTGGCATTATTTTTAAAACAACAACAACAACTCAGGTGGTGTTTCTGGGGACGGTATTATTATTGATATTTAGACAGATTGTGAAAAAGCTCACACAGCTAGATGGCAGTTGTTTGAAGAACACACTGGGCAAACAATGCCTACAAGGTCAACTTATACACTACTACAACAGTGGATACGGAATATATTATTGCTGCTTGAAAAACGTCACTCAGGTGGTGGTTCTGGAGATGGTATTATTATTGATATTTAGACAGAATGTGAAAAAGCTCACACAGCTAGATGGCAGTTGTTTGAAGAACACACTGGGCAAACAATGCCTACAAGGTCAACGTATACACTACTACAGCAGTGGATACGGAATATATTATTGCTGCTTGAAAAACGTCACTCAGGTGGTGGTTCTGGAGACGGTATTATTATTGATATTTAGACAGAATGTGAAAAAGCTCACACAGCTAGATGGCAGTTGTTTGAAGAACAAACTGGGCAAACAATGCCTACAAGGTCAACGTATACACTACTACAGCAGTGGATACGGAATATATTATTGCTGCTTGAAAAACGTCACTCAGGTGGTGGTTCTGGAGACGGTATTATTATTGATATTTAGACAGAATGTGAAAAAGCTCACACAGCTAGATGGCAGTTGTTTGAAAAACACACTGGGCAAACAATGCCTACAAGGTCAACGTATACACTACTACAGCAGTGGATACGGAATATATTATTGCTGCTTGAAAAACGTCACTCGGGTGGTGGTTCTGGAGACGGTATTATTATTGATATTTAGACAGAATGTGAAAAAGCTCACACAGCTAGATGGCAGTTGTTTGAAGAACACACTGGGCAAACAATGCCTACAAGGTCAACGTATACACTACTACAGCAGTGGATACGGAATATATTATTGCTGCTTGAAAAACGTCACTCGGGTGGTGGTTCTGGAGACGGTATTATTATTGATATTTAGACAGAATGTGAAAAAGCTCACACAGCTCGGTGGCAGTTGTTTGAAAATGAAGAACACACTGGGCAAACAAATTGAAACAATGCCTGCAAGGTCAACGTATACACTACTACAGCAGTGGATACGGAATATATTATTGCTGCTTGAAAAACGTCACTCAGGTGGTGGTTCTGGAGACGGTATTATTATTGATATTTAGACAGAATGTGAACAAGCTCACACAGCTCGGTGGCAGTTGTTTGAAAATGAAGAACACACTGGGCAAACAAATTGAAACAATGCCTGCAAGGTCAACGTATACACTACAGCAGTGGATACGGAATATATTATTGCTGCTTGAAAAACGTCACTCAGGTGGTGTTTCTGGAGACGGTATTATTATTGATATTTAGACAGAATGTGAAAAAGCTCACACAGCTAGATGGCAGTTGTTTGAAGAACACACTGGGCAAACAATGCCTACAAGGTCAATGTATACACTACTACAGCAGTGGATACGGAATATATTATTGCTGCTTGAAAAACGTCACTCGGGTGGTGTTTCTGGAGACGGTATTATTATTGATATTTAGACAGAATGTGAAAAAGCTCACACAGCTAGATGGCAGTTGTTTGAAAATGAAGAACACACTGGGCAAACAAATTGAAACAATGCCTGCAAGGTCAACGTATACACTACAGCAGTGGATACGGAATATATTATTGCTGCTTGAAAAACGTCACTCAGGTGGTGTTTCTGGAGACGGTATTATTATTGATATTTAGACAGAATGTGAAAAAGCTCACACAGCTAGATGGCAGTTGTTTGAAGAACACACTGGGCAAACAATGCCTACAAGGTCAATGTATACACTACTACAGCAGTGGATACGGAATATATTATTGCTGCTTGAAAAACGTCACTCGGGTGGTGTTTCTGGAGACGGTATTATTATTGATATTTAGACAGAATGTGAAAAAGCTCACACAGCTAGATGGCAGTTGTTTGAAAATGAAGAACACACTGGGCAAACAAATTGAAAAAATGCCTGCAAGGTCAACGTATACACTACAGCAGTGGATACGGAATATATTATTGCTGCTTGAAAAACGTCACTCAGGTGGTGTTTCTGGAGACGGTATTATTATTGATATTTAGACAGAATGTGAAAAAGCTCACACAGCTAGATGGCAGTTGTTTGAAGAACACACTGGGCAAACAATGCCTACAAGGTCAATGTATACACTACTACAGCAGTGGATACGGAATATATTATTGCTGCTTGAAAAACGTCACTCGGGTGGTGTTTCTGGAGACGGTATTATTATTGATATTTAGACAGAATGTGAAAAAGCTCACACAGCTAGATGGCAGTTGTTTGAAAATGAAGAACACACTGGGCAAACAAATTGAAACAATGCCTGCAAGGTCAACGTATACACTACAGCAGTGGATACGGAATATATTATTGCTGCTTGAAAAACGTCACTCAGGTGGTGTTTCTGGAGACGGTATTATTATTGATATTTAGACAGAATGTGAAAAAGCTCACACAGCTAGATGGCAGTTGTTTGAAGAACACACTGGGCAAACAATGCCTACAAGGTCAATGTATACACTACTACAGCAGTGGATACGGAATATATTATTGCTGCTTGAAAAACGTCACTCGGGTGGTGTTTCTGGAGACGGTATTATTATTAATATTTAGACAGAATGTGAAAAAGCTCACACAGCTAGATGGCAGTTGTTTGAAGAACACACTGGGCAAACAATGTCTACAAGGTCAATGTATACACTACTACAGCAGTGGATACGGAATATATTATTGCTGCTTGAAAAACGTCACTCGGGTGGTGTTTCTGGAGACGGTATTATTATTGATATTTAGACAGAATGTGAAAAAGCTCACACAGCTAGATGGCAGTTGTTTGAAAATGAAGAACACACTGGGCAAACAAATTGAAACAATGCCTGCAAGGTCAACGTATACACTACAGCAGTGGATACGGAATATATTATTGCTGCTTGAAAAACGTCACTCAGGTGGTGGTTCTGGAGACGGTATTATTATTGATATTTAGACAGAATGTGAAAAAGCTCACACAGCTAGATGGCAGTTGTTTGAAGAACACACTGGGCAAACAATGCCTACAAGGTCAATGTATACACTACTACAGCAGTGGATACGGAATATATTATTGCTGCTTGAAAAACGTCACTCGGGTGGTGTTTCTGGAGACGGTATTATTATTGATATTTAGACAGAATGTGAAAAAGCTCACACAGCTAGATGGCAGTTGTTTGAAAATGAAGAACACACTGGGCAAACAAATTGAAACAATGCCTGCAAGGTCAACGTATACACTACAGCAGTGGATACGGAATATATTATTGCTGCTTGAAAAACGTCACTCAGGTGGTGTTTCTGGAGACGGTATTATTATTGATATTTAGACAGAATGTGAAAAAGCTCACACAGCTAGATGGCAGTTGTTTGAAGAACACACTGGGCAAACAATGCCTACAAGGTCAATGTATACACTACTACAGCAGTGGATACGGAATATATTATTGCTGCTTGAAAAACGTCACTCGGGTGGTGTTTCTGGAGACGGTATTATTATTGATATTTAGACAGAATGTGAAAAAGCTCACACAGCTAGATGGCAGTTGTTTGAAAATGAAGAACACACTGGGCAAACAAATTGAAACAATGCCTGCAAGGTCAACGTATACACTATAGCAGTGGATACGGAATATATTATTGCTGCTTGAAAAACGTCACTCAGGTGGTGTTTCTGGAGACGGTATTATTATTGATATTTAGACAGAATGTGAAAAAGCTCACACAGCTAGATGGCAGTTGTTTGAAGAACACACTGGGCAAACAATGCCTACAAGGTCAATGTATACACTACTACAGCA
Organism: Xenopus laevis; assembly: GCF_017654675.1. Lineage (NCBI taxonomy): Eukaryota > Metazoa > Chordata > Amphibia > Anura > Pipidae > Xenopus > Xenopus laevis. The sequence goes on along the minus strand of NC_054378.1, from coordinate 36,256,453 downwards.
GTGGATACGGAATATATTATTGCTGCTTGAAAAACGTCACTCGGGTGGTGTTTCTGGAGACGGTATTATTATTAATATTTAGACAGAATGTGAAAAAGCTCACACAGCTAGATGGCAGTTGTTTGAAGAACACACTGGGCAAACAATGGCTACAAGGTCAACGTATACACTACTACAGCAGTGGATACGGAATATATTATTGCTGCTTGAAAAACGTCACTCGGGTGGTGTTTCTGGAGACGGTATTATTATTGATATTTAGACAGAATGTGAAAAAGCTCACACAGCTAGATGGCAGTTGTTTGAAGAACACACTGGGCAAATAATGCCTGCAAGTGCACTACTATTGGTGCACTACTATAAAGAACAGCAAACAGCACTGGACACGTTAAAGAACATTAAGATAAGTAAAATAAAAAAATATATATATGTATATTAAAAAAAAAAATTACTCGGGTTGGTGCTGCTGAACTACTAGGAGCAGCACAGTAGCACACCAGTCCCACTCCCGAACACAGCTAGACTAATAGCACTGGGCTCTTATAGTAGCAAAGTAAAAAAACAAAAAAGAAAATAAAAGCAGTCCTTACAAGGACTATTGGGTTATTACAGCAGTCAGCTCAGCAGATGAGATCAGAAGAGATCAGTGCCCACAGCAGCTACATACAGAGCACTGCAGTAGAAGGTAGATTACTAGCCAGCAAAGCTACCTAACCTAAAATGTCCCTCAAATCCCTGCAGAGTTCTGTCCCTCCAATACAGAGCAGTATCAAGTAGATTACTAGCCAGCAAACTTACTATCAACTGTCCCTCACACAGGCAGAATGAAAAAACGCTGCAGGGCTTCAGTTTATATATGGAAGGGGAGTGGTCCAGGGGGTGTGGGGGTGGTCCAGGAGGGAGAGCTTCCTGATTGGCTGCCATGTATCTGCTGGTCTGGGGTGAGAGGGCAAAAAAAAGCGCCAGCTAAGGCGAACCCAAAATGGCGAACGTCGCGCGACGTTCGCAAACATTCAGCGAGCGCGAACAGTCGATGTTCGCCGGCGAACAGTCCGCGACATCCCTAACCTCTAGTAGTGGGGACTGATATCAAGTAGTCACAATGTGAAATTCTATACATTCCATTGGGCTGGTAAATATTAGTGGTAATTAGTGATGGGCAAATTTATTTGCCAGGCGTGAATTCACCGAAAATTTGCGCGATTCGACGCCAGCGAAATAAATTCGTGAAATGCCCGCAAATTCGCCCATCACTAGTGGAAATAAAAAAATTATGTATTGTGCTTTTTCTAGATATACCAGGCACAGATACTGGGCATTTTTAAAGCCCTTTTTATGTCTTAAAGTATATGTTAATACTACATTTCTATTCACAACAATGCAAAGTCAGTGTGTGAGGGCTCTATTAACATAAAATATTACTTAATTACTTAATATTATGTATTCAGATGGAGCACTGGCTATCCCAAATTATTTCTCACAAAATTTCATTTCTAAAGAAACTTTGAGGATTTTACAGATGGGCCTGTTCTAATAACTTTTCAAATGGTACTCATGAATCAAATGATATAGAGTTTGAATTATTTTAATACCTATTTTGTCTATTTCATGTCTGTTTGTCTGGGACACTGACCCCCAGAAACAAAAAAAAAGAAACAAATAAAGACAAAGTAAAATAAAAGATTGATGATTAATAGAAAGTTTTAGCATTGATACTGGTGAAAAAAAATACAGTATATTTGTGTATTGTGTATTTGTGTATTTTGTGTATTTTGTGTATTGTAATATATATTTTTCCTGGGTTTGTTATTTCTGTATAAGTGTTAATATTAATATTAAACTTCATAATGTATATTTGTCCTATCTTTTCAGTTATAACATTATCTAAGCCAAAGCATAGCCAGTGCTAGACCACCAGCACCAGGCAGGAGCTCCTGGTTCAAACAGCCATGTTGGGGCACACACATGCTCATAAAAAAGGAGCAAGTACTATTTATTGCTTTCCATATTACAAAGCAATCAGTACGCAAATGAGTAGAGATTTCCATATTTTCCCCTTTCTGATAAGTTTTTCAAACATGTTTTTTAAGGTGTAGGCTGCAAGCAGCAATAAGGAACTAACATTTTTAGCCTACTTTTTTTTTGCCTTTTCCATCTGGAATTTGCTGTGCTTCTTTTATTGTAATATCTTTATTGCTCAACTGTTGTTGCTGACTACAGTTCTCTCAGCTCCTAGGCTTCCTCAACAACTTCTGGATGTTTATGAATTCTAAGATTTTTAGTCCAAAATCAACAGGGCCTAAGTATTGCAAAAAGTTGCTACATTAAATCTCACGCCACATACTTGTAGCTGTTGGACAGTGATCCTTCACATCTGGGGGGTGCTCCACCAAATTGCCAAAAATTGGGCTCCAGACATGATAACTCCTGCCCTCTTTAGAACTTCATACCATTCCAACCAATTGCCCAGAAAAGAGGTGAGAAAAGTCCTTGCAGACAGATGCCTTCCCCCATAACTTAAGTCAGGAGCCAGCTCATTTATAGTCTTTTAGGGCGAGATAACTACTTCACTTTTTGTTCATCAGTGGTAGCTGCATAGTACTAAAGCTCAGTTTAAAAAAGGCTCATAATCTAAGTTCATGTTTTCCCATTTAGTAAAAATATAATTTAAAAAAAGCATATAGGAGGCACGTTATAATGCAATATGGATTAGGAGCTCATTTTAAAAGAAAATGCAGTTGTATATATATATATATATATATATATATATATATATATATATATATATATATATATATATATATATATATATATAGGCACAATGGAAGCTCACACTCACAGGTCTTAAAGTGAAGCAAAAAGGTTTTTATTATTTTTTGTAATAAAACCTTTTTGCTTCATTTTAAGACCTGTGAGTGTGAGCTTCCATTGTGCCTCTGTATACACTTTTTTCAGCTTTGCACCCAGGCACCTTATACCTTATACGAGTTGTGCCGGCATTTCACGCTCTATATACACACACACACACACGTTACTTTTCCTGTAGTGTACCAACATTTTGGTGTATAAGTATAAAACTATGACCCTAAAATACTTTTACATATCTTTTTTAAAGCTGCAACAATTTCCCTGCTTGACTGTAAATTTCAGTTTATTACTAAGCAAGATGACTAATAAATAAAATAAACATCAAAATACTTCACATACACATCGCAAAGTACACTGTGTAACATAAGGCACTTTCTAATTATCTTTTATTGTTTGCTTTATTAACCTAACTTTTTTATAGAGTTAAAATCTATTATTTAGATAAGGAATCGTTATCTCTCTGGAAAATAATACATTTTTGAGCTAATTGGATTTGCACTTTCATTGCAGCTTTCGTAAAGACTTTGATCTTATTTTTTCCTTTATTTGAACAGGGCATTTTCAAAAGATAAGAAAACTAGTATAAACTTACTCCAAATAAAAATTAAATAGAAAGTAGAAACTTACAACAAAATTTCACAAAAACTAACTTTTGAAATAGCTGACAGGAACTGAATATTGAAAGGTAAATGTGATAAATGATGTTATGTTTGTGAATTTATCTTTTGATATTTTTGTGTTTTCTTACTCCTTTCCCCTGTTTTTACGATTTCCATTTCTGTAGTTTTTTTGCAGTGTCAAATTTGCTGTGTATTCTTATTGTACAATGATATTTGGCTGCCTCTATTATTTTATATACCCTCTGCATTTTTCCTTTATTCACAATCTATTTTACTGTTCTCTAACATCTTTGTGTATTTCTGCTGTCTGTTATGTTATATGTATACATAGTATTCAATTAATTCCCAATCGATCCAGATGATTTATGGTCAGGCTCATCAAGAGCTTAGTAGAGTAGCCATCTCCACAGTAGTATCATAGGATAATGAAGAAAACTGGAGAGCCTTCCAGTGTGAATAAATGTAGTATTTACTGACGCACTACATGTTTCGGACCTCAAGAGTCCTTCCTCTGGTGCAAGTAAGTTAGTAACTTGCACCAGACGAAGGACCCTTGAGGTCCTCCAGTTTTCTTCATTATCCTATATGTATAGTTACATAGATAAATTGGGTTATAAAAAGACAACAGTCCATTGAGTGCAACGCTTCCAAATAAATCCCAGAGCAAATATATACACATATGCTGTAACTCCATCGTCCATCTATATCATTATTATACTCACTGTAATAAAGTGTTTTTTCATTTTCCTATTCTATTAATTTTAGTTGGTTGATGCCTCGTTTTTTAACATAAAAAAAGTACTTAAAAAACAGTTTTAAATAATAATTCAATCAAAATATGCAATTAGGTTACCACAATAGACAAAAATCCATTCATACCGTGGGACTGGCATAAAAGCAGATCTATCCATGTGTGCCCAACTTTTAATCAGGAAAAATGTGCAAAATCGAAATGTTTTCAAGATAGATGAGATGTATTTAACAAAAATGTAGTAAATGAAGAGGTCCCCTCCTAAATAATAAATAAACACATTTGACTTTTTTTTATAGAAAGCTTAAGCATTTAGAGAGTGGATAATCAGATGCTGTGCAAGCCAAATGGAACCAGTATGCATGCTTCCCCACATCACTAAATGTTGCACACACCTGGGAATTCATTGCTGGAAAATGCTCAGCTGTTATCTGACCAAAAAAATGATCTGACACTTAGTGCAGCTGTCAGGCAAGAATTATTAAGGTGACAAGTGAAAATATTGACATATGCAATAAATTTCCAAATATAAAAGATATATTTTTAATACATGCTAATTTTTTTAAAGTATAACTTTTTTTAAAACACAAACCAAGTTGCAATAGTATCAATTATCATTCAAACTATTTATTGTATTTATTTACACAATCTGCTTGATTTTTTTACACCAGTGATCCCCAACCAGTGGTTCACGAGCAACATGTAATTTCATGCTTGGAGGTAAGCTTTGGTTGCATAAAAACCAGATGCACTGCCCAAAAGAGTCTCTTGTAGTCTGCCAATCCACATAGGGGCTACAAAAGGGCCAATCACGGCCCATATTTTGCACCCAAGGAATTTGCATGCTTCTATTGTTTCCCAACTTTTTTTTACATTTGAATGTGGCTCAAGGGTAAAAAAGGTTGGGAATCCCTGCTTTAGACTCTAAGGGCAGAAACTGCTTCTGCTGACCTATCCAAAATTAAATCTATTCAACTGTATACTAAAAAAAGGTATGTTAAAACTGATGGAAAATGCAGTCCAAGTTTAAATATTCTATTATTACGAGTTAACGCATATAATCATCATTTAACTTTTAAATTGTCACTTTAATTATTAAATCATTCATTTGTTAAAAAAATGACCTATTTAGGCTTGATTCACTAAACACTGTTAAAGACTACTCAGTTATACTCCATTTATAACAATGTTAATGTGATCAATGACTAATTTCCTTGCCTGTTTTCTGTAGTGTCTTACTTGCATGGCTGAGATTAATATCTGTTTTCATGGGATTTGTGGAGTGCTTATTGCCCATTTTGGGAAGTCATCTTTCTGGCATGTTTGTGGTTAATACATTTATTAGCCATTTTCTGCAGTGATTTTACTGATATCTCTTGGGTTAATAGGATGTCCATTCTCCATTTCTTTTACTGGCATGTGTCTGAGATTAATAGAGTGCTTATTGGCCATATTCAGCAGTGATCATACGTGCATATCTTATTGTGGCTAAAGGAACTGGAAAAATGGGTGTGGCCTAACATTTTCAGCATGGTACAATGGCACATATTTACTGAAAGGTGAATTTGAAAATTTAGACAACATCTTCAATTTACTAAAAGAAGAGTACAAGTTCTGGCTAATTAACTTGTTGAAAATTCTCTCTGCACTGGCATAACTTCACTTCATTTTAAGGGGTTGAAAATACATTCTTTTTTCCATTTGCTGCTGTTCATACCTCTTCTCCTATGTGGCCAAGCAAGGGTATGAAAGTAATATCCAATTCATGCAGCTTTATAACAAATGTACATGCAAATATCTATTTTTTAAAACTTTCATTTCAAATACGAAATGAAATGCTCAACTAATCAGACTAATTTACGGACCTGTCTGGTACAAAACTGATCTGATTAAAGATTTAGTATTTATAGGTAGAGGTAGACAAAAAAAAAACACTTTCTGTTTTGAGAGTTTATTCAGTCATGGATTTGAGTGACTCACTTGCTGAGTCACTTATCTAATGCAGGTAATTACAGGCTGCAATTCTTTGAGTAGTGATCCTGTTTTAGTGCTGTCTCTTGATGCATGTGGATCAAGTAGTGTGAAAACCATTGATGAGACTTTCAGATAAAGGGTATATGACCTCACTTTTTCCTATGGGACACTGGCGCTGATATTGAAAGTATATCTAGAATCCATTCTATAAAGTGGCATCTCGCTTATGCTGTTTGCAAGAAAATAAACACCAGGAAGGAAATATGGCAGGAGATATATAGATATATTTCCTGGTACATACGTTTATGCAATAGTAGATTCTTAGGAATTACAATATAACATGAAATGACAAAGCTGGTGCATTGCTTAACAGAGACTGGAAGATGGCTGATTAATGAGTTTTACTATCCTATCCAATGATAGAGTAATTGTAATAAATGTGATTTGGGGAAGCAGGTAACCATTTTAAAATATATTGTCCAATGATTGTGACTACATATATGGTTTACAAATGTAGTGCAGTATGCAGTTTTTTGATGTATAGCACCATGTTTTTTTACCCACAATGCAGTAATTGTTGCAAGAATTCAAATATAATTGTGGCAATGTAGGGAGTTGCAGTGTACAAATGAATTCACTGCATCCCAATTATTGCAGTTAGTGTACTTTTTCCCAAATTGGATGCAAGTTGTGGCTAGCATTTTCAGAGGGGCAATTTTATGGTGTATATTAGTAAAATGATATAAGTGTGTAACTTTTTGAGTGCAAGTCTGCTGTGCCAAAGTCAACTGTATGAACCCTACTCAGTGTGGCGCTAGCTCCAGGGTTGTCAGTGTATAGATGCATTTGCACTTGATTAAGAAGAAGAGACAGGAAAGATGCAAAGTTTATCTCAACTATAAAATAAGCAAGTGCCTTCAAAGAATGGTGTCAATAAGCACATCATTTGCATCTGCTTAAGTGTGACTGCACTCGTGGCTGCATTTGTAAGTGGCCTTAATAATCACATAGGTCCTAATACTATCAAATGAATCCCAAAAGCAAAGACTGTGGATCCTATATAGTGCAGTTTCTTACTGAGGCACTTCTTCTTTTGGGCTAGAAAGATCCAGAGACAGCATCCAGGCCAAAGTGATCAGACCTATGGGGTGCTTAATAATATCAGGGCTAGGTAGAGAATAGCAGTGGCTAGTTATTTCACTCTAGGGGGTATATTTATCACCACAATCCAATAGAGTGAAATATTGCCACCTCCATTCATTTCTCTGGGATTTTTAGAGTATTTATCAATTGATAAAAGTGGACAGTGGTGATCTCTAACTTTACACTTTGATAAATATACCCCTAGGAGTGAAAGTTAGAGAAGGCTAGCAAGTATGGATCACCTGTTGTCCCGACAAGGAGTGACTAGTTGGGTATAGAAACCCTGAGGTGATTGTGCGCCACTGTTAGGGAACTGAGCATTTAGGTTTTACAGTGGAAGCTTGGGCACTGTATTTGATCAGGGCAAAGAAAGATGGCAGGAGGGCCCCCTGGAACAACTAACGGCACTCTGTTCATGCATCCCTGTGAGGCAGAGTTCCTGAAGGCTTCAATGAGATACACTATAGGTTTGGGTGAGTGAGAGAAGATGTGAGAGAGATAATCTGCAGAAGTACTATGTATTGTATAATTATCATCCTTTGTCAGCAAACAGAGCCAAGACTGAAATCTGCTCCCCTGCAAGAAGTTGTTCACCAATAAAGTGTGTTTGAGTTCATCACACTTGTGTGAAGATGACTAATTCTTTCAGCAAAGACACCGTGTGTACATTTGACAACAGTGGGGGTTCTTCACCTTCAAACACTTTTTTTCAGTTCAGCTGATTTCAGATAGTTCACCAGAAATAAATAATTTTCCAATTACTTTCTATTTTCTATTTGTGACAGTTTTTCTAATATTGAAGTGTGAAGTTTAATTTTTTACCTTCTAAAGCAGCTCTTTGAGGAGGAAGGTCATCTACTCTTTAACTATTCTAAATTAATACATTTAGTTGATAACTTTGTTATCTTTAGCCCTGCTGAGCAGAATTCCTGAGGTTCAACCCAAAGTTTTTGCCTAAAACAAAATTCTAAGCAACTTTGCAATATACATCCATCACACATCTAAGGTTTTTAAATTATAGTACATGAATTGCTATTAAAAGCGGTGTTTGTCCCTTTCTATTCACTGCCCTGATGACTCAGACTGATGATACAATGTAAGACAAGGCAGCTGATTTTCAGACCTTTCTTTACTGGGGAACTAAAACTTTTGCAGCATTGTTTAAAAAGTAACAACCAGGAGTTAAGCAAATGCTGCTTTTCAGTAGCAGCTGTTTTTATAAATAACTTTAAAAGTGCTGATAATTTTAAATAAATGTATGTTGGAAAGTTGCTTAGAACTATGCACATTTTTATTTTGGGGTTCACCTTTAAAGGCAGCTCTAAGAATTAGCTAAGAGCCCATATTTCAATAAAGGCTTTTGACAGAAGATTCCTTGCTGGTACTGTCTGTCAGCTGTAACAGTTCAGAATGCTCCTGGATTACTGAACTATAGACGGGCGATACATTTTAAACTTCAATTTTGGGAAAATCAAAAAAAATAAAAGATGGAATGCAAATGAAAAAACACTGTTTATGGTGAACAATCTGAAAACAACTAAAATGAAAAAAAGTGTTTGGAAGCTTAACAACCCCTTTAAACCATACCACTATACATGTGGCCTAAATGAAGCCTAATCTGACATACCATCATCTAAAGTAATAAAGAATTAAAAGCATGAACAAGTATGAATGGATGACTAAAGTCCCATAATATCTGTATTCTTTTCATTTATCACTAAAAACACTTACTATAAAGACATATTTGGCCATTACAGTGTTTCTGGCTGAAGGTTTAGGTTGATAATGAACTCTGATTGCTACTTTATTTTTCAGTTATGTCCCACTCATTTATGACTTGTATATTGACAGTTTTAAGAAATAAATTTAATATGCAAAAGAAAAAAACGTGTTCTTTTGGAATAATCTGATTGCCAATGATGCTGGCAGAGATTTGTGCATATTTGATTAAATAATGAGAATATCTGATATTTGATTTGGCAAACCTTCCACCTGGAGACGCAATGCACAAATTCATATATACTGTATTTTTTCAGCTGTTGTTTATTTAAATGTTACTTGCAAATGCCTAACCCTTTCTTACTGAAGACAAGATTCAGTTCTCAGTAAAATTTGAGTAGGGGAACATGGCATCAAAAGAAAAAAATGTTGGCAACTTTGCAAATAAAAGCAAAAACAGGAAGGTAGTCTCTACAGTGGAATTGTGGTTGTGTGGGCCTTGCAGGCTGGCTTTGTTATGAAGCTAAATACCTTACAAATTTGAATTAATTAGACATGCAATTTAATTGCATGTACTTCAAAACAGAGGATTTCTATTTATAAATTAAGAGTAATAAAGCCCCCATAGCATGTCAAAGTAAACCCCATGTGATTGTCCTAACTATTTGCATGATTCACACAGGCTTATGCTTTTTAAGGGCAAAATCTTTAGGACCAATGCCTTCTTAAAGGTCACATTAGAGGCATGGCTTTGGTGCTGCTACAACCATCACCAGTAAGGTTGGCATATCTTCCTGTGAAAAAAAAAATTCTTTTTTGCCATGTGCTGCCGTTTCTGCACGTTCTTTTATATATTCGCGCCACATCTGCTGCCTTTGTGGTTGTTGCAAAATTCAAATATTTAAAGGGCCCTGGCCAATTACTCTTTGCCTAATGTAGGTCTATTGTACATAGTTCCTAAGTGTGCTTATTGTCTGGTCTCTTCATTCTTGACCCTTGTCTGTCTCTGGCCTCTGCTGATTCACTGCCTGTACTGATCTTAGCCTGTTACTGACCATTCTTCCAGATTTGGCTGACTTTGTACTGCATTTACTGTTTGGTTTGACCCAGTCTGTGTAATTGACTTTGCTTCTGGTTCCTGATTCCATAATGCACTCTGATTGGTTTTGACCCTGTTCTACGCAAACTCCATTCCTTCTGTTGCACATTATGGTTCCCTTGTCTGCCCAGAATGCTCGCTTTTGTTTTTTTACATAAGACCTGGCGTTGAGTAGCAGAAGACTCCTCCCGAAGAGAAAGGTGGCTGTTATAGGCGCAATCGTGAGCCATGATCAGAACCTTGGCATCTGTTCTGGGTTTTGGGAAACCATACGTGACATTTGCATTCTTTGCAAATGCATACAGCAGTGAGGGGTTTAGTTACAAGTTTTAATAAAAAAGTCAATTAATGTTAAAATAAAGCCCATAAGGTAGTCCTAACTATTTACCTCTTTTAAAGGCTGGTACTACCCAATTTGGTTGCATCAGAAAGCATCTCCTGACTGAAGAACTTGTCTGATAAACCTATTGTTTTTTTTGGATATTTTGAAATCATTTTTTTTTAAAACAGAGCACAGAAAGTTTGCTGTACAGTTTTTTTTATATAGAACATTGAAGTACAGTTAAGAAAATTATACATGCAGATACAGAGAAATTAGTGCTCCTGGGCCCTATCCAATTCCTTTTATTACAACTTAGTTTGTTTACCCCAGATGTAATTGGAATGTCCAGATAATCCGCTATCTGGAGTTGCTCATTCTCCTTATGTATTCAGTCTTGTTTTTTTACTGTGTTTTGATCTGTTGGCAATGCAGATCTTGCATATGTGCTAAATAAAGTATGAGGCTGTGGATTGTGGTGAGCTGTTAGACACAAATATCAAAATAAGAAACTATGTCATCACCATGGCAAACACTTCAGGCAGTTTTACCCAAAGTAGAAGTAAGAGAAAAGAATATGTGGAATAACTGTGCTAATTTAAGAGCAAACAATACAAAACGGATTTCTAAGAAACCTGTATTTCAGGCAAATTACATGTCAATTAAACATGATTCTACATGTGATTCATAGGCATTGTTTTGAAGAATTACCAATAACTGCCCTAAAATATACAGGTAGAGTATTATAGTTTGTCTGCTAAAAATCATTTAAACTTTTAAGTATTTGTTTTACCACCAATGTGATTTCATGGGGCTTAGTTGGGATCAAGTTAATGATATTATTTTATTATTTCAGAGCAAAGGAAAAAAACATTTAAAAAAAAATAGAATTATTTGTTTGGACCATGTAAGATGATCGATAGTAAGAAAAGCAACTTATATTTGGGGTATAATAAAAGTTGAAAGGTTATCGCTAGTTATATTAGCCCCCTATCAACCTGCAACAAGATGGCATTTAAAAGTGACCTGTTTGAAAGTGAGCATCTGACTATGAGGGGTTAAAGTGAGCATCTGACTATGAGGGGTTACTAGATTTTAAAAAAATATATATCTTTACCTGCTATATACTTTTCTATTCCTAGATGCAGCTCGATATTCCTTAATCAATGTATGCCTGAGGTAGAGATATAACTGCATGAAAGGAATCATGTATGTTTGCCCAGGATGAAAGTCCTAATGCTAAAGGGCACAAGAGCTACATTATGTACATCATTCCACCCTTCCCTCTTGGATAAATCACTACTTTACATGTAGTGCTCAAAAGACTTGCCTGGGGTCATCTAACACCGAAATGGTGAGAGATGTGGTCATTCAGCATATGCTGAGTGCAAAAAATATGTCCAATTGCTGTTTTTTTTTCATTCAGACACTGCATTCCTAAAAATACAGGACCCCAAAGTCTTTTATGCTGGAAACAGGGGTGTTTCGCCAATGAGGCGAGTTGAGGCTGTCGCCTCAGGCGGGAGCACCCCACTAGGTACCATGGGCAGCAAAAATGCTGCTTCTGGTATTTTAAGAGCTAATTTCCGGGGGAGGGGGGTAGCAGCAACTGCTGCTGCCTCAGGCAGCAGAGGGGCCAGGATCGCCCCTGGCTGGAAAGGCATCTAGAATATTTGATGAGACTGTTTTGGTAAGAAATGCATAGCAAGAACACATTTAAATTGTATATATATATATATATATAAGATATACATGGAACATAATTTTTAACTTGCTACACATTTTCTCTAAAGTACAAAACAATACCCTTGAGCTTAAGCTTTAGAACCCTTTATTTTATTGAAACTAGCCATCCATATCTGAATCTAAAATTAAAATTATTTGTTTTACTTAGTATGTAGCACCTATTTAATTATACTTTTCAAGTGCTTACTGGCATCTGTGCGTCTGTACCATAAAGGCTTTCAGAAGGTATTCGAGGATTGTGATTGTGGTTGTGCAAGTTGTGATTTCAACCTGCTCCTCAAGGAATAATTAATACGCCACTTTTATTGCCTCAAACTCAAAACTTGCATTTTATGGACAAAAACATGCAAATTGTTCATTAAATGCATCCAAAACATAGAATTAATAAAGCTATTATTGTATGTAATATATAGAGGCCTTTTAATGCATGTTAATACATCTCACTCTGACCATCTTGATGGTATGTATGGTAGTATGTCCTGTTACCATGTTTGCTATGCATTGTTTCACTTGTAATAGTAGGTTGCCTATTTTGGTAACCTAGGTGCATTCCTTTATACAGTATTTATACCCATTAAATCTTATATTACATGCATATACGTGCTCTGCCAAAATTTTAAAGAATTGCAGTAAGCTACTGTTCTGTTTAAATTTGACAACTTTACATAATAAATCATTGACTTAATAAATGTTTACTGTAACTCCTATACCATGTATCATTACAAAAATAAATAAAAAACTTTTTTTTACCAATACTCTGTTCCCTGTTGGACAATTTCCTATCCAGAATAAAATGTTGTTTTCCTATAGTGTCCTACACTAATGATATTGAATCATCCTTCCGAGTCCTACCCGAAGGCATGGGCTCCGTTGCCCAAGCTGTTCCCAGCTACCGCCAGCGAACAGCTCGAACGGGTGGGTCCCCCTTCGCCGAAGCTAGGGAGGGCCCACCACCCCGCCCCCCCGAAGGGGTTTGGGGACGTTTGGACTCCCCTTCGCCGAAGCTAGGGGGAGTCCCGTCTACCCTGGGTTCTGCCGAAGCTTCCCCCAGGGCGTGTCATGGCCTGCGAGTCCAGCCAAAAGACCGTGACCCCATCCAGGGTGCTCAAACCAGACACAAAAAAGGTGCTGGAGTGGGCGGTGCAAGGCCATTGGTTGCCTTTTGCAAGGCTCTGGTTGGCAGCCAGAAAAAGAAAAGACTTCCCGCCCACCTAATGGCAATGATTAAGCATGGGTGCATGTGCATCTCCCCTGACTCAAAAGGCAAGTCAGGGGCCACCCTCATGGGAGCACAGCGACCCAGCTTTCATCAAGCTTCTGCTTGTCAGCCTAGTCCAGAGGACCAATGGTTTCTCCGTTCTTCAGATAGGATCATTAGAACAGATACTCCTCTTTGGTCTTGCCAGCCAGAGGACCAAGTGGTTACAAAGGTACTACACTTGATCTTAGCCAAAAGGCCGAGAAGCAGCAGTCCCAAAGTCTTAATAGATCATATCAGTTGCCTTGACCTGATCCATTTACTTCTTGCTTCTTTAGAGTAAGATGTTTGTGACACAAGCAACCCTTCATAAAACTATGTTGAATCCCTGAAATTGATCTATAACATACTTCTTAACAGCAAATGCTGTAGTTAAAGTAGATAGGGTTTATTGGGCCTGAGAACAATGTGTCGTGTTATTTGTCATGTTATTCAAAGTAGTATAATTTTCATAGAGGTCTATGTCTCCAAAAAAAACTTTGAACATTTGCAGATATAGACTGAAAGATGAAATATGTTACTTACTTAATATTTAATAATTAAATATAATTAAGTAATGAAATATTTTAACAGATTCTATTAAAGGCTTCTGCAGATATATACTTATTTATATACTTTGTATTGTTTGCCATAGTCTCAGTAAAATCATACTATGATCTATGCTAGACTTTCTAGATTCTAGCAAAAAATTGTAAGTTCTTATTATCAGGATTCTCTGTTTCTTTGCATTAGCTGAGATTGTTTTGTTTACATTGGTCTCATTGTTTGGCACTTCTGGAAGTTAGTAACCACCCAGCTCAGTCTTTAACATTATAATTGAGCTAGTGGAAGATAAATAAGAAAAAAATAATTATTTATTAACCCTTGACATTTTCAGTAGAAAAATATAGAATGCAAATAAAATAAGACAAAATCCTTACCTCCAGTTACTGAAATGTATACCTGCCTGTAAAGTATTGTTGCTAGTTTTACTTTACAAGACTTCTTCAGGGTTTTTCAAAGATGACCTTAATATTGAGTTCACTCAAACCCTGAACTTACTCACTCATATTGCTTCAGCAATATACTAAGGAACTCACTCCTGGTCGATAACCAATCCTTGCCTTAAGTATTCACATTCCTCTTCAGAATCCCTGACATAGAAACAATTCTTATAGTCAGGATAGGACTCAACCGGTCATTAAGTTTTTCACCTACAATTAAGTTTTTTTCTGTAATTCCAGCATAATTTAATGTTTCCTTTAGGTTGTGACCACTGTACTAGGTGTATTAACATTGATTCAAATTACCACCTTTTGGTGAATTAAACATAAGTTTCATTATTTACTATGCATTTTAGTTCCAATGGCATTTCTACTGGTACATGCTTAATATTGTCATTGGCATTCAATTAACTTAGCACTAGTCAGTTGCATCTGTTAATTCGACCTGCATCTACTGATTCAACCCTGGAATTACTCCAGGCTAATGATTATTCCAAGTATTAATTATTTTTGTGTTTTGGGAGTGATGCTGATGTCACCAGTGAAATCATTCATTTATTTTGGCAATCCCACCACCCACACCTATATACATTTCAATATAATTTTTTTGTATGGTAATCCTTCCCTGAGGATATTAAATGGCAATAATCCATTTTTAAAGGAGGGCCATGTGAGTTGCTATTAAAGCATATACATGGGAAATTTTGCATCCTATATTGTAGGTATGTAACGTATCGGGTACAAATGGCCCTTCAGTAATATTTGTTTTTCAGAAACATGTAAGGTTTTCTTTTAAATAGAAGCAGGGACCAGGTCCACATGAGTTTTTGTTTTTCATTAGTATATACTATACAACATGTCTTTAGAAATTTGTAATGTTATAATATGTCTTGAAAAAAATCACTTAAGTTGGTATCTTTCTTAAGACACAAGAATGGTCAAGGAGAATGTTAGCCTTGAGAGTTTGTAGTTTCAAAGAAGAAACTAGAGAGAATATATAGCATCAGTTATCTACATTGAAGGGTCTGTTAAAAGTAAATGTTATACAGTCTCCTCCAAAGAGCTCTGAATACAGATGAGCACATACCTTGATTTAAAGGATATGAAAACCATAAAGTTCTATGAAGCTAATGTCACAGCTGTTATAATGATGTAGATCCACACATTTATTATTATTCATTTATATACCTAATGCAGTCATTGTGATGATAAATTTGTGGGAGGATCATTACACTGTTCTTTCTTAGATAGACGAAGAAACTTTAAAGTGTAATAGCTTATTCCTAAAGAGTCTTCTATATACCTGTTGTGCAACATATTTCAAGTAAAAGTAAATTAGAACTTGATTTATAAATAGAAAGTTCCATGAGTTGATATTTCAATTTGTGCTTGATGCCATTAGCATATTTTTATTTCATGCAAGAGGCATTAAATTCAACTAGCATAATGTACTCAAGTTATTATATTTGTGCAGGCATTTAGCAGTAAAATATAACCATAACTGTAACATATTGTGTTTGCAACCTCTGGTTTATGCATACTGTTTTGGTGCCTGGGGGTTCACATAGTTCCCAGAACCTGCACAAGCTGTCTCACTAAGACAAATGCAAACTTTAAGATTTAGGGCCTATTAATTTTGCAGTGTAAAATGAAATTCTCCAGAAAAATGGTGTAAAAAGTTGTGTAAAATAAACTTTCCAAGGTGTGTGATATTTTACGCCATGTGAATGTCAGATTTGACTCTGTTTACATTGATTCATACCTTTGTAAGTAAGTTCTGGCAGAAGTTGCTTAAAGAAAAGATGTGTAAAAAATACACATTATGCCATTGTGTACATGGCAATGCCTGGTGAATCATTCTGCCTTTTACACAACATAATAAATCTGCCCCTTAGTATTTACACACCAACCCTTGCACACTGCACTGCAATAGGTTTTTTTAACCTACAGTAGGTAGCAACTACTACAGATACTGGGAATTCAATCTCTTGGGTAACTATTTTTAGAACAAATTTTTATCATGCATTTTGCTAATTCTGAAGTTTGAGTCTAAGAAAAACAGAATGCTAACTTTTTACACAGCTTAATCACTTCAGAAAATAAAAAACAGAACAATTTTTGAAATTAGAAATACATCCTCGATTGAAATATTGCAAAAAAAAAAAAACCACTGAAATAATTAACTACTTCATGTAGGATTGACTTTTTAACTGCAATAGTTTCAACTTTATATGGTAGATCCTTATTATTGTGGACTGCTTTAAATACATCAACAGCACATTGATACTGCTATACATGCAGACATTGCAAACAAAACAGTTAAAACCTTTACTAAGGGAAACATTATTTTTCTGGTTCCCAATTCAAAAGAGTCTGTTGTATTTAATCATACAGTATTTATTGATAGCTTTCCCATACTATGTAAGCTTCATTTTCACACATTTTGTTTAAAAAGGGATTCAAGTTCCCTACATTGACATGTACCTACGTTGACATGTATCAAATCTTAGTATGTACAGCTGGGAAACTCAAACATCACTTTGTCATTCTCTAAGACCAGGTGGGATTCAGTGTTCTTCAGAATAAAGCCAACAATAACAGAACAATAAAAGCCAAACAATTAGAACATTACAATAGAGTATTATGTAAGGGCAAACATGAACATAATGGCTTTCAGCAAAGTGGATATGTGTAGATAACAATACTGGTATGCTATAAAAAATATGTCAATGAAGTAAGATTAGAAGCAATGGAAAAAGTTAGAAGATTATAGTTAAAGGAACAGTAACACCAAAAAAATAAGGTGTTTTAAAGTAACAAAAATATAATATACTATTGTCCTGCACTGGTAAAACTGGTGTGTTTGCTTCAGAAACACTGCTATAGTTCATATAAACAAGCTGCTGAGTAGAAGCAAATGCAGTAAATGGCGGAAATTGAAAAAAGGTGGGGCAGGGTATCAAACGCTTTGGCAAAAACCAAATAGATCTACTGCCCCCCCACTTTCCAGCATCTTACTTACCTCATCATAAAAAGCAATTGTTTGACATGACCTATACTTCATAAAGCCATGTTGATTGCTGCTCATAATGCCATTCTCTAGCACCACATTTTTGAATGTGACCCCTTAACAAGCCTTCAAATAATTTGCCCACCACAGATGTCAAACTTACTGGCCTATAATTAATCCCTTTTTAAAGATTGAAATGACATCAGCTTTTCTCCAATCCATAGGCACCATACCAGATGAAAGCAAATCTGAGAAAATCAGAAATAGGGGCTGGTCTAAAACTGAACTAAGCTCTCTAAGAACCTGGGGTGTATGCCATCAGGCCCTGTAGCCTTGTTTACATTAATTTTTAATAAATATTTATGGATCATATCCTGAGTCAGCCACTAACTAGATTGAGCTGAGCCATCAGTGCAGCTATAAAGTGAGCCTGGGAACTCAGACTCCTCTTTTGTATACACTGAAGAAAAGAACTGATTTAGCACATTTGACTTTTCTGTATCTGTTACAACTATAAAGGTACCATTATTTAATTGAGCAACACTCTCAACCTGCATCTTTTTGCTACTAATATATTTAAAAAACGTTTTGGGTTTAGTCTTAGTCTCCACCGCAATGCACTTGTCATTTCCTTTCTTTGCCTTCCGGATTCCTGATTTACAACATTTATTATAGTGTTTACTGTATATTCATTAAATGCAGCTTCTGTCCCAACAGACTTGTAGTTTTTAAATGCCTTTCTCTTCTTTCCTATTAACTTCTTTACTTCTATATTAAGCCACATAGGGTGATTCTTCTACATTTACTCCTTAACCCTTTAACTGCCAAGAACGTAGCTCCTACGTTCTTTGAAAAAAGGCTTTAAGTGCCAAGAACGTAGGAGCTACGTTCTTTACTAAAACAGCTCTCTCTCTGCACACACTGCAAAATCAGCGTGCAGAGAGGAGCAGCTAGCAGCAGAACCCCCTAGGCAACGAGCTTACCTGAAAAAGATCGGCGATCCTCCACTCCAGAGTCGCAGAGAGACGCAGCAACAGCAGCAACCGATTCAGCAGCTTCCATGTCCCAAGCATCAGCACAGCACATGTTCCTGCTCCGCCCACGCACTTCCTGGTGCTGTGACTCGGCGTGTTTCAACTGAAAAGCACTGAAAAGGACTCCTCTTCATCTAGATTTGGTAAGTGCCCCTTTTTTTACTTATTTACAGGTATTTACAGGTATTTACAGGCATTTACAGGCATTTACATATACACAGTACACATACTAGTAAAAGTAGTTTTTTTTTTTTTTTGATTTTCTGATTTTTTTGATTTTTCAAACTTTTGCACATATATTACATACTCAAATACATATATGCAAATATTTATACACTTTTTAGAGCTGTACATCCATGCATACACAAACACACACTTATAGGGGTTTTTTTTTTGTTTTTTTAGTTCATTTTCTAAGTTTCCCTTATGTTATTTCCCTAAAAACTTTAGATTTCACAGCATGACTACTGGATCAAGCATTCTGACCTCTAACCACGCTGTCGGATCAGTTATTTTGTTATTTCGTTGATTTTCCTAATTGTATTTGCTTTTTTGTGATTTTTATTGCAGTTTTATGCTTGCATTGTTTTTCCTTATGTAATGTTTTAGCCTCATTTACACTTTGATAATTTGGGATAGAAACATATTTTTAGCAACTCTGTGTTCGTCAGAATGTGTACTTTCCAAAAATATATGGTTTTGGGGGGTCTTTGTACTGTTAGGGGGTCTTACGGCAAATTATATGCAGTCAGAGTGCTATGTTCACAGGAGGCGAATTGACGGCTGAGAAAATTCTTATGCACTGTTTTTATTTGGGGTCCGCACGTGCCCACCTGCTTTGGTTTATCTATGCATATTGGGCATCAAACTGTTCAGTAGACCCTTGGCGTCAATATTTAGGGTGTTTTCTAATTGTATGTAAGAAATTGGGTGAGATGAATGCGACCAACTGCAATATTTTTAGGCGATTTTCAGAAATATCATAAAAACCGCTGCCTTTAGCATAGTATTGCAGTATGTAAGTTTGGAGTAGAAAGACAATTATAGCAAATTTTTATTTAGCAGAATGTGTACTTTCCAAAAATATATGGTTTTGGGGGGTCTTCGTACTGTTAGGGGGTCTTACGGCACATTACATGGAGTCAGAGTGCTATCTTCACAGAAGGCGAATTGACAGCCGAGAAAATTCTTAAGCACTATTTTCATTTGGGGTCCGCACGTGCCCACCTGCTTTGGTATATCTATGCATATTGGGCATCAAACTGTTCAGTAGACCCTTGGTGTCAATATTTATGGTGTTTTCTAATTGTATGTAAGAAATTGGGTGAGATAAATGCGACCAACTGCAATATTTTTAGGCGATTTTCAGAAATGTCATAAAAACCGCTGCCTTTAGCATAGTATTGCAGTATGTAAGTTTGGAGTAGAAAGACAATTATAGCAAATTTTTATTTAGCAGAATGTGTACTTTCCAAAAATATATGGTTTTGGGGGGTCTTCGTACTGTTAGGGGGTCTTACGGCACATTACATGGAGTCAGAGTGCTATCTTCACAGAAGGCGAATTGACAGCCGAGAAAATTCTTAAGCACTATTTTCATTTGGGGTCCGCACGTGCCCACCTGCTTTGGTATATCTATGCATATTGGGCATCAAACTGTTCAGTAGACCCTTGGTGTCAATATTTAGGGTGTTTTCTAATTGTATCTAAGAAATTGGGTGAGGTAAATGCGACCAACTGCAATATTTTTTGGTGATTTTCAGAAATATCATATAAACCACTGCCTTTAGCGTTGCTTTGCAGTATGTACATTTGGAGCAGAAAGATAGTTTTAGCAAATTTTTATTCGGCACAAGGTGTACTTTCCAAAAATATATGGTTTTGGGGGGTCTTTGTACTGTTAGGGGGTCTTACGGCACATTATATGCAGTCAGAGTGCTATGTTCACAGGAGTTGAATTGACAGTCGAGAAAATTCTTAGGCACTGTTTTTATTTGGGGTCCGCACGTGCCCACTTGCTTTGGTTTATCTATGCATATTGGGCATCAAACTGTTCAGTAGACCCTTAGTGTCAATATTTATGGTGTTTTCTAATTGTATGTAAGAAATTGGGTGAGATAAATGCGACCAACTGCAATATTTTTAGGCGATTTTCAGAAATGTCATAAAAACCGCTGCCTTTAGCATAGTATTGCAGTATGTAAGTTTGGAGTAGAAAGACAGTTATAGCAAATTTTTATTCAGCAGAATGTGTACTTTCCAAAAATATATGGTTTTGGGGGGTCTTCGTACTGTTAGGGGGTCTTACGGCACATTATATGGAGTCAGAGTGCTATCTTCACAGAAGGCGAATTGACAGCGAGGAAATTCTTAAGCACAATTTTCATTTGGGGTCCGCACGTGCCCACCTGCTTTGGTATATTTATGCATATTGGGCATCAAACTGTTCAGTAGACCCTTAGCGTCAATATTTATGGTGTTTTCTAATTGTATATAAGAAATTGGGTGAGATAAATGCGACCAACTGCAATATTTTTAGGAGATTTTCAGAAATATCATAAAAACCACTGCCTTTAGCGTTGCTTTGCAGTATGTACGTTTGGAGTAGAAAGACAGTTTTAGCAAATTTTTATTCGGCAGAAGGTGTACTTTCCAAAAATATATGGTTTTCTGGGGTGAACCTAGTTTTTTGTACCTTTGCCTGTTGCAAAATGCTGTATATGTGCTGGTTATGCAGTATCTGGAATTACAGAACTCGTATGGGGTGTCTTCTTTCTGGGGCCCCTATACGCCACATACTTAGGGGTACCTATGCATATTGGGTATCAAACTGTTCAGCGTACCCCAGACTTTCATGTTTAGGGAGTTTTATATTGCTATATATTGATATGTAGGAGATACAATGCTTTAGAGTTGGAGTATTGAGGAGATTTTTGTATATGTCATAAAAATTGCGAAATGTAGGAAAGCTTTGCGGCTTGGTACTTTGGAGTAGAAAATCGTGCCTACCCATTTTAGATTTGTTAGAATGTGTACTTTCCAAAAACATATGGTTTTCTGGGGTGAACATAAATTTTTGTACTTTTGCCCCTTGAAAAATGCTGTAAATGTGCTGATTTTGCAGTATTTGGAATTACAGAACTGTCTTCGTTCTATGGCCCCTATACGCCATATACTTATGTGTACCTATGCATATTGGGCATCAAATTGTTCAGCAGACCCTTGGCTTTCATATTTAGGGTGCTTTTTCTTGGTATATAATGATATGTGGGAGATACGATGCTTCAGAGTTGCAATATTGAGGTGATTTTCTGTAATGTCATAAAAATTGCCAAATGTAGGAAGCTTTACGGCTTGGTACTTTGGAGTAGAAAGACGTGCATACCCATATTAGATTCGTCAGAATGTGTACTTTCCAAAAACATATGGTTTTCTGGGGTGAACATACATTTTTGTACTTTTGCCCCTTGAAAAATGCTATAAATGTGGTGATTTTGCAGTATTTGGAATTCCAGAACTGATAACTCGTATGGGGTGTCTTCGTTCTGGGGCCCCTATACTCCACATACTTAGGTGCACCTATGCATATTGGGCATCAAACTGTTCAGCGGACCCTGGGCTTTCATATTTAGGGTGTTTTATCTTGGTATGTAATGATATGTGGGAGATACGATGCTTCAGAGTTGCAATATTGAGGTGATTTTCTGTAATGTCATAAAAATTGCCAAATGTAGGAAAGCTTTGCAGCTTGGTACTTTGGAGTAGAAAGACGTGCATACCCATATTAGATTCGTCAGAATGTGTACTTTCCAAAAACATATGGTTTTCTGGGGTGAACATACATTTTTGTACTTTTGCCCCTTGAAAAATGCTGTAAATGTGCTTATTTTGCAGTATCTGGAATTCCAGAACTGATAACTCGTATGGGGTGTCTTCGTTCTGGGGCCCCTATACTCCACATACTTAGGTGCACCTATGCATATTGGGCATCAAACTGTTCAGCGGACCCTGGGCTTTCATGTTTAGGGAGTTTTATCTTGGTATATAATGATATGTGGGAGATACGATGCTTCAGAGTTGCAATATTGATGTGATTTTCGGCAATGTCATAAAAATTTCGAAATGTAGGAAAGCTTTGTGGATTGGTACTTTGGAGTAGAAAGACGTGCATACCCATATTAGATTCGTCAGAATGTGTACTTTCCAAAAACATATGGTTTTCTGGGGTGAACATACATTTTTGTACTTTTGCCCCTTGAAAAATGCTGCAAATGTGGTGATTTTGCAGTATCTGGAATTCCAGAACTGATAACTCGTATGGGGTGTCTTCGTTCTGGGGCCCCTATACTCCACATACTTAGGTGTACCTATGCATATTGGGCATCAAACTGTTCAGCGGACCCTGGGCTTTCATATTTAGGGTGTTTTATCTTGGTATGTAATGATATGTGGGAGATACGATGCTTCAGAGTTGCAATATTGAGGTGATTTTCTGTAATGTCATAAAAATTGCCAAATGTAGGAAAGCTTTGCGGCTTGGTACTTTGGAGTAGAAAGACGTGCATACCCATATTAGATTCGTCAGAATGTGTACTTTCCAAAAACATATGGTTTTCTGGGGTGAACATACATTTTTGTACTTTTGCCCCTTGAAAAATGATGTAAATGTGCTTATTTTGCAGTATCTGGAATTCCAGAACTGATAACTCGTATGGGGTGTCTTCGTTCTGGGGCCCCTATACTCCACATACTTAGGTGCACCTATGCATATTGGGCATCAAACTGTTCAGCGGACCCTGGACTTTCATATTTAGGGTGTTTTATCTTGGTATGTAATGACATGTGGGAGATACGATGCTTCAGAGTTGCAATATTGAGGTGATTTTCTGTAATGTCGTAAATATTGCCAAATGTAGGAAAGCTTTGCGGCTTGGTACTTTGGAGTAGAAAGACGTGCATACCCATATTAGATTCGTCAGAATGTGTACTTTCCAAAAACATATGGTTTTCTGGGGTGAACATACATTTTTGTACTTTTGCCCCTTGAAAAATTATGTAAATGTGCGGATTTTGCAGTATCTGGAATTCCAGAACTGATAACTCATATGGGGTGTCTTCGTTCTGGGGCCCCTATACTCCACATATTTAGGTCCACCTATGCATATTGGGCATCAAACTGTTCAGCGGACCCTGGGCTTTCATATTTGGGGTGTTGTATCTTGGTATATAATGATATGTGGGAGATACAATGCTGTAGACTGGACACTTTGAGGTAATTTTTCAAAAATGTAACACATTTTTATAAAAACTGCTAACTTTAGGAAAGAATTGCAACTTGGTAGTTTGGAGTACAAATATATATTTACCCATTTTGAACTCGTTGGAATCTGTTCTTTCCAATGAGGGGTAGTTTTTTAGGGTAAACCTACTGTAAGTGGAATGTTTGGCCTTGAAATCAGATGTATGCTGTTTTGTGGAGCGGTGCTTTGGAAATTTGGTAGTTTACTGCTTCAGAGTTTTCAACTATCGAAGTGAGAAATCTCCATAAAATTATATATATTTGGTATTGGTTTGTTCGGGAGACACAGAACTTTCCAAATCTGCCATGTTCTCATGCATAAAATAAATTATGCTTCTGATATATGCGTTTGTATCATGTGAAACTGTTTTTTTTTGTTTTTTTTATACACTTAGAAGCCCATATCTTTTTACAGGACTGGAATGACAACTAAATTCTAGCATATTTTGAAAGCTTAGGTTGTCCTGAAAAAAACAATATCTTGTTTTCATGGGTAAACTAAAAGACCCCCCCAGGAAAGTCCCCTAAAGTGAAAGAGCAAAAAATGTTCAAAAACGGTCTGGCAATAGAAGTTCCAACTTGGCCAAATTGGCTGGCAGCGAAAGGGTTAAGGGAATAAATTGAGAACAGTAATGATTTAATATAATTTTAAATGACAACCATTTCTGTTAAACTTAATGCCCCAAATCAATGCTCTGAAGGGCAGCCCTCAAGGCACTAAAATTAGCTTTTCTGAAATTCATGGTTTTTGTTGCCCCAGTGTATATTTGTTTTTTGCACCAGGCATTAAATGATATAACATTATGGTCACTATTACCCAGGGGTTCAATAACTTGCACATTTTCTATAAGTTCTGGATCTTTTGAGATCACTTGATCCAGAATAGCATTTTT
This sequence comes from Xenopus laevis, assembly GCF_017654675.1. Taxonomy (NCBI): domain Eukaryota; kingdom Metazoa; phylum Chordata; class Amphibia; order Anura; family Pipidae; genus Xenopus; species Xenopus laevis. The sequence continues at coordinate 36,231,737 of NC_054378.1, read as the reverse complement.
TCTGGTTGGCTCCTCAAGAACCTGTGCCATAAAATTGTCATATCTACTTGTTCCCATTAAATGATCTGGCAGTACTGTTGCTCCAGTTAATATTTGGGCAATAAAAATCCCCCATTATCATCACTTTACCCAAACTAGCAGCCTTTTCTATTTGCATCAGGAGCTTAGCCTCCTCCTCCTCACTTACATTAGGGCTCTATAGCATACCCCTAAAATGAATTTGCTGGACTCTACAATTGGTGAAGAACTCTACCCATAAGACTTCTGCCCCTTAGTTTTCTAACATAACCTCCTCCTTTATATAAGCTTTTAAATCCTGCCTAACAAACAGACATACCCCTCCTCCTTTTCTATTGCCTCTGTCCCTCCAAAACAAAATATAGCCGCTGATATTAACTGCCCAGTCATGCAACTCATTCAGCCATGTTTCGGCTAAAACCAATCACATCATATTTTCTCTCCAGCACCAGCACCTCCAGCTCTCCCAATACTGGTACCATATTGAACAAATGAATGTGGTCTTGACTATCCCCCACAGCACCCCCAACCAAATCTCCTCCCCCATTTTCCCTTCCTTTGCCCACTATCTCATCTAACCTGTCTTCTACTGAATCTTTTACTGAACCCCAAAGCCTAGTTTAAAATCTCCTCCAAAATCTCCTCTAAAACAGCTGCACCATCATTGTTGAGGTGCAACCCATCCCTAACAAAGAGCCTGTAGCCAAGTTCTCCAAAAACCTTACACCAATCTCTCATCCACACATTCATCTCCCTAAGCTCCCACTATCTTCTTAGCATTGTTCGTGGCACAGGTAATATCTCTGAGAAAATTACCTTGGAAGTCCTCGCCCTCAACTTTACACCTATTTTTTTTAAATTGTTCTTGAGGACTTCACCACCTCCTCTAACTTTGTCATTGGTACCTATGTATACCAAGACCGCTGGGTCTTCCCCAGCCCCTCCCAATAATCTGTCCACTGTTCGGCATGAAGGGTCCCAACGGCAGATTACCCTATTCACCTTTCTAATAATTGAATAACTAGAACCTGCCTTTCCTACCTTCCACTCACATTGCCATAACAATGCATGCCCTTATATGCAGGTCAGTGTTCTGGGCATACTGTAGTTGACTGAACCTCTGCCAAAACCTGCTGGTACATCAAGGAAAAAAATCATATGTCAATAAAGCCAAACTGTGTCCCCTATCCAGCTATCAGCAATAACAAGCCAGCACATTTAGGGGAATAGCAAACCCAAATAATAATTCATAAGAACTGCATCTTCAATCTTCACATGGCCACATCACAGGAGAGTTGCCTCTCCTTTATGCCACAAAGACAGTGGAATTGGTACAGATTAGTAATATCAGACATGTGAAATATTGCCCATGCTGATATAAACCATGACGAGACCAGGCCCTCATAAACCATGACGAGCACACCAGACCCTCATAAATTTAGATTCACAATCCAATTCACCTGTTATGGCACAAAAACATGGAGATAATTTAAATAGTCAGGCTATTCAAAGGAAATGACTCAATGGGAGAGTTTTGTTCATGCAAATGGATTCAACATGCTATTTAACTAGAACTGTGCAAGAAATACTTTGCATAGAAACCTTCTGGCCTTCTGCCTTTCTCTTTCTCTCTCTCTCTCTCTCTCTCTCTCTCTCTCTCTCTCTCTCTCTCTCTCTCTCCTTAATACCATTATATTTAAGACCATCTCAAATAGATACCATATATTTCACATTTACATGAAGGTGTGCACACACCCAACTAACACACAGACCCTGCAAAAATGGTTACATACATAATATTGGTAACAATTTCACAGACTCCTAATAAGCAATGTCTTTGTGTTTTTTTAAAATCTTACTTTACATTTAAACTAGCTTTGTCTTCGTGTAAATAGATCACACAGCAGTATAGTCAGTAGAAATATTTTCAGAAAATGTAGTTATGAAAAAATACCCTCTAACGTTATTGTCCCTATATAATACTACCTTATTCTTTATACATTGCTTCAATTGCTCGATATGTGATAATGTAAAGGAAAAAAATGCAGTTGCCGGTAAGCTTTTGGCACTGTTTAGCTCACTTAGCTTTGGATCTTTGCTGAATGAACAGCTAAAATTAAAGCCTAATGAAGTGGTCACAAAAGTGGAAAGTCTAACTTTCTCAGCAGTCAAAATTAAGATTTAATGACTCTCTAAAAAGTCCTCCAATACAAACTGCTTTCATGGTTGGTGTGCTTAATATGCCTCATGTGATTTCACTTACTAAATCTACACACTGAAACAAAATTGCTGAATTAAAGTATGTTTTCCAACAGTTAACATTTAATTATCATTGCTATCTCCCCTACTTAGGCTAGATAACACCATGGTGAGTTAAATGTATATATTCATTGAAAATAAGGCTCTTTTTTTTTCTGAGAGCCCTGCTACTGGCAATAAATTATCTGCTGTGAATCCATTTACAAAGAATGTTATCTGACCAGGCAGGTTTGAAGGTAGCAATGATAATATTTCTGAAAAACCCCACTGATGGAAAGAAATGTGTTGCCTCTTGGAAAGGATTGTTGGCAGTCTAACGATGTAGTTAAGCGTCTTTATGTAGCTTCAAAATTAAATAAACAACATAAGGTTTGGGAAAAGGACACCTTTATCCACTATTCAGATTAGATTTGACAAGTATAAATGATGTTGTTGAACAAGGATATAGATATTAAAAAACTATTTTGTCACTTAAGTCTCACAAGTGTATTTTCTTATCTTTAGCATGGGATGCTATGAAACAATTAGAATTATAAAGAAATATTTTTTTTTTTTATTTAAAATAAAATAGCATACCACATGTAGCAGTAATTAGGTCCCATTATCATGTATTATGATTTTGAGGTGCCTCAACTAACTTGGAACTCAATTATTACAATTATTACCCTGAAATGCAGATATGCAATTAATTAGGTGATAATTGTAATAGTGCTACAAGTACAGGTATGGGACCTATTATCCAGAATACTCGGGACCTGGGGCTTTCCAGATAACGTGTCTTTCCGTAATTTGGATCTTCATACATTAAGTCTACAAGAAAATCATGTAAACATTAAATAAACCCAATAGGCTGGTTTTGCTTCCAATAAGGATTAATTATATCTTAGTTGGGATCAAGTACAAGCTACTGTTTTATTATTAAATAGAAAAAGGAAATCATTTTTAAAAATTTGGATTATTTCATTATAATGGAGTCTATGGCAGACAGCCTTTCTGTAATTCGGAACTTTCTGGATAACGGGTTTCCGGATAACGGATCCCATACATGTATACAATAACTGTAAAGTCTTTCCCACATTCCTGATAGGGAACACTCCTCCACTGACATATATATACTTGAACCACAGCTTGTGGTCAACTTGTTTTGTCCTGAGTGGAAAAAGCTAAACTTCCTACAGTGTTCAGCTGTTGGGGGCGGGGGGTTATGCTTAAAAGTAATCCCTAGGAGGGCTCCATGTAATAAATTGAAGATGTATAATACATACATGGCAGACCTAATTTATGAGCATCTGCCAGGAGCTGGCATTTCAGTGAAGGTGGTAGGTGGTTGGTATTGGTAAGGAGACCTTTTGACTTACTATTTAGGACCCTAGTGAAAAAAAAGGATTGAATAAACTGCAAAATTATTTAAATATGTCTCCTTCATGTCAAGTGCAATTTAAAATCTTCTTGATTGATAATCCAGATTACAACAACTAACTTTTGAGAGTATCTGACTTCATCATGTCCTACATCCCTTACAAATGTTTTAGAATTAAGTTTCCCTCTACATCATAGAGGCAATTAGAAATATGAATCCCCAATATCCAATGTCTAAACCTCCACTGTCTACATCTGCAAGTTCAGAATTAGGTACAATTTTGCTTTAAAAAGGCTTTGTTTTTATTTAATATTTTGTTTATTTAATATTTTGTTATTTTTCTAACTATTAAACAATTATGTTAGATAATTTTATAAACTATGATATGTTTTATTCTGCATCTTTCCCATCATCCGAAAATGTAATTCAAAGCTTTGGGGGATATCTGTGTTTATACAAAACTGAGACAAGTACAAACATTATACAGTAGCTTGCTGAAGCAACACGATTTTATGGACTTATGCTTGTTTCCGTATCACAACATGAATTTATGAATCATATTATGTAAGTCACGTTAGAATGCCACTTGCATGCAGTTTTTCAATTAGTACATTATACACATTATGAAACAAATTCCAGATAATTTACAACATTCAGTAAGATTTAGGAAGTTTGCTAGTACCATATACTGTATGCATTTACCCTTTTATAACATGTTGAGCATTTATATTTGAATTGTTTGGGGTGGGGGCAGTGAGCAGTTACAACCTTGTAATGACGTTCCTTGGCATCCCTCCTTTTCTTTGGCTTTCATGCCCATTATGGTTTTATTATAGCCAACAGTAAAGCTTATTTCACAAAGAGGCAGTCAGAAGCCAATGGGTTCTAATATCTGAAAGGTATTGCTGTGAAGTAGGGATAAATGAGGAGGAGCTCTTTCTTGTTGCCCAATTATTATGAGGTGCTATGGGAGCACATAAATACCTCTAGATACTATCCTTGGGTAGAAACCATAAAGAAATGCAACATGCTACACTCTGGCAGTGTTGAGCTAGAAGACTTTAAAACAAGCTCAGCCAATCTTGAGTGGGTACCCTTCTTTGAATGTATATATGGTATTTTCCACAGATACCAGAAATCAGCTTGGTATGTTTGCAGACTAATAGATAAAACAAAGGGAATTATAACTTCTATCAACTTTGGTGAACCAGACTGGCCTTGTTTGGTAGTAATGAGTGACTTTTTTTGTCGAGTTTTGCCTCAAAAATGATGCAAAATGACTCCAATGGGTGAAAAAAATCACTGTGTTTCGCCAAATTTTGGCAAAGTAGGTCAGATTCACCCATCACTATTAAACAGCAAAAGGCTTGAGGCAAGGTAGTGATTCACTGTGTGGAACTGGTAAGGACTAGAATTTACCCCAATGGAAAACACTGTAGTACAACTATAACTCACCACAAACTCTTATGCACCTATTTACTAATATTTGAGGTTGTGGGAAAAACTAAAAGACGAGCGCCAAGAAAAAACCTGCAACAAAACTTGTGCAACTTTTTCTTGAATGCTAGCTTATTTAAGAAAAAATTGCAACAGAAAATTTCCGCGCAATTTTGTTCTCATAAAAAAGTTACACACCAGAGAGAATTACATTGCTCCATACAATTTCAATAAAGCTAAAAAAAACTCAAATGTTTTAATTAACAAGGAATATAAATATATAATTAAAACTGTTAGAGACCATTCCTTTGGACTCCCATTGAACCTCTCCAGCTTTTACTTGCAGAGTATTTTCTGGCGACTTTTCATGGTTTTATTCTCTCAAAATGGTGACTATTAGAGGTTCCAAATAATATTCTCAAGTAAATTAGTACTCGTGTTTTTGCTTACAAATGTGTAACACCTTAGGAAGTATAAGGCAGAGGGATTAGTCAAATAGGCCAGGTCATATATGGGAAGTCAGAAGTGCACAGTAACAGGGATTTAGCTTGAAGCGGAAACCCAGATCACACATGGAGAAACAGAATCAAATGCAGCACCAAAGGAATTAGATTAGAAAATGTCAGACAGACCATAATGAATTACTACCTCAAACTAAATTTCAGGAACACCCTTCCTCTAACATACAGAACCTCTTTGCTCAGGCAATGAGCTGCCAGGGGCAGGGTCTCTAAATAGCCTTCTTCTGCAGCTGATTGCAAGAAACCAGCAGGTAGTTTAACCCCTATCTTTGCTGAAAGAAAGTTCTGACAACATGCAGATTTTCAACACCTTTTTCTTTTAACCTGTTCATCACTTAAGTCATTCAGTCTACTGCTGCTGCCCAATACTATTCTGACTGAATTATTTTTTTTAACCTATTTTTTTTTTTTTGCTTTAATGGGGGACCCTGGGCTCCAATTTTTTTACCTTTTATGGGGAACCTGGCTACCAAGTTTTTTTTTTTTAACTTATAGAGGGCTTGACCGCCAATGACTGTTTACAGTTTGTGGGCCGATTTTATTGTTTTAGCACTGATGTCACTGTGGCCTTGTTATTATAGTGTGGAGTAGGCAGGATCTGGGATGGAGCTTGGGAGCAGGATCTAGGGTAGAGCTTGGGATTGGCGGGGACCAGGGGGCCCAGAAAATGTTTTTGTGATGGTGGCCCTGGAGCTGACTCCTAGGAAATGTTTATACTCTGTAAAACAAGTCATCATACACAAATATGAGAACATTTTAGTTTGTATCCAACTTCTAAAAAAGTTGTCACTGTATGATTTCTATCATTGCCAGCTATCACCAGTGTCATAATTGGGGTCCTCAGCCCCCGCCCATGAAAAAATCTACTGAGGGAGCCTGGCGTGAACAATCCCTCCTCCCCAGGCCCTCCATCTGTCCCGCTCATGCAGCTCCTTCTGGTATTTTAAAGATACAAGACGGATTGGGGAAGGGTGACTATGATGCAGCCGACCCCATGTTCTCGGCCGCCCTGTCTCCTAGGCCCCCTTTTGCTGGGCCTCCCCGCAACCTGCTGTACAGAGAGTTATGCCCCTGATCATCAACTTATCCATGAAAGTCAGGGACCAAATATCTACAACATTTTACCCAGATTTCAGAAGATAAATGTGAGCTTAATGAGTTAACCCCAGAAAGTATATATCCTTGTGTGTGCTTGCTAATATGGGTTCTGACCAAAAAGTTTGAGCGGGGCTGCAGAACTTTTATTCCCAGGGGTTACCCATATCCCTTAAGAAGTATATTCACCAGGCCCCATAAAGAAGAGCCGTGGATACAGAATGTGAATGAGTGCGACCACCGCTGCTTGATCCTATACCTTTTAAATGAGGTGTCTCAAGAAGTGTAGGAGGAAGAAGAGACAGACACAACAGTCTCTGTGAGCCCTTTTTTAGGCAGAAACTTACAGGGAGCAGAAGAAGTGACAAAGTAGAGTCAAAACATGCTTATAAAGGGCCAGCCTCCTCTGTAACACCAAAAGCTACAAAAAAAGATCCACTTTCAGCAGCCAGGACTGAAGCTACAATTTTTCTCTTAGGATGTGGGGAACTAAGAATGAGGTGAAAGGTGGGACAAGATCAATAAAAATAATGGATTTGGGTCCTCCTAGAGGTAACTAAACCACTAATAGCATCTGGCTCATTGGGCAGAGAAATCAACAAAAGCCAGTCTATCTATACGGCACTCTCTCTTCTAACTCTCTCACTTACCTGCAGACCAATGGGTTTGATGTCATCTTAGGAAGCCAGACAAACTGCAATCTAGAAGGACTCTAGAACAGAGCTCCATGTCAATTCATTTTGATTACACTCATCCTACCTACCCAGGACAGGAGTTTATCAGCAATTAGGTGAGGTCAGCTGCTATTTTGGTAGCTATTTTAACATAGTAAGTTTTGTTGAAAAAAGACACACGTCCATCAAGTTTTACCTTTTAATTCTATATGTAACCTGCCTAGTGCAAGTTGATCCAAAGGAAGGCAAACCCCTATTTGAAGCCTCTCCAATTTGCCTCAGAGGGGGATAAAATTCTTTCCTGACTCCAAGACGGCAGATGGTTTAGTCTCTAGATCAACTTGTACTATGAGCTATCTTCCAAAACCCTGTATTCCCTCACTTGCTAAAAAGCCAACCAACCCCTTCTTAAATCTAATGTATCAGCCAGTACAACTAATTCAAGTAGAGAAATTCACATCTTCACAGGTCTCACTGTAAAAAAACCCTTTCCAAACATTTAGATGGAACCTCCTTTCTTCTAATTGTAATGGGTGACCTTGTGTCAGTTGGATAGACCTAAAAGTAAATAAAGCATTAGAGAGCTTATTATATGATCCTCTTACAGTATATATTAATACATAGCTATCATATCTAGTGATGGGCAAATCCGACCCATTTCGGATTTCACAAATGCCAATTTGCCAATTTGCCAAAATGCATTGAAGTCTATGGACGACAACATTGTTTTTGATGTGCAACAAATTGTTTCACCCATTAAAGTCTATAGGCGTCATTTTTCCTGCAAAACTGCGCAAAAAAATTCACTCATCACTACCTATCACCCCTTAAGCAACTTCAACTTGGCCAGTCATTCCTCAGAGATAAGATTTTTCATACCTTTTAGCAGCTTAGTTGTTCTTCTCTGCATCCTCTCTAATTCAATGATGTCCCTTTTGAGTGCTGGAGACCAAAACTGTACTGTATATTCTAGATGGAACCTTACCAATGCGCTGTAGAGTGGAAGAATACCCCCCCATGAATCTATACCCCTTTTAATACAGCATAAGCCCTTGATTCTGCTGACTGGCATTGCATGCTACAGCCAAGATTATTTTGTATAAAGTCTCCAATGTCCTTTTCCATTATGGATTTGCTTAGTGCAGTTCCATTGAGGGTATACATGGCTTGTATATTTTTACATCCCAGGTGCATGACTTTACATTTATCAACATTGAATCTCATGTGCTACTAAGTTGCCCAGATTGCCAGTTTGTCAAGATCCTGTTGCAAGGATGCTGCCTCCTGGATGGAGTTATTTAAGGTGCATAGTTTTGTGTCATCTGCAAACACTAATACATTATTTACAATGTCCTCCCCTAAGTCATTAATGAACAAGTTAAATAAAGTAGACCCAATACAGAGCCCTGAGGAACCCCACTAAGAACCTTACTCCAAGTAGAGAATGTACATTAACAATAACACTCTGTACCGAATCCTGTAGCCAGTTTCCTATCCATGTGCAAATGACTTCAACTAGCCCAACAGACCTTAGTTTAGAAAGCAGTTGTTTGTGGGGCACAGTATCAAACACTTCCGCAAAATCCAAATAGATCACATCTACTGCTCCCCTGCTGTCCAGCATCTTACTTACCACATAAAAAGTATTCAAATTTGTCTGATGCCATGCCAATCGCTGCTCATAATGCCATTCACTAGGACAACATTTTAAATGTGATCCCTTAAAAAGCCTTTAAATAATTTGCCCACCACAGATGTCAAATTTACTGGCCTATAATTGCTAGGCTGAGATTGGAATATTGGAGAATTTTAAATATTGGAATGACATAAGCTTTCCTCCAATCCATAGGTACAATACCAGATGGAAGCAAATATGAGAAAATCAAAAATAGAGGCCAGTCTAAAACAGAACAAAGATCTCTTAGAACCCGAGGGTGTATGCCATCTGGCCCTGGCACCTTGTCAGCCTGATTCAGCCACTAACTATAACGAGCTGAGCCAACAGTGCAGCTATGAAGTTGTATATAATGAATAAAAGAACTGATTTAGCACATTTGCCTTTTCTGTATCTGTTACAACCACACTAGTTCCACAATGCACTCCTCATTTCCTATCTTTGCCTTCCGGATTGCAGTTTAATAACATTTATCACAATGTTTATATTCATTAAATATAGCTTTTATCCCCACAGACTTTACTCTTCTTTCCTATTAACTTTTTTACTTCTATGTTAACCCACATACAGTATGTTGGTTCTTGGTGATTCTACATTTACTTTGAAGGGAATAAATGTCTGTGTTTTTAGCAGAAACCATAATGCTCTGGAGGGCAGCCCTTAAGGCACTAAAATTATCTTTTCTGAAATTTAAGGTTCTTGTTGCCCCAGTGTATATTCTTGTGGTTTTTTTGCACCAGACATTAAATTATATCACATTATGGTCACTATTACCCAGGGGTTCAATTACTTTAACATTTGCTATACGTTCTGGGTCATTAGAGATCCCTAGATCTCTGGTTGGCTCCTCAACAACTTGTGCCATGAAACTGTCATGCAACAAATTTATAAACTTGTTCCCATTAACTGTCCTGGCAGTACTGTTGCTCCAATCAATCTGGGTCATTAAAATCACCCATTATCATTAATTTCCTAGCAGCCTTTTCTATTTGCATCAGGAGCTTAGCTTCGTACTCCTCACTTACATTAGGAAGTCTATAGATGTAATTACTTGTGACATAATTGCCCAATATTTGTGACATGCACATAAAAAAAATTAATCTTTTATGGGCAATATAATGCAAATGTATTTGCATGTGTTCACAAAATGACGCATACATTTGATTGCACCAGCTTAGCTGCTGCGCTGTGTTAATAAGTGAACCCCACTGAAGAGATATTGTCAGATATCTCTGCCTTATGTCAGACTCTAGATTCACATTCAAAGCAAATGATTTATTGGAGTTAATTTTGAAAGGGATTAAATAGCCATATCTTTGTAAATTAAAAAGTTGTCTGCCTTTGCTGCTCTTTGTGCTGCTTATGCTGAATCAAAATGTTGTGAATCTGGGGGGTTAGATCTAATTTTACATAGTAAGGATTTGGATGTAAGGATAAAGAAAGTGGGCAAAAATCTGTGGTCCTGTTAATTTTTTTGCTAATAGTAATAGATTTAGTGAGAGTTTGGTTAATCCTAATTCTGTCATTGGGGTCTTGACATAGAGAACAAATTCATTGTAATAAATAGGGGCCATGCCGTAGTATTCCTTTTATCTAATCTTGACCAATAAGGTGGCACCTCTCAATATTAACTTCACAAATTAAGTACTGCTTTTCTCTCTAGCAAACACACTTTATTTTGGAAAAACAAAATCATTCCATTTCATGTTTTATCCATAACCTTGATAAGGTGAAATGCCTTTTTCCAATTTTTTTTAAAAAAAATCTGTCTCCCTTGGGTGTTGAATTAATTTAATTTCAAATACCAAGAAAGCTAAATTTATTCTAAAATTCATGAGTGCTGGATTGACTAATAAAAGGTACTTGTGATATTAAAGCTTTAGTAAAACCTGAAGCCCAATATATTTGACGACATAATAGTTTCCCCAGTGATATAAACTCTGCTCCTTATCAGGTTAGTACACTGCAAGAGTTTATTAGGCTTGTAATGACTTCATTGTCATCATCTTCCTTTGATGCTGAGCGTTTCAAAATGATTGCTATGTCAGTATTTTAAAATGCTCTTCCAGGCAAAATATTGGTAATATTGAATATCTGTTTTTGGTCAGATTTTTGGTTTTATAAATGGTTCTAATAAACATATTCACTTTCCTGTGCTTTATTTCGTTTTTCTGTCAAATCCATTCATGGAGCATACATTTTAAAAGTAATCTCTACAGATATAAAAAAAAAACCCTGCTGAGGATGCCTGAGGAAATACATCTATATAGTAAGTTTGAATTATATGAAATAAATTAAAATGTCTCAAATATTAGTTGTTTAGGACCAATTTAACAAAATGAAAAACTTGTTGGAGCTTTGTGGCTGTCAAGTAAAAAGTCTACTTGTCTTTATGTCCTTAGGCAGATAATAACATGAGCACACACCACAGAATTGGAAGTGTGAAGCAAACCAGGGTGTTTACACACTCTTATACAAAAGGCATTATTCCTATTATTTTGATTACAATAAAGCTGGATTTTTATTTTTTAAATTGTAAAGAACTCATGCGATCAAATAATATAAATAAGATATAAATAAGTCCATCTCTCTCTGCTATTTGCTGCACATGTGAAGGGCTTTTAGATAAGGTAGAGTTCATTATATTGGACATTTAGGGGCCAATTCATTAACTTCGAGTGAAGGAATAGAAGAAAAAAAACTTCGAATTTCGAAGTGTTTTTTTGGCTACTTCGACCATCAACTACGACTTTGAATTGAAGGATTTGAACTAAAAATTGTTCGACTATTCGACCATTCGATAGTCGAAGTACTGTCTCTTTAAGAAAAAACTTCCACCCCCTAGTTTGCCACCTAAAAGCTACCGAACCCAATGTTAGGAAGGTCCCCATAGGCTTGGCTAAGTTTTTTTGGTCGAAGGATAATCCTTCGATCATTGGATTAAAATCATTTGAATCGTTCGATTCGAAGGATTTAATCGTTCGATCGAACAATTATTCCTTCGATCGTTTGATCTAAGTATTTGCACAAGATCCTTCGACATCGATATTCGAAGTCGAAGGATTTTCATTCCCAGTCGAATATCGAGGGTTAATTAACCCTCGATATTCGAACCTTGATGAATTTGCCCCTTAGGGGCACATTTACTTAGCTCGAGTGAAGGATTAGAATAAAAAATACTTCAAATTTCGAAGTTTTTTTTGGCTACTTCGACCATCGAATTGGCTACTTCGACCTTCGACTACGACTTCAAATCGAACGATTCAAACTAAAAATCATTCGAGTATTCAACCATTTGATAGTCGGAAAAAAAAAAACTTCGACCACCTACTTCGCCACCTGAAACCTACCAAGCACCAATGTTAGCCTATTGGGAAGGTCCCCATAGGCTTTCTTAGCTTTTTTTGATCGAAGGAAAATTGTTCGATCGATGGATTAAAATCCTTCAAATCGTTAGATTCTAAGGATTTAATCGTTTGATCGAACAATTTTTCCTTTCGATCGTTCCATCTAACGTTTTTTCCTTCGATCGTTCGATCGAAGGAAATGCGGTTAATCATTTGACTTCGAGATTCGAAGTTGAAGGATTTTACTTAGACGCTCGAATATCGAGGGTTAATTAACTCTCGATATTCGACCAATAATAAATGTGCCCCTTAAAGATATTCTGCTATTATTTTTATGGTATAGTTTTTATTACTAAATTACACACTGCACATTGCAAGTAATTAATTTTACCATTTAAAATGTTATTCCTGAATCATAAATGTATTTTTTTGTTGTTGGTGTAAACAACATCTAAGGTCACTGTGCCTGAGCCTGTGCTTTCAGAAAGAGCTATTATTTCTCTTACTGAATGTAACTTGAGGAGTCACAATTTGGGTTATCTGGACTTGGATTTTTACTATTGAGTACTGTTCTCATGTCTACCACTAGGTGGGCATAATAGTATTTTTAACAGTATAGGTGTCAGTATAGGTGTCAGCAGTTTTTACTGTTTTACTTTTCTGTTGTTCTGATTATATGCTGCTGGGGGAAGGGAGGAGGATGTCCCTACAACTTGCAATGCAGCAGTAAAGAGCGAAGTTTATCAGAGCACAAGTCACATGACTGAGGACACCTGGTACACTAACAGCATATCTAGCCCCATGTTAGATTTCAAAATTATATATAAAAAAAATATTTTCACTATTTTGGATGGATTTCAATGCAGAATTTTGCTGCAGGAGCACAATTCACGAATGCGTTTTGTAAAAATAGAAAAAAATGTTTTTCAATGACAGAATTAATTTAATGGGATTGATATTATTATTATTATTATTATTATTCTATCACAACTTTGCTGAAGAATTAAGTGTAAAATACAGTAAAGTTGCTTTAAGTTTTATTATTCTGCACTACTATTTTGCTTATTTTTAAGCACTGTCCCCATTAGTGGAGTGGTATTCTTTAAGGGTGTATATTACCACTTTAACCCTTTAAGTGCTACAGATAATAGAATGTAAGTCACTAGCATAAATTGCAAATATACCAATACTGTAGATTTCTGGATTCTAATGAACCATATACTGAAAACCTGTTGTAACAAGATGTGGTAGCATCTGTGCTCTTTTCTCATGCACTTTTTAGGAGGAGGGAGAGGAATAGTATCACCAGCTGAGACTAGGGATAGTTAGACAAGGTATTTATCTTGAGTGCAATTTAAGACATTTATCTGCATTAATTGGTAATAGAGAGAGCACTGAATAAAAAACAGTAAAAAATTAAAAGAATAATAACCATAGTACAGGGGGAATCTGTAATTTATGGCATATATAGAAGAAAGATGGAAAGCATAAATCAAGAGAAGAAGAGAAGAAGAGAAGAAAAGCAAAGACGAATAGTAATCAAAGAGGGAAGGGTATGGAGAAGAGGAAAGGTTAGGTAGGATAGGATAGGTAGGAAGGTTAGAATATTCAGAAGAAAATTAGAGCATAAGATGGGAAAAATAAGGAAATAGCTTAGTAAGAAAAAAATGGGGGAGGAAGAAAAAAGGATGGGAGGAGATAATATATGTAATCTTTTTCCATTATACCCCAGTGCAATATAAAAATATTTGAGATTTTTAACCAAGATGCTCAAACATCTAGTCCCTGCACTGCAAAACAATTATTATTTTGATATAATTGTATATAATTATGACTTTAGAAATGGAGCAGAGATTGATGAAACTGTGCACTTTTCATTTTCCCTTTGTGTTTTTAATTAGGTATCATGCAAGAAAATCAAACAAGCTGTCAATACAAGAAACATTCAGACAGTGAGAAGCAAATATAAGAAAATTTCAACACACCATTAGAAAATAATTAGAACCAAAGATGACTGTTGCACACATAAAAGCATCAGTTTCACTTTGCCTGAGGGCCTAACGAAGAATGTCATTTATTCATGAGGAAAATTAATCATTTAATTAACCCAGTGCGTTACCAGTACAGTCATGAGAGAATAAATAGTGATGAATACGTTTACATGATCCCCAGTAGCCAAAGCCAGGGAAAAAGTAAGTAAATGCATTTGGGACAAATAATTAGTGAGGAATGCCTGCTTCATGGGTGATTTATTTGCCCTAACAAGGTTTGCAATAATAATAAAGTTGTCAAAGCATTTTTTTTCCTTGAGAACATTAATTACAATTACATTTGAAGTAAATAAAGTGTGTACTGAGAATGTAATTTAAGAGCTCCATCAAGTGTCTATCAGCAGGGACACAATGTCACTTACAACACATTACAGCGTATTAAACTGGACTGAGGTTTATTTAAATGAAAAATGTCGATGTGCAGTGAGAAAAGGGACAACCGTGTTTAAAACATGAGTTTTAATAATTTGATTTTGCAGTGTTTTCACTTTGTTATTAAACTAATGATGTCTTAATAAGTAAACATTTTCTCAGCAAGCAAGTCTGCATTTATGCCTTACTAATATAGGGTAAAAATAACAAATAAAAAAAACAAACAAATACAAAACGTATTGTAGAAGTGATACCTGACTGAATCCAGACTTCTGGACTTTTAACAACCCACCCTTATTCATTGTATTATCTCTACATTTGATCTCTATCTATCTGTAACGTACTAAAAGGTATCACTTCTACAATACTTTTTGTATTTGTTTGTTTTTTTATTTGTTATTTTTGCTACTGGCTAACACGGTACCTCAGTTTTTGTTTTGTAATATAGGGTATACATTTTTGAGATTCTGCCCTCATACTGAGCATACTGTTTAACCTTTTCACAGACTGATTAGTGCAGTTGATTTATGAATAGTATCAAGAAAATTGTAGGGAAACTGGTTTTGCTAAATGTCTTTCTTTCTTCCATATTATTCCACATAATATAAAAAATTATATCCTTGACGTATTTGTTTACTTTGTAGGGCTTATTTTACAACCACAAGTAAAGAGTGCAATTTTGGAAATGAATGGTCATGTCTGCCAGTCATTAAGTATGTGTTTTTGTTATTATTATTATAAACATGGTGAAAATAAAGTTCAAAAACATGTTATTTTTCATGTGAATAAATGGATAATAATAAGAATCCAAATCTGACATCATGCAATTAGCACTGTCAGCCAACATGTTTGGCATACTTTGCTTCATGCAACATTTAATTTTCTAAGACAAATGCACTTAATTTATATTGTAAGACTTAAATATTTCCAGTTTACATTTTTTTTGTTTTAAATCAATTGATTATATAAATAACAATGCTGTAGGGTTATGTTGCAGATAAACACAGTAACAGATATACGTATTTACAGTTACAAGCACAGCTTCTACAGTCTCATTTGTTCATGCAATTCCCAATGTCATCAAAAATAGTTCCAGGATTTCTGGGCTGGTTGGTCCTTTTCTGCTGCCTACCTGCTTGATGCTCTTCATTTAGATCTAATGGTTCTACAGCTCCTAGGTTATGGCACAGGATACAGCTTGTGTTAGGGGTTGCTTTATGCAGCAACCTATACACTGGGTCTTATTTCTTCCTTATGCTTCAAAAAAGCCTCAGCTGCTCAGCTAGCAAACTTATCCATACAGTATGTCTCTACACCTACAGTTACTATATAACTACAATTATCTCCAGATATCTGGCCTGCTACAAGAAAGCCTAACTATTTGGCTATCTTAGGCTGGGAGTAATCCACTCTTCTTTACATCAGCCAAAGGTAGACTACCTTGGGAAATCCCCATAAGAGTACCACAGAGGAGATCTTGCCCTTCAAACATCCAATGATGGAATATCAATAACAGATAACCAACAAGCCTCCACTTTGCTTAGCCTACCTCCCACAATGTTTACTCATTTTTAGGAGTATACAGGGGTGTACCTGCACATCTACATCTACACACATACAAACATTCACACACTACCAGCTTAAATCATACCGATTCATCTTTTGCATCACTCTCTTGGAAAAAAAGTGGATTAAGCAGTGGTGGTCAGAGATAAAGCTACTTAGAGATCCAGGGAACTTCGTACTGCTGTGATTTGTGCAATACTGATGTCATTTGACTGCAAATCATAACACCAAATAGTTTGGTTTGTATCTGATGAATCAGATGATTTTTACCCCCATTAAAAATGTTGTTAATACTGCAACTACTGAATATGTAAACATTATACCTAGTAGAAATGCATATTTTTCCACCTTACTTATAATATGAGTTCCTTGAGTAAACTAAAGTGAGCTTCTTCCTGGAAAAAAAATCTTTCTAACAAGACAGGGTGCAATTTAATCAAATCACTCTGAACTCTTTCACCCACACATGCTGGTTTGGTATATGAATGGCATGAAAGTTTCAAAAATTCCATCAATTTGTGTCTCTATGGAAAAGTCAGATTAATAATCACTAGACCATAAAAAGTATATTTGTTCTGTGTATGTTATTGGAGTCTCCAAACAGTTATCAGAGAACACTGTAAATTTCCTTCCTGCTGTGAAAGCATTTTTGAACTGGATGTGAAGCATGTCTATAGAGGCTGAGTGTAGAGATCTTGCTTGCTACAACAAGAGGGCACTGACATAGTTACTGCTTGAAAATTATATCCACTGCAACTCTACACCTAGAGATACTATATAACCTCAATTATATATATATATATATATATATATATATATATATATATATATATACATATATATATATATATATATATATACCTACAGATACTATATAACTACAATTAGTTCTAGATATCTGGCCTGCTACAAGAAGATCTAACTATTTGGCTATCTTAGGCTGGGAGTAATCCACTGTTCTTTATCAGCCAAAGGAATACAACCTTGGGAAATATTCATAAGAGTGCCATAGAGAAGATCTCCCCAAGGGGATTTCCTGCCAAACACCACCATGCAGTGATGGAATACCAATAACAGATAAACAACAAACCTTCACTCTGCTCTGTGGATCTGCACACAGACAGATACTGTTATTTTAAATAACAATGTTCTTCACTAGAGTTTACAGGCATCATTTTCTGTGGTGAAACTTGGGGAAAAATTTTGCTCATTACTAGTTCTCTCTGTTTCCTACCAAAAACATACAGGCAGGTTAATTATAAATGACCCCCACTGACTTTTTGGCATAGTAAAGGACTACCCTGGCCAAAAATCTAGCTTTGTTCAGTGGGATGAGCTCCTTTGCCTGGCCCAGCAAACATACCTCTTGGTACATACATTAGGGATTAGGAACTTTCCACTAATTCTGTGACCCTTCTGGTTGAAAATTGCTAACAAGGGAACCCCAGGTATCACATACCCCAGTCTGCACAATATGCAATCAAACAGTGAAAGCTAACCCAACCAAGTTGGATAATTACCTTAGCTCTTCACAGCCGACTACGGAGCACAACTTCCCAGCTGGATGCAATCAAAATAGACATCTCAGATCTCTGCATCTCAGGATGCAGCCCTAGGAGCTGCACAGGGTTTCCATGAACCTCCATCTCACTCTTTCAGAACTATTCTTCAACCATCCAGAAACAGCTCCCTTTCTACACCAGAGTTAAAAAAAAAGGCTATGCTTGGAGGGCTAAGCTCTTAATTATTGATGGCGATGCCGAAACCATTTACTAATGTTTAGGCCAATGTCTAGCTGAGGAATCCTTTATAACAGTGTATTAAGACATCTCTCCTATCTGTAAAGAATGTTATGAATGATTATGATATCGGTCTTACACAGCACTTGAAGGTTGACTTTAAGGAGAAGTAACCTCTGTTGTTTCTGTTTTAGTACAATCACACTCACAGGGGTCATTTTATAAAGTTTGCGCAGAGCATATTTTTTAGCAAATGGTTGTAATGCCCATATTTTTTCCTGAACGCTAATATATTGCACTGCTCTGCCCGTCTTTCTGGTTTTTGCGAATTCGCATTGTGAATACATTTTTGCAAATGGAGCGCAAATGAGACAGGAGTTTGCGCGACCGCATCCAATGGCCAAGGTTGTTGTGCATGAAAATAGAATTGACAGTAACTTAAATTCATACTTTACGAAACTGTTTTGTGCGCAGAGTGTGCGCATAAATATTCGCAATTTGCATTTTTGACATATTGAAAAAGCTCTTATACACATTCGCATTGTGAAAAAAAACCCGCACTCTGTTTGCACCACACTTATGTAGCTTTATAAATATAACCATGCGCAGGGCAAATATATTCACTTTGCGAATCAATCAGCCTTGCGTGAGGTTTATAAATGACCCCCCATAGAGTTTCACGGGTAACTATTAAATAGACTTGTAATTCTTGAACAGCTGCAGGAAAGAGATTCACTCGAGAGCTACATTACTTATTTATAAGGATAAAAAAAGGGTTACAAGGTATTAAAACCCTTGTGGTACTGAACTATGTCAACAGCAGGCTACCTGTTAAATCTCTGACACTCTTCAACATGCAGAGATTAAAGTTCCAATATTAAAATAATAAAATATCTCTTGCAGTATTGATCAGTGTGCTTTCTCTTTTATAGGAGCTCACGTCACCCCAAAATAATTTACCTGTCATATGCTGTATTGAAATATCAGTTTTAAAATAATCCAGGGAAGAAAAACCTTATTTATTTTGCTGATGGATCTGCATGTCTCTTTAGCACTAACAAAAACCCATGTTAAAGTCATAAGATTGATGTATGGGTATGGAAATCAGTAAATCAATAAAGGTCACAGTGACAGAGTGATATATCGAAATCCTGTGTGTTAGTATTTTACATCTAACAAACACTGCAGGTATTCTTTTCCTTGTTTAGGTTTCCTATCAAAACCTTGATCAAACTGTTTCATTATTTATTGCTTTTTTCTGATAAAAAAAGAGAACCATTTATTCCATTATCATAACTTTCCTAAATATATAGACAAGCTGAGAACCTTTTAGAAAAAGGTTCCAAAAAATCAATTGGATAATAAAATACTTAATTGATTATATGCTTGTTTGAATGGGCAATAAGCACAGATTGTTCGAAGCCAAGGGAGAGCTGTTTAATTAAACTAAGGTTTTTGTGTATAGAAAAAACCCGCAGGGCAGGTTCTGTAGGTAGTAATTGCTTATGTATACTAACATATATTGCTATATCCCATGGTGAAAAGAAACGAAAAAGGCTCAGTTTGAATTTGCTGTAAGTTTTCCTTAATGGCTGCATTAGCAGAACTGTCATTTACAGAAAGAACATTTAGGTGCAATAAACCAATTAAAAAGCATTAATCCAAACACCCATTTTGGATACTTAATTATTACATAGAACATGCAAGAGTATGTTGAATTATAACTGTCCAGGAAAAGGAGGCAGATATAATTTTAGGGGATTCGGTTATTAGAAATGTGGATAGGGTAATCCGTCGCAAAGGCCCTACATGCGAAACTAACTGTTGTTGGCCTGATGGAACAAGTAGACAGAATATTAGGAGGACTGGGAAGACCCAGCAGTCTTGGTACACATTGGTAACAATCACAAAGAGGATGTAAGTTCTCAATAACAATTTAGAAAACCTAGATTAAGGGGCATATTTATCAAGGGTCGAATTTCGAATTGAAAAAACTCTTTGAAATTTGAATTCAAAAAGACCAACTGAAATTAAGTCGAAAGTTTTTTTTTGGTGAATTGGTCCATTTTCAATCGAATACTTCCGAATTCGAATTGTATGAATCGAAGGAACATTGCATTTGATCGAAATCGATTCAAAGTTTTTCCCAAAAAACTCTTTGATTTTGCAAAGTCCTCCAAATGAGTCCACCAAAAAGTCTAGCAGGGGCTCAGGTGTAGGGTTGCGGTAGATAATACATCTGTTCCAAACAACAAATTTTTAAATTAATATATAGAATATTTTCAGACTAGACATACACATAAATATATACTCATGAGATCTTTGCTTGATTTGATCAGACTAATTTGATTTGCCACCCAGGACAATGATCATGATCACAATAGGAGTTAAAACGTTCAATGGATAGATATTAGGTTGGTGGGTCCTCTCTGTGACCAATAAGCAGTGGACTTGGACTAAAGAGCCTTAATCAACAGCCAGTGTCAGATATTGTGAATTTACCCTAGAGGTTACCTTCATTTGTTTGTTTTTCGGTGCCTTTAAATTTTAAAGGAACAGTAACATGACGTTTGCCCTTAACGAAAAAAAAACACCAACACACATTTAACTTTACATTCGCAAAGACTTTATTAAGAAATATCTTACCGATACTCCGCTTGCGCTCCTCTTCTGAAAAGGCGACATGGTGACGATCCATGGGGCGGCGCTCGATTTCTCCTCCCTGGCTATCTCCTAGGCAGGGAGGAGAAATCGAGTGCTGCCCGATGGATCATCGCCATGTCGCCTTTTCAGAAGAGGAGCGCAAGTTGAGTATCGGTAAGATATTTTTTTTATAAATTTTTTATAAAAAAATTTAATGTTACTGTTCCTTTAAGATGTGCTAGCTCAGCTAGCTATTCATATCAAAACACGTTTCCCTCTAACAGTAAGGGGCACATTAACTAAGGGTCAAAGTGAATTTTCGAATTGCATAAACTTCAAATTTCAAGGTAATTTTTGGATATTTCGACCATCAAATAGGCCAAATTCGACTTCAACTTCGATTTGAAGTGAAAAGCTTGGACTTCGAAAATCGAAGTACCGTCTCTTTAAAAAAGTTCGACTTCGCCGTCTTAAACCTGCTGAATTGCTGTTTAGCCTATAGGGGACCTCCTATAACCTATCTTGAGTGTTTGGGCAAGTTTTTAGAAATCAAAGGATTTTTGGTAAAATTGTATGATCGTAAAATTAAATCGTTCAAATCATTAGATTCTAAGGATTTTGTCGTACGATCGTACGATTTTAAAAATCCCTCAACAACGACTTTGAATGTTGAACTACTCTATTCAATGGTCGAATTTCGACGTTTTTTGCACTTTAAAATTCGACCCTTGATAAATCTGCCCCTAAGGGTGTATCAAGTACAACATGTCTAAGGCTAACAATTTATACTTGTAATATGCTTTTTTAATAAGCTGTGCCTTTTCCTTTACTACAAATGCTGGTGGGTTCTGTTAGTGCCTGCTACAGTTTGATTTTTTTTTTTCTTCTCAAGGTGAATATTTGGGGCATGTGCACCTCCGCCCCACATATCTTGGCGAACGTTTCTTTTGGCTACAGCACTACTTAAAGGGACAGTATACATTTAAAAACACCTTTGCTAAAAATGAGCACATTAAATAGGACTTGTATTAAAATTACATTCTGTCTATTGTTTTAAATTAAAAAATCCATAATTTTCCTTTTTCTTTGCCATTATAAAGCACAAAGTTGAAAATTAGACTATGTTCACTGAACTCGCCTCAAACTTCCTTTATAAACAGGGTTCTCCCTACCTACCTTTACACAAACAAACCTTAAGTAATCAGAGGCCTTGGAAAGCTCATTTTTTTTCCTTGTGAGGCAGGGACAGAAGTGAGGCTAAGCCTACTTGACTGAACAGTATGGACAACTGTACAGAAAAACAGAAAATACTAGAAAGCTTGCAATTTATAGGATATTTACCAGCATATTTTTTGCTGAGCGTTTTTTTTTTGTATGTACTTGTTAGTTGAAGTTTCTAAACCTGACTGTTTTTCCAACCCGACTGTCCCATCTCAGCCTGTCAGTTAAAGTTTCCAATGCTAACGGACAAATATGCCACATGTTCCCTCCTATAGGAACATGGGGCATCAGACAGGTAATGTAAAAGCATTGTGCAAATACATAGTACATAGTTACATAGTTAAATTGGGTTGAAAAAAGACAAAGTCCATCAAGTTGAAAACCAAATGAAAACCCAGCATCCATACACACACCCCTCCCTGCTTTTAATTAAATTCTATATACCCATACCTATACTAACTATAGAGCTTAGTATCACAATAGCCTTTGATATTATGTCTGTCCAAAAAATCATCCAAGCCATTCTTAAAGGCATTAACTGAATCAGCCATCACAACATCACCCGGCAGTGCATTCCACAACCTCACTGTCCTGACTGGGGAGAACCACCTACGTTACTTCAAATGAATGTTCTGTTCTTCTAGTCTAAAGGGGTGGCCTCTGGTACGGTGATCCACTTTATGGGTAAAAAGTTCCCCTGCTATTTGTCTATAATGTCCTCTAATGTACTTGTAAAGTGTAATCATGTCCCCTCACAAGCGCCTTTTCTCCAGAGAAAACAACCCAACCTTGACAGTCTACCCTCATAATTTAAGTCTTCCATCCCTCCAACCAATTTAGTTGCACATCTCTGCACTCTCTCCAGCTCATATATATCCCTCTTAAGGACTGGAGTCCAAAACTGAACTGCATACTCCAGATGAGGCCTTACCAGGGACCTATAAAGAGGCATAATTAAGTTTTCATCCCTTGAGTTAATGCCCTTTTTTATGCAAGACAGAACTTTTTTTGCTTTAGTATCCACAGAATGACACTGCCCAGAATTAGACAACTTGTTATCTACAAAAAACCCTAGATCATTCTTATTTATACTTTATGGCAAAGTCATAAGTAGATTTCAAATGCAATATTATGATAGATGTAAAAAAAAGAGTTACATTTCTGGTGTAAGTATCTATTTAACCCTGTTTACTGCATTTCAACCTATACTCCAATGCATTTATGTTAACCAAACATGTCAGCAAGTGTATTGTTGTCTGGATGAATTACTATTGTTCTGTCAAATAAATCATCAAACAGAATATTTTTCATTCATTCAGTTCCTTCAATATTTATTAATCTGGCTGTAAGAGATGCATGCTATTGGTCAGCTATCTAGGCAGCAAAAGAGATGAAGGTCACAATATTAGCATAGGTTTCGAAAGACGTTTTGGATTGAGAAAAGTGGAAGCTTTGACAATGTATTGTAACAGTGTATCAAAGTGTGTGTAATATAGCTTTTCTTATTTTTATTTCCAAATTATTCACAGTGTGTCTCACGGAACTTATCAAGATCACCACTGGGCAGTATTTCAGAATTAGCATATGAAGGCACATGTGGCATATTCCCTTTCAAGAAAATTAATTCCTCTACTGAGGTGGTAGCAGCTGCGATCTGTGTGGTTACTGTGCATCTGCACTAAATATCTATTTAGGATGGAAACTGGTGGAAAATATACTTATAAGCAGATTAACTCTTAACCCTATAAGCACTTCAAGGACCAGCAATACACGGCATAAAAAATAATTTTGACAGTTTAATTTATGATAAAGATCTGCAAAGATGTGAGCTGGTTATGAATAAAGCTGATGAAAAGAAATTAAAATAAAGATTAAAATGCAAAAATTATTGTTTCTAATGTTTACTGTTAGCAATTATAAAATGAGATATTGATTCATTAGACATTACAATAAAATATAATACACAGCGCAGTTAACACTGGAGGTCTCATCATAAACAACGTAGCTTCTGGGTCTGGCCAGTCAACTGAATAATTATCACTTCATTTGCTTGTGTTAGTTATCAGTTTACCTTATGTTCGGCACTGCTTCTGTCTTATCCATTCCCCCTAAAATAACTCACAGAAATGAAAGTTACTTAATATACAAGGATGGTTGTTACAAATAATCTCATGCAGGAAGATATACATATGGTGGTAGAATTTTCGAATGTTATGTTCAACATAAGAACAGTACTATAAATAATACAACATAAGTCATTAAAGCAATGTGGTGTTCAGTGAAAATACTTTCTTAAAATAATTTAAAAAATATATATCTCGATACCTCCTTGATCCATTTACTTGTTTCATATACTGATGATTGTTGTATGCATTATATCAACATTAGGCAAGGCCGAGGGGATATCTCATGCTTCATGCAGGGTCATGTCCTGACCACTGAAACTAACAGAACCGGGGCAATAGTATTGCCTGGCCTATCCCCTCTCTGTCTTGCAAAAGAATCCCACTTGAGTTAGTCATCATGTAAGGAGGTGAAATGTATTTGCACATAACTAATAGTATCTCCTACCTTGGTACTAGGTGGCAGCGACACCTATTGTTGCCGCAACACCTATTGTTGCCGCATTGCCAGATTTGAAGTCTTAGGGCCTATATAAGGGGAATGGTGCAGCATTCTGTAGGCACCTGCTGTTGGACTAGTTTGTGGCAGGGCAGCTTTGAGACCAATGAGGAGAAAAAAAAGGAGTAGTAACTGCATAGTGCAACAACAGTAAGGGAAACAGCATCTAAGGCTCAGGTTATTTACTGGCACCTGATGTACTAATCAATATCCAAGTCACTTATACCCTTAATGGGACTGAACTAGGCAAATGCATAATGGAAAAGGACCTTGAAGTACTTGTTAATAATAAACTTGGCTGTAGCAAGCAATGCCAGTCAGCAGCATCAAGGGCAAATAAGGTATTGAGCTGTATTAAAAGAGGTATAGATTCGCGGGATGAGGGGGTTATTCTTTTATTGTACAGAAAACTAGTAAGGCCCCATCTAGAATATGCCATACAGTTTTGGTCTCCAGTGCTCAAACAGGACATTATTGTATTAGAGAGGGTAAAGAGAAGGGCAACTAAGCTGGCAAAAGGTATGGAAAATCTTAGCTATGAGGAAAGACTAGCCAAGTTGGGGTTGTTCACGCTGGAGGAGAGGGATGATATGATAACTATGTATAAATTTTTAAGGGGATCATATAATAATCTCCCTAATGCTTTATTTACCAACTGACACAAGGTCACCCATTCCAATTAGAAGAAAGGAGGTTCCGTCTAAATATTAAATAATGTTTTTTACAGTGAGAGTTGTGAAGATGTGGAATTTTCTCCCTGAATCAGTCATACAGGCTGATACATTAGATAGCTTTAAGAAGGTGTTGGATTGCTTTAACAAGGGATATAATACAAGGTTATGGAAGATAGCTCATAGTACAAGTTGATCTGGGGACAAGTCCAATCTTGAGCCAGGAAGGAATTTTTTCCCCCTCTGAGGTGAATTGGAGAGGCTTCAAATGTTTTTTTTTTTTTTGCCTTCCTCTGGATCAACTAGCAGTTAGGCAGGTTATATATAGACTTAAAAGGTTGAACTTGATGGACGTGTGTCTTTTTTCAACCTAACTTACTACATGTAAGTATGTGTGTATTCATCTGTCAACCTTTTCCTGATGCCACCATAATTTTGGCCTGGCCTAGGCATTCGTACATGTGCACCAGGTGGGTAGACAGTAGATATAAAGGGTCAAGCATACCTTGGAGGTAAGGTCGATAGATTGTACAAAGTGTTCACTGCATATGCAGTGGTTATATAGATACAAAGGAGGACACAGAAAAACTTGGGTTTTTAACTTTCCTTTTCAATCAAATATAAAGAGCATGACTGTGCACTCCATTTTTTTCTGCAGCTTTCTTTAAAATATAAATGTAATGATTCCATTCTCTCTATACATAACTACTTTACAAAATGTGGTTCATACAAGCTGTGATAATTCAGCCCAATATTGCTAAGCATCTGGTTAATTGAAATATTCCTATCTCATAGCAAGGAGACATGCC
Source organism: Xenopus laevis (assembly GCF_017654675.1). Classification (NCBI taxonomy): domain Eukaryota; kingdom Metazoa; phylum Chordata; class Amphibia; order Anura; family Pipidae; genus Xenopus; species Xenopus laevis. The sequence goes on along the minus strand of NC_054378.1, from coordinate 36,205,657 downwards.
TACCGATTGTTCCTTTGAATTGTAAAACAAGGAGCATACATGTTTACTACTGTATTGGTATTTGTGAGTAATCAGAGAGAAATCAGATACATTTTGTACACATGAAGATGTATATGTAAGATCATCAAATAGGCAAACCTTCATCTAATATATAACCTGGTGCATTGTATAACTCCAGTACTATGCAGATTTAATTCCCTTGGTTTGTAGACATGGCCTCCACAGTGCCAGCTTTAAAGTATTATTGCTAGATATGAATACCTTTTTAATTTTTTTTTCTGCACCACTTCTTCATGTTGAGGATAGTTCCTAAAAGCAACTTAATATAATGTTCAACAGAAAGCCATGGAACTCATAAAAGGAGTTGATAAGAGAACAATTGTCCAAATGACTTTTATTTACATAACCCGTATTTTAGACAAAAGTTTAATTAAATCCATAAAGGAATATTCACATAATTCAAATGAAGTTTAAATATTTATTTTGGAACTGGCTGTGGTTATTTATTTTATAATATTTGCCTGGATCTCTGTCTAGTACAAAATGGTCTTTTGGCAACCTTCAGATCTTAAAATTCCAGCTGATTCTGTCAGGTTTAATTTGCATTGCCAAACTCCCATCAATGTGCAACACAAAAAATATAGTCTTAGTGTTTGTTCAAAAGTGTTCAATAATAATTAAAAAACATTAAATTTAGTCTGCATTTACTGTAAGTAAGTTACCATTGCTGTGTACAATATAATATTTTAGGTTTGCATTAAATTATGCAAATATATATTTTATTTGCAAACATTTTCGAGGATCTTATCCTTGTGGCTTGTGCAGTCCACAGAGAGAGACATATTTAATTATTCTACTCTTTCCCCACACATTAAAATGTCTACAATAAAAGACAGATTCATAATTTTTTGCTGTTAGGAATTGCAAATCTTTGTACAATTTGCTGATTTCAACTTAAATTCATACCTGGCATCTCAAAGCCAATTGTTCAATAAATAGTTTAGTTTGTAGCCAGAACAATTTCACTGATGTTAAACCTTTGTTCCCCTAATAATGATCTCACCTAGGATACCTATTCTGCTGTTTAAGGAGTTGAAAATTCTCAGCCAAGGAATCACATCTGTCAGACTGAGGTACAGTAGTTTGCAGAGATCTTTCTCTTGTACCGTTGTGCCTGTGTAATTGCAAAAGTAGAGGAATTATTGGCAACATGCTAGTGATCCAATTTTTATGAGCTGGAAGTAAAAAGGAGCTGTTGTCCCTATTTTTCTAATTTTGTGGATCCTCTAATTTTCTAACCAGCCCGATTCCCAAACTAGCACATAGTACTGTACATGGATATGTTCAGTTTAACCCTTTCCCTGCCAGCCGTTTTATCCTAAATGCAAACATCTACTGCCAAGCAGTTTTTAGACATTTTGTACTCTTTCATTTTAAGGGCCTTTCCTGGGGGTTTTTTAGTTTACCCAGGAAAACAATATATTGTTTTTTTCAGGACAACCTGAGCTTTCAAAATATGCAATATTTTGGTGTCATTCTACTTCTGTAAAAAAATGATAGGCTTCTAAGTGTCTAATAAAATGAAAAAAATCATGTTTCACAAAGAACAATCACATATATCAGAAACTTCATTTATTTTATGTACGAGAACACAGCCGATTTGGAAAGGTCTATGTCCCCTGAATATGGCAATTCCAAATATATATCGTTTTATGGAGATTTCTCACTTGTATTGATCAAAATCTACAGTACACTACCACATTTCCAAAGCACCGCTCCACAAAATGGCACACTTCTCATTTCACGGCCAAACATAACAGTAGATTTAACCTAGAAAACTACCCATTATTAGAAAGAACAGATTCTGGAGAATCCAAAATATATCTATGTACTCCAAACTACTAAGTTGCAATTGTTTCCTAAAGTTAAAATGTTTTATAGAAATTGGTGAATTTTTTTTTTTGACCTCAAAGCTTCCAAGCTACAGCATCATATCTCCCACACATCATAAGGCACCCTAAATATGATTGCCAGGAGTCCGCTCAACAGTTTGATGCCCAACATGTATAGGTTTACTTAAGAATGAGGCATATACGGGCCCCAAAATTTAGACACCCCATTTGAGCTATCAGTTCTGTAATTCCAGATACTTCAAAATCAACACATTTAAATAGTTTGGGGGGGCAAAGGTAGAAAACCTCAGAAAACCATATATTTTTGGAAAGTAAACATTCCCCTGAATCCAAATTGGGTATGCATGTCTTTCTAACTCCAAAGCCACAAACCTTTCCTAAATTTGGCAATTTTGGTGAGATTTCCAAAAATCCCACATACTATTAGATATCAAGATCAATCACCACAAATCTAAAAGCCTGGGGTCCTCTGAACAGTTTGATGTCCAACACGTGTCTGCATAACTGTAGGTAGGTCCTGTGATGATCTCATCCCAGGACCCACGTGTACTCCCCCTTTGCTCCCCCTGCTCATTGCCTAGGAGGTTGGAAGAGTACCGGAGCCCAATGCAGAAGCGGCAATCACCGCTAATGCAGAGAAGAGCCCTTTACAGCCAAGAACATAGGTACTATGGGGCAGATTTACTAAAGGGCAAAGTGACTAACGTTAGCGAAAATTCACCAGCGTGACATAATTTCTTAACTTTGCTGATTTACTAATGGGCGCAGGCATAACTTTGATAGCGAAGGAGATAGACTGTAGCGGTAATTCACTCCCTTGCACCTGGCAAAGTTGTGCTTTGGCGAATGGACGTAACTATGCAAATTCACTAAAAAGCGGATTTTACTGAATGTTATCTCTTGCACCAGACTTGCCTTAGCCACTTTAGACCAGGCGAAGTGCAATAGAGTAGATAGGACTTCCTCAAAAAAAAGTCCCAAAAAACGCTGGCGACTTTTCATTTTTCAGGGTTATAGGCTGCAAAAGATGGTAAATTTTTTCTGGGGTACCCGGCTTCCCCCCTACATTTCCTAACATATGGCACATAAACTATACACTGGGCTCATGTGTAGGGCAATATAATAACTCTATTTTATTTTATTAAATAACTTCTTGTGTAGTGTAATGTATTGGCTGCAACATATACGTCCATTCAACTTTAACTTCCCGCCGTATGCATATTAGCCAACACTAGCACAACTTCGCTTTGCTTGCCGCTGTAACGCTAGCGCTACTTCGCCAGCGTTCGGCACCCTGAATGCAACTTCAGATTTTAGTGAATTAGCGTTGTCCTGATGAATCTACGCCTGGCAAAGTGTTGCGAAACGACCAAAGCAGACGCTAGCGTAAATTCTGCGCTTAGTGAATCTGCCCCTATGGGCTTAGCAGTTGGGGCTTTTCCCTGCAAAAACATGGTACCTATGTTCTTGGCAGGTAAAGGGTTAAAGGGCTGAATGGATGCAAAAGTGCCAAGCACTTCTGTATAGTTACTCTTCCTTGCATCCTTTCAGACATTTTGAGTTGACTGGACACCCTATGTCACAGCAGACTTGCAGTCAAATAATCCAAGCAAATGATGTAGTCAAATCTCTGATAATTTTGAGCATAACGTGCATCCAGTTTGGCAAAATTGCATGTGTCCAAGTGCGATTGGTACAAATCCAAATAATGCTGCAAATATGCTGCAGCGGGGGGGGGTGCTGCATTGTGGGTAAAAACTTTGTGAATTGTGTCTGTAATTGAACTTTGCATGCTTAAGTTCAGTTTGCATGACCCTTAATGCAAACATGTTCGTTTACAGGTGAATGTCATGGAAGTTACCATATCATATCACAAAAGGTAGATAATGATATAACATTTTGACAGAAGCTTATTGAAATTGTAAATGAAAAATGTCTAAACATTTATTGAACAGGGTAACCGTTACTTGTAAACTGCTTTTGTAGAACAGATAAACTTGTATTTTACTTAGTCAAAGACATACAATTGTATGTCTTTATGAATCTGGGAATTGTTATATACAGGTACGGAATCTGTTATCAAGGAAACTCATTATCCAGAAAGATCCAAATTATGGAAAGGCCATCTCCCATAGACTCTATTTTATTCAAATAATCCAAATTTTAGAAAATGATTTCCTTTTTCTCTGTAATAATAAAACATTACCTTTTACTTGGTTCAAACTAAGATATAATTAATTATTATTGGAAGCAGAACCAGTGTATTGGGTTTATTTAATATTTACATGATTTTCTAGTAGACATTAGGTATGAAGATCCAAAATACAGAAAGATCCATTATCCAGAAAAACCCAGGTCCCAAGCATTCTGGATAACAGGTCCCATGCCTGTATAGCCATTTTACCACTTTGAGCAATAGAAGATGGAAAGGTAAAACAGTTGCTCTATTTCAAGAGCAACTGTTCCATCAAGATCTTAAATTAACTGAATGAATAAAAAATTAAATAAAGATGGTATTTATCTCTAAGACCAGTTGTTCTATGCTTACATATTATTTACTATTCTTACCTTTGCCTTGTACATTAAATCTCACAATCTCGTGACTTTTATGAATACAATATATTTTCTTAAAATGTTTTAAATTTTTATCTGGAGATAGTAGTGATGTGGAAAAATTTGTCACGGTCGGCACCCAACACCAGAACAGATGCCAAGCACCCTGGTCTTGGCTCGTACTTCACTTGTTAAGTGACCGCCTTTGGCCTCGGGAGGAGCCCTTGGCTTACTCAGATGCCACCTGGACTTATGAGAGGTGCAAGGCGTAAGTTCTGGCAGGCAATGGGGCACAACTGTTTACAAGGATGCTGGAAGATAGGAAGCCACCAGGAACAGGCAGGCCGGGCCAGCACAAGCAGTTAGAATAGTCAGACAGGCCAGAATCAGGATTAGAGATCGTAGAATAGTCGGAGAACAGGCAAGGTCAGGATTGGAGAGAACAACGTAGTTTCAGGCAGGCAAGGTCAGGATTGGAGAGAACAACGTAGTTTCAGGCAGGCAAGGTCAGGATTGGAGAGGTCAGAGTAGTAAGCAGGCAGGCAAGGGTCAAACACATTAGATCAAACAGGAATCACACAGAACAAACACCCAGGAACAAGCTAATTGAACCTAACAACGGGCAATTTGCTGAAAACCAAGTTCCCCTTTTAAACTGTTTGAATTCCACGCCAATTGCGCACTGGCGTCATCAGGCCAGCGCGACTGCACCTTTAAATAATGTGCGTGCCCTAGAGGACTGGAACCAGCATGGAGCAGGGAGCAACGCGACGGGCATCCACACCGAGGATGCGGCATGGACCCCGCTGCCGCTAGACCATCAGGGTAAGTTCCTTACACAATTCATTCAACTAAGCTTGCGTATGGTTAACCAGATGTGTGCATTCATTTGCCAAGTGTGTCTTACTCAGGAAACAATTGAATAGCTTTAAACCTTCTTTAATAGTGATGGGCGAATTTGAGGCGAATTTACGTGTTTTGCCACCGGCTAGTAAATCCGCAAAATTGCAGGGAAAAATCGCAGACGAATAATCCCTGCGTCCAAAAATCTGCTGTATCGAAAAATCAGCCGCACTGAAAAATTTGGGTGCGCATCAAAATAGTTGCGCGCATAAACATTGTCGTGCGTCAAAATTATTCGAATGCCCATTGACTTTAATGCATTTGGTCAAAATAGGCATACGTATAACAATAATTCTGATGCCCATTGACGTCAATGCATTTTGCAAATTTATCACTGCTTCACAAACTTTGCAAGAAATTCGTGAATTTTTCTGCGAAACGGGACAAATTCTCCCATCACTATTCTTTAAGCTTTGACTGAGTGAAGCAATTTATGGGGAAATGTAATAAAGGTGGGTAACGGAAAAACTATTTGCAATGCAAAATGTATGCCTTTGGACAAATACATTTTCCTTTGTGCAAATCTAACATAGCTTTTGCAAACCCAGAAACTGTTTAGCGACTGCTTCCAACAGTGGAAGAAACATTGCAGATTTTTATAGTTTTTGCCAATACATATTATAGTCAATGTAAAAACATATTACTGAAAAAGGTATGTTTGCTCCAAAAGATTGTAACACATTCATTGTGTGCAAATAAAATTCACAATGCAATAACAGTCTTAAGAAGAATATTACATTGCGACATGCACATTTTTATTCTTATTTGTGCAAATAGTTTTTGTGGCTTTTATTACATTTCCCCATTATTGTTTTAGCAACCATTTAATCTAAATGCAGTGATCTTTTGCTAATTCCAAAGGACAAGTATTATTGTTAGGGCAATGCAATTTAATAGGTTCAGGAATATAGATAAGTTAAAACATATTTTTCACCCCCACAGTAAGGCAAATCGTCTTCTGACCCAGGCCTGTGTGCAGCATTGCTTGACCTGTGACTCTCTGGTTAAGGTTTGTGCACAGTATAGTACTTCTGGCAAATTACCTGTACTGTGCATGTGCACATTGGAGCAGAAGAAATGGATAATGCATAAGAAAACAGAGGAGAAGAGGGTAAAGCATAGCAGCTTTAACATCTTGGGTCAGTGCAATTTTATGGAAACGAAGCACTGGCACATGTCTGAAATTTAGTCAATTATCTTACAGGGACAGGCAGCATTGTACAAAAAATAAAGTCATCTCATGTACAGGCTTCCTCACTCATACCTATACTGGTAGTTAGTGTAAACCTATTTTAACCCCTTCATGTATTATAGGATGTACAGCATCAATATCTTACCATATACATTTGCTAAATGAAAGGATACTGGGAATTCCTCTCAATGGCAGTGCCTCCACCTAGTGGGATCTGGGGATACACCTATGGATGGCCCCACTAGGAAACAATTAAACACACCAGTGCTGCAAACAATATATGACTTTATATATGCATAAAGAACAGCAAATTGCATTAAAGGGATACTGTCATGGTAAAAAAAAAATTCCCAAAATTAATCAGTTAATAGTGCTGCTCCAGCAGAATTCTGCACTGAAATCCATTTCTCAAAAGAGCAAACAGATTTTTTTATATTCAATTTTGAAATCTGACATGGGGCTAGACATTTTGTCAATTTCCCAGCTGCCTCAAGTCATGTGACTTGTGCTCTGATAAACTTCAATCACTCTTTACTGCTGTACTGCAAGTCGGAGTGATATCACCCCCTCCCTTTTCCCCCCCAGCAGCCTAACAAAAGAACAATAGGAAGGTAATGAGATAACAGCTCCCTAACACAAGATGACAGCTGCCTGGTAGATCTAAGAACAACACTCAATAGTAAAAACCCATGTCTCACTGAGACACATTCAGTAACATTGAGAAGGAAAAACAGCAGCCTGCCAGAAAGCATTTCTCTCCTAAAGTGCAGGCACAAGTCACATGACCAGGGGCAGCTGGGAAATTGACAAAATGTCTAGCCCCATGTCAGATTTCGAAATTGCATATAAAAAAATCTGTTTGCTCTTTTGAGAAATGGATTTCAGTGCAGAATTCTCCTGGAGTAGCACTATTAACTGATGCGTTTAAAAAAACCATGTTTTTCCATGACAGTATCCCTTTAACAATATTAATTAATTAACCCTGCCCTGGGGTACCCATGTGATAATTACACCCTGGCACAGTCTACACACAGTCCCAGTCCCAAGAACTCTTTACCCCAGGTAGCGCTACTTGCCCCCTATAACTCTCCTTTGGTTAGAGGCGGTAGCTTCCACATAGCAGGTTATCGAGCACAACCTGTGCTCACACAGAGGACACATGCTGGAACATTTTAATACCCTTTCCTCAGGCCAAAACAGGCATTGCCACCAGCAAAAACAAATCACACCATTCTCAGTGAAACTGAAAGTAGACAGTCATGGCACATGGCAGCTAAGCTATATGAAGAAATTACACAACAGTGACACCTTCTAGCTAAATCAGGAATCTACCGGGCACACTATATTAGGGACAAGGACTCACTCCCCCTCCCTTATCCAGTTTAGGCCCAACACTTAGCTGGCCACAGCAGGGGATTTCGAACCATATGGAGATTTTCAGACCATAGAGGAACTTAACCCTATGGGTCCCTATATTAGCAAGCCTGAATATTATATAAACTGTTCAAAAAAGCGAACTGATTTAAGCATTTTCTAGCAAAATAAAATAGTAACCAACTCTTGCAATAAGGTGGTAAATTAATTACGCATTTTTAAAAGTCTGCCTCAGTTAAAGATTATAAAATTCATAAATACATTTAGTATATAGGTCACTATAGACAGAACTATGCAAAAATGTCCACCTGTCGTTTCAAATTTTTAAAAACATGTGTATTAATATTTGTTAATATTAATTATTTATACTAATAGCCCTTGTATGTTAGAGCAGCTTCTTCTCTTGGTGGGATATATTACCTTTTAGCCACAATACCATCAATGAGAACTGGGAACTGATGTTGAGAGAACCAGCCTAACTTGCACTCAGTGTTTCCATTAATCCCACAGATGCTCACTTGAGGTCAGAGTTGTTTGCAGGTCATTCAGTTTCTACTTCTTGTATTTCATCAAACCCATTTGTGAGGAACACTCACCCTGGTGGTCTAGTGGGCCGGCAGAGACGCCCACTGTGTTGATCCTTCCTCCATGCTGCTGAAGCTCCTTATGTTGCACATGGCGCACATCTCCTGGATTTATGCACAAATGACACTGGCGTGATGACGTCATTGCGCAATGGCGTGAGATTTAAAGGTATTGAAAGGGACCTTGTAGATTTTCTCACTGCCCGTTGTTTGGTTCCATTTGTGAGTTCCTGGGTGCTATTCTTGTTTTATTCTGTCCTCCGATTCCTGTTTTAACCCCAGCCTGCCTGACTTTCTCCTGACTTCTGTGATCCTGACCTTGGCCTGTTATCTGACTATTCTACACTCCATTATCCAACCCGTGCCTGTTTGACTACTCTGATTGATCTTCTGGTTTTTACCCTTGCCTGTCTGACTCCACTTGAATTCTGTTCGCACCAACCCGGGCTGTTTGACTACGTTTTTGTCTAACCCTTAAACTGTGACCTTTTGCCTTAACGATCATGCCCCTCTGCTCGTCCAGAATCCTTGCTTGGCTCCTCTCATTATAAGACCTGGCGGCATGCAAGTAGCCGAGGGCTCCTCCCGAGATGAAAGTGGCTGTTAAAGGCAGAAGTAAGAGCCGAGACCAGGGAGCCTAGCATTGGTTCTGGATTCTGGGTGCCGATTCGTGACACCATTCTATCGGGGAATGTAATATGATTCATTAGCAAAAAAACATTTGCAAACTAACTGGCGTAGAGGACAATTTGTTAGAGAAAGAGACCGCCGCTAGCGAAGTTTCGCACACTATCGCCAGGCGAATTTCCACTCAGGCGAATGATCATTAATCCACAAATTCACTTAAGTGTGAATTTTACAGAACGTTACCTCTTTTGCCAGAGTTTCCTTCACAACCTTAGATCTGGCGAATTGATAAGATGAAGCTATATCCTCCTCAATCTTATGTCAGTGACATCATATCCTATATGCTGGAAAGTCAGAAAAGTTCTGAAAAAACGCTGGCGTTTTTCATATTTGAAAGTGGGATTGCCTTCAAAAGTCCTAACTATTAAAGATTTTTGTGTACATTTTCAACCATTTCAAGCATGTCACATTTGTTTTAGGGTTGGCTCATGTCTAGGGCATTAGAGGATCTCTTTTGTCTTTATTATGCTTCCTTGGACATTTGTAATAATAAGTGGCACCAAAATCTCTAATAAAGATGTCTATACGACCTATATGTACCCGTCCTATTCAAATTGACAAGCGTAAGAGTAGGCAGAAATGAACACTAATGAAAGTTTGCTATGAAATACTCACGCTGACACATTAACACTAGTGAAACTTCGCCAGTATTCAGCTAACTTCGGATTTTAGGGAATTAGAGTAGTGGTAACGAATTTACGCTTGGCGAAGTGATGCAAAGTGTGTAGGATCCTTGGCTGGCAAAAATTTGCCCATTAGTGAATTTGCCCTCTTGACTTCCTCGCAAAGTTTGCAAACAAATGGCTTTTGTGAACATGAGCAGTGTATGTAATAAAATGTCGCAATAGCAAAGCATTTTTTTCAAGAAATATTTAGCAGGTGATAATGCTTACTTTTGCTTAGCGATAATGAGAGATGTAATATTCATCAGTGAATGAATTTACATTGCGAGCACTGCTAAACATTTGCAAAAATGCCATTTTAAGCAACGCTTGCAATTTTAATTGCATTTCCCTTTATACTGTATGTCTCCCATTGCACTGGGCCATTACTGTACTCAAGCAGGAAATATTCTTCCCCATAAATTTGTCACAAAATTACCATTCTTCAGAAAATGTATTGTCAATTTCATAGAGATAACACAACACTATTAAAACTTGGGTGAAAAAAATATGGTTTCAATGTATGATGACTGTATACCTTTAATATGATAGCACATATTCTTTACAGCCTGCTTTATAGAGTTAAATTGTTGAATTTGATCTTATTTACATTTAAAAACAGATTTTAGTGAATTGCTTTCCATCAAGATATTAAAAACACATTTTACAATTCCTTGCTTTTGTTTAAGAAAATCATTTTGTTTTTATAGGTAATATTGCAAGGTCGTAGCTGATGTAGACCATCCATTTTCTGTTTATTGTTCAGCGACTGTGAAAGTTAAGCTAATCTGGCTTTGTGGTATTTGACATACCAATAACAACCTTTAAACATTCACAATGCCTTTCATAAAATATAATAAGGCAGCTTGCATGTAGTTTGTACCTTTCCCATTGTGCAGAAAAATAAGTGTACATGTAGAAAGGAAATACATATTGAATTAAGATAAGAAACTATGTTACTATTCTGGCAGTGCTGAGAGCCATGCATGATTCATATTATGAAATATGATGCTGTCACATTCATACACATTTTCATCCCCATGAATGCAAGTCACAAAAATTAGAAATACTCAAATGAATGGCTATGTCAACAGAACAAACCTTAAGTAAGTTTAATGCTTTTTATTGCCATTGTTATTCAATAGCGCCAGATACTTTACCTTGAATAATCACTGATGGACATTGATTTTGTCTTTGCTCTTCACAGCACAGCAAAATTAATGTGAAAGTCAGGGTCGAACAAGTCCCAGCGGTGTCCTATGCTCTGTGCTGAGAAGCACAATTCAAATACTAAAGAACTGGCAATCAACTAAGACCCATCATGCATTGTTAAATTAATGTCTAGAAATAGACACCACAAGAGAATTTAATTTAACTTTGGAGGTTAGATTCCTCAAAACACTTTATTGTGCAGGTTGATTTACACAATGTTAATTTACTCCATAGCAATACAATATGATTTACTTTGATTGATTTATTGCACCATATTTTAATTGGTCTGAATATGTCACTTCCTGTACTTTGTGACTAAACTACTGGATTTCTTTCTTTATAGAATGGCAAAGTCCTAATTTAGATATTTTAAAAATCAGAACTGTTTATTTGGTTATATTTAATATTAGATTTATAAATTGTGCTTAAAACACAATACAAAATAAACACCATCATTTAGTTGCAGAAGGTTAAGTATGGTGTATTGTGTGTTGTGCTTACAGTATACCTTAACATGTTTACACTTATACACATACAGATGAAGCCACTTTGGTTTGTGTGTTTAACATAGAATATCTAAACACATTTAACCCACTTATCCTATTTAACAGAAAATTGTGTCACAGCATCCCATCTACCTAAAGCTTTCACCATTGTGAACAATGGTGTTTTGGTATGCTAATGAAAAGGCTAAATGCATTAAATGAGTTAAGAAGACTTTAGTTAAAAACAGTTTCTTTAGTTAATTCCAAGTCATGATGCATTTAACACACAAATCCCGGTGGCTTCATCACATACATACAGTACATACACAAAATAAAAACATATATATTCAGTGAAATATGGTTCTAAGACTTGAGGAAATAAACAAGCCAATTGATTTATATAATATATTTATTTTGGCCAAATAACTGCTTTGAAAACATTATTTTATTTTGCACAGCCTATTTACCCAGTTTAATTTTTACACTGAACACTGTAAAAATGAAACTGGGTAAATAGGCTGTGCAAAATAAAATGCAGTTATTTGGCTAAAAAAAGTTATATATATATATTAAATTTGAACACGTAACTAGCATATACTTCTTGCTTCTTATACAATTATTCCAGGTATTCTCTAGCAACCCTGAACCCTGCTTCGCCTCATGCCAACACACATCATATTGATGCAAGAAGACTGCAATGAGGGATCGTAGGTTGTGCTCTGGGTGAGGCTTGGAGAATTAAAGAGAGCAATACAAGATTTGTATAACAAGAATCTTTGCTTACATCTTTAATTGTAATTGTAATTAGGATCATTTCAAATGGATGAAAACGGAGTGTTGAGTGTTTTATGCATACAAGGTCTGCAGAAAAGACCACAAGAGTTTCTCAAACATAGACATCATTTTGCCTTACACAATTATCAGCATTAGCATGAGTTTTCAAAAGTATTATATTTTATTCACTATAATATTCACTTTCACTTTTAACATGTTTTGTTCCCTTCCATTTTTGCTTTAGCAGCAAATCCCTATGTTAAAGTGATTATTTTCTTGTTTAAAGAATTCTGTTGAGATGCCAACCCGTTTTATATTGACACTGACAAACCATCCACAGTGACTCCCTCCCAGAAAAAGAGGCACCTCTTACTAGGGTGGGGGAGGTTTTGTTCTGCCAAAGATGTTGTACTCAGTATGTAGCCTGCCTCTACCACCTCCAGCCTCTCCTGTTATGAGCAGTGTGGAAGTGCCACGGAAGTCCGCCTCAGAGGTAATTATACTAGCAGCACTCCTGGATGAAACGTTAGTTGCTACATGTGGCAGGGGTCGTGGACACATCCCTTCCACCAACACCAAGGATTAAGCTAATACTTTTGCTTCTACTAAAACTACCAGCCACTCCCTCTTCAAGTAAGTAGCTACCACCATATGTGGCCACTGAGGACAAATCATTCTGGGTCCAGAGAACTATTAACAGCATGATTAACAGCTATGACTTCTGGGGCTTCTTCATGCCCTATGCCCCGGATGGGTCTATAATGAGGTGGAAAAGAGCCTCTGTGAATGGATCTACAGGGAACTCCATAGGAAGGAGGGCATAAACTCTGAGGGTCTCTTACAAAGTGACTCCATAAAGAGGGACAGAGAGATGTGAACTTTCTCTACAATATTGTCCATGAGTGGCAGTTCAGCCAAACTATCCTGAAGCATTATGTGAAAAGATGCGGAAGGTACCAAGAAGAATGTGACTTTAGCCTCAGCGAGGATCTTCCAAATGCAGGACAAGCTGCACCCCAACTTCTATTTGCCCTATGAGGTTACCTGGGCCATATTCGGTTCAAGAAGATGAGCATCCACAGTGTATCCTTAGGGACTTTTGATGCTTTGGAATCCCAATGCCTGATTTAAAGGAACAGTAACACCCAAAAATTAAAGTGTTTTACAGGAATGACAATATAATGTACTGTTGTCCTGCACAGGTAAAACTGATGAGTTTTCTTCAGAAACTCTATTATAGTTTATAAACAAACTGCTGTGTAGACATGGAGGCAGCCATTTAAGGATCAGGATACATAGCAGATAATAGTTCTCTTCTATTACAGAGAGCTTATTTGTTATCTGCTGTGTATCCTGTGCCTTTTCTCCTTTTTCAGCTTTGAATGGCTACCCTGTAGATACACAGCATAATATAAACTATTGTAGAGCTTCTGAAATAAACACACATTTTTACCAGTGCAGCACGGCACTACATTATGTATATTTTCATTACTTTAAAAGACTTAAGACTTAACTTTTCCTTAAGAAAGTGATCTTATACAGACACTGATGATGGTTGTAATAATGTTATAAGTTACTGCAACTGCTATTTTGCACTTACATTTTCTCCATGCAGTATTGTATGTCTTTCTCTCCACAGTAACCATTGTCAACTGATATTCCTCAGGAGAGGATACCAGAAGAGGATGTGATGGTTCTGTTTATTTTGCACTATTTTCAAATGTTATTTTGATAATGTGTATTTTGTATTTTTGCACCATTGTCGGGACAAAATGATCTTTTCCCCCGGGTGTATGCAAGGACCCATAGGTTTACTTAGTCCCTATGGCTTTAAATCTCTACACTTTCTTATTTCCCTAGTTGCTGGACAAATGCCCATGTATCTAGTTATTTAATTTGCATATTTGTATTATTGGTCTACTGGCATATGACCACTTCTTGCCACACTTTAACATAGTGCCTGATAAGGGGTGGATCTTTCTCTTCTGCTTCTGGTTGCTGACCCAGCTGCATCTGTTCCAGGAAGTCTGGGTACACCAAGGCCTAGTAAAGCTGTTCTGCCCTAGAGGGATCAGTTCCTCTATTGCTAAATTGGGGGGCAGGGACCCCGTGAATGAGGCTTAGCCAGAGACAGGTTAACACTTTAATAGTACTCTCTAGGTAAGTAAGATAGAGAGGTTAAATATCATGAGCAGTTTGTGCTCCTACAATGATTGTAGTAGGGAGTAGCTCTCCCGTAGGCTCTGAGTTTGCCTATAGTGAAGTTACCACAGCTGTATAGGGGAAAAAGGCATAAATGTATTCTCCCTGATCATTCAATGTATGTGGGGTTGCTACATTGTGATCAACCATCATTTTTACCAGCCAGGCCGGTAAAATACCGGCCAGGTGGCAACCATAACTGTATGGGATCTGGACAACTCTTGGGCATTCCATCCTAGAGGTGTACCTTCAACTACCCTAAATGCTTCCACATGGTGTCACATCTTGCTGTCTCTGCTTAACTGTTTGGGCATTTTCACCATCTGCTAATACCTTACCTCTGTGGACTGTGAGTAAAACCCTGTGGATCTATTGTCTTGGCCACATTTTGTTTGTTTGCTGCAAGAACCTCCCGGTGTCCTTTATTTTATTTTTAAGTACAGTAGCCTATATGAATTGTAGTTCAGCTACACCTTTCCATCCTACCTTCCACATAGAGAAGGTTCTGCCTTCAGTGTTAGAAAGTCAAATGTAACCCTTCAACTTCAGTCTGACAAAATACAAAGTAAGGAGGGCACATTTATCTGAAAAGTTATTTTCTTTATATCCTTTATTAGGGACATATAAGTGTGTGGGCGCAGGGGAACTTGCGGCATTCCTTAGGTCAATTATGACCAAAATGGAAAATAATGCTAAAATGTTTAAATATCTTGAAAGAGGGACAAACAATCCATGTAATGCACATGCCAAACAGTGATGTCACTTCTGCTATTTCATTTCTGCTGATGTCACGTCAGCAGAAACCAGCGCTTGGCTAAGAGTGCTGTTAATCAAACTCCCAGAGAGAAAAGAAAAATTAACAATTTGCCACCACTGTTTGGCATGTGTATTACATCTGAGAATTTTAGAGGTTTTAGAGGTACAAGTATAGATCAGTTATCAGGAAACCCATTTCCTTATTCCGGAAAGAACATCTCCCATAGACTCCATTATAATCAAATAATCCAAATTTTTAAAAATTATTTCCTTTTTCTCTGTAATAATAAAACATTTTTACTTTTTCCTCACATCTGTTGTACATATCAAAATGATGTAGATTTAGAAGCCAAATGCATCTAAAGTATGCAGTGAATACACTTGTTTCTTTTTCAATATAATGAATTGTGAACAAAACTAAAATATTTGATATACAGGAATGCATTTATAACATAAAAATGTAAACTGATGGCATGTTATAGTTTTCTAAACTTTTTTTTTTTTTACTATTGAGCACTACTGAATTTCAAGCTATTTTTTGTGTACTTCGACTAGGGAATAATCCAAATTCGATTTGAATTTGAAAAAATGTAGAAAAATTAAAAAATCGTTTATCATGTTGTCTCTTTAAAATTTTGACTTCGACCATTCGCCATCTAAAACCTGCCGAATTGCTGTTTTAGCCTATGTGGGACCTCCTAGAACCCATTTGGAGTCAATTGGTGGACTTTGAAAAATTTAACTTTTTTTAGGAAAAACTTCAAATCAAATTCGATTGAATGCATTATTCCTTCAATTTGTACAATTCGAATGTGGCCGAATATTGACCTATTCGATCGAAAACTGACCTATTCAGCCAAAAAAAACTTCTTGAATTCGAATTTTGAAGTTTCTTCAATTTGAAATTTGACCCTTGATAAATATCCCCCTATATGATGAGTTTAAGAGGGTTATTTAATAAAGGGCAGATTTATTAAGGTTCAAATTTTCGAGTTGGACTTTTGGTCAAAACTCGAGGAAATAATCCAAAATCGAATTCAAATTTGAGATTTATCATACTTGGACCTTGGGAACATAATAGCCTTGCTGACATTCGAGTATAGTCAAATTTAATTTGAGTTTTCGGGTAATTAATATTCGTTCGAATTTTAGATATTTGATTTTTTTCAGAAAAATTATACTATTTGAATTTTGAGGTAATTTGAATTTTAAAAACTCTAATATTTTACCTTTTTACCTTTAATAAATCTGCCTCTAAAACTCATCACTTTATCAAAAATTTGACCAAACTCCCAAACCTGAATACCCTCAATTTACAAATAAAACTTCTCTAAAAAATTGGTGCGACAAAAAATCACTGCAAAATCGAGTGTTAATTCGAATCATGCCACTTGAGTTGTTGCCCTAGTGCAAACAGCCCAAAATTATTGAGAATCCTGAAGGTAAAATACATGTTCTAATTGTTACAAGGACAATCTGCCTTTGATTTCTACATAATTTTGAAAGGTTTTAGCTGGAGTATTTCCGGATTAGAATTTTTTTTTCTAACAGGCCCATTTATCAAACATGGACTTTTAGTAGTTCTAGGGATTTTTGAAACAAATACACTGATTTCCACGAACGTCAGTTGGTCCAAACTGAAAAATAATGAACAGGGAAAAAGTCGCCAAAACTGCAACTTTTAAATTTGTTGCACGATAACTATGACTTTTTTTGTCAGTCAGTATTAAAAACAAATGAAAACATAAAAAAACATAAAGCAAAGAAAGATATTCCAGTTGTAAAAGGGACATCTGCCATTGACTTATATTCAGATTCGGAATTGTCCCCACTTTGTCGCATAATAAAACCTGGAAAGGTCGTAATTTTTTCCATAACCTTTTTGGGGTTTTGACTATAAAAATACCCCAAAAAAGTTGTGGTTTAGTGCATTGGTCCCTGGGAGGCACATTTTTTAAAGGTTGAACTTTGAATTCATATGAGTTTTTAAAAACTTAAACCTAAACTCCCATAAATTAGAAATTCAACCAATTGAAATTTATTAAGAAAATCTAATTTGTAAAACTCAGATTAATTGAATTGACCCGAAAACTCGAATCAAATTAGATTCGAATTTGATTTGAGTTTTTTTCTCTAAAAAACACAAACTCAAACGTCAGGAAGGCTGCAAACAACTTCAAATTGATTCCTGGATCTCTCCCATTGACTTAAATAGCAATTTGGCAGGTTTTAGGTGCAAATAGTCACATTTGAGTTCTTAAAGGGCCAGAATATGATAAATCTTGAAAAACAAATTCAAATTTTTTAAAAAAAACTCTAATCGAATTTGAATAACTCCCTAGTCTAATTTGACAGTTTTGACCATAAAAAAAAATCGAAAATTCAACTTTGTATTCTAATTTTCAGTTTGACCTTTGATAAATCTGCCCCTTAATGTCATTATCTTAAACCTCTTCCAAGTTGAATGGACCTTCCTAAAGATTTTCACAACTTCACCATTGCATATTATGAGCTGATAGCCTTAATGTATAAATTTAAATTGTCCCAGATCTGCTTAGCTGTTCATCTGTGCTACTCTAGAGGTTTCTCATCGTGAAGGAATTGACAAAATCAGAGTAAATGTTAATGATGTTATTATTACTAGCCTACAGGCATTTAGGCGGCGATCTAGCATAGAGATGGAGGACTCTCCCATCATTGATGCTCTAACCGCCAATAACCCCAAGAAAAGAATATCCACCTTATATAAGTTGCTTTGTAAACCACAATATGTGGATTCTGAAATCAAGGCCAGAGTAGCATGGGAGGCTGATGTTGGCATGATAACTGATGATCAGTGGGAATGGGTGTTGAGCACCCCCAAGATAGTAGCCCATTCCTACAGGCACGGCCTACTCCAGCTGTACTTGATTCATAGGGCGTATTATACAGTACACAGATTGTTTGTCATGAAGCTGTTACCTTCTCCCACATGCCCCAGATGTGAGTTGGAACCTGCTACTCTACTGCACACACTATGGGAATGTTGCAGGGTCAGGTTATATTGGGAAGAAATTACTCTTTGTCTGTCCTCGATGGTACCTGATTGGGGTAAGGGAGATGCTAGGTCTTGCTTGTTAACCATTGATCTCAGTGATGCGCTAGACTCACATACCAGGCTTTTTATCACCAAAGCATTATTTCAGGCGACCCTACACTGGAAAGACCTAACCCCACCTGTATTTCGTGAATGGCATCAAGCAATGGTTGATTTAGCTGCGCTGGAACGGGTGGTGTTGGGAAAAAGGGGGCAAATGCTTAAATACATCCAAATTTGGAGACATTGGTCTAGCCATGTTGAAGCGCTTGAAAATGGCTCTATTTAGGGAGTGGTTCCGGATTAAGGTTCTGGGCTGGGAGATGGGACGGTATAGGCCGTGCATGTAAGGTACCCCTGTTACAACTGCCATTATTTACAATTGTACAATTTGTCACAATTCTTGTACACTGCATTTATTGATGTACCCTTTTAACATTGTTGTGCAGTATTTGTTTCAATAAAATCTTCTTTGAGCAAAAAAAAATGTTAATGATGTTGTTTTGTTAGAAAAAAGGCTAAAGTATAACTGAGAGTACAATGTATTTCTAATTGGGTGTATGAAGAAATGTATAAGCCTATGCTAGGAAACCACTCCTCATTTGCATAGAATATGCTTATTTTTTATCATGCCTATTTTTGTAGCTACATGTAACTCATAAGATATTATTTTTATTTTTGTCCACCCTAAAAAGATAGCATGTGGCAGGCACCTTAGAGCCAGGTCTGTCTTTTGTATTCTGTTTATTAGCTCCCAAACCCTATACATACTGTAACTACTTGATAAAAATAATAAACATGAATAATCTGTTATAAGGACAAACATACTGTAACTGATTTTTGCATTTCTTTTTCCATCTTAATATAGAGATAAAAAGTAAACCGTGTTATTAAAGCTTTGTTGCATAATATGGTATGATTATTTGAACAGCTCCCAGTAAGAGATTTTAACATTTTTAACATTATCTTTTAAATAATCTACATCGTGCAATTCTTTAATACAACAGCATTTCAACAGATTTTATTTATTACAATACAGTCCAGATGCAATTCTTTGATAACCAATGGGAATTTACACAAAATGAAAATGATCATTTCTAGTCAATAAAATATCAGTTCTTTATCAGTTTTTTCCTTAATATGCGTGAAAAATGTGCCCATATGGAAACAGCATGTGTTTCCAGTTATGCTCTGAAAACTGCCATGCTTCTCTAGCAAAATAATTACAATAATTTATTTATACTAACCATCCTGTATGGAAACATTAGGTTAGGAAATGTATAAAAATGCATACAGCATTTAATAATGCATACAGCACATAGAAAAATGTTGACAGATATCGATCTATTTTTTTTTAATATAATAGAATAAATTGTGAGTGTTACATAACAAAGAATCCTGCCAAATCTATAAATCAAATGGATAATACTTTGCCTTTTTCCCACCATGAATATTAAAAATTAGCTTGCAGCTGAGCTTCATTCCGTTGTAAAGAATCTGTTTACTTTAGTTCCAGTTGACTAGAAAGTCAAGGTAATTAGTGAAATTGCCCAACAATAAATCATGCTCATTGACCACTAAGTCTGCCGACCAGACACTGCAACAAGTCAACCAAAATAAAAAAATAAGAAATTTTACATTCCAGAATTATATCTTTCTGTGAATGTAAACCCAGACTATAGAAATGAATAAATGACTTGATGAACAAACCAGTTCTACATGATTGTGTTACAGTATCATTGCCCTTTTCTACCCAGGATGCTACATTAAACTTTGAGACGTTCTCACTTGGGGGGTATATATAAAGTTATTTGATGGGCTAAAGGAGCAATTTCTTTATCCACCTTGCTATTGAGACCTTTAAGTTTTCTCTCTGTTTTATTCTGGCCAATGAAAAAAATAAAGAGGTTCTCTGATGATCTGACATTTTCATAGTTGGCAAGAATACAACATGATTCAACAATATTGAGTAGAAATAAAGAATCAGAAATTTCTAAGTATTCTTGAAAACTTTTCACCACTGCATGATTTAATCCCTTAAAGGAAATACAGTCATCAACATCCAACTGAAATGGAACCATAGAACCATAGGTAAGTGTGAAGGTGTGAAATTGTGTCACAATGGTTTCATAATTTTATTTGAAATAGGTGTTAATTTTTAATTTTACATTACTGGAAGTAAGAATGCTGTGAATGCTGGCAAGCAGTGTTGCAGGTCCCATTCTCTGTTTAGGGTTATTTTATCCAGTTTGGCATAAAAGGCCACTTTAAAACCATTAGACTTCTCAGTTCAAAATATGTACAGTGGAGGTAGATACCCTCTAGCTAAGGGGGGGGGAGAGGCACTCGATGCTCTGGAAGTGTCACCTTGGCACTATTTTCTTTTCTGCAAGTTCTTAAATCCCTGCACTGACACACATTTTTTTAATTAATCCTAATGCTATTTATTATTTTATAGCACTTATTTTTAACAGTTTTGCACTTTTTGGATCTGGTGCATTGGCCTCCGGGTCAACTGCACAAATCTTGGGGAGGATGTGTGGCCATTAGGCTCCTTCCCCCCTAAACCCTGGCCCTATAAGGGTGCTCCCAGATGTTGAGACCTCTTCTGGTCCATCGGTTATCCTGACCCCGAAGGCTAAAGGGGTCTGAAAACTTTCCCCAAAAAAAAGCTTCCTATAGCCCAAAGTGGAGCCCAAAGACTCTGGATTCTTTTGTGCCTTTTGGCTGAGACACAAAAGTGTAGGACTCTTTTAAAAGATTGAAATTAAAAAAGTGTAGGCCTTTTTTAAGACTAAGTCGTACAACCTTTGCACTTTTTTTGCACTGGGTGAGGGACTTCAATAAAAAAATGAAAAGCTCAGGGTGTTGCTTGGTTTCGAATACACAAAAATGTGGTATTTTAGGAGAATTAATTTCAGCAAACACATGAGATTTATCTCAGAAACTTGTTACCATTATTTTTAAACTTGAAAAGACAAACCATGTTTGTTTGTGCTACCAAAGACTTAAAGGTCTTATATTTATAATTAAAATATGCCACAAATTTAATTGAGATAGTAGGCCTTGGAGGTTTCTCAGTTATGTTGGAAAACACTTTTGTTATATGTTCAGATTTTGCAGGAAAAATCATATGATAAGTTCATACCCTTGTGTTTTATTTGAAGCAGTAAAGCAATCCCAGTTTTTTGTGACTGAAGAATTTATATTTCCAGATAATCAAACTTTGCTGCAAAACCTTTGCTGAAACCATCAATATTCTAAGTAAGTTTTAAGTCTAAGTTTTTTGTAGAATATTATTTTTAAACCCACTGTTTTTTCCCTCTCAGCTCAATATCTAAACATTCATAAGAACTGCTTTAGCATATAGCAGCCATGTAACTAAAGCGGCCATTCACATCTAAGACACTTATTTGATCCCCAAGTAGGGATGTCGCGGACTGTTCTGCGGCGAACTTGTTCGCGCGAACATCGGCTGTTCGCGTCCGCCGCAAGTTCGCGAACGTCGCGCGACGTTCGCCAATAGGCGTTCGCGTCAAAATCGTTCGACCATTCGGTCGCTAAAATCGAACGATTTTCGTTCGATTCGAACGAAAATCGTTCGATCGAACGATTAAAATCCTTCGATCGTTCGAATCGAACGATTTTCGGATGTTCGAAGTTCGCGAACTGTTCGCATTTTTTGCCGGTGTTCGCGAACGGCGTTCGCGAACACATTATCGGCGGTTCGCTACATCCCTATCCCCAAGCGAGCATATATCAGTCCAAATATGCCACTTGTGAACTGGGCCAAATCTGGCAGATTTAGTCATACAGCAGAAGTAGGGGTACCCATCAGATAAAGACAGCATAAATGCAGTACTAGTCCAAAATGATTTTCAAACCTGCCTGACATTTTTACCCAGATATCTGTCCTGCAGGCATTCTTGAATGACTGTACATTGAACAATAAGTTTTGTGGGCCCAGCTTTATTTGCACATGGCAAGCTCGTACACATCAAAGATACAAATACCTATTGATCACTTTCTCATAATCTAGGTCTGTAAAAAGTCTGCGATTTACTGTAAAACAAAAAAAAAGGAAAGAAAATTAAATAGGGCTCATTTATGTTCCCAAGCTCAGTGAGCAAAGTGAAGTTTTGAGGGCAATAGCCATGTTTTTTTTATACCACAATTCAGGGCACTGAGTGAACCCTAAAACATCCACATGGTCCAGGCATGGTGGTAGCTCCCAGGCATCTCTGTGTCTGTAGACACTGCATGAATGGGGTTTAACACACTATTGACTGCTCGGAAATTTGCGTGAATACACCTGCACAATCATAAAAGAACCCTTAAAAGTTGGTTATAATGCAGTCTCCTAACAGAGGTTTAGTCACTGGCACAAAGATAAATAAAATTCACATACTAGAGCAGGTGACACATCTACGAGCTGCCACCATAAAACCCTTATGGCTCTCTTATACTGTAGTTACCTTGACAAGGATCAAAATTATGTGACCATATGCAATTGTTATGCTCCCTTATCAAATAATGGTGTTCCCAATAGAGTCAGTGTAGAAGAAGTTTAAATTACATACAACTTACAGTACAGGTATTGTCCAGAATGCTCAGGACCTGGGGCTATCCAGATAATGGGTCTTTCCGTAATTTGGATCTACACACCTTACGTCTACTAGAAAATCATGTAAACATTAAATAAACCCTATAGGCTGGTTTTGCCTCGAATAAGGATAAATTATATCTTACTTTCGATCAAGTACAAGGAACTGTTTTATTATTACAGAGAAAAGGGAAATCATTTTTAAAATGTGGATTATTTGATTATAATGGAGTCTATGGGAGATGGCCTTTCCGGAATTCTGAACTTTCTGGATAACGGATCCCATACCTGTACTTTGTTAGATAGCGCCCTAGGGATCAGTAAATTACCCCTATTGTTTCTTTTGACATTTAGTTCTCATATTTGCAGTCTCAGGTCCACAGCAGAGCAGTGCAGAAAGCGATTACCTCCTTTAACTGGCTGCAACCAGTGCAGCTTACTAAGTGATGGCCAACAGCCAGAGTCTGCTGAGGAGATATTTACCAGACATGTGTTAAGATCCTTTGTTGAAATATCTCGGCTCCACTACTTTTCCTGCTATTATGCAACAAAATTATTATTAATTGTATTGTAAAGCTCCAATTAGGCAGAGGGTGACTACCGGTGAAGGTGGAAAACAGGACAGGAGAAATAACTTGGTCATCCCATATGTAGCTGGGGTGTCTGAAATACTTAGAAGGATTTTTAATAAACACTACATCCCTATTTGCTTTAAACCCAGCCATACACTGACACAGCAACTAGTACACCCCAAAGACTGCATCCCAAAGCACAAGAAGAGTAACATTGTGTATGCAGTGCAGTGAAGAATGCTCTGATTTGTATGTGGGGGAAACCAAACAACAGTTACACCATCCTATGGTGCAG
Organism: Xenopus laevis; assembly: GCF_017654675.1. Lineage (NCBI taxonomy): Eukaryota > Metazoa > Chordata > Amphibia > Anura > Pipidae > Xenopus > Xenopus laevis. Next base: position 36,181,814 of record NC_054378.1, on the reverse strand, counting down.
CACAGAAGAGCCAGCTCCTCTGGTCAGAACCTATATCTAAAAGAAAAAGGATACGTTTGAAGATTGCCAAATCCAGATTCTAGACCGCGAGAGCGACTGGTTTAAAAGAGGTGTTAAAGAAGCCATAAATGTAAAAACTGAAAAATCAAGTCTAAGGGCTAGTCCACACGGGGAGATAGCGACGCGTTTGCGGTCGCGGCGACAAAGCGCCGCGACAGTCGCCGCGACCGGCGCAGGCGACAGTTTTGTATGGGCGCCTATGTAAAAACGCCTGTGCTAACCACACGAGGCGATGCGCTTTTCAACAGTCGCCTGAAAAAGCCTGGCGAGGCATTTTCAGGCGACTGTTGAAAAGCGCATCGCCTCGTGTGGTTAGCACAGGCGTTTTTACATAGGCGCCCATACAAAACTGTCGCCTGCGCCGGTCGCGGCGACTGTCGCGGCGCTTTGTCGCCGCGACCGCAAACGCGTCGCTATCTCCCCGTGTGGAATAGCCCTAAATAGAGGTGGGGGGTGCGACATCTATTGTCTGCCACATACAATGCTGTTTTGGTACCTCTCCCTGGAAGGTTTAATAACACATCAAAGCTCCAATCTTGCTAATATAATCAACACCTGTTTGAAACAAGCTGCTGGCTGGAAAAAGCATCTAAAAGCAAACAAATCAACTGAAAAGGATAAGTATTTGCTATTAACTGCTATTTCATAGTAAGGTTTTATATTTAAATACTGTGGTTTCGTTTTTTATAGGTTTTTTTTCTGTCTTGGGTGCTAAATAGCAAAGTTTGGTGTGCTAGTGTGCTTACAGAAAGTTTGTCACAACCTGTTTATTTTGCTGTTAGTTTTCCCTCAGTTTGAGGGGGTGGGGTTTGAACAGACAGTATAACTAGAACCCCTGAGACTCCAGTGTAGCTTGCTCTAATGTTTAGATTCTCTTAAGTGTTTGCTCTTTAAGTGGGGGATCTGTAAGTGGAGTTACAAACACCAGAGATTCAAACTAAAGGAGGTTCAAACTGGGTCAAAAGTTTGTTCTAAACCCTAATTTTTATTTTATTTATTTTTTTATTCCTGTATTGATCTGTAACTGGGATAATGAGTGCTAGCAAGATTGAAGGTTTGACACAGTCACACAGTCATATATATGCAGATTTGGAACAAGAGATCCAAAATGCTTACCTCTGTGGTGGTTGTGAGCAAATTGCCACTTTGGAGGCTCGAGTTAGAGCACTAGAGCAACAAACTGCAACACTGCGGTCAAATGACAATCTTGAAAGGAGTCTCTTGCTCACTGAGCAGGACCTAGCGGGGTCAGATAGTTTGGGGGGAACAGAACAGCAGCAGGATGTTCAGGCAGCTAGCTGGGTGACAGTTAGAAAATCTTAGGTGGGCAAAAGGAAAATGTAAGGCTGATCCGGAGCTTATAAATCGCAACAAATTTGCCAGATTGTGTATTGATGATGGGAGTATGAACTCTGGATTGGCAATTCTAGATGGGGCTGATCTCTCTAACAGCCGGGAGACCAGTTTCTCTAGTAGTGGTGGGGAGGAGAGTAGAGACAGGCCTAAGCAGATTGTGGTTGTAGGGAACTCAATTATTAGGAAAGTGGATAGGGTAATTTGTTGTCCAGATCACTACAACTGAACAGTTTGCTGTCTACCCGGTGCCAGGGTTCGGCATGTGGTTGATCGGTAGATAAATTAGTGCATATCGGTACGAATGACATAGATGGAAGACCTTAAAGAGTGATTTCAGGGATCTAGGCTCTAAGATCAGGGAAAGGTCTTCCAATGTCATCTTTTCTGAAATTTTGCCCGTGCCATGTGCAAGTTTAGGAAGACAGCAGGAGCTTAGGGAGCTAAATGCTACGCAATATGTTGGCGCTATATAAATACATGTTAATAAAATAATAATAATAAATAAATGCGTGGCTCAAGTCTTGGTGTAGGAAGGAAGGGTTTGGGTTCCTAGAGCACTGGGCTGATTTTTCCTTGAGGTACAACCTATACAGTGGTGACCGTTTGCACCTCAATGAAGGGGGTCCACTGTGCTAGGGGAAAGATTGGCTAAGAGGTTGGAGGAGTGTTTAAACTAGGCAAGGGGGGGCGGGTGATAAACAATTATGGGGAAGCTAGGGTAGACGGGGCAGTGGGGTTAGTAAGGAGTCATGGGGGAGGAGTGAGGGGGGCATATAGTTTACCAGTTAAGGAGGTCCCTCTGTTACAAGGAAAACAGAAAAATGCTAACTTAACATATAATTCTCCATAAAGTAATGCAAATTTCAAATGTAAAAGTAGTAACCTCCACTGTATGCTGGCAAATGCACGGAGTTTGTCAGGCAAAATGGGAGACCTAGAATTAATTGCATGCTCTAAAAATTATGATATAATTGGTATCACTGAGATCTGGTGGGATGAAACGTGACTGGATTGTGAATTTAAATGTTTACACCCTTTTTAGGAGGGACAGAGGGATAAAAAGGGTGGAGGAGTGTGTTTGTATGAAAAGCCTGAATTAAAGTCATGCGCTAAAGAAATAACCATAGCTGGCACTGGTGAGGGTGTAGAATCCCTCTGGGTAGAGATTTTGACTGGGAAAAAGGTTACAAAGAGAATTATGATTGGTGTATGCTATAAACCACGTTGTTTGAGTGATGAGTATGAAGCCCAGCAACTAGTGATGGGCGAATTTATTCGCCAGGCGTGGATTCGCGGCGAATTTGCGCAATTCGCCGCCAGCGAATAAATTCGCGAAACGCCCGCGAAAATTCGGGGAAAAAATTCGCCGGCGTCAAAATTTTTTTTTTCGAAAAAACTGACGCCGGCGTCGAAAAAACGGGCGCCGGCGTCAAAAACAAGACGCCGGCGCCGTTTCGCGACTTTTTCGCCGTTTCGCGAAATTCGCAAATTTTTCGGCGAAGCGAAACAGCGCAGATTCGCCCATCACTACCAGCAACTCTTGCAGCTACAAGTGGCTTCACAGCTGGGTCAAGTTGTTGCTATGGGTGACTTCAATTATCCAGACATTGACTGGGGTAATGGGGTTGCCAAGACAGAAAAAGCTAGTAGGTTTGTAAATATGCTGAATGACAACTTTTTATTCCAGCTCGTTCAAGAACCTACTAGGAATAATTAACTTTTTGAACTAATAATACTGAACTCATCTCTAACATCTGTGTGGGTGAGCATTTAGGGAATAGTGATCATAACTTGGTCTCCTTTGAGAGTCTGTTACAGAAGCAATTCTATAAGGGGGTAACTAAAACACTAAATTTCAAACGTGCAAACGTTGACAGTATAATGGCATCTCTGCAACATATTAAGTGGGAAATGCTTTTCACAGGGTTAAACAGAACAAAAATGGGAAGTGTTTCAAATACTGCTTAATAAATATACATGTCAGTATATTCCCCTTGTAAGCAAGGAACGTAAGCAATAGAAGTGTTGGTGTTGAGGTGGGTAAGAAAAGACGTGCTTTTAAGGCTTTCAAGTTAGCTGGGACAGCCGAATCATTTATAAGGTACAAAGAGGCCAATAAATCATGCAAAGAAGCTATAAGGCAAGCTAAAATTGATATGGAAAAGGATATTGCAGCAAGCAGTAAAAATAATCCAAAATTATTTTTTAAATATGTTAATAGTAAAAAAAAATGAAGCAAGAAGGGGTGGGACCTTTAGTTTCAGAGGGGGGTCAGCTGGTTGATGAAAACTAAATAAAAGCGCAGATTCTGAATTCATATTTTTCGTCTGTCTACACAAATGAGGAACCAGTTATTGAAGGTTTCCTTCTTAATAGTCTCAATTCTAGTAATACAACTAATGATGCATGGTTCACACATGAGGAAATTCAAAAGCGACTAGAACATGTTAAGATAAACAAAGGTCCGGGCCAGATGGTATTCATCCCAGGGTACTTAGCGAGCTTAGCTCTGTGATTGCCAAACCTCTTCACAGTCAGGACAGTGAGGTTGTGGAATGCACTGCCGGTTGATGTTGTGATGGCTGATTTAGTTAAAGAATGGCTTGGATGATTTTTTGGACAGATAGAATAGTTAGTATAGGTATGGGTATATAGAATTTGTAGGTAGGGTGTGTGTATGCTGGGTTTTCATTTGGAGGGGTTAGACTTGATGGACTTTGTCTTTTTTGAACCAGATTTAACTATGTAACTATGTAACCTAATTTTGTTACATCATTGTGGACTATGATAAAAAGATTATGCAGATCGGAGCAACATTCCAGAGGATATATGTTCTTGAAGGAAAATTTACAAGTTATTCTGAATTGAGAAAGTCAGTTGGATGACTGGTGAAACGTCTTCAAGGTAAAAACACAGCAAGTCCAGTTGATTTGATAGATATACCATGACCTGGATGAATGAGAATCTTCACAAACACAGAGGGTCAGTAATACATGTAACTGGACATGGAGTTTGTACTAAGTACAATCAAAAAGAATACCTCAGAGTTCTCAGAATTAGAAGGTATTGGCACAGGTTGAGGTAAGTTGTTGTAGCAGAGGCAGAGTAGCTGAGGATGCTGGGTGATGAAGACAGCAAAAACAAAGTAAAATCAGTCAATGTGGGAGACTAGAGAGTCCACAGCTATTTAACAGGAGAATGAGGTGATTCACAGAGAGAAAACTTACTAAATCTGAGACTAATTATAACATAACAACATAAACAATGTAAAGACATGTGTAGCTTCAGAAAGATGCACTGCTCTGCAAGCCCTTATAATAAAATTATGCAGCAATGCAGCTTCTTGTGCTCCTTAGTGACTCCTGAAGGGAGAAAATAGTGTGAGAACTGCGATTTTAACCAGTGTCAGTACAATTTTAGTCTGCTTCTTTTCTAAATATGCTGCATATGCTCTAGCTCAATTTTCCATCATAATATTCTGTTTTAAATGCTGAAGTAAGGGCCTCAATACAGTTGTCATTTCTCCCCAGGGTGTGGGATCCAAGGTATTTAAAAATCAATAGAACATCTGTCTGAGTTTTCATCTTTTTCCTGAAAAGCAGTCTAGCAACTGGGGACCAGGGGAGGTCTAGGAGACATGTCTACAGTGCTAAAGTTGATGCATTTCACATAAAACATAAAGAATATAGTTCTGGCTTTCAGCTTATGATCTGTTGCCAATACCAACTGTGTTGCAAGTAGAGAGGATAAGAGTTGCTGACAGCTGTGCCCTGTATGGATGCTGCCAAAACCACGGCATGTCTTGTTAGTCTGCCACGTGGCTTGAGGCCAGGCAAATTTATCGGTAACACATAATAAGCTAGTATAAAAACTAGTATGTATCATATATTTTAAACAGAACTCTCAGGGCATAGTTAAAACCTTCTGTTCATCTTCAACATATCTTACAGTAAAAAAAAAAAAAGGAAAGCAGCAGAAGTTTTCTGTGCTTAGGCAAGTTGTAAGGAATTCCATCTTTTGAATGAATGGGGGAAAATATTATGATTCAGAAAAAAGGAAAACAATGTGCAAAATTAATGATTAATTATTTTTAGAGGAACAATATATGTAAAGGTAAAAAGATTGTATTTAGGCCAAAAAGTTCACAAATAGGTTTTCAAAAATCACAACAAGGCTCAAAAACAACTTCGAAAGTCACCATATTTTTATCATTTCTTTACCCACAGTGCAGTGTTTTCACCATAATTGCAGCTTCATGGTTGATGTGCCATTGCAGCTGCTGAATTAAAATAAACACAAGGGCAACATCATAACTATTAGTGCTGACTACTTCGGTACTTCTACAAAAAAGAAGGCATTGTGCAAAGTGCAAAGAACAGTTCACTTTCTTGCACTTTACATACTGCCTTGGGGGGTCATAAATTACATCACTTTCTGCACTCGGCATCCAAAAGTCCAAAGTATGTTGTGTCTATTGACAAAGGCCACCATGAGAATGATAGCGTTATGATCAGCTTTGAGGTGGTAGCACCAGCATTGTCCTGCTCCCCTGAATTATGTGCAAGGAGAACCTATGGACGCAAGTACATTTAATGAATGGCACAGTTTTTGAAAAGTAAATTACTCCCATTGTGTTCTCTCTCTATGGAGCAGATATACTAATGAATGAAGTGGCCAACCCTAGAGACAATTCGCTAGCATTGCCACCTTCAGGGACACTGCCAATTCACTAACAGGTGCAAGCACCAATTCCAGACAGTCTCTAGCACAGTTTTGAACCCTATTGGCAAATGTATTTTTGCTTTGGTGAATGGGCGCTACACTGCAAATTAACAAAAGTGCGGATTTTACTGAATGTTGCCTCTTTCGCCATAGTTGACTTTACCACCTCAGACCAGGCAAAGACCCTATATTTGATCTGTACCATTTTCATCAAGTTATTATCTATTTGTGTGCGTTATTAAAATGTTTCAGTTATTAAATTGAAACCAATGTTTACCAAAAAATGTTTTTCGAAAAATGCATCCTTTTGGATATGGATTCAGTTATCCGGAAACCATTATCTGAATTATGAAGACTGTTTCCCATCCACTCCATTTCCTCTGTTATAAAAAAAATAGTACCTTGCACTTGATCCAAACTAAGATATACTTCATCTTTATTGGAAGCAAAACCAGGCTATTGGGTTCATTTAATGTTTATATGATTTTCTAGTAGACTTAAGGTATGAAGATCCAAATTATGGAAAGACTTGTTATCTGGAAAGGTCCAGGTCCCAAGCATGGATAAAAGGTCCATACCTGTACCTTATCACAAGGAATGTTTAAAAGGCTTAATTATACAATTATTTTGCACAGCAACAAAACAAAAGGAAGGCATTATGAGAAGTGTAGCCCAGTGTAAATATGTAATCTGGAACATTGTTAACAATTTCTCAGAAAAACATAGTGCCTGAACATAGAACTGTTTTTACATGTATATAATTAGTAACTGAACCATTTTAACAGGTTAGGGACTATGCTCAGACAGTTTTATTTTTTATATACAGTATCTGATGGGTTTCAGTAATGGACCTACAATTTCAAACCAAACAAACGGAAAAGAAGGGAGCACAGCACCTGAAAAGTGAAGGTCACACTGACTATTGCTTTTTCATGTCCACCTATTTATTAACACCTTTGACATCATTATTTTCCCAAAAAATTAAATAAGGAAAATTCACATTCTGAGAAGACACATGAGAAGATATATGAGGTACAGGTATGGGGCCTATTATCCAGAATGCTCGGGACCCGGGGCTTTCATGATAACGGGTCTTTCTGTAATTTGGATCTTCACACCTTAAGACTACTAGAAAATCATGTAAACATTAAATAAACCCAATAGGCTCATTCTACTTCCAATAAGGATTAAATATATCTTAGTTTGGATCAAGTACAAGCTACTGTTTATTATAAATAAAAAGAAAATATTTTTTTAAAAATTTGGATTATTTGATTTTAATGGAGTCTATGGGAGACAGCCTTTCTGTAATTCTGAACTTTCTGGATAACAGGTTTCCGGATAACAGATCCCATACCTGTATATTTATCAAAGAGTGAAGTTATAGATCACCACAGCCCGCTAGAGTGAAATCCCGCCACACTCCATTCATTTCTATGGTATTTTTAAAGGCGTATTTATTAATAGGTGATAGTGAAAGATAAATGGTGGAATTTTACTCTAGTGGACTGTAGTGATCTATTACTTCACTCTTTGATAAATATACCCCAAAGACCTTCTTTTGGTCGAAAGTAAGTAATTCAGATAACGGAAGAATACTGATTAGCCCCAATTGACCACTCATTGCATTGTGATGGCAATGCTGGTTATACTAAACTTGTAAGATTTCTCTAACACATTCACCAGTGCAATAAAACATGTAATGTCTTAGTTAGTATAACTAAACCTCTTAGAATACTATTTTGATTTTTTTAAACATATTTTATACTGTCTCATTATTGCTACCAGTCTCTATTCCAATATTCCAAGTGAATGCATTTTATAGCCTCTTTCTATGTTCTATAAATCAAGATAACTAAGGGAACTCTATCTTGTGTCCCTAAAATACAGGAAGATGCAAACATACTTTTACCTGGCTAAACCCACCTATCCCTAATTAATGGCAAATAACCCATACATGTTGGGATGGCAAATGCCATAGCTTTTATTATAAAGTAAGCAAACATGTTACATAATATGTTTACTATTTAGACTTATATACTGTATATTTCTAACCAACTTAACATAAGGGGAAACGTAAACCTACCTTAAGAATGCTTGCCAAAGAACACACCCAAAGGGAAACATGCAGTGACAGCACTCTTAGCAACTGCCCCAGGCAGGCATGGGACAACAGGCAATCTGATTCTACCTACTGTATCTCCAGGAATTTACTGCTTCTGAGACCTCCTATAAATACATTGACACTAGCTTGCTGCCAACTTACCCCTGGTCCAAGACCATCTTTTGCAAAGTGATATCACCATTTACTAGTAGCAAAAGAAGAGGGAAGTTGTTCATGCTCCACACATGCTATCAATTCCCATTGCAGCAGCCAACTCTACCCCTTGCACAAAATATCTACAGAAAGAACACCTGTTTCACATTTATAAAATTATGTTTAAAGTGTTGATGTAATTATGGAGAAAATGGGGCAAAACCTGATACTTTAGAATATGAAAACATGACTCTAAAAGGATTGATGATGTTACTTACTGATGTGGAGCATAAAGAGATACATCAAATACTGTAATGGTTTTGAACTTTTCAAACATATTGTTCAAAGAATCTTGCACCTGGCTGTATGACTGGAGCTTTACAAATCCCCCTGTGCATGAAAACCCCAATGTATACTGTACCATACCTGGATAAAGACGTGGCTCGTTTTCATGTCCCTAGTGACAAGATTCTTTATAACTTAACTGACTTCAAAAAAGAACATGATTACAGGAAAAAGTGTTTTTACTAGGTATGAAGAATTTACACTGGTAATAAAAAGAACATGGTTTTATACAACAAACTATACATTTAAAGGAAAAGTATACCCCCAAAATTGATACTTAAGCAACACATAGTTTATTTCAAATTAAGTGGCATATTAAAGAATCTTATCAAACTGGTATAAACTGTATACTGTATTGTAGTAAATATTGTCCTTTTACATATCTTGCCTTGAACCAACATTTTACGATGGTCTGTGTTCTGCCTCAGAGATCACCTGACCAGAAATACTGCAGCTCTAACTGTAACAGGAAGAACTGTGGAAGCAAATGCCTAAACTCTGTTTGTTAACTGGCTCAGGTGACATAACGTGTATGTTTTTTTTTAGTTTGTTTGTGTGCGCACCGTGAATCCTAGGATCACAGGGGACAGTCCTTACATTTTAAAATGGCGATTTTTTAAGATTAGCCAATGGCACATACTACTAATAAAGTATATTATTATGAAATTATGTTATTTACATAAAGCAGGGTTTTTCATATGAGCTGTTTTATGCAATATCTTTTTATAGAGACCTACATTATTTGGGGGTTATATTTTTCCTTTAACTGGAATGATACTGGGTACAATGGTCCATATGGACTTAGTGTAAATCTCGCATAGGGGCATTAAAGGTTTCCATCTTCTTTGAGTATGTTCAAAAAACTAACAGAAACCTAATAAGAATAATAAGGCTTTTGCACTTATAAAATAGGATAACACCAATTTTAATCAAAATCTCCAGTTTGTGGAAATGGGCTTGGGAGTTGGACTGTTTTTCATTTTTCTTCCATGTTTAAAAAATGGAAAGAATCATTGACAAGTGCTTATCTAAAACCCACCTAGAGACTGCAGTTTTACTCCTGTTAAATCTCATTTGTGGCGAATATCATTTCTGTTTAGCAGGCTGAACATAAGTTATTTAGAACATTAATGTGCAAGTAAAAAGTGAAGGTTTCTATGAGAATGAATGCACCAGCTCTTCTTGCCTGCTCAATTTGGAGCAGCAGTTGGTAGGTAGCACAGGATTCACATAACAATGTATGAATGATTGGAATAATTACTGTTTACTGTTTATCTGTAGGTCAAGACAGTCTTATACATCACAGGCACACCCATAGTATAGAGATAGATAAATGACTTTTTATCAGGAAGTTGTATATTGTATATTGCAATTATATGTTTTGCAATCAGTTTTACCTAATAACAATCCAAAATGTTTTACAGACAATTCTACTGAACCTTTATGAATTGTATAGGTTATGGTCTCACACAATATGTTTTAAAAGGAGAAACCCAACGACAGGTCTGGATTTGTGGAAAGGCCACCAAGGCTCGGGCCTAGGGCAGCAGGATTTTAGGGTGTGGCATGCTGCCCAACCATACCTACATTGGTTTAAAAACACTGTGGATGACATTATGAGATTATGAGATACAATAATTTTGAAAATGACCTGTGCTCCAATTCCTATTGCTCCTATTGCATGAATAAAGAGGAGAGGACAGGGGCGGCAAATAGTAGTGGGCCTAGAGGTGCCCGCTAGGTTATTCTGGTCCTGCTCAACGATCATGTAAATACAATGTGGTTGAAAATTATCTCACTTGGCTTATACAAGGTGTATAAAATTATTATGATCTACTGTCAAAAGGACTTTTATTACTGCATGAACTGAGGGTGTATGAGTAAACTCATTCCTGGTGGTCTAGTGGGGAGCTGTTGGAGACGCCCGGCTGACGTCATCAGGCAAGGCGCGAAAATACAAATAATTAAATTTGCCAGTGTACTCTGTTTCATTGCCCAACGTGGGTGCTATTTCTAGTTGTTTGTTCGATTCTTGTCCTTATAGCGAAGTGAAGGGTGGTTGTTAAAGGCAGAACAGTGAGTCGTGACTGGCACCTTGGGGTTTACTCTGGGTTTGGGAGATGAAACATAATATTGTGGTTAAGCTGTCTTAATACTGCCCCTATACCAGCACAATTAGCAGCATTATAAAATTGCCACCTAATGTTAAAAACTGATTGTCCTGACACCACTTCTGGTAAATATGACATCACTTTTGGTCGGTGTGGCAATCCCTGAGGGGAGCAGGTTGGATGGAAATACATTTCATTGCAAAGACAGGTAAGCAGGCACAGGTTAGGCTTAGGAATTTTCTTTTAATTAACTTTGAACCATATGAGCTGGAGTTCAAGGTATTTTTATGTGGTGCCTTACTTTTGTCAGGAATGCTGTGGGCATCATTATAAACATGCCTACATTTTAGAAGTTTCTTATCACAAGAGTCATTGGAAAATCAGTAATCTCACCCTTTACTTGAATTAAAATCAGATCTACAGAAACATTCTGCATGAATCCATATGTAAGTTTAGTTTATTAACAGTCTACATGCTATGATGATATGAAATAATTTATACAAAGTCATTAATATTGCAGGACATTTCCCCCACAATATTCATGGTAACTGAAGCAGCTACTGTGCATACCATGTAATAACTATAACCAACTATGCCCTTGCTATATATTTGTATTCATTTATTTATATTCATATTTGTATCTTACCAATATATTATACATTATTGCCTTTCTTGATAGTTCCTTAACTAACCTAATTATGAAGTCTTATGAGGTTGTGAGGCCTATGCTCATGTAATTAAAACTTGTGACATTCAGGTTACTAAGATCATAGGTCTCGGCACAGTTTTCAGCACAGAAATGGAGACTGACACCACCTTTAAGAGTTAAAATGCAGCTTGGCTTCAACAATCTTGCTTCACATAAGTATTAGCAGTCCTGCTTTAACTCTCACTGAGACATAAATTTCCAGCACTCACAGCCTTCAACATACACAAGTCCCAGAATCCTCTTTTGGACTCACTCTTGACACTCTGTCTCCTGGGAGGGGTTTCTCTCCTTTGTCCTTTGGAGCTCTCTCCAACTCAGTGGGGTGTCATACTCTCGTTCCCCGCTACACACAAACCTCCCTCCTGCACATGGAGGTGTCCACGGAGGAGGTCTCAAGGTGGGAGCACTGAGGTGTAGTCCCACACCTCTTTTTATCTGCATCTTAACTGAAGCCTAATTACCTAGCTAGCTCTCACTGCTCTTTTTCATTCACTCTAGGAGCCGATTATCCAGCTTTTCCTAAGCCAGGACACAAATTCAGCAAAGTTTACTGCAACAACACACATTTTCCCTGGAGTTTATTCACCAGTCTAGCACTGGTGAAATATATATAAATATATATATATATATATATATATATATATATATATATACACAATATCATGCCCTTTTTACACACATATCTTACAGAACTGTAGCTGATGAAGGGGCATGCTATTAAACACACAGGGGTTATTCCCATTTGCGTTCAGTCTGGTGTGCCAGTAATTTTTTTTTCTATAACCACTACTATACCATTTTGGCCTTCATACCTAAGATTATGCCCTAGAAGCATTGGAACATGGTGCTGTGGTACAAGCTATTAAAATAGAAACCATGTTGTGGGGAGAGGGGGAACATGGCCAACATCAGATTTTACTATTATTTGCTGTTCATTATGCCTCTAAGTGTACTACAATAACAAAGGTCTGTTACATATCAATCTTTTCCCTCAGTATCACTGCCATTAACATGCGTTGCTGTGGCTGCCACATCAGTCCCCCCTCCACAAATTCTAATTTCTTCACATTTATTTGCAGTGCCATGTGTTCCATAAATATTTCTATATGAAGCATTTAAACAAAAGGTAAGGTTTCTATTGTTCTGATTCACTGATGTATATTTACAGGACATGTGAGTGCATGGTATATTCATTAAGCAATACAATAAAGCAAATTATAGTATGTTTGTTTTTTTCAGAGCTGCATTTATTTACTAAAAAAGAGAATAACATGGAAATCTGTGACTCTTCTCTGTGTGGGAACAAAAAAAAGCCACAGAGCAAGCTAGAAGGAGCAAAAAGCTTTTTGCCTCAAAGGTTTTTAACTTTCCAGAATTCTTCTAAACTCTCCCAAGGTTAAATGCAATGCCTTAAAGCAAATGCGTTGAATGATGAAAGGGACACTATACGACTGTAATGCTCTTTGTAATGTTAATAAACCTTCATTTTGATATCAGATGCAACTCAGGGGAAGACTGCCAGTTTTATACTTAGATTTAGAATTTGACAGTTTAATGCTATTAGAATGGTGGATGTAGATTTCTGCAAAACTGTGTTAATTTGACAAGATAAGGTAGTTTTACAGTGTTTTTTATCCCCTGAAAATGGTTTATTTGATACTTTTGATTCAATAGATGGCAACAGTTGTATAATTACAGGGAGATCAGGAGAAAGGGGGCAGCTGGGGGTTATATTACAGATTCAACTGTTGAACAGATACACAAAGCATAGGGGGTACATAATAATGTTCTTTGGGCCAACATGCTTCTGGATTGCAGATAACTATAAATGAATTGTGTCTTTTATGGATGTAATTATTTTTCAGGGAATGATATTCAGCTCGGTATCATCCTACATACTTTAGTAGCTCTTAAAGTATCAGTACCATATTTTAATAAATACATTTTAACATATATTCTCAGCTGGGTTAGCCTTGCAGGCTCATAGGGGCACATTTACTAAAGGGCAATTTGCAGCAAATTTGCCAATTTACTAAAGATGAAGAACACAATATGCCAGAAAAAAAAGCTCAGTGCTAGAGAACTTTCGGGCTGTTTCACCAGTCTAATTTTCACTCAGGCAAATGATCACTAATCCACAAATTTATCAAATTGTAAACTTTCCAATAAGTTCACCAAAGTCTACTTCACCTGGTTCTACCTGGAGAATTGAACTTCAATTGGAATGAATCATCCCTGGACCAGAACTTCGCTTTGTGAAATCAATGCTTTTTATTCATATACACGATAGTGTTCCAACATTTCGGTCCTTATTAGGACCTTTTTTTTCAAGGATATATATATATATATATATATATATATATATATATATATATATATATATATATATATATATATATATATATATATATATATATATATATATATATAGCAAATTTGAGTACAGTGCACATGGATAACCGAAAAAAGCAATGCCTGTGTGCTGGTTACATGTGTCAATAGTCATAGGCAAGAGAGAAAAACTGCACCAACAGGTCTTTATACAAAAATAGAAAACCTTTTATTCAAAATATAATATATATATATATATATATATATATATATATATATATATAAATATATATATATATATATATATATATATATATATATATATATATATATATATATATTTACACACACATCTCTGTATACATCAATACCCAATTTAGATGGCATTAGGGTGAGTGAACAACTCTTACGGAGGAGTGGTTTCTATAGTGAGGTACAGATTGAATGCTTTAAGGGTATGTAGGAAATAATTTTGCACTGTAATTACTTCCGATTTAAGGATTCCTTTTATCTTCAGCTTCATGGGACCGCAATGGGTTCTAATGTAGCTCCCGTCTATGCAAATTCCTTCATGCTTTGGCTTAAAGAAGTATTTATTAGTCACCTTGAATCATTCACCACCCACTGTGTGGCTTGGTGGAGGTTCATCAATGGCATCTTTTTCATCTGGCGGGGGGACATTGGTATACTGTCGCGGTTCCATGAAGAGATTAATGGAATTCATTCCAGTATATCATTTACAATGACGGCTTGAGCCGAGCATTCCATTCGTTTTTTGGTTGTGTTGATAGTGAAAGTATCTGGAAAAGGTTTTAGTACACAGATTGCAATCAATTGTTGCATTATGGTAGCTTCAACCCCACACAGGTAAAGAAGTCAATACCTGTGAGCCAATTCTTCAGGGTTCAGAGGTTGGTGAGTGATCCAGGAGTTAGGGAGCTACAAATGGATATGATGGAGAATAAGCTAAGGGTCAGGGGATATCTCAAGGGAGTGTTGGATACAGCATGCCAAAGGGTTACACTATTGAAAGGCAAGGAAGGTAGAGTGAAGAGGCCATGGATTACCTTTCTAACACTATTTGGGGTTGGTAAGGAGGCAGTATCTAAAAATCTGCGGAAACATTGGTGCACATTGAGATCAGCTTATCCTGGTGTGGATGAATTTCAGTAATTTCCTTTAATTTTGTACAGGAAGGGCTGTACTTTGGGTTCACGGTTGGTTACATCCAATATGAGGGTACAGGAAAGAGTTGGACAAATCTTTTTGGGGCAACAAAGCCAGGGTATGTTTCCTTGCCTCTCACGTTCCCAATGTAATTTTGTGATGAAGGGTTCAATCATTCACACACCCGGGAACTGGGGCTAAATATCACATCAGAGGTTACCAAACTTGCTCCACAAAATTTGTGGTATATATCCTGGTCTGCCCGAGTGGTCTGCACTATGTGGTGGAGACCATGCTACAGATCAGGACACGTATCGCTCAACATCGTTCCACAATTAGAAAAGGCAATATGAAATTCGCCGGTTTCGAGACATTGTATTGAACATGGACACAATGAGAATCAAATCAAATTTATGGTACTGGAAATGGTCCCTGTACCCAGGAGAGGGGGTGACAGGGAACACTTGTTTTGTAAACGGGAAGTTTGGTGGATAAACAAATTAAACACATTAACACCACGCAGATTGAAGAGGGATTATGATTTATATGTATATTTGTGAATGGGTTTCTCTGTTGTCCATTGATTCAAATTTTCCCATTTCTCTATTTACTAAAATCCCTGAATCGGAGTGGATTAGTTATAAAGAATGATGGTTGCTAAGGAACCAGGCCATAGTGACAGTGATGTCAGTTCCTGTGTGTGGAAACATATCCTGTTTGGCACATGTTTAAGTAAATTAATTAATGCTTGTTAGATCATTTTATCCCTGGCTTGATAAAGGAGTGGATATCCTCCGAAAGTTGCAGATGGGGTAATGTAACTGTTTATGGAATTAAGATAATATATTGATATTGCATATGAGATTGGGTGCTGTATCGTTTTTTCAATTTCAAATTATAAAGTCCCAGGTTGTTCAGCACACCGATAATATATCAAAATTTGCCACGCTATAGTACCTTGGTGCTATCCAAAGCAGCATCTGTATTCTCCTGACGAAGATCCCTATGGGGGATCGAAACGTTGAGTCTCCAATAAAGTATCACATTTGTTAAGCTTCAGAGGAGTCCCGTGAGTGTCGCTTTTCTTGCAAATATATATATATATATATATATATATATATATATATATATATATATATATATATATATATATAATAAATAGAGGATCGGCACATGGGCCTAAATGTTGGATATGTATTACTTTTAGTGTGTGTGTGTGTGTTGTGCTCACCACTAATTTTTAAAACCATTAGGCGGGGGTGCAATGAGGCTGTGACCACAAAATACATATAGACACATACAAGAGTCCTCTGCACTCAACCCATTATCAATATATTTAAGACAGAGACATTTTGTGCATACTGCTACTGAAAAATGCCGTACCCTTTAAACAAAACAGGGATTGTTTGTCCATATATTGCAATATATTTAAGATGGCCAACTACGTCAAAGTCATCCCATATCTGGCTAGTCCTATGCTCAATTTTCATCTGATTCATTAAGAATTCTATTGCTTCATTATACATTTTACAAAAGGGACTAGTTTTACCTGCAACTTACTTGCTGCTTTCAAAGTAAAACTCCCAAACTTGGCTGCCCTTTTATTAGACACCAGTGGGATCACCTGACTATAGCTGGGAAGGGTGGGAGCTACAACATGGAGCTGGTCACTGCTCCTGTATAACTATAACAAACAAGGGAAAGTTGTGCTCACCACTAATTTTTAAAACCATTAGGCGGGGGTGCAATGAGGCTGTGACCACAAAATACATATAGACACATACAAGAGTCCTCTGCACTCAACCCATTATCAATATATTTAAGACAGAGACATTTTGTGCATACTGCTACTGAAAAATGCCTTACCCTTTAAACAAAACAGGGATTGTTTGTCCATATATTGCAATATATTTAAGATGGCCAACTACGTCAAAGTCATCCCATATGTGGCCAGTCCTATGCTCAATTTTCATCTGAAAATTGGCCAGCTTAAATATATTGCAATATATAGACAAGCAATCCCTGTTTTGTTTAAAGGGTAAGGCATTTTTCAGTAGCAGTATGCACAAAATGTCTTAAATATATTGATAATGGGTTGAGTGCAGAGGACTTTTGTATGTGTCTATAAATATATATATATATATATTTTTTTTTTTTTAATTTATACTTTTTAAACATTTGAAGCTCATGCCACATTTGTTTTAGGGTAGGCTCATTTTTAGGACAATAGACGATCTATTATTTTAACATTTTTAATAATAACTGGCCACTTCTAACAATTTCTACATCACTAATAAATACATACATATGACCTTTAAGTACCCACCAAATTTAAAATGACACAAGTGTAAGTATGTTTGTGAAATTTCGCTAGGAAGAAAGTAACACTTGAGAGTATTCACTAAGAAACTTTCACACTGACTAATTTTTGCTAGCGAAAGTACGCTAGAGTTTTTGCATATTGATAAATACTCGTAGTCGTAGCGAATTAATATCTGATGTAGTTGCGCAAAGAAAGGTGAAGCTTTACAAAGTGAAAATTCGGGCCTAAGTAAATTTTCCCCATAGTATGCTTATTTTTGACTTGGGCATTAATGGTGGCTATACTCAAAAATAATACTTCTTTGTCACAATACCTTTCTTTCTCCTTAAAAGGAAAATATAGAAGTTATTATAAGAATTATAATAAACAGGAAAAGAAAAAACAGCCAATGGCAGGTGCTATAATACATTTTATAAATGATTTTGTACATTATCATGACACGCTTTGTAGATAAGTTGTCATAATGCTCAGTGATTGTATACAGTGCAAGCTATCCCCTTATGGCTAACTAAGCATTCCCAGGCTATATATCAACCAGGATACAGGTATGGGATCTATTATCTGGAAACCCATTATCTACGAAAGCTCAGAATTATAGGAAGGTCGAAGAGTTAATTTTCATTAAATAATTCAGATTTAAAATAATAATTTCCACTTTCTCTGTAATAATAAAACACTACCCTGTACTTGATAAGCTATAATAAGATACAATTAATTCTTATTGAAAGCAAAACCAGCCTATTGTTATTTAATGTTTTAATTTTTGTTTTTTTGCAGGTGATCCAAACTATGCAAAGATCCCTTATCCCTTAAGCCCAAGGTTGTGAATAAAATTAAGCAGATTTACTAAATCGCAAAGTGGCCATCTGTGGTGTTTATACAAACGGCCTGCAGGTGTCACTGTACACATGAGTTATACTGTGTATACATAGTACTTTCTATACTGCTTATGAGTGATAGAGTTGGAAGTTACTGTTGTGTAATGGCTGTATGAACCTGCTAATAAAGCATTGTTATACTCTACTCATTCTCGGCTACCAAAACATAAGCTGACGACAAGATGTCTCTTCTACCTCTGCAGCAGCCTGCAGCTTTTCTTTCAAACCCTGGGGAGCCTACCATACCTTTTACTGCTTGGATCCATATGTTTGAAAATTACATTATTGCTGCTGACCAAGGGGAGATT
Source organism: Xenopus laevis (assembly GCF_017654675.1). Lineage (NCBI taxonomy): Eukaryota > Metazoa > Chordata > Amphibia > Anura > Pipidae > Xenopus > Xenopus laevis. The sequence goes on along the minus strand of NC_054378.1, from coordinate 36,163,247 downwards.
TCTGCTGCTAGAAAGCGTGCTTTACTTATTCACTGCCTGGGAGCAGAGGGACAGCATATATTATATACATTACCATTACCTTATGAGACTTATGAAACTGCACTTAATGCTATAAAGAACTTTTTCATGCCAAAAGTAAATGTGGTTGTTGAAAGATATAAATTCTGCCAATGTGGACAACGTAATGGCGAATCCACAGAACAAGAGTAAATGTGGTTGCTGAAAGATATAAATTCCGCAAACGTGGACAACGTAATGGCGAATCCACAGAACAATTTGTAGCAGCTTTGAGAGAGCTGATTGTTACCTGTGACTTTTGGAATCTAACAGATGAAATGCTAAGAGACCAAATAGTGGAAAAAACAAACTCACCTCGCATTAGAGAGAGACTGCTCCTAGAGCAGGATTTAACCCTTGCAAAGGCTATTACAGTTGCTAGCCAAATTAAAATAGCAGTGGCAGAGGCTAAAACTCGCAGTCAGGGAACTGCTGGGAATGTACAGACTGTGAATCCACTGTGGCCTACTAATGCACAGTTACAGGCAAAATACACTGCTAAGGAAAGGAATGTCCTGCAAAAGCTGTACAGTGCCGCAAATGCAAAAAAGTAGGACATTTTGCTAAGATCTGACGAAGTTCTGCTAAAGATATTCATGAAGTCACTACTACAAATGTTACGGTATTAAGTGTGGATAACCCTGATACATTTATTCCAGACAAGTTTATATGCACTGTTAATGTCAGTACTGCTTCTGCTGACAAGGGACACTCTGCTTGATACAGGTTCAGCTGTTTCTATACTACCAAAGGATATTTTCTTGAAATACTTTGCAAAAGATCCACCTGTTGCACCTGCCTTGTAACTGGTTAGTTACTTAAAGGATCAAATCCCTGTGCTTAGTTGCTTGCCAGTGACTATACAATTTGAATCAAATACTGCAAAATGTGATGTTTACATTGTGAATATGGGTACTGCTAAACTTGGAAGGGATCACTTTGCTGCATTAAACCTACAATTAGTTGATGGTCTCATTACTACAGCACCAGTGCCTGCTACACAGCCAGTGTCTACAATTTCACCACAAAGCAACACTTCACTGGGCTGTGAGAAGAACTTTGTACACAAAGTTAAGTTGAGACCAGATGTAAAACCAGTACCATTTCCTGATTTATCATGGGAAAAACTTGCTATTGATATTGTGGGTCCTTTTGCAGATGCATATTTGCTATAACCTTGATAGACTATTACAGTAAATGGCCTGAAATTGCATTTGTTTCTCATATAACATCAGCTACAGTAATAACATTTCTGTCTACAGTCTTCAGCAGAGAAGGTAATCCAAAGGAGTTAATATCAGACAATCTAGCACAGTTTGTCTCATCTGTTTGAATTCTTTCTGAGAGTGAGGAATATTGTGCATTGAAAATCTTCAGTGTATTACCCACATGCAAGTGGAGAAATTGAGCAATTCAACAGAAGTCTGAAAGAAGCACTACAGACAGCAAATCTTACTTGGAAATCTTGGAAAGTATTTACAACAGAGTTCCTACACAACTACAGAGCAACACAGCATGCAACAACCCAATCATCTCCAGCTGAATTATTACATGGCAGACAGATGCACACTAAGTTACATGTTGCTGTCATCAAACTTCCCCAAAATACTGTGCCTACAAAATCGTCTACTGCTGACATTGTCAAACATCAACAAGCCAAATACAAGGCTTATACGGACAGAAAAGGTGGTGCAAGAGAAGTGCTCTTTCAGGCTGGATCTTTAGTCAGAATTATGAAACCGGGACTATTCAAACAAGGACAATCTAAATTTACTACACCACTTGAAGTGAGATACCAGCGAGGACCATACACATATGAACCGTCTGATGGAGGCATATGGAATGCAAGTTGTCTTGCTCTTGTTAGGAATGACTTTGGAGAAGCTCCATTTGATGAAGGACATTTTCCTATTCCTGATGCCAACTGCAATAGACCTGAAGAAAGTGAACATATAAGGCATTCTGAGAGAATCAGAAAACTACCTGCATGGGCCAAGGACTATGTGATGTGAATAATGAATAATATTGCTTTACAATGCATACTGTTTAATTGCTGCTGTTTATTAAATTTGCCCTAATACTTTCCTAATATAGGGGGAATATGTGGTGTTTATACAAAGGGCCTGCAGGTGTCACTGTGCACATGAGTTATACTGTGTATACATAGTACTTTCTATACTGCTTAAGAGTGATAGAGTTGGAAGTTACTGTTGTGTAATGGCTGCATGAACCTGCTAATAAAGCTCGTTATACTCTACACATCCTCTACCAAAACATAACACCATCGACAGGAATCCCATCCACAGGGACATCGCCAATTTACTAAGAGGCGTAGGTGACAAATTGCAAGTAAAAGAGACCCTATCACCAGGAGCATTTTCGCTCAGGTGATCGATCCGTACTCCATAAATTCACTAAAGTGCAAATTCTACATAACGTTACCTCTTTTGCCAGAGTTTCCTTCTCCAGCTTAGACCAGGCGAACTGATAAGATGTAGCTTCCTCCTCAATCGTATGTCAGTGACATCATATCCTGTATAGGGATGTAGCGAACAGTTCGCCTGCGAACTTGTTCGCGCGAACTTCGACCGTTCGCGTCCGCCTAATGTTCGCGAACGTTTGGGAACGTTCGCAATTTGAGTTCGCGACCATTCGACCGCTAAAATCGAACGATTTCCATTCGTTCGAACGATTTCCATTCGTTCGAACGATTTCCATTCGTTCGAACGATTTCCATTCGTTCGAACGATTTCCATTCGTTCGAACGATTTCCATTCGTTCGAACGATTAAAATCCCTCGACCGTTCGATTCGAATGAAAATCCTTCGATCGAACGATGAAAATCCTTCAAACGTTCGAATCGAACGAAAAATCCTTCGAACGTTCGAATCGAACAATTTTGCGGATGTTCGAAGCTCGCGAACGGTTCGCGAACCGTTCGCATTTTTTGCCGGTGTTCGCGAACGGCGTTCGCGAACACCAAAACGGCGGTTCGCTACATCCCTAATCCTGTATGCCAGAAATTTATAAAATTTTTGACGTCTTTTCATTTTTTAAAATGAAATTGCCTTCAAAAATCCTAACTATTAAAGATTTTTGTGTTAACATTTTTTTAACAAATTTGAGGGGCATGCCACATTTGTTTTAGGGTGGGCTCATGTCTAGGGCATTAGAGGATCTTGTGCTGATGAATTAACATTAGCTAAACTTCACCACTGGAACACAACTTCGAATTTTAGTGAAGTAGAATAGTGGTAACTAATTTATGCCTGGCGATGTGGCACGAAGTGTGTAGGAGCATTTGCTGGTGACAATTCGCCATTTAGTAAATTCCCCCCATGTATCAAATCTGTATATCACTCAGCAAGTGTAGGGTGAAATGTGCCAGTTTTAATTATTGGGATACTGTGTTCTTCAAAAAGTGCAACAGAGGTAGTTTCAAGTAAGAGGCTACATTTACAGCTTATGGTAAACTGTAAAAAAAAAATGGAGCAATTTAATATTCTGCAAAAATCTGTACCTGTTTGTAAACATTTGAAAGTTACACTAAAGTAATTATGGCCATGTCTTAGGCAGAACATGGACATTCACTCACACTTTAATTTGATATGATTTTGCACCAAAAAGTGCATTATGACACAAACCTCAAAATGTATCATTATCAGCGGTAAAATACTTAACATTACCTATCATTTTAACAAACAACTAATGTCTCATTCTCTGCATCTACATTTGACTGAAAACAATAAACTATTTTAAATATAGATTTTTTTTCCCCCACTGGCTGTCATTCTAGATTTAATTTTCAGGAAAAGTAACTAAAGGTATCATGTTTTCTATGCAATGTGTTTCCTTCCCTGCCAGTCTGGTCAGTTTTCTAATATGTCCATGCATCCAAAATTCACTTAATCCGTTAGTGAATGTGTCCAGATCTGAACATTTTCTCCCTGAAGTCATTCTAATCCTCTCTTTGTTGCTCTACAAGAATGTCCTAAACATAAACTTCTCTCTAGCAACACAGCTTGACTGTGGAAAAGGTTAATAAGGACAGCTATATCGGCATCCTCACAAATGCATTTAAAAATGGAATTGGTTATTACAAATTTGTCCAACCTGTAGCCGTTGATCTACAATTACCACCATCCTTTAAAGGGGACATACAGTATAGCATAAATTTTCACAATGCATCAAACCATTTCAAATAATGTAAAATTGAATAAAGTGTTTTTATTTTAATACCTTTTGCATCAAAAAACGTCTGTATTAGCTTGAAAACTGTTCTCAGCCCTCCCCCTTTGCAACTTCCTGTCTCAGACTCTTCAGTATCTGAGCTGCAGCCGACGGCTCTTTCTGTATAAGCTATAGAGCAGCAGCCAATGAGGGAGGAGTGGGCGTGTCTGTGATGTCTCTGTCAGTCCTTCCCTGCAGACATCTGCTAACCCTAACTTGCAACTCCCTGCACCTGGTCATAAATTGTTCCACAACAGCTGCATTCCCCTTGCAACTCCCTGCACCTGGTCATAAATTGTTCCACAAAAGCTGCATTTTACCTTGCAACTCCCTTCACCTGATCATAAATTTTTCCAGAATAGCTGCCTTTTACCCTGCAACTCCCTGCACCTGATTATAAATTGTTCCCCAACAGCTGCATTTCCCCTTGCAATTTCCTGCATCTGATTATAAATTATCTCAGAACAGCTGCATCATACCTTGCAACTCCCTGCACCTGGTCATAAATTGTTCCAGAACAGCTGCATTTCCCCTTGCAACTCCCTGCACCTGGTCATAAATTGTTCCAGAACAGCTGCATTTATTCCCTTGCAACTCCCTGCACCTCCCTATAAATTGTTTCATAACAGCTGCAGTTCCCCTTGCAACTCCCTGCTCCTGATCATAAATTATCCCAGAACAGCTGCATTTATTCCCTTGCAACTCCTTGCACCTCCCTATAAATTGTTCCACAACAGCTGCATTTCCCCTTGCAACTCCCTGCACCTGTTCATAAATTGTTCCAGAACAGCTGCATTTTAACTTGCAACTCCCTGCACCTGATCATAAATTGTTCCACAACAGCTGCATTCCCCTTGCAACTCCCTGAACCTGGTCATAAATTGTTCCAACACAGCTGCATTTCCCCTTGCAACTCCCTGCACCTGGTCATAAATTGTTCCAACACAGCTGCATTTCCCCTTGCAACTCCCTGAACCTAGTCATAAATTGTTCCAGAACAGCTGCATTTATTCCCTTGCAACTCCCTGAACCTGGTCATAAATTGTTCCAACACAGCTGCATTTCCCCTTGCAACTCCCTGCACCTGGTCATAAATTGTTCCAACACAGCTGCATTTCCCCTTGCAACTCCCTGAACCTCCCTATAAATTGATCCATAACAGCTGCATTTCCCCTTGCAACTCCCTGCACCTGATCATAAATTATCCCAGAACAGCTGCATTTATTCCCTTGCAACTCCCTATAAATTGTTCCACAACAGCTGCATTTCCCCTTGCAACTCCCTGCACCTGGTCATACATTGTTCCAGAACAGCTGCATTTCAACTTGCAACTCCCTGCACCTGGTCATAAATTGTTCCACAACAGCTGCATTCCCCTTGCAACTCCCTGCACCTGGTCATAAATTGTTCCACAAAAGCTGCATTTCCCCTTGCAATTTCCTGCACCTGATTAAAAATTATCTCAGAACAGCTGCATCATACCTTGCAACTCCCTGCACCTGGTCATAAATTGTTCCAGAACAGCTGCATTTCCCCTTGCAACTTCCTGCACCTGGTCATAAATTGTTCCAGAACAGCTGCATTTACTCCCTTGCAACTCCCTGCACCTGATCATATATCAATATGAAGGAAAACAAACCTACAGCTGCTGTTCTGCAATGACTGGTCTATTTGCTGTGGAACACAGGACAATACTGTTGTACTTTAAATAAAAGAAAATACTACTATTACATTACTATTACAGTTTGTATTAACCTTCACATCTATTGATTTATGCTGAGCATGTAAGATATATAGTTATAAGTGAATGATCAGGCAGCAGCATAAGACAGTTATGTGCAGGCTGGGACACACAGGACAGAGGGTGAGGGGTTTGGCTGCTACAGCTCCAGAGTTCAGCCTATCAGCCAGTGCTGTGACCACTTCCTGTGAGAGAATGAACAGACACTCCCACTCTTCATTTCAGCCTAGACACCAAGCAGAGAGGTTCTCTCTGCAGCTCTGATATAATCACAGTTCTAGGAGGTAAAATGCTTTCAAAACATTTTTCTTTCTGCATCATTACATGTTTTGAGGAAGGATGAGTAATATATCTGAATATGAAGGTGATATAAAATGGCCCCTTTTTCCCCAAAATTCGTTAGTATAGAATGAAAAATAAACACCAAGGCAAATAAAACGTTTAAATTGCAAAGCCTTTATTAAGAGATAACTTACCAAAACTCCACTTCCTGTCCTCTTCTAGAACGGCGAAAGGGCGACCATCCATGCAGCGGCATTCAACTTCTCCTCCCTGGCTATTCTAGTGACAGTATGTGAAGAGGAGGCAGTGGTCCGCTCTGCAGTGCTTCCCCTATTCCCAGCAGTCGGACTTTGACTCCAGCCTTTCCTCCTCCGACGAGGAAGAAGAAGAGGAGGAGGGCAGCCTCTGCCTCTCCAGCGGCAAGTGCTGTCTGCAGAATGGTAGTAATAGTAGGCGGCAGGCGCACTGATCTGCTGAAGAATATCCCCAGGACTACAGTGCACAAGCGCATGGACGAACCACTTGTTCCCCGTCGATGTGCCCATCTGAGTGTGCCTGGGGCTGGCAGTCCCAGCTGCTGCAGAAGAAGCCGGCGATTTTAGACTCCGGTTGCTGCAGAATCCATGGATGAGGTGGGAGCGCTGAACCACTTGCTACCCGTCGATGCGCTACGATTGCGGGTAGGACTACAGTGCACAAGCGAAGTGAAGACAAACCAGTGCTACGTGGAGGAGCTGCGCACACTCAAGGCTTTCCATGCGGCTAAGTGCACTCTCCAAGTGCACAGTTCCTGCAAACCGTGGCTTTGCGTTCCGCACCGCCTTTGAGCCGGGAGTGCTACCGGCTCGTTTTTATTTTTACTAAATACACTGGCCACTGCTACCCGCAATCGTAGCGCATCGACGGGTAGCAAGTGGTTCAGCGCTCCCACCTCATCCATGGATTTTGCAGCAACCGGAGTCTAAAATCGCCGGCTTCTTCTGCAGCAGCTGGGACTGCCAGCCCCAGGCACACTCAGATGGGCACATCGACGGGGAACAAGTGGTTCGTCCATGCGCTTGTGCACTGTAGTCCTGGGGATATTCTTCAGCAGATCGGTGCGCCTGCCGCCTACTATTACTACCATTCTGCAGACAGCACTTGCCGCTGGAGAGGCAGAGGCTGCCCTCCTCCTCTTCTTCTTCCTCGTCGGATGAGGAAAGGCTGGAGTCAAAGTCCGACTGCTGGGAATAGGGGAAGCACGGCAGAGCGGACCACTGCCTCCTCTTCACATACTGTCACTAGAATAGCCAGGGAGGAGAAGTTGAATGCCGCTGCATGGATGGTCGCCCTTTCGCCGTTCTAGAAGAGGACAGGAAGTGGAGTTTTGGTAAGTTATCTCTTAATAAAGGCTTTGCAATTTAAACATTTTATTTGCCTTGGTGTTTATTTTTCGTTCTATACTAACGAATTTTGGGGGAAAAAATTTAGTGTTACTGGTCCTTTAAGTATCTTCTTTTTAAGGTGTATAGGAAAATATAGATTCCTAGACTGGCCCCTCTGAAGCTCAGAATTCTGATGTAATATTGCTGATAAATCTATATCAAACTAGACAATATATCTTGTGATTACAAAGCTTTCATTTATAAGTAAACTGCTGCCCTTTAAGACTCGAATGCTATAGTACTTGTCTTATGTGCTTAATAAATAGTGACATGAACCTTTTGACATTAAAGATTAACAATCAGTTCACTATTCAGGGACATTAAAAGTAAAATCAATGCTCCTGTGTTATTAAGAACAAAGACATCTCAATAAACCATATTTAGAGGCATTTTAGTCCAGTAGCAAATAAATAATAAATAAACCTGGTAGCTATAAATTGGTAAATGTCCATAAAGAAATTGATTGTTAAATCCGAAATGGACACTGCACTATATTCTGTTGACTTCACATTCAGAGTAAGGTTATCACTCTTTCTTAACTGGCTACAGTATTTGTGTCTGTTCTCTTGATTTTTGTCTAACCACATTTTTCTTTTTTCTTAACCTTCTTCTTCTTCATCTTTTATTTATTACAGTTTATTATTTTTCAGCACTGTTTCTGCAAGATCAGAACCTTGCCTTAGATGGCCCTCTTCCAGTGGAAGAAATAAGCCACCATTGGGATTCTTTAAAATCTAAATTGGGATTCTTTATGAGCTAAATTTTTGTTTTTAAGTCAAAATGTAAGCTCTTTTAGTAGGGCAGTTGCTGCGCCACCCTTACTTGTTTTGTGTGCTCCAGGTAAGCGCAGTAGGGTAGAGAGGGGTATTTACTGTATTTCAATAAGTTATTGGGGTATAGAAATAGAAAAGAGGGAGATGGTTTCTAAGGAATATAAAGTCTCAGTTATGAACCACAACTGGCCCAGATGTAGTTGTTTACACTGAAAAATGGGCACTTTAAGGGAGCTATGATAACATACATGAATATATAAGGGGATTGTATAATAATCTCTCTAATGCTTTATTTACCAGTAGTTCCTTCCAGGAGACATAAGTGCATCGATTTCAGTTAGAAGATGAGAGGTTGCATCTTAATATTTAGAAATATTTCTTTACTGTGAGAGCTGTGAATTCTCTTCCAGAATTTTTTGTACTTGCAGTTACTGTACACAACTTATTGACTCTAGTATAAGCCTAGACACAACTACCCAGCAGCGCACATTCTGCCAAAGCGACCCCCCAGCGATCAACCGGACTTCTTTGCAAAGTTGATGGTGACAGAGAATTGCCAAACGGATTACTGTGTGCATTGTCCCACTGTCCCACTACCATGTGCAGAGGGTGCTGTTTGATATTGCCATCACTGTTAATCTTTCGTATAACCAACAGAGGGCGCTGTGTGATATTGCCATCACTGTTATTCTTTCATATAACCAACAGAGGGTGCTGTGTGATATTGCAGTCACTGTTATTCTTTCATATAACCAACAGAGGGTGCTGTGTGATATTGCAGTCACTGTTAATCTTTCATATAACCAACAGAGGGCACTGTGTGATATTGCAGTCACTGTTATTCTTCCATATAACCAACAGATGGCGCTGTGTGATATTGCAGTCACTGTTATTCTTTCATATAACCAACAGAGGGTGCTAAGTGATATTGCAGTCACTGTTATTCTTTCATATAACCAACAGAGGGCGCACTGTTATTCTTTCATATAACCAACAGAGGGTGCTGTGTGATATTGCAGTCACTGTTATTCTTTCATATAAGCAACAGAGGGCACACTGTTATTCTTTCATATAACCAACAGAGGGTGCTGTGTGATATTGCAGTCACTGTTATTCTTTCATATAACCAACAGAGGGCGCACTGTTATTCTTTCATATAATCAACAGAGAGGGTGCTGTGTGACATTGCAGTCACTGTTATTCTTTAATATAATCAACAGAGGGCGCACTGTTATTCTTTCATATAACCAACAGATGGCGCTGTGTGATATTGCAGTCACTGTTAATCTTTCATATAACCAACAGAGGGTGCACTGTTATTCTTTCATACAACCAACAGATGGCGCTGTGTGATATTGCAGTCACTGTTAATCTTTCATATAACCAACAGAGGGTGCTGTGTGATATTGCAGTCACTGTTATTCTTTCATATAAGCAACAGAGGGCACACTGTTATTCTTTCATATAACCAACAGAGGGTGCTGTGTGATATTGCAGTCACTGTTATTCTTTCATATAACCAACAGAGGGCGCACTGTTATTCTTTCATATAACCAACAGAGGGTGCTGTGTGACATTGCAGTCACTGTTATTCTTTAATATAATCAACAGATTGCGCTGTGTGATATTGCAGTCACTGTTAATCTTTCATATAACCAACAGAGGGCGCACTGTTATTCTTTCATACAACCAACAGATGGCGCTGTGTGATATTGCAGTCACTGTTAATCTTTCATATAACCAACAGAGGGCACTGTGTGATATTGCAGTCACTGTTATTCTTCCATATAACCAACAGAGGGCGCACTGTTATTCTTTCATATAACCAACAGAGGGTGCTGTGTGACATTGCAGTCACTGTTATTCTTTAATATAATCAACAGAGGGCGCACTGTTATTCTTTCATATAACCAACAGATGGCGCTGTGTGATATTGCAGTCACTGTTAATCTTTCATATAACCAACAGAGGGCGCACTGTTATTCTTTCATACAACCAACAGATGGCGCTGTGTGATATTGCAGTCACTTAATCTTTCATATAACCAACAGAGGGCATTGTGGGATATTGCAGTCTCTCCCCAAGTGTACTATTGGTATAGGAATGATTAAAAGTGACTGCAATCTCAGCTACTCGGGTCGGGTACCGCTGACCCGAGTATAAACCGAGGTAGACTTTTTCAGCACATTTTGGATGCTGAAAAACTCGGCTTATACTCGGGGGTACATGGTTATTGAATATGTCTTAGAATATTGTTTTCTACATGATATCATACAACAAGTAAATTCAAAGGTGAACAACCCATTTAAATCTAACTGCTTAAAGGGTGCTTTAGATTACTGGACAGAAATAAACATTTGCCCATATTAATACATTGTTGTATATGTTATAATAACATTACTTGTGTTTTTTTACTTGTGTCAGAAAACAATAGTTTTAGCTTGCTACAAAAGATCCTGACTTAGTTAACCAAAGCTGGAAATGAGTTTTCAAACCCACTGTCTTTAAAATATCATAATTCACCAAAGTGAGAAGCAACATGTCTAGAAGCCTGAAACACAAATTCACACAGTGCAGGACAGTTGTTGGGTCTGACAATGTAATTATTGCAAATAATGCAGAGTATGAAGAGCTGTACATGATGGTTGTTAAATTTACAACAAGTATTTGTAAGTGGCAGAAGAATGACCTGGAACTTAAACGCTTTTAGTTTTGTACTGAGGCAAAAGGTGCATATAGTAATATATCAAGTAGATGCCGGATGGCTCCAGGTGCACATTATCAGTGTGTGTTCAAAAATATTGCTACACTTCATCATATAATAGCTTTCTAGCTTGACATTTACTCCAGACACAAATAAAGTAAAGCATAATTTAGAATCATGATCAAGCAGACAAGACGGATGCAGGCAGAGCCATTCTCTTCTCCACCGAGAGGTATTTCTCAGTTTCCCTTGTCAGAGCATTCTCTTTAAAGGTCTGACATTACAATTACTTGTGACACTATTTCACGTACAGTGATAAGACTCATTTTAATACATTCTAATCACAATTAATGCTATTCCCCCTTTAGGAATAGACAAGAAATAGAAAAGAACAGAAAAAAAGTCTACCTATGAAATGTGTTTGTTCCTAATTTCTCTTTATATGAATTACAACAACAGGAGATTTTGATTTATTTATGGCAAAATTACGGCATCCTACTGAATTATAAAAAAGTTATCTAGACCATTTTAAAAATATTATGACCATTTAAGAGCTTAAATTTGCTATAAGAACAAAGAACAAAAATAGTCTGATAACATTCAGTTCATAAACGACATAGAATGCGGGGGGGGACGAATTTTAGTTTTTTCTTTTTGCATTGTGTCGTGTACTTAGTTACATGTTACATTTAACAAAGAGCCAGGAAGTTGCTGGGTTAAATCTTGATTATTATATAACTAGGTTCTGATGAAAAGAAAATGATTCAATGGTATGACCACACTAGCTAACAAAATGTCTTTATTGCAACATTACAAAGCAATATTTATTTTAACAGATCTCCACTTTCTATAAAGTCTTAAATAGATATTAAGGGGCAGATTTATCAAGGGTTAAATTGAGAATTCAAATTTTAAAAGTCAAATTTCAAGTTTATTTTAGTGTAATTCAACTAGGCTATAGTTCCAAATTTTATTAGAGTTCTAAACTAATTTAATCAAATTTGATTCAAGTTTGCGGGTTGATCCTATTTACCGAATTTAAAAAAATGCAATGTTTTTTAATAAGTTGTTTTCTTAGAAAAACTCCCATAAACTCAAAATTGACCTTTGATAAATATGCCCCTAAGGGGTGAAAAAAAAACCTGAATCCCTTTAATGTACCAATAAATCTCCTCAAAAAATTGGTGCAGAAAAAGCTGAGACAAAATCATGCGGCAATTCAAATTGTGCAACTTTTTTGAATTGTTGCCCTTAAAACTGAAATATATTGAATTGTTGGCTTAACAACTCGGATTTATTGGATTACTGAGTGGAAAACAGAGTCAAACAGTCAGAAACTATTGAGAATTCTAAGTTAAAAAGCATGTTCCAGATGTTAAAGGGACCATCTGCCATTGACTTCTATATGATTTTGACAGGTTTTAGCTGAAGTATTTTGCAGCTTCGATAATAATAAATACATCAGTTTTTTTTGCTCTAAAAATTATATTTTCCCCCTTTAAAACTCGACCAGAAAAATGTGAAGTTTGATAATTAGGCACCATTAATGAATGCCTAAATCATGCCACAGTTGCCATAAGTCACTTAAGTAGTGGTCTGTGGTCATTTTAGACAAATTTCTGTTTTTTTTTTTGCTCTAAAAATTATATTTTCCCCCTTTAAAACTCGACCAGAAAAATGTGAAGTTTGATAATTAGGCACCATTAATGAATGCCTAAATCATGCCACAGTTGCCATAAGTCACTTAAGTAGTGGTCTGTGGTCATTTTAGACAAATTTCTGCTCTTTTAGCATCTTTATCAAATCTGTATATCAAATCCTGCATGTTAAGCTTTTCTAAATCCCAATAAGGACTAAAAAAAAATCCAGTGTGTCCAAAACTTTATATAATGAAAGTTATAGTCCATATGCTCCAATGGAACAAGCAGGCTTCATAACTAACTGTATCTACTTGTACTTAAATACCTACCAGCTGTCCAGATTTAGGTATAACATTTCTCTTTACTCCTAAAAGAGGGCAAAGGACCATCTGCTGTACTTTTTACTTCTTTCTCAAAATAACTCATACATAACCTGTGATCATCTGTTTCTGCTTTAAAAACTAGTGCATGTAAGAAAATGCACCATGTCAGAGGTGCCCCACAGAGAAACAAAAGAGAAACTCTGGGACACTAATTATTTCTTCTTATTACTTTAATTAAAAAGTTGATTGGCGAGGGGAAACATATAAAGTAGTACAGAAAATAATAGACTGTTTATCTCAATTGCTTTAAAATGTTAACTAAAACCTGAAAGACAGGGAAGATTATGGAAAAACAACCATTTTAATGGATAGAAGAATATCCAAAATGGCAAGAAAGATCAAAGAAATTCTAAAGTTACCTGTCAGTACTGTTACAATTAAAAGACGCCTATGTGAAGCCAAGCTATAGACAGGAATCCCCTGCAAAGTCTCATGAAAAAAAGATGTGCTGAAGAAGTTACAATTTGACTAAGAACACATTTACTAGCCTAAAGATATATGGCCCAACATTTTGTGGACTGATGAAAGCAAGATTGCTCTCTTTGGGTCTATGGCCACAGACAGTTTTTCAGATAACCCACAAACACTGAATTCAAGCCACAGTACACTGTGAAGACAGTGAAACATGGTGGCGCAAGCATCATGCTATGGGGATGTTTCTCATACTATGGTGTCGGGCCTATTTATCACATACCAGGGATCATGGATCAGTAGGGATGGGCGAATAAATTCGCCATGGTTAAATTCGCGGCGAATTTCTGCGTTTCGCCGCGGGCGAATTTTTCGCGAAATTGCGGCAAAAATTCGCCTCGCGACTCGTTTCGCCGCGCGCCGAAATTTTCGTCGCGCGACGAGCCGCGACGCCGCTAATGCGCGTCAAAACAAAAAGACGCGCGACAAACTAAACATCACCCACAGCAGCCAATAAGATGTGAGCCATCCCTGAGCCAACCCACTGGCTATATAAGGAGCTGCAGAGGCGGCCATTACTCGTGGCGTTTCTGGTAGAGGTAGAGAGAGCAGGATAGTGAGAGATTTGTGTGTGATTTAGCTAGTGGAGTTTGTGTAGAGAGCTTTTTTTTTTTCTGAGTCAGTGCAAGTGGAGGTTGTGGATTTCAGTTTACTGTTTTCCCTCTTCTGCTTGCCTGCTCACCACCCAATAGCCCTTTTTAGGGCTAACTGTCTTTGTCTTTGTCTGTGCTGGTGTGTGTACTCCTTGTGGGTGCACACTTCTGCTGAGGGGATTTAGTTGAGGGTTTTATTTTTTTCTCCTTTCCTTCCCCGAAATATCCAAACCCCCCCCTTATATATATTTTTTTTTTTTTAAGTTTAGTTGCCCAATATGACGGGCCGTGGGAGAGGGGGGATGGGTGGTGGTGGTGGTGGTGGTGGGAAGAAGGGTGGGATAGGGAGGGGTGGCCGAGGAAGAGGCCGTGGTGCTGGCCGTGGGCATCCAACCCCACAACAGCCATGTGCCATGCCCAGTCTGGGCACTGTAAATCAGTCGCAGCACAAGCTGCCATCAAAGCAGCTGCCATCACAGCAGCAGCTGCAACAACAACAGCAGCAGCTGCAACAACAACAGCAGCAGCTGCAACAACAACAGCAGCAGCAGCTGCAACAACAGCAGCAGCAGCCGCAACAACAGCAGCGGCAAATGCCACAGCAGCAGGTGGCTGTGGGTCGCAGCAGCGGGGCAACTGGTCCACGTAGGACTGTGCCCGATTTTTTTGCCACTGCTTCGCGACCCATACGGTCGCAGCAGGCAGAGGCAGTGGTAGACTGGCTGACCCAGGCTACCTCATCTGCAGCGGGCACCAGTGAGCGGCAGGAGGTGGCATCACCTGCTAGCTCAGTGTGGGATGACACCCCATCCCTCTTATTTGATCCTGAGGTGGACTTGGGCCCAGACACCCTGGATCTTTTTGATGATCAGGCAGGAATGGGGGGGGCATTCATGTCTGATGAAGAGGAGGAGGTGGTCATGTCACAGCCCACATCAATAGGGGATATTGGGCAGGGTCCCCTTATGGCAGGGCAGCAAGTTGCTGGTGTGGGGTCAGACACCAGCATGCTGGATGTGGGTATTGATGCCATGTATGAGGCAGGGTCTGGTCTGGGGGAGGACGATGACAGGGACAGACCCTGGGAGCCGGCTCCAGAGGATAACAGCAGCAGTTCAGGGGGGGAACTGTTTGTTGTTGATGAGGATGAAGAGCCGGCTCCACCGACCACTGCTAGGGGGGGCAGGCAACAGGGCAGCACTGCGCCTAGGTCCAAAGCCTATGTGCGTACGGGTGGGGACCATCCTCAACCCTCCACAGCAGGCAAGGCAGTGGCCCGCACTTCAGCAGTGTGGGCTTTTTTCACGTGCCAGGCAGAGGACCAGGCAATAGCAGTGTGCCAGCTCTGCCGGCAGAAGGTTCGAAGGGGGCAGGCAGGGTCACATATGGGAACATCAGCTTTAAGTTCCCATATGAAACGTCATCACAGGATGACGTGGGAGCAGCACCAAAGTGGCAGAGCACCGGGTGGCAGTGGTGCTTCCTGTCCACCTCCTCCCATTCCTCAGGGAAGAGGTGCTAGCTCCCCAGACCCTGCAGCAGGTGAAGAGGATTCTGGGGCTCACAGTCGGAGGCAGCCACTGTGTAGCTCAGCCTCTTCTGCAGCCTCCTCCTCCTCAATGCGGCCCCTGTCCCGCCAGGTTTCCCTCCCCCAGTTCCTCAGCCGCAAGACGCCTCTCTCCCCCAGCCACCCCCAAGTGCAGAGGCTTAATGGCTGCCTGGCAAAGCTTCTGGCAGTGCAGCTGCTGCCCTATCAGCTAGTCGAAGCAGCCCCCTTCCGACAGCTGATGGCTTGCGCTGCCCCTAACTGGCGGATCCCTAGCAGCCATTATTTTGCCAGGAAGGCCGTCCCTGCCATCCACCAGCATGTGGTTGAGAATGTGTCCCTGTCGCTGGATCATGCTGTTGGCGGCAGGGTGCACTGCACCACTGACACGTGGACCAGCAGGCATGGGCAGGGGAGGTACATAACCTACACTGCGCACTGGGTCACCCTCATGAGTGCTGGGGAGGGTGCAAGCCGGGGCGCTCCCCTCAGGCTACAGGTGCCTCCCCGTGGTGTACAGGGCAAACCCCACATGTCCACTTCCTCCTCCTCCTCCTCCACTATGGATGAGCCACCCCTGAAGCGTCCCCGCAGCTACGCTTCAGTGCAGCACAGGCGATGTCAGGCTGTGCTGCAACTCCTCTCCCTGGGCGAGAGGAGTCATACTGCACCTGAGCTCATGGCTGCCTTCCAGACTCAGGTGCAGCGGTGGTTCACTCCCCGCCAGCTCCAAGCAGGTAATATTGTTTGCGACAACGGTCGCAACCTGCTGGCCGCCATCCGCCTAGGGTACCTGACCCACATGCCTTGCTTTGCACATGTCCTCAACCTTGTGGTGCAGCGCTTCCTCAAGAGCTACCAAGGGTTGGGTGACATGCTGGAGAAGGTACGTAGGGTATGTGCCCATTTTCGCAGGTCCCCCACCGCCAGCGCGTCTTTGGCACGGATGCAGCGGCAGCATAGTCTGCCACCCCACCGGCTCATCTGTGACCTGCCGACGCGCTGGAATTCCACCCTGCACATGGTGGAGCGCCTCGTAGAGCAGCGCTGGGCGGTCAGCAATTACCTGCTGGAGCACAGTGCCAGGGGTACTCAGGGGGCGGATTTGGGGTACTTTAGTGCAGAGCAGTGGCAGCAAATGAGGCAGCTCTGCCAAGTACTTGCCCCCTTTGAGCAGGCGACACGCTTTGTTAGCAGGGACAATGCGTGTCTTAGCGATGTCATACCCCTGGTGTTCCTCCTCAAGCGCACGTTGGATGGGCTGCTAGAGGAGGGTGACGTGCCTGAGGAGGAGGAGGAGGAGAGTAGGCCCCGTAGGCAGGCAGAGGGGGCTGAGGAGGAGATGGTGCCCGATGAGGAGGATGAGGGAGAGGAGGACTGGGTGCCTGCGCAGCATGGGGAGCAGGGCACATGCCACCCAACCACCCCAGCTATTGTCCGCGGCTGGGAGGGTACAGAGCAGGGGCAGGTCGAGCCAGATGACCTGCTGCATCTGGAGGGCAGTCAAGAAGAGGTTGGTCGGGGGCACCTCTTTTACATGGCTGCCCATATGCAGACTTGCCTCCGAAGCGATCCCCGGGTCTGTTCTATCAAAGACCGGGAGGATTATTGGGTGGCTACTTTGCTTGACCCACGGTACAAGGGAAAGGTGGGGGAGTTCCTTGTACCCAGCCAGAGAGAGAGGAGGATGGGTCAATTGAGGAAGGCTCTGTGCTCAAAATTAGTGGAGGCCTTCCCCCAGTCTGACACTTCTCAGGCCTCCACTACTCCACACACCCAGCAGAGACGGGGGCCTAGCAGCAGCAGCAGCAGCAGCAAGGGCGGAGATCTCATGGGTGTGTGGAAGAGCTTTTTCGAGCCTCAACGGCCAGCAGCAGGCCCAGTCAGCACCCAAAGCCACCACCAGCAGCGGGTGGAGCATATGGTGGCTGACTACATGGGGTCAGTCAGCGTGCAGGATGCCATTCGCCCTGACGATGACCCCATGCATTATTGGGTCTCGAGGCTCGACCAGTGGCCAGAACTGGCACAGTACGCTCTGGAGGTGCTGGCTTGCCCCCCTGCCAGTGTCCTGTCAGAGCGTGTCTTCAGTGCCGCAGGTGGGGTGGTCACTGAGAAGCGGACACGGCTATCCACTGGCAGCGTGGATAAGCTGACATTCATTAAAATGAATGAGGCATGGATAAGCGGGGATATCCAAGTGCCCATTGCAGACAGCAGAGACTAGCCTCCTCTCCTCCTTCTCCTCCACAGATTTATCCTCCTCTCTCCATTGCTGCCCATACTCTCCTCCTCAGTAGTATTGCCCATTCCCCATCTGTCTGCACCTGCTGCCCTTGCTGCTGCTGCTGCTGCTGTAGCCTGCTACTAGCCCTAGTAGTACTGCTGCTGTGCTGCATTGTCGGCAATTTTTTATGGTGGGGGCCTATCAAAGCTCCTACTGCTATCGTAGATACTACTGCTGCATTGTCGGCAAATTTTTTTAGTAGTTGAGGCCTAACATGGCCTCTAAATATGTTTCTTCGAATACTGCCACATTGTTGGCTAATTTCTTCTGGTTGAGGCCTAACATGGCTTCTAAAAATGTTTCTACGAATACTGCCACATTGTTGGCTAATTTCTTCTGGTTGAGGCCTAACATGGCTTCTAAATATGTTGCTTATAATTTTGCCGCTAAGTTGGCTAATTTCTTCTGGTTGAGGCCTAACATGGCTTCTAAAATGTTTCTTCGAATACTGCCACATTGTTGGCTAATTTCTTCTGGTGGTTGAGGCCTAACATGGCTTCTAAAAATGTTTTTTCGAATACTGCCATATTGTTGGCTAATTTCTTCTGGGGGTTGAGACCTATCATGGCTTCTAAAAATGTTTCTTCAAATACTGCCACATTGTTTGGCTAATTTCTTCTGGGGTTGAGGCCTAACATGATTTCTAAATAGGTTGCTTTTAATTTTGCCGCTAAGTTGGCTAATGTCTTCTGGTGGTTGAGGCCTATCATGGCTTCTAAAACTGTTTCTTCGAATACTGCCATATTGTTGGCTAATTTCTTCTGGGGGTTGAGGCCTATCATGGCTTCTAAATAGGTTGCTTGTAATTTTGCCGCTAAGTTGGCTAATGTCTTCTGGTGGTTGAGGCCTATCATGGCTTCTAAAAATGTTTCTTCGAATACAGCCCCATTGTTTGGCTAATTTCTTCTGGGGGTTGAGGCCTGCCTCATTTAATTCTTCTGGCTCTAATAAAATTGATTACAACAATGCTTGCTGCTTGGTTGTCAAATGTATTCACACTATTATTACCCCTGAAACGACTGCGGCCAAAAGTCCTTTGCCTCTGTCATTATTCTTTCTTTTGAAATGATAGGAGTGCTCTAAAAAATGTATACAGGGAGGGCATGTGTGTATAGCAGTAACTGAGTGGAACATAGGTGTGAATTGCTCTTCCCATTGATTCCAAAGCAAAACATGGCATATATACATTCATCACTGTGTACAAAAGTAAGGGAAATGTTTTAATGGTAGTCCCAAAGCCATGTCTGGTCTGGGAGTCAAAATAGGCCCTTGCATTCAAATTACACAGAGGCCCAAACAGGCCCCAAACATCAGCCCAGTAAATTTGACTGGAAACCAACCAACCTGGCAACCCTGGCTGACACAAACATAGCCATAAACTCTACTTAAATTCATGCTGTAAGTAATAATTTAGATTGAATTTGTCCTCTATGAATGCTTTTGTCCTTGAGTTAAATAAACGAGACAACACAGTTTGCTTAATGGAAAGAGGAATTTCATTCCTAGATGATGTCCATCTTACATCCCACTTTCAGCTGCATCTGCTATTTTGCGACTTTCAACTTCACAAGCAGTCTTGTCCCAGTTTGCTGTCCATAACATTCAAAGAGAACACACGCCATCCTTTGTTTCCAAACACTTTACACAACGTATTCATAGATCCAGTGCAAAGCCCTTAAAGGGGTGGTTCACCTTTAAGGAAACTTTTAGTATGCAATAGTATGGCAAATTCTAAGCAACTTTTAATTTGGTTTTATTATTTGCCTTTTTCTTCTAAGTTCTGACTCTTTGCAGCTTTTAAATGTGGGTCAATGAGTTGACCCCAACTAAAAAGCAAATACTATGTCAGGCTACAAATGTATTGTTAGTCATTGCTACTTTTTTACATTTAGGCCTCTCCTATTCATATTCCAGTCTCTTATTTAAATCAATGTATGATTGCTAGGGGAATAATGTTACTTCTAATAGTGCCTAATTGCCAAATATAGTGTGACTTAATATCATAATTTATTTTAAAAAATCAATGTATTTGAGTGTTACAGTAGTCAATTTATCAATTTCGTCGCCGTCGCGACGAGGTTCGTCAGGTACCTGCACCAGGAGGGATACGACAATATCCCTCCTGGAGTGAGAGGAATCCAGGCGCTCCGGAGGAGCATAATGGAGAGATTGAGGCGCAGGCTGCGGAGGGAGTACCGCCTGCGCTTAAGTTTGCGGGAGCTCCAGAGGATCTGGAGCGATCTCAAAAGACGCCACAGCGCGTTTGTTGATGAGCTGCGCGTGGAGGTGGAAGGTAGAGTTATTTAAAAGAAAACATCTTATAATGATTTGCTATTTTACAGCAAAAATGTATTTAAGTGAATACTGTAATTAGGATTGGAACAGTTGACTTTGACTGACTGACATAATTGCAGACAAGTTAAATAACAAGTAAATGAGCTGTCAAATGGAGATTATTTAAACAGATTATAATAGATTTATTTAAATGCAATACATGAGTTTCCCTTCTTAACTACAATAAAGCCACTTGATTCCCATTTATTTTGGTATTTTGGAGCAAATGTGTATTTGTTTAGGCCTGTGACAAGGCTAATAAGAATTTTACTTCACATAAAGGTAGATTTATTTAAACGGAAAAAATAGGTTTCCCTTCTTAACTACAATAAAGCCACTTGATCAGGCTCGGATCTGTGGAAAGGTCACCAAGGCCCGGGCCTAGGGCTGGAAGATTTTAGGGTGGCGGCATGCTGCCCAACCACACCCATATTGGTTCAGAAAAACTGGGGATGCACAGGAGATACAATAGTTTCCCATGCAGCAATCCCCATTGCTCCTGTCCAGATGATAAAAATTTGCCCGAATAAAGGGGAGGGGACAGGGGCGACGAATGGCAGTGGGCCTAGGGGTGCCTACTATGTAAATCTTGCCCTGCACTTGATTCCTATTTATTTTGGTATTTTGGAGCAAATGTGTATTTGTTTAGGCCTGTGACAAGGCTAATAAGAATTTTACTTCACATAAAGGTAGATTTATTTAAACGGAAAAAATAGGTTTCCCTTCTTAACTACAATAAAGTTAATTTTCCTGTAGTTACAACATGACACCTTATCCTGTATAATTTATACTATACAAATGCAATTGCTGTGTTACTCAAACTGAAATTTATTCATTGCCAGCTGAATGGATCCAAGATGATCCTGATGATGGGGAAGTACCACCACCACCACCACCACCTGACCAGGCAGCACCGCCTCCACCTGATGAGGCAGCACCGCCTCCACCTGATGAGGCAGCACCGCCTCCACCACCTGTCCAGGCGGCACCACCACCTCACCAGGCGGCACCACCACCTCACCAGGCGGCACCACCACCTCACCAGGCGGCACCACCACCTCACCAGGCGGCACCACCACCTCACCAGGCGGCACGACCAGTGGACGACCAGGGGCTCAGTGTAGGCACTCAGACAGAGCATGCCTACTACGACCAGACTGAGCTCCTGGTCACCCTAGTCCACCAAGTTAATGCCATGCGGCAGGAGCTGGGAGAGGTTAGGGACATTGTAGACAACCTGCAGAGGGTAGTTGCTCCTCCTCCTCCTCCTCCACTTTAATTTATTTATTGTTTGTTACAGCACCGTTGTGCTATATGTTGTAAATTAAAAATTTTTTTTATATCTCTATATTTTGAGTTCATTTTTCATTTGACTAAACTAATACTCACATGGTACTTGGAATTGTTTGGATTCTAATAACACAACGATGACTATTCTTAATCGGAGTCATTAAAATTACATTACATAGTATTTCAGAATCATTACAATTACATGATGTAAATATAAGGTTCATTCACATAAACATATGGTTTATTCATTTTTATCTGAGATACAAAGCATCCAGATACTATCTGTTCAGATTTATTAGTTGTACTTGTGTTAGTAATCTACTATTAGATATATGAAGTACAGATGGTACTTTTTGGTTAAACAGAGATATAGAGTAGTAGTAGATACCATTACCAGTTGACCAGAGGTAATGTGAAAAAATCCACAAACGTTAAAAGTTTAAGAAACTTGCAAAATGGGAGCCATTTTTTCAAGATAGGAGTCCTCTAACAATGCAGGGCATGTGTGTAGCAGTATACTAAGTGAAACACGCATGTGTATTGGTCTTCCCATGGAGTCCAATCCAATTCAGCACATTCAGACACAAAGCAAAAGATACCATGTTCATTTATCATCACAGACTACAAAGCTTGAAACTAAGGGGAACATTTTTATTTGTAGGCCCAAAGATGAAAAAAGGTTAAGCGTTAAAACACATACTTGCGTCCGCGACAAAATATTTTGACGCGCGACAAAATCGGGCCGCGCGACTCGTTTCGCGAATTTTTCGCCGTTTCGCGAATTTCGCTGGAAATTCGCGAATTATTCGGCGAAGCGAAACGCGACAGATTCGCCCATCACTATGGATCAGTTTCAATACATCAAACTGCTTGAAGAAAAAATGTCCTTGCAATTGGTGTTTCAACAAGACAATGACCCCAAACACACCAGTAAACAAGCAACATCTTGGTTCCAGACCAACAAGATTGATGTTATGGAGTTGTCAGCCCAAGTCCCTGGACCTTCATTTGAAAGAAGCTTGTGGGGGGGACATCAAAAGTGCTGTTTCTGAGGCAAAACCAATAAATGCAGAAGAATTGTGGAATGTAACAGGTGCCAGAAGTTGGTTGACTCCATGCAACACAGATGTAAATATTAGTTTAGTAATTGAAAGGAAAGCAAAATATTGAGTTTGTAAAGAAGAATGCAGACACTACTATTTTTTGGAACAGTCTAATATTCCCTTTTCTTCACTTTCTGTAAAGGAATAACACAAATTTGATGAATAAGTCTTCATGTTTTGTTATATGTTCCCAGTGTATTGGCATGTATTACAAGGAGTTTGAGCTTTATTCCCTTTTTTAAACACACTGCTATTACTCTGAACACAACTGTATGTCACTTTAATCAGGAAGGGTTGCATGTAATATGGTGCCTTTAACGGAAGTTATTTAGTAATGCTTTGAATCCAGTTAATCTTTCTTTATAAAAGGCTTTAACAAATATACATCCTGACAAGTCTTGTGGGAAGGAATTAAAAGGTCTGTTCTGAAAAAATCTAGATAAAATCTACATATGCCCCCTTGCTCTCTATTATTTTTACCATCATTGAGACGAAAGCACTCCATGCCATCATCTTAGTTCCCGCAACTGATAAACCTTTCCAAAGCTATTTAATTCTAAGTTCACAGAGAAAATACAGCAAAGCATTGCTTTTAATTAAACAGCTTCAACTTCTCTTTTACCAGATACCCTATCTTAGATCTATTCAGTATAATCTCTTTTTACTGTACAAGTATAACAGTTGTTTTTTCTTACTTTTTCTGAAGATAATATTTCAGCTTAGCACTACAAATGCAATTTTGCTGTAGTGGCATGAGATAGAAAACTCATTCTTACCTAGGTTAAGAGTACTACAGTTTAATTACATGCATGCTTACTGCAAGTAAATTTTTTATAAAAAGAAATTATCACCACAGTCTCTGAGTCAAATTACAAGAGCTCTATTTTCCGCACTAGAAAATAACTTGCTGGCTAAATTGACTCCTTGGTGGTTCCTACCTACTCATTAAATTGTTAGTTATGGAACTGAAAAAATGCTTCTTTATATTGGCTGTTTGGAGTGTTTGTTATCCTAAAAAAATCAACTATTCTTGGCTTGAATAATATATTAATGGGCGTGTGCCATGTCACAATGAGCCAAGGGGAATTCTGACGTTTTTATCAAGACATATATATTTAATTTCAGGTCTCAAATATCTATGGTTTAAATCGTAACTAGCAGTGCTGTTCTGTAGCAGGTGAGAAAGGGTACTGAAATGTTAAAAAAAGATGACCTTATTCTTTTGTAGCAATGATACATTTTGAACGAAATACTCCCCAGGGATCTCCGACTCAATAAACTGTAAATAATAAAAAAAATCCAACATATTTGTGGTGGGGGGTTCATCGTTTCGATAAATGCAATTTAGTTACAGTATATTATCTTTTACATTTTGCTAATGTACATTTACATTTGGAAAGCTGGCTTTTTATTTTACATAATAAACACAATTTTATAAAAATAAATAAAACTGATATAAAAATAGGTTCATGAATTCTGACTTCCTGACCCCAAGACAAAAAGATTTGAAAAAAAATGCGGGCCAGGTCACAGAAAGTGGAATGGAATATATACGTACAGTACCCACAGTACTTGCTTTGACAACAGCAAAAATGCATGTACATATGCATTCACTTAGAGTTTGGCTATTAGGGTTGCAACTTTTGCCGGTGGGTAAAACCCTAACAAAGGCAGATAGCATGGGGGTGGGGCAGTGATGTTGCAGTGGACATGATGACATCAGAGGTGGGCACAATGATGTTGGTGGAGTTATGACACTAGGGCGGGGTTATTACATCACTTAGACACAGCTGGCTGGATTTCTGTCCAGTTTTTTCAATGTCTTTTAAACTGAACAGAAAGTTTGGAATGGACAGCCCCCTGATGAGAAAGCCAAATCCTTTGCTTACAGGTATGGGATCTATTATACAGAAATCGCACAGCACAGCAGTGCTAAATTAGAAAAAAATTTTCTTTTTTTTGCTTTTTTTATGTTTCTGTAATAATAAGAAATTACATGCACTTGATAATAACTAAGCCATGTTGAGGCAAGTATTTAAATGTTTTTCAGTTATTGGACAGATTATTTTGCTGGTTTCACAAGGCTGAAATGGAACAGAAGGTTGAGACTGAACAGGCCTTAGAAAAACTGATCTATTAGGGTCAAAACCAAACAGGTAGTAACTTATTGGCCACACAGCCATGTTTGTTGACTGATGTTCTACAACCTAAACTGATGTTTCTTTTACAGCTATATCAAATTATTTTTTTTAAAAAAAATATGCAACATATGCAAAGTACAAAGAATCAATGGTGCTGACTGGGATAAAGTCCTCTGGGTCAATACCCTGACCAAACTCTTAGATGGGGCCAAAACTACTCTCCATAGCTACCCTCTAGCTATTTAAAGACCAATCTGCCCCTAACTACACTTAGCTAAGAACAACTAGAGTTTTCTGTGTCAGGATTGGTCAGATGTTCACTCTGAGGGGTATATTTATTATGCTGTGTAAAAACTGTGGGATAATACACCACAAATCATCATGCTTTGCAATGTAAAACAGTCATATTTTTATGTCTGTTTTTGTCGGAGTGACTTCCACCAGAAGCAATGTAAAATACCGGCGTTAAATCTGACATTCTCATGGTATAAAATTACACACACATTGATTATCTCGCCATTTATTTTACACTGTTTTCTCAGCAAATTTCATTGTACACAGCACAACAAATATGCCCCTTAGATTTTAATAATCCCCAAAAAGGCTATAGCAGTCATTTACGGCTACAGAAGTAGGGATGGGCGGATTTTTTGCCTTGTTTCGCTGCAAAAATGACGCCCAGCGCGACAACTTTCTTTGATGGGCTTCGATGACATTTTGCCAGTGGCAAATTTTTGGCGGAACTAAACGGGTCAAAAACGGGTTAAAAGTGAACAATGAGCAATTAAAATATGCAATGCATTAACTGCCTAATGAAGAAAATTACATTGCAAGGATTATTTTGTGCAAATTGTTTTTCTCTTTGTGACTTTTATTACATTTGTCGCTATGTGGGACATTGTAAATGAGTTACAGGACCTGGGACCTACCCCCTAGCCATCATTAGGGCTGCTGCACATCTGGCAGTGAAAAAAAGGGTTTAGATTTACAGTTTGCTCCAGTGTGCAGTGCATATAATGAACTGTCTTACTGAAAAAGTACATTTATATGTATGCATGTCTTAGGGACTGGGCTTCTGCTGTTTCTTGTTTCCACATGTTTTACTTCTAGCACTTAATAAACGACACCTTAAGAATCTAATAAGGGAGAGGGGATGACGACATGCCTCCCCTCACCCTTACAATGCTACTCTGTATAGCAGCTCTGGTACCTGTAGGGAAGAGAGCAAACTGCAATAAATATGGAAGGTTGTGCCAAATTTACTACTGCAGGTAGTAAATGACCCCTAGTATTTAAACATTACATAGAAACACAACACAATAAATCTAATATTCTATGCTATAGCATAACGTCGCTTTAAAATCTAAAAGTAATACCAATGACTTTTTGATTTAAGGGATAGATAAAACCTTGTGTGTGTTTGTGTATAACCTTAAAAGTGATTAAAGTCACTTTCTCGAAATAAAAACATAAAACTGCACAACAAAGGTTGCCAGTGGCAGCTGATTAGCTTAACTGAATGGGGAGAATTGGTACTCCCTGAGATAAAAATGACAGAGAAGTTCTCAGTTACTCTTCAGTGGAGACATTAAACCATGATGATTTCCTAGTTACCTATTAATTCATGCTAATGTATTCATTGTGCCAAAGGGGTTTTGTTTGAGTCTAATTTGTATATTCACCTTGTTAACATTTTTTAAATATTGCTTGGTTCATCATATTATACACTGCAGGCAAAAAAAACTTAGAAACTGGAAAAGGCTAGTATTTTACTATGCATATGTCCTTGAGAAAATGACTGTGAAGAACCATATTAACTGCATTTTAATATACAAAAGTGATCATTTAGAAACTGATTCCATGCTCTGCCTTAACCATGTTGCATCAGAGTTACGAATAACTGAGCAGATGTGAACCATTCTGAAAGTGACATTTAATACTGACTGTTGGTCCTGCATGGTTGTAAAAGTGTTCATAAGTGGTATTTCCTGAGAACAAACACCAAATCATCTCTATTAGGACAGTAAATTCAGATGCATTATGGATAGGGAGTTGGAGAGCCTACCTAATTAGAGCTGTGATGGGCCTCTTTGGATGGATTTGCTGTAGCTAAATATATTATAGCTACAAAAATAAAATCTCCTTTAAGTGTATGCTGCAGTAGAAAATGCAAGCAGCATTTCTTTTAAATATTTCAACAGAAAACACATATATCCACAATTTAACATCTTCGTTGCAGAGCAGGATAGCTATAACATTCTGGACAGGCAGTAAACCTGTGAGTTGTTGACATGAGGTGAAGGTCAAGAGCAAAGCGGCTTTCAAAAAGGATTTGTTTTACGCACTCCTTAAATGCCAGTAGCTAACTAGAAACTCTTCATTTGAACAGTGAACTATATGACTGAACA
The DNA here is from genome assembly GCF_017654675.1 of Xenopus laevis. NCBI lineage: Eukaryota > Metazoa > Chordata > Amphibia > Anura > Pipidae > Xenopus > Xenopus laevis. Next base: position 36,135,840 of record NC_054378.1, on the reverse strand, counting down.
GGTTGTATGTGCATGATATCTCTTCAATCTAGGGCTGCATAGGTCTCAGCCTTTTTTTCAACACAGGTTTCCATTTGAACAGTAGTAGAAGATACATTTCAATGAAAACAGTTCTCACATCTAGAAACAGGGGTTACTTTTTAGTTTTTTTTTATAGATTTTCTGTAACATACGAAGGGGATTATTTTGAACATAAAGCAATATTTGGATAATTATTCTTTATTAGGTAAAATAAAATGGGTCTGGGCTCATTGCACTTATTTCTTACCTTTTTTATTGTAATACAGGTATGGGATCCGTTATCTGGAAGCCCGTTATCCTGAAAGCTCCAAAGGCAGTCTACCATAGACTCCATTAGAATCAAATAATACAAAGTTTTAAAAAAAAATATTTCCTTGCACCTTGAACTTAATCCACACTGAGATATACAGTGATTAATCCGTATTGAATGCAAAACCAAATAATTGGGTTTAATTAATGTTTACATGATTTTCTAGTAGACTTAAGGTACTGTATGAAGATTCAAATCACAAAAGATTCATTTGTAACACTATTTTAAATTCTTCATGTATTATAGGATGTACATCATCAACATCTTACTGTCACGTTCGGCACCCTATATCCAGAACCCAAGCTAAGCTCCCTGGTCTCGGCTCTCACTTCTGCCTTTAACCACCAACTTTCACCTCGGGAGGAGCCCTCGGCTAATTGGATACTGCCAGGTCTTAACAGAGAGAGGAGCAAAGCTAACGATTCTGGACTAGAAAAGGGGCATGATCGTCTCACCAGGATATTGGAAGGAAGAACACCACCAGGAACAAGCAGACCGGGCCAGCACAAGCAGTTAGAATAGTCAGACAGGCCGGAATCAGAATTAGAGATCGTAGAATAGTCGGAGGACAGGCAAAGGTTCAGGATTGGAGAGATCAGCGTAGTCACAGACAGGCAAGGTCAGGATTGGAGAGGGCAGAGTAGTAAGCAGGCAGGCAAGGGTCAAACACAGTAGAATCAGTCAGGAATCAATCAGGATAACACCCAGGAACTTGCTAATAGAACCTAACAACGGGCAAAGACCTGAAGCCCTAATGAGCCTTTTATACTTTTTGAATTTCAAGAAACGAACGCGTGCGGCACCAGCACCCTAAGGAGAGCCGGAACAAGGAAGGGAGCAGCAGCGGGCGTTCACTCCAGGGACGCGGCGTTGGACCCTGCTGCTGCCCACTAGACCACCAGGTAACTTCATTACACTTACCATACAAAGGTCCTGAATCCCCTTTGCTAAATGAAAGGGTACTGGGAATTCCAATTAATGGCAGTGCCTCCACCTAGTGGGATCCAAAGATAACCCTATGAGTGGCCCCACTAGGTAACAATAAGTAAACACACACGTGCAGTAACCAATATATGTTATGTAAGTGAGAAAAATGGCAAAGTGAAATTACATCTCAATAATACCCCAGCCTTGGGAATCCTGTGTGATTGTCCCAATCCTGGTACAGTCTTTACCAGGCAAAGTCCCACACTCCACTCCTGGTGGACAACAAGAGCCACAGTCGAAAAAAACTTTATGGAGCAGGCCCTTAATGAAGGCAATCTTCTCCAAGCAGATACATATCAAAGTGAAGTTTATTGTGTCCGCAGCCTTACACGTTTCATGATAAACACTTAATCATAGGCTGCCACAGTCCCCTTTCCCAAGAGCTCTTAACATTCCCCAGGTAATGCTACCTGCCCTAATACCTCTCCAGATGGACAGAGGTAGTTGCTCCTGCGTAGCAGGCACTCGAACAGTAACTGTTCTCAAACAGGGGACACACGCTGGAGCCTTTCACTACCATCCCTCATGCAGAACACTCATCAGGGACTCGCTCAGATGGATCAGGCATCCACAGCAACTCAATCCACAGACTGGGCTCCCAAACTATCCTAGCTGAGCATGGCAAACCTGCTTTATTAATTAAGGCACAACTCCCAGCACTATCCAAAGTGCAAGCACACCATAAACTCCCTTTTTTAAATCAGCATCCATCTACAGGCAGCTGTTGTCAAAATCTTTCTGATGCTTCCAAGCTCTAAACCCTCCATGGTTGTCAAAATCTTTCTGCTGCTTCCAAGCTCTAAACCCTCCATGGTTGAAATCAGCAGGCCCCAAGTCCTCTGGGGCCTCTCAAATTCTTTAGGTCCCTTACATCTTTTCTGCAGTTCATTCACTCATGGCTGAAGAGAAACTTAAAGAAGCACTGAGAACATGGTATCTCAGCTTTTTTTATACTCCTTGCCCAACAGTCACAATCTTATGCAGTTTTCCCAGTACCTCCCTTAACTTCTTATCTAGTGGGCTCACCTTCTTAGTTTGGTTACACTGTAAGGCCAAATATTCGACAAATCACATAGTATGAAGGAGGCCACAAACATCCGCAGTACTGTGTTGCAACTTTTTATTTATTATTGTGGAATTTGGAATAAAAAGTTGCAGCACAGTACTGCAGATGTTTGTGGCCTCCTTCATACTTTGTGAAGCAGCTGTACGACATCTTAGCAGAACACCCATATTCTGTTTCAGTAAAATCCCAATAACATAAGCACACATAGATGGATGAGACGGCCAATTCAGTTCAATTAATTACTTTTTTATATATATTTCCATAGTAATAACACAGCCCAAAAAAAAAGAGTGGTCTCTTGGTCTCTTTTCTTGCCTCTGACTACAGTATTAGAAAAAAAAGTGCATTTGATTTATAATAGTGCATTACAACGGTATTACATTTTTGCTACCAATGGTGGTTCATGTATATTGTGTGATTAAATATTTTCCCATTACAACCAGTTGGTTGGAGGGGAAAAACAGGATCCTTGAGTGACTTCAGGTATAACCAATCGCTTGTCTGATTTCAAATACATTATGTCCTGTAGCTGAGATGTTTTTGGAGCCTCTCTTTGTAAAAGACTGTATACTATCATGTGGATGAATGTGTACCATACCATCATGTGGAGGTATAATACCAATATCAAGGCCTTGAGAAAGGTCTTAAGTTTATAATTTGGTCATTTCTCTATGGGACCAAACTGTAAAAATATCCTTATATTTATATATAAAAAGCACATTGTCAAAAAGTAATTCTAAATGTGCCATTTATAACTTATGGTGATCTCTCCTTGCATACTGCCAGCCCTGAAGAGTCAACAGTTTAACAGGAAAATGACCCTCAATCTTTTGGGATCTAAAAAGGGTTTCCTCTACCCCAAACAGGGAAAAACTGTTTGGTTTCCTTTTGGGTTCGATTCCATTTGCCAGGTTTAAAAAAAAATAATAATAATAATAATAATAATAATAATGTACATAATATTTATACTGTACCAATTCACGGAAAAAAAGGTTCATTCACATAGAATGCACTGGCATTGAGAAATCCTAAGAACTAATGTAAATCTTTTCACACACAAAACAAATCAAATATATATTTATATATTAATAATATGTACTGTACATAAACAAACATACTACCAATATCTTTGTTATGTTGTTTCTAATGAGCAAGTAACTATTTAACCTTTCTAAAAGTCTATATTTGTCATTTACATTTGTATGTATACACCCATCTGATGTATGGCACTGTGGACTATGTTACCTCTTTAGATATACTTGTTAATGAGTATAATTATATTCTTGATGGATTGTTTTCATCATATTTATAAGTTTGGATGCAAAGTATTAATAGTATTTGTGAAGTTGCATGGGTTTAAAGTGGTTGTTCACCTTTAAGTTACATTTTATTATGTTATAGAATGGCTAATTCTAAGCAATTTTCAATTGGCCTTCATTTTTTCTTTTTTTATTGTTTCTGAATTATTTGCCTTTTTCGTATGACACTTTCCAGCTTTCAAAGGGGGTCAGTGACCCCTTCTAATAAACAAATGCTCTGTAAGGCTGCAAATATATTGATATTGCTAATTTTTATTACTCATCTTTATATTCAGGCCTCTCCTATTCATATTCCAGCCACTTATTCAAATCAGTGCAGGTTTGCTATGGTAATTTGGACCCTGGCAACCACATGGCTAAAGCTGCAAACTGAATAAAAAGCTAAATAACTCAAAAACCACAAATAATAGAAAATGAAAACCAATTGCAATTTGTCTCAGGAAATTACTGTCTACATCATAATATAAGTTAATTTAAAGGTGAACAACCCCTTTAATGAGAAGCACAAGAGCAAATGTCTTGTCCATTTCCAAATGAAGGAACAACCTGATTTTAACATTATCAAATATAATAAATACCTTACCTGTTTTGTAGGACATTATATATATATATATATATATATATATATATATATATATATATATATATATATATATATATATATATATATATATATATATATATATATATATATATATATATATAGGCACATAGTTCATTAAAACAGTTGCCACCTTTATTATTAATTATTAAGGCAATAAATAATTCTGCTCAGAAAGTAATTTGACACATTCTTTAAAGATAGTTGCAATAGTTGCATTGCCGGGTAGGTGGTTCACAGCTTTTTTTTTCCTTTTTAATCTGGGGGTAGATTTACTAACACTGGGGGGGCAACATTTTCCCACATGGACATATTTTTTAAAACATTTTCCCTAAATGTGATTTTCTTATAGACATTGATTATGTTAACTGTAATACAGAACCCCAGAAACATTTTTTGCAATTATAAAAAGATTGAATTTAGCAAACTTTGGCAAATTTTCACAAAATGCAGTGGCAATTAAAACAAAAACGTATAAAAACTTATTACAAAGTGTTGCACAAAATAAATTAAATCCTAAATCTTCCCCATGTCATGTATTAGGCCAAAGATTATCCAGTGATATTAAGACTGGAGCAGTATATCAAATACAGATGAGCACTGGAAGCTTTATAATGACTCATGCTCCGATAATATTGTGGATGTGCATTCCATTTTAGTTCGTTTTTTTTTTGTGCGCAAAGTACTAAAAGCATAGAAAAGTTGTTTACACTAGCTGTCTGATATATGGTACCATGTACCATGCATGAAGGCAGTTCCACTACTGGTCACTGTGATGTGTTCAGTGTGACCTTCACCCCACATTTATAGCCTTTATAACCTCAGCTACATTTTGCACCAAAAATATTAGCCCCAGAAGGCAACCTCTATAATGATCTATGTTTGAATGTGCAGGTATGGGACCTGTTATCCAGAAAACTCAGGACCTGGGGTTTTCCTTTTTCTAATTTGTATCTCTATACCTTAATTCTTCTAAAAAATAATTTAAACATTAATTAAACCCAACAGGATAATTTTGCTTTCAATTGGGATTCATGATATTTTAGTGTGGATTAAGTACGAGGTACCGTTCATTTTTACAGAGAAAATTATATATATATGTATATATCTACGTGTATATATATATATATATATATATATATATATATATAGTGTATATATATATATATATATATATATATATATATATATATATATATATATATATATATATATATATATAAAATATATATTTTTAATTGAAATATTTGATCATAATGGAGTCTATGGAAGATGGCCTTTCCGTATTTCGGAGCTTACTGGATAACAGGTTTCCGGGTAATGGATCATGTACCTGTATAATTCTCCATTACAAACATTTTGTCCTATTAACAAGTTTGGTTTCTTCCTTATCTCTGTTGATTTGCTATGATGAAAATGTATAAATATTTTTGCTGCAACAAATTACATGGATTATGTATTAATGTGCTACAGTAACAATTGAGAAATACTGACTTCATGTAGAATCCATAGGATAAAAATTATAGTAGCTAATCTTTTCACAAACAGCTTTGAAAACTCCAACTCTGACGAAGAAAGAAAAAAAAACCTCTCTTTCTCTGAATGGCTCTGTTTCATTGTTAGACAGATGGATGATCAGGTTTTACTTTGGTAGCTTCCCCATGGAGATACTGATTACTTTTGGAACACATAATACCAGACCGTGCTGAATGTAGTGCTGAAGCTCCAGTAAGCTTTTGCAAGTAAAATCAGGCTTCATAAAATACAGCCCACAAACTTACAAATGAATACTTACAAATCCCATTAAAAAAACTCAGAGATGTAATATACATTTCCATTATGGATAAGACAAATGTATTCTAGGATTTCTTAGTCTTTTAAAACTGTGACCACCACCCACCAGCAGCGCTTCAAAAAAAAAAAAAAAACAGCCTTTATAGTCATGGATACAAGCATGGTATCTCTGCCCAGATTGGTAATACACGGATGTAGAAGGCTAGTCTCTTAATGAAATAACTAATTAATAAATACTGTGAGGTATTTGATTATCATGTATTGCCTGTTTACCATGTTTGCATATTTATTTAGTCTGGTAATAGTTTCTCTTTGAGGTTAATACTTCATAATATATCCCCAAGCTAATTTGTTTTCTTTCTGCCTTCTATTGAACAGCTAATATGCATGTCTAGTCCTGCTAGGTTTTGGACTGGCTGCATAGGAAAGTCTCAGCACTCAGCTGAGAGCTAATCAGATCTCATGTCCCTGCCAAATGTTTCTTTGGATTCCTATCCTACAATGTGCTGAGGGATTTCCAGGTGGTGCATGCCCCTAAGAGATGTTTAAGCAGCAGGGAGCACGTTCTGGAAACTAATGGTAGCAGATGGTCTCACAGGGACATTAACTTGGGGCTGGGTATGAGGCATAAAAACAAATATTGTGCATTTCAGAGCTAGAAAAAAAAGAAGCCAGTTGGGGTTTGTTTATTAAAATGAAATGCAGAAGTGTTACTGTAACTACTAAGAGATACAACTAGAAAGGTCTTTTTTCACCCTGTGTTTGTTTTTTTGTTGTTTTGGTGGTGTCAGAAGTAGACTGGCGAATAGAAAAGCAAATTCTGTTCTCAATGACTTTCATTGTTTAGAGGTTGCAGACATTTCTGTGAGAAAGCATTCTTTGCATTGTTAAACATCAGAAAAGGACACAAAATTACCTGCCTTTTTGAAGTGCACAGGGCTTACTAGCAGGAGATTTTGAAGTTTGTTATTTTCTCGCACAGATGCATTTTGTCAGATTCTTTTACTTAAACAGATATTAAATTTGCAGCTTTAAGATCCCCTTAAACATTTTGGAGATTCAAAGTATAATAATCAAGCAAGATTGTACAGCTGTGAACATCCCAAAGACTTTTATCTAATAATACTGAGAATCTTTCCTTTAGCTGAAATCTTCTTTATTTTTATTTCTTTTATTCCATTCTACTCTCCATTTTCCTCCATGCTTTGGTATTTTGCTGGACACAGAACAGAGTACTTCAGAGTTTTCACTGCCCAACCAGCCCTTTGAATGACCCAGCTCTCACTGTTTCTACATAAATAGTCTATGCAGGAGTATAAATGATTGGGTAAGGGTGTTTTTTACAGGACAGTGATACCAAACAGCTGTCCATCTTAGATACACTCATTTGGTACTTAGATGATGCATTCATTTCTAGAACAATGGCCATTATTTACTCATTTTGGTGCCAATTTTTTACTTATACTACAGGTTATCCGGAAACCCATTTTCCAGAAAGCTCCGAATTACGGAAAGGCTATCTCCCATAGACTCCATTTTATCCAAATAATCCAAATTATTAAATCTGATTTCCCTTTTCTCTTTAATAATAACATAGTCCCTTGTACCTGATCCAAACTAAGATATAATTAATCTTTATTGAAGCAAAACCAGCCTATTGGGTTTATTTAATGTTTACATGATTTTCTAGTAGACTCAAGTTATGAATATCCAATTACAGAAAGATCCATTATCTGGAAAACCCCAGGTTCCGAGCATTCTGGATAACAGGTCCTATACCTGTACCAAAAATTATAACTGGCAATTGGTTGCTGTGGGTGAAATAGTCCCAGGGTCAAAACAATATTATCCACATATGAATTTGAATGGTGGCCACGCACACTACTAATTTATTTGGAGAATACGCTACTCCAATTTTAGAGAGTGGTGCGTGAGTTAGAAAGTAGCTAATTGTAAAAACTTGGCATTTCCTCCATTTAAATATTTTATTATAAATTATATATATATTTTTTTATATATATTAAAAAAATATATTTTATGTCTCACGGACGAGGGCCGATAGCAACAGCATACAGCGCTAACGGTGAGAACTACAATAATTGTCTCTTGGTTAACTACACCATATTTTTATGGTCAAGAGAAAAATGAGGGGAACAAGGAGTGAATAATGTAATATCTTCCTAGCTGTTTTTTAATAGTCGGATCTTGAATTAAAATTATGGACTGTGCAATTATTGGACTATTTTAACAGATGAACTAATATAACTTATACAATACTGAATTGAGCATTAAGACTATCTGTTATGCAATGAGTATTAACGAGTTGATTTGTGTAAATGTAATGAATTAATGGTGTTAAATGAATTTGGTGGATTTAAAATTAATTGTGAGATTTCAAATTAATTTATTATAAAATATTTAAATATAGTACAGTGAGTAGTGAGTATTTTTTTCCAAGTTTTTACAATATTATCCACATACCATGTTTGCCAAAATATAACCACATTCCTCTTAAGATTGCATTAATTAGCCCATGGAGGACCTGAAAATGTATACTACCTCAAAAGATTTAAATTCCACCAAAAGTGCATTATGTAGCCAATAGCGTTCCCAGACTTCCAACATTTAGGGGGTTATTTACTAATCTCCGAATGCAAAAATCACAAAAAAAGTGTGATTTTTTTTTATAAAATTGGACTTTTAAAAAATCACAGATTTTTTAGAATTTATTAAACCCAGAGGATGGAAAAGTCAGAATCAGAAAATCCTGCATGTCAGTCCTATTGAAGTTGCATAAAGTCATTGGGAGAAGTCCCAATGATTGTTTAATCTGTACTGGGTTTCGTGCAATACCCAGAAGTTTTCAGAGTTTTCAGGCAAAAATCTGAAAATCAGATGAAAAATCTGAAAAAGTCGTGAAAATATGATTTTTTTTCCCACAAAGCAAATTTTCGGGGAAAATGTAATCATAAATAAGCGCAAAAAACCTGAGCGGATTTGATCTGAGTTTGTAGCTGAAAATATTAAGATAAATTTGGACTTTGGTACATCAATGTTGATTGCTGAAAAATTAGCAAAGCACCACAAATGTGCAAATATACATTGAAGTCAGTGTTTTTTTGCCACTTTTTTTCACACAAAATGCAATGGTCAATGGCCATCGTTTTGCCATTGTTGTGCCATTGTATTTTCTGTGTAAAATGCATTGGAGCCAATGGTCGTGTTTTTTCCCTGCAAAATTGGACTAATTGTCCTTTCTAGTGATAAGCAAATCTGTCCAATTTCATATTGCAGAGAAATTCAAGAAACTGCAAAAAATAATTGCGAAATTTATTAAAGTCGGTAGGCAACACATTTTTTTAGGTGTGCAGCTGTTTTTCCTCACTCCAAATCCATTAATGTCAATGGGTTTTCTTGTGTCGACTTTTGGTCTCTGCAACTTTTTTGTTTTGGCTACTTTATATCTAAATGCATTAAAGTCAATGGTCATTTTTTCTCACTCCAAATCCATTAAAGTCAATCGCCATTTTATTTTCAAGTTTTTTCTCACTTCAAATGCATTAAAGTCAATGGGCGTTTTTTTCTTATGGCAAATTTTTTGTAAGCCAATTACAGACCTCAATGACTTCCTCATACAGTTTGGGACCAAATGGTTTTTGCAAACATGCGCAGTTTATATAATAAGATTTCACAATCACAAAGCTTATTTTGTGACAAAATATTTTAAAGAAACTCATGAGCAGGTGTTAACGCTAAACTTTGCTTAGCGGTAATGAGGAATTAAATATTCGCCAACATGTGATTTTACATTGCGAGCAGTGCTAAACATTTGCAAAATGCCATGAATCCATGCCTGACAAAAATTACTTTCATAATTAATGTGAAGGCCATACACTAACATCTAAATAAAGTTTAATTGCCACATCATAGAATACTGCAGTAAAGTATATTTCAATTAGGGAATGCTAATTCTGTAATTGGAAATTCACCTGAACCCACAGCCTGTATGTAAGAGGTTTCGTTTTTATAACTGTATGGACGTTTCTCATGCAGAAAAGAATCAGGGACAGAAACATTTTGTAAATACAACACTCTCTCTCATACAGTATGAGACTGTAGTCTTCCTGAGGTCTGAAATGCCAATTTCTCCAAAATCTTTTTCTTCCAGTTCAACTTCATAGACTCCAGCTTTTTGTTTAGAGAGTCCACAAACCGCTGTTCAGGTGAAAAATCAGCACCTTTTTAGACAAAAGACAGCCCCTTCTTAGACAAGAGATATCTAGACCAGCATTATCTTCTATACATGAAGGCTTACACTAAAGATAACCACTCTATTTCAACCTTTTAAAGAACAGAGGCCCTTTTTACAATTACCATTGAATTATTTGTCTTGGGGTAATCCATAAGAGCACATTGTCAACATTTTTTCATAGCTTACATGTGTCATAGTGAGGACAGCCCCTTAAAGGGGTTTTTCTCCTTTGAGTTAACTTTTAGTATGATATAGAGAGTGATATTCTGGGACAATTTGCAATTGGTTTTGATTTTTTATTATTTGTGGTTTTTGAGTTATTTAGTTTTTTATTCAGCAGCTCTCCAGTTTCCAGTGTCAGCAATCTGGTTGCTATGGTCCAAATTACCTAGACCCATGCATTGATTTGAATAAGAAACCAGAATATGAATAGGAAGTAACCTGAATAGAAAGATAAGTAATACAAAGTATAAATGACAATACATTTGTAGCCTGACAGAGCATTCGTTTTTAAATGGGGTCAGTGATACCATTTTGAAAAGTGCAAAGAGTCAGAAGAAAAAGGAAAATAATTAAAAAACTATATAAAAAAATAAATAAAGACCAATTGAAAAGTTGCTTAGAAATTGCCATTCTTTAACTAACATACTAAAAGTTGGACCTGTGCTCCCCTGCAGTTGAGCACTTTTAACCAGAAGAGGAGCACATTAAAAAATGTCCACGAGGAAGATCGCTAACCTCTTTTCCACCAAACAACACATAGTAGGCATTCTTGCACACACCAGAAAGCCATATATTTTTGTACGATTACTTTCCAGCCTGGTTTGCAAGTACACTGTCGTAATATGTATTCGGGTGGAGCTTGGTTTGGTTTGTAAGCCTTCTTGCAGTAGGTGAACAAATAGTAGGTGAACAAAAAGGCTAACACCAAATGGTATTAGAGGTCATTGCTGTGAATTTACCTGTGTTATTCATAAAATGAAACATACTTTCTTATGCATAAAATTGGGAACCACAAGACTTTATGGGCATCAAACGAAAGAAGACTCGTGAACGAAAATAGGCTTGACATAAAACCATAAAATATTTTAATAATACAGTTATCTAAAGTAAAATCAACAGAGAAGATATCCATCCATTTTTAATCTCAAGTCCCATATTCCTTAAATTCAAAAGAATTGACTGGAAAGACTGGATAGGGAAGTATATAACTGGGATGATCCCCAGGGCAACAAATATTTATTTTCCTTCTCATCCTTTTTTTAATACGGTAAATATAAACCAATATGTGTGCACCAATACTGTTGGCAACTGAAAGCCAAACATCTCAAATATCTACAGTATGTATGTGTGTGTGTTTATTAAATATTGCAGTCCGTATTCTAGACTACTTAAGCCAAAAACTGTTCTCTGTTTTAGTCTAGTCCTTTTCCAACCCTCTATGGTTTTGAATTAAGTCTAACTACAACTGAACTTAATAAGAGCTGTGAGTGCCTGAACTAGAATAGATTGATCTTTCTAATCAATTTTATACTTGTTTGCCAACTTGCATTACACTTTATACAATAATGTGATAGAATTACATTGTGATTCTCTTGGACTCAGCTATCAATATTGTGATGCCCTTTTTTGTATGTAGAGAAGACATATCTAGGCTGTTTTTTTACTTTATCATCCAAAGACAGTACCATATTTGCATCAATCCAAATGTATTATGCTTTAGAATGAGTGTTTGTTGTAAATATTCCCCTAACAATTGTTCAATTGTTTTACTGAATTTATTCACAAGAAATGAAACAATGTAACATGGCGAATTTGATTGTCTGTCTGAGTATGTTTCTGTTTTATTACAGACTCAATTGTATTGAAAGGTGGATCCCATTTACAGGAGAATTGGGTATACAGTATATTAAAATTGAAAAAAAAAAATTTAATTATTTTTTTTACTTATTCATATATAAATAAAATAATAATTCTGGATTAAGTACTAATCATTAAGATCAAAGAGGGGATCCTGTATTTACCTACAACTCAGAACTCAGAAGCAACTGCATGCATGTGGATTTTATAGGTGTTTGATGTCAAAAGGTTAATATTGCTAGATAATCCTTGTAAAACAAAAGACAAATGCTTCTTTGTCAGGCTATTTGATAGTTCCCAAGCTGGTTTTAGTTCTAGCCGAAGCATTTTGATTCTGATCTGGATTTCTGGTTTTGACTTCTGCCTGACTTGTGACTTCGTTTCCTGCCGCCTGCCTTGACCCCTTTGCCTGATTGTGACTATATCTTCTCTAAATCCCTGCCGGTACCTCGCTTATGGACTTGATTCTAGTTACGCACTTCCTTGTTGGTTTCCGCAGCAGAAAGTCCGGGGCCCCAAAAGGGCATCGGTGAACACCAGGATACACAGGGTCCACCAGTGAGTCTGAAGGTACCCATCACTGTGCAAGGTTCCTGATAATGTGAACGTTACAGCGTAGCTTTGCAGTATGGTAGTTTGTAGTAGAAAATTACCTATTTTTCATTCGTCATAATGTGTACTTCACAAAAATATAATGTTTTGAGGGATCTTTGTACTGTTAGTAAGGTCTTGTGGCACATAACATGCAGTCGGGGCATTTGTTCACAGCAGGCGAATCAACAGCGGAGAAAATTCTTATGCACTATTTTTATTTGGGGTCCGCACATGTCAGCTGCTTTGGTTCATCTATACTTATTGGGCATCAAACTGTTCTGTAGACCCTCTGCGTCAATATTAAGGGTGTTTTACAATTGTAAGCAAGAAAGTGGATGAGATAAATGTGGCCAATTGCAATATTTTTAAAAATGACTGCCTTAAGCATAGCTTAGCAGTTGAATATTTTGGAGTAGAAAGACAATTCACCATTTTGTATTCTTCAGAATGTGTACTTTCCAAAAATATATAGTTTTCTGGGGTCACCATAATTGTTTGTAGCTTTTATCCCACATTAAAACTAGCAGTGTTTATAAATGAGTGTAAATATAAGCCATATAAGTATGCACAAGGTAGATTCTGGGGTTTTTACATGCCATGGACTTCAATAAACCTATGTACATAGAATATCAAACTGTTCAGTGGACCACAGGCTTTCTTATTTTGGGTGATTTATCTTGGTAGCTAATAGTATGTGGGAGGTAAGATGCTGCAAGGTGGAAGTTTTGAGGTGATTTTCATAAATATCACCAAAATCCCCACATTTAGGAAAGGTCTGCAGCTTGGTGCTTTGGAGTATAAAGATAAGCATACCCAATTTGGATTCAGGGGAATGTCTACTTTCCAAAAATATATGGTTTTCTGGGGTGAACGTTCTTTTTTCTACTTTGCCCCTCAAAAAATTATATAAATGTGTTGATTTTGCAGTACCTGAAATGACAGACCATAAGGGGTCTTCATTTTGGGGCCCCTATATTCCATGTCCTTAGGTAAATCTATACATATTGGACATAAAACTGTTCAGTGGACCCAAGGCTTTCATATTTATGGGTATTTATCTTGATACCTAATAGTATGTGGGAGATAAGATGCTGCAGGTTGGAAGTTTTGAGGTGATTTTTGGAAATGTCACCAAAATCGCCAAATTTAGGAAAGGCTTGCAGCTTGGTGCTTTGGAGTAGAATGACATGCATACCCAATTTCGATTTGGGGGAATGTGTACTTCCCAAAAATATATGGTTTTCTGGGGTGATGTAAATGTGTTGATTTTTGCAGTATCTGGAATTACAGAACTGATAGCTCGAATGCGGTGTCTACATTTTGGGGCCACTGTATGCCACATGCTTAGGTAAGCCAATACATTGGGCATCCAACTAAAATGTTCAGTGGACTCCTGGCATTCATATTTAAGGTGTTTTTACATTGGTTCCTAATGATGTGTGTGAGATATAATGCTGTAGATTGGAAACTTCGATTTAATTTTTCGAAATATTCACCAATTTCTATAAAAATAATGATAAATATAGCAAAGAATTGCAAGTTGGTAGTTTGGAGTACATAGATAGATTTATCCATTTTTGATTTGCCAGAATCAGCTCTTTCTAATAATGTGTAGTTTTCTAGGGTAAACCTACTGTTTATATACTGTAGAATGTTTGGACTTGAAATCAGAAGTATGCCATTTTGTGGAGTGGTGCTTTGGAAATTCAGTAGTGTACTGCTTGGAGATTTTGATCTATACAAGTGAGAAACCTCCATAAAACTATATATATATATATTTGGTATTGGAGCATTCAGGAGACATATAAATTTTCAAATTAGCTGTATTCTCATACATAAAATAAATTATGTTTCTTATATATGTGATTGTACTATGTGAAACATGATTTATTTTTTTCATTTTATTAGACACTTAGAAGCCTATATTTTATTACAGAAGTGGAATTACACCAGCATTTTAGCATATTTTTAAAGCTCAGGTTGTCCTGGGAATAAATTCGCCCATCACTAATAGTGTGCTAATCTTCAGGTAAGACTTTCCACTAGATTTTTGAAGATTTTGGGTGGGATTTGCTTATATTCAGCCTCAAAAGCATTAGTGATGGTAAGCACTGATGTGGCATTTGGAATTCCACTTCATCCCACAAGTGTTCAGCTGTATTGAAAAACAGCTTTTATTGCTCCTTTTTCAAATAATACAATTGGTATTATATGTTTATAGTGATGGGCGAATTTGTCCCGTTTCGCTTCACCATGAAATTCGTGAATTTCCCGTGAAATTCGCGAAACGGTCGAAAAATTCTCAAATTTAAGTCAATGGACGTCCATTAATCGTCACCGCCGTCTAAATTGTTGAGAATTTATTCACCGGCGGAGAAACACTCAAATCCGCTGCGATCTTGTGCCTGACACATAAATTATTTCATCACTATACGTTTATCCAAGCAATGTTCTCCTGGTATTCTTCAAACTTAGATTCAAATGTCAGACTGGCAGATTCTTGATCTGGCATCATTCAGTACTCTAGTGATCTCATTTTCATTGCTTGTGAGTCCAACATCAACCACTACTTGGCTTTGCACATGATGATGCTAAACAAGACTGCTCATCGAAATAAGTAAGAAAGACAAAAAGGAACATAGCAGAGATTGTTCCAGCTTAGAATATGTGATTAGGGTGTCTTTTTAGGGTGACTTTTTGGATTTGATGCCATAAACATGAAATCTTCAGATTATTGAACAAAGCCAGCAGAGATCAGGATATCAACGGGACATATACCACTGACTTTACATGAACTGGGCAGATCTGTGTTGGAGTGCTTTTTTATTCAGACTTTTAACATCATCAGAGTTTAATAAATCTTTGGAAATTTGAGGGGTTTTCCCCTTTAAAAGTCTGACCAGAAAAAAATCAGACTTTAATAAATAACCCTCTTAGGGGCAAATTCACTAAAGCGCGAAGCGCCGAACGCTAGCGTTTTTTCGCTAGCGTTGGCCATTTTCGCTACTGCGCAAATTCACTAACGAACGCTGGCATAGTTTCGCTAGTGTTACTTCGCAACCTTACGCCAGGCGAATTTTCGCTAGCGACGAAACTACGCAAATTCACTAACTTGCGCAGTGTAGCGAACGCTACCTTTTACGCTAGACTTCCTTCGCCACCTCAGACCTGGCGAAGCGCAATAGAGTAGATAGGGATTGTTTCAAAAAAAGTCCAAAAATTTTCTAAGTCCCAAAAAACGCTGGCGTGTTTTCTACATGATGGCTGATAGGCTGAAAAAGATCGAAAAATTTTTGGGGCTCCCCTTCCTCCCCCCTACTTTTCCTGACTCATGGCAACTTACCTAGACAGTGGGCACATGTGTAGGGCAAAATAAAATTTTTATTTGCAGATTTGAAGGTTTTGTAGGCATTTGTAGTGCAGATACGTGTTCCTCCATTGAAATTTGAATCTCGCGCCGTATGCAAATTAGCCTTCGCTAGCGCAACTTCGCTTTATATAGCGAAACAACGCTAGCGCAACTTCGCAAACTTACGCTACCCCTGTGCGCAACTTCGAATTTTAGTGAATTTGCGGAGCGCTGTCGAAAATTCGCCTGGCGAAGTGCGGCGAAGAGCGGCGAAGTTGCGCCTGGCGCAACTTCGATTCTTAGTGAATTTGCCCCTTAGTATCTGCGACTAGACCAGAGGAAAATGTGAACTACCAGAAGATGACGCCAGGGACCTCCTCTGTGCTGCTCTGCATTTTAGGCTCAGGTTTTTTTTTTAGGTGAACCTTTCTGTATAATACATAGAAGGGAAGGGAGGAGTTAGGGGGGGATGGAAGGTAGTTAAGGGGGGTTGTTGTTACTAGGGGGTTTTAGTTCAAATGCACCAAATATAGAGCTAAAAAATGTTATATACTTTGCATGTCTGTACAGCAATTCCTATAACTTCTAGTTTTTTATTTCAAAAAGAAACTTAATAAAAACTAAAAGCATTTGAATTACCAAATACAAGTTCAGGTGCTCAAAGACATAGCAAGAAACTGCAGTCACCCCAGTATGTTTTATGATGTCTCTTTTTTATTTGTTTTGTCCCAGCAGACTAATCCTTAGCCTTTATTATTACTGAACTACTTCAGCAGAGAGGTTTTATGTAGATATATGGTATCTTGAAGGTCTTGTTGAATAGTAACTATTTATTTAGAGTGCATAATTTCAGACATACTTCAAATTAATAAGAATGTGCTTTATATACAAGCGGAAAAAAGTGAAAAGGTAACTTTAGTATTCAAGAGCTGCTTGAGTTAAAAACATTTAAACATATGAACAGCTCAGTGCGTAATCCTTTCCAATGCACCATAAGAAAAAAGGACTTTGATTCAAGGCCTATAATTTTGTCTCTTTCCTTGCAATTGTAATTGTGTTTGTCAGCTTAAAGGGAAAGCGTTTCCCCTGGCAAAGCAGTTACAATGACCTCCTGTAGGTTGTAGAGAACAAATCTATTTTGATTTTTATGGAGAAATCATCTGACATGTGTCATTTCCATCACTCTCTTGGCCTAAATGAGTTACTCTGTGAAATGAAAATGTACGGCTGGCATAAATATCACACGCTTGAGGCAATCAGAAGTAATAAGTAAAATCTTTACACAGAGCCACGAGGAAAAAAAGATAACAATTACATGCCACTATTATCTTATCACTGTAATAAAAGGAAATATTCATTTGGTGTCATTAAAATGAAGATTTAAATCTGAGATCCTAGGCTGTAAATCAGAATTTGAGAATTAGAAGTCTTTGAGAATTTGTCGTCTGAATCATTCATTGTTCAATCTGCGCTGCTATAAATATCCTTCAAAATTGCATATGTAACTGGGAAGGACATTGAAATAATCAATGAATTTCAGATTAATGTGAGAGGGTGAGATAAAGAAAGGTCGTACAGTACATGTATTGTCTTTGTATTCGCTATTAATGAGCTTCATATTAGGACAAGGTCATCTCAACATTTGTAAACCCTTATATTTCAACTATAAAATTAATTCTCTGATGCTTTCTTTTTTTTTTTTTGCAGCTATCCCTTTTACATGTTGAAATTGTACTTTTCAATATGATTTTTATGCTATTTTCCCAGTAAGATAGAGACCTCATGAAGAAAGAATGGAACAAACAGAAAAGTAATATATTACTGTAGCGTGTTGTTAGGAATCTAGAATTACTGTGACAGCAACACTGATGTGTGTTTGTCTATGTACTGTATATAGGGCACTTTATAATAGCATCTACCTATAGTTGTAACTGGGCAATCACTAGAAAATTGTGGTTCTAGCACAGTGTCACTGTGTTATGACTAGTTCTGCCAGTGTCTTGGGTTTGATCACCCCTGTCCAATAGGCAAAGGAAAAAGTGCAAAAAAATGGGCCCTTAGTTCTCCTACACCCCTACAACCCTTTTGACTTCAGTTCCATTTAGAGTAATTAAGGTTACCAGATCATTTGACAAGTCAGGGTTGCATCCAATAAATGCAAGTTGCTGAAAAGAATTGTTTCTAATTGAATTAACTGTAACCAGTAAAGCCTTCCTTGGTTAGTTTCTAGAGTTCCCTCTATTGCACATGATCTGATATCCTTAGTATAAACTTCCATCTATCACAAAATGTTGCAATTGATAACACTATCCTTTGCAATGGAAATATTGGTACTGAGACTTTACCCTGCAGTTAGTGTTTCCAATTAATTTGTCTTGAGTTAATTTGACTAGCAAAGAACTACATCACCCTTTGTTTTATACCTGGCCACGGGGCAGCTTCAAGGTTAGTGTTTAATAATGATCTGATTCATTTTCACCAGCAAATGTTTCACAGATTAGTAATCAGTAGGAGATGTAGTTTAGAATAACAGCCCTCTTTTTAAATAATTTATAGCAGGTGATACCTTATCCCTAAAAGGGAGCGTTTTTAAGGCTCCTCAAAGACACATAATATGGTTACCAGCATATTTGGAAATTTGGATTTATGTAAAAGTTAAATTCTACAATGTACCTTCGCTAATCTAATTGGACTAATTGTAAAAATACATTTGAGGGTTAGCCAGAAATGTTAATGTAACAGTGTGGTGTAATATGCAGAAAACTGGACTGTATTCAGTCCAAAGAATTTCCTTTACACCAACTTTTTTTAACTATTTCAGATTATGGCGTGCACCTATTTCCTGGGGAAAAAAACATATTTGTACTTCAAATGTATGGGCCATTCGCGGCCTTCTCCTGCTCAGTGCAATTGTGGCTCTTCAGTGCAAGAAAGTGGAGTGATAGATGAGTCAAATTGAGGTTTGATTGTACTAGAAACATAGCACACTGAGAAACCCCAATACGTTAGAAAAATACATCTCTGATACATGTCTGATTTTGAGCCAGTTTCTAAAAACTGAGACTGAATCCAAAAGAATAGATGTAACATAAACAAACATAAGGCACATTCCTCCTTTTAAGCAGTTGCCTGAGGGCAATTTCAATGATTTGAAATTCTAACTCTTTTTTGCACTGCACATGGGAATAGGGCTCAAACTTTGTTGTGCCATCTTTCTGTTTTTAAACTGAACAGCCAGTTTATTAACAAACTTAATTTTCATTAAGATACATAATAATAGACTACTTGGGGTGGCCATTTGCGACTAATCCATGATTACCTCCTAAGAAGTGATCACCTTTTCTTGGATTTGACTCCAGAAACCACAAAATCTTCAGATTATTGTACAAAACCCAGAGCAGATCAGGATATGTTCCCATTGTAAACAGGACATGTGCCATTGACTTCTACATGAGTTTAATAAATCATAAAAAAATTTGAGTTTATTTTTCTCTGGAAAGATTGTGTTTTCCTCTTTAAAAGTCTGACCGAAAAAAAAAAAAATTAGTAAACAACCCCCTTAAAGTATACAGTCCCATTATCACAGACAAGGTAATAAAGCTTAATAAAGTACTGAGTTATGCCATTGTTCGGAAGTAGGGGAATAAGGGCTTTTCCATAATTATGTAACCCCTTTCCTAGCAATGGAATGGTGGATGATTTAGGTTGCACTGGGGTTGTCATGTGTTGGAGAAGATGCCCCATCTTGGCTCCCAAGAGATTTTACGGCATGTCTCTGCAGTTTTGAGACCACAACAGGGGTACTCTCATCTGCTGTTTTCTATTCATATTTGTCTGCTTGGTAGGATATTTATCAGAATATGTGGAGCCTAGAGAAAGGAGCTCTCAAAACTGCATCGTCTCACATGCAGCCATTGGCCACGTTCCCTGCTGTGTTTATACTTCATGTCATGAAAAATGAAGTATAGCAGGTAATAGCTTTTACATTTCAGACTATTGCTTCACTCTACTGGGTTAATCTTTTTTTATTATGGTAGCAGTACAAATTATAGCAATGATGGGATTATGAAGAGACTCTTGCCCAGTGCTTTGGTATCATGGTTGGATGCTTGTGTGCTCTACCAACTGGACATCATTACAGTTGTAATAATATGAATGGAATATTTCTAGTGTTAATCAATGTGATATTGAACATTTCTGCTCTAAATTTGCAACATTTGCAATTTAACTTGTGTTGTTTAAAAATCTGATCTATGGAATTAATCATATTTTCCTAAACTGTTTTGGATAAGAGCTTTCTTATGGTTTATGGCAAGGAGAAGTCCCAGTATTATATTCCAGATTTTGTATCTGTGAAGCCAGTATTTTTTTTAAAAAATGGCAGGAAATATGCCCCTAGGGGCATGGGCAAGAGCTCTGGCATCCTAGCTGATCATGTTTGTTCTTACCAACTGGTCCCATTACTGCTTTAATGTTATAAATAGAATAATTTGGCTGTGAATAAAAGCAATCAGTATATTTGCACTATAAACTTGTAACATTTTCAATTTAACTCGTGCTGAGAATGAATCTAATTTACAATAAAGCATAATTATTGAATGATCTATCCTTTTGACTCAATTTTGTAATCGTGCACACACTGCATAGGGCAAATGATTATTTATTTAAACACCACAGTGTCTTTGCATTACCCAAAACAAGCAGAGTAATTACAGCATTTTAAGCAATAAGAGTTGTTAGAGGAATCGCCACACTATGTCCATATTAGATTTCTGCATGGCCCAGTAGACTTGAAGTATATTTCTCATTGTTCCATTCCAATAATAATTATGGGACTACCTGGTGAGAAAACAAATTGCTTGTTACATAACAATGCAGCAGTCTAAAAAAAAAGGCAATCTGGAGGCCCTGGAGGTTTTGTGAATGAGAGTGTTGGTACTTCTGCCTGTAGCAACCAACCTTTGCAGCATTAAAAAGATATTTAAAAAATATATTATATTTAGCAATCCTAATGAGGATGCTTCTGATATTTGTCAAAATGGCATTTTTATTGCTACTTGTGTAAGATGAGTTTTTAATAAGAAGAATTCAGTAGGACGATTAAGAGGAACCATTGAAAAGATATAATGATGACAGGAGTTGTATACAAACCACCATGAGTGTTTACCATACGCCATAAGGTTTTGCCAGGGGGTCAGAGTTAGTTTTTTTCTTAAAACACAAATTGCATTGTTAATGTTTTCTACTTACTGTCAGAATCTAAAGGTGGCCATACACACAACGATATTATAGTACAATACAAATTTGCGTACAATATTCAGTGTGTGTAAGGAGACTAGCCTACCAATATCAGCAGAAGACTCGGATATTGGTTTGCTTGTTGATCGGCCCAGGCAGAACATTTTGATCGGCTGCCACTGAAGGTTATTTTGTTAGCTTTAGGGGCCAATTTATGAAGTTTCAGATCAATAAAAATATTTGTTCTGCACTATTTCAAATGGATGCAGAAAAACTTGCACATTCATTTGCATTATGTTTAAATGAACGCAATGTTTAAACTTTTGGTAGTCCATACTTTTCGATCAACAGTAGCTGACTGAATGGATGTGGAAGATGGCCATTGTAGTGGATGTAAAGTGATTGCAGGCAGGATCAGAGGACAAAATGCCCAGGATCTCTGCATGTGCCATTGCCCTAAAGCAGCTGGATCAGTTCAGAAGAATTAATACATTTGTTTAATTATAAAATGCACTGCCAATGTGGCAGTTTACTAGAGAATACTAATGATTGACCACTAATTCCTACTCATAAACTGAGCATTGTAGAAATAGAACATTTAAGAGAAGAAATATGAAATGGCTAAATTACTCCTTATGTGATTTTCAATGTATAAAGCAATTGGAGAATACACTATACTACAGGGTCATCGAGAATGTGAATAAAGTACAGCAGCGGCAGTAGGTGCTTGGATAAAAAGACTGGTAGACAGACATTTTATCAAGATATGTGCCTCTTTCTTTCCAGGACAATTTGTTTAAATGAAGATAACAAGCTCTTTATAAACAAACCCCTTTCTTCCCTTAGTTGCATCCTCTATCAAGCTTTGAGATAAAGATCAGCTTATTAGTGCAATGACATATGGCTTAAGCAATAATGCAAGCATTTTGCCAGCATCATTTCTAGCTCAAAGGGTAGGCAGCAAAATGGTAGTAATTGCACCCCCAATGTGATTGCCCATATCCTGCTGATACAATTAAAGGTCAAGTAATAAAAATCCAAAAAGCATTTTTGTGTCAATCGTCTGAACCATGAATGCACCAGCAGCCTCGGGGTGATCACAATGAAAGCCTATAGGGGTCAATCACCTCCCATCTGCCCACCAAGATGGAAATTGCACAGGAATCCATGTTCCATTACCCTTATACAAAGCACTTGTGGACTGGAAACTTGTTTACTACCACTCCTCCTCAGTGACATGCTTCAGGATGTTAAACAGGAAGGTGTAAGGTGATTTGACTTTGAGTTTTTGCCCAGTTTAGTGCAAGAAAAAGCAAAATATATTTTTTAATTAAAAAAATGTAGCCCAAAATTCTGTTTAACACAAGTCCCTATTCATTAAACTGCCCCATAAGCATCCATAGTATTTGTAGTAAATCAAAGGTATTACATGGCATTTGTGTATCACCATTTTGAACAGGTAAGATCCTAATCTTTGATCTTTTTTTAAACTCTAATTGTGGTCAAATATTTCTAGATGTACATGACTGATACATACTATACCTATACAACGT
Source organism: Xenopus laevis (assembly GCF_017654675.1). Lineage (NCBI taxonomy): Eukaryota > Metazoa > Chordata > Amphibia > Anura > Pipidae > Xenopus > Xenopus laevis. The sequence continues at coordinate 36,112,896 of NC_054378.1, read as the reverse complement.
GTTGTGGTTTTGGACTGCTACCTGATCACTTGTCTCCTCATCTATTTAGCCATAACAGCACCAAGTGGCTGGCGTCCTTATGAGACAGGAATCATTGATTTTTTTTCCCCTCTAATTGCAGATGTTAAAGGCTCCCAGCGTGGAAGTCAATACTTAGGCTCACTATTACATTTGACTTAAATAAATTGTGTGGACAATCAAATCTGACACTAACACAGTTTGTCTTGTCTGTTCTGGTTGAGCCATAAGGGCCTGCTGCTTGATATAGTACAAGAAACCAAGGAGAGGATTTGTCTAAAGTAAAAATATTATTGTTGAACCTACAAATTCCTGCATCCCTCACCCACTTAGTTGACTGTGGATATGCTAAAAGTTGTAGTTACACAGTACACAACAAAGGTTGTCCATTCCTGATCCAATGTTTGAATAACCTACATATCAATATCAAATAAATATCAACCATGTATAGCCTGCAGTGGGAATTAAACTACAACTCCCATTATCTTCACCTATAATTGCTCACTGAGGAGGCTCTCATCGACTCTGGTGGAACACAGATTTAAAATTTTTGCTATAGATTATATTATTACAAAATAGATATATATGGATATAGTATTACAAAATAGAGATTTGTAGATACAAAGAAGAAAGTATTTATTGTTTTATTTTTAGAAACTGCCAAAACATGACTAAACAAATATTGTGACATCCCACAGACATATCTGTAAAGACATAGTTTCAAAACTTTTGTGAAGCAGTGTCCATATAACTAACCATACTATATTAAAGCAGTCCTTCTGTTTATCCTGAATGGCATTTACTTTAGGGACAGTGCCAAGTCACACAATATTTTCTAGCAGGAGCATCTGGCTGCTTGGCAGATGCAGTAATGATAACAGCTTTGAAGCAGACTCTAGGTCTGTCATATGTTTTTTTTCCTACCATGAGACTGCATTGGCTTCTTTGTTCTCAAAGATGCCATTTTCTATTAACTGCACTTTGCTTCTAAGGAATTTTTCTACTTAAGCTTTACTGTCTTCGAAGAAGTAAATCTCCCCACTGTGCCAACTAGACCCCTATTCTCAAGAGCGTTCTGAAATTACATTTATTTTGACGATATACAAGCAGATGTGTTTTTTCTTTCTCCATTTCGAATCACCCACAATTAAAATGAAGGGAGAAAAAACTTGCTAAAAGGTTTATTGAATAGACATTTTTTACATTTGACTGTAATTGTTTTTTTCAGGAAGCCTCAATTATCAGGCTATGCCATAGTGCAAAACACACAAACTGGAGAAAACTAAAAACAATGCACTACACTAACAAAGCAACTACACTAACGGGAACCATATAGTTTACACCTGCCTTGGGCCATCCATTATTTCCAGAGATTCCTTGGCGCTCTTATAGTCTATATGATATTTCTTCTGAACTGATTTAATACAGTGCAAATGTAGGGTGTTTAAGAGAGGCACACTTAAATGCAGAGTTAGGGGCCTTTCAATTATTCCACATTTAACTCTTCACTTTATCATTAGTCAAGGTGAATAGGTACATCATGTTATGAATATGATCTAGCCTACAGTAAACTTATTCTATGGAGACCGAAAGAGAAAAGCAGTTTACATAATTACCTATCTGGCTGCTGCCAACACTTGAGTAAGAAAATAATTTCTTTAACAAGATATTATGAGGTTAAGCACACAAGAATGTGTGAGAATTGGGAAAGAGAGTTGTACTTGTGTGTGAGTAAAGGTATGCTTTAAAGAGAAAATATAACCCCTTTTTGACATGAGCGCAGACAGTTAGGGGAAGATTTATCAAGGGTCAAAAATTCAATGTAAAAAAAATTTGAATTTCAAGCTATTTTTTGTGTACTTCGACTAGGGAATAGTCCAAATTCGATTTGAATTCAAAAAAAAAAATTAAAAATTAGAATATTGAAATTTATCATGTACTGTCTCTTTAAAAATTAGACTTCGGCCATTCGCCATCTAAAACGTGCTAAAATTGCTGTGGACAATGGGTGGACTTTGAAAATGCGAAGTTGTTTTTTGAAAAAACTTCAAATCAAATTAGAAAACAAACAAAAAAGACCTATTCACCCACAAACAAAAAAAAAACGTAGATTTTTTTTATGAATTTCAGTTGGTCTTTTTTTATTCAAATTTCAAATTTCGAACTTCAAAATTTGACCCTTGATAAATCTGCCCCTTAGTGTTTATGTACGAACTTCGAAATTCGACCCTTGATTAATCTGCCCCTTAGTGTTTATGTACCTTTTTTATATAACCCTATCTGAGCCTCTATATATAAATATAAATGTTTTTTATTTTACACATGTACATACCTGATTCCACAGATTGGAGGAAACCATGATACTATGGGGCAAATTCACTAAGATTCGTAGTTGCGCCAGTGCTCTGCAAATTCACTAAAATCCGAAGTTGCGCTCAGGGGTAGCGTAAGGTTGCGAAGTTGCGCTAGCGTTGATTCGCTAAGCGAATGGAGGAATACGTACAATCACTACAAACGCCTGGGAAACCTTCAAAACATCAAATACATTTTTTTTTTTGCCCTACACATGTGCCCACTGTATAGTTAAGTTGCCATGAGTTAGGAAATGTAGGGGGAAAGGAGGGGAGTCCCAAAAAATTTTTCGATCTTTTTCAGCCTATCACCAATAATATAGAAAAAACGCCAGCGTTTTTTGGGACTTAGAAAAAATGTGAACTTTTTTTGAAGCAATTCCTATCTACTCTATTGCGCTTCGCCTGGTCTGAGGTGGCGAAGGAAGTCTAGCGTAAAAGGTAGAGTTCAGTACAATGCGCGCGTTAGTGAATTTGCGCAGTTACGTCCGTTGCTCAAATTCGCCAGGCATAAGGGTGCGAAGTAACGCTAGCGAATTGACGCTAGCGTTAGGCGCTTCAGCGCATAGTGAATTTGCCCCTATGAGAGGTATTTCCTTATGCTGAGTGTGATGCAACGCCTTTTATTACATTTCTAGCCAAATACTTTTTTAGGTTTTAGTTCTATAATAATTACCCCACTAATAGTTTGCATTACACCTCACCCGCCTGCAATTAGGACCACTGGATTACACCCAGCAGCGAACTTAGATAAAAACTGTAGATACAAAGTGGAGACTTCTTCCTACCTTTCAGATGCCTCTGTCTTTTTATACACTTGCCAAGCAAAATACCACTTCTTACTCTTTTTATATACTGTATGCTGCCTCTGCCTGACTCCAAACTACAAGCAGAAGGCTAACACAGTCACCACCAGGTCCCATAATAATATTGAAATGAACTTACAAACCTACAAGCAACTTACAAACCTACAAGCTAAGATTGTATTAGTCAAAATAGCACAGCATTTACAGTACTAAAATAACTGGAGTAGATACATTTCGTCAATAGCAAATTCTTAATTTATAGCTATATCGAATTTGTCATTTTGAACCCCAGACTCAATATTGTCTTGTTTGCTCATGGAAAATCAACAATGCTTTTTCCCCATACATACACAGTAAACCTAAGAGATTCTAGTTCTATTTCTTGATATGGGCTGAAAGTACCAGTTTTCTATTTCTCTGAATTCCCCTGCTCATTGGGCATGTCCCATAGTTTTTAATTACTAAAAACATATTTCCTCCATTGACTTGTCCTAAGGTAAATAGGTTTTGCAAAGATAAAACCAATATGATTCAGGAGAATACTGGGGCACAAGAGAAGTAGACTTTCCTTGTCTTTTTTTGTCTGTTAATTGAAACATTTTTACTTTACATAGAAAAGTGCAACTTTGTTTTAAAGAGGAAATAAAAGACAGTCAGCCAGTTGTCTTAGGTGCATAATTTATACTGATTTATTAACATTGTTGCTTTTATTTTACAACAAATCTAAAAGCTGTGCTACTGAATCAACATAACTGTGATTACTTTTTGCCAGTCTGAATTAATAACAATAAAGGCATGAAGAATAGGGCATACATTGATTAATTAAGAAATGTACCGCAGTGCCTTCTCAAAGCATTCCACTAGGCTGTTGAGTGTTTTTAAATGCATTTATTGTACGCATTTCTGGTTGTTAGTGGTACAAGAGAAAAGAAACCACACATACAAAAAAAATTGGAATATTAGTATTTTTAAAGTTTTGTACAGGAACATTTCAGTGTTATCAACCCATTCTGACATAAAAATGTCATTAATAAAAAGAGATGGTTATTTTTAATAGACAGGCAAAAAATGAATTTCTATTTTTATGTCAAGCATATAATAATGTGCATCTCTAAACTATAATTCCCACCAACTGTTGCGACAAGAAGGTGACAGATGGATGGCTAATGCAAATAATTCTCTGAGTTATTTCATTTTTATTTAATCTAGCATTAATTCACAAACAACTTCCAAATAAATGTGCCGCTTTGACCTGTCTGGAACTAATACTTGATTTTTGTTATTGTTACACCTCATGTAACAAATGAAAAATATATGAAAAGACAAAAGGACAGTCGGTAATGCAAATGTGCTCTCTTTGTCACCCATTCTGCATTGTGTTTATTCAAATTCATCATCTTAAAGGGCACCTGTTTGCTAAATATATTATCCCAAATGAAAGGTGCGGGCTAATAGAGCCCGCACTCTGGTTGGGGGTAACAGTATTTTTTTTTAAATTGCCCCATCATCGATAGGACACCCCATATCAGTGCCCATATCAGTCAGAGTTCATGTGCATAATAAATGCAGGGACCCATACGTGTTATGACCCTTATGGCTTAATTCCCCGTCAGTGCCTCCTTTCCCTGTTGCTGGGTTAAACCCCATTTAACATATTATACATTATTTGCATACCCATTCTATTGGTTCTAGGTTGTGACCACTTCCTGCAGTGCTATAACAACGTGCTTTGCAGGGTGGGGCACTTCCTCTTTGGCCTGCAGCAGTTGACCTGGGCAGCAGTTACACTGAGCCTGGAGTCAACTAGGCCCCAGAAGTGTTAGGCCCTAAAGGGTTAACCCCTTTAGAGTAGTTGGGGTACAGGGACCACGTGAACGAGGTGAAGCCAGTGTATAGGATAGCTCTTTTCATAGCACTTTCTAGTGAGAGTGAGTCAGAGAGGCTTAGCTAGTAAGAGCAGCTCAAGCTCCAACAAGGAGAATAGATGGAGTACGGCAGCTCTCCCCCAGGCTCTGCTTTGCCTGTAGTGTAGGGACCACAGCACTGACAAGGGAAAGTAGGCTATATTCCACGTCTACTGTATGGGATCCGGTCCACATGAGGTACTGAAACCCTGGAAGGTGATCCTTTAAACTCCTCCGTGTTATTCCTCCTATGGTGCCTTTCTATGCTGTATCTGCTAATCTGTGAATGAACCTGGCATGTGCTGTAACCTACCTCAGTTGTGAGTATTACAAACCCTGTGGTGCTTTGTATTGAATAAAACCTGTTCTATCTGTTTGCGAAGAACCCCTGGCGTCCAACATCTGTTATTTTACATCTTTGGCAGTAGTGAGTTGTAAATCAACAACATCAAGATGGGTCGTATGTAGCCAATGCTCTATCACACTAGTTGGTATTTGTCTAAATACCGCCAATAGGTGCTACATATGCAAGTTGTGGCATTTGCTCATTAAGCACATGCATGGGCCCCAACATGGCTGCTCGAACCAGGAGCTCCCTCCTGGTGACGGTGGCCTAGTAATAATGGGGGGGTCATTTAAAAAAAAAAAAAAACTTCTGTTACCCCCTAACTCCATTAGCCCACACCTTTGGTTGGGAATAATATATTTAGCCAACAGGTGCCCTTTAATGTACTTTCATTTATTAGAGGTGTATTTTCAGACACTTTAAATCAGTAGAGGTGACTAAGTGTGGTTCATTCGAGGCTGTTGATCCTGGTGGACACCCCCGCCACAGGTGTATCAAATTCAAAGCTCCAACGGTTCACTCAGGAAATCAGCCAATTAGCAGAACTTGCTGCAAAGTGTTTTATTCATGACATGTTTCGGGCTAAACAGCCCTTTATCAAGTGTTATACAACACTTGATAAAGGGCTGTTTAGCCCGAAACATGTCATAAATAAAACACTTTGCAGCAAGTTCTGCTAATTGGCTGATTTCCTGAGTGAACCGTTGGAGCTTTTCAGACACTTTGTTGTTGCCTCCTTCATAATGCTTCCTGGTCCAAGAGACCTCACAGTATTCAAAGATGTATTAATTACCCAACTAATTTCTTAGATTTTTAGGCATTTAACCTACATTTTCATACAGGTACAGGATATGTTATCCAGAAAGCTTTGTATTATGTAAAGGTCATCTCCCATAGGGGTAAATTTACTAAAGGGCGAAGTGACTAACGCTGGCGACTTCTACTAACGGGCGCAGACGTAACTTCGCTAGTAAAAGAGACAGGCACTAGCACTCATTCACACTTCATCGCCAGGTTAATTTTGCTCTGGCTAATGGATGTTACTCTCTTTCGCCAGAAATTCTATTACTATTATTTACATCTATTACTGTTACTTACATCATATTTTTTAGTGGAAAAAGTTTCTAAGTCCAAAAAACGCTGGCGTCTTTTCCTTTTTTCCTGCAAAAGTCTTTACATTTTTTTATGGGTATGTATGTATTTATGGGTTCTCCCATACATTTTCTAACATATGGAACATAAACTATACAGTGGCCTCATGTGTTGGGCATTATAACAACTCTATTTTCTTTATTAAGGTTCTCTGGACTTGTGTAATGTAATGTATTTGCTGCAAATATATATATCCATTGAACTTTAAATTTGCTGCAGCAACTACATTACACTACACAAGGCCAGGGAAAATTAATAAAATTTAATAGAGGTCTTATATTGCCCTACACATGTGACCACTGTATAGTTTAGGTGCCAAATGTAAGGGGGATCTTTTTCAGCCTATCACCCAGTAAAAAAGTAAAAAAACTCCAGTGTTTTTTGGGAAAAATTTTCAACGTTTTCTTGACAAACTCCTATCTACTCTATTGCACTTCGCCTGGTCTGAGATGGCGAAGTAAAGTCTGGTAAAGAGGTAAGGTTCAGTAAAATCCGCAAGTTAGTGAATTACCGTAGTACCGTCCCTTCGCCAGAGCGCAACATCGCCTGGCATAAGGGTGTAGGTAGGGAGTAGGTCTACTTCACTTGTGAATTTACGCCAGCAAATTTTTGATAGCGTTAGCCACTTCTGCCCTTTAGTAAATTTGCCCCATAATCTCCAATATAATGAAATACAAAATTTTAAAAATGATTTCCTTTTTCTCTGTAATGATAAAACAGTACCTTGTACTTGATCCAAACTAAGATAGAATTAGTCCTTATTGGAGGCAAACTCAGCCTATTTGGTTTATTTAATATCTACATCATTTTTTATAAGACTAAAGTGGGGGGTTGTAATAAAAGTTGGTAACGGAAAAACTATTCGAAATGCAAGAAGTTATGCCTTTGTGTGAACAAATTTTGCTTTATGCAAATTTAATATAGCTTTCACAAACCCGGAAACTGTTTAGCGACCACTTCAGACAGTGGAAGAACGTTTGCGGCAATGCACAGTAAATGTAATAAAACTTCGTACTGAAAAAGTCTTTATGTTTACTCCAAAAGATTACAACACCTTGAAGCACTTCTTAAGAGTGCGCAATAAAAATTTACCTAACTTACCGTATCTGTGTAACAGAGCATTCTGTCCTAGTGGCTGCACGGATCCTATCTGATCCCAATTGTAAGTAGGTGTGTATCAGAGAGCTCTCTTATGTCTGGAGCAAGCCCAGGCCCTGCTAGGGCTGGTCGGGCTACCCGGAAAACTGAGGCCCAGGCTTTTGGGCCTAGCCATGTGGCTGAACTTTCAAGGCCAAGACTGAGATCCTCATCTGTTGGGACCCCAAGAACAACACGGGGAAAAACCAGCAGTGAGAGTGAGATGGAGGTGGAAAAGATTGTGGCTGAGACCAGGAGGTAGAAGCAGAAAAATGCAGCAGCAACTCGTGCTCAAGAGGTGGAAGCCCACAGAGGTGCCCCTAAAGGAAAGATCTCCCCTGGAGCTGCTAATGTTAACCCTGTGGTACAGGGAAAAGTGGATGGAAAGCAAATATCGGATGAGGAAATAAATCAGCAGGAACACAAAGGTATGGAAATACAAACTGTGCCTTTAATTTCACCAGAAGTTAATAATGTTTGTAATAATGTTTCTCCATTGTGTGAGCTGGAATCAGTTGGCCAGGTGGGGGAGGAATCAGGTGCAGAAATTAACTCTCCAGTTTGTGTGTTACCATCACAGCCAGCTTGCCAGGAGAGTGGGGCTATGGGTGCAGCTGCCAGACCTTGCACTCAAGCACCCACATCTTCACACCATGGAGCAGCCGGCACCACTAAAGTTCCCAGTGGACAGGAGAGAAGGAGTAAAGTTTCCAGCATTGCACCAGTTCCCCATAGGTCAGAATGCAACAGCCCTGGTGTAAGCCTTGGAACCAGCATTGTTCATAACACCAGTAAAGGAGCTGCATTTAAAGGGGCAGGACAAAAACATGCAAGTAAAGGCAAAGTTAAAGAAACAATTACTGCAGAAAAAGTAGCTGAAGCATTAAAAGAATTAGCAACATTACAAAACAGTAAAACGTTTTTCGAAATATCAATAAAGCATTTAACAAATGCAATGGTGTTTTCAGATGATAAGTTTAAGGAATCCAACAAATGCAAACGAGATGAACTGGGGAATGAGCTTGCTGGTATAGAGCTTCGCATTTCTGAGCTGTATAAAGATGTCGTTCCCTGGAAGGAAGTTTCTCAAAATAAACAGAGATTTGCAGCAATGGCATCCAGTGTCCACACTCCAGCAGCAAAACCAGCTTTGGGAAAGTCATTTCAGACAAGTACATCTAACAACCCTGCGTCATCTGAGAGTGAGGCCGAATTCATAAAGCCTTTACCCCCCAGGCTGCAGATAAACGTGCAGAACATGGCATTTAATCAGCAGGACATGGATGCCCAGGAAAGGAAGCAGAAGGAAGAAAAGGCTTTTAAAATTACTGTTGGGAAGAAGGACCAGGCTTTTGAACTATCATCAGATCAGGATTTTCCAGACCTGCCAAAAGGCAAAGTTACAGAAAAACCAGTACCCCAAAATACCAGTGCCAGTGGAAAAGAAGAGCAAGGAAGTGCCCAGGATCCAGCTGGAACTGTGTTAATAGAAGAGGAAGAACTGCATGCAGAAGAGATGGACATTACACCAACAAAAACAGCTTCTTCCAGTGTGAAAGAGAGTGAGAGGGCGGAGAGTGGGGTGATTGAGGAGAATGAAGTGGAATCCTCTGTAGCTGTTGGGAATGACAGTGTGAGTGAGGCTATGACAGGTGTTGGGGGAATGGAGGGTGAATGTGGGGGAGTACAAGCTGGAGGGGTGGCTGGGAACGTGGGTTTTTCTGCTGCTAATGTATTGACAGAAGTTAGCCAGGGACAGGTAGATCAAGGGCTTCCGGAATCTGTAGAGGTAGTATCAGTTCAGGTATGTGGCCAAGGAGAACAGGTCAATCCAGCAAGTTTCTGGGAGAGAAGGCACCTTTTCCCAGTTCCTGATTTAAGAGAAAGAACTGGGTTAAGCTAAAGTGGGATGGCAATAAAGAGGATGCCCCTCCAAGGCGGTAGTTTGTACGCACCATGTTGTTAGAGGGGATGGGTTTCTCACTAGATGATTTATCAGCTGTAATTGGACAAACAGAAATAGATTATGACATCACCTTTAAGTTGCCTGAGACTTTAAACCATTTATAATTTGCAGAAAAGAGCAGGACACCAAAAGTGGGAGAACTTAGTTGTCATTCCAATGATCAAGCCTGAGACCAAACTCATTACTATAGTAATGAAAAATGATGCGGTTCCCCAGGAGGATATCTTGGTTTGGTTGCAGCGCCAGTGTACGGTTTTGTCTCTGTTGGTAAAGGTCTATGATGAGGATAATGTCTGGGGAGGTGTTTGGCACACAAAAGTTAGGCTTGAGGTGACAGGCAATGTACCCAACCATCTGCCCAATGCTTTTTTCATAGGGAAGGAAAAAGGTTCCTGTTTCTATGTAGGCCAGCCATGGCAATGCTTTAAGTGTGGGGCTAGAGATCATCTGGCAAAAGCCTGCACTATACTGAAGTGTGCACTTTGCAATGCTGTGGGCCATGAGGCAAATAGCTGTGACTAGGTCAGGTGTAACCTGTGCAATAGAATGGGCCATTCCCACAGGAGGTGTCCGGAAGCATACCATAATATGGTCAGACTCTTCCCTGAGATAGACTGGGAGATGAGAAAGGTAATGGAGCTGGCGGAAGGGGAAGGAGAGCAGGAGCACGAGGAGGAGGTAGCAGCAACACAGGAAAAAGTTATTCCTAAGCGGCAGAGGTTTGGGCAGCCAATAAAGGATCAGATCAGTTAGAGGGAGTGAAGTTAAGGTACCAAATGATGGCAATGGAGAAGATGGTTGGAAAAAAGTTAAAAACAAAGTCTAAAAAATATGCCCATCAGTTAGATCCAGGAGAAGGTCTCTCAGGAATAAATACTTTCTCTCTTAGTACTGGGAATAAATTCTCAGTGCTGGATAATTATTCTGAGACCTGGGGTGACAGGGCAGAAAGAGAAGAGCTAGAGGAGCTGGAGAGGATAGAGATGGAAGAAGCCGGGGCGAGTAACCCAAGGGAGTTGGAGGAGAAAGATATGGAGGTTCAACTGGCTTCAAAGAAAAGAACTAGGGAAGGGGGTGAGCATCCGGTTAGTAAGAAAGGCATAAGAGAAACTGCAAACAGCTCCCAGACTCCAGCTAGAAACCCAGTGAGTGAAAATGAAGAACAGCCGCTGCAGTCAGGGCCCCAAGTTAAGCAATATGAGGATACAGCTGGTTTTTCAGCAAAGGGAAAGAAGGGCAAATCTATGACAAATATTCATGATGGCTTAGTCTCCAATTAGGTTTTTAACATGTGTGTAGTGTCAGAACTCAGCGAGCCAGATTTTTGGCTTTTGAAAGCCTAGGTAACTCCGACGCTGAGGTGTTTTTCCTTCAGGAAACCCATCTTACTACTTCTCAGGCAGAACTGAGTAAGGCAAAGGCTGTCTGGCGGCATGGGCCTTCATTCTGGTCCATAGCGGAGGAGCCATGTGGAGGTGTAGCGATATTATTTAGAGGTGGCCTCAATATAAGAGTACATTGTCTCCTCGAGATTCAAGTGGGGTGCTGTTTGATGTTGGCCGTGACTATAAATAGCAGTAAGTTTTCGTCTTATAAATGTTTATGGGCCGCAATCTATGTCAGGTAGGAGGACTTTGCTGGATGAAATCAGGCCCTATTTACATACATCGCTTTCTGTCATCCTGGCTGGCAATTTCAACCAAGTCATTAGACCAGAAGATCGGTCAGGAAGATCAGGTAGATCAGAAAGTTTTTTCTTTAAACAACTCATCCAACAAGCTAGATTGGTTGATGTTGCCACGGCGGGAGGCCGGGCAGTGATTCATACTTACAGGTGTGGGGCTAGGAGTAGCCGTCTGGATATGGCTTTTGTCCAGATGGGTGAGGAGTTTGTTGATGTGTTGGAAATCGGGGTTGAGTACTCAGACCGTATGACCTTTTCCTTTACATTGGGCACTTTGTCTACCCCAGAGAAGGGCAAGGGTCTGTGGCTTCTCAGTACAGATTCCCTAGAGGGTGAGGCAGTACAACAGTCTTTTGAGGCTCTTCTGCAGCACCAGTTTGGGAGAGTTGATTTTTATGACTCTGTGTCATTGTGGTGGGAGAGTGTTCAAAAAATGGGCGCCGGCGTCAAAAACGGGCGCCGGCGTAAAAAAATGGGCGCAGGCGCCGTTTCGCGAATTTTATGCCGTTTCGTGAATTTCGCACGACGCAAATTCGCCCATCACTAGCAATAAGTATAAGATGTACCTGACTTTTATAAAGAAGTTGGAACCCTCTATTTTGGATGGGGTGGAGGGGTCACAAATTGCCCAGCTGAAGGCCCAGATCAGTATAGCCGGTACAAATCTCTTGTGCAGGAAAGGGACTACGGGAGTTTTCACTCACCAGACCCCTTTTTAAACTGCTAAGAGAATGTTGGGCGGAAACTTGTCACCAGTCTCATCGATCCCAAGGGTGAGTTACAAACGTCAAGGGAGGGCATCCTCACCTCAGTTATTACTAAGTAAAAAAAATTCCTATCTGATCCCCATTGCAGCAGTCCTGCCCTGCTTTATGGCAGCTGAGATTCTAGCTGTTATTTAGGGAAACTTACCAGTAGCTGCTGCATTTCTCACCCTAGGATATACTCAAGTCAATATGTTTTCCCAATTTTTGTAAGTAAAATTAGGTACCTTAGCTTATGCCTGGGTTGGCTTATACTCGAGCATATAAGTATACACACACACACACACACACACATATATATATATATATATATATATATATATATATATATATATATATATATATATATATATATATATATATATGTATGTATGTATGTATGTATATATATATATATATATATATATATATATATATATATATATATATATATTATATTTAATACATTTTCCTGGTTGTTGGTTGACTTATGGTGTTCACCACATAAAATAGAACACACAGGGACAAATTTTCTACAGGGCGAAGTGGACATCGCTAGATAATGCCACCCACAGGGAAATTGTTAATTCACTAACAGGCATAGAGAACTCACTACCAAAAGAGAGCATTGCTAGTGCAGTTTCTCACCCTTTCACAGGCACATTTTTGCTCCACAAATTCACTTAAGTGCAAATTTTTTTTATTATGTTACCAGAGTTTCCTTCACCAGCTTAGACCTGGAGAACTGATAAGATTTAGCTACATCCTCCTCAATCTTATGTCAGTGACATTATATCCTGTATGCTAAAAAGTTATAAAAATGTTGGCCTTTTTCAAAGTGAGATTGTAACTTTTAAAAAATTTTGTTTTAATATTTTTTATTATCCATTTGAGGGGCATGCCATATTTGTTTTGGGGTGGGTTCATGTCTAGAGGATCTCTTGTCTTTATTATGCTTCCTCGGACATTTTTAATAATAATAATAATAATAATTATATATATATAGTCCTATATGTACTCACCCTATTCAAATTTACTTAAGCGTAAGAGTACTAACAAAGTTTCGCTAGGCAGAAATGAAGGTTAGCGAAAGTTCGCTATGAAATGCTCACACTGACGAATTTACACTAGAGAAACTTTGCCAGCGTTTGGTTGCCGAGAAGCAATTTCACATTTTAGTGAATTAGCGTAGTGTTAGCAAATTTCTGCCTGACAAAGTTGCGTGAAGTGTGGCGAAGCATTTTGAGGAGAAACTTTGCCATTTACTGTATATGCCCCACAGAGTGTGGCATCAAGTATCTGCTGCTCAGTCTTAGAGATACAAAAATAAAACAATGCTTGTCACTCTACATCTAACCCAGGTATCAGTATAACCCGTGTGTCTGCTTTGTGTTAAAAAAAAAACAGCATAACTGGTCTTCACAAACACCTGTTTTTTTATACCCTAAAAATAGTATTGAGACCGAAACTATAACCACACAAATGATCCTAAGTCTATAATACAGATATAGGATCCCTTATCTGGAAACCCGATATCCAGAAAGCTCCAAATTACAGAATGGCTGTCTCCCATAGACTCCATTTTATCCAAATAATCCAAATTTTTAAAAATGATTTCCTTTTTCTCTGTAAAAATAAAACAGTAGCTTGTACTTGATCCCAACTAAGATATAATTAATCCTTATTGGAAGAAAAACCAGCCTATTGGGTTTATTTAATATTTAAATTAATTTCTAGTAGACATAAGGCAACAAAAGACCCAAATTATGGAAAGATCTGTTATATGGAAAACCCCAGGTCCCGAGCATTCTGGATAACAGGTCCCATACCTGTACTCTAATTCAACAAGCAAACACAATGCAGAATCTAAAACATTTCAGAAGCCTACGGAGAGCTGTATTTTAGAACGAGCTTAAGCCTTTCTCAGTTACCTGTTACAAAATAAGAACACTTAGGGTCATATTTATTATGCTGTGTAAAATAAATGGCGAGTTTATCAAGGTTTGTGTAATTTTACACCATGCAAACACCAGATTTTAAACCGTAAATTTACATTGCATTCAGCATAAGTCACTCCAAGAAAAAATGTGTAAAAAATGTATGCAGTTTTTTTACACGTCAAAGTCTGATGATGGTCGTGGTGTATTATCCCGCCGTTTTTGACACAGCATAATAAATATGACCCTTGAAGTTAATGAGCAATGGCGTACGTTGGAGAATAATAGTGATACAAAGAACTAGCAATGCAAATAAAGGAATCTGCAGCCATATTCCCTTCCCAATGATCCGTGTTTATACTTGTCTTAAACGTACATACACAATAAGGTTTATTTTTTTTACCCATACGTCACAATTATTATAAACAGATGAAGTGCAAGTCTCTAACAAAAGTAATACACAGAACAATCTTGCGTCCTTATATTCTTTGTATACTAGCAATGTGTCTTTGCATCCTTTGCAGGTCCAGTATATGGCGGAACATATGATTGCTAATTTCTGTGGGAGCAAAGGGTAAAGACATGGCAAATTGTATGGCTTTTTTCACACTGCAAACTACACTTCTTCAGTAAATGAAGCCCTACTTAATCTCTATTTCATAGAACTTGTAGTCAAGTCTGTCTTGCCAAATATACCATCTCGAGCAATAAAAAAAACTGCAAAATAATATTTAGTCTCCCAATTAATTAAGTAAAAACATCCTTCATAGCTTATCCTGTGAAAAGTATTTCAGGAAAGCTTTTTTGTTAATACCAAAAACCTAAATTAGATTTAAGTTCATTGAAAGCCCAGTCTGCTAATATCCTGCTGTTCTGACCACTGTGATATTGTGTCTTTTATTGATCAATGCACAGTATTTTTATATTCTGCCATTCTTGCATTGTTATGCTTGTAAGTAGATTAAGATAAATCAGAGATCAACTAATGGAAACGGATGTGTAATAACCCTCGGCTATTATTTATATGTACATGGGACTGATGTACATGAAGAGAAGAGTATTTAATTGCAGAGTTTCTTTACAGCAGTGTTTTCATTGAAATGTTTAAGATAATGTCGTAGCATAATTTAACATTTCTTTTTAAGCAAAGACACAATAAATCAAGTTATCAAAACAAACTGCTTAGCAATCTCGTTAATAGCAATATACTACCTTTTAGTTATTGGACAGTTTGTGTAGTACTGTACATTACTTTACTGTGGCTTTACAGTTTAAGACCGGAGATGAATTATGGGATACAAGGGAGAAGGAAGGTCATTTAGGCATCAGGGATTCTGGTATGTGTCTCCAAGATGCCAGTGTAGAGAATGTCTGTTGTGCTAATAAACAATAAAAAGAGAGAACCATGTGATATAATAATAATTCTTTGGCTCAACTCAATGTAGCCCAGCATTTTTACCATTTTAGCTATCAAAGTGCTGTAAAAAAGATTATTAATTTACTTAATGCACCCAAACTTAGATATTTTTGCCATTATATTACTGGAAATTGAACAGATACTTAACTGTACTACGTGCAGCTACATTTGGAACATATTGAATCCCACATTAAATTTTTCCCTTTCATCCCTCCTCTTTTAATAGTGGCAGGTTTTATTTTTTACAACTCTCTTGTTCTTGCCTTAAAGGAGAACTAAAGCTCAAAAAAGAAGTAGACAAGATAGGCTGTACATAATATTTGGTGTTCTGCACCAGCCCATGCCAACCATAGCCTTTTGGCAGTGAACTCTATGGGGCAAATTCACTAAGATACGTAGTTGCACCAGCGTCCGCTTCGCCGCACTTAGGCAGGCGAAATTTTCGCCAGCGCTACGCAAATTTACTAAAATCCGAAGTTGCGCTCAGGGGAAGCGTAAGGTTGCGAAGTTGCACTAGCGTTAATTCGCCAAGCAAACCGAAGTTACGCTAGCGATGCTTAATGTATACGGCGCCAAATTGAAGTTACAATGAAGGTATATGTAGCATCACTACACAAGCCTGGAAAACCTTCAAAACACCAAATAAAATTTTTATTTTGTCCTATACATGTGCCCACTGTATAGTTAAGGTGCCATGAGTTAGGAAATGTAGAGGGGAAGGAGGGTAGCACCAAAAAATTTTTTGATCTTTTTCAGCCTATCACCTATAAAAAAAGAAAAAAACACCAGCGTTTTTTTGGGACTTAGAAAATTTTTTAACTTTTTTTGGAAGCAATCCCTATTTACTCTATTGCACTTCGCCTGGTCTGAGGTGGCGAAGGAAGTCTGGTGTAAAAGTTAGCCAGACTTCCAGAAAAATTCGCACGTCAGTGAATTTGCGTAGTTACGTCCATTGCGCAAATTCGCCAGGCGTAAGGGTGCGAAGTAACACTAGCGAATTTACACCAGCATCCGTTAGTGAATCGGCGAATTAACGAAAATGCGCTATGCTAGCGAATTAATGCTAGCGTTAGGCGCTTCGTCCTTTAGTGAATTTGCACCTGTGTCTTTGAAGATGCCCCTCTAGCTCCCCACTTAATCTTTGTTAAGTTTAGCTTATCTCAGCTGCCCAGAATACACTGAGCTGTTTGGTTTTGACCCAAACAGCTTAGTCTAAAGCTGGCTATAGACGCAAAGACCGTGTGTGGAGAGTCCCAACATTTTTCGTCCAGCGGAGATCGGTCGTTTGGTCGGACAGGTTAAAAGATTTCTGTTGGCTGCCGATAATATCTCTGCGTGTATTGCCCATCCTACGTTTTTCAGTCACTAGCTTTGTCAGACTATTGTACGATTGCTGTCAGGGGCAGAACATTGGCTGATCTGTTCTTTTGTACTTTATTTGATCTGAATGGTTAGTAGCAGGTCGAGAGATGGGAAAGTCCGATCGTATGATGATTCGCACGATCGGATCTTTGCGTCTATGGCCAGCTTAAGGCCTGTTTGAATCTAAACCTTCAGTTTGGTATTTAGCCTTGTGAAAACCGAACAACAATTTGATCAATAACTTAACAATACCTCAACATGGCTTAGTTATTATCATGTGCAGGTAAATTTTTTTTCTATATTGCAGAGCTTTCTGAATAAATGATTTCTGTTTAATAAATTCCATACCTGTAATTAAAGAATTGGGCATATACATCAGAGTAGAGATAGGGTTGCCACCCATGTGGTTTTGAACTGGACATTTCCGTTTTTCAAAGGACTCTCCATTCAACATTGGGAAATCCAGCCAGTTGCCTCTAAGTTATGTAATAACCCCACCCAGCATCATTGTATCTGCCTCTGATGTCATCATACCCACTCGAACATCACTGCCAAACCCCCATGCTATCTGTCCCGCCCCCTTTGTTTGAGTTTAGCCGCCAGCACCTATAAGTATGCTTCTGTCCACAACTTTCAAGGCCTGAACACTGTTAAGGAGATTCTGAATGTTTAGACTGGTGCAGTAAACTTAGTATGTAAAATACGGCATTTCGACTCATATTTGTCTTTATGGTTTAGTTTTCCTTTAAATAATATATAATGGAATATCTAACTACAGAGAAGACAATTAAAGTAAACAAACTAGCTTTACATATTTGAAAGAAAAACGAATGGCTATTATTTTAACACTGATAGGGTAGGGGACAAGTAGATCAAAAGCATTACCTCTTCACTTTTGAAGGTTAAGCATTGCATCTATCACATATACATGATCTTGGAAAGGGGGGTCAAGAGCATAAACCCCAGTTATAAATATATCTAATGCACCTGTATATTCAGGGCCAGACCTAGGCAGAAGAGACATGTGCCTAGGGAGCAGCTATTTGGAAGGGGGCACAAAGCACATGTCTTTTCTGTCCACTTCTCCGGGCCCTCATCCCCCAATACCCTGGAGATGGGACAGCATGTGAATGAAATGGGTCCATGTCATACAGACACCTCAGACAAGATTACGTTTATGGCACAGTGGTTTAGCATTTGACTGAAAAACTGAGCAACCAGAATTCCTTCAGAAGTGACCAGGATTGCCACAAACATGATTAAACCAGCTTTCCCCCATATGCCAGACTCACCTTGTGGGAATTTTTATGGAATAGTAAAGCAAGACTTCCTAGAGTGAGATGCCAGACCACTGTGCTATAAATTTAGCCCTGTCACAGCCTAATCTTCCTATCCCTTCACATACAGATTCTTTCCACTCTTCAGAAATGCTTTACAGTGTGCAATTAGTTAAAACAATTTCACATTCATTAGCTTCTTTTCTTTATTTGCAATATTAAAAAGGTTCACAGCGGAATCATTAATTACAGCTTTTTCAAGGAGCTGTGGGAGGGGAAACAGCAGCAGCATTAAAATTAATTGTTTGTGTTTGCTTCGATTTGGTCCCACAGCAAAGTAGTTACGCTTTTGGATAACATCAGACCACATTAAACAAGATGCTTTGATTGGATCCACTTTCGAATAGTTCCTCTCTGAACTTTCAGTGCCATAAGTAGAGAGAAACAATTTGTTGGAACGCTTTTTCTTCAAGCCTCCTGTGGATATATGCAGAGAATGTTTATTAGGTTTGTGTTTATAGAAATACCAGCTACAAAGATAAATTACTGCAGAGGTGAAAGGCCCTTCTCTCTACCCCAGCCACACAAGATATGTAAAAATAATTTCTTTAATTGTACTTGGGTAATATTGGGGGGGGGAGTAAGGAAATTATTCTTTACTTGAATACGCTATACCTTTGTGTGCACAAGGGATCATATTTTGTGTTACTCAAATTCCATAAATATTTTAGCAGCTTTTATTTAATCTATGTCTAAATTGGGAGACAGCAATGGTCCCTAAAGATTTGCTGTGGGATACAATGAAACAGATATTCCATTGCCACTTACAGAGATTTTATTTTACAAGCTTATGCAAGAGTGACCTCAAATGGACTTTGTGGAAAGACATTTACAGGAAAGAAAATATTAAGAAATATTGAAATATTATTGAAATATTAGATAGATAGATAGATAGATAGATAGATAGATAGATAGATAGATAGATAGATAGATAGATAGATAGATAGATAGATAGACAGATACTGTAGAGAGATAGACTTATGCAAGCATAACATTTAAAAACACCAGTCACTAGTTATAAAGGTTGAGCAGTACTGATACTAAATGTGATTTCAACAGCAGATAGAACTGCTTTGTTCTCCAGTCTCACTGTCCTTCCTTTGATGGACTTTTATGCACAGTAGAGACTTGGATTTCAAATGTTACTTTGTCGCTGGCATCTTTGGAGTGACTGCTTGCAGAAGCCAAGCTTGAATGCAGAATAAGCCGATGATATCAGAATGGCAGTTCCAAATGAAGCCATGTGAATTTTTAAATAAAGAAATGAGAACATTCCTTGCGGGGTCACCCAGGGAGTTTTTCTGGTCCCTGGCACAAGCATAGGACTTCTTTAAAGCACAGGAGACTCTTTAAACTTGCTCAGGCATAAGAATAATATTTAAAGCTATTCTGTCCAATTATTTCAGCTCAGTGGACAGTACAAATAGCTTATGGCATAAACGAGTTTTCCGCTCAATCTTTTATTTATGGAAGGTCCCCTTTTTTTCAGCTTAGCTTCACATTTCTGAATTTTGAAGATCAAATTATTTCATCAGGCTCCTGAATTATTTTGATTTTTTATATATATACCATATCAGAATCAGTTAATCTTTTTTGTGTTTTCTCTGTAGCATGGATAGTTTTAACCTTATTATAGATAAACATGTCAAAAAAATATTAAATATGGATAACTAAAACAGCAGTTACAGTGAAATGTAACCACTTTAAATAGCCACATTATAGTTAATTAAAATTATCATTTTTGTACCCTCTACTACAAAATGATGTGCAGCAGTGATAAAAAAATGCTGAACTTTTGTAAGAAAGTATGTGTGGCATTCTGTACTGTGTCGAGCAAGCAGCCAACACACTAAGGGGCTCATTTATCAGCACTGGGCAGTATGACATGGTAAATAATGCATTTATTGTTCAAACCTGCAGATGACTGGAAACAAGCTAACAAGCTGGTTGCTACGGGATACTGCCCAAGTAAAAATGTGCCAGATTTTAATAAATGATTTAAATTTTAACTTTAAACTGAATTATGCCTCCTCCTGGCTTACACAACAATACCACTTGCATCAATTTGAACGTGAGTGAGTTTGTCTCACAGGCACAGGTTGATATAATTAGCAAAAAAGCCAGCAATCATTTTTCCATTTTCATATTCTTAATAATAAAGTACACTGTTTACAGGTAGTTTTTGTGCCAATAGAAAATACATAAATTAGTTTCTAGATAAAAAGACTCTCTTAAGTCAAATATGAATGCTGAACTATAACTCACTACAGTGCCAGGAATTGTATTAGCAAGTCTCAACACCTTGCTTGCGAGTATAGTTGGCTGCAGAACTAGAACTAACAATAGTGCTACAGAGTCATGGTCAGACCAGCCAGTTCATACACAAGGGGAGGCACGTTACTAAAAAGCATTGCATACAAGCATTATATACAACGGGTAACCGATAGCAGAGTACCTGGGATTAAACTGAGGCAGAAACTAGAACAGAGTTGGGTCATAAAACAATGCACTATTCAAGAATCAACACAAATCAAGGCCAAGGACAAAAACTAACTCACAGCTGGAGCTCACTGACTAACTGAAATAAGCTTTTTCCACATCAACACACAAAACCTGTTTGCTCAGGCAATAAGCGAACAGAGGTAAGGTCTCTAAAAAGCCTCCCCCATCAATTGATTGGTGGAATGCTTCAGGTAAGTTTAACCCTTCTCCTTGCCAGAGCACAGTGTGGCTGATTTACTTACTTATAAAGGTGCTAAAATGTAGCTTTGCAATTACCCAAATTACAAATAAAGTCTTGACTATTTATTTTCTAACTTAGCCCTACTGGTTAAGACTATAAAAGAAGCTGGCCTTGTTTCTTGCTTTTTAAACACAATTACTTCCTATTTTCATTACATTACCAGTCATAAAGTACCATAGTATTTATAAAGGGCAACTACAGTTGTGCAAAGATGGTTGAAATAATTGCGTCCTGCATTTGTGCCAATGTACCCTGCCAGTCAGATGAATCATGCGCAGTGCACCTAAAGATGCTGGGGATAGCACCACCTTTGAGAAAGCCACAGCAGCCTGCATCACTAGATGTAGCACTCGTGTCATTTTGACACCAAACACTGGTGACATCCTGACACCTAAAATGTGCAAGGCAATTTGCGATAAAGTGCAATAGAGAGTGTTTTGATGCATTAGACACAATTGCACTGAGCACAAGCAGCAGTGCTGGAATTATGGCTAAAATGCTGCATTGCATGCAAAGAAATTCACTTTGCACACTGCATTTGGGGTCACAACTGATAAGACACAGACTTCCTTGCACTTTTTATGAACTGAAAACTCAAACTTGTATGTACAGATGCAGCCACTTTGGTTTGTCTGTTTGACACAGAATAACTAAACACAGATATCCCATTTATCTCATTTAACACAGAAAACTGCGTCACAACATCCCATCTAATTAAAGCATTCACCATTGTTCAGAATGGTGCTTTGGTATGCCAATGGAAAGGTTAAATGCATTAAATGAGTTAAGATGACTTTAGATAACGCAGTTTCTTCAATTAACCATGAGTCATGACGCATTTATCTCACAAATCCAAGTGGCTTCATCTGTAGGTCAGTTATATTTATTTTATGGTTCACAGATGCAAGAGCACAGTAATGCTTAATTCCAAAAAAGGGCTACTTGCAACTACAGCAGAAGCAAATACAGTGTAATAGATGTGTCAGGACAAACAGAAGACTGGACCCAGTAACTGTCTTATACCTGCACATTGCTAACACTACCTATAAGGGAATAAAAAACAAATTTATTAGGAATAAACAGCCTCTTTTATCATAGGGGTCTCTTAAAAGCAGGACCCTCTCTCATTGTTCTTCTCATAATTTTTGAATGTAATCTGATTATTTGATGTGTAAAATCTTCCATTTTAGGGAACTATAGAACACTGTATAATTTTGTAAATATTAGTTAATAATTATAATAACAATAATAAACTGGCATTGTTCCAAAATTATAGGGTTATGTATAGGGATGTCGCGGACTGTTCGCCCGCGAACTAATTCGCGCGAACATCGACTGTTCGCGTCCGCCGAATGTTCGCGAACGTCGCGCGACGTTCGCCAATTTGGGTTCGCCTTAGCTGGCGCTTATTTTTGACCTCTCACCCCAGACCAGCAGATACATGGAAGCCAATCAGGAAGCTCTCCCTCCTGGACCACCCCCACACCCCCTGGACCACTCCCCTTCCATATATAAACTGAAGCCCTGCAGCGTTTTTTCATTCTGCCTGTGTGTGCTTGGAAGAGCTAGTGTAGGGAGAGAGCTGTTGAGTGATTTGAGGGACAGTTGATAGTAACTTTGCTGGCTAGTAATCTACTTGATACTGCTCTGTATTGTAGGGAAAGAACTCTGCAGGGATTTGAGGGACATTTTAGGTTAGGTAGCTTTGCTGGCTAGTAATCTACCTTCTACTGCAATGCTCTGTATGTAGCTGCTGTGGGCAGCTGTCCTGCTGCTGATCTCTCATCTGCTGACTGCTGCCTGTAACCCAATAGTCCTTGTAAGGACTG
Organism: Xenopus laevis; assembly: GCF_017654675.1. Lineage (NCBI taxonomy): Eukaryota > Metazoa > Chordata > Amphibia > Anura > Pipidae > Xenopus > Xenopus laevis. The sequence continues at coordinate 36,090,164 of NC_054378.1, read as the reverse complement.
CTTTTATTTTCTTTTTTGTTTTTTTACTTTGCTACTATAAGAGCCCAGTGCTATTAGTCTAGCTGTGTTGGGGAGTGGGACTGGTGTGCTGCTCCTAGTAGTTCAGCACCAACCAGAGTAATTTTTTTTTTTTAATATATATATATATTTTTTTATTTTACTTATCTTACTGTTCTTTAACGTGTCCAGTGCTGTTTGCTGTTCTTCATAGTAGTGCACCAATAGTAGTGCACTTGCAGGCATTGTTTGCCCAGTGTGTTCTTCAAACAACTGCCACCTAGCTGTGTGAGCTTGTTCACATTCTGTCTAAATATCAATAATAATACCGTCTCCAGAAAGACCACCTGAGTGACGTTTTCCAAGCAGCAATAATATATTCCGTATCCACTGCTGTAGTGTATACGTTGACCTTGCAGACATTGTTTGCCCAGTGTGTTCTTCAAACAACTGCCGCCTAGCTGTGTGAGCTTTTTCACATTCTGTCTAAATATCAATAATAATACCGTCTCCAGAAACACCACCTGAGTTGTTGTTGTTGTTTTAAAAAAAATGCCAGGCAAAGGCAGGCCGCCACGCAGAGGCACTAGGGGCCGTGCTGCTATGCTATCCTGTGGCCCTAGGAAATTGCCCAGTTTTACAAAGGCAATTACCCTGAACTCCCAAAATGCTGAAGAGGTAGTTGACTGGCTTACACAGCACACCCCATCCTCTACCGTTTCTAACTTTACCACAACATCCTCATCCTCCTCTGCTATGGGCACCCCACGTAACACTTCCTCCACCACCGGCGCCCCTTCTTCACTGGAGTCAGAGGAGTTATTTACACATGAGTTTCTTGAACTGAGTGATGCGCAACCATTATTGGCAGAAGAAGATGAAGGAGATGAGGACGTTACACCAGATATAATTCTGGCAGACAACACAACAGAGATGGACATAATGAGTGATGAGGAGGTCCCCGCTGCTGCTTCCTTCTGTGAGCTGTTAGAAGAAATTGATGCATCTGAGGAGAATGATGATGAGGAGATTGATGTTTTGTGGGTGCCCAGTAGAAGAGAGCAAGAGGAGGATAGTTCAGATGGAGAGACGGAGAGTCAGAGAGGCAGGAGGAGAATAAGACTTAGAAGAAGCAGGGAGGACAGCTCGCAGGGAACAGTAGGGCAACAACATGTATCGGCACCTGTGGTCAGCCGGCCAACGCACCCGCCATTGCCGCCAACTTCTACTGTTACCGCCAGATTGCCAGCTTCAAAAAGCTCAGCAGTGTGGGATTTTTTTAATGTGTGTGCCTCTGACAAAAGCGTTGTAATTTGCAAAGAGTGCAGTCAGAAACTGAGCCACCAGTTCCCAGTCATCTGCCCCAGCCAAGTTTCTGTGAGGGCCATGTTTGAGCGTAAGAAGCTAATATCTGCGAGTCACCCCCTTGCCCGGCGTCTGACAGCTGGCTTGTCTGCACTCTTAGCCCGCCAGCTTTTACCATACCAGCTGGTGGACTCTGAGGCCTTCCGCAAATTTGTAGCAATTGGGACACCGCAGTGGAAGGTACCCAGCCGCAATTTTTTCTCCAAGAAGGGAATACCACACCTGTACCACCATGTGCAGAGCCAAGTCACCGCATCTCTGTCACTTAGTGTTGGGGCAAAGGTCCATATGACTATTGACGCATGGTCCTCCAAGCATGGTCAGGGCAGGTATGTCACCTACACTGCCCACTGGGTGAACTTGCTTATGGCTGGGAAGCAGGGAATGCGTGGCTCAACAACAACAGTGGAGTTGGTGTCACCGCCACGGATTGCACGCGGTTCTGCCACCACCTCTACTCCTCCTTCGCTCTCTACCTCGTCTTCTTCCTCTGCTTCCTTCTCCTCTGCTGCTGGGTCCTCCTCCTCCACACCTGTGCACCCCCAGCTCCCCCTAGGCTATTCGACGTGCCAGGTACGCCGTTGTCATGCTGTCTTGGGGATGACGTGCCTGGAAAGCAGAAACCATACCGGATCTGTACTCCTGTCATCTCTGCAGTCACAGGCCGATCGGTGGCTGACCCCACACCAACTGAAGATCAGAAAAGTGGTGTGTGACAACGGAAGCAATCTGTTGGCAGCACTGAGACTGGGCAATTTAACACATGTGCCCTGCATGGCACATGTTCTGAATTTAATAGTCCAACGTTTTGTCTCGAAGTACCCAGGATTCCAGGACATTCTCAGGCAGTCCAGGAAGGTGTCGGCCCATTTCAGACGTTCCTACACAGCCATGGCACTCCTTGCTGACATTCAGCAGCAGTACAACATGCCAGTCAGGCATTTAATTTGCGACAGCCAGACTTGCTGGAATTCAACGCTCCTCATGTTTGAACGTCTGCTGCAACAACAAAGAGCCGTCAATGAATACCTGTTTGAACTGGGTGGTAGGACTGGATCTGCAGAGCTGGGGATTTTTTTCCCCCGTTACTGGGTGCTTATGCGCGATGCCTGCAGGCTCATGCGCCCTTTTGAAGAGGTTACAAACATGGTCAGTCGCACCGAAGGCACCATCAGCGACCTAATACCCTTTGCTTTCTTCCTGGAGCGTGCCGTGCGACGAGTGACAGATGAGGCTGTAGACCAGCGTGACGAGGAGCAGGAAGCGCACGATTTCTGGTCGGAATCACCAGAACGAGCCCAGGCACCTGCTGCAATGCAGGGAGAGGTGTCAGAAGTGGAGTCAGAGGAGGAAGGTGGCTTTGTGGAGGAGGAGGACCAACAGGAGCAGGCTTCCCAGGGGGCTTGTGGTGACCTTTTGGGGACCCCTGGTCTTGTACGTGGCTGGGGGGAGGAGACCGTGGATGATATAGTCCTTGATAATGAGGAAGCGGAGATGGATACCTCTGCATCCAACCTTGTGAGAATGGGGTCTTTCATGCTGTCATGCCTGTTGAAGGACCCCCGTATCAAGAGGCTTAAGGAGAAGGACCTGTACTGGGTCGCAACGCTACTAGACCCTCGGTACCACAAGTCCGAAAGGATGCTGCATTTACAAACCAGCCTGCAAAACATGTTGTACAATGCTTTTAAGGGTGATGTCACTTCAGGAACTCATCAACATTCCAGGGGCAGAGGTGCCAGTAATCCTGCCACGAGCGCACCTGCAAGGACAATGCACTTTGGCCACTCTGTAACGTCAGACATGCAAAGGTTTTTCAGTCCAAGGCAGCGCCAGAACCCTTCGGGATCCACCCTCAAAGAACGCCTCGACCGGCAGGTAGCGGACTACCTGGCATTAACTGCAGATATCGACACTCTGAGGAGCGATGAACCCCTGGACTACTGGGTACGCAGGCTTGATCTGTGGCCAGAGCTGTCACAATTTGCCATGAACCTCTTGTCTTGCCCCGCCTCAAGTGTCCTCTCAGAAAGGACCTTCAGTGCAGCAGGAGGGATTGTAACTGAGAAGAGAACTCGCCTAGGTCACAAAAGTGTGGATTACCTGACCTTTATTAAAATGAACGAGGCATGGATCTCGGAGGGTTACTGCACGCCGGAAGACTTGTTCTGACTCCCCATGCAGCTGTCCTTCTCTGCACGCCCCATGACTCCACACACAGCTGTCCTTTAGCGTCCTCCTCCCTCCGCCACCGTTACAAACTAGGGTGCAAACCCTACTGGTTTCATTTCAATCAAAACTTTTTGGACAGGTAAATCCTGAGTTTTTCTGGCCTCTGTGCTTCAGTGGCTGCGACAAAAAAAATTCATATTTTCAGCATTTATATGGCATATTTTTTCTGGCCTCTGTGCTTCAGTGGCTGCGACAAAAAAAATTCATATTTTCAGCATTTATATGGCATATTTTTTCTGGCCTCTGTGCTTCAGTGGCTGTGACAAATTTTTTTTATATTTTTAGCATTCATATGGCATATTTTTTCTGGCCCCTGTGCTTCAGTGGCTGCTACAAAAAAAACATAATTTTTCAGGAAAGTACACATGCCTAATTTTTCAGGGTTCTGCAACAGTGGCAAAATCGCATCTTTTATGGTCACCGCAGGTGATCAATAAAGTAGACCAAAACTGGGCCCACACTGCAGAATCAGTGTTTTTTGGTTCACTTCACTGTACATTGAATTACCTCTGCCTGACCATGCACGTGCGCACAAGCACGGTGACTGCTAAACACACCACTACAGAAATATTGCCACCAACAGGACGAACATCCTGGAGGTGACAAGCAACTAGTAATTAAAAACTATTATTTGCTCACTTGACGGTATCATTCATGAAAGCTCTTTGCGTTTTTTTGCGTTGCAGTAAACGCCGCATTTTGTCTTTGCGTGTGAACAGGCTGTAACCTTTACACGACTTGATTGGCATGTAGACGCCGGACGTTTTAAAGCAGTTTATTACACAAGTTTAGAAATGTAGTGTGATTTCTGCCCTTTACAGCACAAAACGCAGCGCTGTGTCAACAATGTATTTTTCAGATACATTTTTGCCCTTGATCCCCCTCTGGCATGCCACTGTCCAGGTCGTTGCACCCTTTAAACAACTTTAAAATCATTTTTCTGGCCAGAAATGTCTTTTCTAGCTTTTAAAATTCGCCTTCCCATTGAAGTCTATGGGGTTTCCGACGTTCGCTACATCCCTAGTTATGTAATAAAACAATTAAAGTTTGCTACAGGTACAGCTATTTACAGGTACAGCTAGCTGTTTTTTCTTAGGGAATATGGTGCCTCTTGTGTCACAAACTTTCATTTTCTGTGTGCTCTTTGCTAAATATTTTTTATAAAAACAAAAAAACATTTATTTAAAAACACAATGAGCCCACAAAACTTGTAATGAGGTGAAATATAAATATATAAAGTCTTCATTTTGGCTTAATAGCCTCCAAAGGAAGGACAGATTTCAGAAGCAAGGCCAGGAAGGAGACTACAGAATAAGAACACAGCTGGGATAGCCAACAGGGGTAGTTTGTGGCCCCTACAAGGAGGTAGTTATTGGGGGGAGACCCTGGACAATTGTGACAATTAGGAACTGGTACTTTCCCTTCAAAGTGTCAAAAGAAACAGGGCAATCATTTGTCCTTCATCTAAAATACTAGTTTACATTAACTTTTGCTGCTGTATAAAAGTGTAGTTATGGTAGAACAAAGAAATTATTTTACTGTTTATCTGCTAGGATCCTCGATCTTGCCTCACCATATGTTGCCTCATTTATGCCAGACAGAAAGTAATACTGCTCCATTAAATGTTGGTATAAAAAGGAATCCAGATAATTATTAAGACTATTTTGACCCATCCCATTTAAGAAGTACTCTAAGCTATCTGTTGCCATTCTGCTTAAAGGGATACTGTCATGGGAAAAATCAGTTAATAGTGCTGCTCCAGCAGAATTTTGTGCTGAAATCCATTTCTCAAAAAAGCAAACAGATTTTTTATATTCAATTTTGAAATCTGACATGGGGCTAGACATATTGTCAATTTCCCAGCTGCCCCAAGTCATGTGACGTGTGCTCTGAAAAACTTTAATCACTCTTTACTGCTGTACTGCAAATTGGAGTGATATCATCCCCCTCCCTTCCCCCCCCCAGTAGCCAAACAAAAGAACAATGGGAAGGTAACCAGATAGCAGCTCCCTAACACAAGATAACAGCTGCCTGGTAGATCTAAGAACAACACTCAATAGTAAAAACCCATGTCCCACTGAGACACATTCAGTTACATTGAGAAGGAAAAACAGCAGCCTGCCAGAAAGCATTTCTCTCCTAAAGTGCAGGCACAAGTCACATGACATGGGGCAGCTGGGAAATTGACAAAATGTCTAGCCCCGTGTCAGATTTCAAAATTGAATATAAAAAAATCTGTTTGCTCTTTTGAGAAATGGATTTCAGTGCAGAATTCTGCTGGAGTAGCACTATTAACTGATGCGTTTTGAAAAAAACATATTTTCCGATGACAGGATCCCTTTAAGAGATGGGATAACTGGTAGCTCATTCTCAAGTGAGCCTGCAGCTTTATTTTAGACAGAGGGGAACTGCTTCAAGAAGACAAAACCTTATTAGCACTTCTGCATTAGCAGACAAAGATCATGTTACATGACAAGTGCAGCGTCGAGTCTGTACCCCTCCCCTTCTGATCAAAACCCCATACCTGTTGCCCAATGAAACACACACACACCACTGGTTTGGAAAGAGATGGCTGCAGTTGTTTATTTAACAAAGTAATACCATACTTAACATGTATAACATATGCAACAAGCAGTTTGTATAACAAACCATTTTGCCTCAACTGGTAAGGTTGGTTCCTCCTCCATTTTCTGGGCCCTAAACCGGGCTGCCTAACTTTCCCATGAGGACCCAGGCCTACCAGGCTACATCCAATCGCTGTGAAATACCCCCATTTTACCTCCCCTTGGGGTTCCTTGTAAAGGTACCCTCCGCCAATTGCGACAGCAAACACACCCGGGATCTGCCTCCTCTGCCGATCCCGGGAACCTAACAGCCAATCCCAACGCCCCATACAAAAAGGGGGCGGGGAGTGGCCCTCTCCTATCCCCGTCAGGCCCTGCTTCCCCTATTGGCTCATTGGGTCCCATGACATTGTGTCAGCATCAGATTGGGATCTGTATGAGAGCACACACATTAATAAATATCTTATTACTAATACATTACTTATTACTAGCAATACATGAACAGATTTGTATATGGAGGCATGTTGATCCCAATTCTCCACTATGATCAGTCAGTCAGTTCAAGGATGGGGAAGGTTTGAAAATGTAATCTGCCATTGTACTATGTGGGCCAGTGCATAGTATCATAGTAGATGAGGAAGCCACAGTTCCTATTTACTTCCTGCTGTTCTGACTTTTCAGGCTGCTTGCCTGAGCAATATAAAGGAAGCTGAAAATTGTACACTTTCCATCCACTGGCCTGCAGTGTGGTGCCCACGAGGCAGACATATGACAGATAGAGTGGTGGAGACCAGTAATAGTAATAAATTGAGTGGCACCATCTCTGTTATGAGATTACTTTCAAATATAATTGTGCCACGGATCAGACCTTTTTCTCAGGTGCAAGCCCTTGCAACGATGTGGAGGCAGGGTGTAGTGCAACTGTAACAACCTTTTATGCACAAGAACTGGGCACCGGCGGTTCTTTTATGCTTAACCAGGAATTTAGTTAATTTACAACACAATCCACTAAGGAGTTCATAGGACATATAGCATAAAGGATAGTAATATACTCATAGCATCAAAGAACACAGCCTGATCCCCGAAGGCAAGGGAACAGTTACAGCAGTAGTGAAGCAGCATTTGAGAAGGTACCCCAGCTATCAGCCTGTGCCCTAAGTGGAACCTGTTGTGTTTTGGTTGCCGAGGATGAGTAGAGTATAACAGTGCTTTATTAGCAGGTTCATGCAGCCATTACACATCAACAGTAGCTTCACTCTAACACCCCAAGCTGTATAGAAAGTAGTGTGCATGCACAGCACAACTTCAGGCCATTTGTATAAACACCACAGAACCTAGGAGAAATTCTACCATCCCTAAGTCTCTGCACTTAGTCCCTACTTCTGGGTTATTAGTACTCGGGATCATAATCCCTCGGATTCTCCTCGTCGGAGCCTTGAGCTGCTCAACTATATAACCTATCTATCACTCCTAGAGTGATCTATAAAAGAGTAAAGCTATCCACTTTACTAGGGCCGAAGTGCCTAGGTTCCACTACCTATTTCCTTCCTGCCTGCTTGGTAATGGCTAAAGCAATGGACCCAGACCGCATGGTTACCTAGACCCTAATACTATAGCACAGTGCAATCTACAGTACACTGTGAGAACAACAGGGGCTTACATAAGCAGAGCAATGACACAAGTCCCCATTAGGACCCATTTAGGTGTCTAAAGCCTTTAGGATGTGCCTGCCAATATTATGTGAGGGTCTCTAAATTATCACATCCCTACAGGACAATGGGACAACCTCATCACTGCTCACAGGCTGCTATTCCACAAGGCTGTTCCTATGGCAGGCTAGACAGCTGAACTTAGGGTGAGAGTGACAGTGACCATGAACTATATTCAAGCAAGATTTCAAGTCAAATCAAGTGGATTTTATTGTCATTTCAGTCATATACAGTAAATACAGTACATAGTAGAAACGTAGTAGAACCCCCCGGTGCTATACAACAACTCTAGTACACGGTCATGCTGGGCAAAGTGAACATTTCAGTTCCTTATGAATATGTTTATAAGATTTAACAGTTAGCTACTGATTTTTAATAAATAATATAGTTGTCATTTCAAAACCCCTTAGCCTGAAACAACACCATGTCTGTGTTTTCACCAATAATATGTCACCCACTTGCAAGCATGGAGAGCATCATCCCTGTACTTGATCTTTTTCATTATCCATGCAGCATAGCTGTTGTCGATGTAGAACAACAAACAACACACATTGTGAGTCATCAATAGATTTAACTCCAGCATAAGTCTGCTATTTGGAATTCCCACCTGCCAAACAGTTGAGATGTCGCCAGGCAGATACAATGGTGGCTTGAAGATGCACATTAAAAAATGTTTATTTTAAAAACTATAATGAAATGAACAATAAAAAATATTTGTGCAAAACTATACTACTATAATTTTGGTCTATGTTAATGGCAATGGCAGTTCTCCTGCTTAGCAACCATTTATTCATTAAAGAGTATAACCCTGTGGAACAAGCGCCCTTCAGCTTGTTCTACTTTTTTTTTCTTTACAGAACATTTCATGCTGTTGCTTTTTATTTTGTGATTTTGCTTACAAGTCACATTGCAGAGACTAAATTCAAACATCTGCTTAATATTCTTCCAGAAACACTTGACATCCAATTAGCAGATTCCACCAGACATTACGTTTATTACATGTTGTTTCTGCTCCACAGGTGTCTTCTACATAGTCGTTTGTTCTGCAGTTCTACAATGTGTTCTTTAATATATTCCAGAACATAATTTTCTTTATCTGCATTTTATTGTGTATATTTAACCACTTTGCTGTCAAGGAATAGAAAATATTTAAATGAAACATTGCAGTAAAAAATATTTCAAATGTATTATGAGATCTTTGGATCAGTGACTCAGTACTACACTATTATTACACCTCTAGGCTAAACTAGATGAGAGGTTTTGATCAGATTTTGTGGATCAGATTTTATATGACCCACAAAATCTTAGGATTCTACAAAATCTGATCCCTTGCTGAATGTCAGATCAGATCTGGTAAATTTTTATTAAAGCAAATAAAATATGCCAAATCTTTTTAAATTCATGTTATTGCAATGTTGATTTTTGAAATGCAAGAAGTTGACAATATCATCCCCAATTCTGGCCATACACAAGTAGATATTTTTGCAACCATGCAAGGATATTATCGGCTAACTAATCATTTGAATGAATTATTCATTCAAATGGAGAGCACAGGCTTGCAGCCATTCTAGAAAGTAAGAACATAGTGTGCAAATAGCAAAAAATTGGCTGATTGAGAATTGTATTTGCACTTTGCACACTGCAGTCTCTTTCCTTGATGACCCCTTGTAAGTCACAAGCATCAAAAGTAAAGTTTTATATTTAAAAATGCACCTTTAGTTTTTAGTCAAGAACTCACTTTGATTGTGTCTAGACTGTTACTTTTATGACTGCAGGGTTGGACCAATGTTTACTGCAGAGATAATGTTGAAGAATATATGACAACTGCAGTGGTACCCACAACTGAGAATCTGTATGAAGTGAACTCCACATTGAAAAAGTGGTGATGCAGGAAGAGAACACAGTGGACTGTTCTGCGAGAAGAGAAAGGGATTAATGTTTCTCCCAATTGTCAATAAATTGTGTGTAACCCAGCAAGGGCCACAATATGCACAGATGGAATGTTGTAATTTAGCCTGCCGTCTCGCCTGCATGGACAGCCTCCACCTGCCCTTCTGTAGTCACTGGAGTTCTGCCGCTTCCGGATTGTGCGGTGCTTCCGGTAAATCTGGAAATAAAGAGGGTTGCATGACGTCATTGTGCAGTGACGCGAATTTCAAATATTTAAAGTTTGTATTGCCCAATGTAAAGATTCTTACCAGTCCCTGAGTGCTCTCAGTATTGATTCTTTGTTCTGACTCTCTGTGTTTAACTTGTGATGGGGGAATTTCTTGTGTTCTGCTTCGGCAAAAAATGTGATAATTTTCGGTGAAATTTGTGAAACGGCGAAAAATTAGCGAAACGCAAATTTTGACACCGGCGTCAAAATTGTTTTGTCGCCAGCAAAAATTCAGACGCCGGTGACAATTCCGACGCGCATTTAAGTCAATGGGTGCCTTTAGTTGTCACTGGCATCGGAATTGTAGTCGGCGTCAGAATTGTCACTGGCTTAAAAAAATTCTGGTAAATTTTTGCAGCAATTTTGCAAATTTATTTGCAAGCAACAAAACGCGGAAATTCCCCACCAATTTGCGAATAAATTTGCCCATTGCTGTGTTTGAGCTTTGCCTGTCCCTGATTCCACCAGCCTGTTGCCTAAGCTGACTCCTGCCTGTTTTTGACCACTCTTCTGATTTGGTACTGTATTTGAATCTGCCTGTGTACGACCTTGGCCTGTGACCCCAACCTTGCTACTGCTACTTGCCTTGGCACTGCGTTACCCGTCTGAGCATCTGAGTAGCGGAGGGCTCCACCCGAAGCCAAAAACAGCTGCAGAATATCGGGCTTAGACGGGACCTTGGTGTTAGTTCTGGGTTAGGGATAGCCTGCGTTACACAGGCAAGCTAAAATCGATATGGAAATAGATATTGGATACTGCAGAAAGCAGTAAAAAGAATGCAAAATTATTTTTTAAATATGTAAATAGTGAAGCAGGAAGGAGTGGGACCCTTAATATCAGAGGAGGGTCAGTTGGTTGATGAACAAAAAAAAGCTGAGATTCTGAACTCATATTTTTCATCATAGTCTTTAAAATGCTGCTTAATAAATAAACTTGTCAGTTTATTCCACTTGTAAGCAAGGAACGTTGTGGGAAAGCAAAACCTTTTTGGTTCAGTAGAAGCGTTGGTGTTGAGGTGGGTTAGAAAAGATGTGCTTTTAAGGCTTACAAGTTAGCTTCATTTATAAGGTACAAGGTACAAGGTATAAGGTACAAGGAGGCCAATAAATCATGCAAGCTAAAATTGATATAAAAAAGGATATTGCAGCCAGCAGTAAAATAAAATACAAAATTATTTTTTAAATATGTTAATAGTAAAAAAATTAAGCAGGAAGGGGTGGGACCCTTACTATCAGAGGGGGGCCAGCTGGTTGATGAAAACAAAATACACAAATGAGGAACCGGTAAGTGAAGGTTTCCTTCTTAATAGTCCCAATTCTAGTAATACAACTAATGATGCATGGTTCACACATGAGGAAATTCAAAAGAGACTAGAACATGTTAAGATATACAAAGGTCCTGGGTCGGATAGTATTCATCCCAGGGTACTTAGCGAGCTTAGCTCTATGATATCCAAACCTCTTAAATGTATTTTTCAGGATTCAATGAGGTCTGGTGCCTAGAGACTGGAGAAACGCTAATGTGGTGCCACTATTCAAAAAGGGCCTAGGGTTAGTCTGACGTTAGTGTTAGGAAAGCTTTTTGAAGGGCTAATAAAGGATAAGATACTGGACATCATAGCATCATAGCAAATCATAATACTATGAGTTTGTGCCAGCATGGTATTATGCATAATAGATCTTGCCAGACTAAATGAATTTCTTTTGATGAAAAGGTGAGCAGGGACCTTGATACTGGGATGGCAGTGGATGTGATTTACTTACTAGTTAAAGGTTACTAGTTAAATTAAGGAATGTTGGCCTGGAACATAGTATTTGTACCTGGATAGAGAACTGGCTAAAAGATAGACTACAAAGAGGTGGTAAATGGAACATTTTGTAATTGGCCTAGTGTTGTTAGTGGAGTACTACAGGGCTCTGTACTAGGTCCTTTGCTTTTTAACTTGTTAGTTAATGACCTGGAAGTAGGCATTGAAAATAGTATTTCTATTTTTGCTTATGATACAAAATTGTGCAGAACTAAATGTTCCATGCAGGATGCTGCCACTTTGCAGAGCGATTTGAATAAGTTGGAAAACTACTCAGCAAAATGGAAAATCAGGTTCAATGTTGATAAATGCAAGGTTATGCACTTTAGAAAAAATAATATAAATGAAAGTTATACACTAAATGGCAGTGTGTTGGGAGTTTCCTTAACTGAAAACGATCTAGGGGTTTTTGTAGATAGAAGTCTGATTCTGGGCAGTGTCATTCTGTAGCCACTAAAGCAAATAAAGTTCTGTCTTGCATAAAGAAGGGCATTAACTCAAGGGATGAAAATATAATTATGCCTTTTTATAGGTCCCTGTTAAGGCCTCGTCTGGAGTATGCAGTGAAGTTTTGGACTCCAGTACTTAAAAGGGATATACATGAGCTGGAGAAAGTGCAGAGACGTGCAACAAAACTGGTTATGAGGGTAGATTGTCAAAGTTGGGGTTGTTTTCTCTGGAAAAAAGGCGCTTGCGAGGGGACATGATTACACTTTACAAGTACATTAGAGGACATTATATACAAATAGCAGGGGAACTTTTTACCCATAAAGAGAATCACCCACCAGAGGACACTTCTTCAGACTAGAAGAAAAGAACTTCATTTGAAGCAGCGTAGATGGTTCTAAACAATGAGGACAGTGAGGTTGTGGAATGCTGCCGGGTGATGTTGTGATGGCTGATTCTGTTAATACTTTTAAGAGTGGCTTGGATGATTTCTTGGACAGACATAATATCAAAGGATATTGTGATACTAAACTCTATAGTTAATATAGATATGGGTATATATGATTTATATAATTTATGTTTAAAGTAGGGAGGGGTGTGTGTATGGATGCTGGGTTTCATTTGGAGGGGTTGAACTTGATGTACTGTATCTTTTTTCAATCAGATTTAACTATGTAACTCTATTAAACATCTTTTCTAACTGTGACACTTGGGAAATTATATCACCACTGTATTTTTCAAAATGGGTTATCAAAGTTTACCTACAGAAGGAAAATATCTGCCAAGCTTGTATTCCATCTCCTTTTACTTAAAATTTACATTATTATTATTTGTCTATTATTATTTTTGTAATTTTTCCTGATAGTGCTTCATCTTTTCTTGTTAACATATGTAAGCTTTATTTCTAATGATTTTTGTGTGCAATTTCACCTTTGAGATAACTTTTAGTATGATGTAAAGAGTGATATTCTGAGACAATTTGCAGTTTGTTTTCATTTTTCATTGTTTTAGCCTGTTCTCTATCCAGGTACAAATCATTTGTTATTTTTGAGTTATTTAGCTTTTTATTCAGCAGCACCCTAGCAACCATTCATTGATTTGAATAAGAGACTAGAATATGAATAGGAGAGAGCCTGAATAGAAGGATCAGTAATAAAAAGTAACAATAACAATACATTTGTAGCCTTAAAGAGCATTTGTTTTTTTAGAAGGGAGTCATCGACACCAATTTGAAAGCTGCAAAGAGTCAGAAGAAAAAGCAAATAACTATAAAACTATAACTACGAAATTATGTATTTTTACATAAAAGTCTTTGTTCCCACCACAATTTGATGAGGTGATCCTGAACATTAAGTATTAAACATATCAGTAGGCATTGAAATAGATGATAGGTCTCTGTAAAAACAGAACTGTCCAATAAATGTAATTAAAATACCAATGATTACATTGTGATGGGTACTCTATCTAGAAAAAGGAAAGCAAACAAATAGGATAATACAGTGAAGGAAAAATATACTTATATAGATATTATTCTTTTAGCTCTGCAGCACCTAGTACTTTACCAAACCTGAATCAGGTATAAACTTTTCCCAAACCTGCCTTAATTCAAAATCAAGAAATTCTCAGTAAAGCTATCTTAGTTTACCACATAACATTGAATGTATAACCCACTGTATCATAGATGCCAGGTTATCATTTTATTGTCTTCGGGCTTCCTTGCCATTCTTAAATTTATTTCTTTAAATGATGCCATTATATTCCTTCAGATGACATTCTGAGAATTATTAAATGTCTCTTAGCCAGGGTCAGTTATTTGTGTGTGATTCTATTTCCTCAATGGTTTTGTTTTATTTCTTTGATGCTTTGACTTTTCTGGTGACTTTAGAATACTGTAGGTATACAATATTTTATTTTGTCCCATACTCTAAAGATGGAACATGAAACCTGAAAATTGTTTTAGTAAGACACACGCATACATGTAGGGCAATAGTAACTGTTTACTAAGTTTTTAGTTTCAAGGGTAACTTTAAAATAATAAAAACAATTGCCAGAAAAATCCACAGGGTATTTTTCTAAAGGATGTTTACAAGATTTTGCAAAATGACCAGGATTAGTCATAGGTTACATATACATTTTGTGAATTTTAATAATTTTGGTGGGCAGAGCCCAAAGAATTTTGACATATGGGCCCCCACGATTTGTGATGGGTGCCCTGGTCAGCAGCATTTACTTTTTATGGTAATTCATATATAATCATACAACTTACACATTTAACTACATGTGTACAAAATTATACGAAACCTATAAAATAATCCACAAATGTCTCAGTTTTACAGACAAATAATCATCTTAATATTTTGCACTTAAAAAAGGGACACAAGTGAATTTACCTTTCTGCAACATGGAATGCATCCTAGGTGTTTATTACTTTGCATTTCTGAAAATAAACTTCTGTTTTTATGGCATAGAAAAAACTCCTTTAAAAATGTGTCCTACAGAAAACCTTTTTCCAATATTACCTGTAGAGCTATCATAAAAAAAAGAGATTTAGTCCATTATATTTCATTCTTCCATAGTCAAAGAAACTTTGGGAACCAATAATTGCTTTATACATATCTGAGAGGAGAAGGTCAATCTAAATGAAACACATTTTCCAAGTGACAAAGCAAAATTATTAGGTGCTTGATTAGAAAATCTCACTGGCTTTTATAAGGGATCTGTTTTTAAATTCCACATTAACAGCTCTTTTTATTCATCCCAGCCTCATACACTGCAAACAAATGTTGTCCCCTTTCTATGCTGCCTTTCTGTTTTAACACCTGAATGCCTGTGGAAACATTTTTTTGCAGGAAATGAATTAATTTGAGCTGGAATCAATAGAAAATAGGTATTCATTTTTAAATGAACACCCAGAATTAGGCCACTTACTTATAATGTAACCATAAGAGATAAAAAGACAGGATATTGTTACCAATCATTGGAAATCAAAGCAGGACATTAGGAATAACCCTTTCAGTGCATTTTCTGTGACCTTTGTTCCCACCCTGTCTTTGTTTGTGTTCTACTTCATCCACAGAAACAACAGTGATTTGACCATTACTGTCTTATGTGTTAACTATTGTATAACAGAAACATGGTTGAAATGACCATTCTCACCAACATGTTCTCTTCTTTTAATGTAATGGTTACAAAAAATTGAGGGCATGTCTATATTAGCAAAAACAAAAATGAGGATTTTTTTTCACCAAAAATGCAATTGTGAATATTTTGAGTTTTTTCTTAAATAAGCTAAAGGTTGAGTTTAAAAAAATTATAGCAGAAAATAGTTACATGCATATTGTCACATTTGTTTTTTTCTTATCCTCCAAATTTGATAAATCAGCTTCCCAGAGCTGACAGTAGAAATGAATAATAAAGTATAAAAAAGGTAGCCTAACACTAAAATGAAAAGGGTCTTTAAAGCAAAATATGGAAGTCAAGAATTACTTAACATAAAGCCTTCCTCTGATATGTCCAACATGTCCCAACTATGAAAGAGAAATTAATTACATAGAAATCTTAATTACCCAGACAGCCAAATTAAATTTGTCCAGGAAAGAGAAGGGGAGAAAATAGAAAAATCACTTAAAAAGAAACAATGAGGATAAGACTGGGGTAAATTTAGTGAAAATACATTTTTAGAAAGTAGTGGAGGACAATATACAGTAGCATTGTCCTCCACATGTTACTACAAGTAGTAACATGTTTACTTTTTAGGAACTTAACGATGTAGCATTGAAACATTTTAAAGAGTAGGTACTGTTCTCAGACTCGGTTCAGGATTCAGTCTAATCTGAGCTTTTCTTAGCAGGATTTCAATTTGGCTGTATGCAAGTGCCTTGCCAAACTAAATCCAAACCCTTAAAATTACGTTACCTTTGGTCACGCAAGCAAGGAAGTGGCAATTTTTTCCAGTTGCATGTGCAAAATATGGTTTGTGTTTGGCTTGGGATCTAGCCAAATAGTTTGGCTGAATCCTAGAACAGTGGATTCCGTGCATCCCTATTGAAGAGTTTAGAATTTGTTTAATTCAACCCCAGTGGTGTTGTCCCATTCAGGTGTTATTTAAGGACCAATTGTCAACTACTGTGGCGGATATTACTATTGAATAGTTATGGACTGAATACTGAGTGTAGAAATCTTTAGATGACCACTCTATTTTTGAAACTGAGTTCTGGACAGCATAAAAACATATTAAAGAGCATATTGAAAAATAGTGTAAGAAATAAATAGCTGCAAAAAGATTGTTACAGTAAGATCAATATCTAAATCTTGAAATCAAGTAAAACCAAATGACTTTTATTAGCACTTTGTAGCACTGTAAATGCTTTTTGAAATTTGTGTTTCTACACCTACAGCTTTTTCTCCATATAACAGCAGAAATTCGTATTTGTAAAATGTTTATTAATTTACTTCATGTTTCTCAGGATAAAAAAATATTCTTCACATTGCTGATTTCCTAACAATGGGACTTTGTGTAATTTTCACAGTTTTATATATATATATATATATATATATATATATATTAATAAACATAATATATATATAATAATATATATATTGGTTGTACATGCTTTTCTTTAAGAGAGATTTTTAGAGCACAGCCATATTAACCTAATTTATATCCCATCTTTCATAAATCCAGGTCATAAACCAATTACCCAAATAAATATAAGAATCAAAGTATGAGACTTAAGCAGCCCTTTTTGGAGCATATAAATCATTTTGCTAGTGCTAATTTACCTGCTGTGCATCTCATGAGCCTGTATCACCCATATTTGGTCAAATGTTGCTATCAGACCCACGTAGATGTTGTGATTTTGTGGATTTAAGGCATAAAATCTGAAAAAGTCACAGGTTTCAGCGACAAATCAAAAAAAAAACATACAATTCTGATTTTTTCACAAAAATCGAGTTTTCAGAAAAATGTATTAATATATGGGGGAAGATTTGGTCTGAGCAGTTTTCAGAAAATTGTGAGAAATTTTTCGATTTTGATAAATAACCCCCTTTATGTATGCTTTAGGTACCACCCTTAATATTATTAAGTATTAAAGGATACATTAATCAAGATTTTGAAGTTGTACTGCTCTGCACAGGCTGCTTCTTTAAATCATTTGCTATTTCTTTTCTTTCCCCTCCTACACCCTTGTTTATTTAATCTATGTAATGATATCTCTTTATAACTATTTTATCAATCACATGCTCTCCTAATATTTTTATAGATTTACATAGGGTCGAATATCGAGGGTTAATTTTTTCACCTTGTTTCGCCGCAAAAATGACACCCATAGAATTGTATGGCGTTGTGCGTCAAAAAAAAAAAAAAGACGCGCGTCAAAAACATTTTGCAGACTTTAATGTGTGTCTGCAACATTTCGCCGGTGGCGAATTTTTGGCAAAACTAAACGTGTCAAATACTCCCATCCCTAATTACAAATAGGGATGAATGAAACCTTAGTTTGGATCAAGTTCAAGGTACTGTTTTATTATTACAAAATAAAGGAAATCATTTTAGATTATTTTATTACAATGGAGTATCTGGGAGATGGCCTTTCAGTAATTTGCAACTTTCTGGATGAAAGGTTTCCAGATAACGGATCCCATACCTGTATATACTAGGGTCTTAAATATAAAAAAATATCTTTAAATGAAAGATATTTTGATCCTCAATGGGGTCTTAATCACATTACATTTTGTACATAATCCTCTTAACCCCAGTACCTTAATCAGTATATATAAATATAGAAAACAAATTATTTACAGAGATGATGAAATACAGTACTTGTGAAACACGGGGAGGCCGATTCACTAAGGGTCGAATTTCGAAGTTAAAAATACTTCGAAATTCGACCCTCGGATTGAAATCCTTCGACTTCGAATATCGAAGTCGAAGGATTTAGCGCTGATCCTGCGATCGATCGATCGAAGGATTTTCAGTTCGATCGAACGATTAAATCCTTCGAATCGAACGATTCGAAGGATTTTAATCCAACGATCGAAGGAAAATCCTTCGATCAAAAAATCACAGGCAAGCCTATGGGGACCTTCCCCATAGGCTAACATTGACTTCGGTAGCTTTTAGCTGCCGAAGTAGGGGGTCGAAGTTTTTTTTAAAGGGCAAGTACTTCGACTATCGAATGGTCGAATAGTCGAACGATTTTTCGTTCGATTCGTTCGATTTCGTTCGACTTCGAACGAATTTAACCAATTCGATGGTCGAAGTACCCAAAAAATACTTCGAAATTCGAAGTATTTTTCATTCGAATCCTTCACTCGAGCTTAGTGAATCAGCCCCTTAGTCTTGTTAGTTCTATCTCAATTTACATTATACCTAAACTTGTTAGGTCATCTATCAAAAACATAAATATTGATGAATATTCTAGTTTATAGACAATTCATTTAATTTATGAGTTTCTCATAAAGCTGCCGGAGGTTTCTGGATAATTAGATTATTTGCATTTCCATAGTATTTAAATGTATTTGTAATATACCATTAGTCACCAGGTAAAACCTTTCAACAGTGGCACTACCCTTC
Source organism: Xenopus laevis (assembly GCF_017654675.1). Taxonomy (NCBI): domain Eukaryota; kingdom Metazoa; phylum Chordata; class Amphibia; order Anura; family Pipidae; genus Xenopus; species Xenopus laevis. The sequence goes on along the minus strand of NC_054378.1, from coordinate 36,071,308 downwards.
AGCAAAAGCTCCAGAAAATTTAACACTGATTGATGTCAGGTCAACTGGAATTGGCTGGCAGAATTTCCAATTTTCTTTTGGGAAATTGCTCATTGCTTGAAGTCTATTCCTATTTTTGCAAGTAGACAGCAGACTGAGATTATACATTACTATGTGTCCAAGTATAAAATTGTGATGGATGGCTCCACACATAGAGAAAGAGTTAAATACTTAATTTAGACTCCTTAAAATAAAACTATTTTTTAACATCATCACCATTTTCTAGAACTTTGCATTACACAACAGTATACAAAAATCGACATCTTTAAATTGAAGAATTTATTATGCTTTTCTTGTTTATACAAACATACACGCTTGTAAAAAGAAAATTACTGGAATTCATGATTATGGAATATTATTATTATGGGAGAATAATATGCTACTTTTTACACTCAGTTGTAGCATGTCAGGTGAAAATTTATTTTTTTCAATCAAAAAAGTAAAAAACAGTGAAATTAATGTAGAGCTTAATGCATAGCCTACATCAACAAGCAAATCTCTTGGACAGTAGAGACAGTATGGAGACTTTTTCTGAGTTTAAGATGGAGACCATTTAAATCTAGAGATAAATTATCAATAAGGTACTATGAATATCTAATTGATTGTTTTGTAACTCAGAATGTATTATTTATTAGAATGTATTATTTTTAACTACCAGTTACGAAATTTAAGACCATTAAAAATGTATTAATCTTTTGATAATTTAGCAATAATTAAATAATTTTTTTATAATGCCTATGAAAACTATTTGAATGTACCTACCTCATAGTTAACTATAAAATAGAAATGACCTATCATGGACATTTCTAGGACATTTATCTATCAGTCTACCATAAGCATGAAGATTTGTACTGCTTTTGATAATTTTAATTCAATATGATTTAGGTTGGATGCATTATTTCTTTCACCTCCTTGGCTTTTTATCCAAGATAGTTTCCTTTAAGAGTATGACAGATGTGACATGTAAAATTCCCTCCTTACTAAAATTACTGGTGTAAATCACTGGCGGTAAAACATATGCATTGCATAGTAGGCCATAGGTACCTTTCAAGATAACCTCAGAATAATGAGCAATGCATATGTTTAACCACCAACAATTTACATGAATACTATTAAGAAGAGAAATCTGGATATTTTATTGCCCACATTGGATGACATTGAGTGCAGGCAACAATACATCCCTTCTGCTAAAAGGATTAGAACAATTAGGGGCACATTTACTTACCTCGAGTGAAGGAATAGAATAAAAAATACTTTGAATTTCGAAGTATTTTTTTGGCTACTTTGAACATTGAATTGGCAACTTCGACCTTCGACTTCGAATCGAAGATTTAAACTAAAAATCGTTCCACTATTCGACCATTCAATAGTTGAAGTACTGTCTCTATAAAAAAAACTTCGACCCCCTACTTCGCCACCTAAAACCTACTGAACCTCAATGTTAGCCTATGGGGAAGGTCCCCATAGGCTTTCTAGCCAATTTGTGATCGAAGGAAAATCGTTTGATCGAACGAATAGCGCTAAATCCTTCGACTTCGATATTCGAAGTCGAAGGATTTAACTTCGAAAGTCGAATATCAAGGGTTAACCCTCGATATTCGACCCTAAGTAAATGTGCCCCTAACTGTAGAACTATTAATATTCTACTAACACTAAACAAGGCTGAAGAACTTTATAAAGTCTACCCAAAAAGTTAATGATGCATTATTTATAAAATATCACACACTTATATCATTATTAGTTATGTGAATTGATATTTGACATTTGTGAAACTACTTGCCCTCCTATGTGTAGCTCCTTCTTTTTGCATTATACAAAACTTCAGTCATATGGAAAAACATAATAAAAAACAAAATAGCATTGTATTCTAAAGAGACTAAGGGCACATTTACAAAGGATTGAAGTGAATTCAAAGTGAACTTCGACCATCAAATAGGCCAAAATTCGATTAGAATTGAAAAAAACTTTGAATATTCGACCATTCGAAAATTCGAAGTAAAAAACGTTGACTTCGACACTTCGCTACCTTAAACCTGCCGAATTGCTATGTTAGCCTATGGGGACCTCCTAGAACCCATAGCCAATATTTGGCTACGTTTTTAGAAGTCAAAGGTTTTTTTTTAAAACGATCAAATGATTTTAATTCGATCAAAAACGGCTAAATTAACTTAAAAAAACTTTGACTATCGAATTTTAACAATTCGATGGCCGAATTTCGAATTTTACCACTTCGAAATTCGACCCTTAGTAAATGTGCCCCTATTAGTTGTTTGTTTTGTTTGTTGTTCTGTTTGTTGTTTTGTTTATTGTCAAACTGTAGGCTATATATATTAAACCAGACAATATGAAGTATATGCAAATGTTTTACAGCTGCAAGCAAAGAGAACATTATATATAAATGCATGAGGAGCCCTTTCTTTTTTTAGTTGCTAGTTCTTTAATACCTTCATTACAATGTGATACTTATCCTTGCATTACTTCCAAACCAATAGTATTCCCCACAACATTACAGTGCTACATACAGAATTACTAAATAAGTAATGTAAATGGTCAGAGAACCACGCTATAATTGTATTTGTGAAAAGCATTAGGATCAAGCATGAAAGCCTTTAATGTTTTATTATATTCTCAGAGTCTCATTACAGTCTATTGATTAACTTAATATAGCTCTGTGGGAAAGTATAATATTGTTTTCATCAAGAAAGATCACTTAAAGAAATGCCATTAGTAAACCTAGTTATCTGGTCCCATCTACTCTTCACAACAAGGTAGATGTTCTAACACCAAAAAGTCCTTTAGGTCAAAAATAAGTTAATTTAAGAAAAACACATACATTTCATCTATTATTCTATGTATGTATTATTAAAATTGAGTATTTGAGACTTTCTGAAATCGATGACAAATTAATGTAAATCTACAATACCAAAATAGCCATCTAAGCTGCCAGGGCAGGAACTAGGGGTAGGCAGAAGAGGCACCTGCCTAGGGTGCAACTCAATGGGGGTGCTGGGCAGGTGCCTGTTCAAGATTCTTCTGCCTACCCCTAGCCCCTAGTCCGGATTCGCTTCCCTCTGTAGGTCTCACCTACACCCTCTGTTGCTTGCTCCTCTGTCCCTCCAGATACAGAACCATCTATCGGACAGGCCCTAGAATCAAGCACATCAGAATATCTAGGCAGATTATTTCAATGATGTACTCTTTACTACAATTTTGCTACATGAGCAATGACCATGTACCCATTCCCAGAAGAGGAGGTGACCTTGATCTTATACTTTTGAGACTTGAAACAAAATGGTTGCACAAATTGGACACGGCAGTACCCAAACGGTTGAACAGGAAATTGCTTTTTCTATAACTATTTACCAAGTACCCAGTAGTATATCGCCATCAATATTGATATGATTGTCGTGTTTAGTTTTCTATTTTGCTATATGTTTGGACATAACTCTATATGACAACAATGATATCCCTATTGTTTTACATTAGTCAATTTTAAGATTTTAAAAGTATAAATCAATTGATTATTCCTCTCATAGTTCAAAACTCCTTGCACTCTTTTTTGACTATAACTTTTTTAGTTTACCTTTTTTTCAACTTTTTTCTACTTTTTTTTTCCTCTCTTGTTTTTCTTTAATCAAAATTGGAGTTACAATTTTTACTAGCCTCTTGATGGTAGATTCACCTTTAGTAACTATAATTCTCAAATATTATATCACAAAACCTTATTGACATTCAGACACTCATCAAGGGTGTCATGGGAATAACAAATGCTGATCCTTTATTGATGTACTTGTTCATTACCCATTGATATACTCAGTTCATACACTACACGTCAGATGACAGCATTTACTTTATACTGTGACAGTTTTTTTTTATAATTGTTACTCTATAAGCAGGTCGCAGTACCTGTACATTAAATGGGATCGGGCTAAATTAGGATGATAGGACCTGGGTCCTTCCCTTTCCCCAGCACATAAAATCAGCAGTTATGTGGTGATGATGTCACATCATGTTACATTCAGTTCAGTTGCAAACATTTATTTATTTTAATCCTGCCATTGTATGACAAAAACTTTCCCATACACACACATATATATATGTGCCAGTTCAAGATCATCAAAAGCTATTATTCATTTCACTTTTTTTTATTTTCTTCTAACATATGAATCACACAAATATCAGAAATGTGTGTAATGATATCTGACTACAGGTTTTGTGACCAATAAAGGAATATGTTGCAGCTAGATTTTATTGTATCCTTTTACAAAACGGGCAGCACTATTGAATGTTCTAATGGCAATCTTTACTTTTATCAATGAATATTGTTAATGAGATGGATGGCACTTACAGTACATAAGAGAATGCCATTGTGAAGGAAAAAACTCTAGTAAGCCAATTTATTTTACAGAATATGAGTTTATGGCTTTAAATCTTTTTTATTTAAAGTCTCAGAACAAAAGCATATGACAAGCATATGGCATTCATTTTCAAGTACATCTGTTCATGTTGTGCTCTTGACAAGTCTACAGAAACATCTCTCCCATGAGAAGATCTAAAAACCTCAAGTGAGGCTGCACCTGGGCGAAGGTATCAATAGCCATCTGCAAAAGTAAGACTCACATGGACCATACTGTATATAACCTGAAGAACCAATTTTGCGCTTTCTATAAGATTGTGTTTCTTCATACCCCCACCCTCTGCACAGATAAGGGGATAGACATCTCAGGTGGCATAATAATCCCTGTGCTACTAGTCTGCTGTTCAGAACATCACTGCTCAACTAGGTTTCAAAACATTTTGCTGGAATATTAAACATTTTATATAAATTAATTCTTACACAAAGCCTTTAAATACAGTGCACCCTGGTACAAGTAACAAATAAAAGTCACTTTTTGCTTCATGTGACCTAGACCACAGTGACACTATGGTTAAAAAAGCCAACCAATGTAACCCTTGTAACTGGTCACCTATAGTGTAAGAACATTTTCAACATTGTTTAAATATTATATTTCTGGCTAAAAAAGAATCTTATCTGAAAAAAATGTTTTAGTTTCAACCTGAACAAAGACAGTATAAAATGACATTTTATAAATGAAAAAAATAGAATGCCTTTAAACTTGCCTTTGATATCCCTAGGCAAATATATTTCAGTTATAATAAACATTTCATATTTAACAAAAGGTTGATCTCACAGAACAAGATTTGTACAGTAGGTATGTACATTTTTGTTTAGATAGCACTATCAGTATGCACAGCACTGTACATTACAAAAGTACATTACAAGGAGCAATACCCTATTGGGTCATGTAATAAAATACACTTAGTTTGCCCAGGAGCAGTTATTCATAGCAACCAATAAGAAGGTAGCATTTACTGGTCTCCTGTTTAAAAGACATCAGATCAGACTTTGTGTGTAGATGTGGGTTACTACTTCTAGGCAAACTTATCAGCATGTATTACACATGGGGCTATGTAGAGAATTTGATTTAATTTGATTATTTAAAGGAAATCAAGGGAGCCATCTAGGAGGAGATGAATTAGGATTTAGAGATTCAAACAGGGAATCTCAATCCATGTGTCAAAACACTACACTGAGTCTTTGTGCCATTCGGAGTAGGTCTCCCTAATCCCTTTTATAATGTGAAATGTATTTTAAGAAAAAATATAATCAGGGTGTATATCTGGTTCTCAACCATTACAGGAATTACACTGGGCCTTTGTGCTATTTGGAGTAGGTCACCATAATCCCTTTTATAATGTGAAATGTATTCCAATAACAAATAAAATCAAGGGGGCAAATTCACTAAAGCGCGAAGCGGCTAACGCTAGCGTAAATTCGCCAGCGTGATGTCAACGTTACCTCTTGCTCCAGTGCAATAGAGTAGATAGGGCTTGCAGCATCCCAAAAAACGCTGGCGTCTTTTATTTTTTTAAGGGTGATAGGCTGAAAAAGATTGTAAATTTTTTTGGGGGTACAATCCTTTCCCCCTACATTTCCTAACATATGGCACATAAACTATACAGTGGGCACATGTATAGGGCAAAATAAAAACTCTCAAAATTTAATTTTAGGAAGCTTTCCCAGGCTTGTGTAGTGTAATGTATTTGCTGCTACATATACGTCCATTGTACTTTAACTTGGCACCGTATGCAAATTAGGCATCGCTAGCGTAACTTTGCTTTGCTTGATGAATTAACGCCAATGCAACTTCGCTACCTTTCGCCTCCCTAAGCGCAACTTTGGATTTTAGTGCATTAGCGGTGCCCTGTAGAAACTTCGCCTGGTAAAGTGTGGCGCAACTTCGAAGGTAAGTAAATTAGCCCCAAGTTGTATAACTGGTTCTCAAGCATATCAGGAATTAAATTGGGTCTTTGTGCTATTTGGAGTAGGTCACCATCATCCCCTTTATAATGTGAAATGTATTCCAATAAAAAATAAAATCAAGGTGTATAAGTGGTTCTCAACTATAACAGAACCAATTCCTCAGCTTGATTTGGGTTCCCTTACAGAAGGACAAGGCTACAAGGACTTTCTGCTGTATCTAAGTATTTTTTAGATTACAGCACTGGTCATAGATCTTTATTTTCTGCTTTGTCATTTACATGAGCTTCGTTTTACATGGGGATTTAAAGGGAATTATTCCCCTTTTACATGCTATTAGCAGAGTAGCTGGGTACATATTAGGAGGTTATGTCAGAAGTTAAGACAAAATCATATGTTTTGGTAAAGTGTATGGGGTAAAACCTGCATGAGACTAATTCACTTGTCTAACACATTTTTAAAGGTATGCTTTATGCATAAAAGTTATGGTTTCTAAGCAACTTTCAGAAACTTTTGCCATGCAAGATTTTTTTTTAAGATTTTATGTGGCTTGCAAAAAAACAACCTAGCAAAAAATGAACAAAAGTTTACTTTTGTGCTGCCCTTTAAGATTTACAGTATGTATATGACTAGTGATGGGTGAATTTGAGGCGTTTCACTTCGCCGAAAAACTCGAAATTTGTGAAATGACCCGGGGTCTAGTTTTTGACGCCGCCGTCCGGACTCCGGCGGCGAATCGCGGGAATTCACCGCAAATTCGCACCTGGTCAATAAATTCACCCATCACTATATATGACCCTTGGAGCAAATGATGTCAAAACTATGGAGTTTTTAGACCCATAAATGCATATTTGTTAGGGCAGTTATTTCTGTATAGCCCATTTACCATACTTTATACAAGATGAAGGGGAATACATAAACATGCATCTCAAATTGTTTATTTGAAATGAAGCTATGGCTGAATTAACTTTTCCTGTACAGACTCCAATCTCACAACCAATGATTAATATTGTGAGTGGGTGTTTTTGTACAGCAGTAGTTGCTGCTTGTCTCTAACAGTCACACATGAATATTAGCAATACTGCTATTGTGATTTGTCAAAATTGGTGTCATTTCATTTTCTAAAGTTATTTTACAGGCCTTTATATAGACTGTAAGATCTAAATTTGCGTGGGCATGAAGAACAACTACTTCCCTGAAATGTACAGATTGTTGTATTTTGGTGTATTAAACGTTATACTCTTCAGCGTAGAATATAATGACTTTTTCCATTTTTCTATGCTAAAATAGGGTTATTTAAATTCCTTAGAAACAAATGTTGGCAAGAACTTTGAAAAGCATAGAAATTTGATTAACATGCGATCATTCAGGAGTCAAGCTGGCACTTAGGTTTCTCTCTATTGTACTGAATATGCAGACTTCTTTTTACCACTAAATAAATCTCATGCAATGAAGGCCATGAAACAATGAAAGAGAACAAAAGAGGAAATCTGACCCTGCTGCTTAGCATATTTATTATCAAATGGTGTAATTTTCTGTCAAAAAAGAAACAATGCTGTGTTATGTACTGTGTATCTCAAGCTTCTAGCAGAAAATTAACTCAAACATGAAAACAAAACATGAAAAGAACAGCAGGACAATTTGAAGTCTTTTGCACTTTCTTTTAAAGAAGCTGGTAGTTGGTTAACCATTTGAGTGCTGGGGAGTATGGTTTGATTACTGGTCTAAAAGATAAATCTTGCACCTACAATATACACTTTCCTTCTTCTTTTACTCATTGCTACAGCCCAATAGTCTGACATGCCCTTGCCCAGTGATCCCCAACCAGTGGCTCATGGACAACATGTTGCTCACCAACCCATTGGATGTTGCTCCCAGTGGTTTCAAAGCAGGTGCTTATTTTTAAATTTCTGGCTTGAAGGTAAGCTTTATTTGCATAAAAAGCATACTGTATGCACTGCCAATCAGACTCCCAGGAACTTGGAGGAATTTGCTTTCCAAATTCTCTACGTTAAAATGTTGCTCATGGGGTAAAAAGTTGGGGACCCATGCCCTAGCATGTCATTAAATCATTTTACTATACTGTTCAGTTGGCTGGATAATATCCAAGTTACAAACTTATGTTGAACTAAACTATAGGAATACTGGGAATACTGGCGATTAGGAAATATCCGGTAAACCATACTATATGCTCCAACAGACCCATGAAGTGTTTTTCCAACTGGAGACCAACTCTTGCCTCTGAAAAAGAAGTAAGGTCAGTGCTTTGCAGTCTCCTAGATCCTCAAGAAAGAGACTTAGGGGCAAATTCACAAACCTGCGGAGTTACGCTAGTGCAGCCTTCACCGCACTTTGCAGCACTTCGCCAGACGAAGTTTCGCCAGGGCGCCGCTAATTCACTAAAATCCAAAGTTGCGCGCAGGGAGGCGAAAGGCAGCGAAGTTACGCTAGTGATGCCTAATTTGCATACGGTGCCAAGTTAAAGTACAATGGACATATATGTAGCAGCAAATACATTACACTACACAAGCCCGGGAAAGCTTCATTAAATAAAATAGAGTTGTTATATTGCCCTATACATGTGCCCACTGTATAGTTTAGGTGCCATATGTTAGGAAATGTAGGGGGGAAGGAGGATACCCCCAGCCCATCACCCTTAAAAAAGTAAAAGACGCCAGCGTTTTTTGGGAACTTTTTTTGAAGCAAGCCCTATCTACTTTATTGCACTTTGCCTGGTCTGAGGTGGTGATTGCAAGTCTGGCGCAAGAGGTAACATTCAGTAAAATCTGCAAGTTAGTGAATTAGCGTAGTGTAAGGGTGCGACGTAGTGCTAGAGTAGGTCCACATTGCTAGCAAATTTATGCCAGCACCTGCTAGTAAATTGGCGAAGTAACGAAAGGACATCACTCTGGCAAATTAGTGCTAGCGTTAGCCGCTTCACGCTTTAGTGAATTTGCCTCTTAGAGGGAAAATAAATGAATAGAAGGGAAGTATGCTCAGAATGACTGTTTTTTACTGCAGGTAAAATGGCACTTGGGCTAATATCATTATTTAGCGGTTGCAATGGAATACTGTTCAGAGCCTACAGCACCTGTACCTTTTAATGTTTTTAGTCACTCTACCTCACTGTGCCATTAAATATGAGGGTACTGTATATATGTTATTTTGTTAATTAATGCTATATAAAGATATAGAAACAGAGTTAAACTGAGTGCAAAAAAACATATACTCGAGTATAAGCCGACCCGAGTATAAGCCAAGGTCGGTATTTTACCTACGAAAACTGGGAAAACTTATTGACTCGAGTATAAGCCTAGACACAACTACAGCCCTGTCTCCCAGCAGTGCACATTCCGCCAAAGCGACCCCCCCCCCAGTGTTCAACTGGACTTCTTTGCAAAGTTGATGGTGACAGAGAAATGCCAAACAGATTACTGTGTGCATTGTCCCACTGTCCCACTACCATGTGCAGAGGGTGCTGTGTGATATTGCCATCACTGTTAATCTTTCGTATAACCAACAGAGGGCGCTGTGTGATATTGCCATCACTGTTAATCCTTCATATAACCAACAGAGGGTGCTGTGTGATATTGCAGTCACTGTTATTCTTTCATATAACAAACAAAGGCGCTGTGTTATATTGCAGTCACTGTTAATCTTTCATATAACCAACAGATGGCGCTGTGTGATATTGCAGTCACTGTTATTCTTTTATATAACCAACAGAGGGTGCACTGTTATTCTTTCATATAACCAACAGAGGGTGCTGTGTGATATTGCAGTCACTGTTATTCTTCCATATAACCAACAGATGGCGCTGTGTGATATTGCAGTAACTGTTATTTTTTCATATAACCAACAGAGGGCGCACTGTTATTCTTTCATATAACCAACAGAGGGCGCTGTGTGATAATGCAGTCTCTCCCCAAGCGAACTGTTGGTATAGGAATGATTAAAAGTGACTGCAATCTCAGCTACTGCCCACTGACTCGAGTATAAGCCGAGGTAGACTTTTTCAGCACATTTTGGATGCTGAAAACTCGGCTTATACTTGAGTATATACGGTATTTCATTCAAAAAAAAAATTTTATGCAAATAAGTAAATTTTTTCTGCTCCAAAAGCAACCATCTGTTCTATTGCTGAACGAGCATCAAGTACAAGAAAACGCAACATGCTGCGTCTAGTGATGGGTGAATAAATCTGTCAGATGCAAATTCACAACGAATTTCAATGCTTCACCATCAGCGAATAAATTCACTAAACTGCTGCTGCATGCATAAAAACGTTGCGTGTCAAAATTATTCGGATATCTATTGACTTTAAAGCATTTGGACAAAATAGGCACATGTATAAAAATGTACGTATGTCAAAATATTTTTGACACCCATTTGACTTTAGTGCTTTTCGCAAATTTTTTGCCGTTTCACGAATTTCGCTCTACAAATTCGCCCATCACTAGCTGCATCCAAGCAAGCACACTGAAACTGAAATGGAGCAAAACATGACTCAGAATGCTCATGAGTACAAACAGCAGAATATAATGGAAGAAATTATGGAAAACATTTATTTGTGCTCAAACCTGCATTTAAAGGGGACATATAGCATATATTTTCACAATGCTTTAAACCATTTCAAATAATGTAAAATAGAAGAGAGTGTTTTTATTTCAATACCTTTTGCATCAAAAAACGCCTGTATTAGCTTGAAAACTGTTCTCAGCCCTCCCCCTTTGAAACTTCCTGTCTCAGACTCTTCTGTATCTGAACTGCAGCCGACGGCTCTTTCTGTATAAGCTATAGAGCAACAGCCAATGAGGGAGGAGTGGGCGTGTCTGTGATGTCTCTCTCAGTCCTTCCCTGCAGACTTCTGTTAACCCTTACTACTGGTTTCCCCTTCCCTGCTCCTTTCTCTCCCTCTCTGTCCTATTTATGTAACCCCTGCCCTGTTTGTTTTCCTCCCCCTCCCTTCACTGCTTGTTCCTTTCTCTTGCCCTGCAATAATTGTGGAAAAGAAAGAAAAGCAAATTTCTGTATAAATAAAACATAATCTGCTGCTAAATGTATTTTATTCTTTTCTGGGGGCAATGAGCAGTATGAGCAGTTAGTGTAAGTACCATAGTCATTTTCTACCCAGTATTATGTTGTATACAACCAGCAATCAACGTCTTTTTGGGGTTTCCTTTATAACTCCCTGCATCTGTTATTATATGTTATACAATTCCATCAGCTGCATTTATTCCCTTGCAACTCCCTGCACCTCATTATAAATTGTTCCATAACAGCTGTATTTCCTCTTGCAACTCCCTGCACCTCCCTATAAATTGTTCCATAACAGCTGCATTTCTCCTTGCAACTCCCTGCACCTGATCATAAATTATCCCAGAACAGCTGCATTTATTCCCTTGCAACTCCCTGCACCTCCCTATAAATTGTTCCATAACAGCTGTATTTCCTCTTGCAACTCCCTGCACCTCCCTATAAATTGTTCCATAACAGCTGCATTTCCCCTTGCAACTCCCTGCACCTGATCAAAAATGATCCCAGAACAGCTGCGATTATTCCCTTGCAACTCCCTGCACCTCTCTATAAATTGTTCCATAACAGCTGTATTTCGTCTTGTAACTCCCTGCATTTCCCCTTGCAACTCCCTGCATCTGATAAACAATTATCCCAGAGCAGCTGTATTTATTCCCTTGCAACTCCCTGCACCTCCCTATAAATTGTTCCATAACATCTGAATTTCCACTTGCAACTCCCTGCAACTCCCTATAAATTGTTCCATAACAGCAGCACTTCCCCTTGCAACTCCCTGCACCTCACTATAAATTGTTACACAACAGCTGCATTTCCCTTGCAACTCCCTGCACCTGATCATAAATTGTTACACAACAGCTGCATTTCCCTTGCAACTCCCTGCACCTGATCATAAACTGTTCCACAACAGCTGTATTTCCTCTTATAACTCCCTGCACCTGATCATAAACTGCTCCACAAGAGCTGCATTTTACCTTGCAACTCCATGCACCTGGTCATAAATTGTTCCAGAACAGCTGCATTTTACCTTGCAACTCCCTGCACCTGGTCATAAATTGTTAAAGAACAGCTGCATTTCCCCTTGCAACTCCCTGCACCTGGTCATAAACTGCTCCACAACAGCTGCATTCCCCTTGCAACTCCCTGCACCTGGTCATAAATTGTTCCAGAACAGCTGCATTTCCCCTTGCAACTCCCTGCACCTGGTCATAAACTGCTCCACAACAGCTGCATTCCCCCTTGCAACTCCCTGCACCTGGTCATAAATTGTTTCAGAAAAGTGGCATTTTACCTTGCAACTCCCTGCACCTGGTCATAAATTGTTCCAGAACAGCTGCATTTCCCCTTGCAACTCCCTGCACCTGGTCATAAACTGTTCCACAACAGCTGCATTCTCCTTGCAACTCCCTGCACCTGGTCATAAATTGTTCCAGAACAGCTGCATTTCCCCTTGCAACTCCCTGCACCTGGTCATAAATTGTTCCTAAACAGCTGCATTTTACCTTGCAACTCCCTGCACCTGATCATAAATTGTTCCAGAATAGCTGCATTTCCCCTTGCAACTCCCTGCACCTGGTCATAAATTGTTCCAGAATAGCTGCATTTCCCCTTGCAACTCCCTGCACCTGGTCATAAATTGTTCCAGAACAGCTGCATTTCCCCTTGCAACTCCCTGCACCTGGTCATAAATTGTTCCAGAACAGCTGCATTTACTCCCTTGCAACTCCCTGCACCTGATCATATATGAATATGAAGGAAAACAAAGCTACAGCTGCTGTTCTGCAATATCATAACAGTGAATACTAATGGGCACTGTTTGTATAAGTGATATAATGTAATAGAGGCAGGGAGTTGCACAGTGTATAACAATATATAATACACAAAAGCCATGAATATCTTGTAAATTATATCCTTATAAACGGTGAGTTCTGATGTCATCAGTTATAAACGGTGAGTTCTGATGTCATTTCTGTCACATGACTCACTGAAATTTGTGTATTATAATAAATAAAGTACCCCCAGTTGTAAAATATGAGGATATTAGAAATGACCTCGGAGTTCCATGACCTGTATAAAAACACTCGGCCTTCGGCCTCGTGTTTTTATATGGTCATGAAACTCCTTGATAACTTATAATATCCTTATATTTTACAAGAGGGGGTACTTTATTCACTATATTATGGACTATAGATTATGTCCAGGGACATGTGTGACTGATGCCTATTTGCTGTGGAACACAGGACAATACTGTTGTACTTTAAATAAAAGAAAATACTATTACATTACTATTACAGTTTGTATTAACCTTCACACATATTGATTAATGTTGAGCATTTCAGGGATGTTGTTATAAGTGAATGATCAGGCAGCAGCATAAGACAGGTATGTGCAGGCTGGACACACAGGACAGAGGGTGGGAGGGGAGGGGTTTGGCTGCTACAGCTCAGGAGTTCATCCTGTCAGTCAGTGCTGTGACCACTTCCTGTGAGAGAATGAACAGACACTCCCACTCTTCATTTCAGCCTAGCTTCTGACCTGAGAGGTTCTCTCTGCAGCCCTGATATAATGACAGTTCTAGGAGGTAAAATGCTTTCAAAACGTTTTCTTTCTGCATCATTACATGTTTTGAGGAAGGATGTGCAATATATCTGAATATGAAGGTTATATGAAATGTCCCCTTTAAACCTTTAAAAGTGTTTAAAATGTCTGTGTGTACGAGCCCGTATTACAAAACTTAGGGGGCTATTTATTAAGCTCTAAATTTTTCTGGTCTGTCTTTTAAAGGGAAAAATACATTTTTTATGACAAAAAAAACTTGATTTTTTAAAGATTTGTTAAAGTTCGATGGTTTCAAAAGTCCAATGAAAAAACTCAGACCTGCTGAGAACATGTAAAAGTCAATGGTAGATGTCCCATTAACAATTGGAAGATTTTCTGATTTGCACTGGGTTTCTGAAAAAATCATAGCTCTCGGCGATTTTATTTAAAAATCGTAGGTTTTGAGAGCAAAATCTAATGATGAATATTTCTGCTGTTCCATTTGAATGCCTTAAAAGCAAGTTTTTTTTCTTTCCAATCTCAACACAGTTTGTGACCTGGTTGGAATAGAATGCAAGACTCTAGTACTGGTTCTACTATGCATATAAAAAAATGTATTCTCAAGAAGTCGCCCTGGCAGAAAGCGACACAGAAATGGGAACCCAAAATGACCCCGCTACTTCACAAATGGAAGACATGGTCCAAATCTTGGGCCCTCTGCTTGACCAAAAACTGGCCAGCATCAAAGAATCTGTCTCCGAAATCCTGCAACAGATGACCAATCAATCCCAACGGCTGACCCAAGCCGAAGACAGAATATCCACCCTGGAAGACAACCTAACGTCGGCGCAATCCACCATTGATCTGCAACAAAAGGAAATCTCTATCTTATCAGACAAGGTGGAAGACCTGGAAAATCGCAGTAGGAGAAATAATCTGCGACTAGTGGGGATTCCTGAATCAGTTAAAACCAAAGATCTGGACAAACTCATTCATGGATGGCTACCTAAAGCCCTCGATATTGACAACCAACACCTTCCTTATCTGGTAGAAAGGTTTCACAGAATTGGACCACCGCCCACTAAAGATGCACAACGTCCGAGGCAAGTTATCTTCAAACTTCTGAACTTTACTGACAAAACCAGATTACTGGAAGCCTACAGAATGAAAAGGAACCTCAACTATGATGGGCATTCAATCTTACTTTTCCAGGACTACTCCGCCTCTGTGGCAGCAAAACGTAGAGAATTCGCGCCTGTGTGCAGAAAACTTTATGACTCAGGATACATATTCTCTTTACTGTTCCCTGCAAAACTGAAGATAGTTGAGAAGGACACCAACAGGATACATGTCTTCGAAGACCATAAACAAGCAGCCAATTACATCGAATCCAGATCACAAACATGAGGAAACGGTCAGTCCTTCCTTCAGAAGTCCGACACCCCCCACTTAAAGACTATTGACTTACTGGAAATTATCATGGGACACCACCTTCCAGGAGATGTTAACAGACTTTACCAAATCCAAACTATACAGGATGTTCCCACGGGATCAGCCTATTTCACTACTAACTCCACAAGTCATTAGAGGAATGTGATAGTCCCTCACTTTACTGTTTGATAATTTACACCCCAAAAGACTCGGACTTAATAAATATTCTACTATGGGTCTCCAGTACCCCGAAAAATAATACAGATCTCATCTGGATTTAAATCAACAAAACCTCTTTCCTTAACCTAGCGGGATTCACAACGATTTTTGAACTAAGCCCCTGCTGATTTACACCTGACCCACAGGGGATCTAGGAAAAAGGCCTTGAGTACCGAAGAGACCGATCCAGCTTGACACATTTTGAATCTATTGACTAAATACTCAACCAGTCTATGACCCAACCAGTTATTCTGTCCATGCTGAAATCTCTAGTTTCTTTATAAAGTGCATTTCATTGTGTACTTAGACCTTCTACATCGTTCGCTGACTGCTAAACTTTATTGATTCTATGTATATTTAGTTATGTATCCTGTTCATCATAACACTGCCAGAACACTCAGCTGAACCGCTAGTTTCTTATGCTAACTTTACTTAAATCTTCTTTAACCAGTACGGTTGTATCAAAAGTGAATGATTGTTATTGTTAGACAAAAAAGCTTTCTTTTCCTGTTGTATATAGTTATGTTGCTTTTATTATGTCAAGTGACCAAGACAGACTTCCACACGCACCTTTCTTATGGCCATTGTACAGGCTACCTTGGGGTGACTTCTGCTCGCTGGGACAGAATATTCATCCCCAAACTTCAAAAATTCACCTATGTGACCCCCAAAAAGGGAATAGGATGATAGTTTCATAATGGGGGACCCCACACAGTACTTACCTTCAAATGAACGGCCTAGAAGTCTTAAACTACTCTCGTGGAATGTAGATGGTTTAAACACCCCAATAAAAAGAAGGAAAGTCTTAGATTATTTAAAAACGGAACATGCCCATATTGTTCTCCTACAGGAGACACATTGGAAAAGCTCAGACAAAACAATTTTGAAGGACTCCTGGATACAAGAACAAATAGTAGCATCTTACACTACCAAATCTAGGGGTGTGGCGATCTTATTAAGCAAATCACTAAATGGGTCAGTGACTAAAACATATAAAGATAAAAATGGTCGTTATCTGATTGTAGACATAGAAATTTCAGATACCAAATATACCGTGGTAAATGTATATGCTCCAAATGATAACAACTTTTTCTTTACAGAATTAATGCAAAGGATTGACTCCTGGGGGCCCACAAACCTAATAATGGGTGGAGACATGAACACAGTTTGGGACCGCTTCATGGACAGATCGGACGCAGCATCTAGATACCCGACCAGAAGGATCGCTCCACTACAAACACTGTGTGAGTTTTTACGACTGCACGACACATATAGGTTCACATACCCAGATACTAAAGACTATACATTTTATTCTGGGGCACACGGAACACATTCCAGACTTGACTATTTTTTCTTAGCTGATACTCAATTATCCAACATACTGTCTTCTACGATTGGTAACATAACTATTACTGATCATGCACCGGTGACTTTGACCTTGAAACAAATAGTCTCCAGGGCAACCTCATTTAACTGGCGTTTTCCTTCCTACTTAATTAATAATGTGGATTTTCAAATTTACCTTAAACAACAATGGGCAAACTATATGGATGAGCCAGAGAAGAGATGGGCAGCACTCCAGGATAGAATAAAAATGCCTTTATTCACATACAGCAGGGCAGCATAGCAACGTTTTGAGCCTCGCACGGCTCTTTGTCAAGCTAGCATATCATTATACAAAGTCTCCTTTATATACACCAATATCATAGCACCCTCTAGGGGCTGCATCTAAGTATCAAAATTGTAAAACAATGTTTCACTTATCTGACAATACGTCAATTAGTAGTCCCATTTCAGTCAAAGACACACAGTGTATCCTCAGATAAACTGTAGAAAAAGGAGAACATTAAAACCAGATTAAAAGAAATAATATAAATTATCTAAAAACAGGAGATAGATCATATTCCAGATTAAGTCCATTCGGTGCTAGGGTATCCAATTTCCTAATCCACCATGCCTCTTTATATAACAATTTTTTGACCCTGTCACCTCCCCTTCTCAACTTCGGGACAGCATCCAAGATCTGAAATTTTAATTGTGATACCGTATGTCCCAATTCTATAAAATGTTTGGCGACCGGCTGATCCACTCTTTTACATTTTATAGCTGATTTGTGTTCTCTAATCCTATCTCTGGCCATACGTGAGGTTTGACCCACATAAGCTAGGCCGCAAGGGCACTTTATCGCATAAACCACAAATGTGGTAGTACAAGAATAATGGCCAGAGATAGGAATAAGGATACCACTTCTAGGGTGGTGAATCACCTCTCCCTTTTGTATATTGCTACAGCAGTTGCATGAGCAACAGGCAAATGTGCCCTTCTTAACCGGACGTAGTACCGTCTGTCTACTCTCTTTCCCTGAGCCCAAATCTGCCTTCACCAACATGGAGCCTATAGTACGGGCCCTTTTATAAGACATAATAGGTGGATTCTGGAAAGCAGGGACGCCCCCCAGATTAGTTTTTAAAATACCCCAATGTTTTCTAATAATTTTCCCTATATTATCACTCAACGTATTATAAGTTGAAATAAATGGTATTCTGGCATGATTTTCTCTCTCTCTTTTTCTTAAAAGCTGTTCCCTGTCAACATTCTCGACTTCCCCTCTTTGTCCATCCACCACCATCCTAGGATAATGTCTAGAAAGAAATTTCTCAGACATTTCATCCATCCTTACTTTTGACAGTTTCTCGTCCGAGACTATCCGTTTCACTCGTGTGAACTGTGATTTAGGAAGTGATCTTTTGATCTGTGGTGGATGGAAAGAAGAGAAATGAAGCAGAGTATTCTTATCTGTTTCTTTGGTAAATAAGTCAGTATGGAGTATGTTATCACACATGTATACTCTGGTATCAAGGAAAGCAATCTCCTGTGAATCTATATGGACAGTAAACTTGATATGTGAGCATGCTGAGTTAATTTCCCTATGGAATTGTTCTAGGGACAAACGTGGCCCCTCCCATATTATGAATACATCATCTATATAGCGTAGCCATTTTATACAATGTTTTTTGAAAAGCTGATTCGTATAGATGAATTTTTCTTCAAATTTACCCATAAATATATTCGCATATGAAGGAGCCACGTTTGATCCCATGGCCGTCCCTTTCAATTGCAAAAAGAATTTGTCTCTAAACAAAAAATAATTCCATCTTAATACCATTTCCAGGCAACTTAAGGTGAATCTCTTTTGGGCCCCATCAAGGGTCTCATCTTGTTCCAAACAGATGCGAACCGCCTCCACACCCCCATCATGTGGGATGGAGGTGTAGAGGCTTTCCACATCCATTGTAGCCAACCACACTTCCCTTTCAGGTAAAGAAATAGATGCCACTTTATTTAAAAAGTCACCCGTGGTGTGTGGAAGGACACCACGGGAGGTGCACCCAATCAACCGAAGTAATTAACCAGGTGTGTGCCCCTCAAATCTTTTTCTGGAATTGTTTTCCTTCTGGAGGTGAGCACCACGGTGGAAATATGAGTTTTGCATATACTAACGAAGAAGTTCTACGTATAACCACTGCAGTTAAAGGCAATAGTGAGTTTCTTTCCCAACATGATGTGTTATGTGATTTTCGAGAGATTGAGAAATTACACAGAAAAAGTATTGCTTGGGACTTACATTTAAGAACCATGGCTGAATATGTACGATTGCAACGGATTCCACGTGGTCTGCGCTCTCATCTGAGACCCACGCTGTTTGCGGATGATGAAGAGTTTACTAAAAAATGGGAATCCATTTTAAACAAGTGTTCGCTTGACCTAATGGTGGCCCTGATGGAAAAGATCCAGAAGGAATCGCCAGCGCTGACACTGCACATCACCAAGAAGGAAGCAGAGATGCGGAACCATTGTGCTGAGAAAGAAGTTTCCGAGGGACAGCTTACTATGCAGGACTCGCTCAATAAGTTCCGTGTGGCCCTGGAGGTGCGGAAGCGGGACAAGTTCCGACGCGATGCTGAAGATTACAGCACAGGCCTGGTGTATAGATGGCGGAGTATGAAAGACCAGAGGCAACACGTGGGCTGGAACCGTGGCCGCATTATAAATAGAAATGGTGGAGGTGAGCGTATGGAGGCTGATGGCGCAAGGCCCAAGAGATCTTCTGCGAACGCACCAACGACGGCTTTTTTATCCAGCTCCCAAACATCGCTCACTACAAGCGAAACAAGCGGCGAGGAGGCAAGCGGGCACAACATAAAAGACAGCAAACTGCGGAAGAAACATCGCCCACGACGGTGGTAAATACGACCGAAGTCACGCTGGAGGGAGAGGAACTTAAGGTACTCAGTAAAGGTTTCTCTTTTGCGTTAGTTACTGGCCCGGACTTTTTTGAACTGGACTTGGCGTTATTTAGATTCTTTAGGAACTTAAGGTTAAAAGCACAATTTGCTAATGTTGATGTTTATGAGGAAAAACTGGCCATGGGGACCTTTTGTGCCAAAACATTGGGCCTATCCAAACTTAGTAACTTTATGCCTGACAACAAAAATGCTCCAATTGAAACGTATGTACACATGGTAACCACTGAAATTAAATCATTAGAAAATGCCTATAGGCGTGGGGAAATACACACAATGACCCCTAACCTGACAAAAGATGAATTTGATGCACTAAACAAACTTACAAATTGTAAGGATTTAGTTTTTAAAAGTGCGGATAAGGGGGGTGCAGTGGTCATCATGTCTACTGAGTATTATATTGGAGAAATTACACGACTACTATCTGATGGTACCACGTATATTAAACTGAGTGGGGACCCACTGTTTGATATACAAAAAAAGATTGGGACACTTTTACAAAATGCTAAAGATTTACATGTCATTGATGAGGGATTGGCGGCATATTTGACACAGGGGAACCCCATGACCCCTGTGTTTTATATGCTGCCGAAAATCCATAAAAATGTAAAAAAACCACCTGGAAGACCAATAGTGGCTGGGATCGACTCAGTTTTTACCCCTTTAGCAAGATTTGTGGACACCATTATCAGACCACATGTGATCTCCCAGTGTTCCTATATCCAAGATACAGGTGACTTTTTAAATAAAGTGGCATCTATTTCTTTACCTGAAAGGGAAGTGTGGTTGGCTACAATGGATGTGGAAAGCCTCTACACCTCCATCCCACATGATGGGGGTGTGGAGGCGGTTCGCATCTGTTTGGAACAAGATGAGACCCTTGATGGGGCCCAAAAGAGATTCACCTTAAGTTGCCTGGAAATGGTATTAAGATGGAATTATTTTTTGTTTAGAGACGAATTCTTTTTGCAATTGAAAGGGACGGCCATGGGATCAAACGTGGCTCCTTCATATGCGAATATATTTATGGGTAAATTTGAAGAAAAATTCATCTATACGAATCAGCTTTTCAAAAAACATTGTATAAAATGGCTACGCTATATAGATGATGTATTCATAATATGGGAGGGGCCACGTTTGTCCCTAGAACAATTCCATAGGGAAATTAACTCAGCATGCTCACATATCAAGTTTACTGTCCATATAGATTCACAGGAGATTGCTTTCCTTGATACCAGAGTATACATGTGTGATAACATACTCCATACTGACTTATTTACCAAAGAAACAGATAAGAATACTCTGCTTCATTTCTCTTCTTTCCATCCACCACAGATCAAAAGATCACTTCCTAAATCACAGTTCACACGAGTGAAACGGATAGTCTCGGACGAGAAACTGTCAAAAGTAAGGATGGATGAAATGTCTGAGAAATTTCTTTCTAGACATTATCATAGGATGGTGGTGGATGGACAAAGAGGGGAAGTCGAGAATGTTGACAGGGAACAGCTTTTAAGAAAAAGAGAGAGAGAAAATCATGCCAGAATACCATTTATTTCAACTTATAATACGTTGAGTGATAATATAGGGAAAATTATTAGAAAACATTGGGGTATTTTAAAAACGAATCTGGGGGGCGTCCCTGCTTTCCAGAATCCACCTATTATGTCTTATAAAAGGGCCCGTACTATAGGCTCCATGTTGGTGAAGGCAGATTTGGGCTCAGGGAAAGAGAGTAGACAGACGGTACTACGTCCGGTTAAGAAGGGCACATTTGCCTGTTGCTCATGCAACTGCTGTAGCAATATACAAAACGGAGAGGTGATTCACCACCCTAGAAGTGGTATCCCTATTCCTATCTCTGGCCATTATTCTTGTACTACCACATTTGTGGTTTATGCGATAAAGTGCCCTTGCGGCCTAGCTTATGTGGGTCAAACCTCACGTATGGCCAGAGATAGGATTAGAGAACACAAATCAGCTATAAAATGTAAAAGAGTGGATCAGCCGGTCGCCAAACATTTTATAGAATTGGGACATACGGTATCACAATTAAAATTTCAGATCTTGGATGCTGTCCCGAAGTTGAGAAGGGGAGGTGACAGGGTCAAAAAATTGTTATATAAAGAGGCATGGTGGATTAGGAAATTGGATACCCTAGCACCGAATGGACTTAATCTGGAATATGATCTCTCTCCTGTTTTTAGATAATTTATATTATTTCTTTTAATCTGGTTTTAATGTTCTCCTTTTTCTACAGTTTATCTGAGGATACACTGTGTGTCTTTGACTGAAATGGGACTACTAATTGACGTATTGTCAGATAAGTGAAACATTGTTTTACAATTTTGATACTTAGATGCAGCCCCTAGAGGGTGCTATGATATTGGTGTATATAAAGGAGACTTTGTATAATGATATGCTAGCTTGACAAAGAGCCGTGCGAGGCTCAAAACGTTGCTATGCTGCCCTGCTGTATGTGAATAAAGGCATTTTTATTCTATCCTGGAGTGCTGCCCATCTCTTCTCTGGCTCTAGCAATCTGGTGTGGAAGGACACCACGGGAGGTGCACCCAATCAACCGAAGTAATTAACCAGGTGTGTGCCCCTCAAATCTTTTTCTGAAACTATATGGATGATAACATACAACATTGGGATGACCAACATTTACTATGGGCAGCCTCTAAACCTGTTATGAGAGGACATGTTACAGC
This sequence comes from Xenopus laevis, assembly GCF_017654675.1. Classification (NCBI taxonomy): domain Eukaryota; kingdom Metazoa; phylum Chordata; class Amphibia; order Anura; family Pipidae; genus Xenopus; species Xenopus laevis. The sequence continues at coordinate 36,048,707 of NC_054378.1, read as the reverse complement.
TTATTTAATAAAACAGAAAAAAAGCTTTAAAGATAAATACACACTTCTGCAAAAAGAACTCACAAAACATTATAAGGCTTTTAAGCTCACGAACTCTGAGGAAGACAGAATAAAATACACAGACACCAAGGCCTTATTTAACACTTTATTGCATGATAGTGCACAATACAAATTCTCTCACATGAAAAACAAGTATTACAGATGGGGAAATAAGTCAGGGAAACTCCTAGCTCGGATAACGAAACCTAATACAACCCAACACTTTATAAAGAAATTACAAACGAGGGAGGGATGGGCCAAAGATTCAGATGCCATTGTAACAGAGCTTGAAACACATTTTAAACAGTTTTATGAGGAGAATCAGGATTACCCGGAGGAGGGTCTTTCTTTCTTGCAACACGCTCAACTGCCCAAACTTTCAGTACAGGACAGGGAGATCTTGGATGCGCCTATTACAGAACAAGAGATAGCATCAACAATAAAGCTCCTGAAAAACGGGAAATCCCCAGGTCCCGATGGCCTAAGCGCAGAATATTACAAAACCCTCCTCCCAGAACTTACCCCAATACTCACTACAATTTTCAACAGTGTCCTACAGGGCTCCCCACTGTGGAATTAACGTGAGTATAATACTTTGCAGACTTTCCATTTTGTATACAGATAGAACAACGAATTGTTTCTAGCTTTTGTGGATGGAGAAATATCTTTCCGGCCCTTTTCCTATGGTCACTTGACAAAAACTAAAAATGTTGATACCATTTTACTCTGCACTTGACACTGACATTGTTATTTAATTTTATTTTTCTTGTTAGGATTTTGTTTAACTCATCTTATTAATATGTTGAGAAAATAAATGAAAACATTTGTGAAAAAAAAAAAAATGTATTCTAAAAAAAAATACAGAGCCTTAGGGTACTGGTTAAAATGTTTTTTTTTATTCTCACTATAAATGTTCAATTTTAAGCATAGAAGCAGAAAGAAGAACCTCCGCTTTCTAAAAGTTAATCAAATGATATAAAAATATAAAATAATTTAATGAACAATGGCAGTTCCTCAAATCTATTTCCCATATACAGCATGAATAATAAAAACGAAGTGACCATATATTCTCAGTGAAATAAGACACATTTATTTTTAATAAGGTTTTTATAAAGTCGAGAGCAATTAGGAATAGCCCTATGTAACGTTCTGTAACATACAGATATTCATAACTTATTGATGCATACAATTAGCAAAGTTTTTACAGTAGACATTAGTCGGATGGCTATGCCAAATGAGTGATCAATTAACATCCTTAAGTGCATTATGTTAACATTTAATTGATATCTAATTAACTTGTATGGGGATTTCAATGCATAGTAATCTAAAAATGTACACTTCCTTTCAAGTTTAATGTACAAATTGGAATCAAATTGAGCATTGCTTGCTGTAGTAGTTTCAAAGTAATTATGTGACTATTAGATTTATCCCTCAAATCTTCAGTAAGTTTTCATTTTACAATCAATTCATACAATTAAAAGCATTTGCTCTGCCAGCCAAAAAGCTAATTTTTAAAGTGATTACCAAAGTTTTACAAGTAACACAGTGATGTGACACAGATGTTACAAATCATAGGTACAGTGAATTTAATTACCAAGGAAATTATATTTTAGTGGGATTCATCAATATTTCCTCTTTAAGTTATATCAAATATTAAGCCGCAAATTCATTGTCTCAATAAATATTTTAAAATTGTAATAGTTATAATTTGTTAGAGAAACAAATTGTCCAAGCAATAAACAATGCACATTAAAAGATAATTGCAAGCAAATGAAAATAATTAAGTATGTCACATGGTACTTGCTTGTTTTTTGATGGGTTTTTGATTTAAAATCTTTAATCTCTTTTATTCTCAAGACATATTTTCTCTAAAAAAGGAGTATCTACCATTTTACTGGCATACTGATTTTTTTTTGCCGGAAGTTGCCAGGAAGAGTTTAGAAAATTTAAGCTGGCAAGGTTATATACAGTGTCGGACATGGTATGGGACCAACCGTTGCTGCTAACTCAAGGGTCCCCACACCCCCTCAGGTTCTCCTGATTCCAGATGCCCAGTTTCCAATCAAGAGTGGATCTGCGCCTGTAGGGCCCATGAGGGCTGGGACCCACTGGGTTTGTTGCAGGTGTCCTGCTGGCCCTGTCCAACACTGGTTGTATAGCATTCTACAAGAATATTCTCTAACAACTTTATTTAGTTTTCCAGTTAAACCATTTCATTTTTTAGACTAATTGAAAACTAATAGAATAAGATCTTTGCAAAAAAACCTGAAGTTGACTAGTTGGTTCAAGTTTTGTCTTCAATGCTTCCATGAGCTAGCATTTGGAAAAAAAAGTTGCTCACATTTTTTTGTTTTTTTTCCCCATTCATGTGTTTTTTTTGAAACTTGAATTCAGATAAATCAGCTTCATAGTGATCTATGCATGTAAAAAAAAAGTGTCATATAGTTTACAAATTCAGTTTTCTTGTGTCTCTCTTTTATATAAATGTAATATTAAAATATTTTGTTTATTTTATTCTACCTTAATTTAAATGGAATTTGATAAGGCTCTATTTCATTTGGTATTTGTTTTTCTGTTAGTAACGACTGCCATGTCCAGACAACCACAAATTCAAACATTCAAATTTAATAGAACCACACCATAGTTGCAATAATTTGGTACCTATAAGCCTTACTGAAGGCCTTAGAGTTAGACACCATGTGATACACCATTAAAAACATAGTTTGTTAAAATGCTTGTACACTGGATGACTATAATTAAGCAGGAATTTTTGTCTAATCTAAATGGGACAAATTCGCCCATCACTAGAGTGGATTACTATACTGGGAGAAATGTGTTCAGTTTTAGTAGATTACTAACCTTCCTTTCGTAGCTGAAGCTATTAAATTGCCATCTCAAATATGTTTCTCTGGGAAATGTTTTGAAAATAAGTTCACTGAACAATGCTAGGATTTTGCTCTTACTGTGGCTTTGAGCACTAAGATCTGCACTTTTACTCTGCATTTATATTCCTGCATTCAAGAGAGAATTTCTAGACCTATAAGCATCTATTATTATACCTTAAAGAGAGGAATCTTTTCTGCCAGGTTTTGAAACAGACAGATTTTTAAGGGCTGGCTCTTTCATTTAATATACGCTTCAAAATACCAGGATTATAGGATTGGTGTTCTAAATGTCAAATTAATATTTATAGAAAATCAGTTTATAGAAGAAAATACTTCCAGTATTCACTATTTCAAATGCAATTCCTCTAGCTATACTGACAGTTAAATTTGCAGTAAAAAAAAAAAAAAGCATGGACCAATATGTTCTCAAAGTTTTTCTTCTGACACCCAATGTATGAGATGAAAATTAAAAGGAAATAGTTTGAAAGTAAACAGTGTACAGAAAATAACATGGCATGATTGCCAATTTAGCACCAATATTTCTGTTCTCAAAGTGACATTGACATCACACTTTCCGCTCGTTCATTTACAAAAACATTTTCCTTACTTCATTTCCTCTGCAGGTTGCTAGGCAATCAAAAATATAAATATATAATGGTAAAGATTTCACACAAGCAATAGTTATGATTATGGAAGTAAAGCATGCAAACCAAACAAAAAACCGAATGTCTAACATTATTTTACCTCCTAAATGGTGCCTCAAATCTAATTAAATTTTGAATTGTGTTTTTATGTTTTATGGCATGAGTGCACTGTGGACACAATAATGAATTAGGTTGACTAAATTTCTTTACACCATTTTGGTATCCATCATGGGAGCTTATTAATAAACACTGGACACATTTGCACCTGGCCAGTAATCCATACCAACCAAGTTTTTTAAGCTAACTGCAGTCTGCAAATAAAAAAACTTATGATCGGTTGCTATGGGTTGCTGCCCAGGTACAAATTATCTGTTTATAAATGGCCATCATTATGTCTATTTCCTTATCATAAAGATGCATTCCTAAATTATAAATTTGCATTAAAATACTATTGCCCACAAACTTTTCTAGCTTTAAATCATGTAAAAGTAATATCCCACCTCCCACCCAACACATGATGGCTTATTTATTAAAAGTAGGATTTTAGTGGTTTTTAAATCCATGGCTAAACTCACAAACTCTAAAACCCCAATTGTCATTGTATTTATTAAAAGATCCGAATATGAAAAGTGTAAATAAAAAAATGTGCTGAACAAGATGCAAAAAATATGAATACCTTGAAAACCTCTAAAAGTCTGAATAGTTAAAAAGCAGTCCAATAAGATCATCACAGCTCCTATTGACAACTACTGCTTGGCCAAGTTTTGCAATACAGGTATTAGAGATTTTTTTCGAGATTCATGGAAAAAAATGGAATTCCATTGTTAGTAAATGTGTCTTTGTTCAGATCTTCTGATTTTTCAAAATTTTGAATAAATACCAAAAATAAACGCTTAGAAGACATGAAATAAAGAAATTCTACCAGCCAAATCTTAATTTATCAGAATATTGCTTATTGTATTATTATCGAAGTAGAACTCAAAATTTAGCCCAGTTCTGGGCACAAAGAATCAAAAACACAATTCCTCTACACCAGTGATCCCCAACCAGTAGCTTGTGAGCAACATATTGCTCCCCAACCCCTTGGATGTTGCTCTTAGTGGCCTCAAATCAGGTGCTTATTTTTAAATTGCTGGCTTGAAGTCAAGTTTTGGTTGTATAAAATCCAGGTGTACTGCCAAACACAGCCTCCTGTGGGCTGCCAGTCCACATAGGGGCTACCAACTAGCCAATCACAGCCTTTATTTGGCACCACCCAAGAACTTGTTTCATGCTTGTGTTCAGGGCCGGAACTAGGGGTAGACAGAGTAGGCACGTGCCTAGGGCGCAAAACTGAGGGGGCGCCAGGCACGTACCTGCTCTTTCACCTACCCCATGTCCGGTCCTGTGTCTCCCTGGCTGCTGCTGGAAATTTGCGTATAAATGCGCTCGTGCGTAGTTTCGCACATGCGCGCTGGCGCGATTGAGCAGACACTAAGCCAGCGCCGTGGCCGGCCAGGTTGCCTAGGGCGCCTGGCCGGGTTGGCCCGGCTCTGCTTGTGTTGCTCCCCAACTCTTTTTCCATCGGAAAAACTATCATTGTTATCTAGCTCCCCAAAATACAAACCATTACGTATTTTTATTCTAAGCTCTTTTTTTTTTATCACTGTACATTTTGCCTCCCGATGCATTTTATATAGCTTTATGACTTCTTGTTAGTGTAGGCTTTATAGCAATAGGTGCTTTCGCAAATCATAGAAGATACAGTATATTGAAACAAAAGTAAACATCCTAGATTTTCATGCACAAAAGCAGTTGTTAAATGTATTGTCTCTGAATGGTTTTTCTAATGTGATGTTGGCTGTATTAGTTCTTGATTTAATATCTCACTTCCTTTATTTTGCTTTTAGCAAACAAAATGGTGTAATAACATTTGTATTTGTTCATGATCACCCGCAGTTCTTTTAGCCTAATTGCAATATCTAACTAGAAACAATTATTCTTTAATTTGAAAACAAACGCCTTTGCAATTTTGCAAGCTTAACTAAAAAAGTTCTCTGAAGCATAATAAACATCCAAAATAAAGAGAACAGTTTTGAAGACATAGATTAAATCAAGCAATACCAGCCTTCAATTCACACTAAAGAAATTTACAGAACAAATAGAGTTAAATTATAGCACAATATTTGCATTAATTAGAATTCAGGGTACAATTCCTCATGACATTAAAATAAAGTAGTTATTAAAAGAATTGCTCAAAACATTAAGAAAAGAAACTGCTACATTAAAAACATATGTAAATTTGCCCAAGTATAGTTAAATATTTCATTTTTGTTTTTAAGATTTTTATATTAACTTTATTATATTATATGCATTTCTAGATTAGGTGACCCCTTAAGTTCTAGTCAGCAACACATTTTCCTAATATAGGAAAATAGAACCCATAAATTTAGAATCAACATAATTGCCTGCTGGTAGTTCTGTGTAAGCACCTTAGAATGTATGGCAACTGGTGATGGGCAAAGCTGATCCATTTTTCGTTGCTGAAAATTTGCAAAACACTGGCAAATTCTCCAAATGCATTGAAGTCTATGGCCGACAATTTTTTTTTTTTTTTTTGCGTGCAACAAAAATTTTTTGACACGCAACAAATTTTTGATGCACACAAATTTTTTTCACAAATTGAAATCTATGAGCTTCTTTTTGTCAGCAAAACCTGGCAAAAAATTAAGCTCATCGCTAATGGCAACAAGTTGTAAAAGAAAGCCTTTCAATGGAATATGAGTGTGTTTTGTTGCACTGTGTTGCATTGAAAGACTCCATAAATCCTGCTGCTTACTGGTATAATTCAAAATAAATGTATACATAAAGGGTCTTTCAGAATCCTGTAAGTACACTTATTATTGGTGATAAACTAATTGTTCACAATATTGTATCATATTACCATGCAATCAGATATCAAAAAGGAAGTCACCATATTCATAACATGAGAAGTTTTTACCAGTGGAAAAGAGTACTTAAATATGCCATGTCTGGCAGATTCCTAGGCACAGTCCTACCAACATGCACAGATACAACTACTGTACATCTTAAAGGAGGGTAGACCCCTCCTCCCCCCCTCCCCGGGCAAATGCCCCTATTTTTTTACTCGCACCTCCGTGCAGATTCTGGCCTCTGAGTTTAAGGCAGCCATCTTCTTCTTCTCCGGTAATCTTCGTGTATTGACTGCATTTTCGGCACATGCGCAGTTGGAATAGATTTCCAGTCCCGAACAACTGCGCATGCGCCGAAAGTCGCGAAAAGTTCAGAAAATTTTTCGGGAATATTTCCGTGACACATGCACAGTGGTTAGGGACTGGAAATTTACTCCAACTGTAATGATATGACGTATAATACTCTATGAACAAGCCTTTCAACATGTTAACACGTGTTGCATCCTATAGATTTATTTTTTCTATAGTTTTTGGGGGGGTTCTGTGGATTTGATCTTATCTACCTCAACAACCCCTTAAACTATATAATAATAATCTAGCCTACATCAAATCTTTACTTGCCGAGCTTGCAATCTTTTTTATGTGAGGATTTTTTTTGAACACTTGTGCGATTAGATTTTGTTTCTCAGAACCTAACACCACTTCCTACTGCTCAGCACTGGAGTGAAATATTCACCTGCTGTGATACAAAGTGTCTGCAACCTCTTACTGATGAGCTTTATCTATGAATTTTCTGTTTGACTTCACAACACTTGTCTGCTGATAAATTGGCAAGATTAGAAATGGAAGGTTATTTATGGAAGCACATCTTTATTTGACTAGCATTTGTTTAATTCATTTCTTTAAAAACTCTCATTTATAAAATGAATATCACTAATTAAAAAGTTGATAATATTGTGACAATGAAGCTAGATTTTCTTTAACTTAGAAACAAGTAAATAATTTAAATTAGGTATTTGAAATAAATATTTCATTTGTGAAAACAGCATATCAGAACTGGTCTAATGTTAATTTGCATTCAGAAATATGCTTACCTAAATGTAATAATATTATTATAATTTGTTCCTTAAAAACTAGGGGTGATCTATGGCTCCCCAACAGACCAGCTGTGCTTTGTTTAAACAACACAAAGGGTAGATTTATCAAAGAGATCACCACAGTCCACTAGTGTTAAATCCTGTCACTTTCACCCACTGATAAGTACTCTTTTAAAATTACATAGAAATTAAAGGAGTGTGGCAGAATTTCACACTAGGGGACTGTGGTAATTACTGATGGGCGAATCTGTGGCATTTCGCAGAATAATTTGCGCATTTCCCGAGAAATTCACGAAACAGCGAAAAATTCACGAAAAAGCAGTGGCGTCTCATTTTTGATGGCAGGGAATTTTTGTTGCCGAATTTTCGAGGCAGTTTAGCAAATTGCTGGAATTCGCCTCAAATTCGCACCTGGCGAATATATTCGCCCAACACTACTGATGATCTCACTAGTATCCGGACATCCCCAGTTCCAAGCATTTTGGATAACAGGTTCCATACCTATACAATAAAAGTTACCATTCTCACATGCTCAGAATAGGAATAAACAGAATGTAATGGAGTAATTTTTATTTTGGGGCTATTGGTCCTTTAACTTCCAGTGTACATGTGTTTAGAAAGCTCAGATATGAATTAAAATGTTCTTCTAATTAAAAAAAACACCTATGGTAGGTATATTTTTAACCCATTCGGTAGAAGAGGCTGAGATAGAGAAGACCAGGATTCAAATCGTGTTGTAAGATCAACTAGATGGTGTCGTTTCTGAAGAAACCACAAGATGTTGGCTTTGAAACGCAAGAGGTGTTGGGGCCAGTCACCCCTGGTGCATAGAGAGTACACAAAGTTGGTAGAATCTGGTTTAAAACTGTGAAAATTGAAGCAGATCAAATTGTACCATTAAAACCAATCAAAAAACCTGATGGGTTGAAGTCAATAGGTATTTACCTATTGAAGTCAATAGGTAAAATCTGATTGGCTGTTATTGGCTCCGCCCACTTTTCCTAAATTTTGACCACAGTCACCCAGTGAGTTAGTGTGCTGAGTTTGGGACACTTGACATTTACGCCGTAATAATAGCAGCAATTTGGCGTTTTTCATTAAGGTCAATGGCTGAAATCCGATTGGCTGTTGTTACCCCGCCCCCATTTTTTCCTAATTCTGAACTGAACACTTTAAGGTTTCGGAATATGTAAAAACGGCAGCAATTTTATGTTTTTCTATTGAAAATCAATGAATGACATTTGATTGGTTGTTGGTGGCTCCACCCACTTTTCCTAACTTTGAAGTGCAAACTCCCAGTGGACCACATTTGTGATATTCGAGGTCCATGACATCAATAACGTGCAAATGGCAGCCATTTTTCCCATTTAAATCATCAAAGAAATCTGATTGGTTGTTTTTGGCTCCACCCACTTTTCCAGATTTTGATCCCATTGAAACAAATGGCTATTATTTGATTGGCTGTGGTAGACTCCGCCCACTTTTCAAAATTTTAACCCCAGTGACCCATGGTGCCAAGTTTTGGGTTTCTGGCTTTAACACTGTGGGAATGACAGTGTTTGACATTTTCTCATTGAAGTCAATAGGGAAAATCTGATTGGCTGTTTGTTGCTCTGCCCACTTTTTGTGACAGAACTTTTCAGGTTGACCCCATGACTAAGTGACCCAAGTTTGGTGAGTGTAACTTTAATGCTGTACGAGTGGCAAAAGTTTCAAATTTTCCAATGAAAGTCTATGGGGTCTTTGGGGGGCCGCCACAGGGCCACGGAGGATGGGATTGCTTAACAGAGCACACGCAAACTATTCGGGTATGAGCCGAACAAGTGTGCAACGTTTCATAATTGTACTCCTAAAACTCTGGGAGGAGTAGCGTTTAGAAAAGTGCTAAAATTTCATTGGCTGTTGGTAGCTCCGCCCACTTTGGGATGCCCCCCAAAATACATATTTTTATTCGGGGTGGCACCAACAATATGCGGTCCGAGTTGGGGGAGTGTAGCTTCAAAACTGTACGAGCGGCAGCGATTTGAAAATTTTCCCTGTCAAAGTCAATACGAAAAAAGGCGTCTTCGGTGGTCCGCCGCACGGGCGCAGTGGGTGGGATCGCTTACTAAAGCACAAGCAACGTACTTTGCTATAAGGCCAATAGGTGTGGAAAGTTTGGCGCTTGTACCCCTAAAACTGTAGGAGGAGTAGCGTTTAGAAAACCGGGGGGCGCTAATAATAATAATAAGAAGAACGAGCTGAACTAGTAGAACAGTATGTTGGCTTCTTCAAAGCCAACATAATAAGTACGAGCTGAACTAGTAGATCATTATGTTGGCTTCTTCAAAGCCAACGTAATAAATAAAAATAAAATTCAGATTAGCATGTGGCATTAATAGGCTAGATACCAAATTCATAGCAACATTTTTATTAAAATAAAGATGATGACGTGGTAGAACTGGCTAATTTTGATATTGCCCATGAAAGAATTTATTTACTTGTTTCTATAAAAGTCATGGGGATACAAGTCATTTGGATTTTTAAAATTGTTGGCTTGGTAGTTTTTTTATTTCACAATTTGTGCTATTCAATATATTTTTCAAATTGGTGTCACAATACTTATGGAATGCCGAAGATTATGGAAATGTTCTCTACATTTGATCCATGACTGCTATTCACCACTCATATTTGATAGCAAATTTTAATTGCAGTCATTGTTTACCCAATTTAATAGTAGAAATGTCAAGTTGAAGGATCATACTTCATTAAGCGTATTAGGTGCTTGTAGATTGTATCACTTACAAGAAGTGCCCTTATTTTTTATAAGCAATGCATTTTATGATGGCCCATGGAATTGCTTCACTGAAGCATGTTACCAAATATAATTAGAGGAAAAAAACAGCAGCACACCGGATCCAATTGAAGTAATGTGCAAAATTCAAACTTTTATTAAGCCCATATGCAAAGGCAACGTTTCGAGCCCAACCGGCCCTTTATCAAGCCCATGTGTTACATCATAAAACCACCTTTTATAATAAAATTAGGGGGTGTGGCTATACATCCCACCTCCTAATTAGTGACATCATAGTAAGTGCTATTTTGCATATAAAAACATGTGTCTCATGCTGTGCTATCATGACATATTACCCATTCTCTTGTGAATCCAGTGAGAAAATACCTCATCATTAAGAAAATTACAAAAGTGAAAAAGAAAAAAGAAAAATAAAATGTTCAATTATTCATTTCCATCAAAACTTGTAAAAGGTCCATTAGTGCACTTTAGTATCAATAAAAACTCGATGTGTAAATCCGCTTGGTGTATCCATTATTTGTGTTCAATCTTGTATCAAAAGATCGTGTCCATCACATCCTTATTATAAAAATTAGTAACATTCTAAAACATTTTGAAACATTTGTTATATAAGTATATATGGTAATATTAACCATTCAATAACATTAATCTTTAGTATCATTTGAAAGGTAATGATCCAGCATACCTGAGTTGCCTCAAATGACTCACTCTGCACATCGTACTCAGTACTTTTCTGAGACATCTGTGATATGCGAGGTGTTTGTTAGCACTCAAGGTATTCTAGCGGATCTTTAATGACCTAAGAGAAAAAAGGTATAATTTAATAAAATGTAGTTTAAAAGGCATCAAAGCATGTAACATCTATGCATATATATATACACATCCAAGGACATCAAATAATTACCTAGAATATAAACTGTGATGGGGTATATTCCCTATTTAATCCGCGGGGCCAAATCGTGTCAAGTTTCTGTATCCACATCATTTCAAGCTTTTTAAGCATAAGGAGTCTATTACCGCCTCTCCTAGGGATTTCGACTGAGTCAATAACCTGGAATTTGAGTTGATTAATGGAGTGTCTAGCGGCATGAAAATGTGCCGGAATTGGTAACATTGTTAACTCTCTACGTATGGTGGATTTATGTTTAGAGATACGATCTCTTATTTTTTGCGTGGTCTCCCCTACGTAGAGTAAGCCACATGGGCATTTTATGAGATAGACCACAAACGATGACTCACATGTAAAATACTTTTTTATCTCAAATTTGTTACCACGGTGCGGATGGTAGAATACATTGCCCTTCGTGACCGAATTGCACTGAACGCAATGTAGACATGGGAAAGTCCCAAATTTAGGATTCTTCAAAAACAACTGTTTGGTGGAATCCTTACCCCCTATATCTGCCTTCACCATCCGATCCTTTAAATTTCTACCTCGATTGTAAGTCAGCATTGGCATCTGTTGGAAAGCTGGTATGTTCTCATGACATGATTGTAATATATGCCAATGTCGACGAATGATGTTACCCACATGCCTACTGGCTGTGGTATACTTACTCACAAACATCAGTCTGTCTCCCTCACATGACTTTCTTTTAGCTGGATTGAGTAAGACATCTCTATTTTTGTCTAGGGCCTTATGCTGGTTCTTATTAAGTATCTCCTGTGGGTAACCCCTCTCCCTAAATCGGGAAGTCATTTCATCATTCGCTTGTTGTAACAAGTTATCGTCACTGATTATACGCTTGAGTCTTGTATATTGGCTCAAGGGTAACGAGTCACGTAACGGTTTCGGATGAAAACTGGTGTAATGGAGTAAACTGTTTTTGTCAGTTGGTTTTCTGAATAAATCAGTCTCCAATTTCATACCGACCCTGGTTATTTGGACATCAAGAAAATTTATAGTGTCTTTGTCATATGCGCTAGTAAATTTGAGGGAATCTTCCATATCGTTCAAAAAACCATGAAATTCAGTCAAACTGTGCACTGTTCCATCCCACAACACCAGCAGATCATCTATATAGCGCACGTACATTATACAATGATCAAGAAAATGCGGATTATTGTATACAAGGGTTTCCTCTAAGTATGCCATATAAAGATTCGCATATGTCGGTGCTACATTACTTCCCATGGCGGTACCTCTCTGTTGAATATAATAATTGTCGCCAAACAGGAAGTAATTTTGATGTAACACAATTTCGAGTAAATCCAATAGGAAACTCTTTTGTACTACGGTGTAATCTGTTTTGTCCAAATAATAACCTATAGCTCTAAGGCCAGATTCGTGGGAAATGGACGTATACAAACTGGTTACATCAAAAGTTGTGAGCCATATGTCCCGTTCTGAAAGCTGTATTGTTTCAAGCATATTAAGTAGATGTGTCGTGTCTTTAATAAAGGATTTGGTGCCTTCTACCAAAGGTTGTAACACCTTATCCAAAAATACAGCAAGAGGACTTAAAACAGAATCCGTGCCTGCTACAATCGGTCGTCCCGGGGGTTTCTCCAAATTCTTGTGTATTTTTGGAAGGGTGTACAGTACTGGTGTGATGGGATATTCCTTAATTAAAAACTGTTTGAGATTTTCATCAATTATCCCTTCTTCAAAGGCACTGTACACCCTATCCATGAATTTCATGGTTTTTTGAACGATATGGAAGATTCCCTCAAATTTACTAGCGCATATGACAAAGACACTATAAATTTTCTTGATGTCCAAATAACCAGGGTCGGTATGAAATTGGAGACTGATTTATTCAGAAAACCAACTGACAAAAACAGTTTACTCCATTACACCAGTTTTCATCCGAAACCGTTACGTGACTCGTTACCCTTGAGCCAATATACAAGACTCAAGCGTATAATCAGTGACGATAACTTGTTACAACAAGCGAATGATGAAATGACTTCCCGATTTAGGGAGAGGGGTTACCCACAGGAGATACTTAATAAGAACCAGCATAAGGCCCTAGACAAAAATAGAGATGTCTTACTCAATCCAGCTAAAAGAAAGTCATGTGAGGGAGACAGACTGATGTTTGTGAGTAAGTATACCACAGCCAGTAGGCATGTGGGTAACATCATTCGTCGACATTGGCATATATTACAATCATGTCATGAGAACATACCAGCTTTCCAACAGATGCCAATGCTGACTTACAATCGAGGTAGAAATTTAAAGGATCGGATGGTGAAGGCAGATATAGGGGGTAAGGATTCCACCAAACAGTTGTTTTTGAAGAATCCTAAATTTGGGACTTTCCCATGTCTACATTGCGTTCAGTGCAATTCGGTCACGAAGGGCAATGTATTCTACCATCCGCACCGTGGTAACAAATTTGAGATAAAAAAGTATTTTACATGTGAGTCATCGTTTGTGGTCTATCTCATAAAATGCCCATGTGGCTTACTCTACGTAGGGGAGACCACGCAAAAAATAAGAGATCGTATCTCTAAACATAAATCCACCATACGTAGAGAGTTAACAATGTTACCAATTCCGGCACATTTTCATGCCGCTAGACACTCCATTAATCAACTCAAATTCCAGGTTATTGACTCAGTCGAAATCCCTAGGAGAGGCGGTAATAGACTCCTTATGCTTAAAAAGCTTGAAATGATGTGGATACAGAAACTTGACACGATTTGGCCCCGCGGATTAAATAGGGAATATACCCCATCACAGTTTATATTCTAGGTAATTATTTGATGTCCTTGGATGTGTATATATATATGCATAGATGTTACATGCTTTGATGCCTTTTAAACTACATTTTATTAAATTATACCTTTTTTCTCTTAGGTCATTAAAGATCCGCTAGAATACCTTGAGTGCTAACAAACACCTCGCATATCACAGATGTCTCAGAAAAGTACTGAGTACGATGTGCAGAGTGAGTCATTTGAGGCAACTCAGGTATGCTGGATCATTACCTTTCAAATGATACTAAAGATTAATGTTATTGAATGGTTAATATTACCATATATACTTATATAACAAATGTTTCAAAATGTTTTAGAATGTTACTAATTTTTATAATAAGGATGTGATGGACACGATCTTTTGATACAAGATTGAACACAAATAATGGATACACCAAGCGGATTTACACATCGAGTTTTTATTGATACTAAAGTGCACTAATGGACCTTTTACAAGTTTTGATGGAAATGAATAATTGAACATTTTATTTTTCTTTTTTCTTTTTCACTTTTGTAATTTTCTTAATGATGAGGTATTTTCTCACTGGATTCACAAGAGAATGGGTAATATGTCATGATAGCACAGCATGAGACACATGTTTTTATATGCAAAATAGCACTTACTATGATGTCACTAATTAGGAGGTGGGATGTATAGCCACACCCCCTAATTTTATTATAAAAGGTGGTTTTATGATGTAACACATGGGCTTGATAAAGGGCCGGTTGGGCTCGAAACGTTGCCTTTGCATATGGGCTTAATAAAAGTTTGAATTTTGCACATTACTTCAATTGGATCCGGTGTGCTGCTGTTTTTTTCCTTGAATGATATTTTGGCCCAAGGACAGGAGTGGGTCTCACAGTTCAGCACCTGGCACTGCGAAAGCGGATACTGGAGGGGTGAGCACTCTAATTTCGTGATTGATACCAAATATAATTAGGACCTTAAATCTGTCAATATGGATGGGTTAAAAAAACTTTTGAATAAAGCTAATCCTTGTATTTCTTTCTTATTCCTGCTATGTTTCATTGTTGACCTATTTGCAATATTTAAAATGTTATAGATGCTGGCTCCAAGCTATTACCATGTACTAAAAACTTTTACATATGGAAATATAGCTCATATTTTCTGTCCTCTGTAGTGTTTATCCTTTCTAAATGTTAACAAGCACAAGCTTAAAGCTACATAAGATGTGCATTAAAGCTTAAAGCAACATAAGAAATGTTTAATGAAATTCCTCCACACCGAGTTATGTAAAAAAACTACGAATTATATATGATTCGCCTTGCTCTGTGTAAGACGTGTTAATGTTAATAATCTAGTTGATGATCTTAAAGTCTACATAAAATTCCAATTTTTATTTTGATTAAATACTGTTATTTATTTATTTTACTTACAGGTAAAATACAGATAATGACTATAAATATACACCTTTTACGCGTTTGCTGAAATGTAATCTGTCTTGCTCATTTCTTTGCTGTAATTTAATTGAAACCTAGATCGGCAGACTGTGGGCATGCCAAAGTCCATGTTATATAATTGCAGCCTACACTCTTGTTTTTCCTCTTTTTAAGAGGGCAGGAAGTGGAAGCAAGTGTCAAATGCAGAAGATACAAAAAACAGAAGACAGGAACTAGATTAGAGGCAGACTTGAGAACTCTGTAATCAGGAATATGTAAACAGGACTGAAGCAGGAACAAAGAGACAGAAACCGAGGATACCACAACAATAGAAGGCTAGATTTAGCAAAGATCAAGCACTGCTGCTAGGATGAAGCTGGCTTTCATAAACCTTTGAATGCTGGATTGCTGGCAGCTAGCCTTAATAAAAAAGGATGTTGCCATCGATAAATACATGTTACATAATTAGAACGTTAACAAAGTATTTGAATTTGGCTTTTCCTTTTCTTATGCGGAAAAGCTGTCCATTCTTCTTGGACAAAAAGCCTCCAGGTCTTGTAAATTCTTTGGTTGTCTACCACAATCTGCATGTTTAAGATCTCACCAAAGTTGCTCTGTGATGCTGAGGTAAAGAGACTATAATATCCACTCCCTTTATTTTTTTCTGCTCCAACCACTAACGAGTTAACATGGGCTATTGTTTCAGTCTTCAGACCACTGCCATTTTGAAAAATCCATATGCGCATTAGCTAAAACACCAGCAGAAACAGTAACTGAGCTCTATTTTCTTATTAACGGTTAAGATTGCTGATTGCTAATGAAAATCAATAGGTAAGTAAGTACCCAGTTAGCAACCAAGTCTAGAGTCAACATAGCAACTTATTATACTTAGACTTGATTTGTGAAATTGTTACTTGCTATGTTTCAAGGTAACAGAATGTAAGAGGGTGCTAGGATGCAAGATTCAGCAATATATACCTAGACAAGTCATGCAGGAAAAATGTTAAAAATAGGCCTCGTATTTTTAACTCAATACAAGGACTATTGGAGGAATAAGTTGTGGCTAACTAGTCTAAGAAAAATAATGGAAACAACTAAAGTTCCATGAACTACAGTAGTTAAAGATGTGTATGAAAAGTATTTCCTTAGATGATTAGTCCAAAACTCTTTTATTGCTTCCATTGACACATACAGAAATACAATAATTTACAGAATGCCCATTGACTTTAATGCATTTAGAGATGATGGAATGGAATTCTTGTTTGGTCAGTGAGATTATCTTTGGTGATTTTAAGTTTATACTATTGCAGTGTCAGAATTCCTGTTTGAAACAATTTGCTCCTCTGCTTGAATGTGATGCAGAAACAGGGATTTGGGTAGGCAGAAAAGGCACATGACTTCTGCTGCCTCCCCTTACTCTGGCCCTGTGGATGAGGATCTACAGGCAAGTGGACAGCTGGGGGAAAGGTGGCAGTTTACATTTTAGACAAGTAAATTGTAAATGATACCCTTTGTGGGGAAGAAGAGTTTACCACTAGTAATGAGTAACATTGTCACTGCTAAAATGACATCCATAAACTCTAATGGGTGAAAAAAAAATGTTGTGTGTAAAAAATTTGTCACTCAATTTATTGTGGGTTAAAAAAAAATTGTTGTCAATAGACTTCAATGCATTTTGGCAAATTGTCGCTGTTTCGCCAATTTTTGGCGAAGTAAAATGAGTCAGATTCATCCATCACTATTTACCACATCCTGCCATGCTTAAAAAGTAAAAGCAACCTCAGAAAAGTGATATCATAGATACCCCCACCTTATTAAACTGATGAGTTAGACTTTAAATGCAATTGTAACTTAAGTTATGGATAGATATAAAAATACCTCCTGCTGTGGTTCTGGTCATGAAACATGAGCTAAAGAAGTCTGCAATTTGTTTAATATTATTTGGCATCTGATAAGACCTTCATAAAGTATCAAGGGAGAGATTTTGATGTTTATAGCTTAACTTTAATGGAAGTTTTACTTTTCTAGATATTGGCACTTTTTAATAGTACTTTACTGCATTCCCCAAAAGAAGAGTAACTGTTACCTAATTGAGCCATTTAATTGTAATAGCACTCTGCCTGCATGCTTACAACTTTATTAAGCATATCCACTTTGTGAGAAGCACTGCAATGAAATGGTGTATCCCTTTATGCTCTACCAGTCAAGGTTGGTGCTATTTAAAGAAGGAGGTTGACTGAAGTTAGTGTGTTATACTGAAGGTAAGATTTTTTTTGCTGTAGAGCTGCATGCTATAAATACATGTGATAAAAACATGTGAGTAAAACCCAAAGTCTTAGTTTTTTTTAAATTACCACTATGATTGATCAAATTGACATTAATTTATCTTTCTGTCATGCCCCAATAGATTTTTCAGAGGTCTGTATGCATTTGTCATTCATTTCCCTTGTTGCATACTTAATTCTTTTTTGATGATAAACTATGAATGTTCAAAAGATATATTGATGATAAAATATGAATGTTCAAAAGATATATTGGCAAATCTTAAGTCATACCTGTATATCAAGGTCAAAGAACTTTGCATTACACCCCTAAGGCACAATATAAATGATGAAGGAGATGCAACTTCATTTTGTCATAGTTTTTTGATATATCAGACTTTATTAAAGAAAACATTTTTCTCTATCAAGTCCACCAAGGTAGAATGAGTGACATCTTGACGTTCTTCCATTGAAAAATGTACTGCCTTAGCATTTTTAAGTGCACTTTAAGAGATGATCTTGAATTTTTTTCTTGCTCTTAGATAAGTCCTAACTAATTAACTTCAAAGCACTGCATTTTTTGAATGTGCTTCCAGCTTTATAATTCACAAATAAAAGCAGACATCCATTATAAGATGATGATGAATGTGTGCTCTCATTTATCATTTCTAAAGTAAATTTACCCTTTGTTTTTCAACAAAAGCCTAAAAAACTAGCCACTTTTCTTTGTCTACCTTACATACACATGGTGGGACATACTGTGTGAGATCTTTGAATTACACTTTGAAGTAAAGGCAGAAACTCTCAATGTTCCATAACAATTAAATCTACAGCAACCAAAACATATATATATATATATATATATGTATATACTACATGACATTTTTCTGAAAGATATGGGTCTTTTAAAGGCTAGTAAAGCCATAAAATAAAAATGCTTCTTATACTTTATTTAAATGTACTAAAATCATGTACTCATGTAAAAAAACTGAGGTTTGCTTAAGAATGTCTAATAACATTTGAATAACAAGCAGCTTTATAGCACTTGAGACAGCCATGCAGGATAGGGCAGCATTGCAAAGAAGTTAATAAATATGCGATCAATAAAATTGCTTTTGTATTTAACAGAAATTAGATTTTTGTCATGGCTATCTATACACATCTAGAATGAAGAATGATATAGCTTGGTCTATAGTTGCCAGACATATTGTAAATGCAGATCTTGGGCAGTCAGATAAAATTTATAGATAAACTCAAACTTGTTTTCTTATATGTTTTTTTTCTTTTTATTTAACTATAGCAGAAGTAGTGTTTTGATCACCACAACTTGTTCTGGCCATCAAAAGGCCTTTCCTAGCCAAGGGTTAGTCCCCATTCATATGACTGATAAGTGCCCAGTGTGCCTTAGATAAGTACTTTGTCATAAGCAATCAATGCGGCAAACCTCATCCAGTTTGAGACTTTTGTGCAGAACAATTCCTGGTAAACTAAAAACTAAATAACATATGCATTCTCTAGTACAACAAAAATAACCCTGCCAATATTTGTAAAGTTAGCTGAAAATCAACACATCTACCAATCTAAGAGCACTCCATCTACAAACACAGTAAGAAAATGTATTACTCAACAGATACAAGGGGTAATTTAGATTTGCATACACAGCTCTCAAATTTCACTTTTCCCAGCAGTGAGTTTTGTCTAAAACCATGTTCATTAAAGTAAAAGCCCTGTAGCTATAAACACAGGGGCTGCATGACAAGGGAGCTGAATGACAAACAGTCAAATTACACTGGTTTATAAAAGATTGGCAAAATCAGATGCAGCTGTGATTGGGTTAGAATAAATTAATTAAGGCAGGGGAAAGCTGGGCTGGGGTAGAGAAAGAGAGGGATGTGATGTCAGGGGAAGAAGCTGTTCACTTCCTTATCTTCTGTGCTGGTAGAAACATGAGGCAGAGCTCTCTCTGTAATATAATGTGATTAGCTGCAGTATATACACGTTAACTCCTCAGTAAACTGCTGGCTTTGGGGGGAAGAAATATTTGGGCAGCTGCTTGTTAGTTTCTTGCTGTTTTTTGCTGTTTTACAGCAGTTAATCCCTCTGCAGTCACTGAGGCAGCATGGAAGTCAGCCTGGGCTCAACAGGTATCCTCTGTATTATATAGGTGATGAAGGCACCAGCAATGACACTAAACCAGTCGATGATGGATGGCATGTGAGGATTACTCTGTAGCAGAGAAGGTTGGTGTTCCATTCCCCACACATGCACTTGTTGATTGACTGACAACGTGCACCTCTGAATAAGGAAGCTGCCTGGATGGTGCCTCAGTGGTGTTAGTCATATGGGAAGTGTCTGGTCACATAGAGAAAGCTTTGAGGGGTGACTGGGCAGGCTGATGTCTACCCCAGGAGATGGTCCCTGTGGGAGTTAAGTACCTACTGAAGGTCGGGTGACTGCCGGCCTGTGATTTGTATTGGGGCATGAAGATCACCTATGTGGGAGTGCCGACGCCGGCAAGTGTGCCTGTCCTCCCAGCTATGAAATTGTGTGTCCATTTTGGCTACACACGGTGACCTGTTGGAGAGACATAGCCAAGGCCCATTCTGAATCCACTTTGCTGACTACCAACACTGGATGGCAAAGTACATGGTAAAAGTTGTATTTACTGTGTCCAGCCACAGTCTCTCGCAGATCACAGCCTGTGCAGAGTGACCAACCACCCCATCACTCAACGGACGGGACCAGCACACAAACCGGCATCTTACCTGCATGCAGATAAAAAACCCAAGCTGATTTGATCAGAGTTTGTAGCAGAAAATATTGAGATAAATTTGGACTTTGATAAATAACCCCCCTTAGTGGTTTTATTAAAGGTAAAACAAATACCCATTCAATACCTGAAAATATGAACTGAGAACAAGAAAAGTGTAAGAAATTACATGGACAAAACAGTCATTAATCTGCAATCAAACCCAGTGGCTGCTATACGACATTGCAAAAAGAAAATCTTTACTACCATTCTGTCATTTAATTTTCTTTATACTGTAGAAGTAGCAATAAACGGCATTTATTAGTTGGTGACATTTATAATGAAATGATAGACGTCCAAACTACTGAAGGAAAAATATAAAGAGACGTAAATTGTCTCCAGTTTTTAGTGCTTTGAAAACGGAAGCCTTGAAAAATAGTTCTCTTGGCAGGAGCAGCATTGATTAGCATACAGTGAATACATTACCCCGGGGCTCAAATGACATGCTCTTCTGTCAAGCAGATTGATATAAAGTGCCTCAACCTTCTTATATCAAGAGTAGGTCTAGATGATTTGGATTGTGTAACAAACATCCGCTAAAACATTTTTCTGCCTGTAAATTAAAAGTGTGTGCCATTTTGCTGGTATAATGAGCATGCACAATTTTTTATATAGCACATTTTTCTAAGTAAATCATTTTGATCATGCCTTATATTGTAAGTCAAGGGTGGCTTTCTAATGGATAGATATTATTTCAGCAGTAACAATTACTGCATTTATCTAAATTTTTCTTAAGGTAGTAAATCTCATACCAAGGTAAACAGAATCAGCATATGGCAACCAATAGAAAATTTTTAACATGTTGTTCAAGTAAAGAGACCATTGCTTATTGGAGTTATATATCTACTGCATTAACATGACATGTATACTTTTATTGTCTTTACTTTAATATTATTAATAGATTTACTTGGACTTACTTATTAATGCAGCATTAAATGTGCAGAAACTGCTGGACACTATATAAGAAATACAAATGGTGAAAGTGAAATAACATGTAAAAAATGTTGTTTTCTTTCTTGTTTCTTTTCCAACCATTTATTGACAATAAGGGGGTTATTTACTAAACTCCGAAAGCAAAAATCACAAAAATTTTGTATTTTTTTTTGTAAAATCAGACTTTAAAAAAAAATCACAAATTTTTTGGAATTTATTAAATTCTGAATCTGAAAATCCAGTATCTCAGACCTGTCGAGGTTGCATATAAGTCAATGGGAGAAGTCACAATGATTTTTTGATGTGCAACGGGTTTTTGGCAATACCTCGAAGTTTTCGGGCAAAATTCGGAGTTTTAACGTGAAAAATCCGAAAAAAGTCATGAAAATTTGACTTTTCATGATTTTTTGGGATTTTTTACTGCAAACAAAATTTTTGGTTAAGTGTAATAATAAATAAGTCGTGTGGATTTGGTCTGAGTTTTTTTCAGAAAATATTGAGATAAATTCGGGCTTTGATAAATAACCCCCCCCCAAGTGTTGCCGACTTGTAATACATACTACATAAAAAATACATTTGTGATTTTAAACCTTTTACCTGCTTTTGAATGAATGAATCCTTAAAAAAATGTATCTCTTTGAGTGCAAAGAGCACAATGGGGCTCTCTGCACTAGCGATGCGCCCCCCCTGAACCCACTCCTACTGGTAAGTATGGCCGGGGGTGCGGCAACTCAGGCAGCAAGAGGTAGAGAATTGCCCCTGCATATTTGAGATGTAATGTGGGGTAGGTAATGCTCAAACGACCATTGCTTAAAAATGTTTAGCTCCCAAGTTACCCCTGCTTCCATAAAGATGTATTTTTATGTATTGTACATTTAGGCAAAGTATTAATATTTTCTTCTTAAACCCCACCCAGAAGACAAACGAGTAATGGAGGGTGGGTTTAACTATACAAGTATCTTCTACACTGGATAAGAAGCATGGCATGTGTTATTCGCTACACCACCAGAAATAAATTATATGAATGAATACATAGTGAAAACAGTAAAAAAAAACAGAGTGTGGAGGTACTTTTCCAGATTCTGTATTTTTTATATTTTCATTTTGACAGTTTCAGCCATGAGATTTCAAGAATACCTTCAACAGGCTGTGTAAGCTGCTGCACTTTGGTGTTCTCTATGTTTATATTGCTCTTGCATCTTGTGCCTGAAACTTGCTCACTTGACTAGTTAACTCCAACTAGAGATAGTAAAGAGGATCACTGAAGATTGCAAGGCATTGTGGAACTGAAGTCTTGACAGAAGGAGTGCTAACTAATTAGGCCCGGATTTGTGGAAAGGCCACCAAGGCCTGGGCCTAGGGTGGCAGGATTTTAGGGGGCGGCATGCTGCCCAACCACACCCACATTGGTTCAAAAACACTGGGGATGTGCTTGAGTTACAATCATTTTTTCAATTTCCAGTGCACCTATCCCTATTAAGGGGAGGGAACAGGGGCAACGAATGGCAGCGGGCCTAGTGACGAACGCTATGTAAATCTGGCCATGTAACTAATCCTGCATTATTATAATATTACATGCAGTTAGGATGAGCAGTGGAGTGACAGATACTACTTATAAAATAGCAATTACTTTAAAATAGCAATTACTTTAAAATAGCAATTCATATATAATGGGAGGTTACTTTGAATTATATTTTCTTTTACTTAACTAAATGTATTTGACAATCATATGTATAAAACATTGCTGCAGAACAGTATCTGTAACAGAACACATTCAATGTTAATCACACAATTATAATGCTTGCCTTAGTCCAGCAACCTATAACAATTGGTGATAAGGTCAATATTCAAACTGCATGAGATTGGGGAAATTTAAATAAAGTTTTGTACCGGGGATGAGGCAAATATTGACATTGTTCCTGCATAAACTTCTCTGTGCAATTTTTGATTACAAAAAAAAACACCTTTAACACCAAAATCATCCTAATAAAAGATATTTTCATTTTACTCCCCCATAAATAAATTTCAAAAATTTCTAAAAAAGATCATTTAAAAGCTAGTTTCAAACAGGCTCCAAATACAGTATCCTGTCACTAGTGAATGTAAATCAGAATCCTGATTGGATTCACTACATTTGAAGGGAGCTGCAAATTAATGTATTGCCTTCTGAAAAAGTTTACTACAATCAGCAATGATGCCATATCAATTTGCTAATTAGTGAACTTAATCCAGAGTTTATTTACTTTATTTGGACCAGATAATGAATAAATCATTGGGTAAAGACAAGCCAAAATGTGCCTTTAGTTATGGATGAGAAAATGAGAAAAATTACTTAATATACTTAATGCATATCAGGAAATTTAGAATGTACATTTTTCAAGTACTGCAGGTGTCGGAAATTATAATCGAGGCACAAACATGGTAAATGACTGCTAATCATTTATCCTGCAGAGGGAGTAATTACTGTATCTGCACTATTGAATATAAAAATAAATTTTGGGTGATTTGGGTGTGATGCTTGGGTTACTGTGGAACTTTACCATTGTTATTTCATTATAATTAACTATTTTAGTCTTGCCGATATGGTTTAAAGTTTAAAATGTCTCCAAAAGAAATCAGACAAAACTTTTTTTTTCAAAAATGTGTTTTTTATTTAATTAGAGGCCATAAAATACAAGGCAAGATTAACTAAAAGAAAAGAAAAATGAAACTTCTTTCAGGAGTTTAAATGAATAATGAGTTTAGAATTAATCCAAAAGCAATTTAACTTTAAAACATTTATATGAAATTAAATGAACCATTGAATTTGCTATATAAGCAAGCATTAATCTTATCTAGCACCGAAGACTAAAATGTTGCATGGTGACCCATTAATTTCCAAGCCCAATACGTAGTCTCTTTAATGCCTGCAGTCCATTAAAAAGTCTTATCCTTAAAAGAGACTTATTTTTCATCAAGTTTAGCCCACTGCAATTTTTATAGTCTAATCACTTGATGATCTGTGATGAAAATATATGCGAGTAACATTCATTGTTCTCACCTAATGCCAAAAAAATTAAATCAGTGACAAATGGACAGGTAGATAACATTTGTATGGGGAAGTGTGTTAACAATGAGTAAGTCATTTTTAATAATATGGATGATTTGTTTAAGCTGTCAGCCTAGGCAATGCTCTTTTTAATGTAATCACTTTTAATAAAAGAACAAGAACTGCCCTGTCCTGATTTACCCTATTATCTTTAAAATCGCTCTTTGTAGTGTCTCGTACAATGGTGTTATCTTCTCTTGTACCTCTGTTGGGGTTCCTCAAGTCTCTGTCCTAGACTCCTTACAAATTTCTCTGTATATTTCCTTGATAAACAAATTAATTCATATGGTTTCCAGTACTACCTCTATTTTAATTTTATTCGGTTATATATCTGCTCCTCCAATCCCAACCACAATTGTTCAACTCAGGTCTCATCTTGTATGTTAGTTATTTCTGATCATTTTCTATTTCATCCCCTCTCTCTCTCTCTCCTGAACCACAGACTTATCTCTGATTTAGCCCTGTCCTTTACTCCTCATATCCAATCAATAAACAATCACCTTAGGAATGTTTAAAAAATTTTTGATTCAATCTATCATCATGTCATATATTGACTACTGTAACTCTCTGTTAATTGTCATTCTCATCTGTCTCCCCTGTCACTTCCCAGTAAATACTGCTGGTCATATATGTACATTTGTGCTCTTCCACTGCCATGCCACTCTGTCAGTCAGTACAGTGGCTTCTGCTACATTGCATAATAAAATGATAACTAAAGTTCCATTCAAAGCAGTTCATAAGTCTGCTGCACTCTACATATCTAATCTCAAAGTACTCTACTCAGTTTTCTCCTTCACGTCTTACTTATCATGTGCACGCAGTCATAATTTACCCTATTATCTTTAAAATCGCTCTTTGTAGTGTCTCATACAATGATATTATCTTCTCTTGTACCTCTGTTGGGGTTCCTCAAGTCTCTGTCCTAGACTCCTTTCAAATTTCTCTGTATATTTCCTTGATAAACAAATTAATTCATATGGTTTCCAGTACTACCTTTATGTTAATTATATTCGGTTATATATCTGCTCCTCCAATCCCAACCACAATTGTTAAACTCAGGTCTCATCTTGTATGTCAACCATTTCTGTTCATTTTCTATTTCTAATTCATCCCCTCTCTCTCTCTCCTGAACCACAGATTTATCTCTGATTTAGCCCTGTCCTTTACTCCTCATATCCAATCAATAAATAATCACCTTAGGAATGTTTAAAAAAATTTGATTCAACTATCATCATGTCATATATTGACTACTGTAACTCTCTGTTAATTTCATTCTCATCTGTCTCCCCTGTCACCTCTCAAGTCCATAGTAAATACTGCTGGTCATATACGTACCTCTGTGCTCTTCCACTGCCATGCCACTCTGTCAGTCAGTACAGTGGCTTCTGCTACATTCCATAATAAAATGATAACTAAAGGTCCATTCAAAGCAGTTTATAAGTCTGCTGCACTCTACATATATAATCTCAAAGTATTCTACTCATTGTGTTCTTCTCAGTTTTCTCCTTCACGTCTTACTTATCATGTGCCTACAGTGAAGACATTGCAAGAGCTATACCCCTTCACTCAACCTTTAGTACAATTCTCAATTGCTTATCTATCTCTCTACTTAGTGCAACAGGGACTTTTATATCAGTTAATCCAGGACACCAAGTTCAATTCTTACAAATCATAGTACAAGTTGTTTATAGTGCAAGTTGATCCAGGGACTCATCCGATTGATTTTGGAGTCAGGAAGGAATTCCCCCCCCCCCCCGAGGCAAATTGGAGAGGCTCCAGATGGGGTTTTTTGCCTACCTCTGCATCAACTGGCAGTTAGGCAGGTTGAAAAAAAAAGTTAAAAGGTTGAACTTGATGGACGAGTCTTTTTTCAACCTAACTTACTATGTTACTATGTAACTATGATACTATGTAACTACAACTAGCAGTGTTATAGCCAGTTTTGCCTCCAGTAGGGTTATGCCTAATCCATGATCCTTAGGCCTACATAGCACAATACTAAAGGAAATAAAATGATAGCTCTTCTGAGAAAAAAATTTATAATCAGACTTGACTTCAACTATTCAGACAGTGGAGTCCGTTTACTAAAGTGCGGTAAATCAGACTTTTAGTTTCCGCATGTTATCGCTGAGAATATTTTTCCGCCAGAATATTCGCAGCGACAGAAGTCGGAAGTCATTGCGATCACTTGCGGTAACTACTTAACGAACCAGCTTACGTTAGCGGTACTTTTAGCGAGTTGCAAATTTTCTGGTGCCAAATTAAGTTTTTGAGAATATTTATGCTATAAAATAGTCTTGTTTTATGGTGTTTATTATGGCAATTTTTACTGTGACATTTATGGTCAGAAATGCATCTTCAAAACTCATAAATGAATATACCATCCAACAACATTACCAGAGTAACATCAATTAAACATTTATGCATCATATAAACCCTTCTGCCAATAGAATCATATGAACAAGAAATCATACCAGTCAATGTCTTTGCTTCCTATAAATGCACAGTTTAATGTAGCCAATCACAGTGAAACCAAAAAAGCGTAGAGGCTGACTAATCCTTGGACTGTGATGCCCGTTGCCAATAATACGCCTCTGAGCTGAACTGCTGCTGTTGCAACAGATAGAAGCAGAATCCAAAAAACCCTGTCAGCAATAGCTACAGATCTCTCTCCTGCCAGCAAAGAATGATGAGTAAAAAAAAAAAAAAAAGTATTATGGGATATTTCCTGCTCCTTGAGAATTTTCTGGCGAAAAAATACTTTACCGCAGGTTAGTAAACTGGCAAAAACATATTTGCCGACAAATTTGTCTATATTTTGTGCGCATATTTTTACCGCACTTTAGTTAACTGATCCCTTTGTTTATGAAAAATTTAACACACATCCAACATTAAAGAAGCAGTGGTTCCTAACACAAAACTAACAGTAGTAGATTCACATTAACCATGTCTGATTACTCCACTTCAGGGTGGTCCATGAGATTCAGAAATAAATTCTCGTCTTTATGCCTGTTGCCTTAAAGATGTTCGGTCATCTTCATTTGAAATATTAGAAAGTCATACCATATGGTGGGGGGGCATTTATATTAATTCATTTATTCCACCAAGATGTGAAAACTATGACTTATACTGAAATACATCACATCATTATAGTTTATATATGTAAAAAGGTAATTATTAAGACATATACTCCTGGTCAAATCTTTTCTGTAACTTAAAGAAATCTTTCACACTTTTCCCAAAACGTTCCTTTAGTTTTTATTTATGACAAGATGCCTTCATTGACAATATTGCAGAATAAAAGGCAAAACAAACTTACAAAAGAGGACACGTAATAATATAGATAATGAGCAAATATTGTAAAAGTGCATATTATGCATCAGAAGAGTAGAACAGTGAATAATATTACACTTTGTATAACATAACATAATGTTCACTTTGTATATACAAAGGCCTTTGATTTATGTTGCTTTTTATCCAAGCCTTGTCAAAAGCACTGTAATGTACCATAATTTACTGAGAATGGCCCAAAAAACATAGAATTCTTGCACAATAATGCAATCAAAGCTTATGGATAACTGGTAAAATATGTCTTGTAGATAAATTGACTTTAATCTTGTCCCATTCTGCACTGACAAAACTGAAATAGGATTTTGAATAAATTTTTCCCCCCTAGCCTTCTGGTATGTTATAAAATGTCAAAAAGCTGTGGATTCCTACATAGCACAATATAATTAGTATTATGATTAAGCTGTCCAGTGAGAGCTTTAGAGAGAGTTGGTAATAAACTGAGCTTATTATATTTTGGTGCGTGTCTAAATATGTAATCATTCATAGAAGCCCTGAACCTACTTCTCCTAGGAGCAATTGGTTATTAGGAACAAGAATCTGCAATTTCTCCTTCATGAATATTATGGTTAAAACATTAGTACCTCTTTGAATAGTCCATATTAATAACTTAGGGGGTATTTATTAAAACGATTTTTTTTTAAAAATCGACCAAACTCCGAATGGCCTTAATTTACTAAAAACGGAACAAAAAAAGCATGTGCAGGAAAAGTTTTGCCAAAATCAATCTGCCATTGACTTCTGCATGACAACAGGTTTTCGCTGGAGTATTTTTGGATTCATATTTGTCGCAGAAAAAGTTGTGCTTTTTTTCCTGCGACTTTTTCCGAAATTTTGGGACAAAAATCCAGAGCAGAAAATTTCAACCTTCAATAAATATGCCCCATAGTCTATAAAAGTTACCCAGAATACAAGATAGTAGGAACACTACTCACTCTATTCTTCCAGCACTTTGCCTTTTATTACACCAGAAAATGACTTGTGCAGTGAATTCAACATTTTAGGGGGATAAACCCTCCCTTAATCCGAATGTTTTAAGTGAATGTTGTTCCTACTTTCTTGTATACTGGTTAATGGTGATGCCCTGTAAGGCATCCAGGAAACCAAAGCACTACTAAGGAGTACAGGTGAAATATATATATATAACTATAAAAAATAGGGGTATTCAGGGGTGCTTCGCCAATGAGACGAGTTGAGGCTGTTGCCTCAGGCGGCAGCGCCCCACTAGGTACCAGGGGCAGCAAAAATGCTGCTCCTGGTACTTTAAGAGCGAATTTCCAGGGGGGGGGAGGCGGCGGAAGGGCCAGGATCGCCCCTGGGGGTATTGAAACTATTATCTGGAATACTTGGGACCTAGGACTTTCCTAATACTGTGTATTTCCATAATTTTGGAGCCTTAAGGCTTCGAAAAACATTAAAGGGGTCATTTAAAAAAAGGTGCTGAGTATGTTACCGATGACAATGGTCATCTGTTTAAAAGCAAATGTTTTATTTGTTGCTATGGGCTTCTGTCTTTGGGCAAACCCAATGGGTTTATTACATATGGAAGAAAATCATTAAAATGCCCATTAAGATTATTTTGCCACCAACATGACTTGT
This sequence comes from Xenopus laevis, assembly GCF_017654675.1. Lineage (NCBI taxonomy): Eukaryota > Metazoa > Chordata > Amphibia > Anura > Pipidae > Xenopus > Xenopus laevis. Next base: position 36,019,192 of record NC_054378.1, on the reverse strand, counting down.
GCATAGGCAGGTGTTCAAAAGGGATCTTTAAACCTTCATTAACTACTGATGTGTGACTAAATAAATCAATTTTTAATGGCTTTTTCTATTACTGCAGAAGCCATTAACAGCAATGATTTTTAACAGACTGAGGGAAAACATTTAGCAGTTGATAATTTTGTTCTCTGCTATTGTAAGTGTTAGTGGTAAAAAAACATTTTTAAAACGTGTTCAGTTTCAGACTAGCCCATCGGCATACAAGGAAAACTCCCGGTGGGCCCAGGTGTCAGTGGGCCTCTTGCTTCTAACCATTTAGCATATTTCATGGTCATTCCCTATTTCTTTATGGAGAAAAATGCTTAATAATGGAAGACTATAAAAAGTAGATATAAAATACTAGGAGAATAGGAGAGGAGGAATAATAGTTTGGAAGTGGGTCCATGATCTAAGGTTTTCTGGACCAGGGTCAAAGGTTTTCTGGTGGGCCCCTGGCACCCCAGTCCGACACTGAACGTGTTTCAATGCAAAGTTGTTCATGTGAGACCTGTGTGGGGCAGTCCTTATATATAATATACAGTATGTGTCTCCACTTCATTGCAGGAGTGCTCCTGTTTTTCCCAAAAGCTCCAGGTGAGACAGGCCTTACAATGAACTGCCTGAACATTCCAGTATAAGGAATAAGTGAGGGATATCTGCAGTTGTGGCAAATGCCTACTCAGAACTGTCCCATGTGTAATAAATGTTAGATGTTTGGTAACTGAGTATTTATTAGTAGAAGTGTTGCGTAAGGATGAACACATTTTTTGCCTGATACAGATTTGCAATGAAATTTGTTTTTCTCCATGCAGAAAGAAAAAAAAAAGCCCATTAAATCCAATACATTTGGCACAAAAAAAAACATTTTTACATTTACATTTTGAGAAAAAGTTCAGAGAAAAATGTTCATTGACTCCAATACATTTGGTACAAGGAAAAACACAGCAAAAATGGCAAATGCATTTGGAGAAATTTTGGCAACATTTCACCATTTCCCAGTTTTTTTGGGGATGTAGTTAGCAAAATAACTTGGGATTGGTGTTGGGGAGCAACACAAACATGGAGAAATACCCTGTGGGTGCCAAATAAGGGCTGTGGTTGGTTATTTGTTATTCCATTTGTGGACTGGCATCTACTTGACAGTACACCTAGTTTTTATGCAATTAAAAATAAGCTCCTGCTTTGAGGCTATTGAGATCAACATCCAGGGGTTAGTGAGTGGCATGTTGCTCACAAGAAACTAGTTGGAGATCAGTGGATTAGAGTAACAAACCAGACCAAGTTGTCACTTGCATAGATTATCCTTTGCCTGTGCTTACAAAAATAAACTTTGTACTAAGCAACAACAAAAATGGATTTTGATTTTAATTTAACCCTTTAAGGAATTATAAATTGATATTGAAATGTAATATTCAAATTATGAATTACGACATATAGAGATCATGCTATATGTCTTAATTTCCACTGTGATTAGAGACAATCTTCTTATTTCAGCAAGGTAAGCATGCATTATTTGAGAGGATGATTTTTTTTTTATTAATCCATTCGGTTACTATGAATATGTATACAATACAAAATATTCCTTAAATATAAGTGCATACTGCATTTAAAATATAAAATCCAAGAGCAATTTGCAAACATATTTTGTATACTATCTTCTGTTACACTGCTGACTGCTGTTGGAACCAACCTTCTTCTCCCTTAGTCCTGTAAAATAATCACACAGACATTTCCAAACACAGCCTATTAAGCCTGTGTTTTGTAACCATGCCCTTTGCTTAAACTAAAAGTGCCGTTCAGCTGTCTGCTAAGAGCTGGTACTTCTTGATGACGAGAAAAGAACTGACAGGGTTTGGGCTGACTTATGAGCCAGTGCCCTTAGCTTATGTCTAACAAGGACATTCTTGTGTGAAGTATAAATATTTCTTGCCAGCTTACATCTGTCACAGTAATGATCAAATAAAAAAAGTACTACTTACACAATATGCCTAACAAAACAATAAATATATTAACCTCTATTGTATTCTGTATAAATAATGCTAGAATAACTTCCATTCAGCCTCCAGCTGTGTCAGTTTTTTTTTTTTTTTGCTATGTTTGAAATTGTTTGGAATTGTAGTTTATGAATTTAATGACCATCTCAGTTCTTGCATTTTATAATGATAAATCTCTTAATGTATGATCTGCTTAAACATTGCTGCTTTGCATACAGTTGCCCATATATTTCTTATTTTGCCTGCTTCCTGTGTGCCTTTTTGTTATTCATTACGTTGACGACAGTGTTTGAGATCTGGATAGCAAAGGCATGTATGGAACGGTGCTATCAATGTCATTGTAAATACATTTGGGTTAGTTGCATTAGCAAAACCACAACAATGCCAGTACCTTCTCAAGACCAAAGGTACACATGCTAGAGCTGGAAACAGGTCTAGTAACATGTGAAGGCCTGTTTATCAACAGTCTCATTTTAGCGGTTTTAGAGGTTTTTGAAACCATGACTAAACTCACTTTCCCTAAAACCATAAATGTTTTGAAATTCAGTAAAAGATCAGATTTGAAAAAGCACAAACGGAAAAAGTTTTGAAAACCGCAACTTTTCCAAATTGTTGCTCAATAACTACGACTTTTTCATATTGGCAAAATGCCAGCATCAAAAACACCCCAAAAACTCTAAAACCACGAATCAAAGAAAGATCTTACAATTTTAAAAGGGACATCTGACATTGACTTCTAAATGATTTAACAGGTTTTAGCTGGAGTGCTTTTAGAATTGTTGCAGATTTGCAGCAAAACCTGATCAGAAAAAAGCAGCGGTTTAATAAATCAACCCCATAGTATCCATAACAGCAAGTAGCATTTTCTGATCACCTGAAATAAAACATCATACAATGGTTACTAGACCAAGCACAATATTGTGCCTACTATTACATTACCTTATTGTATTACTGTTCCTATAGCCCAAACAAAAATACTAATTATGTTAAGAGGTATAATTACTTGCTGCATTTGTTGATGCCTTTTTTGAATCTCCTAACCAATTGTATGTCAAAAATTATAAGGAAAAACCATTACCCTATATACTCGAGTATAAGCCGAGTCTTTCAGCACCCAAAATATGCTGAAAAAGTCTACCTTGGCTTATACTCGAGTCAGTGCTGAAAAACTCGTCTTAAACTGGTTTGGAATCTACAAGAATCTACAAGAACTGTGAAAGACAACAGGGCTCACGCCACCCCCCTCCTCTCCTCTAGACCCATGGTTTACTTACTGCCGTGATCTCTGGCGGGCCCAGTGGGGGGAGCGGGCCACTGTTGCATTCATCGGGCTTGGTCCTTTGGTGCGGTGCTGCCCGGGTCATGTTCTTGGGGGGTGCCACCTGCGGTGGGGGGTGCTGCAGTGCACTCTGCATGGTGCGGGAGTGGTCTCTCCTTTGGTCCGGGGGGTGGGGCTTCCCTTTGGTGGCACTGCCCGGTGTGGCCTGTTTCGGGGTGGGACTAGCGGCAACTGTGTGTGGGATGGGTTGGCTGGCTGGCGGATTGTGGGGGGACTCTTTGCTGCTGGGCATCGTGTTGTGCATGTTGGCGGTCGGGGGATGTTCTTTGCAGGGTGGGAGAGGTTGTGATTCTGGGCAGCATTCTGATGGTGTGATTGCAATTGCACACTTTTAAAAGTGATTCATTAAAAAAAGAAGTCTACCAATTACCCAGCGTTCCAGCGCGGATCACTTCTACTATAATGTCACAGCCTCGAACTCGATTTGAGCCGATGATCTCAAAAGGGCAACACAAGTTCTTAAAGAGGAAATGCCGTCAGGGTTAGTATTTTTCATGGAAAAACAAGAAGCTGGTACAGTGAGTTTTAGATTTGGACATTGGTAGAGTAATTCTAAAAATGTAGCAGGGTATTGATTTTCTTTTCTTGTCTTCAGGAGGTAAATCAACTCATATAGTCGAATAAAAAATAGCTGAACCCTTGACCCTTTTCCCATAACCTCTAAACATAACTGGCTATAACAATTATTTAGAATAGAAAATGCCTATTTTTACAGCATTGAAAAGTCTATGTTTACCTGCTGCATTTCTCAGCTTTTGTAGGTAAAATTATTACCTCGGCTTATACTCGGGTTGGCTTATACTCGCGTATATACGATAAATGTATTTTGTAAAGAATTACAGTATAGTTTCATAGATTTTTTTTAAAGGAATTGTTCACTAGCCTTGCAGTTTGTAGTTTGCTGTAGATAGGCATACAGTATTTTGGATTAATCAGAATGTGTACTTTAGAAAATACATGGTTTTCTGGGCTTGACTCACTAATTTGCCACTCTTATCCCACATAAATCAGGCAGTATTTATTTGGGTAATAGAAATATCTGCTATGAAAGGTGTATGAACATCATTTTGGGGTGTCTAAACGCCAGCTACTTTGGTAATACTATGCACAATTGGCATCAAACTGTTCAGTGGACCCCTGGAATTGATATTTTTTCTTTGTACCTTATGCTTTGTGGGAGATATCATGCTAGAAAGTGGAAGCTTTGAGGCGATTTTCTGGCATTTCATCAAAACAATCAACTTCTGGAAAGCATTGTGACTAGTTTGAAGTAAAAAGACATAGCCACCCATTTTGGATTCACCTGTGTACTTTTGGAAAATGTATGGTTTTTTTGGGAGGGGGAAAATATTTCTTTGTGTTTTTACCCTCCCCCCAAAACAGCAGTAAATGTGTTGATTTTTCAGTAGCAAAAGTTACCTCTGGGACAATTTGTATGTGCTAACAACATTTTGGTGTCTCTAAGCTTCAGCACCTGAATGTGTACTTTCCAAAAATATATGGTTTTGGGGGGATCAACGTATTTCTATGTGTTTTTTTTTCCCCAAAAAATGTAGTACATGTGTTGATTTTTTAGTAGCTGCAGTGACCTCCAAGGCAATCTGTATGCACTAACTTCATTTTGGGGTCTATAAGCACCAGATACTTTGGTAATTCCATGCACAATGGGCATCAAACTGTTCAGTGGACCCCTGGCATTCATATTTATTTACATGCCTAAGTATATACTAATGTAATAATGATAAAAAAAACATAAATGAATTAGTAAGAGCCGCCCACCCATGACAGGTAATAGTCTGTGTAAAGGGACAAATAAAATATAAAATGTCAATTGCAACCCCAGTTTTCTAATACGCAGAGACTAATCCTAAGCCAGGTGGACGCAGGAGGATAATTGGTGGTCCAATAAACCACTGTACTTACGGTAAACCTGTACTTATGGTAAATGCCTTGCCAAGGATATAAAAACTTGGACAAATAGGCGTGATACTTGAAGCTCTTTATGTCATACTTGTTAAGTATGACATTGTGACAAGCTTTCCAAGACTCCTATGTTTTGCGTGTACAGTATATGCTTTTTTATTTTCAGTATCCAAGTATAATATAAATGCGAGTTATTCATTAAGAGGCATATTTATTATGCTGTGTAAAACTAAATTTGGACAAAAACCGGTGTAAAAAAGCTGTGGAAAATATTTGGTGAATTTATCAAGATGTGTTTTATTTTATGCCATGCAAACACCAGATTTATTGTCGTTATTTTACATTGCATCTGGCAGAAGTAAAATTTACGACATTGTTTACACCGTGAAGCCTGATGATGTGTGGTGTATTATCCTGCCATTTATTACACCACATAATAGAAATGCTGGTTGCCATTCTGCTTAAGAGATGTGATAACCGGTAGCTCAATCTCATGTGAGCCTGCAGCTTTCTTTAGACAGAGGAGAAACTGCACACATACACCATGTTTTTCTTGCTTCAAGAAGACAAAACTTTATTAACACTTCTGCATTAGCAGACACAGATCATGTTACATGACACTGGGGGTCATTTATAAAGTTAGCGCAATGCATATTTTTTCGCAAATGGTTGTATTGCTCAGTTTTGTTGTATTATTGGTTGTAAATGGTTGTATTATTCAGTTTTTTCCTGAATGCTAAAATATTGCACTGCTGTTCCTGTCTTTCTATTTTTTGTGAATTTGCATTGAGAATAAATTTTCGCAAATGGTTTGCAAATGAGACGTGTATTTGCTTGAGTGCGCCCACTGTGCAAGGTTGTTGTGCATGAAAATAGTATTGACAGTAACTTAAATTTGCAGTTTTGTGAATATTTTCTCTGCCACCAAGGTTGTGTCATAATTCAAACGAAGAGTGCGCAAATAATATTCGCAATTTGCAATTATTGCCATATTTAAAAAGCTATTGTAGGCATTTGCAGTGTGAAAAAAATACACAATTCTCTTATTCAGCTTTATAAATGTAACCATGTGCAGGGCAAATATATTCACTGTGCGAACCAATCTGCCCTGTGCAAGGTTTATAAATGAGCCCGACTGCGTCAGTATCAGATTACTGTGGAATCTGTATGAGAGTACACACATTAATACATTTCTTAACACCCCCACTTGCTCTCATACTACAGAAAGACATATTTGTCATAAATGTATTGTGCATTGATTTATACTCCAAATAGGTAATGTACAAATGTAAAATACAAGTTTAAACTTTTTTACTGGCTTAGTCATAACATCTGCTACCATTTTGTTTGTAGAACAATTCTCAAGAGTTATCTTTCCCATTTTTAGTACAGATCTAAGAAAATGGTATTTGATATCAACATGTTTGCACCTTTGATGACAAACTGGGTTATTTGCAAAAGCTATTGCACCTTGATTATTTTCAAATTTTTTTACTGTCTCATATTGACATTTACTGTCCATTTCTTTGAGTAACTGCACAAGGTATAAACTCTCCTTTGTGGTAGCAGCCTATGCTATATATTCAGACTCACAGAAAGACTTTCAAGAAATCAGTGCACCATTTCTGGATAGACTAAAACAATATGCTGTTGTGCTTCTTCTGCCATTTAGGTCTGAGGCCCAACTAGCATCACTATATGCCCCAAGTTTTAAGTTCTCCTTACATTTTCTGTAGCTCAACTCAAAACCAATAGTACCTTTCAAGTATGTTTCAGTTCCATATGCATTGCTTTTTATTGCACAGACCCATCTACCCCCCCCCCCACACTGCATTTTTACCTTCTGGTAGAGTGATCAGTGTGAACTTATCATTCTTGTCATGAATGGCACCCTAAATCCAGAACAAGTGCTAGGCTCCCTGGTCTCAGCTCTGCTTCCGTCTGTAGCAGCCGCCTTTCACTTCGGGAGTAGTCCTACGCTAATCGGATGCTGCAAGGTCTTAATAAGAGGGGAGCCAAGCAAGAGTTCTGGATGAGCAAAGGGGCACGATTGTTTACCAGGGATTTAGGATGGAAGGCCACACTACTCAGGAGGAACAAACAGAATACTGTGGTCGGACAGGCCGGATTGAGGAGACAAGAACTATTTGGCATGCGTCCCTGTAGGAAGCGTGGTGGGCGTCTCCACTGGCCACTAGACCACCAGGGTAAGCTATCATTACAATTCTCTTTTAGTGAATCTATTTCATATTTCATTGCATTAAGCCATATCCGTGACTGGGGTGAAGTTTGTGATACATCATGTTCTCTGTAACAGTAGTCAATGTTTGTCAGTATCTGATCATTACAATCTGACTTTAGTACATAGTCATCTAAGTACTGTTTTTCTGTCCCTTTTTGGGGTATCTTGTACAATGGCTGAGTTGTATTTGGCCATTATCATTACCCTCTGCACTCTCAACTTCAGATACTGTAACCTTCCCTGGATTTGGGTTTAATATAGGGCACACACACCTTTCCCTATAAATGTTATCATCAGCAGTCACACTCTTTGTAATGAACTTTACTAGCATGTGTTTAAATAACTTTCCAGTGCTTGGCTAATACACCAGGTATGAGGGACTATTTTTGTCATATCCTACAAAAATTCCCTTTTTACACTTTGAGTCTAGTTTCTTTCTGTCATACTGGTATGCGAAGCATTCTGACCCAAAAGTTTTCATCTTTGATAGATTATGTTTTCTCCCAGTTAGCATATAGTATGGAGTTTGCCTTAAACGATTGTTAAAACACCTGTTGTCAATCATAGCAGTAGTCATTACTGAATATGTCCATAACACTTTCGACAATTTACTCTCAAGTAACATACACCTTGCCATCTCAAATAGTCTTGGGATGAGTAAGGTGCTTAGGTCTTACTAAGCAGTGACTGAAAGATCTTTGCCATAAATTCTGTGCCATTATTAGGCTGTATACATTTGATAGTCCCATAGGGAGCAGTATCAGCAATGAACTTTTCTGTGGCTAATACTGTATCACTCTTATTTTTCAGAAAGTACACAAATACTGCACCAGAGTAATCATCAGTAATTGCTATGACACATCTAAAACCATCTTTTGCATATTAGCTTTATGGGGCCTTCTAAATTAGTGTGTACTAGTTCAAGTGATTGTTTGGCACGGGTGTCTGACTCTCTGTTTCTGTTCTGAACAAATTTTCCCTGGGTGCAAATTTCACAATTTAGGTTAGACTTATCAACCGTTAAAGAGATACGGACACCAGAAATTTAACCTTTTTTTTACATCTACTATAAAATTGACTTTGCATGCTTCTTATAATGTTGCCATAAAATATTTGCCCAATGCTTTTACATTGCCTATCTGACTCTGAGGGGGCTGCCATATTTGTGCAGCAGGAGTCAGCATTAGAAACTTTAAGGGTAGGACTACACAGACATTTTTGGTGCGATCCGACGAGATCCTAACTGACAGGCTGAGATGGGACAGACAGGTTGGCAAAACAGTCAAGTTTAGGAACTTCAACTACCAATTACTTACAAACACAAACCTCTTGGCAAAAAATAATCAGCATGACCTATAGGTAACGTTTAATGTACATAGTAAAAAGTTTAAAAAGTAGTTTTTTTGTGTCAATATCACTTTAATCTTCATTCCATCAACTATGCTTTGTAGGTTTAAAAGATCATCATAATTACAGTGACCAAGGATTTCATGCCAGGTTTGAATATCATAACAACTATGACAACTGTCACCAGTCTCATCAAAAGCGTTCAAATAATAAAGTTGATTATATTTCTTAATGGTGAATTTGGAACCGTTCTTAGGGATCAGTTCACTCCCATCTTGCCGAAATTTTACAAATGCTCCGTTGCTGCTTCAACAGAGAAAATGTCCTATGGATATGTGGGGATATACAGTGCATTTAGTCTTAACTCTGTTCTCCTTGCTGTCAGTCAGGCACACTTCTGCGTCACCTCTCCTTAGTGCTACACCAGAAGTCTTTTTAAAGGGATCCTGTCATCGGAAAACTTGTTTTTTTCAAAACACATCAGTTAATAGTGCTACTCCAGCAGAATTCTGCACTGAAACCCATTTCTCAAAAGAGCAAACAGATTTTTTTATATTCAATTTTTAAATCTGACATGGGGCTAGATATTTTGTCAATTTCTCAGTTTCCCCTGGTCATGTGACTTGTGCCTGCACTTTAGGAGAAAAATGCTTTCTGGCAGGCTGCTGTTTTTCCTTCTCAATGTAACTGAATGTGTCTCAGTGGGACATGGGTTTTTACTATTGAGTGTTGTTCTTAGATCTACCAGGCAGCTGTTATCTTGTGTTAGGAAGCTGTTATCTGGTTACCTTCCCATTGTTCTTTTGTTTGGCTGTTGGGGGGGGAAGGGAGGGGGTGATATCACTCCAACTTGCAGTACAGCAGTAAAGAGTGATTGAAGTTTATGAGAGTACAAGTCACAAGACTTGGGGCAGCTGGGAAATTGACAATATGTCTAGCCCCATGTCAGATTTCAAAATTGAATTTAAAAAAAATCTGTTTGCTCTGTTGAGAAATGAATTTCAGTGCAAAATTCTGCTGGAGCAGCACTATTAACTGATTCATTTTGAAAACATTTTTTTTTCCCATGACAGTATCCCTTTAACGTCTGTCAAATCCATGTACTGACTCTCGGTTTGAATGTCTCATGAAATCTTTTAAACTTTGTAATGTTTGTAATTATATGCGATGTTGCACCTGTATCCACCATTACTGCCTTTGGTGTTAAACTGTTTGACTGCCTCTAACTTATTTTGAAGGCAAACGTTTGCTCTGTCATCAGCTGCTTGCTCAACTGTTTCTCTCATAATCAGACTTTTATCATCCAAAAATTTAATTAACTTAGCATAAGCCTCATATTTTATGATAGCTTCTGCGGATTTCCAGTGAAATTCACGAAACGGCATGAAACGCAAATTTTTATGCGGCATCAAATTATTTTCCACGCCGCCGACAATTCTGACGCCCATTAAAGTCACCAACATCAGAATCGTCTTTTGATGATAGTGAATTTTTCGCAAATTTAATCGCCGGCGGTGAAATGAGGAAATTCACCGCAAATTTGCGGCTGGCGAATAAATTCGCCCATCACTACTCATATTAATTACTTCTGTCCTCATCCAAGTTTGTGTCCTCTGTGGGTTCACGAAGGATGGTTTTTCTAAGATTCGCTTGTGGCCTAGAAACGTTGTCTCCCATAGTTCATAGTTCTTTTCATCACCATCAAAAATCAGCCTGCTCCATCAGTTTCCTCCCTCTCTCCAGGGCCCATAACCTGTTGCCATTCTGCTTAAGAGATGGGATAACCGGTAGCTCAATCTTATATGAGCCTGAAGCTTTCTTTAGACAGAGGAGAAACTGCACATAGACATCATGCTTCTCTTGCTTCAAGAAGACAAAACTTTATTAACACTTATGCATTAGCAGACAACAATCATGTCACATGACACTGTGTCAGGAGGCCAACCCTTTCGAGCAGAGGAGCAGAACTTTCATTTGAAGTAGCGTAGGTGGTTCTTCATAGTAAGAACAGTGGGGTTGTGGATTGCACTGCCAGGTGATGTTGTGATGGCAAATTATGTTAATGCCTGTAAGAGTATCTTGTATGTATGTATAACTTGGATGATTTCTTGCACTAGCATAATATAAAAGGCTATTGTGACAACATTGACTTATTCTTTAATGTCTGAGGCACTATCGAAGAGTAGGATTCCTAGGGTTTCAGAATGCCAGTGAATCTTATTTGGAAGAATTCATTTGAACTTGTTTATTTGCATTTGTTGCATTTTCTTGTGGGGAAAGTAGGTAAAAAGTCACAAAATTTACACAGGGTCGAATATCTCATAGCCACCAATAGACCAGTAAATATAACATGCTAATTGGAAACTATGGATTACTTGACATGATGCATACTTTATTGATTTACATTGGAGTTCTAACCAACAGTGATATTCAATGTTTTAGCCCAAAAAGAACCAGGATTAACAATAAGTCTAACATTGCAAATTTATTAGGAGACATTTATGGTAGAAAGTAAAATAGTAAAAGGAAGACTTTTATGTTTTTAGTTATTTATTTTTGTTCACTGCTCTAAGACCATTGTTTCCTTCAAGATCTCATCCATAGCTATTTTATTTCTTTCCAGTGTACAGTAGTTCATATCTATGTGGGCAAAATCCATTATTTTGTAAGCTATCCTTCATCAACTGACACAACAGTGTAAATATTTTCTTCCCAATGAGCAGTACTGCATCATAGTTTATTTCGATATAGCCATCCTTCCTGACTTTTATGAATTCAGTATAACGGACCACATGAGATTGGATTTTATCTGCGACTGTGCGCATTATGATTTTTTCCTTTGATCTAAAAATAAATAAATAATTCAAAACATATGAATTAACAAAGCTAAGGTTATAAAACAATTCCAGTTTTTCACTTGAGAAAATATGTCATATGTCATTTTTATTAATGCTTTTGGTAGAAACCATTCCAGCAGATATGACGGATAGGAACAGGTGAGTTTATGAAGTCTCTGATTTAGAGGTAGGAAATTACATTTACACTCTGGGGTTTCTGTACTGATGGAATAAGTTCATTTTTCCATCTGAAGAAAGTAACTAATCCTAAAGGGAAACCAAAAAAGTTTAAAATTTGGGACAACACAAATTTGTTCTCCGTACAGGTGGATAATCCATCAGGACTAGAATTACACAGATGTGAAATGTGCTAAAGGTTTCTCAGCAAATATGTTTTTTCTAGTCAACTTATCGATTATAGACTATCTGAAAACAGATTACACAATTACACAGATATTTTGTCCTAGAAATGTGCATTTTTTCTTTACTCTTTATATGGCAAAAATGTTTTCCTTGACACTACCTCTGAATGTCCTAGGCAATAATAAATTATCTCCCATATCTCCCATAGCGAAGCGAAACGCCCCAAATTCGCCCATCACTACTCTTAAATAATAAAACAGTACCTTGTACTTGATCTAAACTAAGACATTATTAATCCTTATTGAAAGCAAACCCAGCTTTTAGGGTTTATTTAATGTTGAGATGATATTAAGCTATGAAGATCCAAATTATGGAAAGATCCATTATCCAGAAAATCCCAGGTCCCAAGAATTTTGGATATCAGGTCCCATACCTGTACCTCATTTCAGAGCAAGAAAGTAAAGTGAAATAACAAAATGGAGCAAAAGGTTACACCTAATATTTTTACAAAGTATATGAACGAGTACTAAAAAGCGTTAAAATGGTGACATAGAGTAGTACAGAATGCTAAAATTCTTAGGCTTCTAAGGAGTTAAAATAAAGAATTTATTTAATAAATATACAGTTGTGTTCAAATTAATAGCAGTGTTTTTAAAAAAGCGAATATAACTCAAAATCCTTACAATCACTTTTATTTCCATACATGCAAATGCATTGGGAACACTGCACATTCTATTCTAATTCAAAATATGAAGCAAAATGTATCAAATTTGTGTTATTCCTTTACAGAGCGTGAAGAAAAGGCAATATTAGGCTGTTTCAAAAAACAATATCAGTATCTACATGAATTTTTGGGTGTTTGATGCTGTTTTTCGCTCAAAAACTTGATAGATTTGATTTTTGCAAGTGACAATTTGAAGCTGTACGATGCGAATTGAAAGTTTTCGATTTTTTTGGTTTGTAAACAAGTTTTTCGTACCTGAAATTTTAGTAAATAAGCCAAATTCAGGGATGGAAGCTAAGTGGAGTTTGTTTCTTGTAAAATATAAGAAAAAAACAAGTTTTAATAAATAACCCACTCACTGTATAAACTAAAAAATGATTCAAGATTTTGCTTTGCTTTGAATCACTATTTAGTTGTATAAGCAATGTTTCTGAGAACTGCTGCACATCTGTGTTGGAGTCGACCAACTTCTGGTACCTGTTACATTCCACAATTCTTCTGCATTTCTTGGTTTTGCCTCAGATACAGCATTTTTGATGTCACCCAAAGTTTTCTATTGGATTAAGGTCCGGGGGTTGGGCTGTCCACACCATAACGTCAATCTTGTTGGTCTGGAACCAAGATGCTTGTTTAATGGTGTGTTTGTTGTCTTGTTGAAACTCCCATTTCAAGGGTATTTCCTTTTTGGAATATGGCAACATGACCTGTTTTGAGAAACAGCCCCATATCATGATGCTTGCACCACTGTGCTTCGCTGTCTTCACAGTGTACTTTGGCTTAAATTTAGTGTTTGGGGGTCATCTGACAAACTGTCATCTGACTCAAAAAGAACAATCTTGCTTTCATCAGTCCACAAAATGTTGAGTCCTTTCTCTTAAGGCCAGTCAATGTGTTCTTTGGCACATTGTAACATCTTTAGCACGTCTTTTTTTTTCAACAATGGGACTTTTTGGGGCCTTCTTGCAAATAGCTTGGCTTCACATAGGCATCTTCTAATTGTAATACTACTCACAGGTAACTTTACACCTTCTTTGATCTTCCTGGAGCTGATCATTAGAGTCTTTGCATTTTCTTCCACGTCTTTCAAGTTTTGGTTGCCATTTGAGATCATTTTAGCTGAGCAGCCTACCATTTTCTGCACGTCTTTATATGTCTTCCTCTCTCCAATCAACATTTCAATCAGAGTACTCTTCTGAACATTATCTAGAACGACCCAGTTTACTCAGATTTTCAGAGAGAAATGCACTATAACCAGCATGCATAACATTTGCTGCCTTCCTTCCTTAAATAAGGGTCGTAATTGAAACCTGTTTTTTTCACAGAATAAATTACGTCACTTATTGAACTCCACACTGCTATTATTTGGAATTAGCTATTATTATTTTGACGGGGAGGTTAGTACTTTCAGGCTAGCTAGAGAAAAGCAGTGGCACATGAGTTCACTTTAGCATTGAAAGTTAGAGAGGGCTAGTGATTTTCAGTTGTCCCGACAAGCAGTGACTAGGTGGGGATAGCGCCCCTGAGGCAATTGCACCAGTGTTAGGAAATTGAACATTAAGGTATAGGTTTTGATAGAGGGGGCCTATGGTGGATGCTTGAGCTTTTTATGTGCAGTCACGCCAAAGAAAGGGGGAGGGAAGCTTTCTGGAACAGTTAACGGCACAAGTGATGAGCAAATTTTTTCGCCAGCCATGGATAAGCTGCAAAAATTTAGCATTTCACCATCTGCGACTTTTTTCCCTAAACTGCTGCAAAAATTAGTGTGGAAAATTTGCTCCAACAAAAAAGTCACACAACAAAAAAATGCTGAGCCCAAAAAAACTGCAGATTGACTTTAATGCATTAGGAAAAAAAAAACAATTGTTGCACACGTCAAAAGATTGTTGCACGGAAAAAAAAAATTGACGGCCATTGATTTGCGTTTCGCTAATTTTTCATTGTTTTGCAAATTTTTCACAGCAAATTTTTAGGTGATGTGAAACAGAACAAATTCACTCATTCCTAAATTGCACTCTGCTTGTGCATCCCTGCAGGACAGGAGCCCTGGAGGCCAAGAGAAGAAGAGAGAGAGATAGAAAGAGTGAGAATTTGCTTAATAACTATTGTGCAACTATAATCATTTGTCAGCAACCAGAGCCCCAGGTCTTAAGTCTGCCTCCCTTCTAGAAGCTGTTCACCAATATAATGCGCTTGGGTACATCGCACTTTTATGAAGATGGCTAATTATTTCAGCAAAGACCCTGTATGAGCATTTGACAAAAGTGGATGTCTGCCACCCACGGGTAGGCATTTTACAGGCTGAAACCATTCTGGGCATTTAACCAGTTGCAGCTCTAATATTAGTTTGATAATCAGGAATAGGAGTAAACCCAAACTGTATGCAATACTGCAGTGGCTGCAATAATAATAATACAAATATGTGCCAGTCTACAGTACACATTATTAGTCCATGCTACATTGAGTAAAAACCCATGCAAAAAATGCACCGTTTCAAAACTTTGTAATTCAGCTGGCAAAGGGGATGGTGCAATGATGCTTTGTAATGGGCGGCACTTTGACATCAGAGGGCAGTCCTGTAAAGTTTGGAGGAGTACCAGGTACATTGGGACTGAGGTTATAGAGTCACAGGCCAATAACTGAATGGAATGTTGACATGGTTTTACAATGCCAGAAAGGAAGCTTTAAACTTGACAGCCCTTCAAAACCAGAGGTGTCAATTCTAGAAATACATTTTAGTGAGTGTGTAAAATGAGGTTTGTGCTTAAAAAAATCTTGCAATGCTTTTTCCATGGTACAGTGTTTACTTGTAGTCCAGTCCCTGGTTTACTGGGAGCAGTGTGAGAAGAGCCGCTAATAAATTGTATCACTATCTCTGAAAAACCCTGTTGTGTGTTTGAACAATGCCATATGAAATAGCTAGTGGTGGGCGAATTTATTCGGCAGGTGCAAATTTGCGGTGAATTTTCGTGGTTAGCTGGCGGCGAATAAACTTGTGAAATTCTCGTGAAAATTCACCAGCACCGGCAAATAAACGAGTGAAATTCTCGTGAAAAATCACCGGCGCCTGCGAATCGCTTTTGTCAATATTCCTATTTTCACGAATTTCATGGCGAAATGGGACACATTAGCCCATCACTAGAAATAGCTACTGTTTTACAATCTTACCTTTAAAAACACTCCATGATGCATGGACGCTAATTATACATTAGGCTTATCTGAAAGGAGCAGAATATTGATAATTTGTGAATCTGAGACTGAGGGGACATAATTTGGGTCATGAATTTACTTACTCTACAGCTTTTAAAAATAGGGAAAGTTTACTGTTAAGATCATGAATAGTTGAACAGGCCTAAAACATCATGAATAGAATAACAGGCCGAAAACTCTCAGGTCAAGCTTACTATGATTTTTTTTTTTGTTTTACTTATATGAAATAACATTGCTTACTTTATTTTAACCGGAATTTGTTGATAAGTTGTTTTATCCTTGGAGACGTTTAGTACCAATGACAACAAACATTCTTCTTGTGTAGAAATAAGGGGGTGATAAGGAAAATGCATAATAGCATAATGATAATAATGTATGTGTAAAATGGTATAAAAGGGTATAAAAATTAATTGTACTAATGAAAGGAAAATACGCTTCTTTGTCCAGAGCTGTTGATGGCTGTTTTTGCTAATCTGCAGTGTTGGTGCACCTCCTCAATAAACCTGATCTTCTCAATTTGAGCATTATTCGTGTGACTAGGTGTGGTGATTACCAGAGAGATAAACTACAGAACTCTTCATTACTTTATATTTTAATCCATATACACATGGCGGCTCTCAACAGATAATATTTATAGGTACAGTAAATACATTTAAAAAACATTTAAATAAAACCATCTCATTGATCAAAGAACCAACCAGAAACTAAGGGGCACATTTATTAAAGGACAAATGTTTCTGGTCACAAAAAATCTGAAGAAGCAGCAGGAAAAAAATGCAACTTTTTTGGGATTATTAATCCTAAAATGCTCCAGCTAAAATTAACCTGTGGAAGTCATGTACTGTAGACATCAATAATCAATGTCCCTTTTACAACTGGAAGATGTTTGTTCAAAAAGTCATGATTTCCGATGAATTAGAAAAAGTCACACAATCTGAATTGTCGTGACTTTTCCCACACGTGCTTTCATTCAGATCTTTTAGTAAATTAAGGCCATTCATGGTTGGAACGTTGGTCGACTTTGTTTTTAAAAAAAAAAACAAGTTTTAAAAAATACCCCTCTTAGAATCTACTATGTCTGCAATATGTTTGCTTTTTGTGAAAGCCATAGATTTTATATTTGGTGGAACTCAGCTCCTCTATTCTAACTGTATTTTGTCATACCATACCTTTTTCTGTGGGTTCCCTTAAATTCTGCATTTGGTGTTAATTCACACACCTGCCAACATATTGACATACCTTAAAATATTAAATGCAAACTTTCAGGATGAAGAAACATTACAACAGATACATATTTGTTCTGCTTGTTATTAAAAGCTATTCAAATTATTTCAGATGTATTTCATAATGATCTCAAGGTCACAGGAATGTTCCTTATCGTATATAGAGAATCTATGGCAACATCACTGATCCAACCAATGAACATCTGTTATAAATACCAAAGAATGGAAAATGATGTATGATGTTACATTTTGCTTCTGTTCTGTTGAGCTGATTTTAAAACAATTTACTATGATTTTTCTTTGTCTCAATCTTTACAACTTGACATCTGGAGGAAATTAAGAGAGGATTATCCTTTATTCACTGAAGTACTCTGAACTAAACTTGCTAAGTAAAATGACATAATTCAACTTTCAACACATTATGTTCATGTTAAATGGCCATCATCCACCCATTACTAAAATAGTATTCTTCCCCCATTGCCAGATAACTATCATAACAATGCATGTTGAAGCATATTTCCTTGAGAGTTATGCCTTGCATCTTCCTAAGCCAACTGAATAAGATGTTAGACATCGCAAGCTGTTTTTGATGACTGGGAGTTGATAGTGAGTAACCTACAGCACTATTGTTTACCTGTTGACTGCCTAAGACAGATGGTGTGAATACATTAAAATCTAAAGTGTTCTTTGGAATGTTAATTTAAGGAATGCTTGATTAAGTTTTTTTTTACATGTTTATTTACATCATCGCAGCTATCTCATTAGTTATGTTTTTATTGCGGTTCTTTTGAAATATACCTTCCCATACAGCATACAGTTTGATTAATTTTCTTTATATAATTGAGTTTAAGGTTTGCATGTCTATGTATATGTTTTAACTTTTTTAATGTTGTATTAATGTTTGTCCAAAGTCTCGACAGATCTGTGACCTTCTGCTTATCCTTTGCATACTACAACAGTTTGTAAAATGAGGCAGCTGAGTCTTTCTCTCTCAAGATAAACAATATACCTGCAATAACAAATGAAGCAAGGCTCTCACAGGACTTTGTGTAATAATTTTTTTTCAACTTATTGCATAGTATTATGAGTGCCTTGCTTCATGCGATATTGTATATAAGCTTAATTTGCAATCAGGCACCTACTTAGGTAAGTGAGTGCAGCTATTTTTGTATATATAATATGTTAAGAAATAGATGGACTTTGTTCACTCTAAAGTCTAAAAAGACAGAACATGTGTTGAGAAACCTCTAAAACAGGGTTGGGCCTGGAGTGAAATCTTAGTCCAAAAACCGAGAGGCAAGCTGGTGGAGCTTGTTGGAGCAGTAATTTAAAATATTTGTATTTTATTGATCTAATTTGCAGTAATAGGGTATTTTTTTACAATATGCAAACCAACAAGTTGAAGTTCATTCTTTAATGAACTGACACTCAGAATACCTCACACTGTCAGGACTCATTGTGTCATCTGAACTAGAATGCTGAGTAGGAGGCCTCTTATACAAGTTTTCACGTAGTGTACACTTAAATGGAGATATAGAGAGACTGGTGATAGAGGGCTATGAGAGCCAAGAATCATTGACAAAATCTGGTTAAAGCTGGGTGAGACAAGCCGAGGTCAGGGGCAGGCAGGACGTATCAAAATGGTAGACAGGCAGGAGTCAAAACCAGAGAAGCAAGCAGAATCCAGACAAGGTAAAGAGGGATTATCCAAGAGGCAAAGTCAAACACAGTCTGTAACAGTAGTAACAAATAATAATACAAATACTATGGAGTTAGTTTGGATGCTATTACATAGTTAATTTTGTTTATAAAAAGACCATTGTGAATCAAGTTAAACCCTTCCACACAAACTCCCCATTGTGCTACACCAAGAATCTAGGTCTATGTTCACCAAATGAGCATTTTAAATGATCACTGAATCTGATTGTTAAATTAACCACACAATAGGTATGAGAGCCGTCTATTACTATTTGCCATCCATATTTATTATCTGACTCACACTTAAACAATCATTGTCATAAATGTCCATACATTTATTTGTGATTGATGGTGCCATAACCACAAAGAATGTGAAATGTTTTTCTCATAAATACAAAAGTGTTTTTGCCTTGGAAAAAAATAGAGAAATGTGCTATTGGAAAAATGGAGCAAGAATTGGCAGGGTTTTTTTTGCCTACTTTGCATATGATTTTCAAGAAAATATAAATAAGCTTCCCACCCCAAAAACCAGTAAGTGTCAATGTTCATTACTAGTTTGCTTTACTATTGCAATAACATTGGTTAAAATAGATCTCTAATGCGCTAATGAGTTCCAGTGATAGTAAAATGTAGTATCTTGGCAACTAATCAACTGAAACAGTATCTAAAATTTAAAAAAAAAGATGCAATTAGTGGCATCCAGTGGGAATGCAAATTAATCTATATTGGTTAATTATGGCTACAAAAAATCTAAAACATCTGAAATTCTCCCTTCTGATTTAGCTGTTGACTTTAAACTTAGCCAATGAGTGATCACAATAGACTTGTTATAATTTAGAAGCTAATTAATAAATAGCTTTGCTTTTTATTTGTGTATTATGATGTGTTGGTGATCACTCTAAGGGGGTTATTTACTAGGCTCCAAATACCCAAAATTCCCCGAAATCCGAAAAATTTGTGACTTTTAAAAAAATCACACATTTTTCGGAATTTATTAAACCCCGAGGGCTAAAAAGCCTGAATATAAAAACACGGCATCTCAAACCTGTCGAGGTTGCAAAAAAGTCAATGGGAACCGTCCCATTGATTTTTGGTTGTGTCGGGGGTTTCGGGCAATTTCACTATGTTTTCGGAGCAAAGCAAATTTTTCGGGAAAATTTAATAAGTGTTAAAAACCCGAGTGGGTTAAATTGGAGTTTGTAGCAGCCGATATTGAGATACATTTCGGACCTTGATAAATAACCCCTTAAGATTCACAGCTGGCCCTTATATTTTTTGGTTTGCCCTGACTGGTTCCGATAACTTCCTTACGACCTGTTTGCGGCATTAATCAATGGCTGCCATCATCTCACTGTTGAAAGCTCTGAAATACCAACTGCACTTTTAACTCACAAAATCTATTGCATTCATCGACAATAAATCCATCTACTCTAATAACTTTCCAATGATTTTTCCCTTGCCGTACTCACACTGGTTTGTAAAATGCAATTTATCAACAGAAACTTGCCTGTATATCTCGGTCATGTTAAAGTTGTGCTATGAAAAACTTTTATTCTGTTTCAAAAAAGCTGGAAAATATGATCGCTTTCAATACTCTTACTAAATATTGATTCAATCACATGTATAATATCTCTTAATTACATGGTGCTATAGTGAAAAAGATATATATTAAGCACAAGTGCTGTTAAATGGGCTAATGGGTATGCTCATGTGCCTATTAGTGTCCTTGCACTTACGCCCCCTGGGTTGTAAATGACCCCTTATTAGTTTTTCATTTTTGCTCGATCTATAGGAAAGATTTCATCTCATGTTTTTTGCACAAATTTGTTTCTTGTATTTAGTGCTACATTTTTTTAATCTGTAACATTTAGAGGCCTATATAAGAATGTGTGAGCCTTCAGGGAGAATTTTTAAACTCTTCCATGGTTTCTTTATTCAAATACCTTGGCTTTTCTGTCATTCATTTTTGAGCAGGTTTTTTTTTTAAAATAAATAAATAAAAAGCTTGTTATCTAAAACCTGAGCTTTTTATTTTATTGATTGATTTATTTTTTGTTGAGGTAAAAATGATGGGCTGAAAGCTAAGGTTGTTTCTAGTAACCAAATTCTGTTTAATGGAATTACTAACTCAGTTTAAAAATCCTCAGATAAATCAACTATAAAACAAATCCAGGTATGCCACATTTGATAGAGTTGATCTTTCAGTACTAACAAATTAGGGGTTGGGGAGCACCATCCATCAAGTACAAAGAAAGGTGTGCAGGGTCAAATAATGATTAATATAAACAAAAGAGAAGAAAGAAATGACCCATCTAATTGCACCACCCCATTCAAATATTGCCAAACTCAAGTGAAGTAATTAATAAAACTTAACTTTTAATGAACTATTAAAAAATAGTCTAGAAAGCACCATTAAAAAGAAGGTAAAGGTAAGGAGGCTGGTAGACTGAAAACCAGGGGGTTGGAGGGGTTTTCTGAGTCAGAAGTGACGGTTGGTTCAGGAGAGCTGATGTATAAACAACCAGCACATTGTTAACACTATATATCTGTACGTACACCAGTAGTGCCCCGCGTGCAGCCACCCCTTCACCCACTTCAGAATCCCTCCCTTCAGGTGTGCGGGCGAATCGCTAAGGATCCGATTAGCAAGCCTCAGTACATTTAAATCGTTCCAGAACTCTGTGTATTGGAGTATTAGCTTCAATTGGTAAACCCACGGATCGTATATTGAGCCAACCCCTTCACCCTCGAGGGTGAAGGGGTTGGCTGAAGGGCTGAAGGGAGGGATTCTGAAGTGGGTGAAGGGGTGGCTGCACGCGGGGCACTACTGGTGTACATACAGATATATAGTGTTAACAATGTGCTGGTTGTTTATACATCAGCTCTCCTGAACCAACCGTCACTTCTGACTCAGAAAACCCCTCCAACCCCCTGGTTTTCAGTCTACCAGCCTCCTTACCTTTACCTTCTTTTTAATGGTGCTTTCTAGACTATTTTTTAATAGTTCATTAAAAGTTAAGTTTTATTAATTACTTCACTTGAGTTTGGCAATATTTGAATGGGGTGGTGCAATTGGATGGGTCATTTCTTTCTTCTCTTTTGTTTATATTGATCTTTCAGTACCTTGCAAGTTATTAAGGAGAGAAAACATCAGCAAAATGTATGAGAAACCTAAAAATAAAACAATCTGCAAGAGAAATGCTTTTTTTAACATGATATTTTTCATTACCACAATCTTGATCTTTATTAAATCAATTACTATTCACATACATAACTAAATATCTTGCAAAGTGATCAGCAAGTATTTTGGTGTGTTCACATTAGTAGATTTTTAGCCAATGTGTTTGGCTTCAAACAAACAGAATATGATTGTAATGCTACTGGTTAAAAAATATGAATTTGTGTGACCATGTGCTTAAATTGTGTACCCAATATTAGGACCATATTTTCTAAGTAATTTGCCAGCCCAAGCACTAAGGATTTGCTGACTTCTGAAAACATTCAGTAGGCATAGTACATATTCATTTTAGGTTTTGGACCATGTATGTGGCAGAGGTCAAACAAATCCGTGAGAGTGCCCAATACATAAATGTCACTTTAAAAAGTACTAAATTGTAACTTGAAAATCAGCCATAGAATTCAATTTTTTTTTCAAAACTTAAACATCATTGTGCAGAAATTCAGCTCTATTTACTGTCGACATTTTTTCAATAATGGAATTCAAAAATACACCATTATAGCAGGAAAACCAAGTTCTTGTTATTAATGACAGTCTGAAACTAACTCTACATTTTAATATGAATTAATTGTCATAAAAGATTCTAATAATTCAGAGGATAATAATGCAAATAGTATCATATAATGGGTATTACCATCTGCCCGTCTCCTAACGTTTTAGCCAGACATCATGCTGCAGAAAGCTGACCTCTTTTATACATTTAGCCTGTGCAAAAGCATAAAAAGATTAAAAGCTGGACTTTCCAAGAGATACAACATCAATTTTTAATGTTTAATATGTATTACTATAAATAATTAGCAAGTTTTATGCATTTCAATAATAATGTATGAGCGAATAAACAATACAGCTGGTAGCAAAAAATATGGCCTGGGCCCAAAATGATTAAATTTGGCAGGTTCAGATTCTGTTTAGTTTACACATGAATAGAAGCAATCTGCATTTAAATACAGACCCCCAGCATAGAGCTCAGTCGAAGGAAATACTGAATTTAACAGTTAAAATATAACAATGGCAACATCCCTATGTGATAATTCTTCATTGCTAAAAATCCTTAGTAATACAGTACTATACTCTTTATTTCACAAATAAATTCTTTAGGATGCAGAGTACAGAGAAGTTCAGTTGAATTGTCAATTGAAATGCTTCCAGGTCCAAATTCTAATTATGGCTTTGATTTTTGTCAGTAGAGATGAGGCCCTGCTACTGATATTTGTTTTGCCAAGGTACAGACCGACATGACATTACCTAGGAAAATAGACATTCCCACAAAGTCTGTATCTAGGATTTATTTCTGTCACTTCATTTGCCAGTTATGTACTGCTGTGCTTTAATTCCATTGTTGCAACTCCTTTTTAGGTCTATAGGGCTTTTTGTGCAATGCATTGTGTAAAAATTTTTAAATCAGTCGAACATCAAAGATAATAAAAATAATTCTATAAATATTTATATTAACACTTAATGCAAGTTTTTAAATCAGTCGAACATCAAAGATAATAAAAATAATTCTATAAATATTTATATTAACACTTAAGTTATGCAGATTTATATATATTTATTGTATGGCTGAAGCCCAATACATGGGCTAAAGGAAGGTAGCTAAAGACTACATTTCTGATCCAGACATACATTTGAGATCTGATAGGATTAGCTAACCAATAACTCAATGCTAGATAATCTGAAGTAATACCAATAATGTCTAAATGAACAGATAATTACTCACGTTTTTAGGAAATTGGCAGACCTTCAGACGAAGGTTGAAGCTGGCTGAAATATCCTGAAAACTTTGGTCTGAAACCAAAGTTACAGTTACATTCAGAAGTCAGAACACCAACATTGCTACATATTTCTGAATACATCAATGAAATATTTTGGGCACTAAATCCTGTATACTAACAATAGCATTGCAGCATGAGATTTGCACTTGTAACAGCAGAATATACATTTAGAACAATAACTAATACACACCACCGTTACCCACAATTACCTTTTGGTAAATCTACTTTCAGACGTAGCAATTGAAGCCCCTGGTCTGTTTCTAACCAAATCTAACCTTCTTCATTTTTTTTCAAACTCTGGAAAACTAGCATATCCCTTTTGTGTTTAGTAAGGTCTCTTTTCTCTAAATATGTTTATGCACTGTTTATGGTTCAGCTTAATCCAATTAGTTTTCGTGGAGGTGTGCAAGCAAGTCTTTGGAGCTCTGTATTGGGTCAGTTGTACCATGTAAGATGAAATTGTTCCAGTGATTCAGAGATCACAAGGACTGAACAATATATTGAAGGAGTGAGAGTGGAATGAAATGAAATCAAGTATTGTTTCTAAAATATGAGAAACATAGGGGCCTTCGGTTTATTACAACATATAGTAATGAGCAGTCACAACTGAGGTCTATTCCTCAATATTCCTGGAATATTGTATTGTCTGATCTGGGTCTGTTTGTGTTACTGAATGATAATGTGACTTGTATGGTTTGTGCAACAACAAAGACTCATCATGAGGGCCTTGGGTTTCCATATATGGGAGTAAATTACTCCCATTCATAATAGGAATCATCCTTGTGGATGCTGCAAGACACATGTATACTTCAAACAAAGGTGCTACTTTTAATTTAATTAAAATACTGTCAAAACATGAAATAAAAAGCCTTCAAATTTGTTTCTCCTCAAAATGCAGTAGTGGTGATCGCAGGCAACAAAAGCAAAAAGGAGCAAAGATAAATGTTAGATTAGCTTCTGCTTATTTCTTTTGGATTTACTTTGCTGCTTTTATGTCAAATGGAAAAAGCAAATGCATTCCCCTATTTCTTCAATATAGCATCTAAAATACCCAGAAGATTATCAGTGGCTAGGTCTGTTCAATTTGAAAGTCATGATAGAAGTTAATTAGTACTTGAACAAAAACTATTTTTAAACAGGAATTTCCAAGATATTGTTTCATATACAATTGCGTATCCTTTAAAATAAAACGAATGCTACCTTTAGAAACAAGATGGAAATCAGATAACGGTCATCTTTATTAATGCAAGGAATCTCTGAATTAATAAGGGGAAAACTAAGTACAGTGCAGCTGATTGATACCCTTGTATGTGTGTGAGTATGTGTGTATGACTATTAGAATTCATGCTATCTAGCAAAGGGGAGTATAATTAGGAAGCATTTTGATTCATCTTTTTAATAAAAAATGTTGGGTATTGCAATGTTTCTTATCCCCAAGCAGTTTCCAAATCTTATGAAATAACCAAGTTAACTGTATCAAAACCAGACAGAGCTCTGCATTCAATCTTATCTTATCTCTAAAAAACATTTGTTGAGCCCAGTCATTTTGAATTTTTTATGCTATGTTTTGTTAGACAACACCCAGTTTGGCACAGATAAAGTGAAGCCTGAAACATATCAAGAACCTACAGCTCTGATGGTATATTTGTATCAGTGCTTTAGATTTCACATTGTGTAGCACATAAAATGCATAAAAGTTTGCACATACTAGCAAAAATGAACAAGGGGAAGACTCAACAGGTCTCATTTAAGGATGCAAGCAAAAGTTTGGAAGTCATGTTCCGGTCCATCTTAATAATGAGCAAATAAACACACACATGGAAGTGACCCTGGAACTGCCACCATTCCAAAAGTGAGTGTGATTCAAGGGTGGTGTCAATAGTTGCAACCAATTTGCACCAAGTCATTTAGAAGTTAAAGTCGTATTTACATCACAGACTCAATAGTGGAATTTGTACACTCCTGTTTCTGTGCCCATTGATACACACACAATTTTTAAAATCACATGACAAAGTATTTAGCATACCTTCTTAATATATACTTTATATCCACATTTAAAAATATTTTCATGAGTTTAGAAGTTGCCAAACACTTGCACAATCCCATATTTTCCCTGTGTTTGTAACAATTGTGCTCACATATCAGACATTTGCAGAGGCAGACTAACAAAGGCGCAAGTGGCATCTCTGCAGTGCTTTATTATAAAGAGGATTATGAACAGGCTGTAGAGTACAAACTATATGTTTTGCTTTCTAGTTGTAAGAACATCAGTTGCCTCACTGAGACTAAATCCTTACATCTTACACTACTAGCAAATTTTAAAGGTCATGGAGGTATGAAAGCGTTGAACTTCCCAGTGCTGAAAGTATTCTACTTTAGCTTTTCTCCTTACTTTTTCTTAAATGAAACTGAAGGCTAGCACATTATATTTAGCAAGAGATCAGAGGGGGAAAAAATTTCAGCTACAACACTTGAACTGGTAGAGGAGCATCATTTAAATTTGTAATAAACCAGATTTTCTCATGCTTTTCCAGATTAAAGAGGACCACCTCCATTGGCTTGTTATCAGCAATCAACTTCATGCTGTGGCCAGAGAACACTAGCAGAGAAACACTAAAATAGTAATTTTTTATTACTATTTTGAACAAAATCGACTGATAAAATAGGTTATGATTCTGCACTTAACAATTTAATCAAGAAAGTGGCAGAACATTCCGACTACAGCTAAAATTCTAATATATTATTGTGGAGAACTATACTGAACTAGTAACCCATTGCGTTTATTTTTCATCTGAACTTATTTAATTTCATTCCCAGGTTATAATGAATCATTGACCAAATTATATATGAGTATGGTTATAAAGTACCCCCTACTGTTTATTATAAGGATTTTATTATTGAAAGGCAAAAGACTGCAGGACATGAATACCTTACTGAGTGCCAAGGTGGCCTGACATATAGAACATATAATTACGAATATGTTACATGTGATGCAGTCAGTTTACCATCATATAGTTGTGTCTTTTTCACTCAATTTTTTATTTCTATTTTAAGCCTATCAATAATTTGCCAATTATACCCACTAAGCCAACAAACACTGTAAATCCAAGTCTTAGCTGTACTGAAAAAGTACTTGGTTTTGAAAGGATGTTCCTCTTTTATTCATCTATAGTTTATATTGATGTGCTCCTTATTAGGTCCTGCAAGTTTTATGTTACTAAATATATTCAGTTTGTATGAAATCATAGATTTTGTGGCATTGTTCTTTGGTCTTGCCAAGCTTTCTTTTCCCAGGCAACAATTAGTTAAAGCCTCAAATTTCCATTCAATAGTGTAAGAAAAAGGTTTCAGATATGATTTCAGGCAAGTGTAGGAACCCACTTGATCCATATGGATCCCAAGTAATATTTTCCTAGTTGCTAGTTAGAAGCCTTTGTATATTATCATATATACATATTTAATAATTACTGTTCCACTTTAATATACTGAATGTAAAGGGCTATCCTCTTTGGCTGCCATCTTCCGACCCAGGTGATGTGTCTGGGAAGCCTGGTATTAACAAGCCCCAGCAAATAAGTCCTGCCCTAGAGGGACAACCATTCTAGAGAAAGTTGGAGAACAGGGACTTTGTAAATGAGGTTTAGCCAGATAAAGAACTAGCGTTCAACTAGCCTAAAATGTAGGGACCACGGTGTTGAAGGGATTCAAGTTTAGTATTCCCTAGCTGGTAACCTAAATGTTTTGTTTTTTTTAAGTTTTTATTTTTGCATTTTTCTCATAACAAATCATACAAACACGTACATAGAAAGAAAATAATAAAAAGACATACGGGGGCCAAGTTTTATAAAATGTGTGAGAACAATATAACCCCGGTTTTATTGCCATTTTTTAATTCGATCTCTAAAGCTTCTCCCTTAAATTCAG
Source organism: Xenopus laevis (assembly GCF_017654675.1). Taxonomy (NCBI): domain Eukaryota; kingdom Metazoa; phylum Chordata; class Amphibia; order Anura; family Pipidae; genus Xenopus; species Xenopus laevis. The sequence continues at coordinate 35,991,343 of NC_054378.1, read as the reverse complement.
ATTTTTTGTTGGCCCATATATCACTTATACCGAAACCGGAAAAAGATCACTCTGTGTGTGGAAATTATAGGCCGATCTCGCTTTTAAATTTAGATTTAAAAATTTTTACAAAGATATTAGCTCAGCGATTAAAACCAATCCTTCCCCATTGTGTTGGCAGAGATCAAGTAGGATTTGTTCAAGGACGGGAGGCGAAAGAAAATACTATTAAAGTAGTTAATTGGGTGATTTGGAGTAAATATAAAAAGATTCCCTCGCTACTATTATCGACAGATGCCGAAAAGGCATTTGATTGAGTGCAATGGGATTTCTTGGAATTGGCATTAGAGAACATGGGCCTACCACTTAAATTTCGGGAAAAAATTATGTCGCTATATACGATTCCTGCAGCGCAAATTAGGGATAATGGTACTTTGTCTTCCCCTTTTAATATTCGTAACGGGACGCGACAAGGTTGTCCATTGTCGCCTTTATTGTACGTGATTTGCATGGAGTATTTGTTGGTAGCAATTCGGAATAATGTAGATATTACTGGATTTCATACCTCGTCCCACGACTATAAAACAGCGGCCTTTGCCGATGATTTACTTTTCATAATATCTAATCCAGTAGTTTCATTGCCAAATATTATTAAGGAATTTACTACTTATGGTCGTTTGTCCAATTACAAAATTAATATGGGGAAATCGGAGGTATTGTCCATAAATTTACCCCCCAATTTAGAACACCAATTAAAACATTCTTTCGCATTTAAGTGGCAAGATACTAAATTGAAATATTTAGGTGTGCAGATTTCAGCAGATCCTGGACAGTTGTTTGATCTTAATTATATGACACTTTTGAGTGATACTAAAACCACCCTGATGAAATGGGCGACGAAACACTTTACGTGGAAAGGGAAAATTAATAGTATTAAAATGAGCATTTTACCCAAATTTACTTATCTGTTCTCCACTTTACCTATCGCAGTTAATACCACGTATTTTGCAAATTTAAAAAAGATTGTTTTTTATTACATTTGGCAGGCAAAGACCGGGAGAGTTAATAGGGAAACTTTATATATGCCTAAATTGAAAGGGGCTCTGGCTGTGCCAGATTTTGAATCGTATTATCAGGCTGCGGTGCTCTCTACTTTATTAGAATATAATAAACTGAATTCACTTTGTCAATGGCGTAAAATAACTGACCTATGGACTGGAAATATGCTTTGTAGCTTGCCGTGGGTACAGAAAGGTAGTATTCCTCAGCAGTTTAAGGGCCATGCTCTGTTAGATAATTGCTTGGCGATATGGTTTAAAGTGAATGCTAAACTGGGCTTAGCTCCTTACCCCTCACCTTTGTTCCCAATTAGAAATAATTTAGAATTTTTACCTGGGCAGTCTGATACTGGATTTGATACGGTGTTTGCTTGTATTAACCCATTATTACGACACTTTATGGGCTCGCAGTTGGACCCAGTTCCAAAAGCTATACAGACGAAAGAAAGATGGTCTTACAAGGATCATTGGCGATATCATCAGGTGCAAAATCTGTTACACAGATTTCACTTAAAAGGGACAATAGCGAGACCCCTTACAGCATTTGAACAACTTTGCGCATTAGACGCCCCATTAAAGCATACTTTATCATTATTATATGGTATAATTATAGATAGGAAATACCCTGCTTATCCGACCTTTACCAAGCAATGGGAAAAAGACTTGAACATTATGTTATCTGATTGTGAATGGGATAAGGTGTTCCGAACAATAAGTAAATGCTCTATTAGCAATAGGTTACAGGAATCCTCATACAAGTTGTTATCTCGTTGGTACAGGACTCCAGTGGTTCTTAAGAAAATGGGGTTGGTGCCTACTGATCTTTGCTGGAGATGTAACAGCAACCCGGGAACATTAGATCATATTTGGTTCAATTGCCCTAGGATCCAGATATATTGGAGGGAGATATTGGATATATGCTCTTTGATTGTTGGGGAGCCATTTAAGAAAAATGCACCTGCTATATTGTTATTTCATGATTTTGCTCCTGACGGTTCCCAAAGAAGTGACTTACTGAGACACCTTCTTATAGCAGCTAAAGCACAAATTCCTATGTTATGGAGAACTACGCTATCCCCTAGTAAGGAAAAGTGGTTTCAGTTAGTGACTGAGATATGTGTAATGGAAGAACTAACAGCCTCCCTAAATAATAAATATGCAAATTATATCGCTACATGGTTGCCGTGGAGCCATCAGTTAAAGTACCCTCTCATGCAAAACACAATATTAGTGGGTGTCTTCCATCCAAGTGCCCTCAAACTTTTTGGGGCAGCCCCTAGTTATATAAATCAATTTTTGGTAAGGCAAGATATTGTTAAACTCTCCCCTCCAAAAGGCAATGGTCAATTGACTTCCAGTGTAAAAGGATAGATTTTTTTTGCATAGTATAAAAGTTGTAGATAGAAAAGTTTGACAGTAGACTTCAAATCCAAATTGTCCATCCCAAAAGACAAACCAACGGGGTTCTGAAATGTGGGACTTCCAAGACTAGAGAGGTGTGTTGCAGAACCCCCTACCAGAACCCTTGAATTCTCGTGCACTCCCAGAATGCATGTATAACTCCTGGTTACATTTGATACATTGATCTGAAACCGCAGGATATAGTTATCTATAAAGCAATTTTTATTTATTTCCCAAAAATCTTTGTTTTCTGTAAAGTAAATGAAAATTGATAATCTATTAATACATTGCACCTATTGCATTGATTTCCAGCAATCAAAATGTTACTTTAAAAATGTTACTTTAAATATGTTCCAGTTTATTTTTTGTAGTTGCAATTTAGGAATGCATAATATTTAAATTTTGCCCATAACTACTGCCAAGCATTATGCAATATACATTTATTTATATTGATGAAGCAGCCACTTTTTACCTGGCACAGAGTGACAATAAATTAGGGATGCACCGAATCCAGAATTCGGTTCGTGATTCGGGCAGGAGTTGGCCTTTTTCAGCAGGATTCGGCTGAATCCTTCTGCCCGGCCTAACCGAATCCTAATTTGCAAGGGGCGGGGAGGAATATTGCATACAGGTACATTTGTACTAATTTATTACTATCCACTGCCGTAAGCAGCTGTATGACATTTTGAAAGAAATTATATAGAAAACAATATTTTATAGATAACTTATGGTGAGTAGCACTAGGGAGTCTGAGAGGTATTTGCATTTGGAATCAACTCTTGATATTGTTATATAAGTATTGTTTTATTATTATTATGTCAAGGTGGGATGGAAAGGTAAATCAAGGAGGGGTGGTTTTTATTAGGCAGCCTTAATAATTTTAGTCACTTACCCTGCTATCCCAGATTGGAAAAGTTTGCTAAGTGCTGCGCCACTACATTCTTCGGGCATAGTGTGCCCCTTTGTGCTTGGGTGAGCACATGCACAATATAGAACTTTTTCTGAGATATCTGTATTGAGCATGTCCCTTTCTAAAACTGGTACAGAGGATTCCTGGCAGAATAAAAGAAGATGTTGGTACAATGCTCAGCAAACAGTAGCAGTTAAAAAGTAGAATCATTGAGGGGTTCCAAACAACATGGTGCCCCCTTCCTTCTCCTTAAATTGACTGCTTAAAGGAATTGTTCAGTGTAAAAATAAAAACTGGGTAAATAGATAGGCTGCGCAAAATAAAAAGTGTTTCTAATATAGTTAGTTAGCCAGAAATGTAATGTATAAAGTCTGGAGTGATTTGATGTATAACATGTCAGATCACTACTTCCTGCTTTTCAGCTCTCTTGATTTACACTGACTGGTTACTTGAGGGGGGCCACATGGGTCATATCTTTTGCTTTTGAATCTGAGCTGAATGCCGAGGATCAATTACAAACTCACTGAACAGAAATGTACCATGTGACCCCCCTTCAAGTCGCTGACTAGCTCAGAGTTATAGAGCTGAAAAGCAGGAAGTTGGATTCTGGCTGTTTTATTAGACATGTGTTCACTCCAGCCTTTATATATTACATTTTTGGCTAACTAACTATATTAGAAACATTTTTTATTTTGCACAGCCTATCTATTTACACAGTTTTTATTTTCACACTGAACTATTCCTTTAAAGCTTTATGTAAGTTTACATGTTTATGGATGGATGGACACAAATGTATTGATGTCCAGCCATCAAAATCTTGACCTGTAAAGCTGCAAGCTACAGTATATCAATATTTCCTGAACTCTGATATAAAAATAAAAGTACAGGACGTTTCGTATCTCCTGTTCTTGTTGTGTACAATATGTACAGTATATTTATATACACCATTTGTGGTCAGTCTGTATTCACAGTAAAGCATTACAATATGTGCATCAGATTTATTCTAACATGAACAGGAACCTGCTTTAAAACTATCAATATCGCTTGTTTTTCTCAAAAAGAGCCAGTCTGAACTGAGACATGTAACAAATGTACTGCAAAGTGATCTAAGCAAATCATCGGACAATATTGCTGCACAGTGTGAAAACAATTGTATATTCTGTATTTCCTGGGGAGCTTAAAATGCCACATACCTACTTTGGAGAAAATAGAAAGAAGCCTATTTATTTGATGGTCACATCTCACAGAAAGAAGGCAATCATTTTTAGTTTTGTATAAAATATTGTCTGACCCATAGACAAAACCAATTCAGTGTAATGATATTCAAATTGGTATACACACTCTATACTGAATACTATTCTCACATAACAGACTTGTTAAATGAAATCTATCATATAGTACAATGGCTTTTTGTTGTTCTTTTTTAATGCAAAAGTGCAAGAGCAAAGTGCTCATTTATATGTTGGAATCTTAATATTAGTCTACTCTCAGCAATGTTCTAAAGAAACATAACAAAAAGTAATTTTAACTTGCAATATTGCATAATCCTTTGTCTAACATTTTTTTTTAATATTGAGAAAATGAAATGCCCTCTTCTCAGAGCGATTAAACTTCTTGGGGGTCTTAGAATATTTCGAATATTCTTCAGACATAAAAGGCTTACTTGTTGCCATGGGGATCATTCCAAGTTTTCTTCTAACTGGTTGCCTATTCAGCTGTTGGTTTTATTTGCATAAACTTAATAGCAACAACTTTGCATAATAGTTATTTACTTTTGATAAAATTTTGTAAAAATAAAATTAAAATGAGGAATTAGTCAGCCTTAATACATGTTGTATTTGAAAGAAGGCCTTTCAGATCTCAGGCATATATTGCAGCATTCAGGTTGTTTTCTTACATTTTGGCAGTATTTTTAATAATTACTGAGCTTACATAATGCAATATAATTTTTATGTTTGTAAGTGATGTTGTGTTCATCCCAGATCTTCTTTACCTTGTGTGAGACATTGCATTGCATGGTTACAAAACCTTTCTTTAAAGTGCATATGGGATCCCTTATCTAGAAACCCATTATCCAGAAAGTTGTGAATAAAGGAAAGGCTATCTCCCTTAAAGTCCATGTTAAGCAAACAATTCTAAATTATTTCCTTTTTCTCTGTAATAATAAAACAGTACCTTGTACTTGATTCTAAGTAAGCTAAATAATGGTGGCAAACAATCCTATTGGGTTAATTTCATGTTAAAATTATTTTTAGCAGGCTACAGTGACCCAAATTACAGAAATATCCCATATCCTGAAAATTCCAGGTCCCAAACATTCCAGTTTTAGCAGTTATCCTATATAATAAAGTTGAAGTGTCTCTGCGTCCAGTCCCTGTGTCCATGGGATTGCGCTACTGCGCATGTGCCCCACGGACCGTCTCTGGCGAATTTTTTTTAGACTAGAACAATTCTGTTTTTATAAATGTTTGACTACATATGTTCTAGCGCCCGTTAATTTAACGGGCTTAATGTCTAGTCTCTTATAAATCCTTGATTTTTCCTTTTGCAATTTCCACAGCCCTCCCTACCTGTTGCAAAATGCCTCTTAACTTTGTTCTAACTTTTGATATAGATTACTGTGAATTCAACCCTCTCTCAGTTGGTTGCAATTTTGTAGACCTAGATGCTTTTATAAAATAGCCTGTCAGGATTGCTATCAGGATTAATCACAGCTGTAGTACTGCTTCAAGGAACCTATGTGCTAGGTAACCAGATAGAAGCAGGTCAGTGCTTTACACAAAAATAGGAATTAACTGCAGTGCAATAAAAGATTTAATAAGTGATTAGTGATGGGCTAACATTTTAGGCAAGTTTCGCTGGAAAATTATGACCATACACTCTAATGGGTGAAAAAAATTATCGTGTGTCAAAAATTTGTCACGCAATTTGTTGTCTGTCTAAAAATAAATGTCACCCCTAGACTTCAAAGCATTTCTGCAAGTGTTTTACATAGGAGCAAACAAGTGGCATTCTCTCCTGAATACATTATTGATAGAGTAAAGCCTTTCAGCAGAGTCGCAATTTAAAAGTGAAGTTACCTGCATACTCTTTGTTATAGGGCTGGATCGTTCTGTCAGGATTGCTAACAGGCTTAACCATAGCTGTAGTCAGTGCTTAACTATAGAGGAAGCAAACCAGGTAGGATCGCCGGGGGAGAGGGGAATTAACAAATGTAAGCCAAAAATGCAGGTTAAAGACAAGTTAATATGCAGGCATTAAATCAGGGCAGTGGTAGAAAAACAAAGTCCATGAGACAAGCCAAGGGTCATCCCGGGAGATCAGTAATGACAACTAAATAAAACCAGGATACTCAGAATAGACTTGATCACTACAAATAGTTGATTGATCCAGCTAAGAAAGCAAGAAAGAGAATGATTGAAACAGCTCTTGTGAAATTAGCTGTAGCTGGATCAGATAACTAAAAGGTGTGAACCAAAGAAGGCAAAGGCATGAACAGTCATCATCATTATTTACCATTCTGAACTCCCACTGACTCCTGTGGCTCAAGCAGGGGGGCAGCAGTGCATGAACAGGAGATTCCCAGCCCAAGACTGAAGAGATCCTAACACAGTCTGTCATTGCCATAAGATAGGAAGGAAATGAAAAGATAAGCAAACAAAATTAGTTAAGCCAAAGCAGAAATAAACATGAATCTATGCATTAAAACACTGAAATGCAATAGTTACTTTTCAAAACCTAAATTTATATGTCTGGATTGCACTGTATAGCTACAGGAACGCAAGTGTGACCTTCAATGCTTGGGGAAATGTTGGATTTTACATACATTGACCATGTACTAACAAATCAACATCATCAAAAAATGGATTACTTTGAGCTATCAGATTTTTAGGCAAAAGGACAACCATGAATGGATTTCTTACGTTATAGTCATTCATAACATGGTGTTATACACTTATGAGTTACATGAGTCAGGCTAAAGGGCTTAAATCAAATGTGCATTCTCAATATCCACATGCAGAAAGTGTTTCTTTTCCACATAAACATGCACTTTGTAGTTTGTGTCTTTCTGACTGTTCTGATAGATCAAGATCCATATCAACCTGAGCTGCTCAAACCTCACTCTTTATGCAATCTTGACATTCAGCTAATAGCATCAAGCATCATTAAGTGATTTTTGTTAAAACGGGCTTAAAAGCTCTACTAATCTTCCTTAGTCGCTTTGTGATATAGGTATTAATGTAAAATATAAGAATTTTAGTAGTCATGAGGCCTACCATGATAAGTCCTTACATGCAGATCACAGAACTAAGTAGTAAATTAAATATGTTTTTTCATATACAAATATTATAAACTATTTTTGCATGTTATCACATTATAATACACAAAAGCCATGAATATCCTGTAAATTATATCCTTATAAACGGTGAGTAGTGATGTCATCAGTTATAAACGGTGAGTAGTGATGTCATTTCTGTCACATGACTCACTAAAATTTGTGTATTATAATAAATAAAGTACCCCCAGTTGTAAAATATGAGGATATTAGAAGTTACCTCGGAGTTCCATGACCTGTATAAAAACACTCGGCCTTCGGCCTCGTGTTTTTATATGGTCATGAAACTCCTCGGTAACTTATAATATCCTTATATTTTACAAGAGGGGGTACTTTATTCACTATATATTTGTATCTGTATCTTAGTATTACCACGAGTATTTCTTATAAATACCTTAAATCAAACAGGTAAAAATTCAGACTACAAGGATAAGGCATAGGACAATAAGTCTGATTAAAAACATTTGTTTTATGGAGAGTTTTGGTTCTCATTCTTATTTCATCGCCTGTTTATCAGAAGCAATGACCAGGCCAACAGGAATCATAATTATAGGTATAATTACAAGTGACTCCAGTAACATTACTACCCCCACCGAGCCTGCACCCGGGCTCCCCTCCAAAAGCAATTTTTGCAGCGTATTGATGCACATGCAATCCACCGATGGGCCCTGATGCAGTGGTACCTCCAGTAGTTCCACCACTGAGTGACTTCCAATTCTATAACACTGTTAAATGCATTTTTACATAGCTCCATAGAAAATGTTGCAACTATAACTTTTCAGAACATTCTTAGAACCCACATTTCTGTTCAGAAGATGAGAACATTTACATTTAGCTGGGCTTTATAAAGAAAAAGCAGTTGATATTGCCTAATTCAGTATGTGTTGCAGCATTGTCATGTCTGCAACAACTTGCTACAACAAAGAACATATGTAACTCCAGCACAAGTAACTGCTGGATTCCTCCCGTGTTTAATTTGAAGCCAACAAATATTACATTTCGGGGGCATACCCCTTCGTCATGTGACCTGGCTTGACGAAGGGGGTACGCCCCCGAAACTTTGTATTTGTTGGCTTCACATTAAACACGGGAGGAATCCAGTTCTGTGTGCTGGAGTTAACTATGTTAGTAGAATTGTGCAGGGGCCGTCCTCCTATTACCCAGACACCGTACGTGGTTAATTGAGAGGCTAGGTGTGCGTGTGCAATTCTTTGACTAAATTGCTACAACAAAGAACCTGGAACTTGTTAACATAATTATGAATTATTAGCAGAAACCTATAGTTACATATTAACTAAAATTATAAACTAAAATCCCCAATACTTCTGCCCCATTTCTTACAGAAAACAGCTTATTGCTGTTTTACAAGAGAATGCTTTATTATAATATTTTTATGTCTATTATCTTCCCAATTGGCACTCTGATGTGAGAACAATAGAGAGTTAACTTAAATAAAGGACTTAAATGTTCAGCAAAATGCCATTTTAGTTATGAGCTTCCTTTAGTGACATCTCTTTAGGAATACACTTTTTTTAAAACTGCAAATTCCAAACCCTCCAGCTATATGTGAATACAATGAGACAACCCTCTCATGTGTGACAAACCTTGGACCTGGCAGAGTAAATCCTTATATTCCATTCAGCAAAAAATAGATCACCCTGTAATGAGAATATAACAGTTAATCATCAAGATGTGATTGTGACTGATACTTCTGCACAGAAAGCTTAAGGGGGTCAATTTCAGCTTTGGTGCTATGGTGCACCAATCACCTATGACGTATCTCAATAAATGCGCTGTATTGTTTGCTATTTACTTTGCCACTGTAGAAAAAGATCATTCTTTAAAACAAACCATAGAACTAAAATAATATTGGGAGGAATGCAAAATAAAATACGTCACATGCACATTCAAAGCTTCACTAAAATAATTGCTAACAAATACTCCTCATGCGACTGCAGCATGTCGTTTTATGAAATTGATTCATTGAGGTGATAAAACAAAATGGCTGCCAGTTCTGCCTCATGAAAATAAAGTAGGCAATGATGTTGGTACTTTACACGATTTGCAATGAATTTGAGCAGAAGCATCCTTAATGCACTTCAAGATGTAAGAACCTTAAATTATTGCATATAGTCTCTCCAGTGCACTTCTGCAAATGGTAAGGTGAATAGTATTTCCTTCCAGAATGATAGCAATGTTTGTGCTGCTTGTGGATCTTCCTTAAGTTTCATTAGGTTGATTAGTTTAATGCGTTATTGGAATGCTTGCAGTATTTACTGTATAAAATAGTCCGGGGGCCAAAGATGAATCAAACACATTTACAGAATAACAAAAAAGAAACATTTAAAAGTTAAAGAACCTTGCAATAAAAGGGATATCATCATTTATAATGAAAATCCCTGGCATTTTAATCAGAGGGCCATCGTTCTTTGACAGGATGGATATAAACACACTCCTATATCTAATCTATTTATTATTCTATGCCTCTCAGCATAATACATTGATGACCATTTCAATGGCCTTCATTACTGTATAAAAATGAAGGGCATTTAATGTTGTAAAAGCTCTCTGTAAAAGTCCTTCATATCCATGCAGTAATGGAGACCATTTAAAGCATAGATATCTGAGAATGCAAACTAATAAAATATTCCATCCAGCAGTTTAAAAGCATAAAACACAGGACTATACTGGGGACTACACAAGCTATGAATTTATTATTAATTAGTTCTATCCCACTTAGATTGTAAGCTTTACTGGGCAGGTAGCTACTTTCTTCTGCATCTCTGTATATTTATACCTATTTATTACAATGGTTGTCCTCCCTGTGTGTACTTTTCTATACTGTACTAGTGTACAGCACTGTGTAACCTGCATATACCAGTAATGATTTTTCAATAAAGTTATGCATACTGTATTTGCATGTAATAGAAGTATGGGATCTGTTGTCCAAAATGCTTGGGAACTGGGGTTTTTCCAATAAGTCGTCTTTCTGTAATTTGGATAATCATACCTTTAATCATTTACCTGTACTAAAAATAATTTAAGCATTAAATAAACTCAGAAGGATTGTTTTGACACCAATATGGATTTGTACAGATTAGTTAGGATCAAGTACAAGATACTGTTAAAGTAAAAAGAAAAGGGAAATCATTAAAAAAACAAATAGAATTATGTGTTATCTGTGGGAGATTGCCTTCCAGTAGTTCGGAGCTGTAAGTCTGTAAATATGTTTGTCATCTTTGGTTTCTGACCTTTTTGATATAGTACTGTACATAATGCAAGTATTAAAATAGTAATTCTAATTACAAATTAGCCTAATGGTTAGTTAAGGTTTTCTTCCTGGATAAAGTGTTTCGAGAAACAGACCCCTAGTGATGAGCAAAATTTTTAATCAGGTTTTGCCGCGAAAAAGGCCCCATAGACTCCAATGGGTAAAAAAATTGTTGCACATCAAAAAACAAAAGCCACATGTCAAAAAAAAAATTCTTGACCAAAGCAAAACAGGTCAGATTTGCACATTACTACAGACCTCCATTCATGTTGACCTGAATTACTATTACTAAGCATGGACACCCCGAAAACAGTATTTCAAACTCAATGTCACAATATTAGTACAGGTATGAGACCTGTTATACAGAAAGCTTGGGACCTGAGATTTTCCGGATAACGGATGTGAAAGGTGTTTGCTGACTCCGTGGGCAGCTACGTATTTGCTTTTGCAGGCAATGTGCTCAGCTCATGGCAGAAACCCCTTTAAATGCAAGGTATTGTTTTCATAGTAAACTTGTCGATTGTACTTTTATTCAGTTCAACACAAAGTAACGATCTTTTTCAAAAGTCAGAACAAGCTTTTCTAATTTATTCTAATTGATGTTAAGATTGATATAGGGGTATGTTGTAATGGGCAAGATTCAATTGCTTGAGAAAATATTATCTAATGGTTTATCACATGAAAACTCATGGATGTGATTCAATTCGAGGAGAAAAAACTGTTCTCCAAATTCAGTTCTAATTCTTTTCACATTCACTTCGATTGCGTTTTCACATGATAAACCGTGAGATATGTTTTTCTGAATTGAATCTCATACATACGTGATAAACCTTTTTCTCACTTAATTGAATCTCGCCCACTATCGACAAAGTCTAATCTGGACCAGTAAACATAGTATCCAATCAGTAATTAGAATTAGTATAATGCATTTATAATAACTAAACCTAAATCAGTAAAATGTTAGTGTATTTCCAAATGGCATCAGTTACAATAAATTGCTTTTATTAAAGAATCTGGGCTCAGATAAAGCTCCTGTAAAGATCCTATGAGAATGCCCATCTCCCATAGACACAATTTTACCCATATAATCCAAATATTGATTTCCTCTAATTTTTTTCTCTAATAATAAAACAGTACCTTGTACTTGATCCCAACTAAGATATAATTAATCCTTATTGGAAGTAAAATCAGACTATTTGGTTTATTACCAAAGAATCCCAAGTACAACTGTGAAACCAATATCCCTTAGGATAAATAGGTGGATTTATAAAATAAATCTGTTTAGTCATCTTATTTTATTCTGTGGCATATCTGTGTATTATTTGTTTTCAATGGGAACTAAAAACCACTTAGAAGAAGATGACACTTAGGGGTCTATTTATTAAATCTTGATTTTTTTTTTCTGGTTGAGTTTTTAAAGGGAAAACCTACATTTTCAGATGGAAAAAAATAAAAAAATGGTACGATTTATTATGCTCTGAAGCTGCTAAAGAAATGAATCAGAAAATAATCCAGTTAAAATCTGTTGAAATCATGTAGAAGTCAATTGCAGATGGTCCTTTTAACAATTGGAACCTGTTTTTATCCTTCAGCATTCTCGATAGTTTCGTGCTGTTTGCACTTGTTTTCGCTCAATAATCTAATAATTTCGTGTTTTTTAGGCGGTTCAAAAATGTCACGCTTTCCGCGGCAACGAGAAAAAGTCAAACCATTCGAATTGATTTTATCACGACTTTTTGTCAAATTTGGTCGTTTGGTGAAATTTCTTTTTTAATATAATGTGAAGAAGTCAAGTTTTAGTAAACAATCCCCTTATAGTTGTTTCTTGTCTTGTTTTAATAGTCTAATTTTTCCAGTTTTTCTTTGCTAGTTCTAGAATAATGCATAATAGCTATTCTGTGATTTCAAATGCTGCTTTCAATTTAAATTACAAATTGCAAGTTCCCCTCCTCCATGACCACCGACTTTATGAATGAGGAAGTGTACATAGGAAACAACATTAATTTTGTGCTACATACCTGTAGGCTCTAAAAGGGAAAGTCTGCTGAAGCCAAAGAGAACTAATGAAAAAGCATTTTTCATGTCTGTTACATTTGACTTAACACTAAGTTGCTTAATAAATTACATTTCATATTCACTTACAGGCTCATTAAGGATTTACATACTAACATTTTTAAATGATAGATAGAGCAAGTGATGAGTTATGAGAAAAGGGCTGTAAGTTGACATTGCTCTCAAAATCTCTGCCAGAGGCAGACTAGCATTTTTTTTAAATGTGGGATAAATATGCAAAAATCCATAATCATTAATGTTTGAGCAGTAAAAACAATTCATGATTTCATGCGGTATTGGAAATGCATCAGCTTCTGCACACTGGTTTATGACCTTGGCGTGGAGGTTCCACTTTAATTCCATCAGTTTAGTGTTGACAAATGATTGCCGTTAGCTATTTCCAGTTGGTGGAAGCTGTAGTTCAATAACAACTAGAGTGCCACAAATTGGATATCACCAAAAAAAAAAATGTAAGTAACAGGGTCAGTAGCTGTAGTAAAGGAGGCGGTTATAATATGTATTAGGACTTTGATATACAGATGTTTTGGCATATTTAAATGACAACACCATGCTCCAAAAGAGATTAAACCAACATTTTGTATAAAGCAAGGGGTACTGATATAAAGTATTGACTCTAGTACAGGTAAAACCAACTCAGTTGCAAAAGCTCATAACAACAAAGTAAATGACATTTAGTAGGCAGTACTTGACCCCTTTCAGGGAACATGTAACACACAAATCATTTGTGATCATTTTCAAACCTATTTTCATCCATGTCATTGAGTTAAAGTTCTATTCTTCATGTAAAAAAAATACAAATCAAATATTGCTTTATAGGATACTAAAACTTCTTAAAGGGGTGGTTCACCTTTAAGTTAACTTTTAGTTATTATCTTTATTTAACTTTTTTTATTTTCATTCTTATAGTTTTTTTAATTATTTGCCTTCTTCTTCTGACTCTTGCCAGCTTTTAGATGGAGGTCACCAACCCCATCTAAAAAACAAATGCTCTTTAAGGCTACAAATGTATTGTTTTTGCTACTTTTTATTACTATTTTTCTATTCAGGCCTCTCCAATTCATATTCCTGTCTCTTGTTCAAATCAATGCATGTTTGCTAAGGTAATTTGGACCCTAGAAACCAAATTGCTAATATTGCAAACTGGAGAGCTGCTGAATAAAACGCTAAATAACTCAAAAACCACAAATAATAAAAAATTAAAACCAATTGCCTCAGTACAATTTCTTCTTATACACAATTCTTCCATATACTCCAGAACCTGGCATAAATGGACAGAATTATGGTGACCTTGCATAGATTGTGTGTTATATTTGATAATTAGTCCACCAGCTTGTAGTTAACACTGAACCTCCTAATTACTGCATAATGCCACCTCATAATACCAGCAAGGGAGGTTATCACAATCTATCTAGAATGAGCCTAATGTCACCTATGCACTTTGGGATCAAGTTCTGTGTTGCATAAATCATTTTAGGTTGCATAGTTGGTTATATGATTCGATTAATTGCCCTAAAGTAACAGGGATGCTGATTTATGTATTAATTTATACCTGGAAGACAACTCTTAAAGGCTACAAGGATCAACAGTCTCAATGTGATTCACTATTTCCCTTGTAAATTCCATGTCAGACAGCTCTCTACTATTTAACTTACCCTTCTTTGTTCCAATTCATCATTGTCTCCTGCTTGCTGTCCTTGCTCTTTCATGTGCTATAAACTTACTTAAAATCATTTGAGCAGTGATAGCAAGTCAATAAAGTTAGAGAAAGAGCACTCAGAGATGAGCAGAGCCCTTACATGTGGCTTTGTCCTTCACTACCTACAACTTCCATGACTATATCTGGTGACACTAGTATACTTGCAGATTTTCAGATGTACAGAGAGCCCTTTACAGCAGCTTTGTCTATGTCCTTATTAATAAAATGGAATATTATCTTTCTCCAACTTCACAGAATATGTTGGACATGAGTCTATTAAAATGAATCAGGCACTTAGAAGTGCACAGCAGGTCTCACAGGATTACACATAGCAATCACTGTCTGAGAATGTCAGCAATGCAGTAATGCACATGAATACAATTAGGATGATCAAATCAGGGAACTGCGCCAATTTACCAGGACAAGGCACAGGCTGATTATTGTGTTATGCTCTTTAACTGGCCTTGATAGTGATTGTTGTACTAAGGAGTCGATACCCTTGACAATTCATTTTATTTGTAAAATCAATTTTCCCTATTCAATGGGTCTCTACTGGACTGTAATTTACTTTCCACAACCTGTCACTGACAAAATGATTGGTAAGATTTCTCTTCCAATTAGTTATTTAACAAAAAAAAAAAAAAAAAACGCCCAACAACAGGAGATTTTATAAATGCATGTACCTGTAGCTTTATATCCCTATTGGGAAACAGAAATAAATTAAAATCAAATAAATATGACAAGTGTGATACATAAAAGTACAACTCTATACGTGATAGTAACAAGGGAGACATACAGGATGAAAATGTACAAAGGATGTTGCCTTTATGAGCTTGCACTCTAATTTAAATGCATTTCTTCCAAGACATTTGTTAAAATAACCACATACTAAATTATTCAGGAAACTCCTTGAGGGCCACTTACAGGCCACTGTGCCAAGGTGCCTTATAGTTAAATGTATTGATTGCTTAAACAAAGAGGATGCTTGATTGCATGTTTCTGAGGGAAACCACAGAACTTTGGCAGATCAATGACTCTCAAGGCCTGAGTCAATAATGTCTGTATGTGTATCCCTGTATAACATCCCTAGTTTAACTCATCAATGTACCCAGACTTAGTGCAGGCACAGTTGTCCCTAACATGTAGAGGTATTGAATGGTGAGTAGTAGTGATGGATGAATCTGTGCCGTTTCGCTTTGCCAAACAAATCACAAAATACATTAAAATCAATGGGCATCAAAATAATTTTGACGCGAGTGACAATTTTTATACGCGCGACTATTTGGGCCAAATGCATTAAAGTCAATGGGGCAAATTTACTAAAAGGGCAAAGTGACTAATGCTGGAGAAAATTCGCCAGCATGACGTCATCTCGGAACTTCGCTGATTTACTAACAGGTGCTGGCGTAAATTCGCTAGCGAAGGAGATAGACTTTATCGATACTTCGCACTCTAACGCCAGGCGAATTTTCACTCTGGCGAATGGACTTAACTACGCAAATTCACTAAAATGCGGATTTTAATGAACGTTACCTCTTGCGCTAGTCTTGCCTTCGCCACCTCAGACCAAGCGAAGTGCAATAGTAGATAGGAGTTCCACAAAAACAAAAGTCCCAAAAAAACACTGGTGACTTTTCAGTTTTTCAGGGTGATAGGCTGCAAAAGATTGTAATTTTTTTTAGGGTACCTGGCTTCCCCCCTACATTTGGCACATAAACTATACACTGGGCACATGTGTAGGGCATTATAACAACTCTATTTTATTTTATTAAGGTTCCCTGGGCTTGTGTAGTGTAATGTATTTGCTGCAACATATACGTCCATGGAAATTTAACTTCCCGCCATATGCAAATTAGGCAGTGCTAGAGCAACTTCACTTTGCTTGCCGAATTAACGCTAGAGATACTTTGGCATCGTTCGGTGCCCGGGACGCAACTTTGCATTTTAGTGAATTAGCTTTGTCCTGGCGAATTTCCGCCTGCCGTAGTGTGGCGATGTGAGCGAAGCGTCGCTGGTGAATTTCCGGAGGTTAGTGAATTTGCCCCAATGGGCGTCCAAATAACTTTGACTCGTGTCAATTTTGCCACATTGTCGCAGCAGTTTCTACTTGCGTTGAAACATGGAAATTAGCGCCGAATTTGTGTCTGGCAAATTTGTTCACCCATTACTAGTGAGTAGAAATGTAATACCCTCTTTTACCAATCCCACAACCACCACACCCTATACAATATCCAATCCCACTGTAGTCCATTCTTGTTTTTGTTTATTTTTTTACTTAAACAATACAAGTCAAAAGAAAGCACATTTATTAGCATCAGAGATGCAACAGATTCAAAATTATAAGTGGCCCTGCCACCAAAAAGTGATATATTGAACTTCAATGTACTTGAAAATATGTGTACCATGTTAAGCAAACTTTGTGGTTATATAAAAATAAAATACCTACGGTATTTTTACTAATACTAGGTTTGTAGCTTTTGCAATTAATGAGCAGGTGATAAACTCTGTATAATTATCATATAGTATTTAGGTATAATGTTTTATTATTAAAAAACAATACTATAAGTAGAGAATAGTGATTGGCAAATCTGACCCATTTTAGTTTCGCCAAAATGCTATTGGCATGGGCATCGAATTTTAAGGGGCACCTAATCTCTCAAAAAAGGTGATCAACTATTGTGTACTTGTGTATATTTATAACTTCTCCAGTTTAAAGCCTTTCATCAGTAGCCACTTTAAACAAAAAATAAATCAACCTCCTCCTTTTACTATTACAATGGCAGTGAATATGCATTTGCTTTGCTGAAGTGAAATGGACCACAAAATAATTCTTTGGATTCACTTCCGGATTTATGGAAAAAACAAGCCCTGTCCCATTTCACCTTAAATTATGAATTTCACAGTAATAAATTAGGGAAGTCCCGCGAGAATGCAGCTATACCTAAGTCTCTAAATTGACAGTATGTTTGGCATGTTTTGTCTCTGAAAGAAAAACAACATTTTAATACAATAAACAAAGCACCCAAAGATGAGAGAAATTGCTGAAGTGTTGGGCTGCTGCGGGCTACTTCTTCACACATTGGTGCCTGAGTTCCAAGATTTCAGTATGACAGCCTGACTTTCCTGCTGGCATCATTATATACTTTATTACATTATTTACTTCATGTAAAATAACACTGCATTAATGCTCCTTCAAGTCCTGCTGCTTTTCAGAGTTCAAGGGGGGAAAAAAGATTCAGTCGAAGCAGAATTCTCTGCTAGCAGCTCGTTAATACAGCTCGGAGATCATTATTAAAGAGACTGATATGTGCCCATTATTTCATGCCTCATTTTCTGCTTCAGCTAGATTTGTATTTCTGGGGTATTGGTCTCTAGTGAAATTAGCAATACAGAAAGCACTGCTGCTTGCTTTAGTGAAACAGACTGTTTACTTCCCACTGCTGATAGAATCATTTTTACAGTTTCCGTCTCTTAGTCACCGCAAATCAAGGCAAGTTATTCTTGCTGCACAGATGGTTAAAGGTCATGTAAAGGCAAAAAAAATAAAATCCCATATTTGCTTTCTTTAATGAAAAAGAAACCTATCTCCAATATACTTTAATTAAAAAATGTGTACCGTTTTTATAAGAAACCTGACTGTATGCAGTGAAATTCTCCCTTCATTTACTGCTGTGGATAGGAATTGTCAGACGATCCCTAACTGCTCATCAGGGAAACAATCATACTTATGAACAACAAGGGGGGGGGGGCGAGCCTTACTTCCCAGTAATGTTGCCACCTTTTCTGGAAAAAAAATACTGCCCTTCCTTTATATTTATCTTTTTGCCCTATTAATAACATTGGGATCACCCATAATTGTTACCGTAAAATACCAGCCAGGTGGCAACCCTACTTGCCAGCCATGCAGAACTCAAGCAGCTTTGTTTCCCTGTAGAGCAGTCGGCGACTGTGTAAAGGTTTGTATTGGAGTTTATTTTTACCTTTACATCCCCTTTACAGTTTCCAACTCCAGCTGCAGGGACAAAGATCATGGAGCCAGATTTAAACAGATAAACTGGGATTCTTTTTGGAGGATTATCTTGCTGGTTCTGCAGAGTTGGAGAAAGTTTGTATTAAATAATACAAAAACTATAAAATCCACATTAGATTACATGGCAACACAGGACCCAGTGCAGTCTGCATATTCTGATTATTAATCAGTCTTGCTGTATCGGCTTCTGGCAAATATTATTTGACTTGTGTTGTTTTGATAATCTATGATGATCCCTAAGCAGGTCAGACCACACTGAACATGTGTACAGTCTTGGTCTTGCAAAGATTTTTAACAAAGTTACAAGATGGTGACCCCCTGTGGCCAACTTTGAAAGCATAAATTATTTGTTTGATTAGGCTTGTGGTGCTGCAAATTCATGTTTATGTTTAGTATACAAAATACAGTATTTCTAGCATTATTCTATTTTAGACTTTACTTCCCTCTTAAATAAGGCAATGGGTATTTTGCAGAGAGATTTGTATTGTACTGAAATAACAATGAAATGGGGTTAAAAGAGTCAAGATCAGTAAAAAGGTACAGTTATATAAAACTGACCTGAGAGATGTTCCTCAGCAATCAAACATATATCTGTGCCCGCTGCATCTGTATTTTGTTTAAACTTGCTTTGTAAAGAAATTGCTTTTACCATGAGTATTCAGTTTAGGCATTAGCTTTCTAAAAGCCTGCAGTCTCTAAACATCCAAACTTAGCTTTCTTTGTTTGACATTAGAAAAATAATGAAGCCTAGAGAGACAGCAGTCTGCCACAATGGCGGGTCTTTTTGATGACAAGTGTCTACAGAGTATGATGTGAAATGGGTAAATACAGGATATTGTGTGAATGAAAGATTTACATTTCACACCAGAAAAGGAATGATTGATAGTTGGTTTAATAACCCCTGTGGAAAACAGGAGGGCACTGTTAAGTTGGGCTAAAAAAAAAAGAGAAACATTAACATGACTGTACAAATTTGAAACTACTGCTTCCTCTCAGAAATCTTTAGGCTCTGTCACCGCAGTGCAGGCACCAATTGTAATCGTTTTTTCTTACTTGTGTTATCAGTTTTGAATCTGCCAGGGAGATTCACCTAAAGTCAGTAACGGCAATACAGTGTTCAAAGCACTGAAAAGAGGAGACTGTTAGAAGGGGATGCAATAAAAGGTGGGAAGTTTGTTGCAACAAATAATATTTTACTGTATTACTACACCCCTTAACCCTTGGAGCTGGTCCCTGATTTTTTTTGCATTAGAGATAAAGGCCAAATACAGCTTTTGCAAATTGATAATGTTTAGTGATGGGCGAATTTGCGTCTCGTTTTTAATGCCGG
This sequence comes from Xenopus laevis, assembly GCF_017654675.1. Lineage (NCBI taxonomy): Eukaryota > Metazoa > Chordata > Amphibia > Anura > Pipidae > Xenopus > Xenopus laevis. The sequence goes on along the minus strand of NC_054378.1, from coordinate 35,971,259 downwards.
CGTCCATTTTTGTTTTTTGACACCGGGGAATTTTCACAGCCCTTTCGTGAATTTATTCGCCGGCGGCGAATTGCGCAAATTTGCCGCAAATTCGCGCCTGCTGAATAAATTTGCCCATCACTAATAATGTTGCATAGCAGGCCATAGTTAATATCTCAAGTACCTAGACCCAGTTACATATGCCCCCAATGTTAGTTTGACTCAAAAAGCTATATTGTATTTCAGAAAAGTACCAGCAAGCCAGCTAATAATTGAAGCAATCAAGTTTGGTCCTGCAATGCCAACATTAAACAGCTGTCTAAAATAAAAAATCAGACATTCATTTTCCAAACAAATTGCCCCTGACTCCTGCTTTAATGTGTTACTGGCCCTTGCCCTATAATAGTGAGAGGGAAATGAGTGAGATCAATTTTATAATCCACTGGTTGGACAGGAGTACAAGGGGAAAGAGCATCAGAAATATGGAATAAATCCTTTTCTTTATTTTAATCATGATTTGAGAACACAAATGACAACACATATGGCTCATAGAACATTCTTATTTTCAGGATTTAGGAATATGACATACCTACAAAGAAACAGCACAGCATCATTTGCACCGCCTTCTAATGCAACAATGATTGTCTATTCAAAAGTGTAGGACAAAAATACCATTAGGCACAAAAAGATGCCCAACAGGTGCCTTTATTCACCATCATGCCAAATCATAAAGGCACCTGTGCAGCATCTTTTTGCACCTAATGGTATTCTTGTCCTACACTTTTGAATATTGGATTTATGCTGTGGATGGAAGCTGGGATTAAAGATACCTAAAGGAATTACTTCAAAGGATGATTATACCCAGGGCAGCCATCAGGGGGGTACAGGGGGGAGAGTTATAGGGGGCCCAAGGGTAAGGGGGCCCTGGCCCCGCCCCCATCTTTCTGAGAGCTGCTGACTTCGGCAAGTCATGGACGTTTAAGGGGCCCTTGCCACCAATTTTCTTATAATGTGAATTGGCCGCCAATTTTTTTTTAGCCACCAATATTTTTTAATAGGGGGGCCCTGACCACCAATATCTTTTTATTTCCTGGGGGGCCCAGGAAATTCTGTCGTATGGGGCCCTGCGATTTTTGATGGCAGTCCTGATTATACCAGTTCATGTGATTGACTACATGTGAAATCTGGAAGTGCTCCATATCTGTAGTTCATCATGTTGGAGGAACCTCTTGTGCTAGCCAATCAGTTTCCTCGCTCTGTCTAAGTAAACATTTATTGTGGTATGTAATATACAGAAATACATTTGCAAAATATAAAAACAAACAAAATGTAAATGTAATAATGCTCATTAGACAGTTTAATACACTTAGGGGGTTATCAAAATTCAAAAATATCAAAAATTGTTTTCTGAAAATGAGAAAAAACTCGATATAATCTTGAAAAAAATCCAAATTGTATGATTTTTTTTGGATTTTGCCAATACTGTGACTTTTTCAGATTTGATGAGTGAAACCTCAGACTTTTGATTTGACACCAGAAAACCACTAAATCTTAGGAATATTTAATGAAACCCAGCACAAATCAGGATATCAATGTGATATCTGCCATTGACTTCTGCATGAACTCTGAGTTGGAATTCTTTTTTATTTGGACTTTTAACACCATTGGGGTTTAATAAATCATAAATAAATCATGAAATATTCTAGGTTTTTTTCAACGAAAAAATTGTGTTTTTCCCATTTAAAAGTCTGACCAGAAAAAAATCGTACTTAATAAAAAAAAAACATTAAACTGCCAAAGCATGTAATCTGTCTCTTTTTTTACAGTTGAGTCCACTGTGTTTGCAAAACATATCTTTACTTACAAAGAGAAAAAAATTAACCACACAGATGGTTTACACTTCAATGCTGTTTATTACTTATTTGGTTCATGTTTACTGACAGACCCTTTGTTCAGCCCTAAATTAGAACCCACATACAGTAGTTTTATTACTCAACATAACTTTTGCTAGAATACATCTAGACTAAACTAAACTGGTTTAAAGGTTGGAAGATTAAAGGTAGACTGTCAAGGTGGGAGTTTTCTTCTCTGAAAAAAAAGACAATTGCATGGGGACGATTACTCTTTATAAGTACATTAGAGGACATTCTAGACAGAGAGCACAAGATCTTTTTGCCCAAAATGGATAAGCACAGAGGCCACTTTTAGACCAAAGGAAAAAAGCACTTTTATTTGAAGCAACATAGTTGGTTCTTTACAGTGGGGTTGTGGAATTCCCTGCCAGATGATGTTGTGATGTCTGATTCTGTTAATATCTTTAAGAGTGGCTTGGAGGATTTCTTGGACAAGCATAATATCCACATCTTAAGTGATACTAATATCTACAATTATTATAGATATTGATCTATATAGTTTATGTGAGTATATGGAGGGGTCAGTATAAGTGTGTGTATGTATGGGTTTCATTTGGAGGGGTTAAATGATGGACTTGGTCTTTTTTCAACCCAATTATCTATGTAACAATGTTACTAGACAGTCTTTAAAGCAGAAGGAAAAGTAAGATCACTGGGGTTTTAGCCTCCTTTTCTTCAAAGAATGCATTCGTTTTTGGGTAATTATAGCCAGAACTGCACCACCATATTGTCCCTGTGTCCCAGGCATCCCTGATACTTGTTTATGAGCAGTCCAGCTAAGAATCTCTGTAATGCACTGACTGAGACAAGGGTTGGAAGTTAGCAATGAGAATCATTGAGGTGCCTAACAATTCAGTATCCCCCAGTGATTTTACCTTGCCTTCTCCCTTAATAATCAATAAACTATGCAGTTCTAAAAAAAGTGCAACTCTACCATTTCACTAATTAAAAAGCTGTTCGGTAACATCAAAACACACCTAAAACACTATTTCAAAAGAATGTTGTTTATTTTTCCATTGAAGATTTATGTAAAACTCCAAGACAAAGGGTATAGACATCGCAATCCCAATGCAGTTTTATTATTATTATTTAGCTTTATTAATCAGTTATATGATCAAAACAAAACCTGGAACACACACATAAAAGTGAACTTTGCTAACATTCGAATATGATACATTTGTTATTCTCTTAATTAAGACATATAATTACAGTTTTGCCAGAAAAGACTACCAAATATTCTTTGGAGCAGACAAAAAGTCAATAGTTTAATAGCACATGCAATTTCTTTCTTCACAGAGAGCAGACCCAAATGTTACATAAAGTCTTAACCACTGATGAACCTTTGAAGACATATAAAAGCCTTAAATGCAGTTGAAAATATTAATACAAGTATTCTGAGTTCCTGGGATTAGAGGTGATTGTCTGTCAGTGATTCCTCTTAAGCGCTTACATGTTATTACTTCAAAGAGAAGTTGTTTGTTTAGAAATTGTGAATAAGGCAAAAGGAAATAGGACCTAATGCAAAAAAAGTCAGTATTTCTCTCTAGACAAACCTTCAAACAAAATCATTTTGCTCTCTTATCCACATCTTTCTCATTCCGTTTGGTTTTTGTGTAGTTCATCCATGTCAATCCATTCATGCTGCTCTGTTTATCCTAAGCACAATGCAATTTCTTTTCCCACTTACTGATCTGCTTTTTCTATTGGCTTTTAAATTTGACACTAATAAATGTTAAGTAGAAACAAAAGTCAGTCAGAAAAAGTTCCTGCTGGAAAATCCAAGTCAGGAAGTTCTACATCCCTAATTTACACTAAAGAGGGAGATACAAAACTATACATTTACATTTTCCATATTATCTGCATTTGGGTAATAAAACAATAAAAATAATTTATTATGCTGTGTAAAATGAAATGTAAAAAGCTGTGTAAAATAAATGGCAAATTTACCAAGCTGTGTTTTATATTATGCCATGTGAATGTCAGATTTGACTCCATTATTTACTTTGTAAATAAATTCCGGCATTTGTTACTCAAAGAAAAAGCAAGTAAAAAAACACCATTTTATACTGTTTTGTACATGGCTATCCCTGATGATTTGTGATGAATTCACTAAAATACTAGCCAATAGGTTTGAATTAGTGATATCACAACTAATTCCATATATCTATACAACATGGAAACCCTGGGAGCAGGATTGTAGTGTCTTTGGACACTGCCAAAGCTTTTGACAGATTTAAGTGGCAATATTTATGGGAAACATTGAACCACTATAGATTTGGCCCTATATTTAAAACCTGGAAACAGTCACTTTATGCTCACCCACGGGCTAGGATCTTGGTCAATGGAAGGCTATCTGGTCAAGTACTGTATCTTTGGAGAGAGGTACCCGTCAAGGGTGTCCCCTCTCCCCGCTGCTTTTCGTCCTTGCCATTGAACCGCTGGCCATCCAAATCAGAGCAAGTAAAGAGATAAAGGACTTACAAATAGGAAATGTAACAGAAAAAATATCACTTTATACGGATGATATGCTGTTGTATTTAGCAAATTCACACCATGCCCTAGAAAATCTCCTAAAGGTGGTTTCTGAATTCGGCCAGTACTCTGGACTTGAAATGAATCACTCAAAATCAACTATTTTCCCCATTGACCCCCTTTCCCGGTGCATGCCAGATTGCATATCACAACTGCAGGTCGTGTCCTCATAATGACCCATATGGATCCAGATAAATATGAACTGCTAAACTTGAACACTGTGGTACAAGCACTGACTAACAAAGTTTGCATATGGCAAGACCTTCCTTTATTTCTCCCTGGCAGAATCAACATTTTTAAAATTATTTTTCTTCCCAAGTTTTTGTATGCTTTACATAATTGTCTTATAACTCCTCTGGCTCAATTGTTCAATGGGGTGGACAAAATAGTAAGGGGAATTTTGTAGGTGGGAGAGCACCCATGCCTGAATGTGAAGGTGCTGCAAACCCCTTTATCTGAGGGAGGTCTAGCTCTACCCAACCTTAAGTTATACTTTCTTGCTGCCCAATTAGTATATGCCCACTGGTGGATGTTGTCTAAAGCAGATAACCCAGCAGTGGTTTTAGAAGCTGCAACAGTGGGCTCCTTTGAAGCTCTATCCAAACTCCCTTACCATGAGAACTCTCCCTACTATCCTACCACACCCTCCATGGTTACAGTCATACAGGCCTTATAGAAGGCATTGAAGATTGCACATGGTTCCTCAGAGGCTCATTCTCCTTGGACCCCTATGGGGTAACATTCATCCCCCTCATTTTTACACTCTTCCAGGTATTGCTAGGTGGGCACAGCTGGGTATTAAAACCTTAGGTGACAGTGACAGTGGGTTAAAGCAAAACCTATGATCTAATCCAGCAAGAAGTCCAGGCCCCCCTGACATGCTATTCAGGCACCTGTAGCTTCGGCATGCCTTTAATATACATTTCCCGACAAGACATATAACCCTATCTGTAACAACACTTGAGACCTACCTTCATAGACAAGATCTGACCAAACCCCTGTCTTGGTTCTACATTTTACTATGGTCGGCAGGTCCCTCTCCTCTGGAAAAAAAACAAGATTAAATGGCAGAGATATTCCCTTGCTAGATGATGAAATGTGGACTGACACCCTTAAATTGTTTCCTGACACCCTTAAATTGTTTCCTGACTTATCAATCACTATGAGAGATAAATATATACAGATATACAGGGAGTATTTGACCCCGTATCACCTTTTCAAAAATGTATAATAATGTATCAGATCAATGTCCCAAATGTAGAGAGGAAATAGGCACTATATTTCATGTCTTCTGGACCTGCCTGGCAATTCAGAGATTCTTGGGCGAGGTGCTGCAATTTTTGAATGAGAAGCTTGCACTTCCAAATATCCCCTCTCCAGAATTGTGTTTATTAGGAGTAATAGGCAACTTACAACTTTGGCCTACTCCAGAATATCTACAGTTGCTATATTATGCCAAAAAAAGCTATCCTAATGCACTGGAAATCTTTTGACCCTCCTCCCCTATGATTTTGGCAAAAGTTGGTAAATGATTCCCTTAAAAGTCACTTACTTACCTAGCAAGAGGTTGTCCAGAGAAATATAATGCTATATCTGCAATATCAACATCTCCTTTATTTTTTCTAATTTGGTGCCTTAGTCTCACTTTGTATTGCTTTTCTCTTTCCTTCCTTTCCGTTTTCTCTCTCCTTTAACTGCTTGTTAATTTTAAAAGAAGCCTAATGCAATCCTACTCCCACCATATTCCAAATTTTCAGGATGTAATAATAAGATATTTGATGGTAAACAGATGGTTGCTCCTACCATCTAGCTAGGGCAATTGGTGTCCAAGATCAAACTCATTAGTAGTCATATAAACACTGGGCAAATTTCCACCTAGGTAGTAGCCCATGGCAACCAATAATATAATTGCTTTCGCTATTCAACCTGCAGCTGACTAAAAAAAACTAATCACTGATTAGTTGTATGGGTATTTGCACAGGTGCAAATTTGCTGAGTGTTTATAAATAAGCCTTACTGATTATTTATAATAGGACAACCCACCAACTGCTTGTTATTTTGATGAGGTAGAGACGATAAGTATTTTTTTCTGAGGTCCCTTTAGTCACTCATTGGAACAAAAAAATAAAGAAGGTACCAATATATATAATTACAAAAACAGCTACAGCAGTTCTATTTGCTTATCAGGAAACTACAGCCCTGCTATGATACTTCAGTTTTCTTCTAATGAATAACCTCTGTACTACCATAAGTGTTGCCACATAAAACTGTGATAACTGGACTGAATGCAGTTGCAGATTTCATAAATACAGGGAGAGGGAACCACACATACAGCAGGGAATACAATAGGACTTGTATAAAGAGAAGCTATACCCATGAACATTGCAAGCCTCTGTAAAAACATATCACATGAATCAGTCCATATGTAAAACACTGCTTAATCTAAAACCATTTCCATCAAAAATATATTTTTTACTAGTATGTGCCACTGGATAATCCCAAATAAAATAACGGGCATTTAAAATAGAAAGGTCCTCTGCCTGGCTCATATGATTCACTTTGCTCACACAAACCAAAGGCACACATACATTCTAGGTTACATTTATATTTGTGCGTGTGTTGTGTGTGTATATATATATATATATATATATATATATATATATATATATATATATATATATATATATATATATATATATATATATATATATATATATATATATACAAGAATTTCCCATCTGTCCAATTATATACACCCTCCCGAAGATACACAAAGGTTTGACATCACCTCCTGGTCGTCCTATCGTTAGTGCAAGGGAATCAATCCTACAGCCTTTAGCCATCTTTGTTGACCACTTTTTACAACCAATCGTGAAGAAGACTTCTACATATATTTAAGACTCGGGTGATTTCCTGATTAAACTGCACTCGGCATCACCAGTTCCTAGGGAAACTAAACTTGCTACCATGGACGTGTCATCCCTGTATACCGTCATACCCACAGACGAGGGCATTGAAAACATCAAGGACTTTCTATTGAAACATCCCGCCCGTGGTAGACCTCCGATTGAGTTCCTGTTGCAACTTCTCCGTCTTTGCCTCACTTGCAATTATTTCAAATTCGAACACTCCTATTTCTTACAGATAAGTGGGACAAGTATGGGTTCAAATGTCGCGCCAGCATTCGCTAATCTGTACATGGCCAAATATGAGGAAACGTTCATTTTGTCTAAATATGGTCCTTTTATCCACAAACTATATTGTTTCATTGACGACCTGTTCCTTTTATGGACTGGCACCACGGATCAATTTACTGCCATGGTCAACGAACTTAATACTCTACCAAAGAATATACGATTTACGGCCACCATCAATGACAAACAAATTTCTTTTCTAGATTTGACTGTGACGCTGACTGACGACGGATTCAATACTACAACATACAGGAAACCAACAGACCGTAACACCCTGTTACATTATACTTCCTGTCACCCACCACACATTAAAAAAAGTGTCCCCTACTCACAGATGGTACGTATGGTGAGGAACAATTCTGACCCGGTGCAACTACGTATACAACTTGATGACTTGATATCGAGATTATCCCAAAGAGGTTACCTCCTGCATGAGCTACTCTCCTGTAAGGAAAGGGCCTTATTTTATACACAACACAACCTCCTCCATGGTTCTATAAGTACACCGAAGGACACCGAAAAAGAGACCCTGTTTTTTTTGACCACTTACACTCCAGAAGTAAAACCTCTGACACGTGCTATACAAGAACACTGGACAGTACTTGAAAGAGATACAACACTCCCGTCCATTTTTCGGACCAGACCTTGAATAGCGTTTAGGAGAGGAAGAAACCTCAGGGACATCCTGGTAAAGATGGATCCGAACCATTGTTACCAACAGGGCACCACCCCCACTTGGCTCAACGCGGAAAAGAAGGGCTGCTTTCGCTGTCCATCGTGCATCACCTGTAATCATCTCATCACTGGTTCTACATTTAATCACCCACATTCGGGCAAACCCATTGCTATTAATCACAAACTGACTTGTACCTCCAAGTTCCTTATCTATTTCATCAAATGTCCCTGCGGACAGTTTTATGTAGGTAAGACAATAACCACGTTTCGCGAACGGATGGCCAACCACCGTTCCGCGATTAGAACAGCACTCTCATCAGGGAAGGTGGACACACCGGTTGCTGCTCATTTTTTGCTCCACAGACACACACTGGCAAGTCTACGCTGTATGCTGATCGACCACGTTCCCCAACCAATTCGGGGGGGCAATCGTGAGAAGATGCTGCTCCAACAAGAGTTAAGATGGATCCACAGACTGAACACCATTAGCCCACATGGACTGAATGAACTTATTTCTTACGCTCCATTTATCTACAAGTAATTCAAACTGAATCCAACATTACAATTAGTTGCCAATGTTTAACCATTTTTTCTTCCACTGATTAATCGTTTTATTAATGATATCTTTTGAATTGTTGAATATGTGACCCTGAGATGTAATAGTGCTCGAAATATACAGCCTGTTTTCAGCAGTAATTTTCGATAATAGTACAATAGATATTGTATGCATTGTTTTTACTCCCCTTTCTTTACCTCTATCGTTCCTTGATGTGCTCCCTCATCAATTTATCTTTCTGAATTCAACTCGACGTTATAACGGAATAACTTTTTCGGTGCTGTTGTTAATCAGCTCTTTCAGCTAACACTCCCCTGTTTCCCCTGTACAATGCTGTTTTCTCACCATCTTTTCTTACCTTCTGGTTATTTTTTCTTTTTCTTTTTCTGTTTCATCTCATTTTTATCTTGATTTCTTCTTCTGCTTCCCTTTATTTTTTCTTTTCTTTTTTTTCATTTTACCATTTTTCTTTCTTCTTCTTTTTCATTCCATCTGTTTGGATTCTTTATTTAGATTTTTTATATTTTTTCTTTATATTTTGTTTTCGCTAGTCAATCATAGACTCTATATACAGCGGAACCCTGGAGGGCCCCGGCCAGCTCATTGAGCAGCGTCAGATGAACTCATTCTCCCTTGAACTCACTGCATCAGAGGGGGAATATTCATCCCGAGGGTCCGGTGTCCAAACTAAGTCAAAGTATACGCACCGCACTGCCGGTAGATCTAGCCTTAGATGGCTGATGACAGGTTGGTTCATTGAATCGAGGAATGCCTCATTCCATTAGCCCAATACTGGGCTTAACTTTTATGGTAGTGCCGTGCAGGTAATGCCTTGTTAATACAACTAACACGTTCAAGGCACTGTGGACGGAGATCACCCCGCAACAGTAACTTTGTTTCAGTTTGCTCTGTATTTGGACACACAAAGCGATCTTATCAGTGATCCACTTGCCGATTTGTCCAAGTTTGACATCCATCAATGTATTGTTCGGCAATATCCCTGTCAGCGATGCGGCATCACACTGGATCGATCAGTGCCACTAGATCGAAGGGACTTATAAGCCTTCTAACATGTGAGCCCTACTTGGTCGATGTCCTTATTCAAAAGACAAGTGACATAGTACCCACACCGATGAAACTTACCTCGATTTACCGAATGGATTACACTTTAAGCGGTCAGTTTTCGTACAGACCAACATGGCTATGGACCCTGCCATACTGGCTGTCTCACCACAGATCTGTGTAACATGATCCTACGGACTCTGCGATGCTTACAGTAAGCTAACGTTATCCTTATTTAAGTCTGGTCAGTGCCCTCACTACATAACGTAGTGTTCATTTCGTTAATCTCCTAATTCAGCATAGCTTCGTCCCCCATTTTCCATTTTTCCTTTGTTCATTTGTTTATATATATATGGTCTATATATATTTATTTGTATTTTTTAATTTCAAGTCTTATTCTCTTTATTTTATTTTTACGTCTCATCTTTTCGTTTGAGCCTATACTCTACTTTTTATTTTTTATTCTTATTTTTTATTTTTTATTTTTTTATTTTTAAATAAATTCTTGATTTTTTCATTTTCCGTTCCCATATATATTTTTCACCTGCCTGCTCGCTACTTACTATTTCAACTTTCAAGACTTACTTACACTGTTCTTTGCTTTTCCCCCCTTTGTTCTGTCTTCTACACCGATCCCTTACCATATCTAGCTGCTCTCCCGTTCACTACGTAACTGCTTATCTTAATTGACACATCCGTCAATAACTTTGTAACATTCTGACATAGCGTCCACTTTCTTTTGACCCGTTGCTAAATTGTGCTGTACCAAGCAACATGCATATAGCGCTTACAGAGGGTTGATTGATCCTGTTTTTTAGGGGTGTTTATTCACGCAAGCGCACAGAGGCTGCACTATGTGTTAAATTTTGAGTTTAGACTTTCTTTTCATTCATGCTTTATTTTCCAGTTTTTCGTTTGTGATTTATGTGTTCGTTTTCTTGGTTTCTTTCCAATTGTTTGTATTTTTACTAAGATGTTTAATTATCATTTATATTGCCCCTGACACGTCATTTCCTCTGCCCCGGTGTTTTCTCTTGTATTTGATTTTGTTCCCGCCTTGCTGTGTATTTATATCCGTTTGTATGACACTTTTTTCACTTTGAGAAAGGCTGTTGTCTCAGCCGAAACGTCAGCACTTGTCCACAATAAATTTTCTTTTTCAATATTAAGACCTGTGAGTGCGATCTCTACCACTTCTAATATATATATATATATATATATATATATATATATATATATATATATATATATATATATTTACATATATATACACACACACACACACACACACACATATATATACACACACATATATATACACACACACATATATATATATATATATATATATATATATAGCAAAAAAAACGCACTCACAGGACTTTTTAAAGGTGCAAAATCCAAAAATGATGTTTATTTCAACGTTTCGGCTATTCACTTAAGCCGTCATCAGGAAGTGAAACACACACAAACAAACACTCCATTTAAAGGCCCCCCTTGGCGCCAAAACCTACTGTATTCAAAACCCATCTGGAGTGTCAACCCCCACCACATTGCTTCATTCATTATGTGCATAGTAATTACTGTGACATTAGTGAACACCAGGACCTTTCAGACCGTATCCCCAGTGTACAATAGTGTGCTGCAAACAACACATTATTTTCGTAATGTTCCCCCACATCTGTGCTCGTATCGTTGCCACATGTGTGGCCAGTGTGTGAAAGAAACCAGACCCACCAGAGGATATGTTTACTGCTCCGCATCAATATCGCCAGAAATGTCCTAATCACAGTTATGCCACAAAAGTCATAATGTTCAACATGTTCAACATTATGACTTTTGTGGCATAACTGTGATTAGGACATTTCTTTCTTTATTTGTTTTTATACTTTTTATCTTTTTTCCAGATCCACGGAGGAGGATATGTTGGGGACACAGGAAGGTGGGCTGAACACTGAGCTTCGCATCACGCTGCCCATTTTTGCCTTGGAACAACTAGGAATCGCTGTACAGCCATGAATAGGTGTACAGCATACTGCTAACCCTGATTGCCATAGGCGAAGTGCCCTTCTAGCTTCCTCCTAGCTCCCTCTAAGTATGTTTGTAGGTTGATATACCCCTACCCGGAATGGTGTTCCAACACTCTAGGCGCATGGGTGCCAAATGGTGACCTAGGCTCCTGATGTGGAGACCAGGGAAGCATAAAGGGATTAAGTAAATCACTGCTGCGAGGAGCAGTATGACACATCCATATACCTATTTGATATGTGCGGTAGCGAGAGGAGGAGTATCACCGGCTTGAGGCTGGGTAGGGCTCCCCATTGGCTATCATCACAGAGGAGAGGAGGAGCTAGCTCCACAGCAGGCACGGGAAGGCTCCGTGCATATACGGAGATGTAGAGCTGAGTAAGCATGACGGGCACAGTAGGAAACGGAACCGGCACTATTGGCAGCTTATGTGATGGCGGAAGCTACAGCTGGTGGCGATATTGATGCGGAGCAGTAAACATATCCTCTGGTGGGTCTGGTTTCTTTCACACACTGGCCACACATGTGGCAACGATACGAGCACAGATGTGGGGGAACATTACGAAAATAATGTGTTGTTTGCAGCACACTATTGTACACTGGGGATACGGTCTGAAAGGTCCTGGTGTTCACTAATGTCACAGTAATTACTATGCACATAATGAATGAAGCAATGTGGTGGGGATTGACACTCCAGATGGATTTTGAATCACTATGCACACCCACCTATGACGTCATACAGTAGGTTTTGGCGCCAATGGGGGCCTTTAAATGGAGTGTTTGTTTGTGTGTGTTTCACTTCCTGATGACGGCTTAAGTGAATAGCCGAAACGTTGAAATAAACATAATTTTTGGATTTTGCACCTTTAAAAAGTCCTGTGAGTGCGGTTCTTTTGCTTTATACATGTGTTATTATAACCAGCACCTAGGCAGTAGCGCTTGTTTTGTGTGCACCAGTATTTGGACTATATATTATATATATATATATATATATATATATACTGTATATATATATACACACACACAGGTTTGGGACTTGTTATCCAGAATGCTTGAGACCAGGGGTTATCAAGGTAATGTAATTTGGATCTTCATACTGTAATCTACTAGAAAATAATTGAAACATTAAATAAACACAATAGGCTGGTTTTCCTCCAATAAGGATCAATTATATCTTAGCTTGGATCAAGTACAAGGTTCTGTTTTATTATTACAAAGAAAAAGGAAATTTTTAAAAATCTTGATTATTTGGATAAAATGGAGTCTAAAGGTGACAGCCATTTCATAATTCAGAGCTTTCTGGATAAAGCATCCCATACATAAGGGCAGGTATACTTTAACATTATTGGTGTAGTACAGCTGTTACACCTAACAATGTATTTACTACATCCTTTCGAGTAGATGAATTACTGGAAAAATACCAATGCTGGCCTCTGATGATCCTTTAAAATACTATTGACATTTATTTTTTGGTTTTGCTTCTTCCTCCCTGGAAATGTATCCACACTCATAAAACAAATGTGCTTACTTATGTGTAGCAATATTAGTAAAATATACAAATTAATCAGAATCATTCCATCAGACATTGCATATGCTGGAAAAGTAGTGCTAGAGATCGTTATATCTAAATTGTAAGATATATAAATGTAGACTCTCAAGAAAGATTTGACTCAAAATACAGATACAAAAACTATCTAAAACCAATTAGATTATCCCGTTGATTTCGGTTGGTATTTAGCTAGATCTGAGCTTTAAAAGAGATGAAACATCCAATGGATTTAAAATTGTTATATCAAAAAGTTAAAAAATTAATTGCAAAAGCATAAATCACATGACATCATTTGACAAAGTCATGATAAATTAAGGGTAAAGTCAATTACCTTGCATTTGCTTAATAAACAGGAATGCTTAACTTTAACCTTAGCCTAAATGTGCCCCTCAGCCCCACTAAGACTGAATCACTGAGCACTGTTGAAAGAAAGTGGTGAGATACTCATTTCCTAAGGGCTTACCCAAAGTGTTCCTTCTAACACTTTTTGAACATGCCATTTTACTGTTTTTCTAGGCAAGGGTTTTACTTTCCGTAATGTGCAGCAGCAGGCCTTAGGTTTTCTATTTCAACAGAAGAAAAACAAATAGGATTGCTTTGCCATCACCACACATTTATGGGAATTTAAGTAAGATGAAGTACTGTATAAGGTCTTCAATCTCATTATTGAGATCAAAAATTAAGAAATGCTTCTGACACATATGAAAAATGCTGTACATATATTTACATTAATTTATATTGCTGGGAAGAAAGATAGTTACATACAGTTACATTCTTAAGTTGGGTTGAAAAAAGACTATCAAGTTCATCCCATCGAATTTGAACCCCAGTACAAATAAAAACACATATACACTAACCTATACAGACCTAACTATACAAAAAAGATACACATCTATACAAAAATCTGGTCCTGTATGTAAGCTGCCAGCCTTTCCAAAAATGACCTTAAAGAGTATTAATAACTGGAGGTGTCATACTGTATGCTACTCTAGGAGCAAGGGACCCAAATGAGTCACATTTTTCCTCTTAATGTGTTTTTGGCTTGGAAACGAAGGGGCTAATTTATTATGCTGTATAAACAGAATCTTGGTGAAATGGAATAAAATGCTGGATAAAAAAAAATGCTAAATTATCAACATTTGGACGCCATTCAGACCTCACGCAATCCATTTGAATTGAAAAAATTCTAGCAGCAAGTTTGTTCTGCTGGAAGTTGCTTTAGGAAAAGCTACTTTAAGGGGTCCATTTACTTAACTCGAGTGAAGGAATAGAATAAAAAAAACTTTGAATTTCGAATGTTTTTTTTGGCTACTTCGACCTTCGACTACGACTTCGAATCGAATGATTCGAACTAAAAATCGTTTGACTTTTCGACCATTCGAAAGTCGAAGTACTGTCTCTTTAAAAAAAACTTCGACCCCCTACTTCGCCACTGAAGTGCAATGTCCCCATAGGCTTTCTAATGTTTTTTTGGTCGAAGAAAAATCTTTCGATCAATGGATTAAAATCCTTCGTTTGAACGTTTCGAAGGATTTAATTATAACTTATCGTTTGATCATTCGATCAAACTATTTGTGATTTACATTCGGCAGTCAAATATCGAGGGCTAATTAACCCTTGATATTCGACCCTATGTAAATCTGCCCCTAAAAGTTGCCATGCCATATTTTCCCACAGCATTTTCAAGCGGTTGCTTACAGTTACACCAAATTTGTTTAGAATTTTATTCACAAAGGTATGTGGTTGATGAAAATCAGTAGAAAGCTTGATAAGTACCCTGACTTTTATGCAGTGGTGCCTGGTGATGCGTGGCAAATGTTTTTTTGCTGTTTTTATTTTCACAGAATAAATAGACTTTTATCAGGACGAGGTGTAGTTTGGAGAAAACAATCAATGTAATAGTGTTTTTGATTGACAAATCCTTACATTAAAGTTACCTGTAGGGTTTATTACACAAAAATAACTACATACCCTAGTTTTTCAGCATCCAAAATGTGCTGAAAAAGTCTACCTCAGCTTATACTCGAGTCAGCGGTACCCGACCCGAGTAGCTGAGATTGCAGTCATTTTTAATCATTCCTATACCAACAGTACACTTGGGGAGAGACTGCAATATCCCACAATGCCCTCTGTTGGTTGTATGAAAGAATAACAGTGCACCCTCTGTTGGTTATATGAAAGAATAACAGTGACTGCAATATCACACAGCGCCATCTGTTGGTTGTATGAAAGAATAACAGTGACTGCAATATCACACAGCGCCATCTGTTGGTTGTATGAAAGAATAACAGTGACTGCAATATCACACAGCGCCATCTGTTGGTTGGTTGTATGAAAGAATAACAGTGACTGCAATATCACAGCGCCCTCTGTTGGTTATATGAAAGATTAACAGTGACTGCAATATCACACAGCGCCATCTGTTGGTTGTATGAAAGAAGAACAGTGACTGCAATATCACACAGCGCCATCTGTTGGTTGTATGAAAGAATAACAGTGACTGCAATATCACACAGTGCCCTCTGTTGGTTGTATGAAAGAATAACAGTGACTGCAATATCACACAGCGCCATCTGTTGGTTGTATGAAAGAATAACAGTGACTGCAATATCACACAGCGCCATCTGTTGGTTGTATGAAAGAATAACAGTGACTGCAATATCACAGCGCCCTCTGTTGGTTATATGAAAGATTAACAGTGACTGCAATATCACACAGCGCCATCTGTTGGTTGTATGAAAGAATAACAGTGACTGCAATATCACACAGCGCCATCTGTTGGTTGTATGAAAGAATAACAGTGACTGCAATATCACAGCGCCCTCTGTTGGTTATATGAAAGATTAACAGTGACTGCAATATCACACAGCACCCTCTGTTGGTTATATGAAAGAATAACAGTGACTGCAATATCACACAGCGCCCTCTGTTGGTTTATACGAAAGATTAACAGTGATGGCAATATCACACAGCACCATCTGCACATGGTAGTGGGACAGTGGGACAATGCACACAGTAATCCGTTTGGCAATTCTCTGTCACCACCAACTTTGCAAAGAAGTCCGGTTGATCGCTGGGGGGGTCGCTTTGGCAGAATGTGCTCTGCTGGGAGACAGGGCTGTAGTTGTGTCTAGGCTTATACTAGAGTCAATAAGTTTTCCCAGTTTTTGTAGGTAAAATTAGGTACCTCTGCTTATACCCGGATCGGCTTATACTCGAGTATATATGGTACATCAAATAAGAAGACTGATGTGGTCCCTAGCAACCACAAGTATATGCCGAAAATTATATTGGAACCAGTGTTGTATGTATAGAATATATATGTTTTATGTGTGTTTCAGGCATAGCTTTGCTGATAGAATCAAAGTTTCTACATATTCCTGCCTACGCTGATTAATCTTGTATTGTTTTGCAGTACACTCAGTTTTTCTCTGCTGGGCTTTCTCTTAACTGTGACAGTGGCCTTTTACACTTTCTGAAATAAAGAGCAAATTATTATGGATCTAATGTACTTAGACTTTAATATGTATAAATCTATGAATGGCCTTTGGGATTTAAGTATGTATTACAAAATGCTTGACAGAATTTAACCTTTCAGGAAAAAGGGCTCGGAGTCGGTATGGTAAAGGTCAGAAATATTAATACGGGTTTCAGTGAAATTCCATACAGTAAGTGATGTGACTTTAATCATAGTCAGATGCCCTGCCTTTTGAAAATCCTTATAAAAACAATAGGATCTGGGTAAAAGCCTTACAGCTGCAGGCCTATGAAATAGAACATGAAGGGTGATGGAAAGGAAGCCTGAGCCTCGAAGTGACAGTTGTCCTTATTTTTCAGGCCCACCATCAACATACATATACTGAATAATATGACAGAGCATGCAGGTAAGGATTTAATATTGACAAGAGCTGGCACTGAAAAGAGCATCTCAGCATGCTAATTCTCATCAGTAGCATGCAAGTGCACTTTCTTTTTCAGGAGATTATCAACTGGTGGTCAGATTTATACCAATCCTACTAGTCCCAGAGGGATTAATTAGGTGCCTTAGAAAATAGCTGCAACAAGCAAATCATTGTATCACCTTTTGAAAGATGGGTTTAAGAATGATCACATTCTCCTGAGAATCTTCTGAGTTTTGGTTGAAAAAACTGCAGGTTTTAGTGATGGAACTTTTGGAAAAACAACTGAGGGGCTGTTTTAGTTCTATAACTGCCATTTTGGTGAATTTAAAATCTTGAAATGCCAAAAAGACCTAAAAGAAAATAACCCAGTTTAATAAAATAAACTACATTCAAGTGTGAAAAAAAAAACTCAATTCAATTATTAAAGCTCCATGCTGCAAAAAGTCAGAATCTGAAAATCTGGCATCTCAGACCTACTGTACCAAGGTTGTATATAAGTCAGTGGGAGAGATCCCTATCTTATTTGAAATTTTCTATGGTCTGCACTGGAATCAGCCCGAAAATACGTCTATTTCAGACTTTTTGGGCAAAAATCGGAAAAATTGTGCGATTCGTGAAATAACTCTGTTCGATTCAGATTTTGCTCTATTTTTTCGGGATTGTCCCAAATCCGATTAAATTGTGCTTTTTTTTAATAATAAATAAGCTCCAATTTGGTCTGAATTTTTTCATTAAAATAGTCCAAAAAATTCGGATTTTGATAAATAAGCCCTGTAGATCCCCTTTACAACTTATTGTTTGTTTGGCATCTCCAGTTCATTTTTTGTATGTATAAATAGACATGAATTATGTGTTGACTTGGATATTCTGTGTGCTGATGAAATTGATAAACAGTGCAAATTTCAGTATGAAACCGTTTTTAGTCACATAACTGCTAATCTGCCATTTAAACAGGAAATATTTACATACCAGCGTGAATTTAATTTATCAAGGAATCCGATGCTCAATTCTGTGACAGCTGAAGACTTTTTGATTTGATTCCCATCTCAATTGCTTTTTAACTGTGGGCAAGGTATGCCCTGTACAGCCTACACTTCTTTCATTGCAAAATACAGTACACTGAAAGCCCATTAGGGCAATGACTGTCTCTGCTTTCTGCCTAAAAATCAGCAGGACAGACATCTCATTCTATTCCAGACACTTTTTTTTACAGACTTTGCATCCCCATGAAGACAAAGATGCAAAATGCAGTGTTCAACCCCTGTCACCAGCGAGACACAGTTCTTGTTATTTCAGGAGTCAAATCTTGTAACCATTGCCTAAAAGTATTAGTGATCCTCCTGGCACTGAAAAGGTGAAACTCCGTTCTCTGTTGTAGCAGCATCACTGTACGCCACCTCCATTGTTCAGTTTTTATACAGAACCCTGGCTGAGACAGCCCCCTTGATTAAGAGAAATAGCAACAGTTTTGTTTTAAAAAACTATGGCCGAAAGAATAGGTAATACATTATGCGAGTGTGGGGGATAAAGAAGACAAAACAGCATCAGTAGCAATTTATGGATTTGCCATCTTAAAAGCTTATATTATAGTCTGTCGTGTTGGTACCTGACGACAAGTAAATCTTTTTCTTTGCAGTTCTATTCTTCTTCACAAAGAGGCAAAAGCTTTAAGTCACACCGGCTCACAGTATGACTTTATTACTTTTTCTTTCTATTTTCTGGAAATGCTACTTTTCCCGCTTGCAGTTCGCACAGAGAGCCCACGGATTTGCTAGCAAACACTGTTCCCCTTTTTAATTCCCCTTGGACACACACAGAATAGGAATGCATGACACAGATTTAACCCTTTTATAGGGTGCTATTAGGAAAGATGAGGAAATGAAAGGAGGGTAATGCCATATGCCAGTCAGGTAAATAATCCTACAGAATAGTAATGCCTGACCCGACCCTCAAATAATCTAGTTTATTAAATCCATCCCAAGAGGAGAAATGGCAAAGGCAAAGACAGCAGGTGGAACGCATTACCATCACAAAGCCATGAGGAATAGTCACCGCATAGCAATATGAAATGGAATGAGCTGGAGTTTTATAAAGTCACGCAGTAATAATATTGCTAGTAATAACTGTGCAATGGTAATGTAATAAACTCTAACCTTATCTTGCTTATTTGCATAGTGCAGCATCTGTACCATGAGTGCTCTTTAATTTAAACACCTTTTTTTGTAATGCTGCTCTCTTTCTGCATTTTACAGTTTCTCTGAACTTGACGATTACATATATTTGTGGATTTTTTCTCTACAGTATCTGTTGTTGCCCTCTACTGGTTAATGATTTTAACTGCTGTCACTGATTTTTAAATGTCACCTCAGCATCCCATATGGAATTGCTGTCTTATTTTTTTGAGAACTTTCAATAGCCTGAACAACCACAGACATTTTTTTTTATTAATCCTTTGCATTTTCCAACTATGTCAAACCTTGTCCTCCAGGCCTCCTCCGTACTGTGCAGATTTTAGCAATATATTAACATGAGCACAGGTGAGTCAGTCAGAATGATCAAGGCACTATATCATCCCCTTAGTGTCAGGAAATTCTGTTGGAGGGACCCGGTTACAAAAGCTGGGAGCCCATGAGGAGCAATAAAAATATACATCTTCCATCTAGCCGATTGCTGCAGATAGCTAGGATATAAGAGTACTTCACAAGGAAGGCAGAGCTCATTCTATCTCCTGTGGAGTTGCTGAATACAACCTCTGTATCAGCTGCTCCTGTCCTGCCAGAGAAATTCTTTGATTTAGATTCATACAGAAAAACGTCGGCAGTTATTTCCCTTTCTCGTACCTGATGTGAGACGCCAGATCTTTTTCAAGTTTGTCCCCTTGACTCAATGATAGAATATGTTTTTTTGGATAGCCACACAGCTGTGCTAGACTGTAAACTCAGGGGTTAACGCTGAATAAATTCAGATGCAGAATTGTCCACTGATGCCGAGGCCACAGTTTTAGGAATAAAAAATTGTACATGTCAACATAGTCCTTTAAATAAGGAGCCTTGTGAAGAAAATATAATGCAAGCCCACACACAGATTTGCAGATCCATGCACAAATGTGACATGCTGTATGTATAAGATATTTTAGTGCTGGATATTACATTTTATTTTGTATATATGCAGGGGCGATCCTGGCCCCTCCGCCGCCTGAGGCAGCAGCAGTTGCTGCTGCCCCCCCCTCCCCTGGAAATTCGCTCTAAAAGTACCAGTAGCAGCATTTTTGCTGCCCCTGGTACCTAGTGGGGCGCTGCCGCCTGAGGCGACAGCCTCAACTTGCCTCATTGGCGAAGCACCCCTGTATATATGTTAACTATACTAGGTTGTGTTGCACATGAAACCTTATCTGCATTTTTTTCACATACAGTTGCTTGTAAATTCAGCCATCACTGCTCAGGCATAAAGGCCCACAAACGACAAAACATACTTTCCTTTCTATTAAATATTTAAAGCAAAATAGTATATTTTTAAGGCATCCCTAATATGCATTTGTTTTTGGGCTATGCTGATTTAAAGTGCTATATGCATCTGCCTTTTGCCTCTATTCAATCAACCAGTATCCGTGCATTCAATCATATTTCTGTTTGTGCTTCCTATGCAACCCATTGGGTCCTCTGCTTACTGCTATGAGTCCTTTCTGTGGGGCCACATGCAAACTGTCGGACCTTTCTCCCCAACTTGCAGTGGCACAAGCGCTAAATTTTGTTAGTGCTTTTCTCTACATGTTATGAATCAAGTTGCAGATTATATAAATACAGAAAGTACTGTATATATGTGGGATGGCAGTGGATGTGATTTACTTAGACTTTGCTAAAGCATTTGATACAGTGCCACACAAAAGGTTACTGGTTAAATTAAGGAATGTTGGCCTGGAACATAGTATTTGTACCTGGATAGAGAACTGGCTAAAAGATAGACTACAAAGAGTGGTGGTAAATGGAACATTTTCTAATTGGACCAGTGTTGTTAGTGGAGTACCGCAGGGCTCTGTACTAGATCCCTTGCTTTTCAACTTGTTTATTAATGACCTGGAGGTGGGCATTGAAAGTACTGTTTCTATTTTTGCAGATGATACTAAATTGTGCAGAACTATAGGTTCCATGCAGGATGCTGCCACTTTGCAAAGTGATTTGTTTAAACTGGAAAACTGGGCAGCAAACTGGAAAATGAGGTTCAATGTTGATAAATGCAAGGTTATGCACTTTGGCAAAAATAATATAAATGCAAGTTATACACTAAATGGCAGTGTGTTGGGAGTTTCCTTAAATGAGAAGGATCTAGGGGTCTTTGTAGATAACAAGTTGTCTAATTCTGGGCAGTGTCATTCTGTGGCTACTAAAGCAAATGAAGTTCTGTCTTGCATAAAAAAGGGCATTGACTCAAGGGATGAAAACATAATTATGCCTCTTTATAGGTCCCTGGTAAGGCCTCATCTGGAGTATGCAGTGCAGTTTTTTTGGACTCCAGTCCTTAAGAGGGATATAAATGAGCTGGAGAGAGTGCAGAGACTAAGTGCAACTAAATTGGTTAGAGGGACGGAAGACTTCAATTATGAGGGTAAACTGTCAAGGTTGGGGTTGTTTTCTCTGGAAAAAAGGCGCTTGCGAGGGGACATGATTACATTTTACAAGTACATTAGAGGACATTATAGACAAATGGCAGGGGACCTTTTTACCCATAAAGTGGATCACTGTACCAGAGGCCACCCCTTTAGACTAGAAGAAAAGAACTTTCATTTGAAGCAACGTAGAGGGTTCTTCACAGTCAGGACAGTGAGGTTGTGGAATGCACTGCCGGGTGATGTTGTGATGGCTGATTCAGTTAATGACTTTAAGAATGGCTTGGATGATTTTTTGGACAGACATAATATCAAAGGCTATTGTGATACTAAGCTCTATAGTTAGTATAGGTATGGGTATATAGAATTTAATTAAAAGTAGGGAGGGGTGTATGTATGGATGCTGGGTTTTCATTTGGAGGGGTTGAACTTGATGGACTTTGTCTTTTTTCAACCCAATTTAACTATGTAACTATGTACTATGTAACTATATACATAGTAAGATACAGTAGTAACATAGTAGTTGAGGTTGAAAAAAGACACACGCCTATCAAGTTCAAACTTTTAAGTCTATATATAACCTGCCTAACTGCCTAACCCATTTGAAGCCTCTGAGGGAGAAAAAATTCCTTCCTAACTTCAAGATGGCAATCAGACTAGTCCCTGGATCAACTTCAACTAATTCACTAATGTCTTGTTAAACCGCTAAAAGGACCAAGGGGCAAATTCAATAACCAGCGAAAATTCGCCAGTGAAGGCTTCGCTGCCATCGCCACACTTCACCAGGCAAAACTTCGCTCAGGCAATGCAAATTCACTGAGTTGCTAAGTTTTGCCGCTGGCGCCGAAAGGTTGCGCTACCGTTAATTCTGCAAGCAAAGCGAAGTTGTGCTACCGCCAGCTAATTTGCATACGGTGGGAAGTTAAATTTCAATGGACGTATGTGTTGAAGCAAATACATCACACTACACAAGCCCAGGGAACCTTAATTAAAGAAAATAAAGTTGTTACATTGCCTTACACATGTGCCCAGTGTACAGTTTATGTGCCATATGTTAGGAAATGTAGGGGGGAAGCCGGGTACCCTAAAAAAATGTACGATCTTTTGCAGTCTATCACCCTGAAAAACTGAAAACTCGCCAGCGAGTTTGCAGGTGCATGACTTTACGTTTATCAACACTGAATCTCAACTGCCACTTAGTTGCCCAGATTGCCAGTTTGTCAAGATCCTGTTGCAAGGATGCCACATCCTGGATGGAATTAACTGGGCTGCTTAATTGTGTGTCATCTACAAACACTGATACATTACTTACAATAGTCATTAATGAACAAGTTCAATAAAAGTGGACCCAATACAAAGCCCTGAGGGACCCCACTAAGAACCTTACTCCAAGTAGAGAATGTACCATTAACAACCACCCTCTGTACCCAATCCTGTAGCCAGTTTCCTATCCATGTGCAAAGGACAGACCTTAATTTAAAAGCAGTCGTTAGTGGGGCACGGTATCAAACACTTGTGGGTAAATCCAAATAGATCACATCTACTGCCCCCCCACTGTCCAGCATCTTACTTACCTCATCATAAAAAGCAATCAAATTTGTCTGACATGACGTATCCTTCATAAAGCCATGCTGATTGCTGTTCATAATGCCATTCATTAGGACAAAATTTTTAATGTGATCCCTTAGCAAGCCTTCAAATAATTTGCCCACCACAAACTTACTGGCCTATAATTACTTATTTAGAACAAATATGTTCTTTGTGCGATTTCTGCCCAGTAACCAGAACACTGCTTTGCTGAGTGCCTTCATATAAACATTACACATATGAGGATTCCATGAAAATCTGATCTTGAATAGTTAAAGTGCATTGCGGACTTGAGATAGTTTCACTCAATAAGAGAAAGCAAATATTGTAGGTGTAACATTGTGATTGCTTCATCGGCTGGTAAGTCACTGAATCAAGGCAAGTCTTCAGACATTTTTAAAATCATTTGGCAGCTCTCCTCCCTTACATCCTAACTAAGCCACAAAAATATCATAAGATGATTTATTCACTTTGAATATTCTAATAGGGCTTCAGCTTTGGCCCCCTGTTTTTGGGCAACAGGGGCATATCTGCAGTGTGCCTTATACTGTTACTAAGTCAATTTTGCTCCAACAGCTTGGCACACAGACACACTGCTTTAACAGTTTAATGGTGAGCTAATTGCAGGTACACTAAGTGCTATACACATAAGCTTCGAGGGATTGGGTTTAGTAAGACAGATCCAGGCTAAAACAACACAGCCACCAATTGCATTTTAGAGGCATCTTTAACTGACAGTACTGCCTCCTGCAAACATGTAAACCAGAAGTGCCAATACTTTACTAATGCGAGGTCTACTTTTAGTGATGTTGTCCCATCTACATCCATAAAAGCATTGTTAGAATTCTATTGCATGGAAAATATTACTTAATTACTGATTAATGGGAAAATGTATATTGATATATTTACCAAACAACTATTTTTCATGTGACCTTAACATAATACATATGTGAATGAAAAGCATGAAACAGGAGGGTGATTTAGACAAGCTGTTTGTTGACAGAGTCCTGAGATCTACTGATCACCAGCTATCTACTGGTCTACTGGTCTACTGGTAGATTCTGATCGACCTTTTGGGCACCCCTGATGTAAACGTTTAACTAACCGATCTGCCTCTTACATTTGAAGTGATCTATAACAGGTCTAACCTACCACTTGTACTGCACCAATGTGTTACAACAGGGCAAAGGGGACATTCCCATTTCCAAAACTCTCACAGACCTCAGCCTGCAAAATCGCTTCCCTTATAGGGAGTATTACAGAGGTCAAACTTTAGGTTTCACTGCCCTCTTGAGGCCCACATAGAAATTACCATTAACAAAATCTGCATCAAACCCTTCTAAACAAAACGTACTAAATGACAGCAAAGGTTCAGCCAAGAACATACTGGTATGATAAATTGTTATGTATGACCCCAGTGAGCAAAAAAAAACTCTTTGCCCCGTGGCAGACAATCACATGGGTATTTCTCTGCTGAATCTCCAATAATAATTTTAATTCACATCACAGTAACTTACTTAAGTGAAATGTTATTAGCTGTATATGCTACATATCTATCCAAATAGCCATTAACTCTAAAAATCCATTTCGAAAGGGATGGGGGCTCAGTAAAAATCTCCACGGGATACAGGCAAACTGACAGATATAGAACTTAAAGACTCTTCTGCAGAACCTCTTGAGAAATGATGTTAATAGTTCTGCAATGTGAAAAGTCTGCAGCCTTATGCACAGTGAGAATTACGAGCTGGCTCTGCAGTAGATTGTGCTGCACAGAGCTCTGTGGTCATGTGTGCCAGTTCACCTCACATTACTATTAATACACACACTATCCCCTTACGTACAAATGGCTCACTAACGTCTTGTACTGTCTGAGGAGACTTTTATATGTCATTGTTGCCTAAAATGCGCAGTTCTGTCCTGAAAATGAGTGATTACTGATATCAATTGGGTTCTCTTCACGCCAATTCTGAATGCAGCTGTTGCTCTTTAATAACTTGTTGCCAGGCTATTAATGTGGCCTGCCTGGCACAAATGCACAAAGACGAACATTGAAATATTAGGAAGTAACCCAACAGAAAAAGAGCAAGGGTGCCATCTAGTGGTAAACTTAGTAAATCATTTCTTTTATGTTGTCTGGACAGATCAGTGTTTCGATCATTTTGCTTGTCTTAAAAGCAGTGAAAGTCTCAATCAGGGATAAACAGAATGATTTGAAATGAACGTTGTACTTTCTTGAGAGAAATACAGCTGTGCGTGTGTGTGTTTAAGTATAGAAGTTTTCAAATGCCGTAAGTAATTTCCTTTGCATCCTTTCGTTTAAGCAGTGGCAGAAAAGTCAATGAACATTAAGGGGCAGATGTATCAAGGGTCGAATTTCAAGTGGTTAAATCCCTCGAAATTCAACTGGGGAATAGAATCTAATAGGGATACGCGCTGGCGAATAGTCGAATGGGCAAATAGTCGAGCGATCGAATATTCGATCAAAGGATTTTCATTTGATCGAATGATCGATCGAATGCCTTTTTATTCGATCAAAAACTTAGAAAAAAAGCCTATGGGACTTTCCCATAGGCTTTTAAAGCAATTCGGTAGGTTTAATCTGGCGAATTAGGCAGTCGAATGATTTTTAAAGAGACAGTACTTCGACTATCGAATGGGCGAATAGTGGCAGCGTTTTTTCTCTCGATCTATTCGAATCATTCTACTCAGGCGAATTTACGCCAATTGGATAGTCGAGGAGCACAAAAAACTATTCATTCACCCGAGTTTAGTGAATGTGCCCCTTGGTATCTGTGCAGCATCTGGCTATTATTAGCATGACTCCTATAAGGATACAGAACAGAGTACATACCCAATGTTAACTATATTATAGACTGGCCCATTCTAAGCAAATTTGTAATTGGTCTTCATTATTTATTTTTTATAGTTTTTTAATTATTTGCTTATTTCTCCTGATTCTTTCCTGCTTTCTAATGGGAGTCACTGACCCTATCTAAAAAACAAATGCTTTTTAAGGCTACAAATGTACTGATATTGCTACTTTTTAATGCTCAGTCATATTTCTATTCAGGACCTCTCCTATCCCAGTCTCTTTTTCCAGTTATTGCATAGTCAACACAATAATGTGGACCCTAAAAACCAGAGCTGCTAAATAAAAAACGAAACTCAAAAACACCAAAAAATAAAAATGAAAACTAATTACAAATGGTCTCAGAATATCATTCTCTACATCATACTAAAAGCTCAGATGTGACCAACCCCTTTAATAAACGCTAAGGGGTAAATTTACTAAGCAGCAAAAATTTGCCAGCGACGGCTTCGCAGCCATCACAACACTTCACCAGGCGATAATTCGATCAGACAATGCTAATTTACTAAAGCGCAAAAGTTGCGTCCAGGGTGCTGAATGTTGGCAAATTTTTGCTAGCGTTACTTTGGCAATGCGAGCAAATCAAATTGAAGATGAGTTAGCATTCAATTCTGCCTTGCGCAACTTCGTTAGAGGTCTTTGCTCAGACTAATTTGCATACAGTGGGAAATTGAAAGTTGAATGGACGTATATGTTGCAGCAAATATTACACAAGTCCAGGGAACCTTAATAAAGACAATAGAGTTGTTATAATGCCCTACTCATGAGACCACTGTATAGTTTATGTTCCATATGTTAGAAAATGTATGGGGGAACTTTTTTTAAGGACTTTTGCAGGCTATCACTCTGAAAAAAGGAAAAGACGCCAGCGTTTTTTGGACTTTTTCCACTAAAAGATATGATGTAAGTAACAGAAGATTGAGGAAGATCAATGCACTCCAGTGCACTTCTCCTGGTCTGTTCTGGCGAAGGCAAGCCTGGTGAGGAGGTAACGTTCCGTAAAATCTGCATCTTAGTGAATTTGCGGAGTAACGTCCATTCGCCAGAGCGAAAATTCGCCTGGCGATAGAGTGCGAATCACCACTAGCGTCTATCTTGTTTGCTAGCGAAGTGAATGCCTGCGCCAGTTATTAAATCGACGAAGTCCCTGAAAATGTAACGCTGGCGAATCTTCACCTTTGGCAAATCTGCCCCTAAAGCTGATGAGGTGAAATCTTAGTCAACCTTACCTTTATAAATATATCATAATTATATTTATGTTTAAGTCTTGGTATGTTTTTACATTCTGAAACAATGTTACAGCAGAAATTTTGGGGGGTAAGATGCAACTATGAGTAGTGTAAATACAGATTTGCAAGCACTATGCAGTAAATATGGCAATACTAATTCACAAAAAGATTTTTTTTTTTTTTTCCGGTAGCAAAGGCTGGTTGCACATCATATAAATCATACAAGTCAGCAGAAGCATTCAGAGCTAGAATTTATATAACACTATGCTTTGCTTAACATCATGGCACAATGGTATATTTCCCTGATTGCCCCTCCTGCTATGAATAGATTAAACTGGCAACAAAGCCCTTATACACATCAGCAGAGCTCTGTCTTATCTCGCTGCCCAGGCACTGCAAACATTATTGCAGGAAAAGCACATGTTGTCAGATAAGCAATAGCTGTGTTCTTCATCAGTTCTCCATCTTGTACCAATGCCTTAATATATAGAACTTTGTGGCATGTACCTGCTGCTTTACTAAGAATTACATTAACATTTCAGTAAATAATAAGAATCAACCCCATATGCTAGTAACAGATTTGTCTGCTAGTTAAGCTTATTAGAAAAGAGACCCCTGACAGTCAGTTTAATTATAATCAGTATGAGCTGCTGTCATGTACAATTATGCCCTAAAGGGAGTATGGCAAGCAGACTCTGATACCTCAAATTATTTTTTTAAACACTACAGTCTCTATAAAACTCATAGCTTGTTTACACTAAAAACTTCTGAACGTTTATTATAGTTACTATAACGAAAGGGGTTTAGGTCCATCCTTGATCTTGCCATATTACTCATGGAAAAAAGTCTAGACTTATCTAAACAAGAGAATTGATTGAATTTAAAGACCTACCGAAAATACCAAAAATTAAAATAATTTCTATCCATTTATATTTCATATCTGCCTGTCTATCTAATGAAAATATAATATTTCTTGATAACATCAAGGGAAAAAAGGGCAGGGGAGACAACAGAAAACAGTGCAAGGTGTGAATGGCTTTGACCTGTTATCAGATAGCTTTATTATCTATCATCTATTTCTGTATATGTTTATATATACTTCTCTATATTGGTTAATGATATAATATTGGTAACGATGGATGTGCAGAGTTTGTATACCTACATACCCCATGATGCAGGCATGTGAAGAGGTTTAATACAGGTAATCCAAGTTACAAGGATCTTGATTATGTGTTATTGTTGTAGAGCTTTGTAGTTCATAGAAATTATTTTATTATTTTACATTTGAAAAGCAGTTCTATGTACAGCGCACCTGGACCATCATAGGTTAGTGAGTGGCACCTTTGTGTGCTAATGCCTTTATGCATGAATTTGAAAAAAAAACTGTATTTTCCAACATATAATATTTAGGAAAAATGAGGCATTCTACAGGTGTTGTATAGACAATCTGTTTTTATATGGACAGGAAGAGTACTGGAACTTAAGTTGTTTGCACAGAGAATCAATGTTTTGATAAACCTGTTAATTTAACTCCAAAGCCATCAGTTTGCTGGATGTTCTTGTCTATAAAGATATGATCATCTCCAAACAAGTCTTTATAATAAGGCTAATGATAGGTATAACCTTCAACATTATGCCAGTCATCATCCCAGGCATTTGCTTTTTAAGGATATACACAGCTGAATAATAATAAATTATACATAAATGTACAATTCCTAATCCAGAAATCCTCTGTCCAAAAAACTCCAAATTCTGATTAGAATCTCGCATGGAGTACATTTAAAGCTAATCATTTTATTTTTTTTAAATGTATTTTTTTCTTTCCTGTAAAAATAAAACAGTATCTTGTACATGATGGTAACTACGCTGCATGAATCCATACTGGTGGCAAAACAATCCTATTGGATTTATTTAATATTTGCAAAACATTCTAGTAATATAATAATATGGTACTGCAAGAAAGGAAGTGATATGATTCTTACAATATATTCATGAAAGGGAGCCATTAATACAAGACTGTTCTCCAAATTTGTATTATATGAATACACCTGCTGATGAAATTGGATTTTTGGTAGAGTTTAGAGAATTTTATCTGTTTTGCCAATAATGTATAGCTTCTTATTGTGTCCATAAGATTGGATTGAGACCACTGAACTTCTGCCATTCAGAAGGTATGTCTAGTTACACTAGCTAGTGTAGGACTCATAACTGCTGCTTGGGCAACTGTCATGCAAAATACTGTAGATGGGTTTGGAGAAAGAGGTGTAAAATGAACTGACATATGGGATGTGCCAGTGTTAATTAGAATGGAACAGGGCTGGATGTACATCTGGAAATGCCCTAGGCATGATTCCCACTGCCCCCAAGCATATCCAGTTTGTAAATACAAAGAAAAGTATCCCTCGTCCTTGGTTCTTCCACCAGATTTAGTTGCAGTTGTCCAGTTTTAGGTAAGGGGTATTTTAATATTTTTTTTTAATAAAATATATAGGCACCCATAGGCTGGTTCCCTAAAGCTCCTACCCTAGGCATGTGCCTCTTTTTAATATAGAGCAATATATTGTGGTACACCTATTTGTTAATAAGTAATATGCATGCAGATTATTAATTAAACACACATACATCTATTGGTGCATTTATAGTCAAATAATCTTTTGACACTACACTTATATTCTGCCATTGCTTTCCTCTGTAATAGATCTGCAAATTCTTCTTTATTTCCCAGCATTTCACTCGAGTTATTTGGAGAATTTACTAAATATTACCATTACAAGTTTAGCAAAATGCACTTATTTAGAACACTGCAAAGTTATCATATGGTTAGCAGGAAACAGAGCAGAAAAATTAACAAAATAAAGTAGTGTTTGCTATTTCCACTCTGCATTATCTCTGCACAGAAATCAATGTGCCATAACACTGGACCCCACGCGGGGTCTTCATCAGTTTTTCCCCCTGAAGCTAATGGACTTCTTAAAAATTCTGGCAAGGGCCATTACCTGCATGTGAATTATTGAACAGTGGTTATTGTCAGGAGCTCCACTACGACAGAATTCTGATAAAGCAATTATATTAACAGTGAACTTTTGTTAATTAGAAGAATATGCTCACCACTGACTAGATCTAAATTGAAATCCTTCTAGATCTAATCTATTTTCAACAAAAAGAAAAAAAAACTACAGGCTGCAGTTACAGCAGATTTTAAGCCCCATTTCACAAGCAAGAGCTGCTTATACTGGTGTATAATCTTTAGACAGCTCTCTTGTGCCTTCTTCATATGGAAATCATTTCTTTTTAATGCCAAAAAAGATTTTTATTCAAATGAGATTTTACATACTCTGGAAGCAGATCTGCACAGAACACGGTGATTAAAAATACGAGGTAATTTAACTCAGATCTGAATACATTTTTTCATCCATCCCTGTCTATCCTTCAATTCACAGGCTCATTGACTGCTGTGTGAATCCATGTAAGGATATGTCTGCATTGTTAAGTGGTTTTATAATGGAGAAAGCTTTTTCATATGGCACACAAACCAGTGCATGCAGATATTTACACCTATAATAATATATTTACATATAAGCCTGGATGTGAGAAGGAAAATTATTTCACGTCTTGTTTTCTTTTCAACTTTGAAAAGGATTTATTAGAAAGAAAGCCGTGACTGCTAATTAACTTTGCGTTATTTCCCTTTTATTATTTTCTCTTTTTTTAAAGTAATGGGTGGACTTCGACACTATCAGCAATGAGTTTATATGTTCTCTTCATGTCTTACACTGAAGCACAGCACATGGAACACCTGCTCAAACTGTTCAAAATGTATTTAAAAATTTTACAGACATGTGTGGTCCAAAAAAATTCTTATTGAAGGTGGGATAGAGAAAATTAATTCCACTGTTAGGGTAGGGGCATGGACACAGGGACAGAGAGAAATGAGACAAAGACAGAAGTAAGTATCTCCCCATATAGCAGATAAAGGAGGGATGGGCACAATGGTGATAGGGATAGAGTAAAGTGGATAGGGACATCCAAGAGAAACACGATAGTATGCATTGTTGCAAATTACCTTGCTTATGAGGTCTCTATTATCAGGAAAGAAGTCTTGTTGCAAAGCATCTACATTCCATATGAAAATTCGACATTGGAGCATGCAGTGTTGAAGCAAAATAATCTTTTATATAAAGCCTAGGCCTAGGGCTTAGAGTTCCAGGCTTAGGCATTGTACAGGCAATACATTTGGTCAGCCAAATTGTTGGGGGAAAAATTGTCTGCTATATATTCTAAACATGTAATAACATAACAGAAAAGTCCAGATATACAGGAGCTTTGAGGCTCTCAAGTGTGTGCAATATGAGGTGAAATTCTTGATAAAATGAGCCATGTGAGTTATTTACCATATCTTCATTTCTAATTTAAACTAGTGTCCCCTGATGAACCCTGAGTCAGTAATCACCATGATAGTTTCACCCCCTGCTCCCATCACAAGGACCCTCCCCAAATCTTTAAAAGACCAACCACACCCACCTGCCAGCATCTATTTGGTCCTCCTGGCTTCTGATTTTGCTCCCATTAGAAACAAAATTTCCATTTTTAACCTTAGGAAAGCATTAAGCCTGCCCATAAGGCATCTTAGGAACAGGGGTTTTTGGTCCATGGGGCTTTTTGTTCCCCCGCACCTAACCTCATATCTTGAAGTCTTTTATGTTTCAGCTCCTGGATCAGATAGGGCACTGGTGTGCAATATTTTGTATCCCATATCTGCCTGCATTTCAGTTGTGTTCCTGTATTGCTGTCAGAGCATCTGGTGTCAAATGCCTTTCCCCACATCCATGTGCCCTCCTGGATTGCCAAAAGGTGCCCAGTGGTATACAGTATGTGGCCCCTACACCCCATTTTGTTTTAAAGATATGGCACTTCATAGTGTCCATACAGGCCATCAGTGCAC
Source organism: Xenopus laevis (assembly GCF_017654675.1). Taxonomy (NCBI): domain Eukaryota; kingdom Metazoa; phylum Chordata; class Amphibia; order Anura; family Pipidae; genus Xenopus; species Xenopus laevis. The sequence goes on along the minus strand of NC_054378.1, from coordinate 35,938,639 downwards.
TCTGGTAGTTTTTAGGGGTTGTCCTAAATAAGTCCAGTTGTGTGCATAATATTGTAGTATTTTGTTTTTGTGTCTCATACCTCAATATTCAGATTATACGAGTCCTTCAACCAGCAGAGTGGCTTGGCATTAGAGATGTCCTTTGTTTTCATGCACTTCAGATGCTTAGTTCTAAATATCAATTGATTGTTACTCAGCCTGACTCATTACGTACTTCTGGCAGTTAGATTTTTCAGGTTATAGCAAAATTAAGGTATGGTTTGTACAGGATGAATGCTCTGTTAGGGGTAGGAGTCTTTTGGTTATACTGCTGGCAAAAGTGGAACATTGTGGTGGCTTAGAGGTCAGGTTTCTGCTCTGAGTCTAGAAGGCAGACTTATTTTGCATCTTTTTAGTCTATTATGTGTCCAATCTCCTGGTTATTGGGAGTTTAGGATACATGGCTTGCTGTTGTATACAGATAGGTAACTGATTTAGACTTCACACTATAATGTCTTTTAAAGTGTAGTTACTTGGAGTGGCCTAGTCTTCACCTTATGTAAGGTGTTTGCAATTATTGCAGGGTGGTGCTGCCTGGTAATGCCTGCTTCTATCAGCCTTGGGGATTTTATATTTTGTGGATAATTCAAATCACTAATGCTGCAATTTTATCAAGCAGGACGTTTGGATGTATTTTGTCTGTTTAGGCTGAGAGATTGTTTCCTGTGGAGTTTTCCCATTTACCCTGGCAGAGCATGTTGTGTATATGGTACATAGTTACAGGGCTCTCTGTCTAGGTAATTTTCTAGATATGGCTCTCCTATTCTGGATTATTTCATGTTATGTTGCTCTGTAGAAGGAGGGCATTCCTTGTGAGGCTCCACCACTCCTGATACACTAGTTTCAAGAAAACTTGAGTTGATCTAACCAAGTAATGCTCTAGTCTGATGGATTAGCAGCCCTTCCGGCATTTATTGGAATGGCCAATTCAGTACTAGATTCAGCTTGGTTGATGGGGGTCATATTGTGTAGGATGGTTGATTCTTTCTAGACTTAAATATGTTTCTTACATGCAGGATAAGGACAGACTGGCTTTTTATGTGTGATTCTAATCACCTGCTCAAATGCTACAGTCTGCCTCAATGGCTCATGTGATTACATTTAGCATCATTTGGGTTATCTTATTTTTGGACCTGGTTAACCAGTTATACCTTTCTCACAAGGTTTCTATTTTCTGCCATCCAACAAGAGTTCTGTTTCCTTAGGTAGTTGCTCGCTGGGTGATCTTTTCTATATAAGGAGGTTGGTACCAGTGTTTCCCATTGTTAGTTGAATTTCCCTCACACAGGATCTTAAACTTTGAAAGAAATTCTCACCCCAAGTAGGTCTCACAGGGCCCTTATCCCTGTTCTTTAGCGATCCGTTTTCTGTTAGAACAGACCTGATTGCTAGGCAAATAAGTGTTACATGCCTCATGCGTGCCTCATTGTATTGTATGTCCGGCGTATCTTGTAATATTTTAAATGAGTCATATCTAGAAAGGGTCTGTTTTGGGGTTCTCATTTACGGATTTATACAGGAGCCTTGAGATCTGCTCTAAAACTCAGCATATATGTGATGGATCCTTCCTGGTGAGTAGGGGATTAAGTATTTCAAACTTTGTTTGAGGTCGCCATGTACAAGCACATCTAAATATTTCTCTGTCTTCTGAGAATGTCAAGCTGTTATGTTATTGGACTCACTTTTTCCTCATTCTGGCAACTTGCTGTCGCCTCACTTTCTGTACTATAGAGTCTATACTGTAGTATTACACTTATCCTTGTGGACATCTTATTTCTGGGGCTTTCATCTGGAATCTTTACATTCACTTATAGAAGTTACATGGTTGCGTGCTCTCTCTTTCTTCATTTTTCTGGCATTCCTTATTACAGGTTCCTTTTAGAGCCTATTCCCCTACCATTGGGAAAATAGTAGCTTGCTACAGCCTGGTGAGTACTGACATGGAGTTCAACAAGGTAAAAGGGAAGATTGTGTAATAATACCTTTTCTAGATGAACTTCATGTCAGTACGGTCCACTCTTTTCTGGTGGTTTTATAAGCGTGTTACAAAGATGCCAGTAGGTGGGTGTGGTTGGTATTTTAAAGCTTTAGATAGGGTCCTGCTGATTGGAGCAGGGGGAGGGACTATCCCGGTGAGTACTGACATAGAGTTCATCTAAGAAAGGAGGTTACAGTTAGTTTGACACAATCTTACCTTTTTTGGGGGGCTGGGGGAAACCACATGCATCCACATGGTCAGATATCTTGCTCTATCACACCATATTTTATGTTGCAATTTTTTATGTAATGAGTTTATGGTCTCAAAATTTAATTTATAACAATTTAATGGTTAGCAATCCCCACACTTTACTACCCCAGCCCTCATCCTGTATAACTTCAACTGTTTTTATACTTTACAGTGACTAGCATTTTTATCTGGACATGGGAGAGGGGTGTGCCGTTGCCCACAGTTCGAGATGGGGGGGTGGGCCTGGGTTGCCAGGGACATCCGTGCCCAAAAGGGTTTGGGCCCACCAGGTTTTTTCCCGGTGCCAAGCCATCAGAGAGATCGTACAGTTGTTGTCAGTCTCATTAAATGGTATTTAGTTTTTAATAATTTTATGCCATGGTATCGATTATAACTTGTCTTTCATCTGCATAACATTTGCTGTCATACTGTTATCATTTGTTTAACATGAAAATCAAATAAAATATTTTCAAAATAAAAATAAATAAATAGAGAGATCGTACATACTGCTTCAAGCACTTCACTTCAGGATAGATGTGCTAACCACTGAGCCACTATGCAATTTATTTTTTTTCTTTTCCCTACAAGTCAACATTTTTGGGTAAAACGGTATTTGTTCTGACCCCTGTACAATTCTAGAGTTCTCCAAAAATTTAATTAAAATATGTGGTTTTGTGAATTGTAACCAGTAGGTGTCAGTCTACAGACATTTCAAATTAAATCAGAACTGTTCTATGGGTTGTTTCTGCTGCTAATTGCTTCACGGACAACTGAAAAAAAATTATGTACAAACATTCTGTTTTTCAGCAGTAGAGAAATTACATTACATTATAATTACACCTAGAACATGTCAGATGTGCTGTTTTGTTAACATAAATGCAGACACTTATTGCTCCCTTTGACTTGCACTTACACTGGAATTTTGGAAAATAATGCTGGATCGGGGGTAAATAATAGTGGATTGCATGTGAATTTAGCAAAGTTACCTAAAGTTACCTATAGTTATGTAAATAAATCTCTTGTAGTTTGGAACTAAAGTTTTTTTAGTGCAACATTGACAAAAGCAAAAGAATGGTATATGACTAGTACCACTGCACTAGTCATATACCATTCATCTACAGCTGATCTGCAGCATGTCATACAGTGTCCATCTTTCTTATTCTTATTTGTATGTTTTAGGATTACCATACTGTATCTATTATTAAGATACTGTGGCTAAAAGAGGTAGGGTTAATTACATAATCTCTATTATATTTGCCAAACTGCAATTTTAATAAGGCACACAAGCTTAGAGAGCCTCCATTTTGAAGGTTCTAGCAACAAGACCTGATATTATGTTCTTCATTTACTGGAAGTATACAGTCTGCTTATTTACACGTTTCTTCAGGGCAAGCATTAAATGGCTGTTCCTTGAACAGAATAAAATATGTGCTAGTCAGTCAAGGCCCATGAGATAATAATGTGAAACAGAAGCCACAATTTATTCTTTCTGCGATTAAATCAATTTTTGCTTTAAAAATTGTGATCTTTGCTTACAAATCTATTTCCATTGAGATGTCCAGCTTTTTTCATAGGGACAAGCACGGATTGGATGCCTGTGTTGTTCTTCAGCTCACACATAATTACCCATAAGATGAAATGTTGTCTAATTCAGGTATTTTCTTTAAAAGGCTTCAGATCTTTTTCTCCACCTGTTCTGACTAGAGACAATGCTTACAAACCTCATAAACAAGACAAAACAAACATCCTGAGAATAACATCAAGTCAAATGGCATATTTAATACTACATCTTTAATCTGGAGAGATGTAAATGCTTGCCAGTAGTGATGGTCGAATCTGTGAATCTGAAACGCATGGAAGTCACTTATGGGGTGCCATTTGTCCCAAATACATTCTGTATACAAAACTATCCCTAATACACAGAATGAACGTCTCTCATGGTATATAAGTATTTGTGACCATATAAATATAAAAAAATATACAAAAGACTTATTTCTATTAAAGAATGAGAACAAAATCTGGTTAGTGCACAAAAGGATGTAATTATATTACAAACTCCATTCTGTACATTTTAACAATCAATCTGTCTCAATTTATAACATCCATATAAACACGCTTATGTGCAAAGTTACTTACAGAATGAATTATGTAAAAAACTTGGACATAATATATAATAGTGTGACTAACTACTGCATGCCAAGCTAGATTCTAGTGACAAAATAGATATTTATGATAGAAAGCAAGATTTTATAGAACAGGATTAATTCTTTTAACAAAATTAAAGCTCCATTTCACAAAATATATCCATTCTGTGAAGCAATATTACTGAACCAATAAGGACAAAGCTTATTGCCATATAACAAAACTATCTGTCCTGCTATAGAGGGTACACTCTAATGTCCCCTGTGCTACATAGTAATAAACATAAATATGATCCTTTTAGCTGATATGGCTATTCTTATTGTAGTAACCTGCTTGTGTGGACATTTTGGTTAAGGGCATTCCTGCTGTTTTGCCATTGTCTTATGATTCATATTCCTGTTCCCTCTTTCTCTAGCTGAGAGCAATTATGGGGCAGGCCACACCTACCTGCCATGTTGTAATACAACCTACCACAAAATGATTGTTAGACTCAAATGTCTCCTCCTGGCTGTAATCTGCACCAGTTAGCTTTTAGCACTCTCTTAATAATGTGCTTAGCTATAGTTCAACTACTACATAATAGGTTTAGCCAGAGACATGGGACTGATCATGTGGACACACATTCTGTATAGTATGATGTTTAGGTCTTATGAGCAGCCACTCCTGAGTACTGTGTTCAAAAAAAAGGAGTCATTTATGCAGGGACAATTTTAGGGGATCATAATTTATTAATATAGCAGCAGCAAGCTGCACAATGCTTTACATTAATTTATAACAAAAGGGGTCTAATGATGCCGCCCCCCTTACCTACCCAGTGCTTACCCCTTTCTGGGCAAGGAACTGAGCAGTTCAGATTTGGCAGTGTAGCGCTATAGTAAACTGACTTTGTTTTGGTCAGTGTGAGCTACTATCAGTTTGTGGTTATACCACAAGTGAGGCTTTCTCAGGGGTAAGCCCTCGCAGCGAGGTGGAGGCAGGGTGTAGTGCAACTGTAACCAGGTGCAATAGCACAATGATGGGCACAGTAGTTCTTTAACTCTTAAACAATGAACTGTCTTTATTCAACATAGCACAAATCAGATATCCACAATGGAGTATAGAACAATCAGACAGTATAAAGGTAGCATATACTCACAGAACCAGTATAGGCTGAGTCACTGCAGGCCAGGGAATATACAGCAGAGAGTGTGGCAGCTTGTGAGGGGGTATTGCCCAGTTTTCAGGATCTCTGTCAGTGGCAGTCTAGGGCAATTCCTATCATGCACAGATTTTCAGGGTCTGACGAAGTGCCGGGAGAGAAGGCACGAAACGCGTAGGTTTCCTCACCACCCCACTGCCAGAAGTTCACTAGATGTGCCAAATAAAGCCGCAAGAAAATTGAACTTAACCGTCTCTTGTGATTCCTTTGATCAGCGCCGTATAACGGGGTAAATCTGTGCACTATAGTTACCTCCTTAGCGAGGTGAGGAGGATCCCGCGAGAGCTGCGACCGAGGGGAGAGACACTGTGCTATCAAGAAGGGTGAGCTCTGATACAATTTCTATACCTATTTTTGTGCCAATTCCTATCATCCCTAGTCTCAACACTTTAGTCCCTACTCTGGGTCAGTAATACCCTGGGATCTTAATCCTTCTAATATCTTCTCTATCACTCCTAGAGTGATCTATAAAAGAGTATGCTATCTAATTACTAGGGCCAATGCGCCTAGGGTCGACATGTACCCATTCCCTTCCAGCCTGCTTGGTTGGGCTAAAGTAATGGACCCAGACCTCATGGTTCCCAAGACCTTTATACTACTGCACAGTGCCATCTGGTGTACACTGTGAGAACTACAGGGGTTACATAAGCACAAGGTCCCCATAAGGACCCACTTGGGTGTCCATATTACTAGGGATGTGCCTGTCTGTAATGTGTAGGGGTGTCTAAATTTTCACATCCCTACAGCAGTATTAATTATACAACATCCCTAATAACCAACGCTATGCATTGTACTACATAGACTTTAGGGGTCATTTACAACTGCAATAGCCATGTTTTTTTAACCACAATTCATCACATTCCCCATAATGTAGGTGCATGATCAGTCTCACATCTCTCGCTAAACCACTATAGCTAAGTTCATTATTAAGAAAGTGCTAAAAGCTATCTGGTGCAAGATTTAGGAGGAGACATTGGAGCCCAACAATCATTTCTGGTACATGTATTACAACATGGCAGGTAGATGTGGCCTTCCTGATAATTGCTCTCAGCTTAGACAGGAAATGGGAAACAGGAATATGACAAAATGACAAAACAGCAGGACTGCCCTTAACCAAAATGTCCACATTAGCAGGTTACTACAATAAGAATAGCCATATCACCTTAAATTATTATATTTATGTTTTGCTTACTTTTCTTTCTCTAGAAGCATTATCAGTGCAACATTATATTTCTCATTTGTAAAAACATCCAATTAGAAACCAGTATTGTTTTAAGAAATGTTTGATCATATTCATTGCTATGCAGCACAGGGGGGGCTATGCAGCAGAGGGGACATTCGAGTGTGCCCTCTATAGCAGGCCAGATAGTATCCTATGCATTAGGAATGAAGCAACCATGTGAAGCAGAGCTGTCAACTTTTAATCTTGTTTGCTACATGGCAATATGCTTTGTTCTTATTGGTTCAATAATGTGACTGACAGTATTGCTTCACAGAGTGGATATAGTTTGTGAAACAGAGCTTTCATTCTGTACTATAAAATCTTGCCTTCTGTCATAAATATCTATTTTGTCATTAAAATCTAGCTTGACATGCACTAGTTAGTTACACCATTATATATTATGTTCAAGTTTTTTTTTACCTAATTCATTCTGTAAGTAACTTTGCACATAAGTGTGTCTGTTACATGGAAGTTATACATTTGTGAGACAGATTGAAATGTACAGAATGGAGTTTTTTTTACTATTTACATAACAAAAAAATAATTTTGCATGATTTTTACTCCTTTCTACAATTCCCCTTTTCATCTCAATTTTAGCTTGTCAGAGCTCTGACTTAAATTCAAGTAAACATCTGTGAGATGGACCAGGTCTGATCTCAAACATTAGTGACCAACCTCACTAATGATATTGTGATTAAATCAAAGAAAATTCCACAGTGTTCCTAAATGTAGTGGAATACCTTCCCAGATGAGTAGATGGTCTTCTAGAGCAAAGGGAGGATCAGCTTGGTTTTGCGGGTGTCCAGATATTTTTGATCATACAGAAGTGGTTGTTCTCTCATCTCATCATCTGTTCATCTCATCTTATCATCTACTTGTTTTGCAAGGTCAGCAAATACAATATTTTACTCAATTGGCCATAAACATGCTTGGCCACATCAACATGACACAATAATTTTTCCCCTGGAGTGCAACAATTCTTAAATAGTGCTGGCGGATGCCAGAGCCTTTACATATGAAATTCATATCACTGACGAAGTTTGTTTTTGAAGTATAACAAACATTATGAGGAAAGAATTTTTTGTGTAAAATTAAGCACACCAATTTATAAATTTTCCCCTTTATTGTGCTCATCTGTTTAGTGGTGTCCCTTAGACCTCTCAAAACAATGTAAAGCTTAAACTCCACATAAAAAATACAATTTAATTGATTAATCAACTGTGAATATGTTTTATTCAGCAGTGTGAACAGCAATCGGGATGGGCGAATTTTTTCGCCTTGTTTCACTGAAAAAAATGATGCCCATAGACTTGTATGGCGTTGTGCGTCAAAATAAAAAGACGTGTGACAAATTTTTTTTTTGACGCCCATAGACTTTAATGAGCGTCGGCAACATTTCGTCAGCTTCAAATTTTTGGCGAAACGGAACGGGTCAAATTCGCCCATCCCTAACCTACAGCAATAATACTTACCACCTAATATAGTAATTTACATCAGAAAAAGACACATGAATAACATTGGTCTAAATAAAATCTGATACTTGATAAAACATTCATCAGAACTTTTCAATTTAGCAGTTATACACCTTATATGATTTAATAAATGTATAATTTCAATAATAGTGTCCTGACAGATGGGGAAGTTTTGACAAATGCAAAAACAGCTGCTGGGATCCCCCATTTTGATCTCTGATAAATTGGATTCTTTTTTTATTGCACCAGCCATTTGAACAATTGGCATTGACTCATTACTTCCAGTTATAACTATTTTTATACCGGCACAGATGTGTCTCTGTATGACATTGCTTTGTTACACACAGCTTTATGATTTTATTGGAAAAACGTACAGCATTCTGCATGTAATGTAAAACATAAATAATACAACTCTATACAACTATTGTACATCATATTATGGGTTTTGGACCATTCTAATTCCAATGCACAGTTAATAACAATGTATAACCCCTTTTAGTGCCAGTGGAGCTATTACACAGTGATAAAAAATACACAATTCACAGATAATAATTCATTATTATAATAATTCATTATGTTCATATGTTTAAAATTATAAAAACTCACACACAGACCTGTCTGTTGGACTTTGTTTTTTTGTGGGTTTTTTTTTAAATACAGTGTTTCAAATACAAAAATATATTTGAATATGGGCATAAATAAATGCATGATTTTCCCAGAAGTTTTAGAATTGCCGCCAACAGCATAAACATGATAAAAGAAAGTTATTAAAGGCTCAAGCCAATAGTTACTTAGTCTGGCTCTACAGTTTGTATGTAAGGACTAATTTGTAAGCAGAAATCCATAAATATATTTCATATTGCCACTCCTCAGAAAATTATAGTAGGACATAACCATGTCTGAACCTCATTGGTTTGGCAATTCAATCATTTATTTATTTGATCTTTTTTTTTTTTTTAACCTAATTTGGATTTAAAGAAGCATTATGTACTACCTGGACTCAAACCAAACATCTACAGGCAATCACTGCACACAGCATTTCTAATGGTAATGACATATATTCATTAAATATATATTTTAATTCACCTAGGGGCAGATTCATGAAAGATCAAAGATTCAAATAATTTGGAAAATAAATAAATAGATAAACTCCAGTATTTTTTTTAAATGTTACGCAATGCATTGCTTGTAAAAAATAAAATACAAAAAATTAATTGTAAATTGTCTGCTGCCCATATACAGTATACTGTACTGGTAATTGTGCAGTATATTAAATAGGCATTTTGCTTTTATTTGAATATATTTTTAATTTACATACACCTTCCAGCAATTGATGTGGATACTATTCAAAACTGTCTTTTTATTGTAGTGTTAGGATGCTTCTGCTATTGCATGGGAACACCTTACATTTCATATGTAAAATGTACAGTTCATAACAGCCAGACCATTCTTTAGTTTAGCACATGCACATTGTTAAGCATTCAGTCTCCAAATACTCTGGCATTCAACCGATACTATCTGAAATTTCAAGTTAAAAACTACTATTGTGCTTCGTGTAACTTTACAGTATTTTTATTTGCCAAAATAAATTAATACATTTATAAACCATTTTCCCTCAATGTTTTTGTTTTGCTATAGCTTGTTCTAACTGTACTTGTTTATTTTTTACTACATGGAATCTAAAACAGTACGAATCATATTCACAAAAACTTGCTTTTCCAGCAGCAAGCCAGGTAATAAGCACCACTAAAAATCTTTTTTGTCACCTGAAAGTTTTTCAATCTATGATGTATTGTGCCAAAAGGAGTGTCCTGGATCCAGCATTGTCACAGTATTCATATTTTTCATACAAGTTCTTGCCAATGGATATTAAATAAGGTGGAATATTATTCTGTTCCAAATATATTCAACAAATCTTTGTTTATCCAGGTGGAATAAAAAGTTGTTTTATTGTGAGGAGATTGTAATTGGCCCATGACCTGTCAAAGAATTCATTGGCCTGCTGTAAATTATGTTAAAAATATTTTTCTAGGGTCCAGCCCGCAAAATAATTATGCTCAGCACCATATATAATTGGACAGCACCAGTTTAACCATCCATCTTATGACAACAATTCATGAGCTCCTAAATCTTTCTTAACTACTAAATCTTCTTAAGACTTAGTCAGTAATAAAAATATCCTGTTTCTTCTTGGTTTTTCTTTGAAACAATCTTGAAAAGTCATCAGAATTAATATCAGTCCTCAGAATGCTAATGAAATAAATTGCATTGTACAAGTGCTTTAATTAACAGTCCCTCTTAAAACTGAAACTGTAAGACCTCGCTGTGTGGGCTCAGAAGTGACCTCTGTTTCTTTTGACAAAGGCACTTCAAAACATAATTTACTTCCAGGATGATCTCAGTCTTAATTCTGATAAGTTAAAACGTTTTCTTAAAACAATTAAATAACTTGCAACTGGAGGTAAAATTCCACCATCGCTCAAAATCTCTCGACTTTTCTCCAAATGTTTCAGAACTGATGGTCTTGCTTATTCTCTGGATACCAGATACCAGAAAAAATGTTAGCTGTGATATATTAAAAAAAGATGCATTCAAAAGAAGCTCAAAATGTGTCCCTGTAGTTTCTCTTCCTTGCACATGATTTACAACACTGTTTGCCATAGAATTTATGGTTACAGACACCATGCTGGGGGACCAGGGAACACCAGCTGTAGTAATCAATGCAAGATGTACTTTCTGTATAGAAACAAATCAAATAAATAAAGTTTGATGGTTAGTTCTTTGTACATTTTCAAGCAACTCGGACAGATTAGAAATACACATTTAGCAAAAGCAGTCGCAGGCCTACAAAAATAAAAGTATTATACAATAGTATAGTAAATAGAAGTACAATAGTATAGTAAAAAAAGTTCTAATAATTTAAATGAGGGGCCATCAGCTACTTCCTTCTTCAATTAGAAGTAAAGTTAAGGAACAAATAGCTGGAAATCATTGGTGACATACAAACTTTTAATTATAGAGGGCCTATGGTTTTACTTGCAATGTATTTATAGGTTGTGCTAATGTAAAAACTCCTAAAGGTACAAACTGGCCACATACAACAACTGGGGTGATAGGTGTAGCTAATAATAAAAAAATGTTCGCTAAGGCTGGTGCAAAGCATGCAGCAAACAAATGAACATGTATATTTAAAAAAAAAAAAAATAACATATTCAGGTGTGTAGATGCAAATTAGGGAAGAGAAGGAGGGAAGAAAATATTTTGATCCCCTAAATCAATTGACCTAAAGTCCCATCATTTTAAGGGTTCAGATTTGGTTGGTCAGGCTCTTGGCTTCGGCCAAATCCTGCTAAAGAAGGCTCGCATTTAGATCCCGGATTCAATGCATCCCTAATTATAATTATAATTTTTTAATTATATTTTAATTCTTAATTTCAGTAGATTTTTTAGGTAGAGAGATAAAGTTTGCTGGCAATAAGGGAACCAAGGTTTATTTCTTTGTAAAAAGTTTTTTTAATTCTGAAAATCTGGTGTTGAGATAATTCATATCAGAACTAGAATACTCATTCACAATAAGACCAAGCACATTCACAAACTAGGCCATATTGTTCTTAATCAGTAAACAATAAGTCTATGTTTTTATAAATATCATATTACCATGTGTTCCTGAAGTTGGGCAAAAGTGTATGTTACAAGCTTGAGAAGTTGGAGGCTTCTGATATGGCATACATCCAGTAGCTGGTCTTCCCTGGAGAACGCATTGTACACTCCGGGTTTGCACTCCTCCACCACATGTAACTGAGCACTAATTCAACATAGACATGTATTTGTTATTCACAAATGCACTGATGCACTGAAATAAATATACAATATAAGCTTACTGACATTCATGTGGTGATTTATCAAGGTTTGAATTTAAAACTGCCAATATTCAAATTGTTTTTGCACAAAAACTCAAATGTCTGAATTTATTAAGCAAAAAAAAATTAAAAAAATTTGAATGAAAAAAATCAGCATCTAAAAGCTGACGTGTTCATGTAGAACTCAATGGACGTTGTCCTAAGCAAAATTCAAGCCATTTTTTTAATTCAAGATTTCAAGTTTATAAGATTGTAAATTCACAACTTCAAGTTTTTAAAGCTTATAAACTTGAACATTTTGAGATATTCAAGGCTTTTAAGCCTATAAACTCAAAAAATTCGAGATATGAGTTGTTTTCATTATTGTATTCAATTGAATTTCTTTACATCTGGATTTTTTTCATAACTGAGCAAACATTCAAGTTTTTTTAAATTGCGAGTTTATTCAAATTAGAAAAAAACTTCACAAATTAGATTTTTTATAAATAAGCCCATCAAAGTGAAAACTGAAATTGGGCTATGGAATTTATAAAGCAAACACCATTTTTACTCAACCATTGGGTAAATTTATCAAAGGTTATTTTTTTTTCTGCTAAAATGTTGGGGTTCTCCTCAAAACTATTTAATAATTCATATACATCAAGTTCAACAAAAAACTTTTTTTGAGCCAAGTTTTAAAATTGATTAAAAAAAACTGTCTATTCTTACCTGTTGCCATGGAGATGCATGCCATCCATTTAAAGTACTGTATGGTGTATGCACAGGACATGGTGCGCTGTTGCATGGCTGTTCCAGAGCTATATTTACTTTTTTTACACTGCGGCATCTTTTTAATGGAAAGGGTATGAGTTTGCCATTGGAATCTTTTTCTACACACTTCAGTTCACGCTTCTTCATACCAGGACCACATGTTGCTGAACACTGTGTATTAAATATAGAGTAAAAAATGTTAAAACTAGGGGAATATGATTTTAATTTTTTTACATTATTTCTTGAGACCAAAGTAGACTTGACCTCTGTTGGTAGAACCACACGTAAAGTAAAGTAAAAATTAAAGTGATTTAGTGCCAGATTCAAATCAATAAGAAAACATTGTTTTGTAGTTTATCAAAATTGAAAAATTTAATATAACAAAATCTGTTTGCTCTTTTGAAAAATGGATTTCAGTGCAGAATTATGCTGGAGCAGCACTATTAACTGATGCGTTTTCAAAAAAACATGTTTTCCCATGACAGTATCCCTTTAAAGTAAAACATTGCTGAATCAGTAACTGCTTTGGGTCTTAGGATGGCAATTCTGTGGATTGCTAGCCGCTGTTCTAAACAACTGGATTTATGCAAAACAGTTTGATATTTATTGAGTCTTGTTATATTATTACCTCTGTCCAAGCAGATATTGCCCACTGGAGTTTTTCATGTTTCTGGCAGCGTGCTAACATACAGGTTTCTGAAGATTCTGGCTTCGATTGCATGGGACACAGATTTTCTGGAAGGATTTTATATTTTCCAGAATTCATATTTCTGCAGAAAACCTCTCGCTTCTTCAATCCCTTGCCACAGCTTCTGGAACACTGAAAACAAATATTGCCAATGATGGGTAAGAAATCAGGTATCTCATATGATTACCAGATAGTCCTGTCCCACAACTCTCTGCAAGAAACTCTGCTCCATACACTCTGTGCATACATTGCTGACATTGAAAATGTAGGTGCCACAGACACAAGGGGTCCTCCACCCAAACACAATTTTTTTGGACGCCTGTGCCAGCAAATTTGTCAAAAACGGATGCCGGTGTCAAAAACAAGACGCCGGCGCTGTTTCGCGAACTTTTCGTCGTTTCGCGAATTTCGCATAAAAATGGTCTTTTTAGCTGATGGACAAATCATACATTTAAGCAATCATTTCAGGATCTTACAATAATGAAAATATCTTTTAAAGATTTTAACATCTATGGTCACCTTAAGGTTTGATGTGCCCATTTAATCTTTTCATCTTTAGTCTGATCTGTATGGGCACAATACATGCATGGAACCAATTCATTTTTTTTTTTAATGAAAACACACTGTTGCAATGACATTAGAGCTTATTAATAATAATAATGACAACCAGTTTCCTTAGTTTTTGATTCCACTTGCCTTTATGTCTCAGTCCTTATTAGGTCTTCTATAAAGTATAATATACAGTTTATTCTAATTTTTGCTATTAAATACATCATATTAGTGGCAGCAGGAATTACATTTAATGTAATGCAGAATAAAAATGACCTCCTTATAAATAAAGACAGTACAAGTTTCAATGCCATGCTGAGGTCTCTACCGTTAAAATCATTAATAATTAGATTTATGAGAAATTAATCATATTTTTTAAAGAAGTAAATTGAGAAAATGCAAAATGGTACTTCCTCTTGCTGTGCTCTTATTGCAGGACTACGTTCATAATACTAAACAGGCTTAATCAGGCTTATCAGCAGTTATAGCTTTAAATCCAAAAATGCCAATGATACAGACAATATTGTTTAAACTACAAAAAGTCTGAAGGCTGTATCTTGAATACCTGAGACCAGGGTCCTGAGCTCCACTCTGCTGGGCAATCCTGAATGTTGCAAGCCTGCACTTGACTGGGAGTGATCACTGGACACTGTGAATGGCCCACCAACATCTCAGTTTGCATTGTAGATTTCTGCACGCATTGAATTTGGCGAGTTTGTTGTCCTCCACCACATGAAACACTGCAAGAACTCCAATCACTAACTGACCAGCTGCAAACAAAACAATGCTTAGATGAAATTTTAATAAAGGGATTTTTTGAATGCATATCATGTGCAAATGGGCCACATTCAACTGAGGCCTATTCACAGTAGTTCACAATACACATCTGTTGTGTACTTGCAATTAAATATACATTTAAAACTTACTATGCTGGACATGGCTGGTCATTGCATACTTTGGTACCAGAATGTGGTTTGCTCTTAAATGCACACAACGAGGAATCAACTTGTATTTGATGATCTTGTAGACAAACAAGTTTTGCCATCATATGACCTTGAAGTGACATAGAAACAGATTTAATATGTGTGACAATTTAGGGTAAAGTATAAAAGAGAACACAGTACATGAAGCAATACAAAGAAATAATGCAAGAATAATTAATGCTCACCCCCACCGCAAGTGACAGAACACCCCGAATACACAGGGAACCAAGAGAAGTTCTTTTTTATAGCCGTGGTATTTTCTTTTGCAGAGTTGGGTAAGGTGTACTCCCAAGTAAGTCCTTGATTCTTTCCTTGGAAAAGAATCTGATTTAATGAAAGAAAATAAGAGAAAAGAAATGAGAGAAATGTTGTCACATGATGATAAACCATAAAGTAATGTATTCTCATTGATTTGAATATGGCCCTATGAGACTAAATATTATATAACTTATTCTTATACATTTTACCTTGAAATGTAACTATTCACAGTATTCCTCATGTTTCACCTAACTCCAACTAACTGAACAAACACAATTCATGACATTTTCCATATTGCATTGTCAACCAATAAATATACAGGGCAAGAATACACATGCATAACATTGTGTGAATGAAGAATAACATTTTGATCATTTCATATTGCTGATATATGAGATGGAGGGAGAAAGATGTAGAAGGATAAATATTTGTATAGCATTGTATTCTTTTAATAGAACAAAAAAAAAACCCTCAAACAACCAGGTTTTCTGTGAGTGATGCCACACAATAGCTTATCCTTGAGTTATTCCTATTGCTAGAAATGGGACGCAGCACGTGGAGTTATTGTTTTTGATAAAGCATTTTCAGCAGAGTGGGGGAAACGTGGGTGAAATACCCCAGCATCTCTTTACCCTAAGGAAAGCTTAGCAGTTGTTTATCATCTGTCGGGGTTGTTCATGCTGGAGAGATATGTATAAATAGATCATATAATAATCTCTCTAATGCTTTATTTACCAGTAGATCTTTCCAGCTGATGCGAGGTCACCCATTCCAATTAGAAGAAAGGAGGTTCCATCTAAATATTCAGAAGGGTTTTTTTTACAATGAGAGCTGTGAAGATTTGGAATTCTCTCCCTGAATCAGTCATACAGGCTGATACATTAGATAGCTTTAAGAATGGGTTGGATAGTTTTTTAGAAAATAAGGTGTAGGGGAAAAGTCTTGCAGGCCTTGCTTGGCCCCCCTTAATGGAGTGAACAGTTTCTAGGTGCCCATGAGGCCCTTCTAGAAACTGTTCAAGGTTATGTGTAACATCTGTGAGAAGGTTCGTATTACTGTTATGTTTTTGTTCTCAGTAACAAGGTGCAATATCTTTGAAGCTCGCACATAGTGGTACTCCCTTTATTTTCACATAACTAGCTAATCACACTGACTTGTACTCCTCCTCACTCCCTATACTCCCTTCCGTACTCCTTTCACATACCATTCCCATGAAGTTCCCCACCAGAGGGTATATAATGTGTGGTCAATCTTTTGTTTCTCAGTTCTGACCTACTTGTGTATCAGAACCCACGGAGCTCGTGTATGTTTATTATATAAATAATAAACCTGGATTATTCCTTTTACCTCGGTGATCTCCGGTCTTTGGATTATTCCCTAACAAAGGGAATACAGGGTTATGGAGGATAGCTCATAGTACAAGTTGATCCAGGGGCTGGTCTGACTGCCATCGTGGAGTCATGAAGGAATTTTCCCCCCTCTGAGGCAAATTGGAGAGGCTTCAGATGGAGTTTTCTGCCTTCCTCTGGATCAACTGGCAGTTAGGCAGGTTAAAAGGCGGAAATTGATGGACATGTGTCTTTTGTCAACCTAACTTAGTATGTTATAATAGCAGAAATCTTTAAAAAAAAAATGTTTCCATAAAAAATACCCCAATCTCCTAAAGCTGTGTACCCCATTAGAAAAATTTAAAAAGTTATAGCCCATACAAGCACAAAAAGTAAATATTTTAACATGTTAAAATGAAGCAATGTTCAAAATGTATTTCAAAAGCAGCAAAAAAAACTTTACAGCTGAAATGATTTTAAGAGATCCTCTGCCAAGCACTTCAGTATGTCTTTTGGCTACAATAACACTGTACTTTAAATCTGCATAATACATTGATTAGTTGCAGTAGCTTGTAATGTGTGTAGTGTGAAAAATAGAAAATATAGCAGTCATAACAAAAATCTAAAGCTATCATCCAAAACAATGTAATGATTCTATTAATAGAGATTCAGTGGAAGTTTTCCAACCCTAATTTAAGAAATCTCCTAAAAAATAAATAAAGCCGTTTCCTAACAAATCAGCAATAAAAGTCTGTTCTTAAAGCCAATAATATGGTGCTTGCAAGCTGGAAGGACCTCGGTTACAGTCTACTTGGCTGGACAACATCCAGATCTTACTCAGCCAAATACCAAGTGTTCTCAAATTTAAAGTTGGTAAGCAAGTTCCCTACCAATAGTGTGTTGAGCTTAAGATGTACGCCTAACCCACTGACCACCTGACCAGACACAACACTCAGCAAACTTGACCGCAAAGAAAGGAGTTATAAAATTTACAGCTTCTTAAGTTCAAAACCACAGACGCTATGACTGGAGTCTGCCAGATGCACAAAAGTAAAATATTATGTTATTTCTTGTTTCAGCTGATATCTTTCCATACAATTTTTAGTACATTTTTTACTACCTACAAAACCAAAATTACCCCCCCCATAAAGGGGCCAAGAGCCCTTTAGGTGTTTCAAATATTGGCCTACTGCTTTTTTTTTAGCTAAAATGTATGAAAATATCATTAACCTTTAATTACAGATGTGTGGGTCCCTGTGGTCAAGTCTGAAGTTTTCATGAGTATCCATTTGTGAGGTTTATGTCCAAATTAATAAATTATTAAAATTAAATATCAATGTATTTTTTTCTTGAACAGTCACCTAGAGCTTTGATAGTGATGGGAACAATAGCTTGGGAACAACTATTGATGTCTTGATTCTATTTCTCAACTTTATCATGGAATTCTGACAAATGGTGCCAATTCAAATTTTAAAGCACCTGTGATGACAATGTTGCACTAAATTTTCCTAACCTGGGCTTGCACAAAAAAAAACAACTTCCAAGGTGGTATTTAAAAATGAATTGTATTTGCACAATGGTAGAACAATAGTACAATATTACATCTTAAAGGTAAACATACTAGGCAGCTTATATCATACAAAACAGTTCGATAAGCGTAACATAAGAATTCCCCTTGATAAAGGCTTATTGCTGAAACGTTGGGGTAATTCTCTTTCTGTGGCCAGTATATCAGCTTCCTTTAGCTTTTGATTACACTATGGTGGTATGTATCTATATTCTTATTATTATGCTTATTGAACTGTTTTGTATGATATAAACTGCCTAGTGGGGTTACCTTTATTATGTAATATTGTTGTCTTAACACCTGCCTATCTGTCTGTTTCCCAGCCTTCAGCTTGATCTCGGTTCCAAACAATAGGACCACTGACCCCTGTCGTGACTGACAATAATAAAAAAAAACATATTTTTTAATACATGTTATTCTATGTGCCTTTAATCCCACACTTCTGCTTTGCTAGTGCATATAAAGTATTAATAGTCAGTGCTTTGCCTGCTTAATATTTATCTTTTGATTTCCATAATAATGCTATTCATTGAAAGATCAGTTGCCATGACAAACATCCATGAGCTCCTTCTATACTGTGATTAGTTTTAAAGGAATTTTTGGATACTTTAAGCAACCATAGCACATTGGTGCATTTCCATGAAGTATACCATTAAGTATCATTGACTGAGGTTTGACATTTGATTCAAAAATGTCACACCAATTTCAGAGACTGGGAATAAAATAGCAAAGACTAAAATTAAAATTGCAGAGTAAATAAGTAGTAACTACAATATACACATTTGCTCTAGTGAAATACTAGGATGTTAACATTTTAAAATAGTCAATATTAATGAGTCTTATTTAAAAATAAGGCATATGCTATAATTTCTAATTAAAAGATTTACAAAAAAAAGCAGGTCCTTCTGATATATAAAAACAGAAAACACTTCTGGATTTAACTTAGGTATAGACACTTAGGGGCAGATTTATCAGGGGTCGAGATTTGAAGTTAAAAAAACTTCGAATGCAAAAAGACCAACCAAATAGAGGTCGAAGGTTTTTGGGGGTCGAAGTGGTCCGTATTCAGCTTACTTCGAATTGTACGATCGAATGAATAGCGCCTTCAATCTACTTCAATTATAAGTTTTTCCCCAAAAAAATTCGATCTCTCAAACTCCACCAATTGCATCCATATAGGTTCTAGGATGTCCCCCATAGGCTAAAACAGCACTTCGGCAGCTTTTAGGTGGCACATTTCCCAATAGAAAGACAGTAGGGGTGATTCTGAAGGGGGCAAGACAACCCTTTTAATACATACATAAAAAACAAAGAATATAATGCATTATCAGAAACAATTAAGTCTAAAAGCTTACTTCAAAGATCAGTGTCTCATTGGTGGGTCCAGCTGCATAAATGCTTTCAGGTTGCTGGAAAGATCGTTGATAGTCAAAAATAGTGCCAGCAAATGAGAACTTCCTAGGCCAGTCAATAGTCCAATCAGCAGTTAGGTAATATTTTTTCTTTAGGTTGCGCACTGCAAGATAACTTGTAGATGCTTCAAGTTCACGCACATGTATACTTCTGGCCCCAGCTGGAACAGTTACAACTGAATAATAACCTATCACAAAATTAAAAAGAAAAAGTAAACTATAGAGAAGTTAAATCGATAGCAAATGTGTCTAAAGGAAGGGTACTGAAGAAAAAGATTTATCAAGTAAAAAAACAGTACTTTTTTTGTACACAGATAGCAGGGAATCTTTTTTCACATAGACATTAACAAGAGGATACTCCTTTAGACTTGAGGGGTTCTTCACAGTGTGGGAAGCAAGGTTGTGGAATGCTTTGCATGGAGTCTAAAGTAAGTTTTGTATGTGTAAACATTAAACTCACAGGGCTTAAAAAATGATTTTAGATTTTCAGTTTTGCTCAAAGAACCTTTCTGAAGACATACTGATAGAACTGAAATGTTGACTCTAAATATAAGATATACATAGATATTATATTAGATATAAGGCTATGCTTAAGTATCATCAAAAATATTTTAATATTTTCCTGTCTATAGCACAATAAAACAGAGAGAACAACTAAACCCATGTGGTTACAGTGATAATGAGCCATTTTTAAAAAGCTCAGTTGGGTTTAAAAAATCCAAAGCAGGGTCATCATCACTCTTATGGCATGAGGCTACATGACATTTCAGGAGGAATACAAATTTTATTTGGCAGAAAAAAAAATCTCCATTTTTATCATGCCAAAGAAAACCAATAGAATTCAGAAAGATGTCCATGTCAGATTAGTTTTTATTCTATGTATGAAAAATAATCCTGAAAAAAAAGAATAGATTAATAAATTCCATAACCTCTTTTATAGTTTTCAACTCAACAGGATGTGACCATATTTTTGCAGCACTTAATATCACAGTATATTAGACATGTTGTGTTCATGGATTGTTAAAATTCAGATATAAATTAATTGGTACAGGCCAATTACTTTCTTACCATTGGTTTTGTGCTGATTCAGATTCTGCCCTCTGTAGAATGTACATGTTGAATTATCACCTTTACAAACCCCACAGGCATCTAGAGTCGCTTTTGATCCAAGAATATAATCACACCCTACAAGCTGCCAACATAATTGCAAAACAAAAACAGCATTAAAAGCCTGTTAATGTCAGAGAGGATCATATCACAGGATGCAGTGTCTCATTTCTTCATGATAAGAGCAAAGCTGAAATGAAAATCTGCTTTCCAATTTATACCACTAACTGGATATTACACCTCTGTATATAATGAAAATCTCAATGCAGACAAATAATAATAACCTCAGTGTGCTAAATGGAACTGCTGAAATTATCTGTGCCGTGCATCTTATGAGAGAAAGAAAGAAAGAAAGAAAGAAAGAAAGAAAGAAAGAAAGAAAGAAAGAAAGAAAGAAAGAAAGAAAGAAAGAAAGAAAGAAAGAAAGAAATTTTGTACCCAGTTCAAAAGTGCAATGTTGCACTTAAAAAAATATACAACAGGGTACATGTAAAAAGATTTTGGTAAACAGTATTTGCATATTATACACAAATACACAATATCTTGCCCCCATGTGGTGTAGGCCTAAGGCAAATGCCAGTTGAGATGTTTTATTGGCCAAAGGAAACCACACTCCTGATGGGCAACAAAGCACCCAAAATTTATTTAAATCACTATCTATATGTCAAGCACCACAGTTAAAATGGACTTAATTTATAATTACAGGTATGGGACCTGTTATCCAGAATGCTCGGGACATGGGATTTTCTAGTTAAGGGTTCTTTCCATAATTTGGATCTGTATACCTTAAGTCTACTACAAAACCATTTAAACATTAATTAAAACCCAATGGGATAATTGTGCATCCAATAAGGATTAATTAAATCTTAGTTAGGATCAAGTACAGGGTACTGTTTTATTATTACAGATGTAAAGAATTATTTTTATAAAAATGTGAATTACTTGATTAAAATAGAATCTGTGGGAGATGGCCCCCTGGTAATTTATAATTACAGATGACTTCATTTATAATTACAGGTATGGGACCTGTTATCCAGAATGCTCGGGACCTGGGGTTTTCTGGTTAAGGGTTCTTTCCATAATTTGGATCTTTATACTTAACGTCTACTACAAAATCATTTAAACATGAATTAAACCCACTACAATAGTTTTACTTCCAATAAGGATTAATTGCATCTTAATTAGGATCGAGTACAAGGTAAAGTTGTATTATTACAGAGAAAAAGGAAATAATTGTGAATTATTTGCTTAAAATAGAGTCTATGGGAGACAGCCCTCCGGGAATTTGGAGCTTTCTGGATAACGGATTCCTGAATAATGGATCCCATACCTATAAAATATTTATAAACTATTTATAGTTTATTAATAGCCTTGGATATTATGATTGTCCAAGAAATCATCCAAGCCACTCTTAAATGCATTAACAGAATCAGCCATCACAACATCACCCGGCAGTACATTCCACAACTTCCCTGTCCTCACTGTGAATAAGCACCTATGCTGCTTCAAATGAAAGTTCTTTTCTTCTAGTCTGAAGGGGTGGCCTCTGGTACGGTGATCCACTTTATGGGTAAAAATGTCCCCTGCTATTTGTCTATAATGTCCTCTAATGTACTTGTAAAGTGTAATCATGTCCCCTCGCAAGCATCTTTTTTCCCGAGTCAACAACCACAACCTTGAGAGTAGTGATGGGAGAATTTGTCCCGTTTCGCTTTGCCACGAAATGCGCGAAATTCGAGAAACAGACGAAAAATTTACAAACACGAATCTTGACACCAGCAACAATTTGCTAGCGTCAAAACTGATGCCAGCGACATGACCAGCACCATTTGACGCACATTAAAATCAATGGGCGTTAATTTAATTGTTGCTGGCGTCTAAATTGACGCCGGCGTCAGAAGAATCGTTGGCAGTAAAAATTATTTTTGTGGCAAATTCGTAAATTTATTCACTGGTGGCGAAACGTGAAAATTTTACGCATATTTGCTCCTGGCAATAAATTCACCCATCACTACTTGACAGTCTACCCTCATAATTTAAGTCTTCCATCCCTCTAACCAGTTTAGTTGCACATCTCTGCACTCTCTCCAACTAATTTATATCCCTCTAAAGGACTGGAGCCCAAAACTGCACTGCATACTCCAGATGAGGCCTTACCAGGGACCTATAAAGAGGCATAATTATGTTTTCATCCCTTTAGTTTATGCCCTTTTTATAACAAAACTTTATTTGCTTTTGTGGCCCCAGAATGACACTGCCCAACTTGTTATCCAAAAAACCCTGAGATCCTTCTAAGTTAAGGAAACACTCAAAACACTGCCATTTAGTGTAAACTTTGCATTTATATTTTTTGCCAAAGTGCATAACCTTGCATTTCAAGTTTCCTCATTTTCAAATTTGCTGCCCAGTTTTCCAATTCAATCAAATGACTCTGCAAAGTGTCAGCATCCTCTATGGAACCTATAGTTCTGCACAATTTTGTATCATCAGCAAAAATAGAAACAGTACTTTCAATGCCCACCTACAGGTGATTAATAAACAAGTTGAAAAGCAGAGCCCTGCGGTACTCCACTAACAACAAAATGTTCCATTTAACACCAGTATTTGTAGTCTATCTTTTAGCCAGTTTTCTATTCAGGTACAAATACTATGTTCCAGGCCAACATTCCTTAATTTAACCAGTAACTTCTGTGTGACACTGTATAAGTGAGTTTGTGGTGCCTGATCCTCTGCTTATTTCTGCCTACAGACACTGGAATAAAACTTTGCTTTGCTTGATCGTTGATAGATGCTGGAACTACAGCATATGTTAGCCATTTCCTTCATTCCTCCTAGCCCTATAGAGCACAACAACTCCAGTGAGATTTCTTCAAATGAGATAATGTTCATTCCATTAAAAGAAGGTGCTACACTAAAACCACTTTTTGTAGCACTGGGTGCAAGCTGCTTACCCCACTATAAGTGAAGAAACCCCACTCTGGGTAGGCATTATCAGCCTACCCAGAGTGGGGTTTCTTCACTGATAGTGGGCTGGTTTTAAACCTGAAACTTCACAACATTTTTTGCCACAAATAAACACATTTTGGAGTGTTACTGTATGATTGCTTTGAAATATAATGGTTAATTTAATTGATATCACTTACAGTATGTTATACCAATATAAAATGTCATACTATATACTGTTTGATAGTTAGGGATGTAGCGAACCGCCGATAATGTGTTCGCGAACGCCGTTCGCGAACACCGGCAAAAAATGCGAACAGTTCGCGAACAGTTCGCGAACTTCGAACATCCGAAAATCGTTCGATTCGAACGATCGAAGGATTTTAATCGTTCGATCGAACGATTTTCGTTCAAATCGAACTCGATTTTAGCGACCGAATGGTCGAACGATTTTGACGCGAACGCCTATTGGCGAACGTCGCGCGACGTTCGCGAACTTGCGGCGGACGCGAACAGCCGATGTTCGCGCGAACAAGTTCCCCGCAGAACAGTCCGCGACATCCCTATTGATAGTGTTATGCAAATAAAGAGAAGATCCTACCTCACAGCTGCCATCAATGCAGACATCATAACCAGTTGTGGAACATGGAGTGCCATCTTTTACTTTGTTGGACATTGCAAAGAAAAAGTCAAAATCTTCAGCTGTACAATAAAGTTTACAGATATTTTCCTCTGCAACAAAAAGTAAATCACTATCAATCCACATGAAATCCTGATGTTTTATAAAGAAAATAGAAAATAGTATTATTAAAAAAAAGTTGCTCCCAAATCTGAACTGCATAGAATCATTTTGTGTTGTTTTGCAGAATGACCTTTTTTGGGGGGAGATTATTTTCAAATGTATGGCTTCTATTTAAAACATTTTGCATTAACCAAAATTAGCTGCACCTTACAGTACACTATAGGATATAATTCATGGCTAGCATATGGGTTATTTTACTTTTTATTTGTAATATTGTATTGAAGTCACATTTATAGCTACTGGTATGTTAATATATATTCAGCATATATATATATTCACCAGGGGTAGGCAGAAGAGGCACCTGCCTAGGGTATATCAATAGAGGGGCACTGTGCAGGTACGTGTTAAAGTGTCATGTTTGCTGATCTCTGTTGCTCTCCCCTCCGTTGCCCTCCCCTCTGTTGCTCTACCCTCCCTCCCCAATGCTATGGGCATGCATGGTGGGGTGCGTGTGCTCACACATGGGAGGGGCTTTGTCCAGTTCTGATATTCAGAAATTTGTTACCTGTAATCTTATGAAAAACATTCAACCACTACAAAAAACCTCAGCACACTTACCTTCTACCCGAGTATAAGGCTTCCATTTATAATACCAGCCTCTGAAAGGCTTGCTGTTGTACTCTGCACATTGCTGTGCGCGGAAATCTACTGTATTTGGTGGACACGACTGAATATTGCAAAGCTGATAAATACGACTGGAACCCTGACAAAATTTTCCTCCAAACTGTGGTCTGTAACAAAAAATAGATTTGCTCAAAATGGGCTCTATGGGAGATGGCCTCCACATAATTCAGAGCTTTCCAGTTAACAGAATTTCAGAATAGGCATCCCATAACGGTATTACATATTTACAAAATTAGGTAAGATAATGGATGATGAAGAGTTAAAAAAAATCTTTCAGCCTTACTTTGGTTTGTTGCAATGCCTCTCTTGATACATCACTCCACCACCACATTTTCTAGAACATTCTGACCACTCAGACCAATCTGACCATCCACCGTTAACTGGCTTTGGACCATGATCCCCAAATTTTACACACTGTCCTCTTCGACACCACTGTAAACAAATAATTTTATTACCACTTACAATAAAGCTTTTGAGCTGCTGAAGTAAATCACAAGGGCTCATTTATAAATTTTTGCCTAATTTGCACTTAATTTGCAGCAACCAATCAGTGATTAGCATTTTTAAGCAAGATGTATCTAGAACAATTCTAGCAAACATTTGATTGGTTTCTCTGGGTTACTGTCCAGGTGCAGATTTGCCCACTGTTAATGCCAAAAACGCTATTTAGGGATTAGGGGATTAACAGGCCAGATTTGCATTTATTTTTGTGATAAGGAATAACATAGGGAACAAAACTAGTAAAAAATACACTAATTGCATTAAAGTGAGATAAATGAAAATAAATATAAGAAAGCAGTTCATTTTCACATATAATTATTGTTTTTTTACAGATTTTAAAAAAGTAGTTTATATTATTTTACCATATTTAGACCACAAACGGTGCCTTCTGCTGCCGGCATGAACTTTGTCTCACACCTATGCCCAGCTTTGTGGCACCAAAGTGACTTGCAAATGTCCTGGAGACAGAAGCAAAATTTTGAAAATTAAAAAGGATAAGAAAATGTAGCCATAAAAATACCCTTATGGGCAATACCCTTTTTTATATTAAGGCTAGGTATTTTAAATTACAGTGGCCATCTCACAAAGAACTTACGAAATCATAACTCTATGACCTGTCAGTTGTGATATATTTATAGAGAGATATGCAATATTCAGGGCTATAGTTTGTGCAAAGTAAAATAAATAAAAAAAACCTAGTCAATGCTGCACAATATGTTGGCACTCTAAGAATACATGGTAATAATGATAATTATACCTTGACAAAACTCAGGCTGCATTGCTTGGCCCTCGGTCCAAACTGCCATTTGCACTGGATATCTGCATCATATATCTGCCCAGGCAGTTTATTGGGATATTTGAAATCTCCCAACTGCTTTGGCTCATCAATAAGACATGCAGACTGAGCTGTGCTGCAATAAATTGCAAAGACATTTTTTTAAACATATACGTATTACTTATGTAACCTTATTTACAATAGCAAGCACAATGTGAAAAGTGATAAAATAGACATAAATTGCCATGTTTTTACAAAAATGCTGCATTTTCCAGAGCTATTGTGAGTACAGAAATAGGATCCATTATTCAGAAACCCATTTTTCAGAAAGCTCTAAATTATGGAATGGCCATCTCCCATAGACTCCATTTTATCCAAATAATCCAAACTTGTACTTGCTCAAACTAAGATATAATTAATCCTTTTTGGAAGCAAAACCAGCCTTTTGGGTTTATTTAATGTTTGAATGATTTTATGGTGGATTTAAAACATGAAAATCCAAATTATAGAAATATATGTTATCCGGAAAACGCCAGGTCCTGAGCATTCTGGATAACATGTCCCATACCTGTATTTGCTAAACAGCAAGCACTGAAACTTGCAGGTCATTCACAAATTTGCATTGATCAATCATACTTAAACTGAGGTGCACAACATTTTAAGGGGGGTTGCACCAGTTTGGGGGGTGTGAATGTGTATAGTGTCAATAACACTGGTAATGCAGGGGTACCTGATATCCACTGAGCACCAACAGTGGGCTGCAGATTTTGTTAACCTTTGAGATCAGGAGCAGTTTGTTATACAGAGAGCTTATTTGTGGACTAATAATTTGTTTTACTAGCATCTTTTCAACAAACAATGACCCCGTGAAATTGGTTATATTTTCTTGTTTATGGCAATGGCACACCACGAGATCGATTGCCAGCAATAAATCCCTGCTCCTCCTGTAAAAATTTCCCGACCAGCAATAATGTGAATCACTGGTGGTAAAACCCTTGTGTTGCTTCCCAATATGGCTTGAAGTTGCCTCTTATCCCTGGTAATTAATCTCCTGCTGTGCCATTGTGCCTAAAGGGATACTGTCATGGGTAAAAAAAAGATTTCAAAATGAATCAGTTTATAGTGCTGCTCCAGCAGAATTCTGCACTGAAATCCATTTCTCAAAAGAGCAAACAGATTTTTTTATATTTAATTTTGAAATCTGACATGGGGCTAGACATATTGTCAATTTTCCTGCTGCCCCAAGTCATGTGACTTGTGCTCTGATAAACTTCAATCACTCTTTACTGCTGTACTACAAGTTAGAGTGATATCACCCCCTCCCTTTTCCCCCCCAGCAGCCAAACAAAAGAACAATGGGAAGGTAACCAGATAGCAGCTCCCTAACACAAGATAACAGCTGCCTGGTAGATCTAAGAACAACACTCAATAGTAAAAACCCATGTCCCACTGAGACACATTCAGTTACATTGAGAAGGAAAAATAGCAGCCTGCCAGAAAGCATTTCTCTCCTAAAGTGCAGGCACAAGTCACATGACTGAGGGCAGCTGGGAAATTGACAATATGTCTAGCCCCATATCAGATTTCAAAATTGAATATAAAAAATGCATTTGCTCTTTTGAGAAATGGATTTCAGTGCAGAATTCTGCTGGAGTAGCACTATTAACTGATGCATTTTGAAAAAAACATGTTTTCCGATGACAGGATCCCTTTAATGCAAGAATAAAATATGTGTTTACTTAATTGAAACAATAGGCCCTATTCCTTAAGATCCAATAAAAAAGTGTATATTTGGCCCCTTTAAGGGTAGTGGCAGATGGGGAGATTAGTCGCAAAGCAACAAATCTCTCCTACTTCGGACAACTAATCTCCCTGAAATGTCTACCTGCCAGCAAGAATACGAATTGCCGGCAGAATGGCATACGAATCGTTTTGGATTTCCGAAGTCACCCGAAGTTTCCTAGTGAGGCAACTTCAGATGACTTCGGAAATGTATGCCATCCCGCTGGCGATTCGTATTCTTGCCACTACTCTAAAAGATAAACATCTGAATTATACAGCAGTTTTTACAGACTTTTATAATGACCTGAAATCTATTCTGAAAATAATTAATTGCCTCTGACAATAGCTATGGATGTTCAGAGAACAGTTGCACAGAGTCTCTACACAAAGGAAAAATTCACAAATTCTCCAGAAGTAGAATGAAAGGTGAATGTTAACAGCAACACCTGGCAAGCAAAATAAAAAAGTCAATTTCTAAAATGTTAAATGCTTCAAAAACAAGAGGAACATCTGGTCTGCTCTTCTTCATAAGGTAACAATATGTTGGCTTGGGAGCTGTGCTGTCACACTGACAGAAGTGATAGGTTTAGAAACTCATAAAGCTGTTGTGGTCATTTCTGCTAGTATTCTTGGCAGCATTACTACCATTCAAGTGAAACAATTTAATAAGTTAATTAAATTAAGAAAATTAACATCTGCAGAAAGATGACAGTCATTTCCCATTGCAGTGTAACAGATGGCAGTTGGCTCTCACCTGAGAAATTTCTTAAGATATTGCCTGCTGCATGCAGACCAGGAAAAGAGACCATTGTTTCCTGTTAGCGTGGGAGACATGATGTTGCCCTCTGCCTTCCCACATGGGTTGCCTTCTCCATCATGGATCATTCCAAAACTGTGAACAGTACGAAGCAAAAATGTGAGAGAGAGAATGTCACTTTTAAAGTAGAACTAAAGTTTAACAAAAAAAAGTAGGGCACAAATGTTGTACATTATGTTTTGGGCTTCTATGCCTGCCCAAGGCAGTCACAGCCCTTTAAAAGGAAAGATTTGGGTCTCCAAAGATGTCCCTGTGGCTCCCCATCTTCTTTTCTGCTGATTCACTGCACATGCTATGGACTGCAGTCAGTTATTGAGCTTAGGGGCCAATGCACAATATATTGTATACAGGTATGGGACCTGTAATCCAGAATGCTCGGAACCTGGGGTTTTTCAGATAATTGATCTTTCCATAATTTGAATCTTCATAACTCAAGTATACTACAATATAATGTAAACATTAAATAAACACAATAAGCTGGTTTTGATTCCAGTAAGAATTAATTAAATCTTTGTTTGAATAAAGTACAAGGTACTTATTACAGAGAAAAGGGTAATCATTTTATTTATTTTTTTAATATTTGATTAGAATGGAGTCTATGGGAGACAGCCATTCCATAATCCGGAACTCTCTGGATAACAGGTTTCCGGATAATGGATCCCACACATGTATATGCAGTATAATATAAATGTCACTTTATAAGGATGATTAGTAAATAATTCAGATTATTTGTACATGGCGGCTCAGAAACTAGCACAATTAGCATCAGAATGTAATAATCAACCCCTGTAGCATGAGCTCTGAACAGCTGCAGAGAGCCCACTGAGCATGTGAGTGTCGCAGACACTCCTAACAAGATCCAAGATGGGAAACTCAGATGACAAATTTGAAGGTTTCGATGATTATTACTAGACTTGTTCCATAAATTCAATATGTAAAATATGGCATTTCCTGCCAAATTCATTCATAAAGTTTATAAAGTAAATATTCATTCATAAAGTTCAGTTTTAATAAGTTTTCTCTTAACAGGTTACTACAGTATATCTCTATAAAAAAAAATTCTCTAAATCAGTGCTATTCACCTGGTGGCCTGCGGGCTGCATCCAGCCGCAACCCATCCCCCTGTGTGGTCCCCCACATTAAAGTCTGCCTGCTGTGACTGCTTCCCTTGTGTAAACTTTAAAAGGAATTACTTTATTTTGGACCTGATAACTAATAATACTGAACTCATCTCTAACATTTTCATGGTTAAGCATTTAGTGAATAGTGATCATAACACGGTCCTCTTTGAGATCTTTTTGCAGAAACAACGAAATGAGGGAGTAACTAGAACAATAAATGAAAACCTTGCCAGTATATGGGCATCTCTACAATATATTAACTGAGAAAGGCTTTTCAAAGGATTAAACACAGAAGAAAAATGGGATGTCTATAAAATGCTGCTTAATAAATATATATGTCAGTATATTCCATTTGTAAGCAAGGATTGTTGGCACAAAGCAAAACCGTTGTAGTTTAACAGAAGTGTTGGTGTTGAGGTTGGTAAGAAAAGACATGCTTTTAAGGCTTTCAATTAACTTGGACAGCTGAAATGTTTGTCATGTACAGTATAAGGAGGCCAACCAATCATGCAAAATAGCAAGCTAAAATTGATATGGAAGGGTATTGCAGGAAAGTGGATTTCAGGCAAGGGGAAATTCAAAAGAAACTAGAACATGTAAAGATAGACAAGGATCCGGGAACAGATGGTATTCATCCCAGGGCACTAAAAGATCTTAGCTGTGTGATTTACTTAATGTTTCAGAATTCATTGAGGTCTGGGATGGTGCCTAGAAAGTGGCAAAAAGCTAATAATGTGGTGCAGCTATTCAAAAAGGGATCTTGTTCTCAGCTTCAAAACTATAGGCTGGTTAGTCTGACACAGTGGTAGGAAAGCTTTTCGAAGGGGTACTAAGAGATAAAATACTTGACTTTATTGAAATCATAATACTATGAGTTTGTGCCAGCATGGTTTTATGCATAAGCAATCTTGCCAAACAGATTTCATTGCCTTTTATGAGGAAGTGAGCAAGAACCTCGGCTCTGCAATGACGGTGGATGTAATCTACTTAGACTTTGCTAAAGCATTTGATACAGTACAACACTGGTTACTGATTAAATTATGTAATATTGGCCTGGAGCACCGTATTTGTACCGGGATAGAGAACTGGCTAAAATATAGATTACATAGAGTGGTGATAAATAGAACATTTTCTAATTGGACCATTGTTGTTAATTGTGTACTGCAGGGATCTGTCCTTGGCACTTTGTTTTTTAACTTGTTTATTAATGACCTGGAGGTGGGCATTAAACATACTTTCTATTTTGCTGATGATAATAAATTGTGCAGAACTACAGGTTCCATGCAGGATGCTGCCACTTTGCACAGTGATTTGACTGAATTGGAATTTTCAACCCTACTTAATTGTGTAACTATGTAACTATACAACTTATGACTTAGATAGAAAAAAATAACTTACTTGTGACCAGACTCATGAGCAATAGTAAAAGCCAAACCCAAACCAGTGTCCTCATTTATTGTACAACTGCGGTATTTGCTGCACATTCCATTGATAGGTGCAAAACCTGAGTTACAAATAACAAATATTTAAAAAATGAGTGTTTGAAGGGGAAAACTGCAAACTGCCAATGCTGGACCATTCCTCAACTATTGTTTGAGGAACTCCTATCTACTCTATTGCACTTTGTCTGGTCTATGGTGGCAAAGGCAAGTCTGGCGCAAGAGGTAACATTCAGTAAAATCTGCATCTTAGTGAATTTGCATAGTTACATCCATTCGCCAGAACGCAAATTCGCCAGGCATTAGGGAGCACTTCACTAGTTGTTCACCAGCAACCATTAGTAAATTGGCGAACTACCGAAATGACGTCACGTTGGCGAAATTTCACTAGCGTTAGTCACTTCGCGATTTAGTAAATCTGCCCCTATATTTTTTCTTTCTGTAGAATGGATATAGGGCACTAATGCAAACATTCGGCTAAAAAGACAGATATTTGGTAGGGCTAGCTTTGATAGGATAGATCAGATTTGTACTTATGGATTTGTGGATTTGTGGAATGGCACAGATTAACATTGGGAATAAGATTATATCTACCCATCTTTAAACATCTCTATACATCTCTGTATACATATGTGCATGCACCTGTCAGCTTCTACATTCAATTTATGGCTAAACTAGAGTGCGCCAGGCCCCCCTGCAAAAACATCCTCAGAGGGGCCAATCGTACTCTCATCCCCCTCTGATCCCCCATCCTGCCCACTTCCCATCCCGCCTCCACCCCATCCAAGCCCCACGCCTCCGCCCCACCAACTCCCCCACTACTTGCGTCCCCCTTCTTTGCCGTAGGTAAGAGATCGGCTGGGATGTAGGTTTTTTTCATTAGCTATAGAAGATGCTGACCCAACAGGCCCCCTGCAACTGCTGGGTCTGCTTCCTCTATAGTTACTTCACTGGTTTACAATGTTTTATAATTTACTGAAACAATATGAAAAAGGAATTTCAAATGTTAATAGAATCCCCTTAGTGCAACTGTAATGTCCTGTGCTTATTGAAAGCTTAGTAGTTTAATTCTATTTACCTAAAGTATCGCAAGGCTCATTTTTCCATGAACAGATATCTAATCCCGTTAAAAGTATGGCATGGTCGTGCCTTTTCCCATGCTTTCCCGTTAGAGCTGACTGCCACTGACAAAAGTTGTTTAATGATTGATCAGCGTGATGATTGATTGTAAATCCTGCCTGTGAGGGGGGGGGGGGGACAGAAAAGGAAAACTAATTATTCACAGGCCGTAGCTAAAGGTGTCAAACAAACAGTTTTGTCACATGCTTTATGCAGGTTGGCAATAGATATAACTGATGTACCTTTGGGAAGTGGGATCAGTGAAACAATGTGGCTGAGACAAGGTGACAAAAATGACTTCATTTATTTACACTTGGAAAGCAGCAGATAAAAGGTAGAAGAGAAAAATCATTCATATGTCAGAGACCCGGGAGCTTGTCTCTATATGGCTGCAGTTCCTAACACTACCATTCCAACAAATGCTGGGAGTTCTACAGCAGGCTGCAACTCCATAACCTATATTCAGGACAAGCTTATCTTAGTTGCTTTCATTCCCTGTCAGTAGTTTAGTTAATAACTTCAAGTTATTTATGCTGCTGAACACGTTTTATTTTGCACTTTGAATGGGTATTGTTTATTTCAACAGCTCAAGCTTTCCTGTATATTAATGTAATTAATATACATTTTCCATGGAACTACAATATCCTCCTGATAATGCCACTGATATTGTCTATATTGATATACTGATGGAATAGTATTCCTAAAAGATTAGAGCCCTCATTGGAAAAGGCTGGGCATTGTCATTCCTTATCATTGAATACCTTCCTCCTGAAAATATAACAGAAAAATACACTTAAAAAAAAAAGGTATGTGACCCACTGCCCCCATCTCAAAAAAATAACCTTAGTGGTTTAGGATATGTGTGCTTCCATTTTATGGGCATAACTCCCAATAATAATCTTTCTGACAACCTAGTAGAACAACATACCTGTTCATCTTCTAGTAGCAAAAGGCTAACAACCACGATATTGATATCTGTTCCTATTGTCCCATCCTTGAAAAGACTTGAAACCTAAAATACAATTGGAAGGGTATGTATGTGTCAATTGATGCTCCATTTTAATGTTATTTATATTTTTCTTTAGACCCACCACTACGCTTATGAAATTATGGTTTCCAAAATACTGTCAGATTAGGATAATTAGGCACTAGCAACCTGATAGTAGTTAAAATTCCATAATTACACCTGCACAACAAACAATGTTATAATTTATAATTTATAATTTTTTTATAATTTAAAAAAAAAAATGTAGGCAAGTAGAATTACGTCTTTGAATTCCACTTGAAATTCATTTTAGTGTGAACTACTGCCTTAATAGTGATCCCTATAGCTGGTGTCTTGCTGAAAATGTAGTGGGGAGACATACAGTAACATCTTGCTTACCAAGTTACATAGACATATTTCTATGCAACTTCAATAAGCAGTTACCGGCAAGACTTAGGGGGCTCTTTATAAAAATTCAATTGTGCGACAATTTGAATTGCTCAACTTTTTCGAATTGTCAGCCCAAAAACTTGAATAATTCAGACTAACAAACAGAAACCACACGTGTATCAAACATGTATGTATCAAATGAAAACCAGCATCAAACAGCCCAAAACTCTCAAAAATCATGTAGGCAAAAAAATAATTCCAATTGTAATAGGGGTCATCTGCCATTGACTTTTTAATGACTTCAGCAGGTTTTAGTAGTATTTTCAGAATTTTTCAAGTTTGTTATCTCTCTAAAAGTTAGAGTTTTTCCCCTTAAAAACTTGACCAGAAAAATTTGAGGTTTAATAAATAAATCCTAAAGGTAACCATACAGTACATGCTCTGCTTGTATTTAGAAGTTTGCAAATTAAAAGATCTTAATTGGCTTTTTGGGTGGTGACAAATCAGGCTGACCCGATCATTTAGTCCATGGATTACATAATTACGTAATGGATTACAGATTACATAGGGGTCTATGCTCACAGTTCAGGAGAAGACCATATCTACTACCTTATGTGATCCTTATCTGATATTTTTTTATCAGCCCAACAGATGTCTGACAAAAACCCAAGTAGATATTGATTGAGGAGGCTGGAACAATAAGTTCCAAAACCATTGCTGTTTACTGTTACAAAAAAGCAATAATGTAATATATTATATACTTTAACGTAGACATACCACAGTAGAAGTAAAGATTTAAACGTCAAAATTAGGTACGGTTCAGGATTTCAAAACATAGCACAACCAACACTAGGATTTGTAAAGGCTAGCCTTTACAATAGCTTTCATATGAATTCTACATTCATTTCAACATACAATAGATCCCACCTGATTTTCTAGCCATAATAACAACTTAGCGGTTAGCTGATATTATCTAATGTATTTGCAAATATGTATTTGATGTTTATGTTTACCCAGGTCTAGTAACCCCAGATGTCTGGTTTCATGCAAGACCACCAGTTAAGGCAGCCTGCTAATTTTCTTGAGCAGCCTAAAATAACCTCTCGATGCAACTATGGGCTACTTTGAAAAGTGATGCATATGTGTTCACCCTGGTGAGTTACATTATTGCCTATGGGAAAGCATTTTCAGGGGAGTAGCTGTCCACAGTAGAACAGAATTAGAGCAGGCGACTAATTTCCACATCTGCCATAGCCCTTATAAACAATTCAGATGTATAGTACATGTTTTAGGTTCATGTCAAACCCCAAGACCTTACCATATTCATAACCGTCAGTATATAAGTGGTTACGCTGTCTTTGCCATGTTTGTCAACCATTTTCTTATCTGCCACAACTAGAGTTTCAACTACCAAGCCCCCTGAATGTTGGGATTTTGTAGCAGATCGCTTTGCTCTTGATAAATTTCCATATTCATCGGTTCTTGCATAAGCATCTTTTGGCAATAAACTCTGTGAATCTATGATGAAAAGTTATTTAGACACCTTCATCAATACATATATACATTACAGAACATTACCTAATTAAGAAACATTTGCCTGAAGATACCAGTACACTGTTTCCATATTGTAGACGCTCATAAATTCAGACAACCTTTAGTTCACCATTGCAAATTTTCAGACAGGACAGTTTATCTTCAATCAGAGAGTATTGCAAGAAGATATGATATAACCTAACCTCTGACCTGGTATACATGCCCAGATGATGGGCATTGAAAGACGGCACACTACAAAGCCAAATCTGAGCATGTATAGCCAGCTATAGCGTTATTGAGATGTTGACCAATATATTTATTAACAGAGATGGGGAAAAGTGCACAAGATCCAAGCTTCAAGCAAGAAAGATTGCAAAAGCAGAACGGTTGATAAAATTGCCTGTCCTGACGACAGCCTATATGACCGGAACAGCAGGAAGAGAGTCAGAAGTGCTGAGTGGGGGTATTATGTTTGGCAGAGGCTGCAGCTAATTGTTCTGACTTATAAATTTAAATCATTTCATCTAGGGCCCAGTCTTTAAAACGAATTAAAAGATAATATCATCTGAAATATTACTGAATTTATTCTTTTAAATATTCTCCACTCACATTTGTTTTGCCTTCCACAAAAATGTTTCTGCAAGCTATGAGATCCACTTAAAGATGTTTGATCAGAATCTGCTGGATGCTTCTCATTGGTATGGCTGGAATGCACCTTGTTGGGGGCAACTTTGTCTTCTACTGACCGCTTATATAGTACGTGTGGATGGTGTCCATCGGGTGATGTATAATTGTGCTTTTCTGCAAGGTGTTGAGGTAATGGTGATATGAAGAATTCACTGGTAGGTGTCCTTAGGAAACCTGACTAAAAAGAAAACATTTTTAGAGTATTTTGTTAACTCTCAATGCTATATAATTTGTGACACTTGCAAGTTGTTTTTTTTTTATTATTATTTAGAGGTGTTTTAAATCAATGCCAAATGGATGAATTCCACCATATGGATGAAGTTATCCAGAGGTTTTGGCATTTTCTTGGGTTAGGCTCCTCTTTAGTGTGCCAGCATTTTAAAGACAAGTAATAAAAGGAGAACTAAAAAAACGTCAATACAATTGGAATTAATTGAGAGGAAAGTCAAACACTTAAACATTACAGTAAATAGCTGTACCACTGTTATAATATTCTGATCGGACACTGATCCAATGGAAACTTTTTCCACCTTTTATATATATTTTATATAAAAGGCCATACTCAAATCAGTTTGGATGGTAATCGGTGACTTAAAAGCTAAAAACTGTGCACTGAACTGGCAAATCATTATTCACACTATTGCAAACCATTGATGAAAAAAGTCCCTTGGTTCTTGGTCGATCCCGTATCACTGGATATTCATTTGCTTCACCTCTTAATGTAATAGTAAAAAAGTCCAGCATGCTTTATAAATAATTTTCAGTACTATTATGCTTGCTTAAGGATGCATAGTGTATTTAAAACTATTCAGTACATAATCCTCTCTGACTTGTGTTCTCAGGTACAAAAGCCAGTACATGAATTATAATCCCTTTGATAAATGCACACATATCTATTTCCGCTTGGCTTCAGGGTACATATTTTAAATGGAATTGGCAGAGCAAAGCTACAACAAGACTGTCATTTGGGAGAATAATAATCTTCTTTATGCTAACAAAAGGGCAGCTATTATTTTAATGGCAAACTACATTTCTTTTTATTCTGTGCTGTGCCAGAAAAAGCAATAGTAATGCATTGTTGATAATTGTTCCAGTGAATTCCATGTGGTTTAATGCACAGGATATTGTTTGCATACCTCTTTAGTCTCATTCATCTTCTAAAGGAACTTGTATTAATTAAGATGTTTTGTTTCCTCAGCAGTTTAAAGATACAGCAGTTGAAATTATTTTATTTTTTTTCACTAAAGATTTACAGTAGTTAAAATCAAAATCAAAAGTTTCTAATAATTATTTGGCAAAATTAAACAAAAATAAATTTTTTATAGGACAAGTTACATGCCATAAAAAACTGTTGTTTCTTATTATTACTCCTCATCTTCATAGCATGTTTGCAGTATTATCTTTGTAATTTTCCATTCACATCAGACATTGATCTAAGCTTCTAATGAAGACAATAATCCACCAAAAAAATGTTATAAAGTATCAAGTCAATGAGAGAGTGTCAAAATCACTGCTGGTTACTTAATACATAATAAATTGATTTCTAGCCTCATACAAGGTAAACCATTAAAAATGACAATATTCAATTTTAGGCCACTTTTATAAGGATCTGCAGGACCGTCTAGCATTTTGAAAAGTAACAGTGAACGGAATAAACAGAAGCAGTAGAAATTACAAAGATATGCCAGAAATACATAAAACAGTTTAATTTGATATATCTTTATCAAAGATGCTGGCTAATTACGCATTTGACAATTTATTGTTTGAAACATGGATGTGACTCCTTACCCCCAACTTGCAATTTGCAGGTATTGAGCATGATTTTTGGTGGCTCAAAACAGAAAAACTATTTTGGACAAATTGATACTGCTAATGAATAGTGAAAATTATGACCAGTTTAAAATAAAGTACAGTTTAAAGAGGGTAAATAAACAAGCAGCCACAAGCACCAATATTATGAAACCAATTTTGTTATAAATGAATCAATAATATGCTCAGTCAAGAAGTCATCTAAACCCTTCTTAATGGCATTAATAGATTCTGCCATCAAAATGTCACCTTTTCTTAAAGAAAACAAGCTCAATGTGTCTTTCCTCATAGATTTATTGTTCCATTCCACTTACCAGTTGCACGTCTCTGCACTCTCTCCAACTTATTAATATCCTTCTTAAAGGGATACTGTCATGGGAAAAAAAAAAATTTTCAAAATGAATCAGATAATAGTGCTGCTCCAGCAGAATTCTGCACTGAAATCCATTTCTCAAAAGAGCAAACAGATTTTTTTATATTCAATTTTGAAATCTGACATGGGGCTAGACATTTTGTCAATTTCCCAGCTGCCCCATGTCATGTGACTTGTGCCTGCACTTCAGGAGAGTAATGCTTTTTGGCAGGCTGCTGTTTCTCCTTCTCAATGTAACTGAAGGAGTCTCAGTGGGACATGGGTTTTTACTATTGAGTGTTGTTCTTAGATCTACCAGGCAGCTGTTATCTTGTGTTAGGGAGCTGCTATCTGGTTACCTTCCCATTGTTCTTTTGTTTGGCTGCTGGGGGGGAAAAGGGAGGGGGTGATAATCACTCCAACTTGCAGTACAGCAGTAAAGAGTGATTGAAGTTTATCAGAGCACAAGTCACATGACATGGGGCAGCTGGGAAATTGACAAAATGTCTAGCCCCATGTCAGATTTCAAAATTGAATATAAAAAAATCTGTTTGCTCTTTTGAAAAATGGATTTCAGTGCAGAATTCTGCTGGAGCAGCACTATTAACTGATTCATTTTGAAAAAAAAATTTTTTCCCATGACAGTATCCCTTTAAGGATTGAAACACAAAACTGCACTCTTTAAAAAAAAAAGGAAATCTATATAGCACTTTTCCCTGTGGGACACAAAGTTCTTTTACTCTTGTCCAGGGTCACAAGGAGTTGCCACAGGGAATTCAACCAGGTCGTTAGCATGAGTTACTACATCAAGGGCTAACCTAGAGGTCAACAGCTTCTCCTCATACTAAAAGTGAAGCCTTACCAGGGACCTATACAATTGTGTTTTCATTCCATGATTTAGCATTTGCTTTAGTATTCACTGACTGATGTTGCCTAGAGTTTGTTATCCCAAAAATCCCCAAATCTTTCTCAATCACAGAGGCTGCCAAAAATGATTTAGTGAATAACTAGCATTTATGTTATTTTTGTTCAAGTGCCTTTCATTTATCAACAATAACTGGAAAACCCCATCCCCATGCAAACAGAACAGAGGTTCTAGCTTTATAATAAATCAGATTAAACCCATTTTTCAACACTGTTCTACAGTGATTAATTTACCAGAATATATTGTTTTCAGGCACAAAGAAACCTTTTTTTTTTTAATGTTGAGGATAGTTTCCCTTTAGATTATAGGTAACTCTACTGAATATTCCACATCATTTAACTTACAAATACCTATACAACATAAGAATCCACATCAATAATCTATACATTGTTTTAATCCTTGCTAAAATAAAACCCACAAGATGTTTATATTTTTATAATTACATATGATAACTATCACTAAACCACAACTATCACTAAACCACAATTCTTATCAGTAAAGGAAATCTTTAAATTACCGTGAACAATAAATGCATACTCAACACAATGATATAAACGGTGACATAATTCTAGCTTGTTAAGAGCTCAACTTCAAACTGGCTTAAACTGTTCAAACACAAAGACATGCGCAGGCACGTAGCAGAGACAGGGGGAAGTAACAGGTACAGTACTACAAATCAAATGCACTGATCCAAGAACTGAAATCAATCCTTGATGAATCCACTCATTGTCTAAGCAGCCATAGTGCATAATAAACCTGCTGCAGTTATCATCACCATCAATTTTTGATTTTTAAAATACCATGATTGCCCTCATAAAGATAGACTTGGATGTTAATTGCACAGTGAATACAAAGTGATTCTGGTTGGAAATACAGAATACCATGAAAGTGTCATTCTTCTGTGTTTAAATTGTGTTAGCAATTTATTAGTATTTAGGGAGGCCACTGCATAAATTATTATTTCTCCAGCTCCAATCTGTGTAAATTACTGAAGGTTTTCAATTATGTTTTAAAGGGAAGCGATCATTCTAAAACAGAGTTTACGCAAAAGATGTAAATGAGCTAAGAACCTTCAGAATAAGAAATGCAGCCTTAGAATGTGAATCATCAGATATTTGGATAATGAAATCAATTGCAGCCCCATATCCAAGGCCTAAATTGATGTGATGATTGCAGATTGTATTTAGGTCTTTAAGGGGCCGATTCACTAACTTCGAGTGAATTTCGAAGTGTTTTTTGGGCTACTTCGACCATCGAATGGGCTACTTCGACCTTTGACTACGACTTCGAATCGAAGGATTCGAACTAAAAATCGTTCAAGTATTCGACCATTCGATAATCGAAGTACTGTCTCTTTAAAAAAAACTTCGACCCCCGAGTTCGCCATCTAAAACCTACCGAACTCAATGTTAGCCTATTGTGAAGGTCCCCATAGGCTTTCCTAAGTTTTTTTGATCGAAGGATATTCCTTCGATCGTTGGATTAAAATCCTTCGAATCGTACTATCTGCACTAAATCCTTTCGACTTCGATTTTCGAAGTCGAAGGATTTTAATTCCCAGTCGAATATCGAGGGTTAATTAACCCTCGATATTCGACCCTTAGTGAATCGGCCCCTCAGTGTGGCTTGGATGACTTATTGAACAATATCCATGGCTATAGTAGTCTTGGGATTGCTAATGTAGTGCCCGACAAATAATCTGACATCAGTGGTAGAAAATCTTTTCGAAGGGGTATTAAGAGATAAGATACTTGACTTCATTGCAAATCATAATACTATGACTTTGTGCCAGCATGGTTTTATGTGTAATAGATCTTGCCAGACTAATTTAGTTTCTTTTTATAAGACGGTGAGCAGGGACCTCGATTCTGAGATGCCAGTGGATGTGATTTACTTAGACTTTGCAAAAGTATTTGATAAAGTGCCACGCAGAAAGTTACTTTTTAAATAAAGGAATATTGGCCTGGAACATAGTATTTGTACCTGGATAGAGAACTGGCTAAAAGATAGATTACAAAGAGTGGCGGTAAAAGGAACATTTTCTAATTGAACCAGTGTTGTTATTGAAGTACCACAGGGCTCTGTAATTGGTCCTTTGATTTTCAACTTGTTTTTTAATGACCTGGAGGTGGATATTTAAAGTACCATCTTCTAAATTATGCAGAACTAGTTCCCATGCAGGATGCTGCCGCATTGCAGAGTGGTTTGAATAAATTGAAAAACTGGGCAGCTAACTGGAAAATGAGGTTCAGTGTTGATAAATGCAAGGTTATGCACTTTCTCAAAACTAATATAAATGCAAGTTATACGCTTAATCGCAGTGTGTTGGGCAGGGGCACTGCTGCCATGAGGAGAGTTGAGAAACACGCTTAAGGAGGCAGCAGCTCCCAGGTCAACAGGGGCGGCAGAAAGCCTCTCCTAGTAACTTTAAGAGCCGACATTTCTGGTCATTAAACCAGAAATTCGTCTCTTTTAGTGCAGAAAGCACAATGGTGCCCCCCCGGACCTTGTTCCTGCTCAAAAAAGGTAAGTGCTGGGGAGAGAAGGGGGGCTGTACTACCGGAGCAGTCTCAGGCAGCAAGAGGCATAGAATCGCCCCTGGTGTTGAGAGTTTCCCAAACTGAGAAAGATCTAAGGGTTTTTGAAGATAACATGTTGTATAATTCCGGGCAGTGTCATTCTGTGGCTACTAAAGCAAATAAGGTACTGTCTTGCATAAAAATGGCATAAACTCAAGGGATAAAAAAATGGTTTTGCCTTTTTATAGGTCCCTGGTAAAGCCTCATCTGGAGTATGCAGTGCAATTTTGGGCTACAGTCCTTAAAAGGGATCTAAATGAGCTGGAGGGAGTGCAGAGACGTGCAACTAAATTGGCTAGGCAGATGGAAGAATTATGATGGTCGACTGTCAAGGTTGGGGTTGTTTTCTCTGGAAAAAATGACGCTTGCGAGAGGACATGATTACACTTTACAAGTACATTAGAGAACATTATACATTATACTATCCAAGGCTATTGTGATACTGAAATCCATAGTTAAAATAGATCTGTTTATTTGTATGTATGCTGGGTTTCATTTGGAGGGGTTGGACTTGATGGTCTTTTTTTTTTTTAACGCAATTTAATTATATAAATATCTACAGTTAGGAGCCATACAAAGGTGGCAATGCACAAAGCACAACATTATTGGATTGGTGGTGGTGAATAAATAACAAATGAGTGTAACATGTGTGGCTGGTATAAACAGGTGTACACCAAACTACCAAAAGATCTTCATGCTTTATGTTTAATCACAAAAAAATATTTGTACAATAAACAACATCTTTCCCTTATTCCCTTTATTCTAATGAATGTCTTACAAACATATTTTATACAGTGGCAAGAAACCATGGATAAATCACTTCATTCTATGAAATTTGTATAGCCATGTTTTTCTTAAGGGTGTAATGAAATATAAAACACTGCTGGTAAAAGGTCAATCTAAACATCTAATATGAACTTGCAAAACAGTAAGAAACAGCTAAACATTTGTCATCTTCTTAGAGTAATGATCCATCATCTTCAATAGTCTTATAATACAGGAATTAGAACTTAAATACATTTTACTGGAAGAAATCTCTGAAAGGAAATATAAAAGCATTTGCCCAGGTAGCCTTCTACACTAAAGTGGGCAGAAACAACTTATTGTAAGCACAGAACATTGTTTGTTCTTTTGGTTTTGCTACAAGTTTAAGAGGTTCAGTTAGTTTCCAGAGTATGTACCCTTCAGTTGCATCTGGGAGAAAGAAGGAATGGTCAGTCATCGTTTACAAACAGGGGCAACTGGTATTCTTTATGTGTGTTTTTTTCTTTTGGGGGGGGGGGAATCTGAATTAAAGGGGTTGTAAAATAAAATATTTTGCATAATGAAAGCAAATGCAATTCTAAACACAATCTCAAAAAGAAAAGAATTAACTAGCAAAAATGGGAGCAAGCTCTTTCATAAGAAAGTTGCATCCAAAATGGATTACCCACTGTGTTTGTCTGTTTTGGAATAAGGGCCAGAAATTGTCAAGCTAATAACCAAACCAATAAAAGCTTGGCCTGTCACTCAGAATTCAACCTCAACTGCTGCTGCAGATTATTGAGGCAGAGACACACATCTGGGGGGAAAGTATTGGACTCAAACAACTAATTTAATCAACTATACTATTACAAACTAGTAAAAGTTTGTTATTTTAAGGAGATCTATTTAATATGATTCCACTTTAAATGAATGGATATTTGAGGGCCCAGAACTGACATAATTGCAATGATTTGTTTGACCAAGTTCAGTTGCTGGTTTTTGTCTTTTAGAGA
The DNA here is from genome assembly GCF_017654675.1 of Xenopus laevis. Taxonomy (NCBI): domain Eukaryota; kingdom Metazoa; phylum Chordata; class Amphibia; order Anura; family Pipidae; genus Xenopus; species Xenopus laevis. The sequence continues at coordinate 35,894,897 of NC_054378.1, read as the reverse complement.
ATTTATTTTAAACTGCAAAGAACAAGCTGTGAATTCTCATTGTCATCTTTAGATTGAGGAATTCTGTTTTTATCACTGATAACATGAGTTTGAAATTCTACTTTCAGAACCATAGATAATAAGGTTCATTGTTATTTACTGTATAATGATTATGGAAATGCCATTTCTTGCTATGATAGCTTTTATTTTCCAATCACGTTCAATCCTAAATTATTTATCAATCTCAGGACCCACACCATGTTTGTGTTGTTAAGTAAAAAAATATATAAATTCCCAGGGTCCCAAAGGAAAGGCTAATCCAAGATTAGTTACTAAGGTGACCATGAACTGAATATCTATCAGGTAACTTGCTTATAATAGATAATAATGTTTTTTTATCCTTGGTCAAAACAAGCGAGCCTTTGAAGGGGCTTGAAAGCTATCAGAGGCCATTAAAGGAATTGTTCAGTGTAAAAATAAAAACTGGGTAAATAGACAGGTTGTGCAAAATAAAAAATGTTTCTAATATAGTTAGTTAGCCAAAAATCTAATGTATAAAGGCTGGAGTGATTTGAAGTATAACATGTCAGTCAGAACCCAACTTCCTGCTTTTCAGCTCTCTTTGTTTACACTGACTGGTTACCCTGGTTACCAGGCAGTAACCAATCAGAGACTTGAGGGGGGGGCACATGGGTCATATCTGTTGCTTTTGAATCTGAGCTGAATGCTGAGGATCAATTGCAAACTCACTGAACAGAAATGTACCATGTGCCCCCCCTTCAAGTCACTGACTAACTCAGAGTTATAGAGCTGAAAAGCAGGAAGTTGGATTCTGCCTGTTTTATTAGACATCTGTTCACTCCAGCCCTTATAGATTAAATTTTTGGCTAACTAACTATATTAGAAACATTTTTTATTTTGCACAGCCTATGTATTTACACAGTTTTTATTTTCACACTGAACTGTTCCTTTAATGTTTGTTCTTTTAAAAACATTCCATGTGTATCAAGGATTGAGTGATGTTTTCTGTACAAATCAACAGCAGTAGTACTTTAGGTTTTACGCAGATCAAGGCAACCTTAACTTAAAAGCAGGTTTGTTGTTCATTGTCTGTTCAGTACAGAGTCACACGACTAAAGGATCTGATCTTTATAATGCAATTGATTCACCTTCCATCACCACTGTAAATTGCTATCTTCCTAAGGTAAGGATGCTTGCCAGAGTTTATCATCCATCATCTTTTTTCCATAAATCCAGATTAAAGTCATATTTCTAAAGATAATGCGATAAAATAAGTTGCAAACTTTATCAAGTCATTTCTGGTATTCACAAAAGGTACTTATGCCCATACATGCTCCTATAAATGTGTGCCAATTTGTGCAGCAATGAATAGCTTGCAAGTGCCAGTCCGGACATGGCAGTAATTTCCGGTTTCCCTTAGGGGGTTGCATGAGTAACCACAATTTACGCATTGTTTCCAAAAATGTAGCTAACTTTGTGGACACAACTTGGCGAGCACTTGTGATTCCTAAACAAGCCTTATATTAACTTATTAGCAAATGGCATTTAGTGGTATCTTGTCTGAAAGCAAGCAAATGATTGGTCTTTTATTTTATAACACCCTTAAGTTACTGTATATTACTTTTTTTCTGCCAGTCCCTTTCTGCTGCTCATAACAAGTTGGTCTCTCATTAATGAGTCTCAAATTGTTCAACAATTAAAAGATTAAAGTTTTAAATCAGTTACATATACTAGGATAATTTGGTATACAAGTAAACATCTTTCTTTGATTAATATGGTTAATTATGCCTAGGTACACAATGATGTTCCCATTTGTTTATATTATATATTATATTATATATTATGCAACAGGCAATACAATATGAGGCTGACATTTTTTTTAGGTAAAATCACGGCAATCAGCCACCAGTTATCACTGGTTGCTTCCCTGTAAGGATCAGCCGGGACTTGAACTCTTGGGACTGGTGTTTCTGGACATTCGGTACACAAGTAGTTAGAAACCATAGCCATCCCATGGCTGAAATGTTAACACTTTAACTTTTAGATCCCATTCTTGTCAGGAACTACCTAGTGACAGATATAGGCCCATGTTTTTTTGCTAGATGTTTTTTGGCTGCATTTCAATAATGTCTCCATTAATAGAATGCAACAAAATCTGTATAAGGTTTCAGATTAGCTCAGATGACTAACTGATGGGATAAAAAGAAACATTTTGGGAAGCCTCTAACATTTTGCTACAATTGCTATTCCAACTCCTTTTTTCCTTATCAAAATAACACAATTTGTTCAGCTCCTTCTGGTTTCTGTTGAAATGTGTCAGCAAATTTCTACTGTCACAACTAAGAGTAGACACAGGAAGATGCATTGAACACAGATGCCACTGGTATGTTGTTTCTACCTTCTGCATCACCCCAGAGTTTGCCCCCAATTCCCTTATGCTAAACTAAGGCTAAGCTAAATCATGTAATTTTACCCAAAACATCTTCTACCAGCTCATCTTAGAGCATTCCTCCAAATCACTCAAAAATAAACATCAAAATAAGGAGATTATGAAATATCCACTGAACAATGTTCTTTGTGTCCAATTAATGAATATGTGCACATTGTCTCCAAATTCAACCGTATATATGGGTCAAAAAATTTTCTTGGAACTTAAAATGCATCTTCATATGTGTAATTTCCTCCCACTAAAGAGGCCTTTGTACACCACTTTATAATTTGCTGTTTATATATTGGTGTTAAATGGGCGATTACATGTAAGTGCCTCTAAATTTAATAGTACTTAAGGAAGTATTTAATGGGTTTGATGCGTCATATAATATACTGTAAGTATATCCAAGTAAAAATCACGTTTGAACATTTTCGGTTAAAGCACAGGTTTTTAATTGGAAAATTACATTTTTATAGGAATATATTTGGCTTCTATACTATTGGCTTCAACCTTAGCCTCTACAGGAACAGGCACAGTGTTTATTGATATAAACACTATACTGAAATTGATTATGTCCTACCACTGTGTTGCTTTGCTTGACTGAGCAACAATACGCAATGTACAGTGCTATGGGCACTTTGATAAGGCATCCCTTTCTTGGCAGCCTTTGTGTACTGTGCCCTCTCACTACTTATTGTGTTCCTGTTAACTGGTGCACCAATTGAGGTTACAATATATGAGAAACCAGCCATGTTACATTTATGTTATGTCAATATTGACTAAGTCACAATTATCACACAATTTACAAAGCGACATTTCTCGTGTGCTCAGAAATGAGTGAAATGATAGAAAGACTTGGGGAAAATGCTGCATTAAGGGTACAAAACTTGGCTAAGAAACTGGATCATTTTCAATAGTGCAGATTAAGTGAACATTAAATGTAAAGACTATTACAGTGCTTTCATTTCCTAGTGTTGCTGGTCCATGAAAAGGAAATGATGACTGGGAAACAAATTTAACAATATATAACAATAGAGATAGCACAGAAATATAAGAATTGCTGCTGCAGTCCTGTTAAGGTCAAAGTGACTGTGACTACCTAAAGGGACCTCCTATTTATGTGTATGAGAAACATTCTGCTTATCGGAGACAATAAAAATAATTAGATAGGTAGTCACATAATGCCCTTTTTTCCGTAGTACTGTATCTTATTGTAACAGACATTTATCAAGCTGTGTTATTTTCTGTCATTGTTGAAAGTCTTTTTTGTTTAAACACTCTACTCTACTCTTTTATGCGTAATAGATCTTTCCAGACTAACTTAATTTATTTTTATGAGAAGGAAAGTAGAGACCTCGATTCTGGGATGGCAGTGGATGTGATTTACTTAGACTTTGCTAAAGCATTTGATACAGTGCCACACAAAAGGTTACTGGTTAAATTAAGGAATGTTGGCCTGGAACATAGTATTTGTACCTGGATAGAGAACTGGCTAAAAGATAGACTACAAAGAGTGGTGGTAAATGGAACATTTTCTAATTGGACCAGTGTTGTTAGTGGAGTACCGCAGGGCTCTGTACTAGATCCCTTGCTTTTCAACTTGTTTATTAATGACCTGGAGGTGGACATTGAAAGTACTGTTTCTATTTTTGCAGATGATACTAAATTGTGCAGAACTATAGGTTCCATGCAGGATGCTGCCACTTTGCAGAGTGATTTGTCTAAATTGGAAAACTGGGCAGCAAACTGGAAAATGAGGTTTAATGTTGATAAATGCAAGGTTATGCACTTTGGCAAAAATAATATAAATGCAAGTTATACACTAAATGGCAGTGTGTTGGGAGTTTCCTTAAATTAGAAGAATCTAGTAGTTTTTGTAGATAACAAGTTGTCTAATTCTGGGCAGTGTCATTATGTGGCTACTAAAGCAAATAAAGTTCTGTCTTGCATAAAAAAGGGCATTAACTCAAGGGATGAAAACATAATTATGCCTCTTTATAGGTCCCTGGTAAGGCCTCATCTGGAGTATGCAGTGCAGTTTTGGACTCCAGTCCTTAAGAGGGATATAAATGAGCTGGAGAGAGTGCAGAGACGTGCAACTAAATTGGTTAGAGGGATGGAAGACTTAAATTATGAGGGTAGACTGTCAAGGTTGGGGTTGTTTTCTCTGGAAAAAAGGCGCTTGCGAGGGGACATGATTACACTTTACAAGTACATTAGAGGACATTATAGACAAATAGCAGGGGACCTTTTTACCCATAAAGTGGATCACCCTACCAGAGGCCACCCCTTTAGACTAGAAGAAAATAACTTTCATTTGAAGCAACGTAGGGGGTTCTTCACAGTCAGGACAGTGAGGTTGTGGAATGCACTGCCGGGTGATGTTGTGATGGCTGATTCAGTTAATGCCTTTAAGAATGGCTTGGATGATTTTTTGGACAGACATAATATCAAAGGCTATTGTGATACTAAGCTCTATAGTTAGTATAGGTATGGGTATATAGAATTTAATTAAAAGTTTGTAATTACAAACTCTCCAAACTCCTATACTCTCTTATACCAACATCCAAGCAATTTCATCAGCTCTTGGAGGAAAAAGGTAAACTATACAGTATGTTTTAAACTCTTTTGTATATATGTATATATACTTGTTTTGGTTTTTTTACAAAGAAGACCAATTTTAATAATTTTAAACCTGTGAGGAGCACCCACTGGTGCTCCTCTCCTCTTCCTCAAATGTCAGCACACCAGGATTTGGTACAAAATTCAAACTTAAATATAAGTTTGCCCGTTAATAGTTTCTACTTCTGTACGTTCCTGGGTATGCTCCTTCTGTATTTTTGAACTGATTCCTGATCTCGGCTTTGTCCCTTGACTACTAACCTCTTCTGCATGTATGGACCCTTTGCCTCAATATGACCACGTACTTGCTTAACCCTTCAGATACTTTGCTTGGATTGTGCTGTTCTTGGTCCCTACTATTGCTATTTGAACTGCAAGGCCCTGACAAAACCTTATTCAGTTATTTGTAGCTTTCAGAATTCACAGACCCATAAATTTATTGTGCCCCATGACATGATGAATTGGTGAAAGTATCCCTGCTGTGAATTACAGGTCTGGAAGTAAAGAGGAGATAAGAAATGTGTAAATCTTTAGTGATTTGATGTCTTCACACAGTTGTGAACTAGGGAAGCAAGTGTATGGGTTACAAATTACATTAACAATGGACTTCCTTGGTGCAATGTGCCATAAATGTACAGAGTTCCCATGCTCTTCTATTTGATTGTGATAGTAAAAAATGCTTTAAAAAGATCAGTAAACATTACTTAAATATGTCCCCTATTCACAGGCTTAGTAACACCTTTATGTCACTGGTCGTTAAATCTTATTCATTAAAGATTAGTATTAGGGACTTCCTCTGCAGATGTAAAAATAAAGGGTGAAAAGATTCCCAGCAGTGTTTAGGATTTAGCAAAACTGATACATTTATTCAGGCTCATAATTAGGGCATATCTTCACTAAGTGGTAAGGGTGTGCTTCAATCCTACAGAAAAATTAAGTCTGCTTAGTCGATATCTGGCCTATTTTAGGCCAAAAATTGATTGGGGAGGCCTGTCAGTGGGCCCCATACATGAGCAGGTAGGCTGCCAAATCAGTCTAAAGGACCCAAATCTGCATCTTAGATCTGTATGCGTATGGCCACCTTAACTTGCACACTTGAATGAAAGACAAATTAAAGAATAGGCAAGGGCTTTTTGTAAATGGTTTCCACAGGTGAAAATGACTCCTATCAGTGCCCTAAGCACTGAAAGTCAAGATAATTGTTAATCTCTGGTACAAATCAGATGCAGGGATTAACTGTTAGGACATTAATTTTGCAAGATGGAACAATTCATTCTAGTATGGAAAATTATTATGGATTACTGAACTTGAAAAATGTGCATTTATAAAATTTTAATACAGGGTAAATTTGCTAAACTGCTAATAAAAATTATTTTCTAGCATTATGTTAATGTTAGATACACACAGTATATGTTTTATAGACAGCGCAAAATGGCAGTTTGCCCCCACAGTGGACACTGCAGCATTTTATAATGCTTGGAGACTATTAGTTAAATATATCTGACACAAAGAAAAGGAAACAGCAAGTTGGTACAGCATAGGCCAACCTATATGTGCATTTAAAAGTAACTTAACAAATTAAACCATTACCATGCGTAGAACATAAATGTACTGTTTTGGAAGACTTTTTGGAGACGTTTAGAAGACTTTTGGGAGGCCATCTATAATAAATGTATCCTAGGTGTGCCACCTAAGTTATAATTTTCTGCACAATTCTAAATCTTAAATTAAAAGGAAAACTGTAACATTGATTACCACTCAAAGGTGACACCAGAAGCGCTTAAAGAATATTTGACTAGAGCTTTTCCTGTTCGATGAATCGAAACACAATAACATGAACTACTTCCTGTTGCTACATGATTCTAATTTACAAGTTTGTGTTACTTGTTCGTCACTGTGACAGGGTTCAGAGTGAAATAAACTTCTTGCCACAGATCTTTAACAAAGCAAAACATCCCTGTGTATGTGTGTATTTCTGTCAGTCTAAGATCACTCAGCCTAGCAACCCTTTCTAAATGAGTCTTTTCATTCTGAATTCTTCTATACAAGCATCAGTAGACAAGAGAGCTCAGAATTACTGAATCCTTTCGGTCATCCAAATATTAGATCAAAGAGACCCTCCAGTCTATTGAAATGCAATTGCTTCCAAATGACAGTGCAGAGCTGGGGGCTTGAAAGAATGGGTCACTGCCATTTTATTGTTAAGAAGCTACTGCTAATGAAAGGGACAATGAAAAGATAAGGGCTGCCAGCCATACAGAAGAAACACCACTTTCTGTTTAATTGCACTGAACAAAAGAAATGGGAAAGAAGGGCATCCAAGTGACGAAAGTAATTGGTGTAAAGAGGATATTGAGGCTATTCAGTCTTGATAATATTGTTGAGACTGGCAGTGTGATGGCTAAACCTGGATTGTAAAGACTGATGTATGAACAATCCATTGTGCAAAAAATAAAAACACAGACCTTTTTAAATACTGATTCACAACCCATCTAGTCATGTATCCGCAGGCAACTATCAGCTCTATTAGGTTATAAGTAAAAGAAATGACATGCCATAAGGTGAGCACATAGGATGCCTTTAATTGTCCTAGTTTATCAGCATCCAGACTGCCAGGAACGTTCAAACACAGCAGATTATTAGGTAATTAAAAGATCTGCACTGTTGAACCCAGGAAGGGTAATCAGGGGATTACATGATTAAAAAGACTGACACATTATCATGCCATTTTCATTCGATTTGGATATCTCTTTATTTGACAGTATTTAAAATGCTGGATATTCCGTTCACAGGGATAAAAAGGATAGGCATTTGACATGAACTTTAAAAAAATAATATGTTTTGCTACCATTCAGAGGAAAAAAACCTCTAAAATGGCATTTGTTTTGCTATGAGAAATCAAAGAAATCATAAAGTAATGAGAAAACTTCAGGAGTTCACTGGTATAATCAGTGCCAGGCAAGGCCAGTCGAGCTCCCTAGGCAACCCCACTGGGCTCATCGCCTCTCAACCCCTGGAGCCTGCACACTCGAGCATGTGAAGGAGAGCATGCATGTGCACACTTTAACTATGCCAGTGCAGAACACCATGAGGGCCGAACTAGTGGCAGGCGACATAGTAGGTATGTGCCTGATGCCCGCCTGCATTGTGCCCTAGGCACATTCCTCTTCTGGCTACCCCTAGTTTCTGGCCCAGGCACAATTTAGCACCTATGTTAGTACCCATACTGTCATCAATATGGAAAGTTTTATGTTCTACAGTCCTGTTTAATACTGTGTAAAATACAGTGGCCTGGTATCAGCTGATGCTGCAGTACATCACACCAAACACAAACGTTTTCCAAAGTGTGTAGCTGTGCCCCCTGAAAGGGTTTGGTGCAGTGACAGAGGGGGCTTAACCTGAAGGCCAGTTAGAGTGAGAATTGGGGTAAATGTCCATTTGTTCTCCAAGATACATGTGAAAGTCAAGCTTAAAGGTCAGTTGGAGTGAGACTTAAGGCGAATAAGTGTTTGCTGAACCATCTAGTAGGGCTTTAATTATAAAAGTTTGGTAACTACTGCCATACACTGTTGGGCCAGAGCAGGTTATGAAGCCCCATCCATAATGGAAAGCATGGAGACCTCAGTGTTCTTTCAAAAACTGAAGATGCTGTTTTTATGAAAACATATAACAATTATGGTTTAAATAAAATTAAAGGAAAGATAATTTCACAAAAAATGCATAATTCACACATGAGGGCTATGATTAGCTATGAAGAGTGGCTGAGCAGTTACAATTAATGCCAATGGGACCCATAGCAAACTGTGGTTGTACACCACTAATTATTAATATGCCTTGGGTTACCTTGTTCATATTCAAACAGTATAGTTCTTGAAGGGAATTCACTGCAAATAGAAGAGATTTCTCTTATTGCTACCTAGGTATTAAGTTTAAAGATCTAAGGCACTGAAATATTTGTACTAACCTTATAGTTAACCGTATTAAGTGCTGTAAGGCTAGTGGCACACAGAGCTGTTTTTGCACATGAGTAGAATACTAGTATACCTATATATCCTACGGTTTTCCCTGTCACTAAAAAAACTTTTTTGTAGCTAAGACTAAAAAAGCAATGTATGCAGTGCTATACACCGATCTACCACCCTGGATGCATTTCCATTTTTTTACACCTTTGGTCATCATGGAAGCTTCCTCTAGGAATATACTAACCAGATATTGTCCCCACCCCTTTATAGCACTTGAAATATCTAATATTATAGCCAATAAGATCCTACTAAGATAACCGAACAATTATAAAGTGCATTCAAACATGTTAGATTTGTTACTGCCCTCCTAAAGCTTCTACAATAGAACAGGGATTTTTTGGCCCATATAGGGTATATACACATATATACTGTACCTTTGCCAGCATTTAGGGGCTTATTTATTATGCTGTATAAAACATTGGAAAACCAGTGCAAAAAGCGGTATAAAATAAATGTCAATCTTGTGAAAGTTTGTGATATTTTAAACCATATGAATGCCAGATTTTCTGCTGTTATTTTACACTGCTTGAGACCTTTGTAAGTTCCAGCAGAAGTTGCTCAAAGAAAATGCCGCTTTTTACACAACTGTGGCTGGCAATGTGTGGCCAATTATTTCACCATTTTTTACACCACATAATAAATCTGCCCCTTACTGTTCAGTGTACATTGTTCAGTAAAGTTGCCTTTCCTACAAGAGTAATATTTTCCTTGAGTACATCACCTAATGCCACTTTGCATGCTTCTAAATCAAACATGTTCTGGAGTGTGGTGAAAAAAACTGCTTACTGTAGTTCAATTATTATTTGGCCAAGCTGAGAACAGAACAGATATCTGCAGAGTCCAATAAAGAAGCCAATAATGAGCCTACTCAAGCTTAGGAAAAGCTAAAGTCATAGGCAAAATCAACTTGAATGGCCAGCTAAATTCCAGATAAAAACAAATCTCATCTGATTTCTGTAAAGAACCATCCCACATGGGAATGTAATTAGTACTGCAGGCCATTTAAATAATGAATACAGCATATCTGTCTATGTAAACAGAGGACAAAGTCTTCTGTGATCACACCAGTGAACCAAAAATATAAAAGTTCACCAAGCAAAGCTAAACCCTAAAAACAAAAAGAAGCTGCATGTGTTGAAAGGAAACATGACCATGTGATTGTTTTACTTACAGACAAATTATGTTGCCACATGATTTGACTTCTACTAAAGAAGCAACCAATGCGGAAAATCTAATCTGGATTTGGTAACACAAAAGGCCCAATCAACCTTTGACAAAGGCTTTAAAGACAGCAGGCGGGCAGAAGACTAAAACAATCTCAACATATGGAACCCATTGTTCTGTGTTAATCACCTGTAACTGAATACAATTATCTGAACTCTGGGTGTCCCTGTCCCAAGCTTTTCAGGATAGAAGGAATGTTATCCCAGGTTTATGGCATTAGTATTGATGGAATTAGACCACCTGAAAAATAAACACAACGCTTTGTAAAGTGTGGCATTTGAAATACTTACCAAAGTCACATGACCAACTAAATGACATAACATTGTGAAACTAGGCTTTTATATTGAATAACACAGCCATGGTACCTTGTAGAGAAAATATATCCCATTTGTATATTTGTATTTAAATATGGTTAGCAAAACATACTTAGAACAGCTAATACTAGCTTTTGCCAAGGAAAAATGGAATGTGACTCAAACAGGAACAAATTATCATATTCCAATTCCTTAGGAGGACTCCACAGTTCGCTTTGCTTTTGTACAATATTTTTAGAGTTCTCCACTGGCAACTGCCCTTTTATAAACTTCTATAAAATGGTGCCCACAGTGGCTCCATTATCATTATTTATTATATGCTTTTCTTATTTTAATAACCAGAACAAAGCACCTTTCTTAAATGAGACTATTTTTGATTGTAACAGTAAGACAAGTTATACAAGATATCTGTTATTTTCAACCTTAGAAAAGAAACATTTCTGTAATGTTAAAAGTAGTATGGCAGAAATAAACCTACAAACACATAGAACATACAAACCATGGTCATAAAAATACCAAGGACTTCTGCACTGCAAGGTAACAATAACGCCTGAGCCACCACACTATAATTTGAGCACATAGTTACTCTTGCCGCATATTCATACATATAGCAATGGCTCATTCCACTTATCTGTATATCCAAATAATCCAGGGCCCACTCACCTTCAAATCATTAAATGTGAAAGTATGACACAATATTCATCCATAGATATGAACAATGTATTGAATTTCTGTTACTTGTTTATTTAAATGACTTACCATGCCATCACATGTGGATATGGCGACAGAAGAGTTTTCATAGTTTCTAATAAAGCCTTGGTAGAAACACCATTCAACTTCTTGTTCCACATCTGTTACGGATCCATTTCTACCAAGCACTTGTACATAAAATTCATCTGATAGCACAGAAGACTGCTGGAGCTCTAAGTGCAGTTCCTGTCCAAATGCTGAAAATCTGTAGTGCAGGGAAGACTTTAAACTTCGCACTGATCTCCTTTTTCTACTGATGTGCAAAATATCATGGGAAACATAGGCTCCGCTAGAGTCCACTTCAAAGGGGGTTACAAAGTAATAATCTGAAAGTAAACAATAAACACCATCATTTTCACACAAAACGTATAATGATCATTGTAGAACATTTCCACTGCCTTCTTTAGTACCTTCTACAGGTACTGTAATAAAGAAGAAATGAGCTCACTGCATTTAGTGGAGAAGTTTAGGAATTGTAGCATGGAGTGGATAATTTATTATCTAAGCATTGGTTCCTTTAACCTCAAACAGATTAGGGCATGAACCTTTCAATGTGACACTTTTATTAATACAAGTTGTAATAGTAAATAGGTTTTCTATTGTCTAATGACTACATCGAGAGGAATGGCCAAAATAAGGGATGAGGATGCCTGTAATTATTTCTGTCAAGCTATTTGTCAACACCAGGAGCTTTGGGTAATTAATCCCTCCCTAATTAGCACTCTCAGAGGGCTATGTGATTTCCAAGATAAGCACTAAATGTGTGGCATTTTTTTGTTGTCACTCATTTCTCTGTTAGTACTAACAATTTTGAAACTTAATAGCCTTTCTCCTTTAAACTGTTAAAACTGAAAGTCATAAGATCAGTTATACTTTGGATTTGCTACATATTCAGTATTCAGAATCCCCTTTATGCCTTTGGATCTTCAGACTAATCTGTTCCTGTATATTAACGTGTAGATGTTTCACTAGATCTTTGGCCCCTTTGGTTGCAAGGGAGAACTAATTGCTCAGATCATTTAAAAAAGTTACCTTGGTTGGAGGCTAGCCATGCCTACAAGAATTAGAAGCCCAACTCAAGGTGGGCAGCATTTGGTGCAACTGAAATCCTATACTTGAATTTGGACATATATATTGTAGCTTAATCTTATCGACAGTAGTTTAATGCTATTCATGTCTGGCATATTCAGTGATTTCTTGTATTTTTGGAGTAAATTGCAGATGTTATTATGATGATGATGGGGAAATTATCTATTCAACATCAACCCCTCCAGTCTATTTATAGGTATACCAGTCCTGCTGGATTCAAGGTGCAGCTGCCTCTCCAGGAATGTATCACACCTGGAACATGTCTTTGAATGCTTTTGGGTAAATAAGGTATTAGGTAGCGATATAAGAAATAAATCATGTTCTTTCCTTTAAACATCATGTAAAAATCAAGCTCCATACACTAACTTAGCAACCCATGCCCTAATATAGCAACCAGAAAGCTGTTCTGCTTTGGAAAGCTTTTACATGCATTCCGGTACGCTAATCTATATTATCTCTTTGGCACATCAAAAAAAGTTATTCTTCATCTCTTATCCAATTACTTCCAGTGGCCAAAATATATGATGGGGAAAATGTTAACTTTGACAGAAGAAAATGTTCCCATTAGAATTAACCCACTACTTTCAGGTGGTCCAATAATTCCCTGCTCTGTACATTACATATGATCCATCTGGCCAAGAAAAGGGTTACATGAGCCCAGCCGCTTTAGATATGCATACGTGTAAATGCACAATACATCAAGGACTTTTTTACAAATGCTGAAATAAATGAATAGCAGAGGTTCCCAGGGCTGCAGGACAGAACATCTGCAGGAGCAGGCAATTCCTTAGCAACATTGAAAGGCTATGCACATAGCATGCGCTAGACCTGTCATTAATTCATAATATCACAGAGAGCACTTGGTTTTACAGCCCCACTGTGATGCCTAGTCTTTAAATCTGACAATAAATTAATCCTGTCAGTGCAGGGAAGTCATGCACTCCAAAGCCTTGAAAGGGTTACTCATGGCTATTCATCCTGCCTAAAAACCTTTGGATAAACTTGCTAAACACTGTTCTGCATACTGAAACAGTATTTAAGATATTGTTATATTATAGATACAATAACTAAGCCTTAACAATGAATTCATTTTTCATAAAAGCAGGAAAAAAATAAAATACACAGTTAAAAATGAATGCAGAATAGGATATTGTACCTTTCGGACAAGTGAAAGAATTACTGTACTATTATTGCTGTGCAAATAACCAATATCCTCTGTTTAGCACTGCAGTAACTGTTAACTGATCATTTGCATTAAATGGAACAAAAATCCTGCCATTTAAACAGCATTATGTTTCTAGAGGATGCATGGAGTTAAAGGTAACGATTTCACAAACCATGGTTTAATCCAACCCCGCTGTCACTGTTCAAAGATGCTGCAAATGATACACAGCATAGGCAGTACAGCTGAAATGTCTGTAAAAGAAAAAAAAAAGAAGAGAAGACAGAGTAAGAAAAAGTAAGACAAGAGCATGCTTAGGTACAACATCAGAGATTAAATGGAACCTGCCTTATCTAAACTTCCAATCCATAGGATTGTCAAAAGTTGCATGGATGTGCATTTCAATATAATGACAGGTAAAGTCCATAGGAAGAGAGCTAAATATTCCATCTTCTGTAGAACTTGCAATCTTATGTCCACTCCAAGAATCCCAGAGAAAGAAAGAGAGCATATTCTCAGCATGCTGAAACAGATGGCATTCTTGAATTCAGTGCAAGAAAGTTGCCTGTGATCGGTGATATACTTAGATAGCAGAGGGAGACTGACTGACCCACTGCAGGGAGAGAGTGTCTTGCTGTACTGATCATTTTATGCTCATTCCAACTCCAGCTCCACAAAGCAGCATTCCTAAAGAATACAATACCATTCAAGCTCAGCATAGAATTTCTACTCCTCTCTCCGCCTCACCTTGTCACACCTCCAGTGATGTCACCTGTCACTCAAGAAAGTGCAAGACTATAAAGTACTCCAGGCAAGGTAAAAGTACCCCCTCCCTAGCACACACTTCCTCGCTCATCCCTCCACCTGAGTTAACTTCACATTTGGAGATGAAACACACATAAAGTAACAAAACCGAAATAAGATCTGCATATATTCATGCATAAATATATTGTTAGAAAAAAACCTATGGAGCAGTACTGGGTGAGCTGCTCATAATTCTTTTCCATGAAACATTTGGCGTGACATTAGAAAACATTTCACATTTTGTCCAAAAATCTAAGCACACGTTTTTAAAACTTAAATTATAGCTTTGTTTCAAAAAAAGAGTTTGCTCTTGTTTTGAAATGACTTGGCAGGCTAAATAGAAAAAAATATAGTTTTCAGGTGAAGTAGTTCAGTTGCTAAAGTGAAATGAGAAAAATATCTTTGTAAACCTCTCTTTTGGGATATCAGTACTACATACACCCTATTATAAGATAAGATAAGATTTTTTATTTGTCACATGCATAGTTATACAAGTACAACATGCAGTGAAATGCATCCTGATCCACTTTTTTAGACTGTGCAAAGTTAAAAAATACTAGTTAAATACTACAACTAAGTAAAAAAAATAGTATTAATAATATTAAAAATAATAATAATAATAATAAAATCAATTTTTTCTAAATTAAGTATAGCAGCAGAGCATGTGTATTACAAGATTAACCATGTTATTTACATAAGTGACAGTGAGTGTAAAAATATAAAATATAAAAATATCAGTGCAGTTCAGTATACCAAACCATATTATGGTGATGGTGAATATAATAAAAGAAAACGGTGCACTAACAGTACACAGTATTAAAGTGCAATATTTGTGAATTGTATAGTTCTGTATTGTGGTGATTTAATGTGTCACATACATCAAGTAGGTGCAAGTGAAAAAAGGGAGAGGGGTAGAAGATATGGGTAAGGTGACATAAACCATATTATTTACATAGTGACAGTGAGTGAAGATTGTATAAAACATATAGAAATATAAAAAATAATATAATAATGCATTAATAATAAATGATGCTGAAAATTAACTACATATTTTAACTACATATCCAGTTTATAATTTTTTCACATATTTTATTCTATCTTATTACAGATATGGGACTTGTTATTCAGAATGCTCAGGACCTGGGGTTTTCCAGATAATGGATCTTTCCGTAGCTTGGATCTGTATACCTTACGTTTACTAGGGAATTATGTAAAAATTAAATAAACCCAATAGGCTAGCCTTGATTCCAGTAAGAATTAATTATATCTTAGTTTGAATCAAGTACAAGGTACTGTTTTATTGTTACGGAGAAAAGGGAAATCATTTAAAAACATCTGGATTATTTTGATAAAATGGAGTCTATGGGAGATTCTGGAGCTTTCTGGATAATGGGTTTCCAGATAACACATCCCATACCTGTACCTAACTCTGTGTATTTTCTGATCTGTGCATCTTTTCTACTGCTTTAAGGCATATAAGGCATTTTCATCTGATCAAAACACCTGAAAACTCCAGTAGAAAATAATTATAAATGCTTTATCTGTGCTAGTGACAATCTAAGGGGCAGATTTACTCGAGGGTGAAGTGGCTAAAACTAGCATCAATTTGCTAGCGTTATCCACGCAGGAACATCAGAAATTTACTAATGGGCACAGGCTTGCGAAAGAGATAGACACTAGCGGTCATTCGCACTTTATCGCCAGGCGACAATTCGCTTTGGCAAATGGATGTGTAGGGGCCCCTATGGGTTAATCTGCCCTGCAGCTTTAAGGCCCCCACCTTTTTCTTAGAGTGATCTTCCAGGAGAGAATGACACTCCCCTGCTACACTGCTATATAGTGTGTGTAGGGAGTGGCCACTTCCTCTTTTGCCTGTGGATGGTGATGCAGCTGGGTCTGCTCAGGGAAGCCTGGGTACAGCTAGGCCCAGAAAGGCCCATGTGCTTTGGAGAAGAAGTTGGGGACCAGGAAACCCCGTGAATGAGGAATAGTTACACTAGGGCAGACTTGTCATAGTCTCTCTAGGAGAGAAAGGCAGATAGGATAGAGAGAAAGAGCAGCTGAAGCTCCAACAAGGATTTGCAGTAAGGAAGTAGCTTCCCAGAGGCTCTGTGTGTTGCCTCCAGTCAGGGACCTCAGTGAAGAGGGATTGTAGGGTAGAAGCTGCTTTCCTGACAACTTCCAGGAGGGAAAGGTTGTACTGCATTTGCCTGTGTACTCTCTGTGTGAGCCTGCCTTTGATCTGTGTGAACTCTCAATATGTTGTTTTCCTCAACTCTTGCGTGAGTACTGAAACCTGTGGTCATTTGCCCTTTTTGGCATAATAAACCGTTCCTGATTGTTAAGAACCTCCTGGCGCCCAAGTTGTTTTTGTGTGCACAGTAGCCTGGGGGGATGTAGTTGCACTACACCATAGAGGGAACACTTCCACTTAGCGAAGGCCCTGCCTTGGGTGTAAGTCGCGTGTAACCCATGCTCTAGTGTTCTAGCTGGTGAATTAACCCCGAGTGGCCCAAATAGGTGTTACATTTGGCGCCCAACGTGGGGCATTAACCCTTTAATTACCAGGCTGTGCAATTTTTGCTATTTTGAGTACTTTCTCTTTAAATTTTGCTGACAGGCTGCCAGACCAGATAGGCAAAGGGCAGTCCTGCACGCAAATGTCTGTTTTTGTGCGAGCGCATGCTAGGCCGTGGGTTCGGGCTTGGAGGTTTTTCCCGATTACCCTTTTACGCCTGCGCCACTACTAGTCACGCCAGGTGAGATTTCACTGGCGTCCATTTGTTCCCGCGCAAGAGATTTTTCGCGAGCTTGGATGGGAGGAAGATGGATGTCCTGGATGGAGCCATTTCCTGCTCATGTGTGATCCTGGATCATGGATCTGGAAGAGGAGAACCTGGAGGATGGATTCTTCTGATGTTTGCTACAGCTCTTCTATGGACTCCTGCAGAGGGAGATGCCTAGAGTGCTGCTTGCTTGTTTTTTTGTGGCTAGAAGGACTGCTGGACTAAGTGGGTTCTAACAAAAGACTATTGATCCCCACCACCATTTCTTCTGCCTTCACCTACTCGCTGAGTAGTGTTTCTGCACCCAAGGATTGGCCTGTGTGGACCCTTGGGAGGGGGAGAAGAATTTTTGCTGATGTGTAATAAAGTTGACCAACTGCAACTGTTTATTATGCAATTGAAAATGTTTTATACAGTATTGTGCATGCTGTGTTTCCTTTACAGTGACCATTGTTACCAGGTATGCCTTAGGAGAGGATACCAGACGTGGATGTGATGGTACTGTAAGTTGATATATGTTGGGGATGTTTGAACCATTGTCGGGACGAAATGGGTTTTTCCCCCGGGTGTATGTAGGGGCCCCTATGGGTTAATCTGCCCTGCAGCTTTAAGGCCCCCACCTTTTTCTTAGAGTGATCTGCCAGGAGAGAATGACACTCAGGGGGACTGAGTGCAATAGGCCCAGAAGAAGGCATGTGTCCAAGTCGGGGACCAGGATACCCCGTCAATGAGGAACAGATATACTAGGGCAGACTTGTCATAGTCTCTCTAGGAGAGAAAGGCAGATAGGATAGAGAGAAAGAGCAGCTGACGCTCCAACAAGGATTTGCAGTAAGGCAGTAGCTTCCCCAGAGGCTCTGTGTGTTGCCTCCAGTCAGGGACCTCAGTGAAGAGGGACTGTAGGGTAGAAGCTGCTTTCCTGACAACTTCCAGGAGGGAAAGGTTGTACTGCATTTGCCTGTGTACTCTCAATATGCTGTTTTCCTCAACTCCTGCGTGAGTACTGAAACCTGTGGTCATTTGCCCTTTTTGGCATAACAAATCGTTCCTGATTGTTAAGAACCTCCTGGCGCCCAAGTTGTTTTTGTGTGCACAGTAGCCTGGGGGGGATGTAGTTGCACTACACCATAGAGGGAACACTTCCACTTAGCGAAGGCCTTGCCCTGGGTGTAAGTCGCGTGTAACCCATGCTCTAGTGTTCTAGCTGGTGAATTAACCCCGAGTGGCCCAAATAGGTGTTACAGATGTTACTCCGCAAATTCAATGAAATGTGGATTTTACTGAACGTTACCTAGGCAAAGTGCACTGGAGTGCATAGATCTTCCTCAATCTTTTGTTACTTACATCATATTTTTTAGTGGAAAAAGCTTCTAAGTCCAAAAAATGCTGGTGAGTGATAGCCTGCAAAAGTCCTTACATTTTTTTTGGGGTAACCGGGTTCCCCCATACATTTTCTAACATATGGCACCTAAACTATACAGTGGGCTCATGTGTAGGGCATTATAACAACTTTATTTTCTTTATTAAGGTTCCCTGGAAATGTGTAATGTAATGAATTTGCTGCAACATATATGTCCATTCAAATTTAAATTTGCCGCCATATGCAAATTAACCTAAGCACAAGACCTTTAGCAAATTTGCACTAGGCAGTAATGAATGCTAACGCATCTTCGCTTTCAATTGCTTGCATTGTCGAAAGTAACGCTAGCGAAACATCGGTAGCGTTCGGTGCCCACGACGAAACTCAGCATTCCAGTGAATTAGCGCTGTCTGAGCAAATTTTCGACTGACAAAGTGTAGCGATGGCTGTGAATCAGTCGCTGGTGAATTTTCGCTCTCGAGTAAATCTGCCCCTAAGACTAGACAGACGTTTGCTGAGATTTGTTCTGAGAAGTGATAACATGGATTTTGCCCATTGGACCCCAGTGGTTTCTAGTTAGGGCACCAATGTAGTCAAAATGTCCTGTTTGCCATAGGCCTAAGTCTAATGTCTCACATGATTTTTTCCCCACATGCTTAAAGGACCAGTAACATAATTTAAAAAAAAAAAATAATTTGTACTTAACGAAAAAAAAAAACACCAAGACACTTTTAACTTTAAATTCGCAAAAGTCTTTATTAAGAAATAACGTACCGATTCTCTGCTTGCGCTCCTCTTCAGAAACGGCACCAGGGCGACGAACCATCATTCAGTACTCGATTTCTCCTCCCTGTCTATTTTCTATAGAAGGCAGGGAGGAGAAATTGAGCGCCGCACGATGGATTATCACCCTGGCAACATTTCTGAAGAGCAGCACAAGCGGAGAATTGGTACGTTATTTTACATAGTAACATAGTAGGTCAGGCTGAAAAAAGACATGTCCATTATATTTAACCTTTTCTGTCTTATATAACATACCTCCCAACATTTTGGAAGTAAAAAGAGGGACAAAAAAATTGTTTTGCACGTAGCGCAGCAACATTTTTTGACCATTCCCCTTTGTGTGGCCACACCCCCTAATTACCATGTTCATTTTACAACATTTGGCAGGTTATGAAAGTTCAGAAAATATTTTTTCTTATCTAAACTGTTTTTTTGTGTCTCAAAATTGTTACAAAGTATCTTATTTGAACCTGTTAGGTGTGCTGTGCTCTCTGCTAAAAGCCAATTAAATTAGAAACTTTGTTTCTTTTTCTGGCTTTTCAGTGCAGAGAAAATAGGGACTTTCCAGTACAAATGAGGGGCTGCAGGTTGAGCTGTCAAAAGAGGGACTGTCCCTCCGAAAAAGGGACAGTTTGGAGGTATGATAACCTGTCTAACTGCTAGTTGATCCAGAAGAAGGCAAAAAATAAACCATACAAAGCTTCTCCAATTTGTCTTCCTTCCAGACTCCAAAATGGCAATCGGACTAGTCCCTGCATCAACTTGTACTATGAGCTATCTTCCATAACCCTGTATTGCCTCACTTGCTAAAAAGCCATCCAACCCCTTCTTAAAGCTATCTAATGTATCAGCCTGTACAACTGATTCAGGGAGAGAATTCCACAACTTCACAACTGTAAAAACCCCTTTCTGAATTTTACCCCAGATGATTCCTGTTTTCATAAATTAATAGGTATTTTCAGGAACTTTGTTACCCAGGGGAGAGGCAATTTCTTGTAGGAGTCCCCTACTATCCATATGACACAACAGACCAGATTCAGTCTCAAAATCAGACATGTCAGCTCACAGATTTTTTTTTTTTAAATTCTTTTTATTGAGATTTTCAATAAAATACAAGAATATGACAATATGATAAACATACAGTGTTTCAACAAGGAGCAAAAGAAATATTCTTAAGCATAACGGTCAAAGCATTTGACATGAAAGAAAGGTAAATAAATAAATAAATAAAGAAAAAGGGGAAAATACAAATAGCATTAAATATTAAAATATTAGAATAATAATAATGAAGTAAAATAAAATTAAATTAAATAAATAGACCTGTTATTCTTTCCTTACAGATTAAAACCTGACAATGCAAAAATACATAGAGAAACATTTTTGTGAATGTTTTGTTAATATTTCTTTTAACGTATCAATAGCATTAATCTTGTCCCATAAATTATTTTCTTTTTAACAAATGCTAAGAGTTTTTAATCATTTTTATGTTATAGTCATAGCCCACATCTTATTTTTTGGGTTTTAGGCAACGTTTATATGTTATGTCATTGCACCCTTTCAGTTTTCAGTATTACATTGTTGCAATGTTGCATGTTGCCAGCACACACACACAGTACAGCACAGATCAAATGAGAAGCTGGAACTGTGCAATTGTTTGCCTACCTGTCAATTCAGTGTCATTTGAAAAGTTGATAGATCTGTAAACTACTCTCAATCAAAATCAGTCGTGTGCACATCTGGTCAGTCACCTGGGAAAGTGTGTACAGTGCAGGTGCAGACTAATAAAAGGAACTTCCCTACCCTATACATTCCCTTTGTGCTCGTTTCAAATCTCTCAACAGGGCTGCTATTAAGAGCCCTAGATATTTTGTGAAATCCCAATAATTTCACATATTCTGTACATAGTGAGAGTCATTTCTGAAATGAGTGATCCTTTGTGAATAATAATTGCAATCAAGAGCCACCATAGTTGAGCAAACACTAGTATAGGCGCTATTATTCTTTCAAGTGTAGTTCACCAGAACACCGGGGTGAACTAACCTCATTTTTTTTCTGTGGGTACTGTAATCACAAGAGCACATTCAAATACAGAATGAAGATAATATGCTGTGTGACATATTTTATTTGTGTTCATCTATTTCATTGTGCTCCTGCGGCTCATGTACGGTATAAGAGCACTTACTAAACATTTTAAATGAAATACTTTCAGTCTCTGCTGCATTTCTTTAAAAACAAAAGCTGCCTTTGCTTCTGGATAGATGCATGAAAAATGAATGTCACCTTTCTCTGTAGAATCATATTAGTTTTCCATTATTTGGAAAACAAATTGTGAAACAATTTGCTTCACACAGTTTGCAAGTTCATTTTTAAATGTGCACCATCTGTAAACAAAACTTTCCCAGGACCTAAATGCTTTACAGTTTAGTCTAAGTGGTAATATTATTTATTTGGCACAAACAGAAGACTTGCCACAATAGAATTTTGTATATGTGTCCAAGAGTTGCTGTGTAGGATGCTCTTTCATCTTGTGGGTATAGCCTGTGGTACAGAACATAATTATAGTTATTTCAAGTTTAAGCCCACGTTTAAAATGCAGGTATAGGATCTATTATCTAGGAAATCTGTTATCCAAGAACCTCCAAAATAGCCATCCAATCTCACATAACCCATAATCACAAAGTCCAATTTAAATAAGTCTTCATGGTTTACAGATTTCATTTTTTCGATAAAAATAAGACAGTACTTTGTACTTGGCGTTCACTAATCCATGTTCTTGGCTACACAATCCTGTCGGTGTGTTTTAGTTTTGGTAGTCTGAAACCAGGAATTTTGAGGAATGAGCATCTGCTTTGAGACTATTGCAAACAGCATCAATGGGGTGTTGGACAACATGTTGTTTATGAATAATTTTTTGGGGATCACTGAGCTAAGGTACAGGACCTTTATTTGGAAAAACCCCAGGCATTATTTTGTTAGGTATATATTGATTCTGACATTATGGGGCCGATTCACTAACTTCGAGTGAAGGATACGAAGGTAAAAAACTTTGAATTTCTAAGTTTATTTTGGGCTACTTCGACCATCGAATGGGCTAATTCGACTTCGAATCGAAGTAAAAATCGTTCGACTATTCGACCATTCGATAGTCGAAGTACTGTCTCTTTAAAAAAAACTTTGACCCCCTAGTTCGCCATCTAAAAGCTACCGAAGTCAATGTTAGCCTATGGGGAAGGTTCCCATAGGCTTGGCTAACTTTTTTTGATCGAAGGATATTCCTTTGATCGTTGGATTAAAATCCTTCGAATCGTTCGATTCTAAGGATTTTATCGTTCGATCGAATGAATTATCCTTCGATCGTTCGATCGAACTATCTGCGCTAAATCCTTCGACTTCGATATTCGAAGTCGAAGGATTTTAATTCTTAGTCGAATATCGAGGGTTAATTAACCCTCGATATTCGACTCTTAGTGAATCGGCCCCTATGGGTTACCAATTACCATACAGCAATGCTCAAGTAATACATAAAGGCTATAGCACAGATTTCGGGTGAAATGGAAGCTGCAATGTATGGTACAAAATAGTGGAAAAAATGCATAATGCAATTACCAAGATGAATGTGGTCAAATCATTTGTGTTGCCTTCTCCTATCAGTAATTTCTCCATACTGATTTTTAAATGTTCAGCTTAGGGGGCTGTATATATCAGTTAAAAGTTGTGCTTGGCTGAGTGAGCAATTGTACTTGAACAAAACCCAGTACCTTTTAGAATTTTCTAAATAAAAACTTTTTGAATGCAGATTTTACCCCTTTTTTCTGCATACCTTTTTTGACACTAGTGTAAGCAGGCCTTTTAATTTGTGTACAGCTCTGTAACAATCAATCAGTTGAGCAGCAGATACTGATCTCTGGTGGCAGTTAGTTGGAATAATATCTGCATCTGGTTCCAGGGCTTCCTTAAAAACAGTGTTTCCTAAACCATTTACCCCACCCCAAGTGCTTGTTTTCTGGACATGGGCACAGCTACAGAGTTAGCAGGGGGGCTCAACAGTGTATGGGACCCAGTAAGGCCCTAATTAAGAAGCAATTTCAATAGATATTGCTATAATAGGCCAAATAACCAATGTTTTGTGGCCCTAAATGTAATTTGCGGTGGGGCCCAGTAACATCTTGTTATGCTACTGTTTCTAGATATCCAGTAATTAACTTTTTAAACTGTCTTTGGACATTTTTGGGCCACTAAGTCTACTGCTACATGGGGCTGATTCTCAGCCAGTGGATACACACAGGCCTAGAATAAGCCTCTACACTATCATCAGCCTTCACATGGAGCCACTGCATTAACCCAAGTGCAGCACACAGAGCAGATTTAGGTGCCAAAATGCATACTAGTTTGCATAAGGAACTGCAGAGTAGTGACTAACAGAGTAGAGATTTTTACATTGCTGCCAAAATTATTTTTACAGGGTTAAGTTTAGGATCAGTAAAACCAGATGAAGGTTTGCCCTGTCTTACTGAAAATTAACAAAAATACTGTACAAGGTGTATTAAGTTTGTTTCAAACACAAATATTTTTTGCATTGCTACTCATATTTGTTCTTAGGGTTAAGTTCTCCTTTAAGTAAACCCATGTTTTATTAAAGCCAAGTTAAGCAACTGTGGAGTTTTACCAGAAATTAAGCTTTGAATGTGCAAAGTATTCTTGATAATTATAACTGAAAAGCACAAACAATGCACAAAAAATAAAAAATGAAACTTTTAATTGTTTTAGTACAATAAAAATCATCCACAAGTACAAAGTAGAATTACTGGAAGATCATCCAGTGCATATTAACTGGTTTCAAGAAATGGCACCATGAGAGAAAACAGCTGTATTCCCCCTCCGCCCCCTTTTTATAATGGTAATAATGACAATATTAATTCTTCCCTGTTTAAATTGCAGCAAGATGATGCATTGCAAAGGAATATCTGGAATTATTCCAGCCATCTGGAAATCCTTCATAAGTACCTGAAATGAAACTTTAGTGCAACATATCAAAATGCTTAGAGAATCTACCTAAAGACTATCTAGGTGGCCTAAGGCTACTGGAACATAATCCAAGAGAGGCTACCTGCCAAACCTGCTATTGCAATATTCACACTCAAAACTGTGTGGTGCTTTTATTAGCTAGGTATGTCAGGAGAGGGTTTTAAAAAGCAGAAGTTCTCTTTTCTTTCATGTTGTTTTCTCTTTAAAAAAAAATGGTTTGCCATGTTCCTGCAAGAAAAATGTTTGTGCTTTGTAACATAACATGAATTAACAGGAAGCAAGCTAAAATACAACTTGCTATCATACAGTATACAGGGATTTATGTGTATGCTGTTTTATGTAAAACACTTTTATTGATGGGCGAATTTATTTGCCAGGCGCAAATTTGCGACAAATTTGCGTGATTCGCCACCGGCGAATACATTCACGAAACGGGCGTGAAAATTTGTTTGCGTAAAAAAAAATGGACACCGGCGTCAAAAACTAGACGCCTTCGATGTATCACGAATTTTTCACCATTTTGCGAATTTCACACAAAATTCTCACATTTTTCGGACAAGCGAAACGCCGCAAATTGCCGAGCACTAAACACTATTTATGTGCATATCTGTCCATGATCTTGAACTTGAGAATGTTAAAAGGCTAAGGAGCCAGTTAATCTTTTCATTTCTAATATTTTGGTACTTGTTATAGAGCATAGCATAAGTGTGCCTAAAATTTCTATAAATTCCTAGATTACTATACATTACTATAAAATCCAAAGTGGGAAAAAAAACTCAGATTTTTCGAGATTTATAATACACTGAGGCTGCAAAAAGTCAGAATCTGAAAATACTCCATCTTCAACCTGTTGCGTTCCTGTAGAAGACAATGGCAAAAGGTCCTATTTGCAATTTGAAGATATTATTGTCTGCACTGGGTTCTTCCTAACGTTATTTACAATATTGACATTCTGTGCAGTGCCAGATTTTTAGGGTCCCAGCAAAACAGGGCCTCATAGAGCTTATAACCAGCCGGGCACCCCACAAAAAATCTTTTGAGGGTCCTGGGCGCACAGCAGCCCCTACATGGCCTTCCAACCCACCCACTGTCTCCCGGCCACTCACACCATGATTAGTAAGCAAGAGGAGACTTATTAGAAATATAGAAAAAGCAGACCACGCAATCTGGACCCCTTGTTCCAAACTCTCCTATGCTTGCAGGGTTTATTTCTATAATTATTTACCCTTTATACTTCCCTCTGGCTACCTTTTTGGAAAGTCATTACAAGGCCCACTTTATCTATTGCTTTGGTGGGTTTTGCTATAAGTTTAATGTATACATCTGTTTATTATACAACACTTCAGAAATTGCAGAAAAATAACTGACTTCCATAGAAACATAGAAAACTTGCTTTTATTTTTAGTAGATTGTTCCAAACTATCTGCAGATTTTATGCTATAGGTAATTTTTAACCTACATTACTAAATAAGCATTGTGAAGCAGTGGTTAGCAGTGCTAGGTTTTTAGATTTGATCCAGTCAGGGAACTTTAACCCAAGTGGGTTCTGTGAAAGGAATATTACACTGCAAGCTTCAGTTTGGCAGCAACTAATGAGATTTATAATATCTGGAAAGTGCTGCAAAATATTTTATGATCACATATATATTTTTAAAGTGCAATACTGTACAATAAATGAATACATTGACCATTCAGATTTGCATACAAAAACAAACAATTACCAATATAAGAGTTAAAAATGACCCAAAAGAGCTTACACTCTAAAAAATAAAAATATCAGTGCTATATAAATAAAGATTATTAATAATAATAATAATAATCTCCATGGTGGTCTAAAGGTTATTTCCCTGAGCAACGTAATAGGCAAAATTAAACAAATATTATTTAGGGGTTTTGAGTATTAATTTAACTATTCTGGTAATAATGATTCTCCGTTGATTGGTTCCCCACATACTCTTAAAAAATACATAAATATTACAGGGGTTAATAATAGGACAATATGCAGTTTTTGTGTAAAACTATTTTAGTACTCCTATATTCCTCCAAAGACAGGATTAATGGTCTAATTTTAAGATGGATACATATTTTACAGTAGGTGAATCAATAAAGCATCAAGGGTGAACGTAAAACCATAATAAAGAGGCCTGTTTATACATTGGAATAAGGTTTAACTATAGAGAAAGCTTCATCAAAAGCTGTTGAGACATCCCCATTCACGCTTGGGTAGGATTGTGGGCCAGAAGAGGGAGATACAACTGGGTGGAGGGAAGCTACTGGGTGAGTGTGCTGGGATTGTGATGCACGCCAGGCACTTTCAGAGATTTTTTTGTGAGGTAACCCAGCACCATATAGTTACACCACTGGAGAGGAATATTTGTCTGCTTTTTGTGTTGTTCATATTATTGGGTAATGATTGTGACATGCTGGGAAGAGATGGAACTTGGATGAATCCCTGGCCTGACAAGGCCTCTATTATCTTCTCTGTGTGGCATCATGATTTCTAGCAACAGCCACTTAGATTACGAGATGATCCTGCTACTTCAGTGGTTCTCAAACTGTGAGTGTGCACATCTAGCAATGGATTAGATCAGTACTGTCTAACTTCTGTGGTACAAAGGGCCAGAATTTTTTTTTGCCTATGTGGTGGAGAGCAGATAATGGAAGCCAGTGTTGACCACTCCCTGTTTTTAAACCACACACACTGGTGGTCAGTACTTAAAATTCCAAAACTTGCGACCAAGGTTCACTTGATAAAGGGTATTGTACCCGAAATATGTTGTTACTACAATCTGGAATAAAGGTATATATACCTTTATACACCCATGTCACCACAAGAACTTTTAAGATCATGTCCCTATTAATAGTGGTAGCACACCAAAACAAAAGGAAAAGATTGGTGCTCAGCAGTGATATCATTCATATGTAAAAAATGTAAATCAATATGCCTCCTCCTTCCCCGTGGAAAATACAGCACCCTTCCCAGCACATGATGAAATACCTTAGGGGCCCCTACAATTTCCAAATGCCAACAACCCCCAGAACAAACCTTACCAGGCTAATGTCCAACTAGTAGCATAGGGCAGGCACACACAGGTAGCATAGGGCAGACAGAGTATGGCACACACAGGTAGCATAGGGCATGTAAAGTATAACACACACAGGGAGCATATGGCAGGCAGAGTTTGGCACACACAGGTAGCATAGGGCAGGTAAAGTATAGCACACAAAGGGAGCATATGGCAGGCAGAGTATAGCAAACAGAGGAGCAGAGGGCAGACAGAGTATGGCACACACAGGGAGGATAGGGCAGGCAGAGTATTGCACACACAGGGAGCATAGGGCAAGCAGAGTTTGGCACACATAGGAAGCATAAGGAAGGCAGAATAAAGCAAGTGACAGGGACCACTCTAAGAAGAAAAGATCATACTGTTCTACATACAGTGACACAATGCTGGTGCTCCTTCGACAGTTTATATGAGCTGTGAACTGGTGAACAATGCGAGCGCATTCAGTCTGGATATGAGGGTTGAACCGTACAAGGCTTGTGGGGTGGGAACAATAGAGGTGTTACAGGTGTGAACAATGCAGGGCATTAAAAGTGTGAACAATTCATGTTACTGTGTGAATTTGAGGGGTAAATAAATCAGGGACCAACACCAAGGGGCAGATTTATCAAAGGTCGAGGTGAATTTTCGAATGAAAAAAATTCGAATTTCTAGCTTTTTTTTTGTGCACTTCGACAAGGGAATAGTCCAAATTCGATTTGAAAAAAATTCAAAATTTTGAATATTGAAATTTATCTGTCTCTCAAAAAATTCGACTTCAACCATTCGCCATCTAAAAACCTGCCAAATTGCTGTTTTAGCCTATGGGAGGCCTCCTAGAACTTATTTGGAGTCAATTGGTGGACTTTGAAAAATCAAAGGTTTTTTTGGGAAAAAAACTTTGACTCAAATTCGCTATTCCTTCGATTCGTATGATTTGAATTCAGCTGAATATGGACCTATTCGATCGAAAACAGACCTATTGGACAAAAAAAAACGACTACATTTCGGTTGGTCTTTTTGAATTCAAATTTCAATGTTTTTTCAATTCGAAATTCGACCCTTGATAAATATGCCCCCAAGTATGAGTTCCTCCAAAAAGTATTCAGGCAGCCCATATTCCCATATTCTTATTTGGACATTGTATTGACTTTGTAGAGCTTTTCACAGGTTGGATGAATCATACTCTCTTTTTGTCGTAAATAAATCAGGGGCCAGTTATTTCAGTACTAATAACTTTTTAAGCTTATACTAGGTAAGCAGTCACAGAAGGCAGACTTTCATGTGGATGCCACACAATGGAAGGTAGCGGCCCCCAGTTGGACAGCACTGAATTAGATAATCCTATTAGCGTAGTTGTAATTTGTGCAATTTATTTTTTATGGATTGGCAGCATTGTTAAAAGGGAAAAGGGTACATATAAAATACTATGCATGGGTTTGAGGACCTCCAGTAACCAATTGTAATTATACATTACAAAATGAGCTGTTTAAAAACAAGTATCTTATTGTTATATTTGTACATGAGAAGAAGACATAAAAGGGTAATTATGATACAGTATTTTGCTACAAGTTGTAACTGCTCAACAAGAAAACTGAAAGCCTGATGAAATGACTGGAAGCATCTAGTCAGGTGAGTTCTATGTAACTGTGTTACTCTGCAAGTCAATGTGCCAGTGCAGGAGGAGCGAAGCTCTGTGTTTAAAATGCTGAGCAACTAAAAACACTGGGAACAATAGTATACAGGGTATGTTCTAGCTAAGCAGTTCTAGATGTGATTGGTCTACTGCACACCTATGTTTCAATTACACTGCACTGGTGGTGCAGGTTAACCGTTGACCAGGCTTGGTCCCTTAGCAACTGTACAATATATATACGGATCGGCACACACAATGTTTTGCAGTTGGGGAGCTTACACCATTTATTACATCACCAAAAGTATCTGTTTTGGGGGGGTACACCTTCCTTTCATCAGGATAAAGTGGATCAAAAATAAAGTATACTCACTGCCAGTGGGGCTGTTACGTATACCCTACCCATTATGTGATTCCCCCCCCCCAGCATTTCTTATATTCCCTGCATCTCTAAACCCCCCCCCCCGAACTGTTGATATTTTTGGTGATGTAATAAATATGGTAAGTTCCCCAACTGCAAAACATTAAGGGTGGATCTGTATATACA
This sequence comes from Xenopus laevis, assembly GCF_017654675.1. Classification (NCBI taxonomy): domain Eukaryota; kingdom Metazoa; phylum Chordata; class Amphibia; order Anura; family Pipidae; genus Xenopus; species Xenopus laevis. Next base: position 35,865,301 of record NC_054378.1, on the reverse strand, counting down.
CTATATATTAGCTAAACAGTTTACCAGGCTGAATCGTGCACAGGGGAATCTAATAATTAAGAGATGCACCAAAAGGATTTAACCAAAAGAGGAACGTATTCCATATCAGGCTACACACAAATTTTAAAATAAACACAGCACCAAAGGATTAGACAAATTCATAGTCACACTAGCCAATTCTCAAACACCGATTATGTAAGTTTTTAGGAGCACCCTTACTAACACAGAGAAAACCTGTTTGAGCAACGCCAGTCCAGCCCTATATAAAGCCTCTCACAGCTCCTGATTGGTGCAAACGACAGCAACAATTAACCCTCATCCTTGCTGGATAGGGCAGCCTGAGAAACCCTAACACTTATTAGCTATAGGTGACTAGACCAGTAGCAAACAGTATACTTTTTGTTACACAACCCCATAGCATTTATTGATTTATTTTAAAATCTACAAATGCCTTTTACAGTGTGGCATAAACTGTTGATCTTATTATTAATAGTTTATATGAGGGTTAAGAATAAAATGATTATAAACCACTAATCTTTCCAAAATGAAGAATGAGGAAGAGAAATAAGTTATGTTATCAGCACCTCATACTAAACTACTTAATTTTAATTTAACTTTTTAAATTTTAATTTTTATATAATAACTAGTTAAACTGCTAGTACAGGCAGTTCTCAGCTTGCAGATGCTCATTATATTGTTTCTGGTCAATAACAAGAACTTTACTAGTGTTGGTCAGTTTCCATTAAATTTAAATGGATTCTGTCACATGAAAATGTGTTTTTTTGTTTGCATCAGTTAATAGTGCTGGGGCAGCAGAAATATGCACTAAAATCAAGCAAACAGATTTTTTTTATATTTAATTCTGAAATCTGACATGGGGATAGACATACTGTAAATTTCCCAGGTGCTCCCAGTCATGTGACGTGCTGCACTGCAAGTTGGAGTGATATCAACCTCTCAGCTCCGATGCAAACCGCATCCTTATTAATACATTTGACATCACCCTCTCCCTTTCCCCCCAGCATCCTAACGATGGAACAAATGGAAGGCAACCAGATAACAGCTCCCTCACACAAGATAACAACTCAATAGTAAAAATCCAAGTCCTACTGTGACTCCTTCATTTACATTGAGTTGGAGAAACAATAGCCTGCCTGAAAGCAGTTCCATCCTGAAGTGTTGGCTCTTTCTGAAAGCACAGGATGAGGCAAAATGACCTGAGATGGCTGCCTACACAACTAAAAGAAATATACTTGTTGGTTCAGGAATATCATTTTATATGGTAGAGTGAATTATTTGCAGTGTAAACAATGTAATAAAAATGACACCATAAAAATTAAGACAATATCTCTTTAAAGATTAGAGACAATTGCCAGCTGAAATACACCAGTACAGAAAACACCCCAGGTAATATTAGCCTTACAGTGTCCCAGCATTCCATCAATTTGTTTCACTGCTCAGTGTATCACTGTCGACAGGCTATAATAACCTCATTTGTAAATGCCTCATACACAAACAAGTTGCCTGCAACAAATGTAAAGAAGTCATGCATGCTGAATTTTTCTCTGTGTGACACAGGCATGATGTTTACTCAACATTAGTACTACAATGATACTGTATTTAATACAAGCTACAGTTGGCATCCAAGCAACCAAATGACAAGATGAGCCATCCAGACACAGTTTCCTTTTTAGGGTGTTAAACACCATAAAGAAAAAGTAAACATTCAAAAAAATATATGTAAACTTGCTCAGGGGGCTTTTTTAAGCACATCTGCAATTTTCTTTCACTATTTTTCTTTTCAGTTTAAGAGCTATTTAAGTTTGTGTCAACTGCCAATAAAATGCATTTTGTAACAGCAACACCACCTGCCTGCCATTCCTGTAGCAGAATAATACACTTTCAGAAGGAAAACTGATGTTACTCTGCCCAGGAAGGAGATGGTAAAGGGCATCTGAGGCTTCTAATCTCTTTCTTCTTGAGCAAAGCAATGTTGGTTTAGCTTTACTTTAGAAGTTTTACTTAACTTTTAAGCTGGCCAAACACTTAATGATGAAACTGTACAATATTTTGTATGATATTTATGAGTGGGGCAGTTGGCATTCTGCATCACTGGCTAGTGACATCTAATCTGCCTTTGGGCTGGAAAGTTGAGGAGTAGTTTGTGTATTCCAATTCTATCTCTGTTGACCTGACCCATTGTTTACCCATTGCCATCCCATTGCTTAAACATAGACTCTGAGACTGTATAACCCTCTTCATTCCTTCCTTGGACTTGTGCCAGTCTATTTTGCCTGGGCGTGTGTCTTGCTTGCCTTATATATATCAGGACTTGCCTTCTTGATTAGTCGCTCGTTCCTCAATAAAGCGTGCTTCAGTTTTCAAGTATCTGCCTGCTGATGTACCAGTTAAAATTCCCTCACTAAACCCTTTAAGAACCAGTAGCTTCTGAAATGAAGACCAGGAACCTGTTTATGACAGTATGTTTGGGCCCCTGGTTGCTGACAATTTTGTCAGTCAGACAGGTTTTGAAATGTCAGATGTGAAGAGACCATGTAAGTTAAAGCATAGAGCAGGGATCCCCAACTTTTCGAAGCTGTGAGCAACACTCAGAAGTAAAAGGAGTTGGGGAGCAACACTAGCATGATAAATGTTCTTGGGGTGCCAAATAAGGGCTGTGATTGGCCATTTGGTAGCCCCTATGTGGATTGTCAACCTACTTGATACTCTGTTTGGCAGTACACCTGGTTTTTATGAAACCAAAACTTGCCTCCAAGCCTGGAATTCAAAAAAGGCACCTGCTTTGAGGCCACTGCGAGCAACATTTTGGGGTTGGAGAGCAACATGTTGCTCACAAGCTACTGGTTGGGGACCACTGGCATAGAGCATTGTCATTCAGAGAAACTATTCAGAAGCAAAAATGATAAAGCATTGATGTAAATGTTATAATGTGAATATTTGTGTAGCTTTGTAGCTGGTAAATCCCCTTGAATGCATTGTAAGCCAGAAATACAAAACAATTTTTATAATCCCTTAGGCAGTGGCCTGTTATTTGAAATGTTAACATGGGATATTTGAAATTGCTTTTAAATAGTTTTATGTTAAGTCAAAAATAAATATGCTCTCCTTTTTTGTTAAACATTGCTGAATGAAGCCATTCTGATCAAGTTATTATTCTGTGACTGTGACTACACCCTACTGATTAAGCTTTTGCCTACTGAAGCTTCAAAGCTTCCTCAACAAGTGCTTAGTGTCCGTCACTTTTATAAAGTAAATGTGCTTTCAGCACTCCCAGCCTACTCTCAGGTAATCAGCAGGGTGATGAAATGTGTTATACTTTATTTTATTAAGCTTTACCTCCAACAGGGTATGGTATTGGGTCACATATAGAAATTCTAATGATCTATGTCAAGTAGCATGCATTTATTCTGCAATAAAACCAGATTAATCTTAAAAAAAAAATATTTAAAAAGGCAACACCTAGCCAAGCATGGGGTGTATGTTGCAGTAACATATTTGTACCATGACATTTGGTTTGTCACTTCCAGTACTTGCCTTTAAAATGATAGGTGCAAGCATGCTCTACCTATTGACAGCAGGTAAATGTGGGAAAGGGTTTCCATCCAGTTGTTATTTTACTGTCCAGGTCAGTAAGATACCTGGCACTATTACAAATTTACCAGAAATGTACTTGCGAGTAATTTCACGATTAGGCTGAGCCCCTGGTCTGCCCATATCAGGTCTTGATCCGCCGCTGATCCATACAAATCTTACCCTTTCTCTTCTGCTATCAATCCATAATACAGTCTTGACATATCCTCGCATCAATACTCTGCCTCCATCATCACCCTTATCCCTCGTGGCAAAACCACTCCATCATTTGTCACTGCCCACTCCACCAGACTTAGTGGCATTGAGCACAATTATATGCAAGGTGAGCTTTTTTGACACCAATAAGTAAATGACCCTATACTCTTACAGGAAAGGCAATAAAATCATCTGCATTTGAAAGAAAGGTGTCCATTGCTTGACAAATTAATCTGACAAACTGCACTGTTGTCAAAACAGTTATTATTCTCACTTGCATAAAAACTCTTGTGTCTTTTGGAAATTTATATTATGCTTTAAAAGATGACCAATGTTTGTAAAGTCTCTGGATTAACAATTTTAATATTAATAGCATTTAATAATTCTTAAACATGCACCATCATTGCAAAAACATATGTACAGACCAAAAGCCAAGTCTGTAAGTTATATGAACCATAGCATTAGAGCAGAAAAATTTAAACTTCATGTGGATGCAAACACCAAGCCGAATATTAAATTGAGATTTTTGGAAGCAAACATTTGCTATGAGACTAGAAACTTCATTTCTAACAAATATAAGAATTATATTAGTCCAATATACTATAAATCACGGATGTATTACTTTAAAGTCACATTTCTTTTTTGTTACCAAACCCTTCTACCTAGACTCTTACAATGTCCCTTCATAATTTTTTTCCCTTTTTTCAGTATGTTGTAAGGAAATACTGCAGTGCACAAAATATTGTGATTTAAGAGTTGAAACAAGTTCAGTGAATTGTTTTCTCTTTATTTTATGAGGATATTGGGGCTAAAACAATAGTAAACACGGGGAAAGAGGTTTGACTAGATAAGGAAGCGGCAGGCCAAAGTGTGTTAGGCAGTTTGAGAGAACTGGCAGCTGACAAAATTTGAAGGGTGCAGGGCAGTGGCAGCAGTTGTGTAGGTGGGGGGGGGGGTTCTGCAGTGCATTCACTCCTGAGAGTGATGTATTTATCTGGGAAGGTAAGAGGTAATGCACATTGATATAGCAGAAGTTATTCCATCTCCACTTTGAAAATGTGTGCCAGAACTACCCAGAAATCGGAGCCATTATTTTACCAACTGATATTCCACATAATGCAGTTATATTTAGAAGGGAAATTAACCACTTCAAATAAAAGGCTGGTGGTGTGAAAGACAGGGGGTAACACTCTCAATAACCCCTTTAATTTCGAGTACAATATCACAAATGGAGAAACACTACATTAAAAAAATATTGCACGATCATATAACTTTTTCTGTTGTACAGAAAGTGATTAGGGATTAATGAAGATTATTTCCCCCCACAAAGCCTGGTTCCATTACTATTATGGCTGTACCATGTTTTTATAAATTAATTTAGTGCTGTATGGCTGAGAATGAGCTAGAAAAGCTAAACAATAATGTAAATGTTCTAGACAAAATTCAGTTACTACCAATTTTCATATAGATCTGAGGTTCTTTTCTCCAGTCACGGGAAGATAATATGGGTGGATTTCTATTTATGCAAGTTTAAAACTGTCATTTTGCAGGGCAGGTTACATCATGAACACCGTGGTGGTGTAAAGGGAGCAAGGAGATTTAGTTCTAATTCTTCTGTAAACAAAACTTCAAAAGATGTAACAAAATGTTGTCTAGTACACTCGAGAAATAAAGCAGTCTAGAGACAAATGTTTATTTTACATAAAAAGTCATCTTTCCTACTCTTCTGATTATTTTAAAGTGCATGGGAAACCAATGCCTTGCTAATCTAGACTACAAAAAAAAAGACGTTTGATGCCAATAATGAAATGGCTTTTAAAAGAACAAAATGTATATAATCTGTCAGGGTTATCATTCATACAATAAATGGAATGCAATTTAATAGGAAAAGCAAGGCTAAAAAACACTATAGCTGTCAATGTTAACAATTTGTTTCTATGTTATACTTTTAAATCAGATAGTAGATCCTGTAAATCCTGAACAAATATACATTAAAGACAGTTAAATCCAGGTCCAGATTTAATTAAATAAGCGCAATTTTAAAAAACATTTTATAATATGGTCTATGTAAATCACTGATGGCCTTTCTTGGTGTCACTAGAACATCACCTAATATTTTATTGTAATTGTAATACAGTTGGCTGTCAGCAATATTATTTTAGTTTATATCAGAAAACACTTTTGCAATTAAAGGGGACCTGCCATCCAGACATAAAAAGCTGTATAATTAAGTCCTTTAATACCTAAAAAGGAAGTTCATCCTTATATGTTATCAATGAACCTATTCTAAGAAACTTTTTATCAACATATTTATTCTACTTTTTTATAATCAGGTTTTGCTTATCTTGCTTTTCAGGCCCTCTCCTACTAATCTATTCTGACTTCCAAGCTGGCTGGTTGCTAGAGTATTTAAGCCTTTGTAAAAAAGAATGAATGTTTCAAAACCAAAAAAATTATATTTTAAAAAACCACAAATATAAAGACTACTTGCTAAATGACTTAGAAAACTGTTAATTTATAACATACAGCATATAAACATACATTTTAAGGTAAAGTAACCCTTTAAGACTTTAAACACAAAAATTCTTACAGGGTCTTCCTATGGCTGCTATCTGGGGCAAGGACAATTTGGGCAACTGCTAATAACCGATGACGGAATCATGTAGGAATTAAATCCTGATACTTCTTAAACAAACAGCATCCTTTGGGATAATTTAAGTGAAAGCAATCAGAGATGTTGTTTTGTACCAGATGAAATCATGTACGCACTTCTTGAGGCCCAATACTTTAGCTATATTATAGAACATGGAAAATACCATGATTTGAAAACAATCTGAAAAGGTCATTAATAAATATTTTTTTCAGGTTATATTATTTTAGGTTTCAGTTTAAATCTTTTTTCATCTCTGACATTCTCTGGCTCAGTAGAAATGTAGGAGTGTTTCCCCCCATGCAAAATTCATCCTTCAGTGGTTTGTGGAAAAGTGTTTTAAGAATAAACCATGTATACAATTGTAGTTAAAGCAGACTGTTGTAATGATATGCAGCTTGTAATTACACTGTCTACTGGTTTTATGTTTTAGTCATATTTTCTCAGTACACTCAGTATTCCATTCCAATTAGTAAACTGACACTGATTTTAGAAGTGTTTCATTCACTTTTTATAATACACCTTTAAGTCTTTAGTAAGGATGGAATAGAATATCAATAAAAGTATATTAATATTTGAAAAATACAATAAATATTACAATCCCAGATTAAAAAAGCAACATTTGTCCCTGATTTCTATGGTTATTTTGATTAAAAACTAATTGTGGTCATGCTAGGAGAATCCCTGTTCCGGTATTTTTCTTTCATTGTTTTTTTCTCTTAAGTTTGGGACAGAGAAGGAGGACAAAGTTTTAGAGAACAAAATATGATTTCCCATTTTAAATACCTCCATCATTTAGTCTAATACAAAGCAATTGTTAAATCAAGTGGGAGATGCAGTGGAAAAGCAATTTAAAAATTGTCAGGACAGAACGTCCAGGCAATAAAAAATAATCTCCCAACATAGAGAGAATATTGTGCAAAATATCTCTGGCATTTCCTCTTCTGCTGGGGTAAAATGTCTTTAAATATATATGAAGTAGCTAGTTTGGCTAGAGATAAGCAGCTATAATGGACTCTATCCCTAAAGGCCAAATTAATTCACATTTCAGTTTTTAGTAGTATCACATAACTAAAACAGAAGGTCAAATAAGTTTAAACAATTCTGTTTCTTTTTAAGTGGTATTAGTCTTATTTTTGAAAGTAATAAACAATGTCCAAAATGTACAATATACCAGCCATTATAATTGACATATTGACACAGAGGTTGTCATCCTTTTATAACTATTTCTGTATTTTTCACAGTTCTAATAATGCTAGTTTTGTTTTCATTTTTAATGAAAAAAATGCTGACAGTGACTTGACAACCTGCAAGGATCCTATCATAAATTCCCCACTCAACCAAAGAATAGAACTGGAATGAAAGGTTGGAAAACCATATAGAACCATTTGACCTAGAACACGTTTAAATGGAACTTTATTAATAATTCTCTTCTACATGCCTCCTACTTGGAAATTGTAGGTATGTAGGCATGCCTAAAGCAAATATTTACTTGAGTAGGGAGGCTGCTTTTGTGCCCATGCCCTCACCCAGCACCAGTACTTACACTCATACCTGTAGAATTAAAGAAATGTATTTATGCTTTAAATTGCCTTGTAAACTAGTTCTATTGGAAGGTGTTTCTTTGGCTCAAACTCAGGGGTCTCTTGATCTTATGAGGAATGGAAATATTATTCAGGCCAGTTATGGACAACCATTACCATAACCCACTGTATTATTACTTCACTATTAAAATGTTTAATCAAACATTCATGATGGTTTTCTCACTGGAGTTTTTGATATATTATCCACGGCACTCCCTCAAGGAAAAAAACAGTTTCAGTTTCATTCATAAAATTAATTAGTTGTATTTACCTGCCAGAAAAAAAGCTTGGTTAAGCAACTATGCCTTATTCATCAACTGACACATTTGAAATGTAGATGTTAATTCTTTAAGTGCTTTCAATAGTTCAGCCATGTGCACACTTATACTTCTGCTTAAAAGACAACTAAGCCAGTAATACAGAACTTTATTTGTGTATACCTACCTATGAAAGAATAGGTATTAGATAGTAGATTTAAATTATTCATTAAAGGTAAATCAACACATATATCCATGTTATTCTTTTATTTCTACCCAAAAGCATTTTGACAAATCTAGTTTAAAGGGCTAGTGTAATTTCTATTGGTCTTAAGAGAATGATTTTTTTTCTTGTAAAGTATGTTGTAATTTCAATTTTATCTTATTAAACCACATATTTTTATTATCTCTTTAAAATTGTTTTTGTAAATTTTTTTATAGAAAAAGAAAATCAAATTATAGTACATATTATCACATTAGTGCAGTTAACAGTTAAAGACGGAAGAAGGAAGGAAGGAAGGCAAAAATAAACAAATAGCAGGTATAAGAGTATTAGTGCTGCAAATATAGAATAAGAATAATATTATAGATCTTCATTGTGTATATAGCCTTAGAAAACAGTTAAATATCGGTTGATATTGAAGTCTAATATTATATTGAACAATGGTAGCATCGTTGTGTAAAGCCTTTAGGCAGTCTCTTCAATATTGATATTAGAAGAGATATTGTCAGATGTGAAATCATTTTTCATTTAGCTGATGAAATTAAAGTTGGTAAGTCTATTTGTAGATCCAAAAAGATAAATCTAGTATCACCAAATGCATTGAAAAGTTAATTATTTCTAATTTGCTGCAACACTTTTTATTGAAGTAATTCGGAGTCTCCCCATAATTACAAAGACCTCATAATTAACACACACTTCAATACTTTTTTTCTTTAGTTACCACAACAATTTTTAAAGAACCTCAGTCAAGTTTACTGTTGTTATAGTTTAAGATCTTTTTTTAGTTTACATACATAAAGGTTAAGCTTGACAAACGCAAATCCTTGACAAACCATGTAGGGTACTTTATTGTTCCAGCCATCTTCAAAGAACTGTGTAACTGGCTTTAAGGTTTGAATATAGTATGAATCAGAAATTGATTGTTCTTTTTATCTACTACACTAAACTATTCCTGTGCCTTTTTCAACCTTTTATGGTGTTATTTTTTTATCTGTGCTCTAGTTCTTATTTGTTGATGTTTACTCCCACATTTAGTAACTTTATGAGTGATTGGCAAGGCTCAAAATTACTCTGTGTTTATTTCACCTGCAATTGTAAGAGCAGGTATTTTGTCCCCCACCAACAAGGCTATTTTTTCCTTATATATTTGCATGGGGCTGAGATAAATTCTTATTGTACTTTTAGTATAAATACCAACAGACAATGTATATTATAATAAGTGACCTATTTAAGAATATTATCATATCATCATAAATACAGTATATCAGTAAACATTTTCTTTCTATGTGCATTTACTATGACCCACCATTTTGTGATGCTGTGTGATCCATTAGAGATCACCTACAGCGCAAAATACAGCTCTAAATGTGACAAAATGCAGTGTAAAAAGACAGCGCTCTGTCCATTCATTGACTGATTTATCTCTTAGAATGTATGGGTGCCTCTGGTTTGTGGGTGAGAACAGTGAACGGCACAAGTTAAGGGCAGCGCTTATTGTTTAAATTGGTTATTGTTTATTTTTGGATTATCTAATGGTACATACTACCAGAAAAATATTAAATAAAAAATAGTTTATTAAGATAAAACAGTGTTTTACAAATTACCCACTTTTTGAAATATATTTTTGTAAAGATTTGCATGTCCATAGGAATAGTTTAATAAATTCCAAAAAATTTGTGATTTTTTAAAAGTCCCATTTTATAAAAAAAAAAAAAAAAAAAAAAGTACACATTTTTCATTATTTTTGCATTCGGAGTTTAGTAAATAACTCCCTAAGAGTGTCAACAATGCTAATTGTCTATGTATTTTCTATGCATTTTCTGGATTTTTACCCCTTAGGTCGTTCTCAGTTGAGTCAGTATTAGAAGTCTAAAAATAAAAATATTTAATCTTATATAAAAAATATCTAGAAAATATCTCAGAAACTGCTAAAATTGTAAAAGTGCTCAGAGAAGCACCAAATAAATTATTTCATGGATGATATAAATCAAATACAACTCTGATCACTTTCAATCAGCATAGTATTTAAAGGAACATTCAGTGTGAAAAAAAACTGTGTAAATAGATAGGCTGTGCAAAATAAAAAAATGTTTCTAATATAGTTAGTTAGCCAAAAATATAATGTATAAAGGCTGGAGTTACTGGATGTTAGCTCAGAGTTAGAGAGCTAAAAAGCAGGAAGTAGTGTTCTGACTGATATTTTAGACATCCAATCACTCCAGCCTTCATACATTACATTTTGGCTAACTAACTATATTAGAAACATTTTTTTATTTTGCACAGCCTATCTATTTAGCCAGTTTTTATTTTTACACTGAACAATTCCTTTAAAGGAGCAAAGGAGTTAAAAATCGTATGTTCCATATAAATGACATTTTATCTTAGAAAGATAAGGAAAAAAAGCATCATTTAAAATAAATTAATTGTTCAAGATTGAAACCACAGTTAATAAATAAAATACAGTTAGGTTCATCAATATTTGGACAACTTTTTTTTCTAATTTTGGTTCTGTATATTAACACAATGAATTTTAAATGATACAACTCAGTTGCAGCTGAACTGCAGACTTTCAGCTTTAATTCAGTGGGTTGAACAAAAAGATTGCATAAAAATGTGAGGAACTAAAGGCTTTTTTTAACACAATCACTTCATTTCAGGGGCTCAAAAGTAATTTCATGGGCAGGTGTGGGTAATTCCTTCGTTATGTCATTATCAATTAAGCAGATAAAAGCCCTGGAGTTGATTTGAGGGGGGGGGGTGCTTGTATGTGGATGATTTTGCTGTGAACAGACAATATGCGATCAAAGGAGCTCTCCATGCAGGTGAAACAAGCCATCTTTAAGCTGCAAAAAAGAAAAAAACCCACGCGAGAAATTGCTTGCTACAATATTAAGAGTGGCAAAATCTATAGTTTGGTACATCCTGTGAAAAAAAGAAAACACTGGTGAACTCAGCAGAAAAAGACCTGGATGTCAACAGAAGACAACAGTGAAATGAAATAAAGATCAACCTCTACCAGAATGATGGGAAGAAAAAAGTATGAAGAAGGCGTTGAACAGCTCATGATCCAAAGCATACCACATCATCTATAAAACATGGCGGAGGCAGTGTGATGGCTTGAGCGTGCATGGCTGCCAGTGGCACTGGGACACTAGTGTTTATCGATGATGTGACACAGGACAGAAGCAGCCGAATGAATTCTGAGGTGTTCAGAGACATACTGTCTGGTCAAATCCAGCTAAATGCAGTTAAATTAAGGCATTTCATAATACAGATGGACAATGACCCAAAACATACAGCCAAAGCAACCCAGGAGTTTATTAAAGCAAAGAAGTGGAATATTCTTGAATGGCCAAGTCAGTCACCTGATCTGAACCCAATTGAGCTGCATTTCACTTGTTGAAGACTAAACTTCGGACAGAAAGGCCCACAAACAAACAACAACTGAAAGCCACTGCCGTAAAAGCCTGGCAGAGCATTAAAAAGGGGGAAACCCAGAATCAGGTGATGTCCCTGAATTCAAGATTTTAGGCTGTCATTGCCAATAAAGGGTTTTCAATTAGAAATAAACATTTTATTTTCAGTTTTTTAATTTGCCCAATTGCTTCTGAGCCCCTGAAAGGAAGTGATTGTCTTAAAAAAGGCTTTAGTTCCTCACATTTTTATGCAATCTTTTTGTTCAACCCACTGAATTAAAGCTAAAAGTCTGCAGTTCAACTGTATCTGAGTTGTTTCATTTAAAATTCATTGTGGTAATGTACAGAACCAAAATTAGAAAAAAGTTGTCAATGTCCAAATATTGATGGATCTAACTGTAAGTGCAAATTAGCTTTTTATCAAAGCACAGATTGTACAAGTTATGTCCTATGAGTTTGCTGTTCTGTGATTATAATTTACTAAGCACATATTGAACATGCTGTAATTGAAAAGTCCTTTTTTTTGTCTTGGAAATATAGAAAAGCTTAGAAAGTATAAAAGCAACCCTCATTAGCATTTGCTGTCTTTGATGGCAAGTAATTAAAGTTCTGAAGACTGACACTTCTTCTAGGAATAATGCATAACAATGATAATTGTAATATCTGAAATTATCTGTGAATTCTTTGAAAACTGTCCAAGAAAATCAGAGACCATTTATCTTTCTAAAGAGGAGCAAAAAAGAACGCAATGTAAGCCCTTGTGTGTGATTTTCTGCCCTAATTAATTACAAAAACTGCTAATTGTGTGTGTGGAAGTAGTAGCAGAAAGCTTTAGTACTTCTGTCTCACCATTATGTCTGAATTAAAACTGTAAAGGTTGTGCACCATTGCTAACAATACTCGTATTTATATCAAAACACTGCTATTTGTTAATATAAGTAGACAAGAACATTATCTGCCAGTATTTCAGTAAAATAGGACTTAATAGAATCAACATACTGTAAAGCAATTCCGAGTAAATGTATTCAAAATATTGGGTCAAAAATCTTTTAAAGAGATTTAATTTGATTTCACAAAAGTGTTTTTCAAATATTTCGTCTTTGGTAAAAAACACCAAACATTGTGCAGAATAATAGGTATTCCTCTAAAGGTTGATATTATTGGTAGGTTCAACAATGTGGTCAGTACTTGGCTACCATTTCAACATCCACTATATAAATTTAAAATATTCACATAGCCTTCACCCACATTCACTGTAGCAACAGTGATTCCCTTTTTTTAAAGGATAAGTAAATAGTGATGGCAAATCTGACCTATTTTGCTTTGCTGAAAATTCGCGAAACTATGAAAAATTCACCAAATGCATTGAAGTCTATAAGCGGCATTTTATTTTTGACGTGCAACAATTTTTTTCACCCAATGGAGTCTAGGGGTGTCTTTTTCATTGCCTTAAAAACCTTAAAACTTCAATAGCTCTGGAACTGAAAAAAATAATGAATGTAAATTGCAATTTTTTTTAAGAAAAGCTCCATTGGGGAAAACCATTACTTCACTGTCCTAGCTGTTGGTATTTTAAAATAATGATGTATGATCAGTGCTTATCTATATGTCATAAACCATAAAGGCCTAGGAGCTAGGGACAAGGAATTTAATACTTTAGAAATTTGCTGTAATTTTCCTTTTTTTAAAAAAAAATTGGACCTTTAAAATGCTCATACTCTAAAATAGTACTGTTCAAGGTGACCCAGTTTCCATAAAACTATTTATTTGTATAGTTCCATGGATTTGAGGTTTTCAGTTTGTATTTATTTTCTTATTTTTGCACTCTGCTCATGATTGCAGTGTAGTGTTAGGTTCAAGTTTACTAAAATTCACTAGCGTGACGTCATTTTCGCACTTCGCAAATTTATTAACAGTGACCCTGGCGAAAATTCGCTAGCGATGTAGATAGCCTAGTGCAACTTCGCACCCTAACGCTGGTGTAGTTGCACTTTTGCGAAGGGGGCAAAACTACGCAAATTTACTAAGATTGCTTTCTTTCTGAATGTTACCTCCTTCGCCAGAGTTTATTTCGCCAGGTGAAGTTCAGTAGAGTAGATAGGAGTTTGGAAAATAAAGTTGAAAAATTTTCTAAGTCCCAAAAATATTAAAAAACGCTGGCGTTTTTTGGGTGATAGGCTGAAAAAGAGCAAAATTTTTTTTAGGGTGCCCACCTCCGCCCCTACATTTGATAACATATGGCACCTTAAACTATACTATGGGCACATGTGTAGGGCATTAGAACACCCCTATATACTTGTATTCACTTTCCCTGGGCTTGTGCATTGTAAGGTATGCGCTGCAGCATACATATCCATTCAAATTTAAATTTGGCGCCATAAGAAAATTAGCCTTCGCTGATCGTAACATCGCCGCTGATCGTAAAATCGCTAGCGAAACTTCACAAACGATTGGTAACTTGTGCGAAACATTGGATTTTCGTGAATTTGCGAATCTACGCCTGGCGAAGTGCGGCGAAGACAGCGCTGGCGGATTTTCGGAGGTAAGTATATTTCCCCCTTAGAATTTAGATTGCTAGTTCATTTTTGGGTGAGACTGAAAAACAAAAAAATATATTTTAATGATAGTTTACATTTACAGACCTGATGCTCATCTGGAAACAAGTGATTTGAAATTAAGTAACATAAGATGATGCCAGTATTTTACTTCAGTGCTTTTTGATTACAGCAGAATCATGCATCCACTAAAACATTGTAAAAGCTGCAAATCCTTCAAGCAAAATTTTGTTTGAAGCTGTGTTCTATTTAGCAATGCTTATATCTGTATTGTAAGTATAAACAGTTTTACTGAAATAGCTATACATCCCCATGGGGCTGCAAAATTTATTGCAAAGCCAGTTCACATTACAAAGAGATCCTGCACTTTAAATGGACGGTTACTTGGTAAGACATGCTGCAATTGTTTCTATAACTAAAATAATGTAAGGACTACAAAAAAAAGAATAATCCTTAATAGTGATGGGCAAATAAATTCTTTTTCAATTTTTTGTCCACAATGCCCCTTGCACCAACTTTTAGTGCATATACCGGCTAGCTACAAATCTTTGCACTATTAGAATCTGTGAGCATTTATGAGTTACCTTTTAATTGACTGAGCCCCAATAGTACCAGCAGAGCATGAGTGATTATTATTAAACTCAATACATGGAAATGGGTGTATTTTGCCACCTACTGAACTGGCCACACTGCTAACAGTTTAGCGCTACTAAACACATAACACCCCCATTTAAGCATGTCGTTTTCAAATAATTTAAATAGCAAAAATCCTTCACCTGAATTCTAAAAAATTGCATTTGCAATTCGTATAATAATATTCTGTTATATTGTAATGATATTCTGCGGCAGTAGAAAAGACAGTTGCCTTGGTTGGAATGGTTCCATTTTTCAAATCCATGTTTGTAAAAGAAACTAATTTATGCAAACTTTATCTTGTCTATACTAGAATTTGAAAAAAATAAAAGAAAATAAGGTATTTTAAGGTCACAGTTGTACATTAGTTCTCATATCAGCAATGTGATTCATTTAAAAGCATTTTATGCAGAAAAAATAGCAAGTCATTGGGTAACCGTTTGGGCAAAGAGCCAGAAATGTGATCTTTAATCTCTGTCTGATCGACACTAATCGCTGGGCTGAAGGTGCCATCCTATGTAGGAAGAATTATTTATTTTCAAAATTTGGGTTATATGTAATTAGATGAGAAAAACAACTAAAGGTTTACAGTATGTGAAAATTCAGAACTGTACTAGGATATACATTATTCTCACCAATATAATCTGCCTAATTTAGAGCAAAGCATGAAATAATTATTTGGTTTTATAATCCCTCATAGACTGAAACTGGGTAAAAACCTCATGTTTTTGTATTATTACTACCTAGAGTACTTTAGTGGAATGAGTACTGTATTTAAGTTGTTTTGCATTTAAATAAATGAAAGGCTATCTACAAATGACCATGCTCACCAGGCTTTTATACAGTGATATATACAGTTGCTATTTCAATGCAATGATTCATCCAGAAGTTATACTTTAAAATACTGTGATGATAATAAAAACGAATATCAATATCATCCTACAATAAACTCCCCAGTCCTGAGGCATGAATTTTAATCTGCCTCAATAAAACTGCCCATTAAAACACCTCTCTATTTTCCTTAGGTCTTTATTATTTTTCCTGTTGTCCACAAATACCACAGCTATGTTTACACTACATTTATCTACTCCATTCTAAGCTGGCTGAGAAGCTTTGTATTGTTCACCTTAATGCCCAATGGGCAGACATATTACTCCTAAATCTTACATTAGCAAGAAGAGTACCAAACACTGAAGGCAACTGAAGTAGGGAGATCCCCTGCATGTTTATTTAGTCACTTGACATCAAGTGACTAAATAAATGTGCAGGGGATCTCCCCGCTACACCTTCCTTCAGTGTTTGGTACTCTTCTTGCTAGAGTAAATTGGGAGAGGTTGCCGACCCCTCCAACTAACATGAGGCATTCAATTTCCGGAGAGACTTGGGGAAAAAGGAAAAATTGTTTGCTACATCCTAAATCTTACAGGCTGGGTTTCTAGATGCTGGTTGTAATATATTTTATTCATTAAACTAGCATGTTGAAACAGAATATGATATATCTTCATAGCAGCAAAACAAACCATTGCTGCTTCGTGGAAAAAACGTTCCATTCCTATAATTATATTTCATCAAAGGATGAACTGGATAATGATTAATGAAAGATTGTTAGGTATCACGACTGACAAATATATTGTTTTTACCAAGATCTGGACGCCCTGGATGTATTATACTAGTATGTAATACTGTCACACTATTGAGAATTTTTTCCCCCAATTGTGTACCTTGTTTCCTACACTGCCTGGGTTATCATGTCGAGTTGAAACCTCTTTGACAATATTTTACTGTTCTTTAGCACTATTCTTGGAGTAAGTGATAAACAAATATGGAGAAATACTCAGCTGTAGACGGTTTTGTTTGTTAGTTAAAATTTTTATTGGTATGTAATATATAAATGGAATGTCATCTCTCCTTGTAACTGATTGTACTGCTGGTGATTCCCTCTGTGTAGGTGAACATCTGTTATCTGCGAAAAATCAGAAACATGGTTACTTCATATCGTACATGGATGTAATATGGTAAACCAATAAAAAAGTTTTGAAAAGAAACAGAATATGATGACGTGATGTGACAAACCTACTGTAGCTGTTTCTGAAATGAGCCTCAACAGAACTCAGTTTTTAGATACGGCAAAAATTATTCATCGTTAAGTCAACAATTGAAAGATCAATCAAATACTGTATGTTCACCCAAAACACACAATGAAACCATCAAAAGTGCAAAATGGACTCTAATAGTTATGGCTTGGAACATTTTGCACACACTATGTGGCTTTCACATAGAATTTGACATTAGAAATGCTTCAAATTGTCGGCAAATGGAAACAGTGTGACTGCGTTTTCAGATAAGAATCACAAGAAAACCACCTCACTTTAAGGCAAAGATCCCATTTAGGTATTTCCACCACCTTTCACATGATCCTCAGCTGAATATTAGGTGGAAATCATGCAGGGCCGGAATTAGGGTAGGCAGAAGAAGCATGTGTTTAGGGTGCAGAAGCAGTTGCCAGGCATGTACCTCTCGTTCCATCTACCCCTTGTTCCCTCACCGCTGGCTGGTTTTAATCTGCACTCTGGGTTGTCGTACATGTGAGGCGGGCAAGTTGGCTGCATGATTGGCCAATTGTGTGCACAAGGTGGGGACAGAGAGTTGGCCTGTCGTGTTGCCTAGGGCACTCGGCTGGATTGGTTCGCCTCTGAAATCATATACTTTCTATAGATGTTAGGTAGAAGCAAACTTTTTATTCTTAATCATGCACTAGCTTTCCCACCAAAATCTGTCTTCTCACAGTGTCATGTTTTATTTGTGGCTGCTTAGAATAGGCTTATTTTAGCAATGATATCACTACATTTACAATGTTATGTTTGTTTTAATTCATATGACTTTATATTTACTTAGTCATCCTATAAAAACGTATCAAATGAGGCAAGCATAGCATTTGTTTACACCTATGCAATTATGTATAATTTGCCCACAATAACGTGGTTACTGGTTTGACTAAACTTGTCGTTTTCACATTATATTCTTTAATATGATGAGAAAAAGGGTGACGCAGTTCTCATCACTTTAACAGATGAAAGACAGATCTACCTTTGTAGTAGAAATAACAATTGATGCAAAGGTGATTCCTTTAGTGCCTAATTGAGTTTACTTCCTGCTCGCCAGGTATAACATTTACATCATAGATTTATTCTTTCTTAGAAAGGAAGTCCTCTCTTTCATCTTTTAATGAACATACATACTGTATTAAAAAAAACTCCTCTTTTCATTAAGTAACAAATTCTATACTGAAATTTTTGGTATTGTTATTTGAAAGCATTTAAATTAGAAAAAATAGTTCTTAATATGTTGCTAACATAATTATCCAATTCCCACACATTATTACTTTTTAAGAGCAAGCTTTGGAGTACATTTTACCATCTTTGCACTCTGATTTTGGCCCATTCCTTCAGGAACATATTCTACAGGTTGTTCAGATTAGCTGTCTGATGCTAGTGCAACTCATATAGTGCTACGGCTTCTCTTGAAGTTTTTTTATGTTTTGTACCATGCATACTTCTTTCGGTATTAAAAAGATACCCAGTCTCTTCTGATGAAATGTATACCCATAGCATGAAGCTACCAGCAGCATAGTGCAAAAATAAGGCCAGTTTTACTGAGAAGGATTTCAAGATTTCAGGGCTGAAATTTTCTTGCTCAGCCAAAAGGTGAGAGCATAGAATATAAATGGCACAATATAAGGCTGATTAATAATGAATGCAGATAATTGCTACATAACAGCACAGAAACCAGTGCAATTAGCATCAGAATGTAAAAATCAGTCCTGTAGCATTGGCTTATATTATATACAAACCTCATTTTCTACTCATTTGTGTTGATCCCTAGGCTTAGCTTCTCAACAGCTGCTCAGAGCCCACCGAGCATGTCAGTGATGCAGACACTTTTCAAAATGGTGACCCCCTGTGAAAAGTTTGAAATCCTGGATCATATATATAAATATATATGCACATACTGGAAGCACTCACGGATATAGAGCAAGTTCCTTATTAGAGCTTCCTCCTGCTCTCCCCAACTTAGAACTGCCAGCTTCCGGCGCCTGAATTTATAGGCTTCCGGTGCCGGAATTTGTAGACTTCCCTGCCCCTTTTGTGACATAACTTCAGGGCGGGCGCGGGTGTATAAATAAAGGGGAGTAGCGGGCCCGGGTCGGATGCGGGTAGGGAGCGGGTGGGTTAGGGTCAGGTGCGGGTCGAGAAATTCTCGACCCGCACATTACTATCCATCACATCTGAATATCTGGATGTGGGGGACCATGTGAAGCTTTAATAAACAATCTTTCTCTGTATCTGTGAGTTCTTCCAGTATGTCAGTGTGTGCATCTGTTTGAATGAATTTAGAATCACTTGGAACTCGTTTGAAATATGGTGAGTGTTGGTATTTACAAGAAAAGAATCACATCACAATTGCAATGTTTCAGGCACTGTTTGCCCTTTATCAAGCTATGTTAAATACAACTCCCTTTATCAATTGGATGGTGTCTTTGGAAGAGATCATGCTAAATAAAGATAAAAGCACGTATGGTCTTTCTCCCCCCAAAGATAACACTTTATCTTTTCACTTAGGATAGGACTGACGCATGGACACTGCCTTGACAGGGCGCATCAGCTTATGTATGCTTTGTACAAACTTTGTAACTAAAAGTGTCTTTTTTTAAGAAAGCTACAGTTCAGTTGGGCAAGAATATTTTTTCAGGGGGTTATATATTTAGAGTGTTGGGGCTAACTTGTTTAGTATGTAAATTAAGTCTTGCCCACGTGTACCCAATAAGAAAGGTGAGGAGTGGCATTTCAGCTTGTTTTAAAAAACTATATATATACATATATATATATGCAAATTGTGAGACTGCTGCACACACTTAAAAGTAAATAATGCCCTGGTGCCAATAGAATATTTATATATTAACTAGAAAAAAGAGAGCTGTTGCAGGGGCTTTGTGAAAAAGTAAAAAATGTTTTATTTAGATCAACGTTTCGACCCTCACTGGGATCTTTATCAAGATATATATAACTTGGGTAGTATTAATGGGTACAGTGTACAGAAGTGAAGTTTAGTTGGGCAACAAAGTTTTTATGATGAGTAGACAATTACATGACGGGGAGATGAATACCCATGAGCCATTTTATTAGACCTTTTTCTAATTTTTTAACATTTATGTAAGACAGTTCACAGAATTCTCTTGCACCGAGTGATCTGTTAAGTGAAGGATACAATGTTACGAGCTAACAGATATAAGAATGTTACATATTGTTTTGTTTTTAGCTTCACTTACCACTATGATACTTTAGGAATTATTCCGTTTGAAGTATATATGGGTAAATTTTAACTTATTATGGACTATAAACTGCAATAGGCAGAGTGTTATTTAAATCATAGTCGCTTACCATATGACGACACGGACCAGTAACCTTGCTGTTTTTCCCGCCAGTATGTGTATTTAAACAACTTTTTCTGTTCGGTACTTTAAGAAAGGCTCTGGAAGGGCCAAAACGTTAGTCCATAGTTCTTCAATAAATTATTATTTGTTTTTTTAAGACCTGTGAGTGCTGATCATAAAAGGTGACATAGCAGTTATTTCAATCCTGTATAAGTAAAAATATTTTCTCTGATAAAAAAACACTGCAGTATGGTGCTATCAGTTTTGCTGTGTTCAGCCATCTTTAACCTGTCTTAACAAAGCTCTACCTGGTCCAGTATGACCTACCCCCAAAAAACCTACATGTATAGCTGTTTTTTTTTTTTTAAATAAGAAATTTAACTTCTGGATATAATACAGAATTAACAAAACTACGGACATAAAGATTTTTTTTTAAAAAAAGTAAAGAGTAAAGATTTTTTTTTTAAAGATTTAAGTTGCCAAACTTTTCCACACACGGAAAAAAAAGATTGACGATGTTCTCAAGCCCAAAACCCTGAATGACTTCATTAACTGATGCAGGGTTTACTTAAAGCTTGCATAATCTTAAATAAGCATTTAGTGCTTTTTCATTTCTGGTGTTAGTGGCCCATTTAAGGTGGAAAACCATAGGAATGACTAGCCTAGAGTAAATGTATTTTGGCCACAGACAAGGATGGCAAATGAATCCAATGATTTAGGCCCCTGTTCAGGAGAAATAATGTGTTATAAAGCTAGACTGGCAGACCAGCAGAGCTGAGTGCCACCTGCTGGGAATACTTGGAGGATACTTTTTTTTTTTCAAACTGGCATTTATGACAAAGGTTGAAACTACAAAGCTGATATAACTGAATGGCTGTCTGCATGCTGAACACCAGCATTCATTAGGCCTCTGTACGGTGTGTATCGCTAAAGCATGCAGTGCCTGAAAGCTTTTATATTTAATCACATTAGCTGTTTACTCTACAAACATAGCAGTCACTCTGTTAGATAAATCCTGTAAATCCAAGCTGATGAGAAAATACTATACAGAGTATTGTGATTTTGTCCAATAGACCTGAAATTTGTCTTGCTCTTCTCTGGCTCATAAATGTAATTGGTGCAGAGAACACAGCTTTAACACATGAATGGAAAATGCAGCATAGTTCAGTTTACTGAGAATTTAGCAAATCTTTGAAATGCAGACCACTTTGACAGACCTGTCCTTGCTTGTACATATCACATGTCCAACATTTCTTAGCTGAACAAGCAAATCAGTTCATGTTTTTTTTCCCCTAAGTAAATTTTGTTCCAGTAGCTCAGTGCTAACAGATATTTTTCTAGTTTCCCATCTGACCAGCTTATATCATAAGCTTATATCATAAACTGACTTATATATGCTTGTTGTCAGATTTATTCAAATATTATGAGAATGAACACAATTTATTAATAGTTAAAGGGGTGGGTCACCTTCAAACAACTCGTTGTTTTCAGATAGATCACCAGAAATAACGACTTTTTCCAATGACTTTCTATTTTCTTTTTGTGTGACCATTTTTCTAATATTGAAGTGTAAAGTGTAATTTTTCAACTTCTGAAGCAGCTGTGGGAGGGGGGTTCGCCGAACCTGTAAACTGTTCTAAAGTGATACATTTAGTTGATACATTTCTTATGTTTGTCCCTGCAGAAGCTCTGGGTTTCATTACAGGCAGCTGTTAGAATTGATACAATAGTTGCTAGTGCTCCAGAGATGCTGCTGAGAAATGTATCAACTAAATGTTGCAAAATTGTAAAGGTTTGGAGTCTGTACCTCAATTACTGAGCTGCCAGACAAACACCAGAGATGGGAACATTCAACTTTAAACTTAGATTTTGGAAAAACAGTTAAAAAGAAATAATGGATGTAATCGAAAAAAGTCTTTATTTTGGGGTAACAATCTAAAAACAACTGAATTGAAAAAAAGTGTTTGGAAGGTGAACAACCCCTTAACAGAAATATAAAAAAAAAATAAAACAATCATTTACTCTTAAATCCCAGCATGCCAGATCTGAAATAGCTTTATTTTTAAAATCTTCTATATCATTTAAAGGAGAAAATAAACCCTAAAAAATTAATATGGCTAAAAATGCCATATTTTATATAATGAACTTTTTGCACCAGCCTAAAGTTTCAGTTTGTCAATAGCAGCAATGATCCAGGACTTCGAACTTGTCACAGGGGGACACCATATTGGAAAGTGTCTGCAACACTCACATGATCAGTAGGCTTTGAGCAGCCGTTGAGAAGAAAAGCTTAGGGGTCATCACAAATTATCAAGCAGAAAATCAGGTTGGCCTGTAAGATAAGCTGAGGCTAAAAGACTGAATATTACATTCTGATGCTAGTTGAACTGGTGTATGCGCTGCCATGTAGTAATTATCTGTATTAATTACTTTTCTGCCTTTTATTGTGACATTTATATTCAATGTGTACTGTATATTGTGAGTTGGTCCCTAAGCTCAGTAAGTGAAAGCAGTACAGAGTATGTGCAGTGAATGAGCAAAAAAGAAGATGGAGACTTACTGGGGCATCTTTGGAGGAACAGATCCCCCCTGCTAGAGGGCTGTGGTTGCCTTGGGCTGGTACAGAAGCCCAAAACACTATGTACAAAATGTACTTCTTTAATAAAGCTTTAGTTCTCTTTAAAGAAAACAAGGTTTCCATTATTAAGAGCATGACATATAATGGAACTGAGATTTTCTTAAGTCTTAAGTGAGGGTGACCCCATGAAGAAAATAGTATTAATAATAAACCCAGTAGGTTCAAATGTGGTATTAATTTAGAATAAAATATAGGGTGACCACAGCCACCAACAGGAAACATTTTTATTGCCTAGTGCCTGCAGTTAAATATAAACAGATTACAGCATATACTGGGGGTTTGTGATTTGAGGGTTATATGAGGGATGAGGGGCAGATAGATGAATAATTCAAACATATTTACTACCATACACACAGACAATATTTGTATATTTAAAAAACAACTCAAAAACATAATTAAAAAAATGTTTGACTTAAATCAAATTGGGTCACCTTCCAAAGTGAAGTTGCCAAGAGCAGATAATCCACATGGCCCTTACTTACAGGTGTTAGAGGAATACAGGGCCGCATGTGAACCTATCAAATTTTATCAATATTGTCACATGGTATAAATGCTGTTTCACTGATGCTGTGCCAACAAGGAGTGAGTGCCCAAACTGACATATTTCGCTTCATAGGCAGCAAATATTTATAATTTCAGCAACTTCTCATGGTGTTTAATCAACATTTCTAATTTAATAGCAATGTCACACAGGAATGTGAAGTATTTGAATAAAGGAATAAAAGTCAAATTGGAATGTAAGGAATTTTTATCATGTTGCAAAATAAGAAGGTTTTTTATTTATTATTATAATGGGCAAAATTGCCTTCAAGATTCAGCATTGCTACTTTGTCAATGTGACTGGAAGAGTAACAAAAAGTAGAGCAATGCTTTCTGTGGCATCTCACAAAAATAACTATAGAATGAGTCTGAGGCTCACTTCATAGCTGCATTGATGGTTCAGCTCAATCTAGTCAGTTGCTGACTCCGGATATCATCCATAAAGCTTTAATAAAAATGAATGTAAACAAGGCTCCAGGGCCTGATAGCATACACCCCCGGGTTCTAAGAGAGTTTAGTTCTGATTTTCTCGGATTCGCTTTTATCTGGTATGGTACCTATGGATTGTAGAAAATCTGAGGTCATTCCAATATTTGCAAAGGAATTACGATCTCAGCCTGGCAATTATAGGCCAGTAAGTTTGACAACTGTGGTGGGCAAATTATTTGAAGGCTTTTTAAGGGATCACATTCAAAATTTTGTCCTGGTGAATGCCATTATGAGCAGCAATGCATGGTTTTATGAAGGATAGGTCATGTCAGACAAATTTGATTGCTTTTTATGATGAGGTAAGTAGGATGATGGACAGTGTTGGGGGGGCAGTAGATGTGATCTATTTGGATTTTGCCAAAACATTTGATACCGTGCCCCACAAACGACTGTTTTCTAAACTAAGGTCTGTTGAAGTCGTTTGTACATGGATAGGAAACTGGCTACATGATTGGGTACAGAGGGTGGTTGTTAATGGTACATTCTCTACTTGGAGTAAGGTTCTTAGTGGGGTCTCTCTGGGCTTGGTATTGGGTCCACTTTTATTTAACTTGTTTATTAATGACTTAGGGGAGGGTATTGAAAGTAATGTATCAGTGATTGCAGATGACACAAAACTATCCAGCCCAATAAAGTGGCAAATGAGATTCAATGTTGATTCAATGTTGATAAATGGAAAGTCATGCACCTGGGATGTAAAAATATCCAAGCCATTTATCCCCTTAATGGGACTGCACTAGGCAAATTCATTATGGAAAAGGACCTTGGAGTCCTTGTAGGCAAATAAGCTCTTGAGCTGTATTAAAAGGGGCATTGTTTCATGGCAGGAAGCGGTCATTCTTCCACTTTATAGAGCACTAGTAAGGCCCTCAATCACTCAAACAGGACATTATTATATAAAAAGGGCAGTTGCGCCCGAAACATGTTGTGTGTGGATTAAAATAAAATTTGGCACATTTGCAGTTATCCTGCGATTTGGTCCTTTGTTCCAGACTACAGATATTGGATTGATATTTTAGGTGCTTGGACGGAGCACCATAGGAACAGTAATATGATCCACTGCAATCCTCCGTGTGTATCAATCACATTATTGAGGACATTATTATATTAGAGAAGGTACATAGAAGAGCAAATAAGCTGGTAAAAGGTATGGAAAATCTTAGCTATGAACAAAGACTAGCCAAAGTGGGTATGTTCACACTGGAGAAGAGGTGTTTAAGGGGTGAAATGATAACTCCTTAATATAATAATCTCTCTAATACTTTATTTACCAGTAGGTCTTTCCAGCTGACACAAGGTCACCCATTCCATTTAGAAGAAAAGAGGTTCTGCCTAAATATTCGGAAGGGGTTTTTTACAGTGAGACCTGTGAAGATCTGGAATTCTCTTCCTGAATCAAGTGTACTGATACATTAGATAGCTTTAAGAAGGGGTTGGATGGTTTTTTAGCAAGAGAGGGAATACAGGATTATGGAAGATAGCTCATAGTACAAGTTGATCCAGGGACTAGTCCGATTGCCATTTTTCCCCCTCTGAGGCAAATAGGAGAGGCTTCAGATGGGTTTTTTTCGCCTTCCTCTGGATCAACTGGCAGTTGGGCAGGTTAAAAAAAGTTAAAAGTTAGAACTTGATGGACATGTGTCTTTTTTCAATCTAACTTACTATGGTACTATGTATGTAATGTAAGAATTAAAACTAGGGAAAACACATTTTCATATTATTAGGATCAAAACTCTAGAGAATAAAAGTGTGACAATATCTAAAGATGGTAAAAAATATTATTACCCCAGTGGCCAGAAGCTCAGGGATCAAGGCATAATGCCCACAACTCCCTGCTGATTAGCAGAAGGGGTTTAGCAAAAAGCGATTAAAAAAATGTTGATAACTGTAAAGTCATGCACCTGGAATGAAAAACTATGCAAGCCACTTATACCCTTAAGGTCTACACTACACAAATCCATTATGCAAAAGGACATTGGAGTCCTTGTAGATAAACTTGGCTGTATCAAGCAATGCCAGTCAGCAGCATCAAGTGCAGGGGTAGGCAACCCACGGCACCAGGAGCATCATGTGGCTCTTCATCCTGCTTGCTGTGGCTCGGTCTTGCGGCTTCACATCGTCTATACAGCCCTTTCACCTGCTGGCGGTTTCTTGAGTGTGCGACCGGGGTAAGCTAATGGTTAGCTTACCACGGTTGCACACTCTGGAAGCCACCAGAAGGTGTGAGGGCTGTATAGACCTCCCAGTGAGTGACAGGCAAGACCGAGCTGCAGCAAGATGATTCATCATGGTCCTTACCATGGTCACACAATTAAGACAAGGGAGGGAAGATCAGCATGGAGCTTCAGAAACAGAAGTCACATTAAACAGATGAGAACATTTATTTCAAAGTAGGACTACACATACACATTGCACTTCTGTTTGTTGTATTCTGTTTTAACAGTTAAAATTAAAAAAAGGTTAAAACTTTTTAAAGTTTATAAGCTGTGTTATGTTTTGCGGCTCAAGACTATTTTTCTTTAGTGGAAGAGGGGGTAAAATGGCTCTTTTGATAGTAAAGGTTGCTGACTCCTGATCAAGGGCAAATAAAGTCTTGAGCTGTATTAAAAGGAGCATAGATTCAAGGGAGGGTGGTTATTCTTCCAAGAACAGATAACCGGAAATGCCCCATCTAGAATACGCCGTACAGTTTTGGTCTCCAATGCTCAAATGGGACATTTTTGAATCAGGGAGGGTCCAGAGAATCACAACTAAGCTGGTAAAAGGTATGGAAAATCTAAGCTATGAGGAAAGACAGGCCAAGTTGGGTTTGTTCAAACTGGGGAAGAGGCGCTTGAGGGGTGATGTCTTGCAATCTATATATAATCTATATCTATATATATTTATACATGTCCTGTCAGGTGTGGGAACAATATTTTTGTGTGGCTATTGTATTTATAAATTTCTAAAACACTTGAAGCTGAAATCCTGGCTAAATGTATAGGCTTACCACTTGGGTCCGGGTGTTCATGTCCCAGACTTTCAGCAAAGCAGAGTCATTCATGGAAAATTACAGTTGTAGGTAGGCACCATTCCGCAACATCCAAAAGTAGAACCAAGGAGCCCAATGTTCAGATAATACAAAAATATTTATTTTACATTATGTATAAAAGATAATAGCCTTACATGTTTCGTGTCATCAAGAGACACTTAATCATAGGTTAACTTTTTTTAGACACCCGCACCTTGTTTGTCTTTTAATTTGTTTTAACCTAGATTTGGGGCATGG
The DNA here is from genome assembly GCF_017654675.1 of Xenopus laevis. NCBI lineage: Eukaryota > Metazoa > Chordata > Amphibia > Anura > Pipidae > Xenopus > Xenopus laevis. The sequence continues at coordinate 35,837,811 of NC_054378.1, read as the reverse complement.
TTGTTAATAAATACTGCCTTTTTAAACTACTTGGATCTTGTTCAATTCAATTCATTGATAGAGCCCTGGAGGTTAAGTCCCTTTTTTCCTATTTTTGATATTTAACTTTGTTATTTGTGGACACTCCTTGGACTCTTTTCAATGACTATAATAATAATTATCTACTGTCTGGCTTGTTTATTTTTTAAGTGATAGTGAAAAATTGCTGTTTTGGGATTCTCTACTTTAAGAATGGTAGCACTAGTTCCATCTTTAATATAAACATTGGGCTCTTGGGCTCTACTTTTGGATGGTCCGGAATGGTGACTGCCTACAGCTATAATTTTCCATATTGTATACATCAGATAGATGTATTTTTCTTGGACCACTTAATTGTTTTGCATTTGTAGAATTGGATATGCCCTTTACTGTACATATTTAAATATTAGCTCCCTTCTTGTGTGTAGTCTTAGTCATATCCAACGGGTACATAGGTACTGATAAGTATAAACAAAATAGTCTAGTTTCATTGTGACACCTGACCTATTATTGAGTTCATTTTGAGCTTGGTGTGTGGCTTATTTTAATATGTGTTTGTTTTAAATATATATTTTTGTCTATGAGGAATAAATAAAGGCATTTGGTATTTTCTGTACCTTGTCTAGGGAGTTATTTACTAAACATTTTTCTGGCCGGAGATTTAAAGGGGAAAAACTTTTTGTGATTTACTTAACCCCGGTGCTGTTAATAGTCAGAATAAAAAAGTACTCCATCTCAAACCTACCAAGGTCACCTAGAAGTTAATGGCAGATGCAGGGCCAGATTTACATAGTAGGCACCCCTATGCCCACTGAAGTTCATTGACTTGTCCCCTGCCTTTTATTCACTCAAATTTTCATCATTGGGACCGGAGCAATGGGGATTGGTGCACGAGAAATTAAAAACACTATTTTATCTTCTGTGCATCCCCAGTGTTTCTGGACCAAAGTGGGTGTGGTTGGGCAGCATGCCACCCTCTAAAATCTTGCAGCCCTAGGCCCAGGTCTTGGTGGCCTTTCCACAAATCAGGGCCTGGGCAGATGTACCATTTACAATAGGAAGATATTGTGATCTGTGATGGGTTTCATACAATAATCCAATTGATTTGTGTTTTTTGGGTGATAATCCAGAAAAATATGAGTTTTAAGTGGTCAAATCTGCAATTCACGATTCAATTTTCCCACACCCGATTTTTTCAAGTAAATTTATTGATAAATAAAGTAAAAATGTGCACGGTAGTTTGGTCAAAGTGGTTTTAATAAAATAGTGAGAAATTTTCAGATAGCTCCTTGTATTTAGGGGTATTTAGGGGTTTCTTCTGTTCTTGTATTTATATGTTATTTATTGTCCTATGGAGCTTCCAGAAATTTGGGTTCATTTGAGATGAGGACTTTCGGTTTATTGAGTGCATCTTGAATGCATCTGAGTATTGAGTACATCTTAAGGCCTGCTTAGTTCTCCACTGATTTTTAACTTTGTCTAAAGGGAAAATAAAGTGTGATGTATAGTGATCTTGGGACAGAAAACTCCTAAATGTGAAATGTGGTAAATTTGATTGTCACTAGTTCCACTGCTTGATGAACTCTTTTGAGTAAGATGGCATGCATAGAATCATGTTCTCTGGCCCCTTCTCCTTCATAATTTACTACCAACCTTGAACTGGGAAATTAATCAGTGTCTCCTTACCAGATCAAACAACATTATGCAAGTAAGAAAGCTTAGAATGTTATGTGTCTGTAGTGAAAACAGGTTAGAATTATGTTACAAACCATTCAACGCTTATAAATGCAAAGATATGCATATGGGGAACCAAAAGAATCATGCCACTCACACCACAGGCCATTCAAACTTAATACTTCACGGATAAGAATTTGTGATGAATTGCAAATGATAAATACTGCATTCATATTAAAAGGCTAATAGTATCATATACAGAACTTATACAATACCGCCTTTCTAAAAGAAAAGAAATATATATACTGTACATATATATTTTTTCCCTAAGCATTGTAAGTCTTCTCTCGCTTCCAGTGTTGTTTTCCGTTAAAGAATTGGAGACATTTCACATACAAACTACAAAATAAATACAGGTATCAAAAGTTATAAGTATAGGATAACATGTTGTTTGATCTAAACGGAAAAAAGGTGCCCACGAGGGTTATGTGTTCTATACACAAAAAGAAAGGTGAACAGAAATTACTCTCCAGGGACCTTTTCCAACACAGGTTTGCACAAAGAACAAAAGGTCATTAATTAACACTGGAAGAAAACGGTTTTCAGCTTCAGAGATAGAAAGATGTAGTAATCATAAAAGCAGTAAATGTATGTAATTTATTGCCAGAAGAGGCTTGCTGGAGGATAATTTGCTTGTAAAGGCATTTAATAAAAGAGTTTGTGCAGTTCTGCAATAATTTCAAACAGAAAACACGGATTAATAAAATGTAGGTATTGCGTTAAAAATTACATTCATGTGACTCTGTGGGGGTTATTTACTAAAACTCGAAAAAAAATCGGATTAAAAAAACTTGCATTTTTTCGAGTTTACTGAAAAAAAATGAGTTTGAAATGGAATCGTATAACTTTATTGATTACCACTCGAAAACTCGAATTTTTAGAGTGAAAACTGGCATCAAACACCACAAAACTTCCGAAATTTGTGAAGGTTAAAAACATCTTCAAATGGTAAAAGAAACAGCTGATATTGACTTTTATCTGAAAAAGATTTTAGCTGGTGCATTTTTGGTTTCAGACTTTTAGCTAAAAGACTTGATTAGAAAAAATAAAGTGTGCGTGTTGGAAGATGGGAGGTGATTATGTTGTCTGGATTGGCATCAGGGAAATGGATTATTTTAAGATGATTGCACAAAGCGTATATTCTCCACCTGCATACTATGTTTTAGCCAGCCAACCATTTTCAGGCAGAAAAGCACCAGGGCCAACAATATCACATACCTCTATTGAATGGGAGGCAATAGCGTTGGTTTGAGCTGACATATGCAGGCAGAATATGTGCTCCATGTGCCATAGCTGTAGGGCTAAAATAAATGAGGATGTTGTATCCAAAACTGGCATTCTTAGTGGCTTCATTTTGATTATAATATTTTAAGGAGCTGCAGATTGATAAATTGATTTAATTTGAATCCACATCAAATTCCATTCCTCAGGTTACAGTTAAATGGGAAGCTTTCAGATATTGAGAGTGGTAACTAATATTACAGTGCTGAAAATGTTTACACCCCAGGATGTATTTCTCCCAACATTCTACTTTAAAAAAGGAGACGATTGATGAACACCTGATATTGTAATGGACATGCATCAATACAGCTCTCCATAATAAGTTTGTCATTATTGGCCTTATTTAATGTATAATACAGAGAAGAATTTGTGTGAGGTTCTGGTGCCTGAAAGATCCATCCTAGTGACATTTGTTTAGTTTCATTTTCAATAAAGGAAAACCATACCCCCCACAGACACACACACATAGGTCTCTATAAAAATATATTGCATAAAACAGCTCATATAAAAAAACAGTGTTGGACTGGCTCACCGGGACACTAGGAAAACTTTTTTTTCTAACCATTTTGCCAATTTCATGGTCATTCCCTATTTCTTTATTGGAAAAAAGAGACACTATTGGAGAAACAGAGTATAGTAAGTAAATATTGAAGACTAGGAGTATAAAGAGGTTGAGTGAGGAGAGGAGGAATAATAGTTTGTAAAGTGGGCCCACGGTCTAAGATTTTCTTGTTGGCCCACGGTCTAAGGTTTTTTGGTGGGCCCCTGCATCCCAGTCCTACAGTGTGTAAAACCCTGCTTCATCTAAATAAACCATTTTCACAATAAAATACTTGTTTATAGTATGTGCCATTGGGTAATCCCAACTAGAAATTTTAAAATTTTAAAAAATAAGGCCCCCCCGGGATACTACAATTCACGGTGCACACAAACAAACCATACATGTTAGGTCACATGAGTCAATTAACAGACAAAGTTCCATCTTTTGCTTTCACATTTCTCCCTTTTACAGTTAGAGCTGTAGTATTTCTGGTCAGGTGTTCTCTGAGGCAGCACAGAGACCATCACAAAATGTTGGTTCAAGGCAAGAGATGTAAAAGGGCAATATTTAATTAAATATATATACCAGTTTGGTAAGATTCTTTAATATGCCACTTCATTTAATATAAACTATCTGTTGCTTTAGTATTTATTTTGGGGGTATAATTTTCCTTGAAGAGTAAGGTATACATTCTCAGGGCCGATACCACACCCACACTGATCTGCAACCTCAGCTGCCTCCACCACTCCACCCCCTTCTGTGCTTTGAGCTGGCTTGGGGAGCAGGTGTGCAAAGCCAACTGGGCACCCAAGGCAACCTGGCTGGCCAGCACCTTGCCCCCCTCTTCGTGCGCATGTGTTACCCAGCAGAGCAGACAATAACAGCCATGGGGACAAGGGCTGGAATGGGGGTAGGCAGCAAAAGAGGTACATGCCTGGCGCCCCTCTTCCACTGTGTCCTAGACATGCGCGATGCGCCCTAGGCATGCGCCTATTATACCTACCCCTAGTTACAGCCCTGGAGCACGGTGTGACAGGGAGAATGGTGGGTCACTGTGGGCTCCTCTTTCCACCAGGTCCCCATGCAATTGTGGTGCCTGCTGTATTGTTAGTTATGCCCCTTGGTATGCCAATGATGTACAAACATCTGATGCTGGCCTTCACAATTATGTACAAACCATTTTTAACTTTTAATGAAGAATTTAATTTAAAGAAGAATGCCTGTGAGCAATCTCATAATGATTAAGCACCATATTTATTTACACAAAGTGTGAATTGGTGCCAGCTAAAACGCTTAAGATTTTGACAGACTTTTGTGTTGCTTGTAAATAGCCTCTGTGTGACCGTAGGATAATGATTGGAACTTTTAGTCCTCTAACTATGCAATATGCATTTTTATTTTGGCTAGTAGTGTAACAAACAGTTAATTAGGTCTATCCATTTTGTTTGCATATAGAAAGGAAACAAAAAATTTGCAGGCTACTAAATCATGTTGGATCCCAAATGTTCTGCTCTTACCAGAGAAAAAAAACTGAATATAGCCATTTCAATCAAATTAATTAAAGGAAATAATGATACTAATTCTGTCTGGTTTCTTTTTATAAATTAGCTTGGTTTTAACAGCACTGTTAAACCTTATTTTAAAGGAGTGTATACATAGTTTATAAAGTGTCCTCAATAGACCCTCACTAATGAAGGCCTACAATGCGACATTGTAACTTTAACTACTGATGCTTAGAATCAAGGAAAACTGACCTTGAAATGGAAGAAATAGCTACCAAAAACATCACATTTGTAGTGGTACATAGCATTTGGAATACACAAACATTTTGAGGCTAAAAGCCAATGCTTTGCTTGCCATAGTGTGCATTTATTCAGATATCCCATAATAGTAGTGTGGTAACAGCACTATAGTTAAAATGAGGCACATGTAATTACTGCTTACCTTGCATTTCTGGTCTAGGTCACAAACTTAACATTCCATTAAAATAGCCCATGTATGTAATTTAGAACTTGTTGGGTTCCATTCAAAGCACAAAGACTAAAAACAAAATTCAGAACACAAAAAAAGACAAAAATCTCAATGTTTCTTAAAGTGTTTCTCCCACATTAATATGAGCAATAAATGTTAATAATTTCCTTTTTCATTTATAAAATAGAAAGGTTACAAACTTCTCACAAATTTAAAGCAATGGCGCACATACACGTACCCTTCCTTACTTATATTTATCCTAGCTAAATTCAGGGGTAGTTCAGCAACATTCAGTATAAAGGACCTCTAATTCCACAAGATTAAAACTCAGTAATCCCATGCAAATTATATGTACTACATCAAATATATAATGGTTTTAAAAATATTTTAACAAACAAAATATAGTCCTCTGCAAAAATCCATGAGTATAATAAAGGATCTTTAGACATTTTGTAAAAAAACCAATTACAAATGTCAATAAAGTCCTGTTATTGCTAGTACATCACTTTTTTTCTTTTGATTTAGTCTTAATGCCAGCATTTTTCTATTCAGTTATACAGGGACTAAAATTTACCTGAAATTTTCCTGCTAAAGTTAAAACTAAGTAAATAGCTATTTTCTACACCCCCAAAGGATCACCTTGGTATAAATCAGGAATCAATGCATTATATCTGTTTGTATTATTTGGTCACAGCCTAGTTATACCTAAACTGTACAATTTAAAAACATTTAGTAGTGAGAAGAAATGCAAGTCGCAATATTAAGGGTTAGGGTTTTATTCATCTAAAATTATAAATCCTGAAAATATTGACAGTCTTAATCTGAATCCGAGATTTTGAACAACCCCATATATTAGTTTAAAGAAGCAGTGATAGGATTTTATAGTAGCAGCAACTGTTTTATATAGAAGTATAAGGTTGATAGCACATGGGGCACATTTCACCATCAATTGGCAGGTTTGATCATCACACAAGCACCTAAGAGTTTGCACGTCTGGTCTGATTTTGGAAACAGGTAGGGTCACAGTTTAAAATCCACCAGAGAGATTTCATGGTAGATTCACATTGCCAATGGAAAACACAAACATATAGGGGCAAGTTTACTTAGGTTTGAATTTTTGCTTCGGAAAGCTTTGCCATACTTCACGCAACTACATCAGATGTTAATTAGTCACGTCTACGCGTATTCATCAAAATGCAAGCTTCAAATTGTTAAAAAAAGTGTAAATAACATACATTTAACAGTTACAACTTTTAAACACAGTCCCACGTTAGAATATGAAAAAACACCAGTGTTTTTTCTGTTTTTGTGACTTTTTTTTGAATATAGTAGATGATGTCACTGACATAGTAATGTTGAAGATGTCGCTTCATCTTAACAATTCACCAGGTAGAACCAAGTGAAGTAGACTTTGGCAAAAAAGTTAACGTATTGGAATGTTTACACTTTGATAAATTTGAGGATTAATGGTCTTTAGCCTGAGCAAAAATTAAACTGGCAAAACAGTGTGAAAGATCTCAAGCACTGAAGTTTTCGTTAGCAAATTGTCCTCTTAGCCATTTAGTAAATAGGCAATGCCATGCCGAATTATCTTTTTGGTAAATTTTCGCTAAAACTCCCACAATTTGGCCCTTTAGTAAATGTGCCCCAAAGAAAGAATTCAAGGTTGCTCAGGAAACACAAAGTCAGGAGAAGAAATCAGGTCGATGTCAAGACTGTCAACAAAAACTAGAGGTCATGACACAGTCTGGTTACAATATACAGCAAATTTGCAGAAAACATATTTAGGTCATTACTAAATGCAAAACAGTGTTTTGTTTATATCATAACTGCATACATCAATTGACGCTATATTGGTGTATGCAGAAATGCTTAAGTGTATCCACACTCCTAGGACTTTTATTAAACCTCTAAATTTTCTAGTCAATTTTTTTAAATGGGAAAACTGGAATTTTTGCAGGACAAAAAAAAAACTTTTGTCTAGCTTTATTATGCTCTGAAGCTGCTAAAAAATTGAATCCGAAAATACTCCTGCTAAAACCCGTCAAAATCATGTACAGTAGATGTCAATGGCAGATAGTCCTTAGAACATGTTTTTTACCTTCAGGATTCGCCATAGTTACAGGCATCAACGTGAAAAAGTCATACGATTCAAGCGGCAAATCAAAAAGGTTGTACAATTCAAATTGATTATTTTGTCTGAATGTTTTTTCACACCAATTTTTTCGAGAATAATTATTGATAAATTAAAGGGATTCAGGTTTGGGAGAATTTTGTTTTAAATTATAGTGAGAAAAAAACAAATTTTATTAAACCCACTAAATACCCATCTATAGATGTCAGAAAGTGTTAAACCCTTAAAGGGTAATGATAGATTTAAAGAAGAGAAAAAGATAACTGGGATATAGGTGCCAACCAGTAATTAAGGTGTATAGAGAAACTATGCAGGAAGAGTTACAGTAAAACTATTTAAAGTGGAGGTCCTTAGATATTGAATTTGCAGATATTTATGTGAAATCAGAAATCAGTTACCAAGTTTTTTTTCTCACCGTCATGTGTTAATACAGTACATTTCACATCAGTCACAAATCTTGCAAAATTGATGTGGCATTTAATAAACTGGCCCCTATATATTCCTTTTGTTGTCACAGTGGAAATTCCATTTTGTTGTCACTTGTGCGTAATGTAAAATTCTTCATGAAAAAAATGTACTTGAAAAGGTAAAGGTAATAATATATTAGAATGGGGATTATATTGGGTAGATGGCATACAAAAGCTGACATTGAGGTTACCCAATGGTTCATAGTCCAATCAGGCAATTCACAAGAATAACCAAAGTAATCTGGTTTTCTTGAGTGGTTAATGACCTGAATAGTGATGGGCGAATTTGGGGCGTTTTGCTTTGCGGGAAAATTTGCGAATTTCCCGCTAAATTCACAAAATGGCGCCGGTGTCTCGTTTTTGATGCCATCATCCATTTTTGAAGCCGTCGTCCATTTTTTTTTAACACCGCCGAATTTTCGTGGTGGTTTCGCAAATTTATTCACCGGTGGCGAATCGCGGGAATTCGCCCATCACTAAACCTGAACAAGAAGCTCTGAAATGAAGGAAGGAGGCTCTCATTGTCTGCTTTTCTAATACCATGTCCATTAACAGGTGGGAAGCTAAATTTCTTGTGTAGACAGATGTGATCCTGAAAATGTGATCCTATGGAATAACAATAAGATCTTAACTGCCCCCACAGATATTACTTGCTTTGGGGTTGATTGGTCAAAACATGCAGCCATGGTAGCTGTATGGTAGCCTAAGGCTAGGGCCACATAGGGGACAGAAATCAACCCTACTGCGGGCAGTAGCCTCCACTCTTTTCTGCATTAAGCATTGAATCAGCTCAGCGTGAACAAAAGAAAGGAGGTTACTGGTAGGCTTCAAAGTTCATATTATGAGGTATTAAATCATAAAACATAGCTTAGTGTGCCACTATTTGCCATTATTGCTTTTAGCACAGTCTATATTAAATGATCCGGTCTCCCAAGATTTTCTTATTCACAGTAGAAGCCTCATTTAGCTGCTGTGTAATGCTCATTATTTCCAGTGTTTTGTACTCAGTCCAAGCAGGAAGACAATGAAGAAATGCATTAGTAATCAAATTTTAAAGTAAAATGAATAACTTCTGAGTAACTCTCTGAATAGACACAAATTGGCAGTTATATCATTTACTTAAGGGAATTCCCTTTTACTTGCAGTTAAAATCAAATGTGCCTTTGTTTGACTAGTTAATGGTGCAGTTTTTTTTGGACAGGTAACAGATGTGAGGCTATGAATATCAACACTCCATAAAACCATTAATGATTTATATTTTTTCTGGAACATCATGAATTACATTTACATTACATTTTAGAGGGAACTATTATGGCACACTGTATCTTTTATCCAGGGGCATATTTGCAACATTAACAGGAAAACTGGCAAAATACAGGTATTTCCAAAACATTGTTTTTATTACATTTCTTAAACAAAAACACAGTAAAAAAATAGAAACTGCCATTAAGACATATGTGTATGTGGTGTTAGATGATTATCTGGCATGAGAAAACATTTTACAGCATTATAACTCAATTTATAGCTAACACAGCTTTACTCATCCCATGTTTGCTACTATTAACCAGACAGCATGTGGATTTCAGAACTTTACGGGGCAGATTTACTAAGGGTCGAATTTCGAGGGTTAAAAAACCCTTGAATTCGACCCTCGAAGTAAAATCCTTCGAATTCGATATTCAAATTCGAAGGATTTACCGCAAATACTTTGATCGAACAATCAAATAAAAACTAACGATTCGAACGATTTTAAGCGATCGATCTTAAGCGATCGATCGAAGGATTTTTATTCGACCGCAAAAAACTTAGAAAAGTGCTGGGGAAGGTCCCCATAGGCTAACATTGAACCTTGGTAGGTTTAAAGTGGCGAAGTATGTAGTCAAAGTATTTTTTAAAGAGACAGTACTTCGACTATCGAATAGTCGAACGATTGTTACTTCGAATTGTTGGAATCATTCGATGCGATCGAATTCGAATTCAAATTTGACCCAATCGATGGTCGAAGTACCCAAAAAAATACTTCGAAATTCGAACTTTTTTTCATTCGAATCCTTCAATCGAGCTTAGTAAATCTGCCCCTACATGTAGCCTTAATAAAGGATGACATGGCAATTAAAGCTGCCCTGGGCACTTCATTATGGAGTAAACATGGGCCTCTGCACTGAGAGCAAGTTATTTTTTACATATTACAGGTATGGGACCTGTTCTCCAGAATGCTCGGGAGAACAGGTCCCATACATGTTGGATCTTTCTGTCCTTTTAATCATCATATTTTAAGACTACTAGAATATCATGTAAACATTAAATAAATCCAATAGGCTGGTTTTGCTTCCAATAAGGATTCATTATATCTTAGTTTGGATCAAGTACAAGGTCCTGTTTGTTATTACAGAGAAAAAGGTAATTATTGTTTAAAATGTGAATTATCTGGATAAAACACAGTCTATGGGAGATGGTCTTTCCATAATTTGAAGCTTTCTGGATAACGGGTTTCCGGATAATGGATCCCATACCAGTACTTGTATTTCTTTTGTGTGGAACCCAGTACCTGTCCCATAAATATATATGTATAAATGCATATAGGGTTATATATAACCCTGATTGTTGCATCAGCACATGGCTAATTGCCTGCTTATTGTTGTCTACTGACTGATGGGATTGGTTCGATATGGGGGTTGATTTCATTACATGGGCATGCAGAAAAAACAGGTGCCTTGGATGCATATAAATCGGTATTTTTAATTTATTAAACGCCATTTGAACATCAGTCATACATAAACATGCATGACAAAAACATCATAAGAACTTCCAAATAAGGTTGCGATTGGCTATTTGCTAGCACCATGTGGACTGGCACTGGTCACTGGTGAGACTGAAGTGACAGTTATGCAATCTGGCTGTCATTGCACACACAGGGTTGATTTTAGGGCAGAAAATGCTTGTTTACTTTAAAAGCAAGGCCAAATGTACAGGCACAGGATGGTCAAATCAGTGTTTTTTTCTGATGGATGAAAATTGCCAGTGAATGCTCCTAAGATCATCATCCAGAACAGACTCAGAATAAACTGAAAAAAAAAGTAACATATAGATGTTATCTCAGAGGATTTGATTGATATCTGGTGCCTCTAGACTGGATCCATAGTGAAACATATACATGACTACTTACAAAACTCTGAATGCAAAAATCGAGAAAAATTTGTGATTTTTTTTTCATAAAATCTGACTTTTCGGAATTTATTAAACCCGAGGATGGAAAACTCCGAATCTGAAATCCCGGCATCTCAGTCCTGTCGAGGTTGCATATAAGTCAATGGGAAAAGTCCCAATGATTTTTTGATGTGTGCTGGGTTTCGTGCCATACCCCAAAGTTTTCAGAGTTTTCGGTCAAAAAGCATAAGAAATCGTAATTTTCTGCTGAAAAATCCAAAAAAAATCTCGAAAATCTGATTTTTATTTCCCTGCAAAGCAAATTTTCGGGAAACTGTGATAATAAATAATCGTAAAAAAACAGAGCGAATTTGATGTGAGTTTGTAGTAGAAAATGCTGAGATAAAATCGGACTTTAATAAATAAGTCTAATCATTATTGGGCTTAAAATCAATTTCAGTGATTAGTGCATTATGTCATGAAATACCAGATACATAATTACAACAACAGCTGATTTATGACATCACACTGGTTTTATGTAATTAGAAGACTTTAGGGTTATTCACTTACCAAACCGCATTTGCAGGGCAGGTCACATATTGCCAGCAGTTGAACTAAACATCCCATTCATTGAAGTACATGAAAGGTACATATCACCATTCCCTCCTTGAATTTCTATATAGTTGTGCTCAGCACCGCTACAGCAGTTGTGCCTACTGATGCACGACCATGAAGTCTTCACCACAAAGGTAAAGAATCCAGCATACATGTCACTCAAGCTGAACTACAGAAATTTGCCAAACAGCATTGGGTGCATCTACCCCTGGTGGCCACAATTAAGCTGGGCTCATGGGAAAACACACAGCATGATGGGTAAAAATCCTGGCTATTGTAAATTTTGCACTATGAAATATGCAGTACAGAGGTAAATTAACCCTTTTAATTTTCATGCATATTGCCCTTATCCATTAGACTCATGTAGGGTCTGTGAGCCTTTAACCAGGAAAATGAATTCATGCTTAGGGACCACATTTTAACTTTCAATTTATTTTAGATATAATGAAGACAATTGTATTCTAAGGCAGGTTACAATTTGTCTCTTTTTCTTCTTTTTTGACATTTTATCGTTTCCCTTTTTTCTCCTACTGCTTTACAATTTGGAATTTAGATCTGGTTGTCTGGGCTCCCACAAACCATAACTTTGTTTGAATGAAAGACTGGAAGATTATTTGTAAAGGATACTAAAAAATCTAGTTTTTGGGCCGTGTTGGGTGTTGCTGACTGGCAAACAGATAATTTTTTTAAAAAAAATGAAAAATATACAAAAATAAAAATGAAGACCAAAAGGTAAGTCATCTCAGAATACCACTATTCACATCCTACTAAGTTTAATTTATGGTGAATGTCCCATTAAAGCTGAATTAATTGTGTCCCTACTGTGATACTATAAATATGCAGTAGCTGAAAGAGCTATCATCTATGCAGGCAATATACAATATTATGCTGTGCGATGCTAGGTCTGCTTCATTAATGCAAACATTTAAAATTCATAACCCTCCAGATAATCTTAAATCAGTATTGGCTGGGGGTTCTACATTTTTCAACAGCTGGAAGGCCACAACTTTGTCAGCCCTGGCTTCTGTTAGAGAGAATTGCAGCTAGGACTGAACTAGATCAATGCTGCTGAGAGCAGTATATTTTGTCTGTCTTGCAGGTCATTAACATTGCTTGTGTCTCGCTGTCTACTGTCTAGCAGCCTGCAAGCTTCCTCCTATTTTCCCGGCTGGAGAATTTCCAGTCTTCTGTTCATGTGGTTTTATTTTGTTGGGGCAGGATGGTTTTCAGTGTATCTTTCTATCAGATTTCTCCCACTGGAAAACACTTGGTTCATGGAACATGATCAAATGCATAGTGCTGTTAATTAGAAAGTGAGATTTGACTTCGCAGATGTTCTATATTTTGACTTTGGGTTTGGGTGCAATCTAAGTATCTTTTTTATAAACTCTGCCATATGTCTATCATAAGACAAAACACACAGCTAAGGTCATGCATGTTATTGCACCCGTTAGGAAAATTTAAATTAACTTGTTTACTTCATTTTCCACTTTGTTTTACTCTCCAATTAGGCATTAATCCCCCTACCAAATTGTTATGCATAATACTTTCAGAGCTTACTATTACAGCACTGCCTTTAAATGCACAATGTCTAGCTCATATCTTCTTGCTGTATTTTTTTCCTTTTTTGTAATTAGAGTTACTGTTTATTTTATAACTCATGCAGTCTTGGTAACTGCATTGATGTGTAATCCTTCTCTATTCAAGCCTTATCATTTATTATCAAGGCAAAGTAGTAGCCTTCATACAATCTTACAGGATAAGCATAAGATACTGGACTTCATAACAAATCACAATACTATGTGTTTGTGCCAGCAGGGTTTTATGCATAATAGATCTTGCCAGACTAATTTGATACAGTGCCACACAGAAGGTTACTGGTTAAATTAAGGAACATTGGCCTGGAAAATAGTATTTGTACCTGGATAGAGAACTGGCTAAAAGATAGACTACAAAGAGTGGTGGTAAATGGAACATTTTTTAATTGGACCAGTGTTGTTAGTGGAGTACCGCAGGGCTCTGTACTACAGATGCAGCCACTTTGGTTTGTCTGTTTGACACAGAATAACTAAACACAGATATCCCATTTATCTCATTTAACACAGAAAACTGTGTCACAACAACCCATCTAATTAAAGCATTCACCATTGTGAACAATGGAGCTTTGGTATGCTAATGAAAAGGTTAAATGCATTAAATGAGTTAAGATGACTTAAGATAACACAGTTTCTTCAATTACCCCTGAGTCATGACGCATTTAACTCACAAATCCAAGTGGCTTCATCTGTAGGTCCCTTGCTTTTCAACTTGTTTATTAATGACCTGGAGGTGGGTATTGAAAGTAGTGTTTCTACTTTTGCTGATGATACTAAATTGTGCAGAACTATAGGTTCCATGCAGGATGCTGCCACTTTGCAGAGTGATTTCTCTAAGTTGGGAAACTGGGCAGCAAACTGAAAAATGAGGTTCAATGTTGATAAATTCAAGGTTATGCACTTTGGCAAAAATAATATAAATGCAAGTTATACACTAAATGACATGGTGTTGGGAGTTTCCTTAAATGAGAAAGGATCTTGGGGTTTTTGTAGATAACAAGTTGTCTAATTCAGGGCAGTGTCATTCTGTGGCTACTAAATAAAGTTCTAAAAAAGGGCATTAACTCAAGGGATGAAAACATAATTATACCTCTTTATAGGTCCCTGGTGAGGCCTCATCTGGAGTATGCAGTGCAGTTTTGGACTCCAGTCCTTAAGAGGGATATAAATGAGCTGGAGAGAGTGCAGAGACGTGAAACTAAACTTTATTATGAGGTATGGAAGACTTAAATTATGAGGGTAGACTGTCAAGGTTGGGGTTGTTTTCTCTGGAAAAAAGGCGCTTGCGAGGGGACATGATTACACTTTACAAGTACATTAGAGGACATTATAGACTAATAGCAGGGGACCTTTTTACCCATAAAGAGGATCACCGTACCAGAGGCCACCCCTTCAAAATAGAAGAAAAGAACTTACATTTGAAGCAACGTAGGGGGTTCTTCACAGTCAGGTCAGTGAGATTGTGGAATGCACTGCCGGGTGATGTTGTGATGGCTGATTCAGTTAATGCCTTTAAGAGTGGCTTGGATGATTTGGACAGATATAATATATAAGGCTATTGTGACACTAAACTCTATAGTTAGTATAGGTATGGGTATATAGAATTTATGTGAAAGTATGGAGGGGTGTGTGTATGGATGCTGGGTATTAATTTGGAGGGGTTGAACTTGATGGACATTGTCTTTTTTCAACTCCAACTAACTATGTAATGCCATTGTTTGAAAAGTATTTTTATGGACATGGGGAGGCCCATTTATCAAAGTCCGAATTTATCTCATTATTTTGTGAAAAATACTCCCACCAAATCCACACTGTTTGTACATCCACCCGAAAACTCTGATTTTTTCAGATTTTTGACCAAAAACCACAAAATCTTCAGATTATTGCACGAAACCCAGTGCAGATCAAGATATCTTCAGGACTTCAAATATTTTCTGAAAAGAACTCCGACCAAAACCTCACAGGTTTTTTCTCCATATTTATTAATACACTTTCCCGAAGAATTTTGTTGTTGGAAAAAAAATGAAAAAACATCATATGAATTTTTCGGATTTTCCACCTGAAGATTTTTTTCAGATTTTTGCCCGAAAACCACAAAATATTTGGATTATTGCACGAAACCCAGCGCAGATCAAAATATCTTTGGGACTTTTCCCATTGACTTAAATGCAGCCTCGGCAGGTCTGAGATGCCGGATTTTCAGATTCGGACTTTCTCCATCCTCAGGGTATAATAAATCCAGAAAAATTTGTGGGTTTTTCTTCAATAAAAGTTTGAATTTTATAGTAAAAAACCCACGATTTTTTCAGGTTTTTGGCATTCGGTGTTGAGTAAATAACCCCCATAATGATCTTCAATACCTTAATGCACTTTCATTTTAAGCATTTCTCTTTAATTTTAACTTTAGCTTGCACTGAGAATGAATAGGGTAAAAGGTAATGAATGCAATGTTTGAGTTACATGGTTACATATTTAAATTGGGTTGAGAAAAGACAAAGTCGATCAAGTTAAACACCTCTTTTTGGTAGTTGCAGTCTGATTTATCACACTCAGTTGCCTTTTGTTAGAACTTCCTTTATTCTTACCTGCTTTATCCTGTCCCCTGGAGGTTCTTATTGCTTCACCCACTGGATTTAATTCATCGCTCTTTTCCTGAAAAGTGGACTTCTTTCTACTTTTGAAATCCCATGCAGAATTACAACCAGGTGTGAATGATGAACAATAGTTTCATCAGTAATATAAAGTGAATAATAGTCAGGAAATGTGAATTGGCAAGCAGAAGCTGGTTAGGACACTTAAACCTGAAGTACAGTATATATGTGATGTGATTGTTTCCCATTCTCACAAATTGATATTGGCCTCTAAGTTCTCGACTAATAAGATAGCCATACACAGGCTGAACTTAGGGACTTCCAGTTTCTTAGCTCCTTGTCCAAACAATAAGATACTTTATGATAAAGAATTGTTTTGTAAATGCAAGAACTCAAAGAATGGACACTTAGACCTACAATCAATCTATAGAAGTGGTAAGAATGCCCTAATGTTGATGCAGTATATTCATGCCTACATTTGTGTTATTTAGGCAAGTGCAAATTCTGTATATATTGGCTTTTGCATAAATGTTTTGCATAACTCTATTTCTGTAAGATTACGTGCTTTATTTTAACACACTTTTTAATATGCTGCTGACTTTTTCCTACTGATCATTGGCAAAACATAATTTTATCCATTTATCATATTCTTCTTGTTTTCCATTTCTGTGTTTAGATCTCATTTGGATTGTGAATCTTGTTGTGCTTATATTTGACTCTATTGAACATTTCCATACTCATTTATCATTCATTTTTCAAGCAAGTGGTTTGTTCATTTCCATATTCATGCATTTTTTGTTCCGTGGGCAGCTTTGTTCTTCCACTTTTATCATACTACAGACCTACATTCTCTGTACTGGTATGCAGTCATGAATTGACCTGTGTATCCTTGTTTACTGTACATCAAATAAACGTTTTAATTATATTCAGCCTTAAAACAAAAAACATCCAATAAAATATGTGTCTATTTGATGTGCAGTTAAAATGTGTGAGTAGGTCAATTCAGAATTTTTGTCTCTATAAATTTGCAGTTGCTTCTCTAGCTAAGCATTATTGTTTGGCTTCAGTTACTCGCATTTGGAACTAAAAGAAGCTTGGCTCATTCTGTAAGCTGACTGACTAAAAACTCTTCCTGGTTTATTAGCCAATAATGATTCTGGCAAGGACCAATTTTCCTGGTGAACACAAATGTGTACTCATTTTTGAATACCAGTGGTTAAAAACCTGCTGTATTTGAAGTCAGTACCCCACAATAGATCTTAATGCACTTAATACAATTAAGAAAATTAGTGGGATACTACAATAGCTGTTAACACCAGCTGAATACTATGCACTTAAAGCAGTTATTTGAGTTTATGGGAGCCAATATTTCTAGAGGACTTTCAGGAGAAATGTATTTAGTACTTTGATAAAGGATGGTGTCGTTTCTATGGGGCACATACTGTAGCTATGCAATATTCCCTTATGAAATAGGCCACCTTCAATATTGGCTCAACCCTAAGGTCTTTCTCTGAGACATACAATATGTAATTTTAATGAGACATTTGCTAACACAGGTAAAAATGTACAAATGCAGAACCCCCAATCATTTTTACCAATATAGTTATATTCAGACAAATGGGTTGCTTATCTGATCACTGCTGATTTTCAGCAGTTGCCGCCTGCATGTTTCCAGATGTCTACATTTAAAAACTAAAGAACAACATTGCCCAGTTGAGTTTTAAATGGAAAAGCCTGGAAGTCAAGAGCATACAAAGGATTTTAAAAAGAAGGTTATATTAAACATTTATATTTAGGAAAAAAACATATTCATGAATACTACATTTTGTCTTATACAGACTTTTCTTCAGGCTAATTTGTTTACTGAGTAAATGCTCCTTATTCACATGAATCCATTCTTTGACTTTGATATTAGTAAATTAGAGCAGTAGGAAAGCTTCAACTGCTTTGCAGTAAGGTATAACCATACTCTCGGCAGGGCAACAATTTAATATTAAACATGTGTGGAAAAAACTTATATAAATTGTATTTCAGCACCTTAGGCTAAAATCACACAAGGTGCTTTTCAGCCAGCTGACAATGCCTGTAATCCCAACATTGCCTGAAATGAAAAAGCTCGGAAATACCCTGTAATAATGCCTTTAAGTCAGAAACTGTTCTAGTGAGCATGTTTTTGTTTGAAAAACTCCAGTACAGGAAGAAATTTCAGGCAGTTTCTCAGTTAGCTGAAAATTTCCCTGTGCGACATCAGCCTAAATTGATAAAGATGGGGAAAAAGGCAGCGTGTTACAGAAACTACTTCTATATAAAAGGCGAAACAAAATAAATATTTGTAAGTCACCTGCAACCCAGCCTTGTGTGCCCCATGTTTGTGTTCACAGGGTCTACACCAGGAGAAGTATTTTATGTGGTTGGAAAAAAGCAACACTTTATTTTACGATTTCATTGTTCTCTCAGCACATTCTCCTAGATCAGGGCAAAGTACAAGCATGTTAGCAAAGCTCAACAAAATCTTTAAATAATTAAAATACAGAATACAGAATTTTTTTTATTAAAATACAGAAACCAAGAAAAAAGCTACTGTGCAGTATGTATTCAGCTTGCAAAGAGCTGTATAATATTGGGAAAAGTTCAGAAGTGTCAATAATTTCTAAGTCAGGTTGAGGGAGTTGTTGGTTTATATGGTAGTAGTCATATTGTTTCAACTGCTTCTTCAGTAATATAATTCTAGAATACTAATGGCCTACTACCTTGAATTGCATTTACGTAGTTGTATTGCCTTTGTCATTGTTAATGAATCATTCTTCTCCAAAACAACATGTTTCTGACATATCAACACCTCAAATACTCGATTTAAGCATTTTATGCAGCACCTAGGCTCCTACCTGCCAACTACTCATCCGTGAACGTATCTGACAAAACAATTATTATCAAACTATATTCGCAGTTTGCAGAAACAAATTCTTTTTGGTTTACAGATTTTGATCCTGCAAGATTAGCCATCTGCCTTGCCTACTGCCACATGCGGAATTTGTTCTTACAAGTTTGACAAGTTTGCTAGCATAACCACCATAAATCCAGTCAAAAGTCAAGGGGAGTTAACTACCAAAGCCATCAATGTTTTCCTATGGTGAAGGTCACTAACCCATAGCGGGCGACAATCAGTTAAGCAACAGGCTGAAAAATACCTCAGCTATAAATTTAGTTGGAGCAGATTATATGACAGTAGGCAGTAGTCAGTGTCCCATTTCGCTTTGCTGACAAATTTGCGAAACTGTGAAAAAAAATTGTGAAACAGCTTAATTTTTTGAAACACATTAAAGTCAATGGGCGTTTTTACGCGCAACAAATTTTACACACGCAAATTTTTTCTCACTCCAAATGCATTAAAGTCAATGGGCGTTTTTTCGTATGGCAACTTTTCTCACCAAATGCATTATAGTCGATGGGCGTTTTTTCTTATGGAGACTATTTTTCCAAATGCATTAAAGTCAATGGGCGTTTTTTTCTTATGGTGACTATTTTTCTCCAAATGCATTAAAGTCAATGGGTGTTTTTTTCTTATGGCGACTTTTTTCTCCAAATGCATTAAAGTCAATGAGCGTTTTTTTACTGCAAATTTTCGCCACAGTTTCACAAAACAAATTGTTGCAAATACATGGCTAGAGAATAAATTCGCTCATCACTATAGTTAAGCATTGAAAAATGTCAACCAATATCCCAGTGAAAGAAATTTACATGCAGATTGCAGAGTAGTAATGAGTCTTTATAAGTAGAGTATTTGTATGTGTATTAGGTACATGTGGCAAAAGTGAAAAGGTAGATAGATGATAGATAGACAGGCTGTCCACTTTCTGACATTTTTTTGAATAAATGTTAGTATACATTTATTCACATCACTGCTAAATTCCTAACATAGATAGATCATGATCAAACTGTGGGCAAATTTGCACCTGGGCAATAATCTATGGCAACCAATCAGATGATTGCTTTCAGTGCCAACCTACAGCTGGCTGAAAAAAGCTAATCACTGATTGGTTGCTATGGGTTACTGCCCAGGTGCAAATTTGCCCACTGCCATGAGCACCAGTGTGTATGATCTTTGTGTACATAAACCCTTCTCACTATTTTCCGCAATACAGTAGAAATTACAATTTTTAAAGGGACCAGGCAAAAAATTGTGTAATATCCTGGAAAAATGTTAAATCAGGGAACTGTGTTAAAGTAAAGCTGGCCATAGACTCAAGATTCAATCATACGAATCCTTGATTTGTACGATTTTCGGACCATGTGTGAATGTCCCGGCATTTTTGTCCCATGGAGATTGGTTGTTTGGTCGATGGGCCAGGTTAAAAGATTTCTGTCGGCTGCTGATAATATCTCTGCATGTATTGCGATCTGATGATTTTCAGTGGGAGACTGTCACCAACTTTGTCGGACATAAAATTTCTTACGATTGCTGTTAGGGGCAGAGCATCGGCTGATCTGTTATTTTAATACATCATTCAAATTGAAGGTTAGTGGCAGGTCGGGAGATGGGGAAATCCACTCGTTTGCGGATTCAAACAATCGGATCTTTGCATCTATGGCCAGTTTAACCTATTGCTCAGGTACTAGAAAAGATAAAAGCACAGGAGTCTGTTTTACTTTGAAATACAGTATTTAAAGGGATCCTGTCATCGGAAAACATGTTTTTTTTCAAAACCATCAGTTAATAGTGCTACTCCAGCAGAATGCTGCACTGAAATCCATTTCTCAAAAGAGCGAACAGGTTTTTTATATTCAATTTTGAAATCTGACATGGGGCAAGACATTTTGTCAATTTCCCAGCTGCCCCAGGTCATGTGACTTGTGCCTGCACTTTAGGAGAGAAATGCTTTGTGGCAGGCTGCTGTTTTTCCTTCTCAATGTAACTGAATATGTCTCAGTGGGAAATGGGTTTTTATTATTGAGTGCTGTGCTTAGATCTACCAGGCAGCTGTTATCTTGTGTTAGGGAGCTGTTATCTGGTTACCTTCCCATTGTTCTTTTGTTTGGCTGCTGGGGGGGAAAGGGAGGGGGGGGTGATATCACTCCAACTTGCAGTACAGCAGTAAAGAGTGATTGAAGTTTATCAGAGCACAAGTCACATGACTTGGGGCAGCTGGGAAATTGACAATATGTCTAGCCCCATGTCAGATTTCAAAATTGAATATAAAAAAATCTGTTTGCTATTTTGAGAAATGGATTTCAGTGCAGAATTCTGCTGGAGCAGCACTATTAACTGAATCATTTTGAAAAAAAAAATTTTTTTTCCCATGACAGTATCCCTTTAATGTATTTGCAGCATTAATGTTACACTATGGGGATCACGTGCAAGACACAGAGATTCAAAACCTAAAACAATAAGTGATTGGTGCATAACCTTATGAGGTTCAGTGAAATGATAAAAAAGTTGGGGAGCAACACAAGCATGAAAATTATTACTGGGTGGCGCAAAATAAGTGCTTTGATTGCCCATTTGGTAGACCTTATGTGAACTGACAGTCTACAGGAGACTCTGTTTTGCAGTAACCTGGTTTGTATGCAACCAAAACTCAAAAATAAGCTCCTGCTTACAAGGGGTTGGTGAGCAACATGTTGCGCACGAGCCACTGGTTGCGGATCACTGCTTTTACGTTTCACTCAACCAGGGCAGTCCAAATCAATCTGCAGCCTGCAACAAGATGTGTCTGCCCATTTCCCTGCACTCTCTCTTCTCAGTTTTTGCTTTCAGTGGTTATTGAGCTTACAGTTTTGATGCATTGTCCTTGTATTGGTCCATGTTGGGGTTTAAATACTGACACTTCAGTTGTAAGCCCATTTAAATTAATATTGGACGTAGTGATGGGCGAATTTGGGGCATTTCGCCGGAAAATTAGTGAATTTCCAGCAAAAAATTTGTGAAACGGTGCCGGTGTCTCGTTTTTGGATGCTGGCGTCCATGTTTTTTTTTTACGCGGGCAAATTTTTGCGCCAGTTTCACAAATTTATTCAGTGCCGGCGAATCGCTGTAATTCGCCGTGAATTCGCGCCTGGCGAATAAATTTGCCCATCACTAATTGAAAGCATAAACCAGGTAAGACACCCAGATTACCACTGGGCTCTATTAATGGATGTGTGTTGAGATGTTCTAAATATGCTTCTGCTCATTACACCAAAAACACCTCATTCAAAACACTGATCACTTTAATTATACATTTTGTGTAATTTAAGTAATGCAAACATCCTAAATACTCAGCTATATCTTCTATAGTTTCCATAAATTTTTGAACTTTTTAAACCTCTTCACCTATAGGTCAGGAACACTTATTTACTGTATATATACCATTATTTGTGCCTTCCCATACAGATCAATTTGATATTTTTATATCTGAATGTGAGCCCTTTTTTTTTTCTTTTAACGTATACTGAGAATATATTTACTGTACATAGGCTACATCAAGCTATTAGGAGATTTGCATGTTCTTAGTGGGTGAGTCTGATGAAGATTAGAGTGTAGAAACTTATCAGAAAAATTCAAAAATAGTCAGCAAAATGTACTGTACGTTCACATCAGCAGCATGAGAGTAACTGCAACACACACAATTTCATATGCCTTGTTTTCAATAATGTTCCCTTCACAGTGCTATTACATATATTATACAACATATTTAACTGTTTCCTACCCCCTGTTTTAGCCCATTTATCATCACTGTAACCCCAGTTTTCTATTAGCTACCATAAAGGAGCATTGGTCTTGTTTTTTTTTATTGTATTTTAATTTCAATTAAATAAAATTATTCAAAATAATCAGGTTGTTGTAAAGGAATATGCCTTTGTATGCTGTTTGAATCTTTCCCCTTTGAGAGATGCATAGCATAGTATCAGAAATAAATTGTGTGCTTTTGTTCCCTATTATATTACAGTATGCTAACAAATGCATCTGTGGTAAAAGCCACAAAAGGCCAACCTCTATAATTCAGCTGGTTAGTTAAGCCAACAATTCTAGCTACATCATCATGATTGCAATTTATTTTTAAGCATTTTTAGTCCAAACCAAATTAAAATAAACCATGACAAAGAGAAAAATATTTTGAACCAAATTTCATTGGATAGATTCTAGATTTATAAAATATTGGAATGCATGACTATATTTTAATTTCACACAATTCTGTCCAAACCTGTAACCCTCTCTTAAAAATGTGCAACTTTTTTCCACATGACACCAAACATTTTGGAATAGTCATTATATATTAAAAGTTATATTTAACTTTATATACTGTACATCTACTTCCCTTCAAGTGGCAGTACGTTGTATCACAACTACAATTTTAATTTATTACTTTATTAAATATTGCCTTAAGCAAATGTGAAAAAGGAACATGCATTGTTCGTGTTACTACTTTTACTTTTCAACGATGATGTTGCTGCCTATGCTGCCACTGTCTTCCCTACTAGAAATACTGCTTAGGAATTGTAGGGAATCATTGGCAGAAATACTGAAATTAAGTAACTAGCTGTTAGTGTTCCTTTTTCTAACATATGTAACATAAATACATATGCTGTGCTGTCTGTTGACTAATGTATTGCGAACTAAATAGATTCAAGTGCTGATTGTGAGGACATGCTGGGTAGCTCTGTACAACCCAAATATTGTTCAAGTATTTAGGGAGGGCTTAGTGGTTCGCTTCCAGGAGATTGGGGGGGCGGCACTGCAGCTGGGCCTAGGGGGGCAAGGAAGGTAAATCCGGCCCTGCATGTCAGGCGTTAACTACTGGGCTTCCTTGCACCTATAATTGCTGTGCTCCATAACTTGTGATACATTATTAGTCTGGAACATATTGCCTTGTAGGTGCCCTAGAGAGCACCTCTATCCAATATAAGTCATTTAGTGTGCCACATACTTTACACAGAGTAATAGAAGAATGGACAAAACATTTTACTTGTGTTCTAGGAAAATTATCTCTATGACATCTCAATGATACTTTGGGATTTTTTGCACATGAACTGCATGAAATGGTCATGTATAATTAACTACTAGTAATGGGCGAATTTGGGGCATTTCGTTTTGCCAAAATATTTACAAATTTCCAGCAAAATTCACGAAATGGTGCCGGCATCACGTTTTTGATGTCAGCGTCCATTTTTCTGGCAAAAATCCAAAAAAACAGATGCCTGCGTCCATTTTTTTTTGCCGGTGAATTTTTGCGGTTGTTTTGCGAATATTTGGTGGTGAATCGCGGGAATTCGCGCCTGGCGAATAAATTCGCCCATCACTATTAACTACTGGTTTTAATGCATAAAAAGCCTATTTTGTCTTTAGTGACCTTTTAATAGCAATACAGTAAAATGACATTGGTTACAAGTCAATATGATAAGATGCACAAAGATTAGTCAAACAGGTCATTCTGATGTATTCCTACTTTGATTACTACCAGGCATACAGATACACCATGCATGGATTAAACAAGTCTTTCTGAATATTATTTCATTAAAAATATGGCAGCCCATTGAACAGTGGCCAAAGCAATAGATTAACATACCAGATATCTTGTATGGTACAGTAGTTGGGTATCATCCAAATATATTTTACCTCCCTGTTTTCATTATTAATTAATGGAAATTAACTATTTAGAAATGATGGCAAATTTCAAAAATAGATGTTATGTGAGCAAATAAAATAAAAAGACTTTCAGCATCCTGGCAGCCTTGTACTAAATAATAAACATTTTATTGCATTGGAACCCAAGTTTGCTGTTTGCATTTAAGAACATTTAATAATGCTTTAGTCTTTAAACCTAAATTTGGTATTCTCAGTATCGCATTGACATGTAAATGACCTGCAACTTTGTTATACCAAAATCCATCTGTTTCGCTTTTTTATGTTCTGATTTTTTTTCTTGTTGCTCCTGTGATTATTCTCTATGCCAAGACTACACTGAATAAAATGATAAATTATACAGTGGCACCAGCAGTTCCAACTCTTATACATGCACATAAATCTTAAGGTTGTTACTGTATGCTAAATTATGCTTACATGTTCAGACCTCTATGAATCTTTAACTGAACAATGATTGCCATCAGTGTTATGCATTTTGTGACACACCTGCCATCAGGACAAACTACAATGAGACAACAGAGCACAAAGAGACAATAATTGCACTTATCACTTTCTTAAAAAATCATATGGTCATCCTAAAAATGTGCAAAAAAGTGGGAAAAAAAGTCTATCAATGCAAAATGTGTCAAGTAATCTATAAACTAATTTGTAAGAGTGGGACATTAATTCAGTGCCCATGAAATACTTAGGGGTTACTTGTTTCATCTCATAAATAGGCTATGAATTGCCCTATTTAAGTACAGTACATCTAACTTAATAGGTACTTTTTTTTAAGTACTGTACTTACTTAAGTACCTGGCTACTTATGTATTTGCTTAATTACTTATGCAATTATTTTTTAATCAAAAAAGAAAATGAAGCAGGAAGGTCTTATTATCAGAGGGGGGGGTGAGTTGTTGATGAGATTCTAAAATGTTATTTTATGTCTGTCTATACAACTAAGGGACAAGCTAATAAATGCTTCATTTTTAATAGACACAATGCTAGTATTGCTACTACTAATATATGGGTCACTCAAGAAGAAATTTGAAAGAGACTTGAACATGTAAAGATAAACAAAGGTCCGGGACAGGATGGTATTCATCCCAGGGTATTAAATAAGCTTAACTCTGTGCTTGTCAAACTTATTTGCATAATTTTTCAGGATTCTTTGAGGTCTGGCATCATGCCGAGAGACTGGCGAATTGTGGTGCCAGTTTTTAAAAAAGGAATTCCATTCTCAGCCAGAAAACTATAGGGCATAGGAATTGTAGTTCCATACAAGATGCTGACAAAACTGGGCAACAAACTGGAAAATTAGGTTTAATGTTGATAAGTATGTTGGGAGTATCATTAATTGAGAAGGATCTAGGGATTTTTGTAGATAACAAGTCTAATTCCAGGAACTGTCATTCTGTGGCTAATAAAGCAAATGAAGTACTACTGTATCTTGCATAATAAAGGGCATTAATTAAAGGAATGAAAGGATACTTTTGCCTATTTATAGGTTACTGGTAAGTCCTCACCTTAAAGGGGAACTCCACGAAAAAATAACTTGAGTTTTTTAAAAAGTAAACATAATTCCAGGCAACTTTGCAATTTACATCAATTAAAAAATATGCAGACTTTTCATGATTTTTAATGGTATGGAACATTCCCTAAGCCTAGCCCCCGGCTCTCCTGCTGCAACTTTGCTGAGTTGGCTGACTACTGTTACTTTGAATCAACAGCCACCTGTCCTCAGCCACCAATGTGTATAAGAAACGGATCCGCACACATGCTGATTAATGCAGTCGGGGAATATCCCCTTTTATTCAGCCACCAAACATTCCACATTTTGGGTGGGAGCACCCACCCTTCACCAGGATACCATTATTTGTGCAGTAACCAATTTATACAAGAAATGTAACCCTTATATGAAATACAACAAAACAATAAATTTTGATAAAATTGACAAAATGTATTTCATATAAGGGTTACATTTCTTGTATTCCACATAAGGGTTAATTTTTGTGGCAAGTTGCATGATGGGAAAAGAAGGCGTGGGAAGTTGGGTTTAAATTGGTTACTGCACAAATAATTGTATCCTGATGAAGGGTGGGTGCTCCCCCCCCCGAAACGTTGAATGTTTGGTGGCTGAATAAAAGGGGATATTCCCCGACTGCATTAATCAGCGTGTGTGCGAATCTGTTTCTTATACACATTGGTTGCTGGGGGACCCGGCCGGGTCAACGGAAGGAACGCACCACCAATTGCAGGATTGGTGAACTACAGGTGTGCGGTAGGAGAATTACATTGTAACCTGTCCTCAGCCTGCATCCTCCAAACCCCACAATTCCCTGCACATGTGATTTCAATAAGGAATGGAACATCACAGTGCAATGCATTGTGGGTTATGTAGTTCCTGCATGCTGTCTGTAAACTGTGGAAAAGTTGTTACAATTTGTAACATCAGTATGTTATCCCTCCTTCCCTGCCTGGATTTCAAATGATGCAGAAATGGATTTCAGCATATAAAATGGCATTTATTCATACTTTTTGAAGAAACCGGTAACTGTGATGGGTATATTAGGGGGGTGTGTGTTAGGTGGGCCTCTTTATCAATTTTTTTTATCAAAAACCGGAGTTCCCCTTTAAGGAAAGCTCCAATGCAAGAGGGTACCAGATTTTAGGACATCCCCAAAGGATTGTAATGACTTGCCTGATACCCCAGGCTGGTGCTCCTGTTAGCAGAAAACAGCAAGCAATGATCTTCCTCCCTTCTTCTTTCTTTTTTTTTTTTTTTTTTAATTCTTTTTATTCATAGATAATGAAATAAGTACAATTGATAAATGTAATAATATGGATAACCACAATAACATTAACAATAATTACATTAAAGGTAGCAAACCTGCCAGAGTAAAATAAAACAATATAGTATAAAGTATAAAGTATAGATTTTCTGTACGTCCAGAGTTAAGTACCTTCTTATTTCTTCAGAATTCAAAGGCTGATGCTAAAAAGCCATCTTTCTAAAAAAAAAAAAAAAAAAAAGTTCAGCTTTTACTGAAGATTTATTTGCACCAGTTCAAAGAAAGAAGGAAGGAAATTGCTTGCTCTAAAACTTTGCACCCGTCTTGGATTGGAGCTTCCGTTTTTCTTTAAGAAGGATAATGAGCTGAAGAGAGTGCAGGGATGTGCAACTAAACTATGTGGTATGGTGACAAAAAGGTCCCCCGTTTCCTGGGGAAAAGTGATTGATGGTATGTATGTTGGGCCACGGATTCTCAGATATCGTTACTGAGGTGAGACCACTAGTGCTGTTAGCAGAGAAACACTATGTATCTCTACAATGTTATTGTAATTGTTGATCCGGGACTGGTCTTACTGGGAATCCGCAAGAGTAGGGTGGGACGGATTCCCAAATCCGTAGGCCAGGTTTTCAAGAGGCCCTAGGTCTATTTAGTACACCTGATACTGAGCAGCAGGGCTGAATGTGTGTGTGAGAAAAACTGCTGGTGTTCTCAGCTTCAGGAGAGAAAGCAAAGCATTTGTTTTTGTGTTAACCAGAAGGTTGGATTTTTCTGTTGAACTGCTGTTTTTCAGTTACCTTCCCCCTGCGAGGGGAAATTTCTGCAGCCGTTGGAAAATAAACGCGGGCAGGAAGCCCTTAAATCGATCCTGGTGTGTGAAGTCACCTCATTTGCAGCCTACCAGCGCAACTGGTTAAATAGATGGAGGATTTACATTTTAAAGGGAAGACTGTCATGGTTGGGGTTGTTTTCTATGAAAAAAATATGCTTGCAAGGGGACATTATTATAGACAGATAACAGGGGCACCTTTTTCCCCCAGAGGGACCATTTGATGTATGTGTTTCATAGCGTCACGCCTTTTCCTCCGAAACAATCACATGACCCATACAGGACCACTTAAATAAATACACTGGGGAATATACATCCATAAAGACATTAATCTCTTAGCATACCTTCCAAATGAAAAATTATACCAATAAAAAATATAACAAGCATATCAACATTTAAACCAAAACACAACTCCAAAAAAAGGGAAAGAAAAGAAAAAGGCATAAATCAAATGTAAATAAAATTCCTAAAGAAGTTACAGCTATGCTCAATAGAACTACAAGAGTTCCCATTCCCTGTACATACCACCTAGAGTAGCGGTCCTCAACTTTTTATTCATGAGCCACATTCAAATGTAAAAAAATTGGTGAGCACAACACAAGCATGAAACAAGTCTCTGGGTTGCAAAATAAGGGCTGTGATTGGCTCTTTGGTAGCCCCAGTGTGAACTGGCAGCTACAGGAGGTGCTACTTGGTAGTACACCTGGTTTATATGCAATTTAAACTTGCCTCCAAGCCTGGAATTCAAAAATAACAACCTGCTTTGAGGCCACTGGGAGCAACATGTGTCAAGTGTCTTCAGGTGGTAAATTCAGAAAGCTTCTTTTTTTCAGTAACCGCCTATCCAAATCACCCCTTCTTATATGAAGCTTATATGCAGCTTCATGGATTTACCACCTGAAGACACTTGAGTCTCTAGATGGTATGAACAGGCAATGGGAACTATTGTGCTTATATTGAGCATAGCTGAAACTTCTTTAGGAATTGTATTTGGTTTTGGTTTTAGCTTTCATTTTGTTTTAATTTTTATATGATTTGTATCATATATTTTATATTGGTGATATAATGTATCGGTTGGAAGCGATACTAAGGGATTAATGTTTTTATGTGTGTTTTCCCTGGTGTATTTATATAAGTGGTCCTGTATGGGTCATGTGATAGTTTCTGAGGAGGTGACGTGATTCCACGAAACGCGTTAATCAGAAGGTTCCTCTTGTGTGTTGTGTAAAGTTTTGGCAGTTGTCACTGGTGCTCTGCCTGTAGTTTCTGTGTTTTCAGGCAAAAATCCAAAATAATTCATGATTTTCAGGGGGGGAACACGAAAAAAATTGAGCGATTCAGGAAAAAACTCAGAAAAATCTTCAGATTAGGGGTTTTGATTGCTTTTATCGAATTTTTAACCAAACTGGTTAAACCAAGCTTTTTTAAAACAATAAATAAGGTCAAATTGTTTATTCTAGTTTGGTCAGACTTTTATTTATTTAAAAAATCAGAAAAATTCAGATTTTGATAAATAACCCCCTAGATGTCCAGTTGCCTTTGATTTACTTAATTCTACTTCTGAAAATACAAAAAAAATACACAAGATCTGGCTTTTAATATTTCCTATGGTGTACAAAAGAACATACAGCTGTTCTGGTACTGTTAGTGATTATCCTCAACTCAAAATACGATTAAAATCAGCAATGAAACATGTGCTGGACCATAAAATATTTGGGAAATGTATAAAGATAGGATAATCTAAAGAAACAATCACTTATCAAGCAGTCCACTCATCAAAAGCTGTGGACCATTAAGTCACTTAATTATTTTTAACTGAGAGTAAGTATGGCCTCTGTTGTTGAAGGAGCAGCTTCCAATTTTCCACTGCGAAGTACATTGTACATTCTTCTTTCCACTGATGGGTTCAATAGAATATTAACCTTTATTGCACAGAGGTGTGAAAATCTAAAGCTGTATTATAAAATCCTATTGTTTTCTAAGACATCAAGTAGAGTAGCTGACATCCCAGATTTGTCTCAGAAATAAATATGAAAACAAGAGATTCATGTAGTGAAAGCTGATATGCACTAGTGGGTTTTTCAGAGTCAAACATAATGAATAACATAAGCATTTTCTCTAAAATCTGTTTTATACTGAGTTTATTTTAAGGCTGTGTTATGTCAACAATACTTTAACAATATGTATGCAGCTATAAGAACTAGGCAGGCTGACAAAAGTTTTATTTTTCTGGATTATTTACAGAAGTTTCCTTCAAAGAGATGCACATTACAAATGTTGCTTCATTATATTTGCCTGAAAGGGCATGTGGTTTTAATTCTTTGTTATGCGATGACTGTTAAAATTTAACAGACTTGATTATGTTGTTGAGTAAAACTAATAAAACCATTGTTTAGGGTTTAAGTGATGAGCACTGCTTTGTAAATTTGCTAGTTTGACCACCTCCCCTGGGGTTTTAGAAGTTCTTTTGTACTTATTCTTGAAATAAATTATACTTGAAATAATAAAACTGACAAAGTCTGTAACTGTAACATAGATTATATGGTATGGGATCCATAATCCAGAAACCTGTTATATATATTGAAAAATAATTCTAATTTTTAAAAATGATGTTATAACCAGTACCTTGTACTTGATCATGACTAAGATATAATTAATACTTATTGGAGTAAAGACAATCGTTTGGGGTTTATTTCATGTTTAAATATTTTTGTACTAGATTTAAGGCATGGAGATCCAAGCTATGAAAAAACCCTTATACAAACTCTGGGCATTCAGGATAACAGGTCCCATACCTGTATAGGGAACAGTGTAGACTGTAATGTAAAATGTAAGGATCTTGGAGTTCTGTAACCAGACAGGCCTCAGGCAGAAGGCTTTTAGAAAGGTCATATAACTTCTTAGAAAAGGGGCTACTTTTTTAATGAAACACAGGTTTCACTGAATCATGTGACGAAAATGACATCAATAAGCACTGTTTATAACAGCAAGATGCTAGCCATAGTTTGCTCTTCACAGATCAGAACCCTACAGATAAAAATCCTCTGGCTTATTTGTGGTCTGAAATTTGGTGCCTTGGAGCAGCAATGGATGGTTCAGCTGAAGGATGGTCCACCAGATGGAGACTGTCAGACAGTGGAACAAAGAGCTGGAGGTGATTCAGATTTGTCCTTCGAGAGTGCAGGCTGGGCAAGGGTCCAATAGAACACAAGTGTTGTTCGGGAACCCCTCAGTGAGATCTATACTTGGAGGAATGGAGAGATGTACAATGGGACAATCTAGCTGTGTAGCAGTTGGAAAAGGCAAGGTCACTTACCTCCAGGTTGGGTGAGGGTTGGGATGGCCACTGTTGTAGGAGTTGAACCGATTGAGTGACAGAGATGGACTGCTATACTGCAGAAGTGAATGGGAAAGAAAACATTGGGCATGCTGACAATTAGTGTCTAGTGTTCTAGTGTTCCCTGGCTGTTTATGTGTAAAAGCAGACCCCACCAAAGATCAAACAGCACAACAACCACCCATTTTATGGTTTCATTCTGCCTTATGGTTGCCATTCCAATGTCATTCGGCCATGTGGTTGTCCCCAGCAGTTTCTGTTGGATCAGGGATCAAACTTTGAACCTTTGCAATTTGAGGCTACAGGAAATTTTGCTAATCAAATATTTGTATCAGCTCCATGACTGCCACACTCTGTCTGCTCATTGTTCAAGGCAGTAGTTTCTATCTTATATGCTATTTCAGGTGTGGAATATTGCAGAAGCAATTTTATTTTGGTAACAAAGCACCTTCCATCCTTATTATATTTGCTTGCCCTGGTTACTTTTCCCCCTTTTCCCTTCAATCCTGTGCTGTTTAATCATCATAGCACTGCCAAAATTGGTTCCAAACATCAAGGGTTATGAGTTGCTCAATACAAATATAGTGACATACATTAATAAAACACTCCTGTGTTTGCCAGAACTTCATTAATGCCAAGTTTGAAATTATTTCCAGTCTGCCTAGAAAATGTCAAATGTATTTCTACTTTCAAGGAAAATCACATTGCACATGTGTTCCCCAGCCTTGGAGTGGGTATCTGGGTAATTCAAAACTTTCCAGATTTTTTTTCCAACTATTATACAGTAGATATTTTATAAAGGCCCTTTCAGCTCCCATTACATTTGCTTGTTCTGGTTAACATAATTTTAAATGTGGGTCAAATCACCACAAAGAGCCTTGTACCCCAAAAGGGCATATGTGAACTCCACCAATTGTTGAGCTTTTCCTCTTTGCCAATGGTGCAAAATAAGAAGAAGAGGTTTCTTTATTCTGATTCTGGATTTGCAGGCACTTGCTTTATGACATAACAAATGCCAAAAATATGTCTGTCAAGCTAAACAGCGCTGCAGTGGTTTAAATACCTAGTCAAACAGTGACATCTTCTGGTGTGTGTATATATATATATATATATATATATATATATATATATACATACATACATATACATATATATATATATATATATATATATATACATATACATATACATATACATATATATATATATATATATATATATATATATATATATATATATATATATATATATAAGCATTCACAAAGTACCTGCACTCCTTCCTTGTTGTTCAAATGTGGGTGCTTGGTCAATCAGCGTATACAATGTTCAAAGTGGACCAGCACACCGAAGTTTTCAATCAAAAGAGTTTTATTTTAACATCACTCATGTGTCCAACGTTTCGGCCCACATCCTTGATAAAGGCCCTAATGTGGGCCGAAACGTTGGACACATGAGTGATGTTAAAATAAAACTCTTTTGATTGAAAACTTCGGTGTGCTGGTCCACTTTGAACATTATATATATATATATATATATATATATATATATATATATATATATATATATATATATATATATATATATATATATATATATATATATATATATATATATTAGATTAGATTCAACTTTATTGTCATTACACAAGTACAAGACAATGAAATGCAGTTTAGGTCTAACCAGGAGTGCAATAAGCAGTAAGTGCAGGATAAGGTATAAATTATAATTGATATGTACAAGAATGAACTGGATAATATTTACAGAGGGATTTACAGTCATATGAACATAATATACAGTTTGTATTAACTATAACCAGGAGTTACAAGCAGATGAACAAATGTACAGGTTGCTGCAGTAATTATGAATATGCAAAAGATATGAACAAAATTTACAGGTTTATTTATCAGGGATTGACATATGTATAAAAATGTATAATTAGAAATTTACAAATGTATATGTGCAATGGATATGTACATTTACAAGTGGGTCTGTACAGTGTAGTGCATTGACTATGTGCAATATTGAATGTGCCAAGTAGGTAGTGCAATGGTAATGGGGAGAGTGTATGGTGGGGGGGGGGGGGGTTTAAAGGAGTCAGTAAGGTGCAGAGTTCAGTATGGAGACAGCTCTGGGGAAAAAACTGTTCCTCAGTCTGCCTGAAGACAGGAGAGAAAACAGTCTGTGGGCAGGGTGAGAGGAGTCCTTAAGAACACTGCGTGCTTGACGAAGACAGTGCTTCTTCTGGATGTCCTCAATGGATGGAAGCGGAGTCCCTGTGATGTGCTGGGCAGTTTTCACCACTCGCTGCAACACCTTGCGCTCAGCAACAGAGCAGCTCCCATACCACACTGTGATACAGCTGGTCAGGATGCTCTCTATTGTGCAGCGATAAAAGTTCACCAGGATGGCAGAGGAGAGCTGGTTCTTCTTAAGTGTTCTCAAGAAGAAGAGGCGCTGGTGAGCCTTCTTGACTAGACTGGAGGTGTTGGTAGTCCAGGACAGGTCCTCCGAGATGTGGGTCCCCAGGAACTTGAAGGATGACACAGGCTCAACAGCCATCCCGTTAATGTGGATGGGATCATGAGAGCCTCTTCTCTTCTTCTTCCTGAAGTCCACAATGAGCTCCATGGTCTTGGTGGTGTTAAGGAGCAAATTATTGTCTGTGCACCAAGTGGCCAGATGCTGGACCTCCTCCCTGTAGGCAGTCTCATCGTTGTTGCTGATGAGACCAATTACTGTGGTATAGTCTGCAAACTTAATGATGGAGTTAGATCCATTTACAGGTCTGCAGTCGTGGGTGAAGAGGGAGTAGAGGAAGGGGCTCAGCACACAGCCCTGTGGTACACCAGTGTTGAGTGTGATGGTAGTGGAGCAGATGTGGCCTGACCTGACATGCTGTGGTCTGTTGGTCAGAAAGTCCATAATCCAGTTGCAAAATGAGGAATTAATGCCCAGGGCTCTAAGTTTAGTGATTAACTTAGAGGGTATGACAGTGTTGAATGCTGAGCTGAAGTCAACAAACAGCATCCGTGCATAAGTGTTTTTATTGTCCAGGTGTGTGAGCACAGAGTGCAATGCTATGGAGACTGCATCTTCTGTGCTCCTATTGCTACGATAAGCAAACTGGTGTGGGTCTAGAGTTGATGGGAGAGAGTATTTCAGATGTGACAAGACTAACCGCTCAAAGCACTTCATGATGATGGGTGTGAGTGCTACAGGGCGGTAGTCGTTTAGGCACGATGGGCTAGAGTGTTTCGGCACTGGCACAATGGAGGTGGATTTACAGTATGTTGGAACAGCTGCTTGGGCAAGAGACATGTTAAAAATGTCTGTGAATACCCAGGTGAGCTGCTCTGCACATGCTCTAAGTACGTGTTCAGGGATACCGTCTGGTCCAGCAGCCTTGCGCACTTTGATCTGGCTCAGTGCAGTGCAAACATCTGAAGTGGCCAGTATGATGGGTGAGTGGTCGGTTGAGGGGGAGATACTGGTAGCGGGTTGGTTGTTGTCTCTTTCAAAGCGAGCATAAAAGTCATTAAACTCATTCAGAAAGATGACATTAGTGGTTGTGGGGGTGGAGTTGCTGGGTTTGTAGTCTGTAATGGCCTGAATGCCCTGCCACATGCGTCGAGGGTCAGCGTTAGAAAAGTGCTCCTCTAGCTTTAATTTGTAGCAGTGCTTGGCCTTTTTGATGCCCCTCTTCAGATTTGCCCTGGAAGTCCTGTAGGCCTGGGCATCACCTGACTTGAAGGCAGTGTTACTTGCCTTTAGCAAGAGACGTACCTCCTTGTTCATCCAAGGCTTCTGAGTTGAGTATGTAGTGATCTGTTTCTGGGTAGTAACACTGTCAATGGTGGAGTTAATGTAGTCCAGAACCAGGAGCTTGTTGTAGACAAAACCCTCCTTTATCTCCAAAGACAGGCAACACACCTATTTGCAGCTAAAGATCAAAGATGCTTTTTCAAGCTGATGTATTATAGATGAAAAGGGAAAGCCAATTCTTGTCTAAATACACTTGAGCTTCGTTGTTATTGGAGGGAGCCACAGAAAGTACTTTTAAGCATCTAGAGATGATCCTAGGGTGTTTTGTTGTGTCAGACTGTATTTCTAGCATGGGCAGTGGCATAACATGAATGGGCTCAGGCCCCCGCAATGGTACCCTCAGGCAGTCCTTCCTCAACCACCCGCTTGACCGCCCTACACTTTGCTTGTTGGAGGTGAGCAACAAAGTTAAAGCTGCAGAAAGTGTTGGGGAGGGGGACTATCATACCCACAGTCCATG
Organism: Xenopus laevis; assembly: GCF_017654675.1. Taxonomy (NCBI): domain Eukaryota; kingdom Metazoa; phylum Chordata; class Amphibia; order Anura; family Pipidae; genus Xenopus; species Xenopus laevis. Next base: position 35,801,878 of record NC_054378.1, on the reverse strand, counting down.
CCAGTCTGTCCCTAGGGTTTCTGTCTTTTCTAGAAAATATTACTGTATATGTTGTTTGTCTTCCCTATTACTAACATTGGCATCAAATATAATTTTTACTGGTACTACACCACTGCCCGTTGGTGTCTTGATAACTATAGAGGAACATATCCTCCTGCAACAGCTTACTCAGCTCTGTTTTTACAGCAGCACTTATAGCTAAAGGGGTCCTGCACAGTGGGGCAGAATCACTAAAGGGTGAAGTGGTTGTGGCTAGCGACAATTCGCCAGAAATCTCATCCACAGGGACATTGCCAATTCACTAACAGTCGTAGAGGACAGAAGAAAATTGCAAATCATTCAAAAAACTATGAAAAATAAATTATGAAGACCAATTGAAAAGTTTCTTAGAATTGTCCCTTCTACAATATACTAAAAGTTAACTTGAAGGTGAACCACCCCTTTAATACTAATGAATTAATTGAATTAAAAAATTAATTTATCAGGACTTGAATACCCTGTGCTTTTTCCTCACAAGGACATACAGTAGAAAGGTGAAAAATGTATAGACGGTGGAGAGTTGCTCCCAAGATTCTAACTATTAGGATTTCCCTAGGAGCACCAATAAGTTTCCCTAGGAGCACAAAATGTACAGTGATTAACTTTGTGTTCTGTATAATGGTACTGTGTAATTTTTATAGATCATTAACATATGTATGGAGTATATTTGCACTAGTAATGCACACACTACTCTGTATGATGGTATGGAGTATCTCAGTATAGATAATGCACCCACTCATCTGCTCTATATGTATGGAAGCTGAAGGTCCCACACCGGCTGCAGTTTATTATTTACACAGTGGGTTAGAACTGTCACTTATTTTACTTATTGTATTTATACTTTGACTTTAGGCTGCTATACAGATGATCACGACATTCTTGGCCTGTCACAAAATATTACAACACGGAACCCCAACACCAGCACCAATCCTTGTCTAGGGGAAGGTTCAGAAACTGCTGGTCACTCCTCGGGAAACCACACACTGGTACGTACCTGGGGCAAAACTAATGAAAATAATGAAAGCAGCAATTTGACTGGTTGCTACTGGTTACTGCCCATGGGCAATTTTGCCCAGTGTTGATAAATGACCCCCACAGTGTACTATTTAGTCATTTCTTGGCTGCTACTAAATACTTTACTTTTAAGTGAGTACTGATTTTGCACTGATTTTTGTAAGAAATATTGCACTTTCGCCATAATATTGCAAAACATTTTTCATCTTTTGAGGAATGGATATCCGACATTACTTTAAAAAACAGAAGCTTCATGAATCAGAGGGAACTTCAGCAACTTCATGTCAGGAAGCAGCAGCTGCAAAATGTCCATCTCAACAAAAAGTGGTGGCACTTGAAGTTCAGCAACAAGGATCATTGGCACTTCCACTCCAACAACAAGCAGCAAATGTACTTCCCTTTGAACTGCAATCTGAAGGTCTTCAAGTTCCACAAACAGGAGAACAATTTCAACAAACAACTGGATCATGTCCACCTCAGTTTCCATCATCTTCACAGGAGGAATCATCAAGGTCACTTGAAGGTACAGATACCCATGAAGGTGCTGATGTGAATGACATTGGGTTATATGTTAAGTTGGCAACACAACTTGTAGATGAGAGAAAACATGAGCTGCTTATGAAGGTTTTCACTCCCTCTGAGGCCTATGATTTTAGGAAGGATGCCAAAGGGCCACGTTGTTTCCGCCATGTGTGGTTAAAGCAATATAATTGGATTAGTTATTCACCATACCTTAAAGGAGTACTATGCAAATATTGTGTAATTTTTCCCCAGCCTGTCCATCGTGGCTTTCAAGGTGCCTTTATAACTGCTCCTTTCTTGACGTATAGAGACTTCACAACAGTGCTAGAAAACACTCTTTAACTACATGGCACAAACAAGCAGATGATGATGCAACACATTTCATAAATCTAAGAAGTCACCCAGAACAGAGCATTGTGTGTCAAGTTAACAGTGCACTTAAACATCAGGTTGAAGAAAACAGAAAAAAACTGTATTCAGTTCTATCAACAATCGTTTTTTGTGGAACTCATGACATTGCTCTACGAGGGAAAACAAGCACAACAGGCAATGTACAAGCCCTCTTTGAGTTTCGTATTGAATCAGGAGATGAGATCCTAAAAAATCATTTGAAAAATGCACCTGTTAATGCACGTTATACATCAGTTCGTGTAGAAAATGAACTGATAGCACTCTGCGAATACGTCTTACGGGAGAGAATAATTTCTGCTGCAAACAGCTCTTTTGGTTTCTCAGTTATTGCAGATGAAAGTGCTGATATATCTGGGCATGAGCAGTTGTCTCTTGGTGTAAGATTTGTAGATCTAACTATTACCCCAGTTAAAATCAGGGAAGAATTCCTTGGGTTTGCTACATTAAAGGCATTTGATGCCACATCCATTGCTAATGTAATTATGGAACAATGTATAAAGTTTGGTCTCAATATGGACAAACTATATGGTCAAGGCTATGATGGTTGCTCTACAATAGGGATGTAGCGAACTGTTCTGCTGCGAACTAGTTCGCGCGAACTTCGAACGTTCGCGAACGTTTGGGAACGTTCGCATTTTGAGTTCGCGTTCGATTCGGATACAAGTCGTTCGACCATTCGAATTCCTTCGACCGCTAAAATCGAACGATTTCCATTCGTTCGAACGATTGTAAGCATTTGATTCAATGAAAAGCATTCGATCGAATGGCTTCGATCGTTCGATTCAAATGAAAATCCTTCGATCGTATGATTAAAATCCTTCGATCGTTCGAATCGAACGATTTTAGCGGGTGTTCGAAGTTCGCAAACTGTCCGCGAACGTTCGCATTTTTTGCCGGTGTTCGCGAACGGCGTTCGCGAACACCAAATCGGCAGTTCGCTACATCCCTACTCTACAATGGCTGGCAAGGAAGGTGGAGTACAAGCAAAAATCAAAGGAAAATACCCAAGAGCAATTTTTGTTCACTGTGCTAGTCATAAATTGAACTTAGTAGTGAATGATCTTAATGCTGTTCCTGAGATAAGAAATGCTATTGGTAGTGTGAAGGCCATTATCAAATTTTTCCGTGAAAGTCCAAAACATAGATCTCTGATTCCTAATGTACCATTACTTTGTGAAACACGCTGGACTGCCAAATATAAAAGTATCAGGGTTTTTTCAGAAAACTTTGACAGAATTTTTCAGCAACTGCAGGATCTAGTTTCTACAGCTTCTGGTAAGACGTCACAAGAAGCACACCAACTAGTATGCTGCTCGAGCACTTCCACATTTCTTTTCTGTCTTGTTATTATGGCTACTTATTCAGCAAGACTTGAGCTTTTAACTCAAGCTATGCAGGCTGTTCAGATGGATATAACAAAAGCACATAGCCATGTTCAAGAGCTTGTACAAATGTTTCTTAACCACAGACAACGGGCAGAAGAATATTTCAAAGATATTCTTGTAAATGTTCAAAATATTGCAGACAGAATTGAAACTGAGCTATCTCTTCCAAGACAATGTGGCAGACAGAAGCATCACTCAAATGTTCCAGGCTCAACTGTTGAGGAATACTATCGTCGTGCCATCTATGTGCCATACCTCGACTCTCTTATCGCATCATTAAAAAGCCGGTTTGATTGCCACAATATAACCAATTTTAACCTTTTCTCTCTTCACCCACACCAAATGGCAAAAATAACACAGCAAGAATTCAAACAAAAGATCAAACAAATTACCAGCATATATAACATTGATAACTTGGATGCTGAAGCTTTGACCTGGTTTGATATGCGGTCAGGGAAAGAAAAACAAGACTTTCAAAATGGCCTTTTGGATTTATTACCATACACAGATCTAATTCCAGCTGTTCGACAAGCAATTTTGATTGCCCTTACCTTACCAGTCACTACTTGTACTGTGGAAAGATCCTTCAGCTCAATGAGAAGGGTGAAAACATGGCTCAGGTCAACAATGACCGTGAATCGTTTGTCTGGACTCTGCATGATGAGTCTTCATCATGAGATAGTGAATGAAAACAGGCCACAGTTCATACAAGAAGTTATTGACAAATTTGGCCAAGATCACAGACGTCTACAGTTCTTTTTTCGTGCTAACTGAGTATACAGTTTTTGGTCGATAGAACATAATTCAAGCTAAACAATCCTACTTCTATTTCAGGACTTCTTGAAACTGTATGTTGTCAGTATATGTGATTTACTGTTCTACGGGTTCCTTGTCTCAAGTTTTGTGACATTTGCACATAGCTTTGCACTTTGTTCAATGCTATTTATATTATTTTCGGAGAGTACATATATATATAAAGTGTTGTGGTTGCAGAATCATCAGTAGTTTCAATTTAGAGGAACAGTTCAGTGTAAAAATAAAAACTGGATAAAAAGATAGGCTGTGCAAAAATAATGTTTCTAATATAGATAGCCAAAAATGTAATGTACAAAGACTGGAGTGAGTGGATGTGTAACAGAACAGAACACTACTTCCTGCTTTTCAGCTCTCTAACTCTGAGTTAGTCAGTGACTATAAGGGGGGGGCCACATGGGACATAACTGTTCAGTGAGTTTGCAATTGATCCTCAGCATTCAGCTCAGTCAATTATGTCCCATGTGCCGCCCCCCCTCAAGTCTCTGATTGGTTACTGCTTGGTAACTAATCAGTGGAAAACAAGAGAGCTGTAAAGCAGGAAGTAGTGTTCTGTTCTGTTACACATCCAGTCACTCCAGCCTTTACACTTTACATTTTTTGGCTAACTAACTATGTTAGAAACATTTTTTATTTTGCACAGCCTATTTCTATTTACCCACTTTTTATTTTTATACTGAACAATTCCTTATACTGATGATATATTTTTCTTATTTATTTGCTGTTTAGAGCAAACCTGTTTTGTGCCATGCTCAAACAGAGCACGGGAGTCTGTTTTATTATGTTTTAAAATGTATTTTTACGAATAAATTATTATTTTTGATCCATCTATTGTGTGTATCTGAGTACTGAATGTTAATAGTAGGTTGCTGAGTAGAGCAGAGTAGCCGTAAAAAGCACTCACTTGTAGTACAGTTGTAAATGTATTCAGTAATCAAAATAAATTCAGCTAGAATTGTTATTTTTTTTTTTTTACATACATACATACATACATCTTCTTGATCTTGTACCTCAAAATCACAAATTGGGCTTTAGCGCTGGTACATTGGAACTTTATATATATGTGTATATGTATATATATATATATATATATATATATATATATATATATATATATATATATATATATATATATATATATATATGTCTGTTGGGGGATGCTACCCTAAACTAAATTACTTGCCCCCCCCCTGGGAAATTTTCTGCAGACGCCCATGGGAGGGGGGTCACAGCATAGGCTTCAACCATGTTTGTGTATACATGGTCCAAAGTTTTGTTTCCTCTGGTGTGACAGGAATGTTTTGATGAAATTTGGGGAGTATTGTCTTTAAATTGGAGTGATTAAAATCCCCCGCAACAATAAATGCAGCCTCTGGGTGAGAAGTCTGTTGTTTACTGATGGCTGCATGAAGTTCCTTCATAGCAAGCTTGGCATCAGCATCAGGTGGAATGTAAGCAGCAGTTATAATGGTGGATGTAAACTCCCACGGCAGATAAAATGGTCTACACTTAACCATGAGAAACTCTAGGTTAGCTGAGCAGTGTCTCCCAACGATAACAGAGTTCGTGCACCAAGCTTTGTTAACATAAATGCACAATCCTCCACCTCTGGTCTTACCGGAGTCATCTGCCGTTCTGTCTGACCGGAAAGTGTGGTGCTCAGCTAGGGCAATAGCATTGTCCGGTATTCCACTGTTTAGGCAGTCCAGGCAGGCTGTGGTACTTTTGAACATTTATTTTGTTTTTAAGACTATCAACACTACCCTAGTCCTGTACGTTTTTCACAGAATGTCGATGGCCTGGTGTGAGCACTGGTGTGGCACTGTTGATAATCATTATAAAATCAGTCAGAAGTATTTTTTTAGTACCCTGACAGACTGGGTGCTAAAAAGCCTCCTACCACTATTTTGGGTGATTACCCAGGACCAAACACAATACATGCGTTGAAGGTGAAGGGTTAGGTATTGCCAGGCAATGAAGCACCCCATCTGTCAGGGCCATTAAACTGTTTCTAACATGGAAATAAAGGGAAAATGTTAAAGATCTTTAACAAAGCACCGTGCTTAAGATGTTTCCCTTGATGTGTTAATTGTTTTCCTTCCTTTTTTTAATATTGAACCTTGCATTTTATTCATGAGATATTCAGAACTGTAAGGGGTGGCAGCTCATACAAAAGAACACATCTGAGTTTAGTAGCCCTTTTGCAGTACACTGAGAGTAAGTTAGGTAATAACTTAGGAGTAAGGCAAATGTCATACGAAGCGGGTTCTCTGCAGATAGAACCCATGCCCAAAATCATCCATTATACTCAGAGCCGCCATCAAGGGGGTGAGGGGGTACGAGTGTCGGGGGGCCCGTCAGTGCTGCACTTTCGAAAGAGCCAGGCCCCCCTTGACAGCTCCAAAACCTGCGGCCATTTTCGAAGTCCCAAACAGCCGAAATGCAGAAGTGCTGAAAAGCCAATCAGCAGAAGTCCCAAAGTGCCGAAAAGACCCGAAGCCACTAAAATAGCTAAAGCCGAACTCCCGAAGTGGCAAAGTCATGAAAACCGCCGAAATTGAAGTCCTGAATCGGCGAAAAGACCTGAAATTAAAGTCCTGAAGCGGCAAAAAGACCCAAAGTCACGAAAAGAGGTGAAGTTGAAGTCCTGAAGCCATGAGTTTAATTCTACGGAACATCAATTTGTGTTTTTTTTATTGTTTTTTTTTATTTTATCCCCTGGCCACCAATGTATTATTTTAATATTCTATAAGCCCCTGCCACCAATGTTTTTTTGAGAAAATATTCTTTGGGGCCCCTGGCGCCAATGTTTTATTTAAAAATATTCTTTGGGGCCCCACTTTTTTTTTTACTTGTAAGGGGGGCCTTGGCACCAATTACTTTTTTTTTAACTTGTAGGGGGCCCTGACCACCATTTTTTAAAAAAAATTTAAGGGGGGCTCTGGCACCACAGTTTGTTTTTAACTTATAAGGTGGCCCTGATCATCAATAGCTTTTTATAACTTATGTGTGGGGAGGGGGTTACCTTTTTTAGCACTGATGCCTGTGTGGTCTTTTAACTGTTGTGTGGAGTGGGTGGGATCTGGGTGGGGCTTGGGGGCTGGGGGTTGGGGGCTGGGGTGGGCGGGGCCCAGGGGGCCCCAAAAATGTTGTTGTACGGGCCCCATGATTTCTAATGGCAGCCCTGATTACACTTACATAGACATGTAAAATAAACAGTGCCTGCTAAAGAAGAGAGGAATAACCTTAACTCGACACCTCACACCCTATTTTCTAATGGTTATTGAGCCCGTTATTTGTGAAGGCACGATGGCACGTTTGCCACTTAACCACTTCTGCTGGGTTGGTAAAAAGACACGTTTTCTTGTCACGTTCGCTTACTCAGCTTGTAGAGCTTGTTGATGGGAGAATGAGAAGAAAGTTTATCTGATCTTCATTAGCAAACACCGTGTCCACCCAGTGTCTGGGGGCAGACCCACAAGTGCTCCACATTCACTGTTACATACGAGCAGCATCTCCCAGGAACTTTAACACATAGAGATCTTCCCGAGACCTGCTACTAACACCCAACAACAGCATGAAGCAACCTCTGACAGTCCTATCTTGGTCTTTCTGATGAGTGCGTGAAAAACACACGTGGTGAATGTAAGGAGTAACCTGACACCCTATAGTAAGATTGGAAAGTTGTGGAACTACAACAATGAAAATCTACTACACTTAGATTTCCCTTTATGCTGCATTTTTGTTTTCTCAAGCTTTTTAAGCTCTGACTCATACAGACTTTGATATTGTGAATTTCTACCCGAGGAGAAACGGGAATACTGAGTCGGAACAAGTGGGGAACCCCCAAGACTGTGGTTAAGCTATACCCAAATAAATGTATTGTATGCAACCCACTTGCTGATGCAGACAGTTTTTGGCCTCAATGGACACTTGTGTGTTTTGGGAGTAAAATCTGCCTGTATCAGTTATAAAAACCACCTTCCATAAAAGTCTATGGGATGCATCATGGTTTGAGCTGTTCCCCTGCCAGTGGAGAATCTGCATTGTAGCATAAAGTTTATTTGAAATTTACAATTTGCCTTCACTTTTTTTTACCGTGGCAAGATTTTGTTTGACCACGTCTATGTTTGTACCTAAAGACATGCAGGAAACAAGATTCTACTAAAGTTGCATTTTGAGTAAATTTTTATAAATTTCATCTGCTTCGCTACTCTCCCTACACACTCAGAAGCCATGTTCCAATATCTTGCACTGATGAGATCTAACAAGATTGATACAGGCTGTCTGAAAGTTTGGATATATGGCTCTAAACTATTAGGCTGTATTTGTGCTATAAAACTAGCCATTATGGATGCATAGTTGACCACAGGGATATAAAAGGGCGATTTGTATGTCGTCACCCATAGGGGCAGATTCACTAAAGTTCAATAAAGTGAGTGTTATTTATAGCATGGCGTAACATTTTTATCACTTATTATATTTTTAGAATTAACGATCGATTCACTAAAAGTTTACTTGTCTAACGTAAGTGTAACACCCCTATCTAAAGCAAGAAACATGAACAAGTGCTGCATAGACAGTCTACAGGACTACATATCCCAGCATGCCTCAGAGCTGAGGACCTGGCTGGGGCTTTAATCCACCAATGATAAGAAAAAATGTTTTGAGGACCACACTGCTGGACTATAAAAAAGGGAGAGAAGTGTGTGTCTGCGGGGGGGAAAAACTGCTGACTGCTGCCTACCTGCTTTGCGTGGGAGAACTGCCAGAAGGGAGAGACATCTGCAGGGATCCTGCCCCAGGGGAAGCTGCTACTGGGAGAAGCTGACCCTGCTATCCCAGTCCTAGACTAGCACCTGTAAAAGAGCTATCAGTGCTAGCCAGAAAGGGAGCAGGGGGAAACGGCCTGCGGTTGGTGGGAGAGTCCTAGGCTGACATGCTGCAAAGAGGCCCAGGTGATTTCAGCTGCTAGAGAACAGAGCTGCCTGCATCCCATCTGAGGTCTGTTACTAAAGGTGATACAGAGTTTGGAGCACAGACTGTGAGTAACCTGCAACACCACACACTATTGGGGAACTGTGTATTATCAAACCATAGGAGCTAATCCATCTGTTGCTAACTATACACTCTGCCAAGTCATTTCTCACCTGGGAGGAAAGTGTTTCTTCACTAAGTTTATAGAGTTATACTGCTAACCGACAGAGGAAATGATCAGTGCTATTGGCCAATAAGCTAAACTCAATAAGGGCCCCAACGTGCACAAATCATCTGGGACTGTGACAGGGAAATTAAGTTACAACATTTAGCACATATATTTTCTGCATACTTTGTATTAGCAATTTAAATGGTGTCATTGTTGGTTGGTGTATTGTTATACATATATATCTTGCTTTAATATTTTAAATCATAGTCGGATCCCTGCTGATTATTTGTTACGCTTAATAAAGAAAAGGGATATCACTGTTTATCATTATTGTGGTCCGTTAAATGAGGTGTCACTGAGCGTGCTGGAGTTACCCATATATATATATTAGTCTCACTCAAGGGTGTGCTACATAAGTGATATTTTTACATTCATTTTAGCTGAATTGTGTGCAGTATTTTATATCATGCATTATTTTGTGCTTTATTTTGTGCGATATTTTAGGGCATTTGATATAGTAACACGTTATTAGTGCAATCTATAGCACCTAAGACATTTGGGATACCACTGGCAGAGTAGAAGTCTCTTTTTACAGTATTCTGGTCATTCCTTTCCCTCACAGTGCATTCTGGACCTGCCCAAGGTATCATGAAAATGTGTTAGTGGCAGTGGGTAAGGCTCCAGTTCCTCATAAAGGTCTTCAACTGCTGCCCTACAGCTCCTCACTACATCTTCCTCTATTAACTCTATTAATCCATCTGATGTTGTTAAGTAACGCCTACTCTTAGAGGTGTTAAATTTCACAGAAATTATTGCACTATTTTATGCTTTTATCGAGTAAAAGATGTTAGTGAACAAAGCATTTACAATTAATTCTATTCTATAAGTATTGCAATGCCATTAGAATACTGATGTGCAGAAATGTAGAATTTGCGATATGTCTATTAGCACATGGGAAAATACTTTGATGAATTGTTACTTAAATAACGCGTCTTAAATAACGCACAAAACAGTGCGTTAATGAATAACGACCTTTAGTGAATCGGCCTCATAATGCCTTATGTTAGAGTTAAAGTCTAATTTTTGGTATTAAGGCAGTGTTACGTGTGTAGCATGAGGCATGTACCTTTTGTTTTCAGAAGGCTTTCCACTGCATGTCTTGCTTTGTGAAGGGTTTTTGCCTCCTTTTAGTCCATCTAACCCTACCCAGGTTGGTTTCTCTATAATGTTATCAAAACTGCAAATTTTAGGAAGGCTTTGCAGTTTCATAGTTTAAAATATGTACCCTATATGGATTTCCAAAAATATATGGCTTTATGGGGTGAACTTTTTTGTGACTTTGTCCAAATATAAAACCCAGTAAATGTATTGATTCTGCAGTAGCTGAAATGATACATGTGATAATTTATATACATTGTTTTTAATTTAGGGTCTCTACATGTCAAATTCTAAATCTATGCACATTGGCCATGAAATTGTTTGGTGGACCTCTGCCATTCATATTTAAAATGTTTTATCTTGGTACCTAATGGCATGTAGGAGATAAGTGTCACGTTCAGAATCCCAAACTGAGAACAGATGCCAAGGTTCTGGTCATGGCTCACGCTTCTGCCTATAACAGCTGCTTTTCACATCAGGAGGAGCCCTTTGCTACTCAGATGATGCCAGGTCTGAAAGTGAGAGAACCAATGCCTTTGTTCTGGGCAGGCAGAACCAGAACATGTGACTGGATTAATGGAGAAAGAGCAGAGCCTAGTTGGGAAACAGCCCCGGGTCAATAACCAATCACCAACTTAAATGGTTCCTGTTAAAACTGACTGTGTTGTGTCAATATCATAAGGACTTAGCTTGTAGGCTCCACAGAAGAAGGGAATGAAGCATAGTGATATGCAAAATAGCATGGTACTACATAAAATAACAAAAATTATAATCCTGTAAGTATTCGCTGATATTTGTGTTAGCATTATCGGGCTTTGCAACAGGACCTTCTTATAAATTAGGGTTGCCATTTGTCCAAGCACCACATATTGGTGTTTATACATTTTATACAATTACATTTATAAATACGTTTAAAATCACTTTACATTTGCATCTAATGTATATTACAAAGTTGCTTAGAATAACATTTGCAAAAAAATAATATATTAAACTTGAAATCCTATGTGTTAGCATAATTATCATTTGGCATCCTGTTATTATAAAATATATCTGGAACGGTCTAAATCCTAAGACGGACGAATGGCTAGTGTCAGAGGGTTGATAGTTGTCATCCCCCACCCTCTATGACGCCATAACGCTATAGGGCCCAAGGCAGGATGGACTATAAGGGCTAATGGTCTACTGTGGACAATGGTCACTCATATAGCTTATACTAGGCCATACAAACAAAGGATCATCACTCTGTTACTTAAATTCCAGAGTGTCAGCATAACGCCAGCCTGTCTGATGGGGCCCCTTTTAGCTGAAGTGCTGCTCAAATTACTGGAAATACCACAATGGCCTTGGTTAGCCAATAGCTGATTGCGAGGTTGTGGACCGTTGGAGCTAGGCACAGTATGTTACAACATTCCTTTGATAACATGTAAGACTAAGTAAATCATTTAGACATTAATTGTACAAGGAGGAGTCAGACTATGTATGGTATTTCCGTGAACCCCTTGTCACAATTACTGAAAATGCCTTCTGAAAAATAAACCTATTTAATTTTGTATAGAATAGAATAGAACGACAAGACAGGAAAATAAGCCTCCCATATATACAGCAGAGTGTGGGGCCGAATAGATTGTATTGTATAGTATATGGATTAAAGTTTTAGATTGCATTCTCTAATATATATGGTCTTCTTTAGCTCCTGTATTGGTTAGTATTTGTATACATCCTTCTTTTGTATAGTGCTAGCAGAATGTGTCAGGGCCGGAACTAGGAGTAAGCAGAGTAGGCACGTGCCTAGGGCGCAAAGCTGGGAGGGTGCCAGGCACGTACCTCCTCTGTCGCCTACCCCAAGTCCGGTTCCCTTCTCTGCCCGACTCTGCATTTTTTCTTGCTTTTTTGCGCTTCTGCTCATGTGCACGAACTTCAATTCGTGCATGTGCACGTGAGCACAAATTCGCGCAGGCGTCGCGACTGCCGGGCCTGCCTAGGGCGCCTGCCCAGCGTGGCCCGGCACTGGAATGTGTTGATGCTCTATAAATACCTATTAAAAATAAGAATTAACAATTTTGTTATCCAGGTTATAGATTCCTGCACAAGTTGCATTTTTCATACAAGACCAGCAGATGTCACTGGCCAACCAAGTAAACCACCTATAATAGTTGCCGTTAGCCTGAAAGACTAGAAGAATCAACCAGCTGTGTTCGCATCAAGCCCCACTAAATAAAAAAGCCATTACGAAGTGCTATTCTATTTGATATAAATATATTTTTATTCAATATTTATTTTAAAACCTTATTATTCAACACACACATGAATGAGGAAATAACTGATACATATATTCCTAAATGGAGATATTCAGAAATGGCATCAACATTTCAGCAGATAGAAGTTATGAAAATGAGCCAATGAGCTTGCCTGTATGTTTTTGGGGTGTGAGAGAAGTTGAAGGAGAGTAGAGACCCAAGCAGGTTTTTGCTTAAGTTTCTGTTTAAGCAGTCATTTTCATTTGCATCTTGTCATTTTATGTACAATATGAACACTGCCTAGTAGTCCTTACAAAAATGCTTTATGTACAGTTGTAATGAACGTTTTTAGTTCTTATAGAATGAAGATCTGCTTTTTAAAGCAAATTCCACAGAAGAGCAAATGGTAATGGCAGATTAAAAGGCATCTGCCACCTAGTTACAATTGCGTGAAAAAAGAGGTTTAAAGGAGAACTAAAGTGTAACTAAAGAAGTGGGCTAGAAATGTTGTACATTAAATTTGGGATTTTTTACCAGCCCAAGTAAACCACAGCCCTTTAGCAGTAAAGATATATTCCTCTGAAGATGCCCCAGTAGCTCCCATCTTCTTTTCTGCTGATTCACTGCACATTCTCTGTGCTGCTGTCACTTACTGAGTTTAGGGACTTACTCAAAATATACAGTACACATAGAATATTAATGTTACAATATAAGACTGATTCGTAATTAATACAGATAATTACTACATGGCAGATCATAAACCAGTGCAATTTGCATTAGAATTTAACAATCAACCCTATAGCATCATCTTATATTACAGGCCAGCCTCATTTTCTGCTTGATAATTTGTGACGACCTCAGCTTAGCTTAGTTTATTTTAGATTATGGGCGTCACAGACACTTTCCAAGATGGTGACCTCCTGGGACAAGTTTAAAATCCTGGATCATTGCTGCTATTGAAAAGCTGAGACTTTAGGTTGGTGTAATCATTTCTGTATATAAAATGTGGCATTTTTAACCATATTCATTGTTAAGGTTTAGTTCTCCTTTAATATAGTGCCCCATGATGGAAACCATGGGCATGTGTAGGTGTGGGCAGGAATTATCTTCAGGCTGGTAAAACATAACACACTGTGGTAAGGAAAAAGTACTGCATGAAAATGTATTAACTGCGCACCTAAAACAAATGTATAGAAGAATCATTTGCACCAGAGACAAAGTCTTTTTGCGTAACAGCAGCTCAAGGTAAATCATGGTGTGAGGGAGCAAAGGTTAGCTTACACTTCAAACAAAAGTATGCACTGATCAATAGTAACCAGGCGTTATGCATTGCCCAGTCCCATTGCATGCTGGCCATTGTAGTTTTTTGTTAACCTTTGCAGCAAGCCTAAAGCAGGTATGTCCAAAGTGCGGCCCATTTTCAAATTTACACCGGCCCTCAGCCTCCATCATGAAATTAATAATAATGAGGCCCCCCAGCACAGTGCGATCAGGAATCACGTAGCAGTAATTTTAAGGCACATTAGTGAAATGATCTGCCACTTGGTCTATACTGCTGCCTGTGTGCTGAAGGTGTTAGCAATAGACACGTACTGGCACGTAGCGACGCGCTGTTTTCGCATACTTCTTTAGGGATGAATGTGTCAATAGATGTACTGATGTGCCAGTACAGTAAACTAAAGAAGTATGGTATCTCTACATGCCAGTACATATATTGCTAACACCTTCAGCACACAGGCAGCGGTATAGACCAAGTGGCAGATCATTTCACTAATGTGCCCAAATATTACTGCTATGGGATTCCTGATGGCACTGTGCTGGGGGCCTCATTATTATAAATTTCATGATGGAGGCTGAGTGGCAGATGTGCCCAAATATTACTGCTACGGCTACGTGATTCCTGTAATTTAATGTTAATGATTCAAAGAATGTCAGGCTGAATGGGCGGCCCCCACACATTTTCACCTCACCAAATCTGGCCCTCGTTGCAAAAAGTTTGGGCACCCCTGGAAGAAACATCCACATGACCCAGCATGCACTGGGACTGAATGAGGATTCTCTGACATCACAGGAGAGGTTTTTATTATACAAAACCCACCACGAATTTGGGTTTGTTTATGTACCCTTCCGAATGTGCCTGGCCCACTTTCTGCTAATATCAGTAAATCTTCAATTAGGCAATACCCCATGCATGCTGGGTAATGTAGTTTTACTTCAACTTTTTGCCTACTGCAAAGTTCCTGTAAAACTACAATATCCAGCATGCATTCGAGCTCGGCAGAACAGAAAGAAGCTTCCTATTACGTTCCTGCTAGTAGCAGGAGTAGCTTCGCCTTCTCAGTCCCAAACTGACAGCACTACTGCCTGTTTTCAGCTGCATTTGGTTTGTGAAGCTTCTGTGGGTTTGTACTTGGGAAACGTACTAACTTTTTCTATTAATTGTATTATAAAGTGTAACTGTGCAAATGTTGCATTCTCGGTAATGTAGTCTTCTTTTACTTTGTGCCTTCTGCAAAGGTTAATGTAAAACTTAGGGCAGGACTACACGGCCGATTCCGACGCGCTGCGCAAAATTGCAAGTGTCCTGTCGGATGCAACGGAAATAAGGTAAGTAATTCAATTGTCGCATTGTGTCGTTGCATTGATGCAACACGACTGTTGGATGCAGACGCTGCACACTGCGTCTGCATCCAGCAGTCGTGTCGCGTCGCATCAACAATGCGACACGATCCGACAATGCCATTACTTACCTTGTTTCCGACGTGACGCCTGCGATTTTGCGCAGCACGTCGGATCGTGGCAGAATCGGGCGTGAAGTCCTGCCCTTAAATACCAAGCAAGCAATACCTAGCTAGGTATAGCTCCCTAGTCTGTCCCTTATAGAGACAGCACCAGCAACTTCACACTCTCAAGCACTACAACTTGCATGATAATGTTGGAATTAAACACACACTGTGATTCATAGTTGAACATATCCGTACATATATATGTTTATACATGTTCCACAGAACTTCACATTTGCCCCAGTGGAGCTTTAAATCCAAAATACAAATTTCAATTGCAACTACTAAACAACTTTGAAATAATTTCTTTGGACTCTGAAGCCAGATTTGCACACATGGAGGAGTGTTTTTAGGGATCCCACCAGTGATTGGCAAGTAGGGAAAGAAAGACAAGCTGCAGCATTCTGATAACCATTACTGTGCTTTGTTTTGTAGACCTGCACCCAACCCGGATTCTGATAAACATCAGTACACAGTCTTGAGCCCAAAGTCCTGCTACCAGCAAGTTAAGAGACATGAGGCCAGCATCGCCACTCCAGATACTGGATAATGATTACAGGTATGGAACCTGTTAGCTGAAATGCTTGAGGCTGGGTCAGGGTTTTTTTTTTTTATATAATTTAAAAAACTAAAAAAGCATTTAAAACTCCCAATAGGCTTGTTTAGATACCAACATGACTTTATGCAGCTTAGTTATCTTCAAGTACTCTGACTTTTCATATATTATATACCAGTAATTGTTAAAAGTGATGTGCAAATATTTTTAGGATCTTGACAAATACTGACCCTTAATGTAGGAAGAGTCAGAAAATAACAAGAAGAAAACTACCGGCCACTTGCACATGATGGCCTCTCCTCTTACTTCTGCCCATTGATTTTAATTAGAAGGGATTGGCACCTTCAGAAGTCTTTAGGCAGGAGTTAAAACAGCACAATATGGCGATTGCAAGTAGGGCATGAGCATCTCCATAATTATTTGCAGAAAGGAAGTTTTTGGGGGCACAGCCATTCGTGTCAGACACAGCAATCACTGATCTATATATCTATATCTATCTATCTATCTATATATATATATACTGTATATATATATATATATATATATATATATATATATATATATATGTATATATATATATATATATATATACTTTTTAGAAATGATGGACAGCACTCACTCTTAATGCAAAAATTCTGTATTAAATATTAAAATACATCACCGTGTATGTGCACATTATTCAGCGACGTTTCGAGCCAAACTTGGCTCTTTCTCAAGCCATATGTGACATGGTGCAAGCATTCAATCTGAATCATCAATGATTTTTAAAGTCCAAAAAAGGAAGTGACATAATATGCAATATGATTCATTCAGTGCAGGGATTCCACCCCGTAACCTGAATAAAAAAACATAATCAGCATAAATACAATACCTCAAGCTATTCTCTTTATAGATACAAATATAAATCATAATCTTTGTTTAGACCATGTGGATGTAGTGTGTTCAATTTGTTAATCCACCATACCTCTCTCTGTTTCAATCGCAATTCACGGTCCCCTCCTCTTTTTAATGGGGGCACCGTTTCCAACACCATGTATCGCAATTGGTCACTGGTGTGCCCATATTCCTTAAAATGTCTTGAGAGAGGTAATGCTAGATTCCCCAGTCCTAATGGTTGATTTATGTTGGGAAATTCGTGACTTGATTTTCTGCACGGTTTCCCCAACATATAACTTGCCACAGGGGCACACAATGACATAAACCACAAATTGGGACAAGCAAGTATAATAGCCCCTAATTTGGATTGCCTCCCCAGTCTCTGGATGAACAAAGGTTTTTCCTCTGATAACATTTCTGCATTGTACACAGTTTAAACATTGGTACATACCTGTATTGCGAGTACCTAGGAACCTATCCGTATGGTCCTCATCTTTCCTTACTTCTGCTCTGGTGACTAATGATCCAATTGTTTTTCCTTTTTTATATGAGATCAATGGGGGAGAGGCAAATTCCCTTACCATGGGGTACGCCCTGCGCAGTATGTACCAATGTTTACGTAAAATCATATTGACTCTGCCACTTAGTGGCCCAAACTGGCTAACAAAGGTAACCCTAGATTCTCCTACTCTTCTTTTCTTTTTACTGCTAATAATTCTCTCCGCTCTGTCCAATGTCTGTGCTGGATAGCCCCTCTGTCTAAACTTGCCTTTCATCTGTTTGATTTGTTGTTCCTCACCTTTGGATTACTTACCAATCTATGTACCCGTGTCAATTGGCTGATAGGAATGGACTGTTTCGTATGTAACGGATGGTTACTGGAAAAGTGTAATATCTGATTTCGATCAGTGGGCTTTGAATATAACTTCGTTTGTAAGCCTATTTCTCTATAGATTACAATGTCGAGAAAAGAAATTTCCCTCGAGTTGAACGTATGTGAGAATTTAATTGAGGGATGAAATCCATTGATGTGGGCGTGGAACCGAGATAAGGAGTCAACGTCACCCCGCCATATCACAAATATATCGTCGATATATCTCCACCAGGCCACACAATGTGTCCGGTAGAGATCATCGCGATAAATGAAAGTGTCTTCAAGCCAAACCATGAAGGTATTGGCGTACGACGGGGCGACGTTCGATCCCATCCCGGTTCCACGCAACTGCAAATAGAAAACATCCTGAAAAGTAAAATAATTCATTCTCAATATTATCGCAAGCATCTCAAGGAAAAAATCAATTTGTATATCCTGGAATTGACCACTGCCACGTAATAACCATTCACAGGCTTTTATCCCCTCATCATGGGGTATGGAGGTGTATAAGCTCGACACATCAAATGTGGCAAGCATTATTTCCTCCTCATCCTGTATATTAAGACCTTCCAGTCTTTCCAAAAAGTGTCCACTGTCTTTTACATATGAGACAGTAGTGGTAACCAACGGTCCAAGGATCCTGTCTAGAAATATTGCCAATGGGCAAAATATAGAATTAATGCCCGACACAATCGGACGACCTGGAGGATGGACAGGATCCTTGTGGACTTTAGGTAATGTATACAGTGTCGGTATACGTGGGAATGTCACAACCAGATATGTTTTCAAACTTTCAGATATCACATCATTATTCACTTTATCATTCAACATCCGTTCGATTTTAGCTGCAATCTCTGCAGTAGGATCATGATCTAATTTTTGATAAACAGCCCCATCCGATAATTGTCCCAGGATTTCATTGATATAGTAAGAAGTATCCATGATCACAATCGCACCCCCTTTATCAGAGGGCTTGATTGTGATCTTGTTATTTTTCGTTAATGTCTGTAATGCTTCACGTTCTGTTTTAGTGATATTATGTAACATGCTAGGGACATCCAGTCCCAGCTGATACATTTGTTGCAAATCTTGCTGAATGTTATTGATATATGTCTCTACAGCAGGGTAGGTAGTTGGTGGAACATACCTGCTTTTGCTGCGGAGACCAAATTTATGTGGTGTCAATAAAGCAGTCTCTTCCATCTCAAGTGCTTGTGTATCTGTAATGTCTATAGTAGAAAAATGTACCTTTAATCGCAGCGTCCGGTAAAACCTGTAAAGGTCGATATCCATTTGGAAGCGATCCACTGGAGCCGTTAAGCCAAAATTCAGGCCGTTTCCCAGGACTGTGATCTGTGTATCGCTTAACTGGAAAGAAGAGAGATTAAATATCACTTGTTCCCCTTCTTCCCTTGTTTCTGCCTCTGGGGTAATATTCTCTTTTTGATGGCTCCCGTGTTTTCTCCCACCTCTACGTCCCCTGGAACATCTAAAAAATGACTTGTATTGGGGTTGATATCTTCTCGTTGCTGCTGTACCCGTGGCAATCTCTCCATATTACGTGGTACACTTGCACTCCGTGCCCCATTTCTATTGCCTCCTTCAAAGCGGTTCCATGAATATACTCGCCCTCTCTCATAATCAACCGTATCTCGATCAAATTTCTGTCTTTTTTGTTGTTCATTCTCAGATTTATATTTATTTAGTTTGGTCTGCATCTGCTCTTTTAATTCAGCTAATTCCTGCACAGTAATACCAGTGGCAAGCTGGTCATTAACCTTTTGCATCTCAGTATGAACCACTTTTAACTCCTTGGAGATGTATTCCACTGTCAAAGTCATTATGTCATACGAGCATTTATTAAGGATTTGTGCATACCTTAGTCTGAATTCCTCATTGTCCACAAATAGCATGGGTCGAAGCGAAACCCGCAGACCACGTGGAATACGCTTATTCATAAAGTATTCGGCAAGCGTCTCCGCGTGCAATTCCAGATCTATGGCCCGGCGGTTGAGTCCCTCCAGTTTTCTCTGCAGTGTCGATGACACCGGGACTCGCTATAATCCCGCCGATTGAGCAAATGTGGCCACAATCTCCTCCGCTTGTGCCTCAGTGTAACTAAATGCCTGGCGGTCTGGATACTGTGGAGCCGCCATATTCAACTCTTCCTTTCTCGGACTGGTTAATCAATTAACCCGTGCGGGTGCGCGTTACTCCCGGAAATATAAAAAACAAAAAAATTTCAGTAACAGCACTCACGCTAAAATCCGTTGTTGCGGTGCACGTCCTTAGGAGCTCTCCGGTAGTTCCTCCATAATATACTTTTTAGAAATGATGGACAGCACTCACTCTTAATGCAAAAATTCTGTATTAAATATTAAAATACATCACCGTGTATGTGCACATTATTCAGCGACGTTTCGAGCCAAACTTGGCTCTTTCTCAAGCCATATGTGACATGGTGCAAGCATGTCGAGTATATTCATGGAACCGCTTTGAAGGAGGCAATAGAAATGGGGCACGGAGTGCAAGTGTACCACGTAATATGGAGAGATCGCCACGGGTACAGCAGCAACGAGAAGATATCAACCCCAATACAAGTCATTTTTTAGATGTTCCAGGGGACGTAGAGGTGGGAGAAAACACGGGAGCCATCAAAAAGAGAATATTACCCCAGAGGCAGAAACAAGGGAACAAGGGGAACAAGTGATATTTAATCTCTCTTCTTTCCAGTTAAGCGATACACAGATCACAGTCCTGGGAAAGGGCCTGAATTTTGGCTTAACGGCTCCAGTGGATCGCTTCCAAATGGATATCGACCTTTACAGGTTCTACCGGACGCTGCGATTAAAGGTACATTTTTCTACTATAGACATTACAGATACACAAGCACTTGAGATGGAAGAGACTGCTTTATTGACACCACATAAATTTGGTCTCCGCAGCAAAAGCAGGTATGTTCCACCAACTACCTACCCTGCTGTAGAGACATATATCAATAACATTCAGCAAGATTTGCAACAAATGTATCAGCTGGGACTGGATGTCCCTAG
Source organism: Xenopus laevis (assembly GCF_017654675.1). NCBI lineage: Eukaryota > Metazoa > Chordata > Amphibia > Anura > Pipidae > Xenopus > Xenopus laevis. Next base: position 35,781,011 of record NC_054378.1, on the reverse strand, counting down.
CATGTTACATAATATCACTAAAACAGAACGTGAAGCATTACAGACATTAACGAAAAATAACAAGATCACAATCAAGCCCTCTGATAAAGGGGGTGCGATTGTGATCATGGATACTTCTTACTATATCAATGAAATCCTGGGACAATTATCGGATGGGGCTGTTTATCAAAATTAGATCATGATCCTACTGCAGAGATTGCAGCTAAAATCGAACGGATGTTGAATGATAAAGTGAATAATGATGTGATATCTGAAAGTTTGAAAACATATCTGGTTGTGACATTCCCACGTATACCGACACTGTATACATTACCTAAAGTCCACAAGGATCCTGTCCATCCTCCAGGTCGTCCGATTGTGTCGGGCATTAATTCTATATTTTGCCCATTGGCAATATTTCTAGACAGGATCCTTGGACCGTTGGTTACCACTACTGTCTCATATGTAAAAGACAGTGGACACTTTTTGGAAAGACTGGAAGGTCTTAATATACAGGATGAGGAGGAAATAATGCTTGCCACATTTGATGTGTCGAGCTTATACACCTCCATACCCCATGATGAGGGGATAAAAGCCTGTGAATGGTTATTACGTGGCAGTGGTCAATTCCAGGATATACAAATTGATTTTTTCCTTGAGATGCTTGCGATAATATTGAGAATGAATTATTTTACTTTTCAGGATGTTTTCTATTTGCAGTTGCGTGGAACCGGGATGGGATCGAACGTCGCCCCGTCGTACGCCAATACCTTCATGGTTTGGCTTGAAGACACTTTCATTTATCGCGATGATCTCTACCGGACACATTGTGTGGCCTGGTGGAGATATATCGACGATATATTTGTGATATGGCGGGGTGACGTTGACTCCTTATCTCGGTTCCACGCCCACATCAATGGATTTCATCCCTCAATTAAATTCTCACATACGTTCAACTCGAGGGAAATTTCTTTTCTCGACATTGTAATCTATAGAGAAATAGGCTTACAAACGAAGTTATATTCAAAGCCCACTGATCGAAATCAGATATTACACTTTTCCAGTAACCATCCGTTACATACGAAACAGTCCATTCCTATCAGCCAATTGACACGGGTACATAGATTGGTAAGTAATCCAAAGGTGAGGGAACAACAAATCAAACAGATGAAAGGCAAGTTTAGACAGAGGGGCTATCCAGCACAGACATTGGACAGAGCGGAGAGAATTATTAGCAGTAAAAAGAAAAGAAGAGTAGGAGAATCTAGGGTTACCTTTGTTAGCCAGTTTGGGCCACTAAGTGGCAGAGTCAATATGATTTTACGTAAACATTGGTACATACTGCGCAGGGCGTACCCCATGGTAAGGGAATTTGCCTCTCCCCCATTGATCTCATATAAAAAAGGAAAAACAATTGGATCATTAGTCACCAGAGCAGAAGTAAGGAAAGATGAGGACCATACGGATAGGTTCCTAGGTACTCGCAATACAGGTATGTACCAATGTTTAAACTGTGTACAATGCAGAAATGTTATCAGAGGAAAAACCTTTGTTCATCCAGAGACTGGGGAGGCAATCCAAATTAGGGGCTATTATACTTGCTTGTCCCAATTTGTGGTTTATGTCATTGTGTGCCCCTGTGGCAAGTTATATGTTGGGGAAACCGTGCAGAAAATAAAGTCACGAATTTCCCAACATAAATCAACCATTAGGACTGGGAATCTAGCATTACCTCTCTCAAGACATTTTAAGGAATATGGGCACACCAGTGACCAATTGCGATACATGGTGTTGGAAACGGTGCCCCCATTAAAAAGAGGAGGGGACCGTGAATTGCGATTGAAACAGAGAGAGGTATGGTGGATTAACAAATTGAACACACTACATCCACATGGTCTTAACAAAGATTATGATTTATATTTGTATCTATAAAGAGAATAGCTTGAGGTATTGTATTTATGCTGATTATGTTTTTTTATTCAGGTTACGGGGTGGAATCCCTGCACTGAATGAATCATATTGCATATTATGTCACTTCCTTTTTTGGACTTTAAAAATCATTGATGATTCAGATTGAATGCTTGCACCATGTCACATATGGCTTGAGAAAGAGCCAAGTTTGGCTCGAAACGTCGCTGAATAATGTGCACATACACGGTGATGTATTTTAATATTTAATACAGAATTTTTGCATTAAGAGTGAGTGCTGTCCATCATTTCTAAAAAGTATATTATGGAGGAACTACCGGAGAGCTCCTAAGGACGTGCACCGCAACAACGGATTTTAGCGTGAGTGCTGTTACTGAAATTTTTTTGTTTTATATATATATATATATATATATACACAGACAAAGTGACCTCACTAAATTAATTTACATTATACACTCTAAAAGATTTTAAGACCATGTAATCCAGTGATTTATGTTATTCAGTGTACAGTCCATAGTAGTTTGACACAATGGATCAAAGTTATTGGTCTGTATTTGTTATTGTACAACACTGTGGAATATGTTGACCTCACAGTATAAATACGTGTTAATAATAAATATAATAATGGCAGCAAAAGCAATTATTTAACCACTTCAAAATTAAAACATACAGTCACTACCTTACTCTAACAAACCTATGCAACCTGGCAGTTATTAGCCTGGAGCGTAAAATCCCAGATTTGAAGCAGCCTTTTTCAGCAAATTGACATTTGTTAGTGAATGGTAATCATGATTAACATAGTACTGGCTTTTACTTTTACTAGATGGCTACAACAACAGTATTATAAAACAAATCTATAAATGATATGCAGTCTAGAAGTAAAACTAGGCTGTGGTTAAAGGGTTAGCCTAAAATACTGTTCTCATTGTTACCTATTGCTCAAACACTGGCACCCTCCAATTAAACTATAACAAAGGGGAATGGTCACTATAATAGATGGGCCTGGGTTGGTGGGTAGGAAGAAGCAATATTTAAAAAAATGAATAAACATAGACGTCTAACTGTATCTTGGTTCACAAATACAACATGTTTTTACCAGACAACAATTTTCCAGTACCATCTTACTATAATACACTTGTTTTTGTGTAAAATAATTTTTTTGTATCTTTGTTGAATTTCTTTTCTTTTTTTTTTAAGTAAGAAGATCAAGAATATCATAAAGAAATATGATACTGGGACCTGGTTTGCCAGTATACCACTTCAAAAAGCCTCAGTTCTGCTAACTCTTTTTATAAAGGAAGGGAAATTCCATTTGCTATTCACTGTCAGGTCAATGAATGTATGTTTTTATTTCACTTAATGGAACATTTAGTTGCTTCACATTTTTAAATTGAGATATAATGTTTGTAACCCAGGATTTTCCAAGACGGCTCTCCTGCACAGCATGGTACTGGGTATGTGATGTTCATGCTTCAAGTGGTAAAGGATCTTTGATTCAGGACAAACATGCACAGACATGTGCCATAAGACTATATAAGATATATTTGAGTGATGACATATACAGTATACAAGTTTTTTTATTTTGTGAAATTTATCATATTATATTTGTAATAGATTATAATTATATTTGTAATTGCATAAACATATTTATTACTTTCCAGCTTAAGACCATGCCAGGAGATGTGTGTTTTCCAGGAGGACGGCGTGAGCAAACTGACATGGATGATGTACAGACTGAACTCAGAGAAGCCAAAGACTAAATTGGCCTTTGTCCTGAGCAGGTGGAGATCATTGGCCGACTTATTCCATGCATGTCATGTATTCACATTTCCAATGAAGACACATAAATACAGTTAATGAGGAGTCTTTTTCAGACATGCAGTACTGTGCAAAAGCTAAGGCACATTAGAAAAAGCATGGAACAAGACACAAGGTGGTCATCCTGCATCAGCAAGGAGAAATTTTGAAGACACAGATGTTTCCAGAAGTGCTGCTCAAACTCTGCAACAGAAGTGCAAACAAACCAACAAGGTTTAGGAAAGGCAAAGCATTAGTTGGTCAGGGTTCCTGAGTGCAGCAGATAAGAAATATATCAAGCTTACTTCCCAATTAAATCAGATCTCCAGAAACGCTAGCAGAACTGGCAAAAACCACTGATACCCTGGTACACCCATCTACAGGTGGGAGAACACTTTTATCAGAAATGATCTGCATGAAAGAGCTGCAATCAAAAATGCATTATTCTCCCATTGTATATACCTTTGCTGGTCATTCAAACATACTTGTAAGTAAATTTAGGTTACTTAGGCGCCTTTGAACATTGTACTAAATACTTGGGGGTTGGGGAAATAGCCCACTTAAATTAGAAGGAAACCCTTTAGAAAAAACCCCGTACCCCCCACCCCATGTAGACCCCCGTCCCTCCTCCCCCCCAGGCTAACTCCCCCCCCCCGGGGAAATGCCTCATACTTTATAGTTACCCCTTGTCCCACATTCTGGCAGCGGACTTCAAGGCATCTATCTTCCGGGTCCTCGGTAAGCTGACTGGGTGATCTGCAATATCCGTCAATTTCGGCGCATGCACAGTTGTCGAAAACCGGCAAATTGCTCCAACTGCGCATGCGCCGACATACTGCTCTCCCAGTCAGCTTACTTTGGACCCGGAATATGGGTGCCGGGAAGTCCACTTGCAGAATCTGAGACAAGGGGTAAGTATAGCGTATGGGGCATTTCCCTGAGGGGCAGTTAGCCTTCTCCTTTAAGGCAGATGTATTCTCTGTAACACCAGATTGCTGGCCTCTCTCTCTCTCTTCTTGAGAGATGGACACAGACACATATATATAAAACTTATATATGGAAACTGTCAGCAGACAGATTTGTATCCATCTGCTATACCATCTGATTGGTCCTGACTTTCTGTAGCATGACAACAACCCCAAGCAAATGGGCACAATTATAGGAAACCATTTGCTGTGAAACAAAATAAGGAAAACTTGGCTCCCACAGAGCTCTGATGTCAATATCTTGGGTTACTGTCAGAGAGGAGCACATAAGGCAGGCAAAGACTGTGGCAAGTTCTACAGGATGGTTAAAACTACCTACCACGCAGGTACCTCCATGTGTAACTGCTATTTTTTTACAGCATACCCTCTAAACATAATTTTTTTCACAAGTGCCTACAACTTTTGCACTGTACTGTATAAAACATTTTCCATATATCTGTATATTTTTGTTTGTTACAAACTCAGCACCTTGCAAAATAACATTCTACAATGAAATTTTGTTCTAAATTATATTTACATTTCTATTTAAAGAAGGCTGTTGTAGTTTCATCTGATACATAAGAGGAAAAAAAGGGGGTACAGTATATGTTATCTGCATCACCTATACAATCCTTTGCTATGTCAAAGTACAAATAGTGTTTCTTTCATCCACCATTACATGGCAGCCTAGTAAACAATATTAATTACTTCCCCTCAAATTAATCCTCATTTAGGTAGTAGCATCAATCCAATCATTCCATATTTTTTCATATTTGCTAGGACAACCTCTGGTTAGATAGGTTAGCTGGATAAGTGGGATGTTTTGTTGGATAAGGATGAGCCATCTCCATTTGGGGGGGTTTTTTCCCACATCCATTCCAGGATCATTGTAATGACCTCCAGAAATCCCTTTTTTCATTGGTAGGCACAAGCTTATCATTTATGCTCAGCAGGAAAACCTATGGGGAAAATGACTTTTTTTGCAACATTTAGTTGATACATTACTCAGCAGCATCTATGGATTATTAGCTATTAACTATTGTATCAATTCCAACAGCTGCCTATAATGAAACCCAGAGATTCTGCTCAGCAGAGACAAAGATAAGACGTATCAATTTAGAACAGTTTACAGGGTCGGCTCCCAGAGCTATTTTAAAAAAATTACACTTTACAAAACAAAAAATCTAAAGCAAAATTTCCTTAAAGTATGCACCAAAATCATAACACAACAGTGTGCTAAGATTATATGTAATTAGCCATATTGCTGCAGAAGGTGGCTCTACAAAATATTAAAAGTGTGGGGCATACAACACTGATGCAGATAGTGTTATTATTAATATAAAGTTCAATACTTTTAAAATAATTAGAAATCACATGAATTATAATGCATCAAAATGAGATAGCATGTGGAATCTATATTACTTGTAATCCTAATATAATTTGCTCTTGCATGCTGCTGTTCCTGTTACATTCATTACAGTCTGTAATAAGACAATGAAATGTGGAAGGACAGCACAGGGGTTATTAAGTGATGCTCAGTGTAAGAGTGTTTCCAGGTCCTGGTTATACAGAATATAGATAATGTAAGACTAAGAACTTGTGTGTATTGGTAGTGAATAACATTTGGAGTCACCAAATTAAATCAGAGCAGCATTTTAACTGGTATGCCTTTAAAAGTACCATATAAGCTTGATTGTGGAAGCAGTAATTTATTTACAGCATTAGAGCAACCATTAGGTTGCAGTTTGGGACACAGGATATAGACCAGGGATATCCAAACTTAGGCCCAGACACCTATGTGTTAATTGCATTAACTTCTTGTCTTTCAGTCACCAAGATATTTGATCACGCTAGTTGTTGCAGTTGTAGAGGATCCACCGTATCAGCCACCAGCCCCCATTTTTCTCTAGCATGGTGGGTACGCCAAATAGAATGGTGGGTATTCCAGATTGCATGCTTTGACCCAGGTATCTTGATGTAACGTAACACCTCCCAGAAAGGAAACATCCAATCATGGGCCACACATGCATGATCCATGCAACACTTGCAGGATCCCGTACCAGCCACCAGCCGCTTGTGTTCTCCAACACAGCTCAACCATGCTGTGGAGACCAGCGCTCCGACAGCCCAACCACGCTGTGGAGACCAGCGCTCCAACAGCCCTTCCATGCTGTGGAGCTCCGCGCTCATGCAGCCCTTCCACACTGTGGAGCCCCATGCTCCAGCAGCCCTTCCACGATGTGGAGCCCGCGCTGCAGCAGCCCTTCCACGCTGTGGAGCTGGCGCTCCAGCAGCCCTTCCACGCTGTGGAGCCTGCGCTACAGCAGCCCTTCCACGCTGTGGAGCCCACGCTCCGGCAGCCCTTCCACACTGTGGAGCCCCATGCTCCAGCAGCCTTTCCAAGCTGTGGAGTCCCCACTTTCCAACAGCCCTTCCACGCTGTGGAGCCCGCGCTCCAGTAGCCCTTCTACACTGTGGAGCATGTGCTCCAGCAGCCCTTTCATGTTGTGGAGCCTGCGCTCCAGCAGCCCTTGCGTGCTGTGGAGCCCCGTGCTCTGGCAGCCATTCCACACTGACACCCGAAAAGTTCGAATTTTTTGTGAAATCAGCAGAAAAGTAAAAAAGGTTCTGATTATCCTACGAAACCCAGTGCAGACAATAATATCTTCAAAATGCAAATAGGAGCTCTGCAATTGACTTCTACAGGACCTCGACATAAAATATAAAATATGCCATATTCAGACTTTTTGCAGCCTCGGGGTATAATAAATTTCGAAATATGAGGTTTTTTTCCACTAAAAATTCGGATTTTATAGTAAAAAAAAAAAACTTGAATTTATCGAGTTTTTACCATTCGAACTTTAATAAATAACTATCATAGTGTATTACTTTTTTCTCATGACTGTATGCAGTTTGCTATGTTATGATAAAGGAATACAACAATTCTGGATTTGTGTGGGCATCTGTTCTCTTCACATCAGTACAGTTTTTAGGCAGCATATACTGTAGTCATTTAGAGATAACCCAATACTGTGGTATCATTTTGGTAATTTAGGTTCAACTAAAAACACTTATCAATGCTAGGGATGTAGCGAACCGCCGAGTATGTGTTCGCGAACGCCGTTCGCGAACACCGGCAAAAAATGCGAACAGTTCGCGAACAGTTCGCGAACTTCGAACATCCGAAAATCGTTCGAATAGAACGATCGAATGATTTTTAATCGTTCGATCGAACGATTTTCGTTCGAATCGAACGAAAATCGTTCGATTTTAGCGACCGAAAGGTCGAATGGTCGAACGATTTTGACGCGAACGCCTATTGGCGAACGTCGCGCGACGTTCGCGAACTTGCGGCGGACGCGAACAGCCGATGTTCGCCGCAGAACAGTTCGCTACATCCCTAATCAATGCAGACATGTTTGAGTGGTTTTAAAAAAGTGTGGGCAAAGCTCCTCCTATGTATTATCATTAAAGATTAACTATAGATTTAAAGTTATGACATTTTCTCTCAAGTGTGTCCATTAACTTGGTGTAGTGTTTATACAAATGGCCTGTAGATGTCACTGTGTTCAGACATACTGTGCATACTTCCTGGACATCTTAAAAAGTGAAAGTTAGTGTTGTGTAATGGCTGCATAAGTCTGCTAATAAAGCACTGTTATACTCTACTCATCCTCGGCTACCCAAAACATAACAGATTGATGACGAGATGGATCTTCTACCTCTGTAGCAGCTTGCACCTTTTCTTCCAAACCCTGGTGAGCCTGCCATACCTTTTACTGCTTGAATCCATATGTTTGAAAATTACATTATTGCTGCTGACCAAGGGGAGATTTCTGCTGCTAGAAAGCGTGCTTTACTTATTCACTGCCTGGGAGCAGAGGGACAGCGTATATTCTATACATTACCATTACCTTATGATACTTATGAAACTGTTCTTACTGCTATAAAGAACTTTTTCATGCCAAGAGTAAATGTGGATGCAGAAAGACACAAATTCCGCCAATGTGGGTAATGGGGAATCAACAGAACAATTTGTAGCAGCTTTGAAAGAGCTGGTTGTAACCTGTGAGTTTGGGAATCTTATCTAACAGATGAAATGCTAAGAGACCTAGGGGGTAAATTTATCAAAGAATGTAGTTCCGCCACTAGAGTGAAATTCTGCAGCTCTCCATTCATTTCTTTTTTTTTTGTAAGTCTTTATTTTTCATTTTCATATGTAGGGGTACAGAAGAAAGAGAGGGAGGGGAGAAAATCCATAAAACAAGGTAAGTAACAGGTGTAATTAACAGATTAGCATGCAGTACATACCTGTCTATTGTAAGCCATTCTCTGTTATCTCTAGGTATTTTTTTTTTTTTTTTTTTTACGACAAAGTTTTCTCTGGTCGGTATACTGCTGCTACATAACTTGTGAGGGGGGGGGATGATGAAGGGTTCGGGTAGGATGGGGGGGGGTGATGGGGTAGGGGAGCAGAAGCAGAAGCTTTTTTTTTTTTTTTTTTTTTTGATCATGTTAATCTGTTCATGAACAACTTCATGTGTCTTGTGGTCTATTGATTGTTTATTCTGGGTTTTCTTGTTTTTCTTGTTTTTCTATCATCTTCGATGGTTGTTTGTTTAATTTTGCATTTCTTGCCAGTCTTTCCATATTTTTTCAAACTGTTTCATTCTGCCGTTTTTGAGTGCTATCAGTTCTTCCATCGTCCTTGTGTCTTCCAATTCTCTAATCCAGTCCATTTTTCTAGGGGGTTCTGTTTCTTTCCATTTCTTCGGTATGGTCATTCTTGCTGCTTGCAAAACATGTAGTATCAATCGGTCTTTTATTATTATTCCTGTGGCTTTGTTTACGTTGAAGATCGCTGTTTCTATACTTTTTGTGTAGGTTCTGGGTCTTAGTTTGTCTATCATTTTGAAAATCTCTTCCCAATATCTTTTAAGCTTGCCGCATTCGAACCAGATGTGGGTGAACGTCCCTCTTTCTTTTTCACATCTCCAACAAGTCTCAGGTACATTATCATAGATTTTATGTAATGTTGTGGGTGTTCTGTACCATCTGCTCAGCAGCTTGTAATTTGCTTCTTGAACTCTAGTCGATCTAGCCCCTTTGTGGGCCGAAAGCATTATGTTTTCCCATGTTTTGTCTGTAAATCTGCTATTGGATTCCTTTTCCCATTGCTGTTTGTAGCTTGGTTCTTCTTTCATTGAGTCGTTTACAAGTTTTTTGTAGAATTTTGCTATGGGGTGGCTGATTAGTGGTTGTTGCAGTAGAATTTCCCATTCCGTTAAGTTCCTTGTTAGCTTTCTGGTGCCCAATGATTTGATATAATTATTTATTTGTAAATAGTTCCAGTAGTCTCCTGGGTGCTTGCCCCATCTAGTTTGTATTGTGGTAAGCGGTATCATTTTCTTCTTCTTGATAAACTGTTTTAGTCGAGTCGGTTTCCCCTTCATAAATGTCCACCTATCTAGTTGGCTCTTTTCCCAGCTGGGAAGAAAATCTGGGTTTCTCGACAATTCAAGTTCTGGTGAAGGGTAGGGGGCAATGTTAAGTTCTTTTTGTAATTGGTTCCACACCGCGATTGTAGCTCCCATTATTGGGTGTGCTACTGTTTGTAGGGGGATTTTGTTGGTTCGTATGTTTGCGAGGTTTCTTAAGTTGATTTTTGTTTCAAATTGCTCCACTTCTTTCCATAGTTTAAATATCTCAGTTTGTTTCCAAGACCAAATTCTCTGAAGGTGTACTGCTTTATAGTACAGTTCTGGATTTGGTAGCGACATACCTCCCTGTTGTTTTGGCTTCATTAGTAGTGTCAACTTAAGTCTAGCTTTTTTTGAGGCCCATAGGAATCGTGAGAAAAGTGAGTTTATTTTCTTGAAGAACGTTTGTGGAAGTTTTATGGGGATCATCTGAAACAAATATAACAATTTTGGCATAATCATCATTTTTAGTATGTTTCCTCTTCCGAACCACGAAATACTCTTAGTGTTCCACTGGTGGAGCAGGTTTTGAATTTCTGTCAACAATGGTAAGTAGTTTTCTTTATACAAACTGTTTGGAAGTTTTGTTAATTTGATACCTAGATAGGTTATTGAATGTTTCGCCCATTTAAAGGGGTATTTTTGCTCCAGTACCTGTTCCAATCTTGCCGGTAAGTTGATGTTGAGGATCTCTGATTTCGTGTAGTTTATTTTGAAGTTCGACAGTTCACTAAACCTGTCGAATTCTGAGATTATATTAGATAGGGAAGTTCCCGGTTTAGTAACGATCAGTAGAAGATCGTCTGCAAAGGCTGCTGCTTTGTGGACTTGCGTTCCCAACTGTAGTCCTGATATGTTCTTGTTCTGTCGTATAGCCGTTATTAAGGTTTCCATTGTGAGGATGAAGAGAATAGGGGATAGGGGGCAGCCCTGTCTTGTGCCGTTCTTTATTGTTACTGTTGAGGATAGGATTCCATTTACTTTGATTCTTGCATGTGGAGACTGGTATAACGCCATTATTCTATCAATTATCTTAGATCCCAGACCGAATGACCGTAGTGTGAGTTCTAAGAAGGACCAGTCAACCCGGTCAAACGCTTTCTCTGCGTCTGTTGTTAATAGCAAAGTTGGTATTTTCTTTTCTGTTGCATGATGTATCAGGTTGATCAGTTTGGTAGAGTTGTCCTTTCCCTCTCTCCCCTTCACAAATCCTGCCTGTTCCGGGTGTATAAGGGTAGGGATGACGTCTTGCAGTCTATTGGCTAACATTTTGGCGTATAATTTCTGGTCTAGGTTTATTAACGAAATGGGTCTGTAACTTCCACATGTTGCTGGATCTTTATTGGGTTTGTGGAGTACTGTAATCTGTGCCTCTTGTGCTTGTTTTTGAAAATGTTTTTTATCAGATATGGAGTTAAAATGTCTTAGCATTATGCTAGTAATCAGTTGTTGATATTCTTTATAAAAGCCAATACTGTATCCATCAGGGCCTGGGCTTTTGTTTTGTGGGGCTTCTTTGATTACTCTCCATAGTTCTTTTTCTGTGAAGGGACTATCTAGCTGCTTTATTTGTATGTCCGAAAGCTTGGGTAATTGCAATTGATCTAAGTATTGTTTCATTTTTTCCAGTTTCTCCTTGGAATTGCCTCCTGGGTTCAGGTTGTAGAGTGCATGATAGAACTCTTGGAAACAATTCGCAATTTCTGGGTAAGTATGATGTAGTTTTTGTTTATGGTCTTTCATTTGTGTTATGAATGTTTTGCTTTTTTGTTCCTTTATTAAACTAGTCAGGATCTTTGTGGGTTTGTTTCCCATTTCGTAAAAGTCTCTTTTGCATCTTAAATATGCTTGTTCAGACAGGATGTTGAGGAGTTGTTTTAGTTGGATCCTTTTATTTTCTAATTCCTCTTGTGTCTGTTTCATTAATGTTTCTTTGTGTTTGTTTTCTAGTACTTGTATTTCTTGTAGGAGGGTTTGAATTTTCATCTCATGTTCTTTCTTTCTTCTTGTGCTCAAGGCTATCAAGTTGCCTCTAGTGACCACTTTAATCGTTTCCCATAAGATAGATGGGTCTGTGTCTGGTATATCGTTATGTTCTATTGTTTCTTTTATATGGTTAGATATAATTCCTCTATTCTGTTTGTTTAATAACAATCGTTCGTTAAATCTCCAAATGTATGAGCCTTTTAGCGTATTTGGGATTTCAATCTTGATGATATAAGGGGCATGATCTGTTAATATTGTTGTGCCAATCTGGATATCTTTTATGAGATGTAGCCATTTCTGATTTATAAAGAAATTATCAATTCTGGAATAACTGTTTTTTGGGTGAGAGAAAAAAGTATAGTCTCTTGTTTTAGGGTGGTGGGTTCTCCAAATGTCGATCAAGGACAATCTGTTCAAAAAAGTTTTAATTTTCTTTATTGCTTTATAGGTTATGGACGATTTCTGAGAAGAACAATCAAGTAAAGGGTTAAGAGTTACATTAAGATCTCCGCCGATCAATATTAGTCCTTCTGCGAATTCCTGTAGCTGTGATGTGACTTCTTTCATATATTTTATCTGTTCCTTATTTGGTATATATATAGAGCAAAGCGTCATAGTTGTATTGTATAGCTTTACTTTGGTCATGACATAATGGCCTTCCGTATCTTGTTTCGTGTCTAGCACTGTTAACGGAATGTCTTTGTGGATTAAGATTGCTGTTCCTTTCACTTTTTTTCCCGTATTCGAGCTGAGAAAAATCTGTGTATACCATCTATTTCTAATCACTGTCTGGTGGGACTGTTTGATATGCGTTTCCTGTAAATAAACTATTTTTGCTCCATGTCTGTTGCAGTTGTTGAGTATTTGAGCTCTTTTTTTTGGGTTATTTAGGCCATTCACATTTTGGGACCAAATTGTCAAGTTAATGTTTCTGTTCATTTTTTTTTTTTTTTTTTTTTTTTTCTGCTTCTGATATGTAAGATAGGATTGAAATGAAACTGGGGGTTGGATGTGGGTGAGAGAGATTTAGAGGTAGGGGTCTCAGTAATGCTAAGGTGGTAATTCTCTAATGGGTCCGTTCTGCCTAGCTTTCTCCAGCTTTTAGTGCAGTTGACCTCTGGGGGGGATGGTGGTGGGAAGTGCGATTAGAGAAAGAGTTGCTTCCCGAGTGCTCTAGCATAACCAGCTTAACCAGCTTGGCCCACTGACTTTTTGTAACTTTGTGATAATAATACATTTAACTTACATATTGTAACTTGCATCTAGTCTGATTATTATTTTAAAAACATAATGCTTGCAATAACTGAGTACCAATATTTATAACATGAGAGAAAGAGACAATATAACCATGAATAAATTGTCCTTAGGTAAGTATTTGTTGACTTTGAATATAATATGCATTTACATTTCACAAAGTTGAAGAGGAATAGCATAGTTAAAGATAAAAGATGGAAGGGAGAGAATCCCAGTATAAATTTTTTTTTTTTTTTTTTTTTTTTTTTTTAAGTTTTCAGAAGTATTCAGGAGAAATTAGGAGAGAGAAAAGACAGGGTAAGTCAGCTTGTATTAATGCTGATACAGTAAGATATAGCAATATTGAGTATTGCTTACTCCAGACCTCTGTCCTTTCAAGTCTCAGTCCAGTCTTTGTTCGGTGTTCTCTTGTTAGGGGTCTGCATCTTATTCGGTTTGGTTCTTTGATTCTTGGGGGTCCTCTGGATCAGGGGTACTTCTTGCCATATGTTGTCCAGGTCTTGGGATCCACCTTGGTGAGGATTCTCAATTTCAGTCCAGTTTGGGATGTGTATGTCCTCCAGTTGAAACTTTAAGATGAAGTCTCTTGTGTCTTCTGGATATCTGATGATGGCCTGTGTTCCATCTTTTGTAGCCGATAGACTGAAGGGGAATCCCAGCGAAATTGGATTCCTTTTTGCCTTAGTTGATCTGTAATTGGTTTCAGTTGCTTCCGCTTAATCAGTGTGGAGAGAGATAAATCTTGCAGTAAAATAATGCTTTTTTCCTGGAATGTGGCCCGTTTTCCTGCTCTTGCCTTTGATAATATTTCCTCCTTCAAAGGGAAGTCGTTTATGTGGCACAGGATATCCCTCGGGGCCTCTGGGGGTACATTGCGCGGTTTGAAAACTCTGTGTGCCCGATCCATATGGATCATAGTGCCAGGGTCTCTCTCCAATATGTTATTGAAGATTTGGAGGAGTGTAGGGATAATCTCCTCCCTTGCGACAGTCTCAGGGATCCCCCTTACTCTTAAATTGTTTCTGCGGCTTCTATTTTGCAGGTCCTCTATGTGTCTATGCAATTCTTTAATCTCTCTTTCCTGCTTATCAATGAGTGCGTTATGTTGCTTTTGGTTACTCACAATTTTGGATTGATTTCTCTCCAGTGTATCCGTTCTCGCTCCTATGCTCTCCATTTCCTGTCTGATGCCCTGGAGGTCGCTGCGTATTTCCGCCATTACCGAGTGCAGCATATCTTTTATGTCTTTCTTCGTAGGCAGCCGTCTGAGGTAAGCTTGTGTGTCTACGCTGCTGTCCGCATCACTTTCCCCTTCTGAAGAGTCTTGTGAGCGGTAATCCGGCATCTCTCTTCCGTCGCTCGCGGTGAGTCTTGCGGGCGCCATTTTGGAAAGTGATGCGTCTTTGTTTTTCTTACCAAACATCGCCGTGATGTCTTTTTGCTGCCCAGGGTGTTTGGGGGTTTTGCTGTTCTCTTTGATGGGTCGGATTCCTTGCGACTTGCCCATGGCAAAAGATGCTTAATGCAGTCAGTGGGTTGTGGGTAAGCAGAGCTCCGGATTATGCGGCCATCTTACTCAAGCGCTAGCCACGCCCCCCGCTCTCCATTCATTTCTATGGGATTTTAAAAGGTGTATTTATCAATGGGTGAAAGTGAAATTTCACCCTTTGATAAATACGCCTTTAAAAACCCCATAGAAATGAATGGGAAGTGGCGGAATTTCACTCTAGTGGCGGAACTTCACTCTTTGATAAATATACCCCCAAATAGTGTAAAAAAACAAACTCACCTCGCATTAGTGAGAGACTGCTCCTAGAGAAGGATTTAACCCTTGCAAAGGCTATTACAGTTGCTAGCCAAATTGAAACAGCAGTGGCAGAGGCTAAAACTCAGCCAGGGAACTGCTGGGATTGTACAGATTGTGAATTCAGCACTTTGGCCTATTAATGCACAGTCACAGGCAAAATATAGGGCTAAGGAAAGGGATTCACCAACATTGCAAAACCATACAGCAAATACAAATAGAAAATACTGCTTTTGCTGTGGTTCAACACAACACACTGCAAATCATGCAATTAAGAGTACAAGTGAAGCTCACCAAATCTCTTAGTCGGATTTTCCCACGGGGTATCCTGTGCGTGATATCCCAATTAGGTCAATCTGTAGAAATATGTAGAGGTGTGGGACAAATCCAAGGCAGCAACTGGACTGCAAAACTTCTTTATTGGGGATAGAGGTACACAACATGTTTCGGGCAGCGCCCTTTGTCAAGTGTGCTGCAAATCATGTTACCTGCAAAAGCTAAACGGTGCCGCAAATGCACAAAAGTAGGACATTTTGCTAAGATCTGCTGTAGTTCTGCTAAAGATGTTCATGAAGTCACTACTACAAATGTCACAGTATTAAGTGTGGATAAAGCTGATACATTTATTCCAGACAAGTTTATACGTGTCAGTACTGCTTCAGCTGACAAGGGACACTCCATTAACCTGATGCTTGATACAGGTTCAGCTGTTTCTATGCTACCAAAGAATATTTTCTTGAATTATTGAATGTCTGATTGGTTATCCAGAACACTTCTGTGATTGGTGTTTTTTCATTTAAATATCACTGGTTGTATGCTATAACTCTAGCCTATGACTAAGTGCCCAGAAGGCACAAAACGTGTAAGGCCGCCCTCTGAGATGATTCTTTTTGTACAATAAAAACTTTTTTATTTGCATCTATTTTTGGAGTGAAGTCCAGTTTTTGTGCCAGCCTGCCATTGCAATTTAAATGTTTCAAGATGCCTCCCCGAGCTGAAGGTCTGGGACTTGAGCACCTAGACCCCCTGTTGATATTGGTAAGTGTACCTTACCTCCTATAAGTCTTTGCAACTACTGGATATTATTCCTTTTTCCTGTATCCCATGTTTTCCTACGGCGCGCTGTTAATTGCATTGCCATGGGAACAGCTTTTTTCCAACCTGTTGGAAAGCTTCTAGAAAGAAGAATGCAATATGCCAAGCTTTATTCCTGTGAGGATTCATTGTTGATCCCCTGGCAACAAAGAGATTTAATATTATACCTTCACACGAAAAGGTGAAATATTACTTTCAATATTTTTTCCATTATCATATATAACCTTCTGAAATAAAATTCTCTATGATCCCGAAGCTGATTGCTAGCAGGTCAAACACACTAATAATTATAGTGTTTATCTATTGCTACACAGACAAATATGATCATGTTTTTCTGCCTTGTGTTTTGTAGGGAAAAAAAAGTGCAAACTGCTGAAATAGAAGCAAATTTGATCATGCATTAGTGCTATTCCCAAAGATACTGATGCCTAGACATGGGTCTAATAATTTGTGGGCCAGCAACAATACACCGACCAGTCTGAACCAATTATTTCCTTGCAAGCACACACATAGGCATACGAGAACCCTGGAATTACAGCTAGCGTGAATACAAAAATAGTTCCAGAGTTTCACTGATTGAAAGCCATTACAGACTTACCCCAAGTGAACTGGACACTAATGCTTATTAACAGTGCTTGCTTTGGCACCAAGGAAGTGATGTCATATTTATTATTAAGTGTTTATTGCAGCTTGCAATTCAGCAGAACTAGGGTTATGATTCTTTGGGGCCCAATATTTTTCAGTAACAGGAGATCCAAAGTACATTATTCATTCATGCCCAAGTAGTTGTTTATGGTAACTTAATAAAGACCTATAATATAATACACGTGATTCAGCAATTCACCAATGTTGGTGTATCCACTATTGTGTATATGGGATTCCACTATAAAATACTGAGAATAAATATGATAAAAATTATAAATATGTATACCACCACTTCAGATCTTGAATAGTTTGTAGGAAAATGTAAGGTGTCAAGTAAGTTCCATTGGAAGTTGATCTGTAAAGACTACAAGTTCCAAAAAAAGGGGTGATGGATAAATGCTGTATTTTCATACCATTTTCAAGCACCTACGTTTTTCTCATACAGTTCCTCGTTCAAAGGCTTCTAATTGCTTTGTGTCAAGACTGATCACAGGTGAGTGGCTGGTAGTTAGGAGCCTTGGTGCTGTATAACACGAGTACAGCGGTATTTGAGGTTTTGATAGGCCGGAAACATGTTATGCAGAAGAATATTTTAATAATGAAAATTATGGCAATATAACAGATGAACAAAAGATAAAAAATAATATAAGTTCACCAGGCCAGTTGTCAAGGGCAGGCAACAATAAAGGCAAGTCCGAGAAACAGGCTGCGGTCGGGGGCAGGCTGATGGCAAAAACAAGTCCGTATGGCAGGCGGAGGTCGGAGGCAGGCTGATGGCAGATTGTAGTCCAGTAAACAAGCCGAGGTCAATTACCAGGAGATCCAACAGAGTGCAGGTAATTGGAAACTGTAGCAGAGAACACAGGCACACAGGAACAGGGAACCGGATGGAGACTCAGGAACAAAGCAGGGATCAGGAACAAAAGCAAGAATCTCTGGTCTGTAGAAACAGGCTGTGATGCTTAATGATCAAGCACCTGGTCATGGTTTGCAACAGGCTTATAAAGCCCCTTAATGGGCAAGCTATACACACCTGTGTTTGATGAAGGAGGAGGAGGAGTTGAGCAAACACATAAGGAAACCAGAGTGTCTATCATCAATTCCGTAGAGTCCAATCTCAAAGGTCTCCAGTGGATAAGTGAGGTAATGCAGGAACTTAAAAGTATGTAGTCCAGAGTTTGATTCCAGATAGTTCCTGACACTTTGTCTGTTTGTCTTTCTTCTAGGACAGTGCTGTCCAATTTCTGTGGTACCAAGGGACGGAATTTTTCTGGCCTACATGGTGGAGGGCCGATAATGGAAGTGAGTGTTAGCCATTCCCTGTTTTTTAACCACACCCATGTTACCACAAGACCATGTCAACATCAATGGTGGAAGAACACCAAAAAACCAAATGGTTGGTGCTCACTGCAGGGATATCACTTATCACTCAAATGTGAAAAAGTTGTCATATCAAGATACAGTATACCCTTAAATTCATATGCCTCATCCTCCCCTGTGGCTAACACAGCACCCAACCTCAGCACATAATTAAATACTTTAGGGGCCCCTAACAATAATTTTCAAATGCTGACAAGAATAAATACCAGGCTTATGTTCCACAGGCAGAGCAGGGCACACACAGGCAAAGTATGGCACACACAGGAAGTATAGGACTACTACATACAGTGACACAATGCTGTTGCCCCTCCAGCAGTTTGTATGAGTGTGAACAATGTGGGCTGTTTCAGTCTGGGTCTCAGGTGTGAACAGTACAGGGATTTATTAGTGTGAGCAATAGAGGTGTTACAAGTGGGAACAATGCAGGGGGATTACATGTGTGAACAATACAGGGGATTTGTCTCAATTTGATTAAACAATACAGGGACCAGTTAATCTCTGTAGTGATACCTTTTAAAGTTTACACATAGTAAGAAGACACAGCAGGCAGACTTTCATGTGGGGGGCAACACAAGGGGGGGTCACGGCCACCAGTTCGACAGCCCTTTTCTAGGTCCAACTCAGACCTGCCATGTTCATGTTGAAGTCAATCCCAAAGATATCCTGATTTGCACTGGGTTTCCGAAAAAGTTTTGGCATATGGGCGTCAAATCTGAAAAATTTGTGAATTTAGATTTTCTTAAGATCTTATCAAGACTTTTCTTGCACAAGAATTTTTCATGAAAATTTAATGATAAATAGGGGGGAAAGTTTGTGTGGATTTGGTCAGAGTGGCTTTTCAAAAATTGTGAGATAAATTCTGATTTTAATAAATAAACCCCCTAAAAGTTACCTATAGGTCATTGGTTTTTCTGCTTTTTTAAGTAATTGTTACGTGAAGCTCCTAAACCTGACTGTTTTGCCAACATAACTGTCCCATTAAAAATCTATTAGCTCATTTCCACTGTTTCCAAACTTTTTTGCAGTCTCATTTATCTGCTAATAATTATTATACCAAAAGAGAGAATATTCCAGGCGGCACTCCGGATATGTATAAAGAGGTGTCTTTATTGTATCATGGTGGGTAACATCATTGCCTTACGCGTTTTGGGTAAAGCATTCCCTTAGTCACAGGCATACAAATTCACATACATTGCTTCCTTAAATAGTGGATGTCACAGTGACCTCTAGTGGGCTAAACATAAAACAATTGCCCAACAGGTTACAAATGTTTTTTAAAAAAGAGAACAAAAAAATTATTTGTATATATACATAAATATAGGGAATGGTGGGGGCAGGCTGCACACCTTGAAGTACACCAAACGACCTGGGTGCTCTGGTTATAGAATAAATAAGGACTACACTTGGTACCGGCACTCACAGGATTTGCATGAAGAATCAAACGTTTTGATATGGTGAAAATTAAAATTTAGATTTATTAAATCCGAAGTTTCGGTTCCTCACAGGAACCTTTCTCAAGTTTTTCCTTGAGAAAGGTTCCTGTGAGGAACCGAAACGTCGGATTTAATAAAACTAATTTTTTATTTTCACCATATCAAAACGTTTGATTCTTCATGCAAATCCTGTGAGTGCCGGTACCAAGTGCAGTCCTTATAAATAAATATATATATATCAAAATATTTCAAATCTATTTCAAATCTATGTACCAAAATTACTAAAACCAGCTTTTATTAGTATATTAAAAGGAACAAAACAGAAAGAAAGCTTTTGGTTAAAATCACTTTTGTTTAATAGAAATTGTTACCCAATTTTGAAAATGATCACTGTTTATTAATTAATTGCATTAAGATATAAGGCTGCTATAGGTATCAAATTGCATATTATATTTGTCTAAAGTGACTCATCTGTTGTTGCCATAGGTATTAAACCATAATTCTGAAAACTCAAAATCATGTGTTATATAAATACTTATATGGGAAATGGGAGAAGGAAGAAAACGTAAGGAGAAAAAGTTCTTTTATTCTGCTTTCTTTTTACTTTTAGGCTAGATCAAGGAAAATATTAATATAAGTATGCAAGATCATGCCTGGTATTCAGGCCCTTGGGGACCCTAGTATCCAAATTAAAAATCCAAAAGGCTTCTATCAGATTCAAAGGACGTAGAATGTCCCCACCTCTGGGGGGAATCTTAACCGGTTAGATAATTTTTACTCCCAAATCGAGGGGGCCCCTACGGGAACAGGTTGCAAAGTGTTTTCCTATAGGGGATTTTTCCTCCTTCTTTTCAATATCCCATATATGCTCCCGTATTCTATCCTTCAAAGTGCGGGTCGATCGCCCAACGTACTGTTTAGTGCAATTTTTACATTCTAACAAGTAAACTATGTTTAATAAAATTATATATTTATAATCTACATTTGAGTCATTCTCCTAAAGGACCAAACTGTAAATTATAAATCTTTATAAACAGTGCGCTCCTATCTAACTATAAAAATGCCATTTATAACTTATGGTGTTATACTTTCTCCCCTTGAACACTGTCTGTCACTTGTCTAACCTAAGCAATTATTATTTTGAAAAAAAAGTACTGGAAAAATCCTATGCCACATTTGTACCAGTCAAAGCTCTTGACTAACACAAATCAATGGAGGGCACTCCAAACAGCAAAAGAATCTTTTTAGAGTAACACAATTGCAAATGTAGGAGGTGCTGATAAACCAGGGATACCACCAACAAGTAACCCAAAACTCAATATCACATACAGTGGGTTTACACACTCTGAATAATATACAGACAGGAGGTGGTATAAAGTGACTTTCTTTTTATATAGATATGAAATGTACATCAGGTAAATCAATATCTTATACCAAACAATTTATACATAATACATCCTTTGGCAAAGTGTATCCGTTCCTTGTGGTTTGTTTTTCTCCTTTTTGCTTTGAAACTGGTGGTATGTTTATTCTTGTCAGCACTGTTATGTATAAATTGTTTGGTATAAGATATTGATTTACCTGATGTACATTTCATATCTATATAAAAAGAAATTTACTTTATACCATCTGCTGTCTGTATATTATTCAGAGTGTGCGAACCCAATGTATGTGATATAAAGCTCTTGACTAAACTATACACATTTAACTGTAGATTATAATGAATAATATACCCTCTGCTAAAATTTATTTATGAGTAACTTGACCTGTAGAAAAGCATTCAGCCTGTGCTTTTATATTGCCTTGTAACTCGTCATTGACTAATAATATCTTTATAAATGACAGTAGGAGGTACATTATCCACTGTAAAAGTAACATGTCACCAGTAATGATGAGTGAAATTTTCCACCAAGTTTCTCAGCAAAAAAGATGAACATAGACTCCAATGGGAGAAAAGAATTACAAGCGTCAAAAATATTTGTGTCGCGCGTCAAAAAATGTTGACACCCATATACTTTCATGCACTTTGGCGAATTTTCGCCATTTTGCGAATTTTCCGCAAAATGGCCCAGATTCGCCCATCACTAGTCACGGGGAGGTCATTTATCAGTGAATAGCTTTTTAAAGCCAGCTGCAAGTAGAACAGTGGATGCAGCAATTTGATTGGTTGCCATGGGTTACTGCCCATGGGCAAATTTGCCCAGTGTTGATAAATGACCCCCAGGTCTCTGTTAATAAATCCATCTAGAAGTTGGTCAAATTCATAGAAACACTCTAGGCTAAGGGGTTGATTTTCCTTTCCAGCTATTCTGTTTGTGTTTGTCATTGTAAATTACATTTAACCTTCTAAATAGGAATTGATTTACTGTTGATTTACTGATTGATTTCACATCTGAACCACAGGAAAAAATTATCTGTGACATTTTAAGATGTTGCAAGAGTCATTATTCATATTTATTTAAAATGAACAGTTAGCAGGACAAGTTATTCATTCTTATATATTAATTCCATGCATTTACAAAACTGAACATCCACACAAGATGCAATTCCTTGTGACATACATGATAAGCACACAACCTGCAGTATACACCTACATCTACACTAATCTTTCTTTGCACTAGTTAATAAAGATGTACTATTATAGTTATTTATCAACGATATTTCAAATGTTCAAATGCTTACCAAATTCTTGCTTTCTTTTCAATTCCATGATTCTTAGTTCTTGGCAGTTTATTTTGTTCCTGTTAATTTTATTTATTTTTTGGTTGGTTTTCTCTAGCATTCTGAAATCGACTATATGATTAGGGATGTAGCGAACGTCGGAAAAAAAGTTTGCGAACATATTCGCGAACTTGCGCAAAAACGCGAGCGGTTCGCGAACGGTTCGCGAACCCCATAGACTTCAATGGGAAGGCGAACTTTAACATCTAGAAAAGACATTTCTGGCCAGAAAAATGATTTTAAAGTTGTTTAAAGGGTGCAACGACCTGGACAGTGGCATGCCAGAGGGGGATCAAGGGCAAAAATGTATCTGAAAAATCTGCCTGTGTGTGCTTGGAAGAGATAGTGTAGGGGGAGAGCTGTTAGTGATTTCAGGGACAGATGATAGTAAGTTTGCTGGCTAGTAATCTGCTTGATACTGCTCTGTATTGGAGGGACAGAAGTCTGCAGGGATTTGAGGGACATTTTAGCTTAGGTAGCTTTGCTGGCTAGTAATCTACTGTTCTCTTTAAACAACTGCCATACGTTGACCTTGTAGGCATTGTTTGCCCAGTTTTTTTGGACGCAGCCACTGAAGCACAGTTGCCAGAAAAAATATGCCATATAAATGCTGAAAATAGTCATTTTTCGCCATACGTTGACCTTGTAGACATTGTTTGCCCAGTTTTTTTGGACGCAGCCACTGAAGCACAGTTGCCAGAAAAAATATGCCATATAAATGCTGAAAATAGTAATTTTTCGCCATACGTTGACCTTGTAGACATTGTTTGCCCAGTTTTTTTGGTTGCAGCCACTGAAGCACAGTTGCCAGAAAAAATATGCCACATAAATGCTGAAAATAGTCATTTTTTGCCAAAAAAAGTGACTCCGGTGTTTTTTCTGGAGACGGTAATATTATGGATATTTAGACAGAATGGGAACAAGGTCACACAGCTCGATGGCGGGTTGAAGAAAACAGTGTGCAAATAATGCCTACAAGGCCAACGTATACACTACTACAGCGGTGGATACGGATTACGTAAAATATATGAATGCTGCTTGAAAAAAGTGACTCCGGTGTTTTTTCTGGAGACGGTAATATTATGGATATTTAGACAGAATGGGAACAAGGTCACACAGCTCGATGGCGGGTTGAAGAAAACAGTGTGCAAATAATGCCTACAAGGCCAACGTATACACTACTACAGCGGTGGATACGGATTACGTAAAATATATTATGGCTGCTTGAAAAAAGTGACTCCGGTGTTTTTTCTGGAGACGGTAATATTATGGATATTTAGACAGAATGTGAACAAGGTCACACAGCTCGATGGCGGGTTGAAGAAAACAGTGTGCAAATAATGCCTACAGGGCAAATAATGCCTAAAAGGTCAACTTATACACTACTACAGCGGTAGTAAAATAAAAAAAAGTAAAATAAAAAAAAAATGAATATTAAAAAAAAAAAATTAAAGTTGGTGCTGCTGAACTACTAGGAGCAGCAGATTAGCACACCAGTCCCACTCCCCAACACTGCTAGACTAATAGCACTGGGCTCTTATAGTAGTAGTAGTAGTAGTAGTAGTAAAACAACAAAAAAATAAATAAAAGCAGTCCTTACAAGGACTACTGTTATTGCAGCAGTCAGCAGATGAGATCAGAAGCAGGACAGCTGCCCACTGCAGCTACATACAGAGCACTGCAGTAGAAGGTAGATTACTAGCCAGCAAAGCTACCTAAGCTTAAATGTCCCTCAAACCCCTGCAGACTTCTGTCCCTCCAATAACAGAGCAGTATCAAAACGATTACTAGCCAGCAAACTTTCAACTGTCCCTGAAATCACTAACAGGCAGCAGCTCTCTCCCTACACTATCTCTTCAGCACACACAGGCAGAGTGAAAAAACGCTGCAGGGCTTCGGTTTTTATAGGGAAGGGGAGTGGTCCAGGGGAGAGCTTCCTGATTGGCTGCCATGTACCTGCTGGTCTGGGGTGAGAGGGCAAAAAAAAGCGCCAACAATGGCGACGTTCGCGAACTTCCGGCGAGCGCGAACACCCGATGTTCGCGCGAACACCCGATGTTCGCGCGAACAAGTTCGCCGGCGAACAGTTCGCGACATCTCTATATATGATCGGTCCAGCCGAAGGCAACCACAGCCCTTTAGCAGGGAAGATCTGTGCCTCCAAAGATGCCCCAGTAACTCCCTGTCTTCTTTTCTTCTGATTCACTGCACATGCTCTGTGCTGCTGTCACTTACTGAGCTTAGGGTCCGACTCACAATATACAGTACACATAGAATAGAAATGTCACAATCAGTGGGGTAACAAGATATTACTGGGCCCCACAGCAAATTATTTTTCAGGCCCCCGAAATGTTTAGAGGTTGACTTTTTTTACCAATATTTATTGAAACTGTATATGAATTAGTACCTCCTGTGGCCCCTATACCTCCTGGGCCCCCCTGCAGTTGCAGGGTCTGCTTCCTCTACAGTTATGCCCCTGGTCATAATATAAGGCTAACCATGTGAGTGTCACAGACACTTTTCAAGATGGTGACGCCCTGTGACAAGTTTGAAGTCCTGGATCATTGATGCTAATGAAAAGCTAAAACTTTAGGCTGGTACAATACGTTCAGCATATAAAATGGCATTTTTAGCCATTCATTTTTAGGGTCTAGTTCTCCTTTAAATACGTTCAGCTATACCTTCTTCATACTCAAAGAGTTAAAAACATTGGAGTTGACACCTGCCATTAAAGCAGAAGGAAAAGCATCCTGCACTTGGGGGTGCCAAATGTTAGGCACCCCCAAGTGATTGTATTGACTATTGACTTACCTGAAACCCCGGGCTGGTACTGAGCAGAAAACAGCACCGGCCCAGGGTTATACCAGTGAGCACCACAGAGCGATCCTCTTCTGGCTTCATCTTGCTTCAAATTTCCCGGGGCAAACACATGCGCAGTTGAACGAAATAGCCAGCTTTTTAGTTAAAGTTCGGGTTTTCGCTCTACTGCGCATGCACAGCCACGCGAAGAAAGCGGAAGATGGAAGAGAAGCGCTCTGTGGCGCTCACTGGTATAAACCCGGGCCAGTGCAGTTTTCTGCTGATAGGAGCACCAGCCCAGGGTTTCAGGTAAGTCAATACAATCACTTGGGGGTGTCTAACATTTGGCACCCCAAGTGCAGGATGCCTTTCCTTCTCCTTTAAGAGGTAAATACAGTGTAACCATTCAGCTCTTGCCTTTACATAAGCAGGGGCGATTATGGGGCTGCTGCTGCCAGATACCCCCCCCCTCCTGCTCCATGCTTACAAATTGAAGCTGGTCAAAGGGGGGCAGCATTGCAATAGCATTCTCTGCACTAGCGGAGTCAAACCTGGAAATGCAGCTCTTAAAATTACAAGAAGTGGCATTTAGCCTCCCCTTGTAAAAGGCCACTCCCTGCCGCCCAAGGCAAGGTTATCACTATGCCTCATTGAAGACTGTCCCTGTACAAAACAGACCTGGCCAGGAGCTGCAGTATTTCTGTTTTTGTTACAGTTACAGGATTAAAACTACCACTTCATTGCCCTTTGCCGGAAACAGAATCACAAATGCTGGTGTGACTGTTTGCCCCAAGGCAGGACATATGAAAATTCACTGGCTCATGACAAGGCCTTGGGCAAACTGCTGTGAGAACAACAGTTATTTAAATTAAAGTTATTTAAATTAAATATAACAGCCTCAACCATTCCTAATAAAATGTTATGATTGCTATTCATATATTGCTCTTGTGTCTGTGAGAAATTTGGTTCAGTTATAATTTTGACTGAACTGTTATTAAACATTGCAGAGGTTAGTTATTTAGGCAGGGCAGAACATTTTCGGTTTAATAGGCAATTCAAAATTGTCATTAGTGCTAGCTTAATTACATGCTTTGTTTGTGCTGATTGCATTGGAAAGTGAAAATAATGTAATGTCTAATTGCTACAGTTTTTTGCATAGCTACAGTCACAGAAATTCTTAGAGGGCTGGTAACACAAATAAAATACATTATAATAATAAAACACGAGCAGGGTGCAGTAATGGGTGACAGTTCTAATTTATGAGGGGCACAGTGATATTCAGTATCACAAATACGCAAGTTCAGACCTTTAAATACTTTAAGTCAACATATTCAGAATCAAATATTCGTAGAATATTTTGAAATACAGATATGGGGTCTGTTATCCGGAAACCTGTGTAGCGCACTGGTAGGTGCTGGCAGTAGTACATATATGAGTCTGCTTTCCTTAACCAGGTGACACCCCAAGGCCCCAGTAACCAGGCACACAAGATGGCAGTGCAACAGGCACAATCTGACTTTATTAAACAGCTGCAGCTGTAAGAGATGATTGTTTAGAAAATGAACAATATTATGATAATTAGTATTCTGCTAACACTGCAGTAACTATGACAATTCATCCAGAACCGCTCCTGTAAAACCTAAGTTCCGCAACAGTTGTGTACCGGTGGGGGGCCCCCTTACTGGGTTGAAAGTACTGGATGGGCTGCAAATGGCACAGCAGCCTAAATGAATGGCAAATTCCACTTTAAATTTCTGCTCAACTGGGAAACTGGATTATGTTCCTGGGTGTAATGCCAACAAAAGATGGTGATGTGTCCCTTGGTAAGGGTATAAATGGTGCTCCCTCTGGTGCTGTTGGAAGTGTGCAGCAATGCTGTCAGTTCTCCTTGCACAATATGTCTCACCCTCCAATGGACTAGCAGGATAATGTCTGTTACTATAACTCCCAAACTGGCAGCACAAGGGTTAATACCTTACAGTTGAGAAGGAATCTTGCTTCTCTCCACACTGTGGCTTTCTCCTTATCAACATGGCTGACTACTCTACTCCTGGATCACAGTGGGAGCCTGACAACAAAACTTCCTCCAGTGAACAGCAGCAACTAACTCCAAGCTGGCTGCACACTGCAATGTTCTCCCCTTGCAGGTTAATAGTCTCTCTCTCTGGATGGGCACTCAGCAGGCTGGAACACAAACTGCCATACGTAACGCATTTTAGGACATCCTCCGGCAAAATACTTGTCCTCCATGTGAATGTCCTACGGCTTAGGAATGCCGCATTGGGTGCTTTTACCATCACTCATCCTCCAAATCTACCCTCCCTTCTCAGCCGTCAGCCATACGAAGTTCACCCTCATCCCTCCGTCTTCCACCCTCTGTCCTCCGCCTTCTGCACTCCGCCTTGCACCCTCAGTTCTCCACCGTCAGTCCTCCGCCTTCCGCCCTTCCTGCTCAGCCCTCTACCCTCAGCCTTCCGCTTTACCTCTTCATCCCTCTGCACTTTGCCAGTATTATTATAGAGATGTTTTAAACACATTTCTGCTTTCTCAGACTGAAAATGCTCTCTCACCACTTTAGGAGCTTAGAGAGAAGACTGACGGAGGAAAAGAGAGTTCTGAGGGGGGAGAGCGAAGGGAAAGTGCAGAGGGGTAAAGAGGTAAAGCAGAAGGCTGAGGCAAGGCGGTAGAGGGCTGAGCAGGGAGGGTGGAGGGCTGAGGGCGGAAGACGGAGGGATGAGGGAGGAGTTCGTAAAACGTGTCAGTATGAAGTAAATGCTGCACAAGGAATAGTTCCCCAGCAAATAACCCCACCCACCCCCACCCGCAAAGCCGCCCCCAGCCCTGCGCACCTGACACAGCTAACTGATCTTCTGGGTTGCTTCAGTGATGCTGGGCTGGGGGCAGAGTGATCCTTCCATAGGCTGAAGTCCTGTTTTGATTTGTAATCAGCCTATGGAAGGATTGCACGGCTCCAGCCCAGCTTCAATGAAACGGTTAAGAACATCATTTAGCAGTGTCGGAGGGTAGGGTGAGTGCAGGTTTGCAGGGGCTGGGGCGGCTTTGCGGGGGGCTTTGAGGGGAAATATTCTTTGTGCAGCATTTACTTTATACTGACACGTTCTTATGATTTTTATAGGAACATGTCAGTATCACTTTAAGCTAAAAAAAAATTGAAATGCTTGCAAGGTCAAGTAGAAGTCCATGGGAAAAGATCTTGCAGAAGCTCAGGAAAAATGTACATTATTAATTCAATTTGAGTTTATTAAGCTCTGTTGAACTTTTTTAATTTCTTTTTAGGCATTTTAGTTTCTTTTGAGTGATTGTATACATTCAAGGTTTTATATTCTGATTTTTTAATAAATAAGATATCTTTTTTTTTTTACATTGGGAATTTATTCAAAGTAGAAAAAAACTGTAAAGTTACACAAGTCTGAACTTTCATAAATTAGACCCTAAGGGGCAGATTTATCAATGGTCGAATTTCAACTTTGAAAAACTTCGAAATTCAAATAAAAAAAGACCAACTGAAATTTATTATAAAAAAATCTAAGTTTTTTTTTTGCAGGTGAAAAGTACGTATTTGTCCGAATTCGAATTGCAAGAATTGAAGTAATAGCACATTCGAATCATTACGAATCAAAGTTTTTCCAACTTTGATTTTTCACCAATTGACTCCAAATAGATTCTAGGAGGTCCCCCATAGGCTAAAACAGCAATTCGGCAGGTTTTAAATGGAGAATGATTGACAGTACATGATATATTTCGATATTTGATTTTTAGATCTTTTTTCAAAAAAGGCAATTTGGACTATTCCCTAGACTAAGTACACATAAATTAGCTTGAAATTCAAATTTTTTAAATCGAATTTTCACTTTGACCTTTGATAAATCTGCCCCTAAGTGTATCAATATCTTCTGTAACTTCCAAATACATATATTCCATGAGTAGAATAGAAAAGTTGCACATTTATGGATTTTTACAGACAAGCCTTTTTTGAGAACACAGTCATTTCATGAGCTGGGGGGAATGTGCAATCACTCATAGTTGTAGAGCAGGTAAGTCACATAAACAGCAATATAAAGCATGGGTCATGCATCTACAGTGTCACACTAATTACACATCATGATTAATGAACAGATTAACACCTGGCGAAAAAACAGCAGAACATTCCCCATAAACAACTACATATCTGGTTAGAGTGTAGGTTAGTCTGAGAGCTGGCCAGATAGTAGTGCTTTTTTTACAAGCTCTTAATTAATATGCTAAGCATTTGCATGCCCAAAATAGTCAGCCAACTGAAAAATGTCTGTTGAAGGGTTAGATTCAATTAAATCTCTTTCTCTTTTCTGTATGTTGTACTTACCCTTTACTTAAGTTTGCATATTTTTCATACCAATTTCCCACCCATAGTCCCTCTCCCCACTGATAACACGGGATGTCACGTTCTTATAGAAAACATTAGAATTTTAGACAAAGAGACTTTTTGAGATGTGTACAGGAACGATTCTGTAAGACAAAGAACTTTATTCAGAGATGGCATTGCTTACATTACTGCATGGTACTCAAGTATGAACAAATACACTGAGATTCTTTTTCTTACAGTTTGAATGCCAGAATGTGAATGCAAACCACCTTCTAGAAACAATGCTCTGAAAAGAAATTGTTTACTTTGTTGCATATCAAATTCTTTATAATGTTTTTTTTAATCTTATTATACAGTTATGGACACCTTTGCACTTTTTTTCAAAAAGACTTCTCAAGAATAAATTGCTGTACAACAAAATTATTTTGAAGCTTACAAAACCATGTATCTGCAGCTTCTAGTTTTGCTAATTCCGTAATTCAGAACTTTCTGGATAACAGGTTTCCAAATAACGGAAACCTGTCTATCTATCTAATCTATCTATCTATCTATCTATCTATCTATCTATCTATCTATCTATCTATCTATCTATCTATCTATCTATCTATCTATCTATCAGAAGGAGGCTCGCACTCGCAGGTCTTACCAAGAAATAACTGTTTTTATTAGTCAAAAATAAGAACTAACGTTTCAGCTAGCACTCTAGCCTTTCTCAAAGTGAGAAAGACTAGAGTGCTAGCCGAAACGTTAGTTCGGACCGTTTTTTCCAGAGCTGTGGCAGCAATTCTTATGGAATGCGATTATGCGATATTAAGCGCATGCGCACTTGTGCTTCCTCCGCACATGCGCGCTCTATCACCCATGTGCACTCACGATTCCTCAGCGCTTGCACTTGTCTGCGCATTTGTCAACGGTGGGGGGAGACATAGTGGGCCGGGTTGCCTAGGGCGCCTGGCCCACTTGGCCTGGCACTGCTGACTGTTAGCTGCATGCCACAACCTGTGCTCTTTGCTGATGGTCCATATTTCCAGTCTGATCTTCTCCAATGAATAATTACATAGGTGGCTAACCCCAAGTAAAATCAGCAATTTGTATTTTTGCATATCCTATATGTCTCGTTTACACGTGCTTCGTGAGGTTTGTTAGTGACTGTACCCCCAAAGCTGCTTGAGGAGGACACCCAAGCATTTTGAGGCGTTACATTTTTTTACCCAACTAGATCAATAGCATTAGCCACAAAACAGCTTCTGTGCTTGATGTCCCTAGTAACTTTCCTGAGCGCACACTGGCTAAGTAGCACTATACAGATGGGAAGTGCTACAGCAACCAAACTGTGATACACACACAATGCATCGTGACTAGCTATGGGTCAAATTTATTCACCAGGCATGGAATTTCCACACTTCGACGCCCACGAATGCTTTTGCGAAACTGCTGCGAAAATTTGCAGTGGAAAAATTAGCTGAGACAAGAAAAAATTGTATTCAGACACCCATAGGGGCAAATATACTAAGCATCGAAAATTCGCCAGTGACGGCTTCGCAGGCAGTGCAACACTTGGCCAGGCGAAAATTCGTTTAGACAACGCTAATTCACTAACATGCGAAGTTACGTCCAGTGCGCCGAACGGTGGCGAAGTTGCACTAGTGTTAATTTGGCAAGCAGAGCGAAGTTTCGCTAGCGTTGACTAATTTGCATACGGCGGGAAGTTAAAGTTGAATGGACGTATATGTTGAGGCAAATACATTAAATTACACAAGTCCAGGGAACCTTAATAAAAGAAAATAGAGTTGTTATATTGCCCTACACATGAGCCCAGTGTATAGTTTGTGTTCCATATGTTAGGAAATGTAGGGGGAGAAGCCGGTTACCCCAGAACAAATTTACGCTCTTTTGCAGCCTATCCCCCTGAAAACAGGAAAAGACGCCAGCGTTTTTTGCGACTTAGAAAAATTTTCAACAAAATTTTGAGGAACTCCTATCTACTCTATTGCACTTCGCCTGGTCTGAGGTGGCGTAGGCAAGTCTGACGTTCAGTAAAATCGGCATCTTAGTGAATTTGTGCAGTTCCATCCCTTCGCCAGAGCGCAACTTCGACTAACAATTGAGTGTGAATGAGCACCAGCCTCTTTCGCTAGTGAAGTTACGCCTGCGCCCGTTAGTAAATCAACAAAGTAACGAAATTATGTCATGCTGGCAAATTTTCGCCAGCATTAGTCACTTCGCCCTTTAGTAAATTTGCCCCATTGACTTTGATGCATTTGGACAAAAGTCTCACGCATATAAAATTATTTTGACGCCCACTCTGACTTCAATGCGTTTTGTGACTTTTGCTGTGTCGCAATTTTTTTCTGAGTTCCGCGAATTTTTCGGCGAAACAGGACAGTTTCGCCCATCGCTAATAGTGACCTGAATAAAAATACTTTTACCCCATCACCATAATTCATGAAAACTAAATCAATTACATTATGTTATTTGAGTATTTACACTTCTATGCCTGTACATTTGAAAATGTTCTTGGATGTATGTTTTATTTCATTATATGCAAACATCAGTTTTGGGAAGCAAGTGCAGATACTGGAAATGAGATAGTCACACAAAGTACAACATGATTGCACCCTCGCAGTAGTCACATGACTTGTATTTGATGAATATTTAATTAGGTGACACCCTCCAGCTCCGGCTGCCAGTGTCCCTCTTTAACCAATATCCATCAAACTGCCGATTATTAAGTCACAGGTTCCACGGCATCCACTCTCCTCTTTGGGCGCATTACTCGGAGTGTGCGCGCAGCTGTGCTCGGGGCGCTGTGAGGCGGAGAAGGGCAACGCGCAGCTAGAGCGCGCATTACGGTAAAATCAAGGACCAGCGCCTGTAGTCGCAGCTCAGCCCGAGCAGCATCCCGTTCAACTGGAGCCATTACCCGTGACCATCATGGCCAAGGAGCGGCCAGAGAAAGCAGAGGAGACGGAGCAAATGATAGAGAAAGAACTGGGGAAGGAGGCGGCGGAGGGAGGAGGAGCCGGGGATGGCAGAGACATGAGAGCCGTGTTACTCTCCGGCTTTGGTGGGCTCAACAAGCTGCGGGTGGCCCGGAAAGTGATGCCTGAAGCACAGGAGGGAGAGCTGAAGATCCGAGTCAAAGCCTGGTACCCCATATTTACCGTCACAGATACAGTGGCCCTTGTTACTTTGCCTGGTAGTGAAAGTGTTAATGCATGGCAGGGCCCTATTGGGTAGGGTTTGGATTAGTCAGGCTGATGCCCTCTGTGCCAGAACGAGGCTGGGCAGGATAAGGGCCACCTGGGCTGGAGTAGACTGTACATTAGGGAGGAAAAGGAACAGCAGGGAATTAATGGGGCAGATAAAGGAGTCAGGATGAGGCAAATCAGGGAGGAGTAGGGTTGCCACCTGCTCCGTTTTTGTAAGGCCTGTTCTGGTCTGAACTTTCTGCTCTGTTTTCAGCCTTATGAAACCCGAACAATAATCTGGCCGATACATAAAAAAAACA
The DNA here is from genome assembly GCF_017654675.1 of Xenopus laevis. Lineage (NCBI taxonomy): Eukaryota > Metazoa > Chordata > Amphibia > Anura > Pipidae > Xenopus > Xenopus laevis. The sequence goes on along the minus strand of NC_054378.1, from coordinate 35,747,870 downwards.
TTTAAATACTAAGATACTCGCCTCAACTTGACTTAGTTACTATCAAGTGCAGTTAATTTCTTATTACTACAGATACAAAAAAAAAGCAAATCAATCAAATGTTTATTTCTAAATTAGCATTGCTTGTATTTCAGAGCTTTCTGGATAATTGATTTCTGTATAATAGATCTCATGCCTGTAATTAAAGGATTGGGTTTACTCATCAAGCAGAATATAGCTAGAGATAGGGTTTTGAACATTGTGAAAACTGAATAGAAATCCAGCCAGTTGCACCTAAGTGAATAGCCTCGCCCCGGTGTCATAAGTCAACCAACATCATTGTGCTTATCTCTGATGTCATCATGCCTGTTCCTACATCACTGCCCCACCCCCAATGCTATCTGCCCGCCCCCCGTGTTCAGGTTTTGCCATCAGCAAAGGTAGCAACCCTAGAGAGGAGTGAGTTATAAATTAGGAAAACTAAGGGACCTCAGGGAATTAGTGGGACATTAAGCTAGGAGGAGATATTTAATATAGGATATAAAATTGTCAGGGACAGGGGTATTGGGGGAGGCCTAAGCTATTAGATAGGGAGGATAAGCGAGAGTGAGCTATTAAATAAGGAGCCCAAGTAACATCAGGGTGGAGCTGTGAGTATAGTATCTGCTATGGGGGAAAAAGAACATCGATTGTTGAGCAGGCTGTACCTTCTAAAAGGGGAGAGGGTGGTAAGGGACATCAAAAGACTGAGAATAAACTATAAATTGGGGTGAGTAAGCAATGTCAGATGTTTAGCAGGCTATGAATTAGGGAGAAAAAAGGAAATTGTGGTGGAATGCCCTGTACCTGCCAGGGAATGAGTGGGATATAAATTATGCAGATAAGGGGTATCAAGAGAATGGTTGACCATGAACTATGTAGAATAAGGAACATCAAGGAAGGAGTAAGAAGGAGTTTATGTGCGAATGGATGTAGTTTGTCTAACTTGCATAGTGCCTGATGAATGGGTTAACTAACTCAAAGTCTTTCTTTTCATCAGTCCCTTCAATTGTAACATAAATGGTTATCCTTGCTTGGCAACCCCTGTGCTGTCCATTGGCTGAACCCTGCCACTTAACGGTTTAACAATCAGGCAAATCCCTGCCTTGGCAGTCGTTCCCTACCTATGCTGAGACTAAGCACTTAGCTGTCACTATGGTAAACAAAGACGAATGAAGTGGGTGTTGGTCTCTGGTGTAGAGAAGGGGTTAATATTTTTAAGGGGGATAGGATATTATGATTGATGATTGTATATTCTCTGTAAAGCCCTGAAGAATATGTCGGTGCTATATGAATAACAGGGACGCGTCTGAGAAATGTGGGTTTAGAATATTGTTTAAAGAATTGTTTATGAAACCTTCTCTTGTAGATTTTGAAGATTGAGTTCCACAGAGTGCATACAGTACATTTATTTTCAATGTTGGCACCCCCAGTCTATCCTGCCCTCATTCATATGCTAGTTATAAAGTATACTGTGATGTGTAGCTACACAAACTTTTGTTTTCTGTTTTCTTGACATAACTTAGGCATTAAACTGTAGTGCAAACTTTGGGTCTGGTCCCAATAGGTACCCTAGAATGACTTTGTGGTGGTGCCCAGCATGAAGGCCAGTAGGGTCTTAATATATAATAATAATAATAATAATAATATATAATATATTCTTAAAAACTCTTCCTCAGACCTGATGGAACCATGCCAAGTAAAAAGCTAGATATTTGAGAAGCTTAACTAGATAGACACGGTTGACATAATTATATTTAAACAGCCTAAACAACAAAGCTCATAGACAAAGGACTGATGCTGTGTCATGATTAGGTTCATCAATATAAATATTACTTAGTAATAAATATTATGGGCAAAAGCCCTGTGAGCTTTTTTTCTCTTTTTTTAATATCAAAAATACAGCCCCCCACACACAGAATGTTTATATTGTTTCATATGCTATATGCTTATTTCACCAGAAATGCATAATATTGTTCCCCTTTTTTATATTACGGCTATTCCTAGCCACAGCCTAATACGTTTTCTGGGCAGATGTTCAACAACATGTAAATCAATTTATTTAAATATCACACTGTGTGCCTTCTGTTTTGTCCTGTACTTCTTGCCGCTTGCGTGTTGAGGGATTAGTGGATAAAACAGAATGCATTTTTTTCCTTTCATTTGGCTTCTTTTTATTTCACCTTTGTCCACTGTTAAGTCATTGGGATTTATTTAATATTTGATGATGCCACCATATGTGTGCATTATCCAAAAACGTCAACTCCATTGCAGATGAAGGATAATTCGATTAATTAAGTGACTTTCTAATGAAACCAATGAATCATCTCCCCCCCCTACACTTTTATTTTAAGCTGCCTTGAAGGTTTGCTCAATGGCTGCAGCTACACTTACTAGTCTTGGAAAACCTCACTATACCTCCCCTGAACCTTGCAAAGGAAAGTATAGTATAGTATATTTTTAATACTCCTCCATAGAGAGTACTGTTTTGAGATTTTCTGTGCCTGGGGTATAATAGACCAACAGGTGTAATAATATTACCTGTGCGGCGGGGTCGCCCGCCACGTGGTTCCTTGGCGCCAGATCCAGCGCCATCTTGATTTCTAGGGCGCGCGCGGCGCGCCTCTTAAAGGTACAGGCGTGCTGGCATGATTACGTTTTGGCGCGAAAATTTTGTGTATTTAAGGCCCATTCTGACCCCCAGCCAGTGCCCGTGATAGAACTTGTTTCTAGTGGTTTCTTGAGCCTTGTGCATCCGATCTGTTCCGTATGTCGTCTGTTTGATTACCCGTGTTTGACCCAGCCTGTTCCTAACCATTCTGCATTCTGTATCCTGACCCGTGCCTGCCTACGACAACTCTTCCTGCTTAACCCCTTGATTGACAACCCGGTTTGACCCTTGCCTGCCTGACGATTCTTGATATCTGCCTGCCTCGACCCAGCCTGTCTGACGATTCTCTTGCCTGCTCCATTTGTACCGTGACCTTCGGCCCAAAAGACTAACAGCCATGCCCCTTTGCCAGCCTTCCACCTTTCGTTAAGTCCAGGTGGCACCCAAGTAAGCTGAGGGCTCCCCCCCGAAGCCCAACGGTGGTCACACTACTGGTGAAGCTGAGCCGAGACCAGGGTGCTTGGCACTTGTTCTGGTATTGGGTGCCGGTTGTGACAACAGGCCTCTGGATTTCCTACAGCTGAGTGGGACAATGCCCTTACACACCCCATACTGCATACTGGAGAGATGGTGATGGTGTAGATCAGTGCTGTTTAACTTCTGTGGTGCCAAGGACCAGCATTTTTCTGGCCTACGTGGAGGAACACCGATAATGGAAGCCAGTGTTGACCACTCTCTAATTTAAACCACATCCACCTTAAACCACACCCATGTAATAGCAAGAACTTTTAAGGCCACGTTAATGGTGTAGCACACCTAAAAACCAAATGGTTTGTGCTCATTGAAGGGATATCACTCATATGTGAAAAATGTAAGTCATATTAAAACATACACTTAAATCCATATGCCTCCTCCTCCCCAGTGGATAGCAATGCACCCCCAGTACATGATTAAATACCTTAGGGGCCCCTGACAACAATTTCCAAATGCTAACAAACCTTACTAGGCTCGTGTCCCAAGGGTAGTGTAGGGGAGACAGAGTATGGCACACACAGGGAGCATAGGGAAGGCAAAGCATGTCACACAAGAGTATAGCAGACACAGGGAGTATAGGGCAGGTAGAGTATGGCACACAGAGGGAGCACAGGGCAGGCAGAGTATGACACATACAGGGAGCATGAGGAAGGCAGGATATAACACAGAAAACTATCAGGACCACTCTAAGATGAACAGTTCATACTGTGCTACAAACAGTGACAAAATGTTGGTGACCTTTCAGCAGTTTCTCTGAGATGTGAATAGGTGAACAATGTGGGCAGTTTCAGTCTGGGTCTGAGGTGTGGACAGTACTGGGTTTTAGGGTTGTGAACAATGCTGGAAGATTACCGGTGTGAACAATGCAGGATTTTACAGTTTGAATTTGAGGTGTAAACAATGCAGGAGTCAGTTAATCTCAGTACCGATATCTTTAAGGAAAAGCAGTCATGTGGCGCTAACACAAGGGGGATCTGGCTCCCATTGGACAGCTCTGGTGTAGGCCACCCATTGGACAGCTCTGGTGTAGGGTTATAAAGAATTTTAACTGATGGTGTTTGTAAAGACACTGTTTAGTCAACTTGTGAAGAGAAAGTGAGACGTAGATAACTCTTTCCCTCCCTATTTTCCCAACGTTGGGCTAGGATGAACGAATGTTTTGGTGATAATAAACTCCAACCTTATAACTTAAATAAGGACAGGGACATTAACTTCAGACAGATGTATATTGACAAAAAGCCCACTAGGCCCCACAGCTGGTCTGAGTAAAATCTAAATATTAAAATAACTTTTATAACTCAAATACATCCAAAACCCTTCAACAGCACCCCTTAATCTTTTGTGGGGGAGGTTAACAAAAATACTTCCTGTTGCCTCTTTCCCCTTATTTTGGCATTAGGATTTATAATGCACAATTACATGTAATTGACAAAAGTAATTTTAATGGCTAGACTTCTCCCGTGTAGTGATCTGAAACGCTCCCTTTAGCCACCCGAAACACAATGCATTAAAAATATATTTGTGATAGGCAATATAAATGTGAGATCTTAGTGGACTGCTGATACTGTATACTTGAAAAGCTCCCCCTTTGATTAGATGCAAATATATTATAATTATAACCGTCATAGAGAAGAATTTCCCCTGATGTTTTGTACAACATTTGTTTTGCATATTGTCAAATCTCTAGTGGAATATTTGGAATCTCAATAATAATAAAAAAAAAATACTTAATACATCCCAAAAAGCAATGAAGTGTTCTTATTGTCTGTAATGTAGCATTAGATTTTCTTACCGTAGCAGTGGTTAGAGTTTCTGTAAAATTAAACAATTATCTTTAAGGGTTTGTTGTATTTACTAGCACCTATAAATTTAATCTTGCTGCTAAATACAGAGACATTAGTCCAATTTCAATGCTGAGCAGCTGTTATAAAATTGAATCCTACCAGTTAGAAAACAAATGCAATCCATTCAATTACTGCCGAATGCCTGTTCACACTATGGTGGATGGGCCACAATTACAGCAGATTATAGAAATGAATACACAAATACAAATAATTCTAGTAGAATCAGATTTTAGTATTGACAGTTTTAATAAAATTTGGACAAAATGGGGGCTTTTTGTGCCCATAGGTAAAACTTTTCTAGTGTTGCCATCAGGACAAAAACGTACAAAATGATTACAAAAAAAACTACTGCATGAGATTACTTTTGGGCAAAGAAATTGCATGTTAGTGTCAGACTAAATATCCCTTTATATTTATACACTAACTTGTTATACTGGTTTGGGAGCCATTATCCAGGAACCCATTTTCCAGAAAGATCCGGATTACGGAAAGGCTTTCTCCCATAGACTCCTTTATAATCAAATAATCCAGTCAAATAATTTTCTTTGTAATAATAAAAATATTATATAATAATAATAAAAAGTACCTTGTAATTAACCCCAACTAAAATATAATTGATCCTTATTGGAAACAAAACCAGCCTATTAGGTTTATTTTATATTTACATGATTTTATAGTAGACTTAAGGTATGAAGATCCAAATTACAGAAAGATACGTTATCTGGAAAATCCCAGGTCCCAAGCATTCTGGATAACAGGTCTCATACCTGTAGTACAGTAGACCTTTATGGTACATTAGACCTACAGTAGACTTACATGCTTGCCATAGGTATGGAGGTCCATGGTAGTTTTACATCTGGCCCTTCTACAGAGGTTTTCTTTTTGACTTCTTCAAAATGTAAAATCTGGGTTTGATTGTAAGTTAACTGACTATGTACCCTTTTCAATGAGGGTTGGTGAGTGCAACTTGACTAAACTTATACTTTAGAGCAAGTGAACTTGTATCTTGGATACTGCCTCCCCCAAGAGAATAATGAGCTGTTACTTCTATCTGTGTTTGGTTAATATTATATACTGGGTTTTTTTGTAATTCAAGTTTTATTGATCAATTTGTCAATTTTTTTTTTTTTGTGTATAGACATAGGCCTAGACAGTGTAAGTAACATCGAAAAGTATTAGTATATGTCACGATCCTATAGTAAGATTAGCTACAGTTGAATAGAAATAGTAATACCATACCAATAGTTGAATACTGTACCTGCGGAAAGTAAAGTAACTAAACCTTAAAATTAATGACATATTTAATGAACTTACTGAACTAGCCTAACTGTTCAGCCTCTCTATAGTAGTAATAATCCAGGACTTTAATGTTGTCACAGGAGTTTCCTATCTTAGATTTCGTTAGGAGTGTCACTAACACGTACAAGCTGATGCTACAGGGATGATTATTAAATTCTGACACTTAGGGGGTTATTTACTAAACTAAGAATTTATCTAGTCTGGCTTTTTGGGGCAAAAATTTTTTCGTATTTTGTTTTTTAAAAACTCACATTTTTCAAGATTTATTATAGACCGAACCAAATCCAAAAATCCGCCATCTCAGACCTGCGATGTTGTGTATAAGTCAATGGCATAGGTCCCTATCCTATTTAGAAGTTTCTGTGGTCTGTGCTGGAATTAGCCTGAAAATCCAACTATTTCTAACTTTTCTGGCAAGAATCCGAGCTTTTCGGGAAAAAGACCAAAAAAAAGATTGATTTGGGTAAAAACTGAAAAAAAAAAATTGGATTTTCGCTTGATTTTTTTTCGGATTTGTCCCTGATCCGACTAAATCATGCTTTTTAAATAATAAATAAGCTCCAATGGTGAATTCTAGTTTGGTTGATTCTAGTTTTAATTAAAATAGTCAGAAAAATTAGAATTTTGTTAAATAAGGCCCAAATTGTGCTGGTTTTGGAGTTGTCGTACAAATAATTTGAATTATTTACGAATCAGCCCAATATTGTGACATTTATATTATATATATTCAGGACATTGTGCATCAGTCCCTAAGCTCAGTAAGTGACAGCAGCACAGAGCATGTGCAGTAAATCAGCAGAAAAGAATATGGGGAGCTGCTGGGAAATCTTTGGAGTCTCAGATCTTTACTCAGATCTTTACTGCTAAAGATTGGTTGCCTTGGGTTGGTGCAGAAGCACAAAACATAATGTACACTCTTTCTACCTTACTTCTTTAAACGGGTGGTCACCTTTTACGTTAACTTTTACTCCCTACATCATACTAAACGTTAATTTAAAGGTGAACAACCCTTTAGTTCTCCTTTAATAGCATATGTCAACATGAGTACTGTAGTTATCTTGTTTTATTTGCTAAATTATCTACTTATATTAAACACTGTTTTGAAGATGAACTTTCATGACTGAAGGTGACAGTGAGATTAGTTTTTAGTTCATGTGCAACTATTTATATGTAACATTGATTGAGTTATTATATCCTCTGACCTATGGATGATGCAGCTAGTTATGCAACACTGATATATTCACATTTGATACATTAAGATCTGTGAGATTCTACTGTTATAACAAGTTTGCTATGTTTTTTTTTTTATCTTCCTACTCTCACCTCCTGATCTCTCACTTCGCTCATGCTACACATTCCGTGGGAAGGATTTTAAGTATTTTGTGTCACATTTCCACTGTCAGTTGCAAAAATTAGGGTATTTGTTGTTTCAACAGTAGAGCATATACATGTACAAGGATGTGGCAATATTGTTGAACTACAACTTCCACAACCAAACAATATCCGGAAGCCTGCAGTTTGTCAATCTCTGATGTATGCTATAAACTTTCATTAAATTCCGTGGCAGATTTTTTTTCTAACTATTCTTTACACAACAATGGTTTTCAATCACCGTTTCACCCAACCGTAACTGTTTAAACTTCTGAAAAGTTTGCTTGGTGCTTAGTGTTTCCTCCTCCACTGAGTTTCCATGTTGCTATCAACATTGCAGAATTCTTTTAGTTTTCATATGATCATGTCAGGTAGTGGAAAATTACTTACAGGCAAATAACTAAATCAAATAATAACTGGTTTCCGAAATATAGCATGGTCGCTAAATTCTTGTGGCCTGACGAAAACTCAGAATAAATATTTCCTTTTAGCTCAGCTGAGGAGACTAACAGCTCCCTTTTATGACTATAAATAAGAAAAGAAATGAGAATTATGGGGAGGGGCCTGCATATTAAAGGGAAACTCCACAAAAACATAATTTAAGCTTTTTGAAAAGTAAACATAATCTGAAGCAACTTTGCAATAATCAATCCAAAAATATGTAGACTTTTCATGATTTTTAATGGTTTCTGACAGTTCCATAAGCATAGCCCTCTGCTCTTCTGCTGATCTTTCTGACTACTTTGCTGAGCTGGCTGACTACTGTTACTTTGTATCAACAGCCAGCAGTCCTCAGCCTGCATCCTCCAAACCCCACAATTCCCTGCAAACATGATTTCAATAAGGAAAGGAATATCACAGTGCAATGCATTGTAGGTTATGTAGTTCCTGCATGCTGTCTGTAAGCTGTGGAGAAGTTGTTACAATTTGTAACATCAGTGTTTAGTCCCTCCTCCTCTGCCAGAATTTCAAATGATGCAGAAAGAGAAAAACTGTTACACAGCTGGATTTCAGCATAGAAAATTACATTTATTCATACTTTTTGAAGAAACAGGTAACTGTAATGGGTATATTAGGGTTTCTGTGTTATTTGGGCCTCTTTATCAAATTTTGGTTACATTGTGCCCAATGTAAAATTCTGGTATAAAGAGCTGCCAAAATGTCTGTGTTAAAAACTGTTATGGTGACCTCTTTTTTCTCTTTCCTCGAGCTCCATTGGCCACACATGGGGGGGGGGTAGACATTCTCATCTCTTCATGCTGTCATTTATCTTTTGAAGTGCAGCCTGTAAAACTATTCCACTATTTTTTTGTTGCATACGTTGCTCTTAAATAATGATTTAAAAACAAATTTTGCCATCACTGTGTTCCTGGATATAACCATGCTCCTAGAACTCGTAGTTATTGAGATTGTCACTTTGCAACCATCTGAAGGAACCACAGAGTGAAAAAATGAGCCCTCAAACTTTTGCACTAATTATTAAGTGATAGGGGTGCATAAGTGATAGGGGTGTACTAGGAAACAATATTGAATGTTTTTCATAGTTTTTCAGTAAATTGATGCTTTTTGTATCTGATTGTGGTAGTATCGAATTCCATGCTGATTCATTATTGTAGATTTCCACAGCACCCACTGCACACGTATCCAGTATGTTGTATAACCTTAGGCAATCCTAAGTAACAAATGTGTTTGAATTAAATTAGCTTTTTCTAGCATTCAACCTGCCGTCACTTCTACTGGTTGGGGATGTTGACATTTCTTCTTCACACACCATAAGGCTTTCTGTGAATTGCCTGCAAATAATGCCAAATGCTTGTATGAATGTAGATGTGCATAACATATATTTCCAAGTACCTAGAATCTATAGTGATTTTTTCATTTTTAGCAGAATTTTAAATTTGAAATTTCCCTTTATCTTACTTACCTGACAAACTGTCAGGGAGCCGGGAGCTCCCTCCAGGGAGGTAGTCTGGATCAAGGAGGAAGCCCACTGTGGAATCAAGGTCGCGGTATCCAAAGGGTAATCAAACGGTTTATCAAAGTCCAAGCAAGAGTTCAAAAGGCAGGCAGAATACCAAGCGAAGTCCAAAGGGGTCAGGCAACGATCAGAAGCAAGGTAATATCTTAATAGTTCACAGGAAACCCAGGAAACATGTAGGAAATGGATCCTATACTTGGGCGCCATTCAGGCGTCTTGGTGGCGTTTAAATATTTGAATTTGGCAACAACGTGACGTCACTGGCGTCCTTACGCCGACGTCGACGCGCTGGCGTCATTGTGCCGGCGCCGCTACCCACGTGGCGGCCCTGGGCGCCGCCATTTTGGAATCGCCGCCGGCAGGGAAGGAAATTTTTTTTATTAGTAGAAAAATTTAAATATTAGCTCCATCTCCATCCACCCAGGGTGGAGCTAATATTTAAATTTTTCTACTAATAAATTTATTTTTTAACTGAATATCTTTGGTCTTGTGGATCCATATGAGTGCTGGTCAGACCTGCTTCTTTATCTAATGCTGTACCGCTCCCTGAAGCTGGGGGTCTGGGGCTGGTGCACCTGGACCACCTTCACTGTTTGTTGAGTTACTTTATAACTAATTCTGGAGCAACATGTCACCCATAATGTAGAAACACGCCAGCGTTTTTTGGGACTTAGAAACAATTTTGACTTTTTTTGAAGCAATCCCTATCTACTCTATTGCGCTTCGCCTGGTCTGAGGTGGCGAAGGAAGTCTAGCGTAAAACGTAGCGTTCAGTACACTGCGCGCATTAGTGAATTTGCGTAGTTACGTCGCTAGCGAAACTTTGCCAGGCGTAAGGGTGCGAAGTAACACTAGCGAAACTACGCCAGCGTTCGTTAGTGAATTTGCGCAGTAACGAAAATGCCAAACGCTAGCGTTCGGCGCTTCGGCGCTTAGTGAATTTGCCCCGTAATGTCCTCGTCCAGTAGCAAAGTGTCCCTTGGAACTTTTTACAAATGTCGGCTGCTATTAGCTTTCTTCATTAATCTTCATGCGATGCCTGAGAAGGTTCATTCTGAATTGAAAGTTCTCTAATCTCACCAATATGCTACTCAAAGATGCAGGCAATGGTTTCTGATCTATCTCATATGTAACTATGTGGAAGGGAGATTGTGAAAAAAAAATCATTAATCAGCTAATTATTTTATATTTCAAACACTCCATTAGAGAAATTTACATCAATAGTTTTTGGAGCTTTAATTTCAAAGCAGACACTGTGATATAAATAGATGAGTACAGTTATATTTTAGCTTAAATTACCTTCAGTCAGCACATCTAGCAATCTGAACAAACTTTCTATAAATAGAAGCTCATGAATCTTAATATTCCCTGTTCTAAAGTGATTAGGTTGGGGATATAGTCTTTAGTTAAACTACTAAGGAGCAGGAGCACAGAAACTGGGAAAGTGGTTTAACCTGCTGCATGCACAAGACTCAAATCTGAGCATCAGTGTTTATTGTTTGTACTGATGAGACATGTGATGAAGTTCACTGACTAGCTGTCAAGGTTTCAATATTGTATGCTTGTTTAGTATTCAGCTACATTGGTTTATAAAATTTAATATGGAAAAAAAAGAGTTGCCAGAGGTAGATTTCTAATTTCCCATTTCTCATGCATATTTTCATTTTGTTGCTCTTTTCTTATCTGCCAACTAGAAAGAGACACCCTTATTTTCCTTACAAGGGTTGCCTTGCTGTTCATTGCTATACTCTTCATGGGGGATGTATTAGGGTTAATAGATCGCTGGAGCATAACTAATAAATGCATGTTGCATTTTTACAGTAATAGGTGCCCTTTAAAGCCAAATATTGTTATACAATACAAAATATTGTTGGACCTTTTTTCATTAGTACCATAACTGAATGTGCATTTGTGTCAGCCACACCTGTACAGAGGAGTAGTTGTTGGTAGGATCAGTGAGAGTCTGTATTAGGTGCAGTAGCAGTAACATTTTATGCCTGCAACCAGTATTTGTTGAAATAAAATTCTCAGTACCCACTGAAGGCTGGTGGGGGTATTAGAAATTGTAATTCATAGGGCATAGGATGGTCCTGCTTTATATAAAACAGCTGGCACCTTAAAAACTGTTCTTCCCTGGGTCCTATAACTACTAAACAACTCTTGGTGACTCTCCTAGCATTTGCCATTTTGAACTAACTTGCAAGTGATTGGAAGGTTTAAAAATTGTTATTTCAAGTTTATTTGTAAACAGCAAAATAAATACAAGCATAATACACTAACTTGATTTTTTTCCCCAAACTCTCTTCATTTATAGTGGTCTAAACTTCATTGATTTGATGGTCCGACAAGGAAATATTGACAATCCTCCAAAAACACCACTGGTACCTGGTTTTGAGCTTTCTGGGATTGTTGAAGCTATCGGAGGAAATGTTACCGGCTTTGAGGTAATGATTATTTCTTTTATGAGATCAGAATATTTGAAAAATGACATTCATTTGTTTTTATTTTAATTGGGACAAGCTATGCAGAAGGGTTAGGGCTTAGAGCTGTATTCTTTTGGATAGATGTTATATGTACAAATTATGGTGAATCAACAAAAAGATTATTATGTGTAAAAACTGTTCACCTAGGATAAAACTGTACGAAGAAAATAGATCTAAACTCCAATCTGGTGATTATCTTTAATGATAAGCACCCCCATAGGCTTTCTAACAATTTTTAGGTCGAAGAAAAACCATTCGATCGATGGATTAAAATCCTTTGAATCGAACGATTCGAAGGATTTAATCGTTCGATCGAACGATTTTTTGTTTGATCAAACTATTTGCGCTAAATCCTTCAACTTCGATATGTTGAATTACATTAATTAACCCTCGATATTCGACCCTATGTAAATTTTCCCCTTTAGTTTCTCTGACATAAAATGGTTATTTAATCACCACTACGAAAGTACATGACGTTTTGCAAAAAAGGAAATGTTATAAATGTAAAACTTGGGGGCTACATATTGGCTCAGACTTAATTAACCACATTACCATTATCTACCACATTACCATTATCTGTAATGGGAAGAAAATGTAAATTATCTTTGATATTTTGTCATTGAGTGCATTTCTGATTGATTGCTATGGGTTAATGCATTAGTGCAATTTATCATCTATAGCAATAAATGAGCTCTACATTTATTTGGTTTATTTAAAAAAGCTTGGTGGCAGTAAAACCTTAACATTTTCTCTAATTTGAGTATCTCTAATATGGTGTGCACCTCTCAATTTTGGTCACCCATTTAATACAATGTATAAAAAAAATATATTTCTATGTGATATTAAAGAAAGATTTCTGTTATTTTTAATTGAAGTCTCACTTTCGGTGTTTGTGTGCTGCCGTGATAAGTCTTTCTCTCTCCATGGCAACAATGTCTGGAGAAGGGACTAAAGGGCTTGCACGGTGGGGCAGTAATTAACTGAGTAAGAACCAATATTATACATTTCACAAAAATAGTTGTGGTTGACTAATTGATTCCCAATCCCAGTCCACAAGAGATCCCCCCCTTGAATGCAAAGCAAAAAACAACTATTGCTTCTACTATTTTACACCATACTTAAATATTTATATATGAAATATTGTTATCCATGTGCTGTTTCCGGTTTGTTGGTAGAATAGTGCTTTTGGCCTGGTCATTTTATGATCTCTCACAATAATGTCCTACTAATGCAGCAAATGCAATTTTAATAAAAAGAACATAGTACAGTTTACTATGATTGTATCATTGTATTATGCTTAAGAGATAAACTACACGGGGCTTTTTGTAGGATCATGTCATCTACTGATCAAATTGTAAAAGTTGGATGTATCCAGAAACTCATTACCCAGAAGGCTCCCAATTACGGGAAGACCATCTCCCGAGACTCCATTTTAATACAAATATGAATACATACAATACAATTTCGTAACAATAAAACTGTACCTGGTACTTGATCCTAACTAAGATATAATTGATCCTTATTGGATATAAAACAATCCTTTTGGGTTTAATTCAAGTTTAAATAATTTCTTAGTAGACTTAAAGTATGGAGATCCAATTTACAGAAAAATCCCTTATCCTGAAAACTCTAGGTCCCAAGATCTGGATAACATACCTGTAGTTGCTTGGGTCAAATACAGTATAATGGCATTGATAGAAAAATCTGCTGTGTAAACTCATGGAAGGTTTGCCATCTGTGAAAGGTAAAACTGAAGGATGCTTCTGCATCTGGTAACATAAAATCTGATGGAGTCTGAAAGACACTTTGTTGTCACTGAAATATATTAGGGTGCATTCACATACCAAACTGCGCATGCACAATGTGGCAAATCGGATGCAGTTGCTCCAATTATTATACGGAAGCCCAAAGAGTGCATTTGGATGCAAATACCTTTAATGAAAGTAGTTTTATGAAACTCAGTGCAGGGAAAGGCACAAGTTTCCAATTGAGCCTGTCGTTGTAAATAAGCCCTATTAACTGTCACGATCGCCGCCCGGAGCTCCGGGCGGCGCGTCCCTCCTTGCCGGCGTCGCTCCCAAAATGGCGGCGACCATGGCCGCCATGTGGGTAGCGGCGCCGGCGCGATGACGTCAGCGCGTCGACGTCGGCGCAAGAGCGTCAATGACGTCAGAATGGCGCCAAATTTGAAAATAAAAGCGCCAACTAGACGCCAGAATGGCGCCCAAGAATAGGAATACTTTCCCTAAAGTGTATCCTGGGTTTCCTGTGTGCCTTATTGCCAAATCTTGTTCCTGATCTGTTTCTTGACCCTTTGCCTGGACTTTGGACTTTGTTTGTATTCTGCCTGCCTGTGAACTCTTGCCTGATCCTGACTATTCTTCGTTTAACCCTTTGGACACCGCGACCTTGTTCCCTCAAGAGGGCTTCCTCCTTGATCCTGACAACCTCCCTGGAGGGAGCTCCCGGCTCCCTGACATTATTCTTGGGCCATGGATCCTTCTGAGGAAGCCACACCTGATGTCGGACGAGCACTCCGCGGACTGGCATCCCGCATGGAGGACTACGAAAACCAGCAGGTTCGCATTGGGCAAGCACTCGATGTCCTGCTTGCTCGAGTGCCTTCTGCGCCCTCCGCTGCTCCACCTACTTCAGATCCCCCCATGGCGGCAGCCTCTATGAACGCAAGCTACCCGACAGGTGAGCCTCGCATTCCACCTCCCCTTCGCTTTAGTGGGGATCCACAAGCCTGCAGGGGATTTGCCACACAGTGCCAAATTCAATTTGAGTTCCAACCCACACAGTTTCCAAGTGAACGTTCCAAGGTGGGGTATGTGATGTCTCGATTGGAAGGCAAGCCACTGGAGTGGGCAACGTCTCTTTGGGAGAAGAATTCCCTGGTGACTTATGATGTTAAAGACTTTCTCCAAGCTTTTCGCATAGTCTTTGATGCTCCAGGTCGGGTCACGAACGCCCCTGCCCGTCTCTTGCAGCTCCGGCAGGGAAGCCGCAGTGTCAATGAGTACGCTATAGACTTCCGAACACTGATGGCGGAGACTTCCTGGTGTGATGACGCTTACAAGGCCGTATACTACCAAGGCCTATCCATCCGCATCAAAGATGATCTCGTCTCCAGAGAGACTCCTGACACCCTGGAAGGACTGATCGCTCTATCTATTAAGGTGGACACCCGCCTCAGAGAACACCAGGTGGAGAGAGAGCGCAGCAGACGATTTTCTCCCATGTTGGCCCCTCGCTTTCAAAGGCCGATTCTGCAAGCACCCGCTGTCCCTGTGACTCATGTGTCCACGTCTCCCCTGGAGGAACCTATGCAAGTAGGAAAAGCTCGCCTCTCCGAGCAGGAAAGACTCCGAAGACGTATGGCAGGGCTCTGTTTGTACTGTGGTGGGCATTCCCATTTTGCCAACGCCTGTCCTGCCAAAGCCAAGAGTTTTGTACCCCGAGGTATGTCTCAGGTTTCTCATGTAGGGGGCATCACTCGAGGTCCTCAGGAGAAGTATCAAGAAAATTCACGCAGACTTCTCCTTCCTTTGCAGATTCATCTGGCAAGTAAGTCTATCTTCGAAAGGGCCTTCCTCGACTCCGGTGCGGATGGCAATTTCATGGACGCCTTCTTTGCCGAACGCATGAAGATTCCCCTGCTTCCATTGTCTTCACCCCTGCGAATTACCGCCATAGATGACAAACCCCTGGAGTTTGAATTCGTCACAATGTTCACGGCGGAACTATCTGTACAAGTTGGGGCGCTGCATCAAGAAAAACTTTCATTCTTCATCATTCCCTGTCCTTCTACTCCAGTAATATTGGGTCTTCCATGGTTACGTCTGCATAACCCCACCATAGACTGGTCCACTGGGCAGATCTCTCGTTGGAGTTTATTTTGCCTGCAACATTGCCTTCCGCCAAAACCCCTCGAGAAGGTGAATGTCTCCACTGCGGAACTAAAGACTTTGCCCTCCACTTACAAGGGATTTTCCGATGTGTTTTGTAAAAAGTCTGCAGAGTTCCTTCCCCCACATCGCTCCTATGACTGTCCGGTTGAACTCCTGCCAGGAGCCATGCCCCCCAGAGGGCGCACTTACCCTCTCTCTCCTGCTGAGACTACCGCTATGAAGGAGTACATCCAAGAAAATCTCCAGCGAGGGTTTATCCGCCCTTCTACCTCTCCTGCAGGGGCTGGGTTCTTCTTCGTGGAGAAGAAGGACGGAGGCCTTCGGCCTTGTATAGACTATCGGGGCCTGAATAAGATCACCGTGAAAAACAGGTACCCCCTGCCCCTGATTGCCGAGCTCTTTGACCAGCTGAAAGGAGCAAAGATTTTCTCCAAGTTGGATCTCCGGGGGGCCTACAACCTCATTCGCATCCGGGAGGGTGACGAATGGAAGACGGCATTCAACACTCGGGATGGGCACTATGAATATCTTGTCATGCCCTTCGGCCTATGCAATGCTCCTGCCGTCTTCCAGGAGTTTGTTAATGATGTGTTCCGAGCAGGGCCGCCATTAGAAATCACGGGGCCCCGTACAACAAAATTTTTGGGGCCCCCTGGGCCCCGCCCACACTGACGACCAAGCTCCACCCCATATCCCGCCCACTCCACATCGCAGTTAAAAGACCACACAGACATCAGCGCTATAAAAGTAACCCCCCCACACAAGTTGTAAAAAGCTATTGATGGTCAGGGCCCCCTTATAAAAAATTGGGGCCCCAAAAAAAAAAAAAAATTTTTTTTTTTTTAAAAACATTGGTGGCAGGGGCCCCCTTATAAATTAAAAAAAACTTGGGGCCCCAACAAAAATTTTTTAAAAAAACTAAAAATAAACAAACATTGGTGGCAGGGGCCCCCTTATAAGTTAAAAACAAATTGGGGCCCCAAAAAAAATTTGAAAAAAAAAAAACCATTGGCGGCAGGGGCCCCCTTATAAGTTAAAAACAAATTGGGGCCCCAAAAAAAATTTTGAAAAAAAAATTTTTTTTGAAAAAAAAAAAAAACTGGTGGCAGGGGCCCCCTTACAAGTTAAAAAATTAAAAAAAATTTAAATTTAAAAAAAACAAAAAAACAATGGTGGCAAGGGGCCCCTTACGAGTTAAAAAAAAAATTGGGGCCCCAAAAAAAAAGTTTTAAAAAAAAGATTGGAGGCAGGGGCCTATAGAATATTAAAATAATACATTGGTGGCCAGGGGATTAAAAAAAAAAAAAAAAACACAAACTGGTGTTCAGTAGGATTGAACTCATGGCTTCAGTACTTCCACTTCGCCTCCTTTCGTGACTTCGGGTCTTTTCACCGCTTCAGGACTTCAATTTCGGCTCTTTTCGTGACTTCGGGTCTTTGCGCTGCTTCAGGACTTCGGCTTCGGCTGTTTTCGTGACTTCGGTTCTTTTCGGCGCTTCGTGACATCGGCTTTTTCCGTGACTTCGGGTCTTTTCGGCGCATCGGCTTCGGCTTTTCGGCACTTCCGCATTCGGCACGCAAGAGGCAAGACGTACGGCTCGGGCGCTCGTAAGGGGGGCCCGGATCTTCAAAAAATGCAGCGCTGCCGGGCCCCCCTTCATGCCCGGGCCCGGTACGCTTGTCCCCCCTGTCCCCCCCTGATGGCGGCCCTGGTTCCGAGATCTCCTAGGAAGGTTCGTAGTCGTATACTTGGACGACATCCTGATCTTCTCCAAGGACCTTGAAAGTCATCGCTCCCAGGTGAAGGAGGTACTCTCTCGTCTGAGGAAGAACTCTCTCTTCGCCAAGTTGGAGAAGTGTGTCTTCGAGGTATCCAAGATCCCCTTCCTAGGGTACATTATCTCTCCAGAGGGATTTGAGATGGACCCCATGAAAGTGTCGGCCATCCAGGAGTGGCCTCTCCCACTGAGTACCAAGGCAATCCAGAGATTCATCGGATTTGATAATTATTATCGACAGTTCATCCGGGGGTTCTCTTCCCGCATTGCACCTATCCTGGCCCTCATCCGGAAAGGGGGTAAACCAAGCCTGTGGCCTCCATCTGCCTTAGAAGCCTTTCAGTCCTTGAAAGAGGCCTTCACGTCCGCTCCTGTTCTCCGACATCCCAATCCCGCACTACCCTTCTGCATCGAGGTTGATGCTTCAGAAGTCGGAGCCGGAGCTATCCTTTCTCAGAGACACTCCACTGATGGAAAATTGCACCCCTGTGCGTATTTCTCCAAGAAGTTCTCATCCGCAGAGCAGAACTATGATGTCGGAAATCGAGAACTCTTGGCAGTCAAGCTTGCCCTTGAAGAATGGCGTCACCTCCTGGAGGGCTCTGAAATTCCTGTCCAGATTTACACAGATCACAAGAATCTGGAGTTTATACAGTCCCTCAAGAGGCTAAATCCCAGACAAGCCAGGTGGGCACTTTTCTTTTCTCGATTTAACTTTGTTTTGACTTATCGCCCAGGTTCCAAGAATCTGAAGGCCGACGCCTTGTCTCGTAGCTTCACTCCGGTGGACCGTGACCCTGAGAGGCAGGAACCAATCATTCCACCAGTCAAGATCATTGCCTCTCTGTATCCCCAATTTGCCGACCAGATCTTGGCTGGGCAGTCCTCGGCTCCTCAAGATACTCCGATTGGCATGGCCTTCGTCCCTCCAGAACTTCGCCTGGCCATCCTGCAACAGACCCACTGCTCCAGGCAAGCTGGACATCCTGGTCCGGCCAAGACCCTTGAACTCTTGAGGCGCCTAGTCTGGTGGCCTGATATCCGCAAGGATGTAAAGGACTTTGTGGCTGCTTGTAATGTCTGTGCCACTTCTAAGCCTAGCCATTCCCGCCCCAGCGGGTTGTTACAGCCTTTGCCGGTTCCCTCTCGTCCGTGGACGCACCTCTCTATGGACTTTATTGTCAAACTTCCTCCCTCCGGTGGGAATACTGTGATCTGGGTTGTCATAGACCGCTTCAGCAAAATGGCCCATTTCATCCCTTTGAAGAAGTTACCCTCTGCGGTGGAATTATCCCAACTCTTTATCAAGTACATCTTCCGCCTGCATGGTTTCCCGGTGGAGATCGTCTCCGACAGAGGCACCCAGTTTACCGCCAAATTCTGGCGTTCCCTATGTAAAGACTTGGGAATAACACTTCAATTTTCGTCTGCCTACCACCCGCAGACGAATGGGGCAGCTGAACGTGTGAACCAAGCCCTGGAACAGTTCCTGAGGAACCACGTATCCCTCTGCCAGGATGACTGGTCTGATCTCCTCCCATGGGCGGAATTCGCTCATAATAATGCTTGTCATTCCTCTACAGGGAGGTCTCCGTTCATGTCGGTGTATGGTCAGCATCCTCAAGCTTTTCCCCAAGACTTTGTGCTATCTGACGTCCCGGCTGCTGACGATTCCGCAGCCCATATGTCTGCTATTTGGGCTGCTACCAAGTTGAACCTAGAGAAGAGCGCTCTTGTTCATAAGACTTTCGCGGATCGTCGTCGAAGATCCTCTCCTCCCTACAAGGTGGGTGATAATGTCTGGCTCTCTTCCAGAAATATCCGGTTGAAGATACCATCTCCCAAGTTGGGTCCAAAATTCGTGGGTCCATTTCCCATCTTGGAGATAATCAACCCTGTGGCTGTCAGACTCCAGCTTCCACCAGAGATGAGAATCCCCAACGTGTTCCACGTGTCTCTGGTGAAACCCGCCATCACCAACCGGTTCTCTGGCGGTCAATCTCCTCCTCCTGCCATCTCTGTGGAGGGTCAACTCGAGTACGAGGTGGAGAAAATCCTAGACTCCAGGATCTCCAGAGGGTCCCTTCAGTACCTCATTCAGTGGAGGGGCTTTGGTCCTGAAGAATGCTCCTGGGAAGGACACCGTGATGTTCACGCTCCTCGTCTGGTGAGGGAGTTCCACTCCAAATTTCCCCAGAAGCCAAGTCCTGGTGGTCCGGAGGCCCCCCGTGAGGGGGGGGGTACTGTCACGATCGCCGCCCGGAGCTCCGGGCGGCGCGTCCCTCCTTGCCGGCGTCGCTCCCAAAATGGCGGCGCCCATGGCCGCCACGTGGGTAGCGGCGCCGGCGCGATGACGTCAGCGCGTCGACGTCGGCGCAAGAGCGTCAATGACGTCAGAATGGCGCCAAATTTGAAAATAAAAGCGCCAACTAGACGCCAGAATGGCGCCCAAGAATAGGCATACTTTCCCTAAAGTGTATCCTGGGTTTCCTGTGTGCCTTATTGCCAAATCTTGTTCCTGATCTGTTTCTTGACCCTTTGCCTGGACTTTGGACTTTGTTTGTATTCTGCCTGCCTGTGAACTCTTGCCTGATCCTGACTATTCTTTGTTTAACCCTTTGGACACCGCGACCTTGTTCCCTCAAGAGGGCTTCCTCCTTGATCCTGACAACCTCCATGGAGGGAGCTCCCGGCTCCCTGACATTAACCTTTGGATGTAGATGCATGGCCTAAACATACCATCTGGGATCAAAATGTAGCATCCCACAAAACTCATGCTTTTCTGTGCTGTTGCATAAAAAGATTTTAAAGGTCATACTTGCAAAATCTGACCAATCCCCCATGTAGTTCAGCCCTTAGAGTTCAGAAAAACTAATTTCAACTGGGTCAAGTCAATCATTCTGAATATTAGGATTATTCTATGGTAATCTGAGGTGTGTAATGGTATGATCTCACTGTTTCTAGTCTGTTTGTGTTGGCTCAAGCTTTAGTGTTTGATTTCATATTTATTAAAAAAAAACAGGTTAAAACCTAATAATAGGATAATAAAAAAAAGTGACAGTATTTTTTTTTAAGACAACCCTGTAAAGACAATATATTTTAAAATGTATGAAGAGTAATGGCTTACTTTTAAGCATTCAGACTGAGAAAGAATAAAATTCTATGTATGCAGATTCCACAAGAAGTGCATCATATCATATTATCATATATGCTTTAAAGGAGAACTAAACCCCAAAATGAATATGGCTAAAAATGACATATTTTATATACTGAACTTATTGCACCAGCCTAAAGTTTCAGCTTCTCAATAGCAGCAATGATCCAGGACTTCAAACTTGTCACAGTGGGTCACCATCTTGGAAAGTGTCTGCGACACTCAAATGCTCAGTGGCTCTGAGCAGCTGTTGAGAAGCATAACGTACTGAATTAAAGCAGCCCGTACCAGACATGTTTTATACTTATCTTATACTTACTTACATATGGTGTTGGTAAGTCTGCCCTATGCAATGGCTAGCTGTAGTGATGGACGAATTTTTCCTGTTTCACTTCGCCACAAATTTACAAACAACAATTTTGAAGCTGCCGATTTTCTACTGCACGGCTTGCGAATAAATTCGCCCATCACTAGCTAGCTGCCAATATTTCCCAGTGGTTTAAGGGAACAACAACAGCTCTGGCATGAAGTAGTATTACTGTTTAAATTTTTTTTCTGTCTTGGAAGTTTGTAAAAGTTGAAGCCACAAAAAACAAACAATTTATGAAACGTACATGCAAATGCTTTTAGCGATAAGGAGTGGGGAGAAATTTCATCAGAAAAGGCTTTTGTTTACAGTGTGCATTACAATAACTTACATTTCTTACCACAGGAATTAAAAACATTGTTCCCAAACCTGTATATTTCTGCCCCAGATAGGTGACCGAGTTATGGCTTTTACCAACTACAATGCATGGGCAGAGGTTGCGTGCACACCCGCAGAGTTTGTCTACAAGATCCCTGACGACATGAGCTTCTCTGAAGCCGCCTCTCTTCCTATGAACTTTGTCACAGCCTACATGATGCTGTTTGAAGTGGCCAATCTCAGAGAAGGAATGTCTGTTCTGGTCCATTCTGCTGGTGGCGGAGTGGTAAGTCATTTGACTTTTTATCCATCGAAAGCTTTCTCATTCAACATGATACATTCTTATTATTCTAGTTAATGGGGTTGTTCACCTTTAATGTAACTTATAGTATGATGGAGAGAGTGATAGTCTGAGACGATTTGTTCATTTTTTATTATTTGTAGTTTTTGAGTTATGTAGCTTTTCAGCAATTCATTTGCTAGGGTCACTAGCACGTTGCACATTACTCTAGCAACCCTGCACTGATATGAAAAGGAAACAGTAATAGGACCTGAATAGGGCCTGAATAGAAAGATGAGTCATAAAAATTAGTTTCACCTATACATTAGTAGCCTTACAGAGCATTTATTTCTTGATGGGGTCAGTGAAAAAATGAAGGCATATTGAAAAGTTGCTTAGAATTAGCCATTCTATAACATGCTAAATGTTAACTTAAAGATTGTTCTTCTCAACATACTGTATCATACCTGGACCTAGAAACGAGCAATATATTGTATCAACTATTTTCCTTTTTTTCAAATTTATCAGCAAGGCACAATTTTCCACTGGAGTCTTATGGATATTAAAACTTTCTTACACAGTACATATCTGACACATATTCTTATGTCATTGTTGTAAAGGTTTGTTCATGCAAGCAACATCATTTTGAAGAGAGTTTGTGAATTTAATTATCATATCATTTGTTACGGGTCTTACATTGGTTTATCAATTAGAAGTAAATAACACCAATCATTCCCAGTCTTGTAAATAGCACAGTCCAATCCCAGAACAGCTACAGTATATAGCCCTGCAAATCTGAGTTTAATTTGATTGAAGTCAACTGTGTATGCCAGTAAATCAATATATGTTGACTCTCAATATTATGACTTATTAATTGGATTTTTTTAAATGTAACACATAAACCTGTGTATAATCTGTAATATATATATATATATATATATATATATATATATATATATATATATATATATATATATATATATATATATATATATATATATATATATATATACAGTATCCTTACAAAAGTTGCTTGGCGATGCCACTTTTGATGTTACATCAAAACATAAATATAAGGATATAAGATGTTATCAAGGATGCCCGCTACTGATTATAGTGGTTTTAGAGACCACAAAAAAAACTCTTTCTCTAAACCCACAAATGCCAACTAATTTATTTAAACAGCCTAATATAAAAAGCACAAACCAATACAAATGTGGAATTAATCTAAATCAGGGATCCCCAACCTTTTGAACCCGTGAGCAACATTCAGAAGTAAAAGAAGTTGGGGAGCAACATTAGCATGAAAAATGTTCCTGGGGTGCTAAATAAGGGCTGTGATTGGCCATTTAGTAGCCCCTATGTGGATTGTCAACCTACATTGAGACTCTGTTTGGCAGTGCACCTGGTTTTTATGCAGCCAAAACTTGTCTCCAAGCCTGGAATTCAAAAATAAGCTCCTGCTTTGAAGCCATTGGGATCAACATCCAAGGGGTTATAGAGCAACATGTTGCTCACGAGCTACTGGTTGGAAACTACTGCTCTAAATCCTCTACTTTTCTTGTGCAAATAAAACCTCAAAACCCCATAAAGCTTGAAATAAAGGAAGATTTTTTAAATTGGAAAAGGACAGATACCATTTACATCTATATGACCTTGACCTTTGTTAGCTGTCAACGTTTTTTTTATTTAATAAATCACTAATTAATTGGTTTAGTTAAATTAGTATAATCCATAATTATTATTACCGTATATACTCGTGTATAAGCCGACCCGTGTATAAGCCGAGGTACCTAATTTACCTAAGAAAACTGGAAAAATGTATTGACTCGTGTATAAGCCTAGGGGCCCCATGTCAGATTTCAAAATGTGAATGTGACCCGGCCGCAACAATTGGGGGACACTGGGCAGGTACCTGTTAAAGGGTCCTCTGTCTACCCCTATTTCATGTTTGCTTCCCACGTGGCGGCCATGGGCGCCGCCATTTTGGGAGCGAACGCCGGCAGGGAAGGGCGCGCCGCCCGGAGCTCCTGGACCTGCTCCGGGCGGCGACACAGTCAGTCACAGACAGTCCTGCTGGGGCCGCGGAAGGAGGTATGACCCGCGTATAAGCCGAGTTTGAGTTTTTCAGCACATTTTGGGTGCTGAAAAACTCGGCTTATACGCGAGTATATAAGGTATCTTTAAAAAAATATGATTCTGGGAAAAGAACAAAATAAGAATGTTGGGAAATCGACCCAATGCCATTCGGCTCCCAACCCATGTTTGCATTTTTTTCGGTGATGCCTCGTTCACAAGAAAAGCAGAACTTTTTAAACATTTTCTGACTTTCTCAGTTTGTGTGCTTAGTGTTTGCTAAGCTGCATAAAAACAAACAGATTGCCTCTGTGTGGTTTCTTATATCTTTTAGCTCATACTTAAATGACTGAAGTAGAGCTACAGACAAAGGACTTCAGATCTGATTATGAGTCAAAACTGTTGCCAGCAGTGCCTTTATTACAGACAGGGGCAGAAAGGGCTCAGATGATGTAATTGATGGGGTGATTCATGTTTGTCTTCATCTCAATCTGGATTAATTATAGCAGTAGCAAGTGGCAGCTTGATTCCAAAACCTCTTTGATTTCCATGTAATACCTGCTAGAATTGTCAGATAAGGTGCAAGCTTATTGCAGAGACAGTAAATAAATAGAAAAGAATAAAAGTAAATGGCCTGAAGGGATTACACAGTAATATTGTCATGCAGGACAGCAAAAGCACAAGTTGTGACTTTGTGCTGATACAGGGAGCAATTTGTTGGTCTGAAAATAATGGAATGACTGGCAAATTACTACTTATCTTTATTAAGTTGGGCTTATGTAGAAAAGGTGCATACACACATACATAAATGTATTTTTTTACACAGACTTTTTTGGTTGAACAGATTGAAATGAACCATTTCACACTGACCTTGTTCCATTGTAAAGTGATTGATTTGGAAAATGGAATCCCTGTGCTTCCCATTGTGAGTAGTGCCCAGACTTTTTGGGCAGCAAAGGGGCTTCAAGAATTAAGGGCAAGCACAGGAAGGGGTTGCATGACTGAGAGCTTAAAACTATGATATCTCCACCTGTGGATAAATGTAGGCAAAATCAGCCTTTCTGCTGGCATTAACCTTCTCATATGCCTGCACCCAGAGCCACTGATTCGACCCGGGTGCAGACACACATAGCGCATTTCGGCCCATGTGACATTAGCCTAAGGAGGGTAGAGAAATAGATTAGAGGCAAACTATCATGGTTTCCTTTTACCAAGTGGAGTCATTTATATCCATTTTTACATAAGCCGAACTGAATGAGCTCATTTTAAAAGGGGGTACCGTATTTTTAACTTTAATAATAGCTGTACAGTTTAGCAGATCAAGACTGGCAATTTGGGCTCACTTGGAGTCATTTGAAACTTTGCACAAAAAATGGTAATTTGTAAATACAATGGTAATTGTGCAGGTAATTGTGCACAGTGGTAGCATCCATTGGCAAGCTCTCATACATTAATGTTGATTCCTAGTTCACCACACTCCATCTGTAGCATTACAGCATTACACTCCAGGAGGAGGCAAACATCAGAGGCTGTGTATGATGAACAGTACATTAATTATACCAACTGTAACACTGATTTACTAAGCCTCGAATGCAATTATTTTGCTAATACCTGCATGAATAAACCAATTCAGGTTTTAGATTTTGAAAAGGGATGTCTTTATATGTCTTTAGCAACATATCTGTTGTCCATACATTGAATACAAGGCAAAGGAATTCTGAAAGTATATTAACTGAAAATCTTTTTGTATCAATTAACAAATAAGTTACTTTGTGATATAGTTATTCATAGATTCATATAACAATAAATATGACAATAATAAGATAGATATATATATAAATATACCATGAGCAGTATTTTGCCAGCCCTGGTAACCTATCTTTTTCACCTTGCCTCATGGCAGGAGTTCCCCTATATATAGTAACAATAAACTTGCATGTTCTGGGGAGTCACATAAAAAGTAATAATTTTGTTTGTCGCATTCCATGTAGATGTGTGCTGGAATTATTATGCAACTCATAATATAGTAGGCATTTATTTTTTATAGTAAATTTTAATAAATGTAATTAAATAAATTTAATATAATAAAATTGCACTTTCAATTGTGTGGCTGTTTGTGTGTGTTCGTGAGTATAGATAGATAGATAGATATGGGACCTGTAATTCACAATGCTTGAAACCTGGGGGTTTCCAGATAACGTATCTTTCTGTAATTTGGATCTTTATACCTTAAGCCTACTAGAAAATCATGTAAACATTAAATAAACCCAATAGGCTGGTCTTGCATCCAATAAGGATTAATTATATTTATTTATTATTAATTTATTTATTAATTATATTTTAGTTTGGATCATGTATAAGGTACTGTTTTATTATTACAGAGACAAAGGAAATCATTTTATAAAATTTGGATTAAATTTATAAAATGGAGTCTATGGGAGATGTCCTTTCCGTAATTTGGAGCTTTCTGGGTTTCCAGATAACAGATCCCATACCTGTATATGCTTATCACATACAAAGAAACCTCAGCAGGAGTATTCCTGAACTGCCAGCCCATTGTGGGTTTCCCAGAACCCCTTCACTGAAATGGAAAATAAATATGTAAGTTGAAGTTGGAAAATAAATATGTAAGTTGAAGTTGGATACATTGTGCTAAGACTAATCAGTAGTAAAACTATAAACTATTGGCATAAAATTCCCATTGTGTTTTGTTGATCTTGAGAACCCACTTCTTCAGGGGAAATAATCAACACAGATATTTCTAAATACTTTTGTGGGAATGTAATAAAAGTCACAAAGAGAAAAACAATTTGCACAAATAAGAATAAAAATTTGCATTTGTATTTGTAATGTAATATTCTTCCTTAAACTGTTATTGCATTGTGAATTTTAACTGTGCACTTTTAAGAATTGCTTGAAGGTGTCGTAATCTGTCGTAATTTTTTTCACATACAATGTGCACTTGTGCTAACTAGAATATTCCCAAACCTTCTTACACTGTCGAAGAGGTCACTAAATATCAAAAGCTATTTTAAATGTTTGTGCAAAGGCATAACTTTTTGCATTGCGAATGTTATTTCCGTTAGTGACTTAAGGAACCCTGAAAATTAGTACATATGTTATAAATGCTAATGGAATTTAGAAATATAATGAAAAGGGATGATAGACATTGTAATAATTTCTTTTGGAATAATTATATTAAACCCTCTTTAGTAATCTTTATTTATCATAGAACAAACGAGTATAATTATTGGTATGATGTGAAAACAAACACAAGGGCACAATGTTTCTCATTAATTAATGCAGCCAAATTATTAAAGCCAAATCATTTTTAACATGGCACTTTGGTAATTGTGGTTATTCATTTTATTTGTTTTTCCACTGGATACAGAATAATATAGACTAGAGCATAACATGAGATTGGCTTAATCCTGATGTCCAGATAACAACTATCAACTGAAGAGATTCATTTTAGTCGTTTCGTTTTTTATTGAATGAGGGATGCCATGACATTCACCCACACTTAATGCAAACTGTAACCTTTTATATCATATGTACTTTATGTGATAGCAGCATGTCTGCTAACAGGTCTATCACAGCATGAGAAACCACGTTGAAATGTCTCATCTACAGAAAATCAAATCTGTAACACTGGTAACGAAGCTAAGTTTACACTTGATGAGTCACATTAGACTTGCGGTGCAAATATGCACTTTAAGGGGCAGATTTACATATGGTTGAATATCGAGGGTTAATTAACCCTCGGTATTTGACTGCCGAATGTAAATCCTTATATCGAAGTCGAAGGATTTACCACAATTAGTTCGATCGAACGAAAAATCAAACGATTTGAAGGATTTTAATCCATCGATCAAAACGATTTTTCTACGACCAAAAAAACATAGGAAAGCCTATGGGGACCTTCCCCATAGGCTAACATTGCACCTCGGTAGGTTTTAGGTGGCGAAGTAGGGGTCGAAGTTTTTTTAAAGAGACAGTACTTCGACTATCGAATGGTCGAATATTCAAACGATTTTTAGTTCGAATTGTTCGAGTCGAAGTCGAAGTAGCCAAATTTTTTTTATTGTATTCCTTCACTCAAGCAAAGTAAATGTGCCCCTAATTGTTTAGACTCTAGGTTCATAAAATATACTTTCATTTTACTCAACATATATTCTTTTTGTGCATTAGATGCTGAGTAATATGATAACATTCTACATTTCCCATGAAAATGATCTTATCTGGACATTCCATCCTCCTGAGCCTGTAGCCTTTTTTTAAATTGGAACATTTAATTCCACTATCATCCTTTTTATACCATTCAATGATTTTTATAGGCACTGCTCTGAAATTGTATCCCTGTGCATGGCAACAATCTGAATTTAGAAATAAGAGAAGACAAGTACAACTGCAGGAGAAAAATCAATCACAAAAATGATCTGAAAATGAAAAGAAAGTTTATACAAAGATATAAGTGGTTCTTATTTTCTTGGAGATGAGGATTTGATACGCATTTACCAATCATTCAGCATGCCTACAGGAATCCACTCATCTTTCCTTATACCTTTAGTTTTAGCATGTCCAAAATCTAGTACAATGGGAAAAGCCTAATAAATGGTATATTGATCACCCCAAAATATCCTTGGCTATAAAGTAGGACACCACCACACAATTTCTAAAGAAACACTATACCCCTGAACCTAAACGGTTTTGATAAAAAAAGCTCAGAATTATGGAAAGACAGTCATAGACTAAATTTTTTCCTAATAATCCAAATTTTTAAGAATGATTTACTTTTTCTCTGCAATAAAAAAAACAGTAACTTGTGCTTGTTTGATGCAAAACCAGCTTATTGGGTTTATTTAGGAGCAGATTTATTAAAGGTCGAATTTTAGAGTTAAGTCGAATGAACTCGAATGACCTCGACATTCGAATAGTATCTTATTTAAGAAAAAAATCTAATATCTAAAACTCAAACAAATATTACTGACCCAAAAACTCGAATCTAATTAGACTAAACACAAATTGATTTTTTTTCTGAAACAAACTTGAATGCCAGGAAGGCTATTAACATCTTCAAATGGGTCACTGTGCCTCTGCTATTGACTTCTACATGAACTCGGTAGGTTTTAGGTGGCGAATAGTCAAATTCTAATTGTTCCTTTGTGAGTTTTGACCAAAAATCCAACTCAAAAATTTGGATTTCCAATTTGGAACCTTAATGAATCTGCTCCTTAATGTTTAGATTATTTTCTAGAATGTATGACAATTCAAATTATGGAAAGAACCATTATCTGGAAAACCCTCAGGTCCCGAGCATTCTGGATAACAGATGCCATACCTGTACTAGTACAATATGTGCCAATTCCTCCTTACCAGATAAGGAGATCTATCTGTTACAATGAAAACAAGCAAATAGTAAACTTAGATCTAAATCTCTGTTAAGTAGAAATAATATCAGTGCAAGTTATTCACTAAGGGGCCGATTCATGAAGCTCGAGTGAAGGATTCGAATTAAAAAAACTTTGAATTTCGAAGTGTTTTTTGGGCTACTTCGACCATCGAATGGGCTACTTCGACCTTCGACTACGAATCGAACGATTCGAACTAAAAATCGTTCGACTATTCGACCATTCGATAGTCGAAGTACTGTCTCTTTAAAAAAAACCTCGACCCCCTACTTCGGCAGCTAAAAGCTACCGAAGTCAATGTTAGCCTATGGGGAAGGTCCCCATAGGCTTGCCTGAGTTTTTTTGATTGAAGGATATTCCTTCGATCGTTGGATTAAAATCCTTCGAATCGTTCGATTCGAAGGATTTAATCGTTCGATCGAAGGAATAATCCTTCGATCGTTCGATCGCAGGATTTGCGCTAAATCTTTCGACTTCGATATTCGAAGTCGAAGGATTTTAGTTCCTAGTCGAATATCGAGGGTTAATTAACCCTCGATATTCGACCCTTCATACATCTGCCCCTAAGTGTTAGTGTGTCCTTAATTGAGAAGGATCTGGGGATATTTGCAGATAACCATTTGTCCAGGCAGTGCCATAACATGGCTTCTAAGCAAATCAAGTACTGACTTGCATCAAAAAGGGCATCAACTCAAGGGATAATATGTGACTCTTTAAAGTATAAAACTCTTTTTTGGTATCTGGTAAGGCCTCACCTTGAGTATGCAGTGCAGTACAGGGCTCCAGCCCTAAGAGAAAGATATTCGTGAGCTGGAGAGAGTGCAGAGAATTTAAATTATGAAGGTTGGAAAAAGACATTATATTTTTTTCCATAAAATGATCAGCGAACCAGAGGTCACCCCCTTTAGACTGGAAGAACAGAACTTTCATTTGAAGTAGCGTAGGTGGTTCTTCACAAGTGCAGTGAGGTTGTGGAATGCACTGCCGGGTGATGTTGTGATGGCTGATTCTATAATATCTACAATAATTTCTTGAGCAAGAATAATATCAAAGGCTATTGTGATACTACAATCTACAATTAGTATAGATATTGGAGTATAAGTCTGTGCTACTATATATTATTAAATGAGTGTATACATATGTACAGTAGGTATGAGTGTGTGCATAAATGCAATGGGGTTTGTTTGTAGAGGTTGAACTTTTTTTTTCAACTCAACTTACCTATGTAAATATGTAACTTAACTAATAATGTTACTATGTCTTGTTTTTCCTTTCTGAGATGTTATCTCTTAAACTCACAAACAGCTTTTTGTTCCATTTTGTCTCTTTGACTGACTTTAAGTAACACAGACTACTCAGTCTAATCTGAGACACAGCCTGGTACAGGGAATTCATGATTCCAGGCGCACCCAAGACTTGTAGGACATGATGATTACTACACAAGTTGGCGCATTTGGGCCACAAAAAGGGTCTGCATGCTTGGGTTTGGGCAAGTCCAATGCTGGTATTTTTGTGTCTGCTCCTTCCTTTTGCTTACCTCCTTGCTGTTCCCTTCTCCATTGGTGGGGCCTATTCTCTATAACTCATGATGTTACCAGCACGTTTGGATTACAGTTGGAATGCAATGAGTTGGAATTGGGATGCATGTTATTTAGGAGCTTCTAAGGGTTATATTTTTTTTCAACATTTGCATCACTAGAGGGTATGAAGGTTGGAGTATAAAAATCAATTTAATTGTCTAGACATACAATGATTTTTCATACTTAAATTGCCTTTATTTAATTCACTCATATTGGGGGAAGAATTTACACTTCTAATAATATAAATCAACCATACAGTTTATGTGCTGTGGGCTGAACATGCACAGAAGGTCACTGGCAGCTCTTGGGAACAAGAAAACTCTGTATGTTATATAACATGGATGTGTGCAGTCAAACACCAACCTTTTGAATATATATATATGCTAAATAAGTTCATTATTTTCATACTTTTTAGGGACAAGCAGTGGCACAGCTCTGTTCCACAATTCCAAATGTTACAGTTTTTGGAACTGCTTCATCCTTCAAACATGAAGCTATTAAGAATTCTCTCACTCATCTTTTTGACAGAAATGCAGATTATGTCCAAGAAGTTAAAAGGTAAAATACATTTTTTTTATTGATGCCTTTTAATATGTATGTTTGGATGGGGGGTATTGTTTATATTATATATGTATAGGATATTAAGTTGAACGTAAATAACCAAACACCTTGCTATCCGCTGTTATTATTGTAGTTAAAGGTGTTCTGTCATGATTTTTATGATGTTATGCTAAATTAAACCGTTTACACTGCAAATTATTCACTCTACAATATAAAATTTCATTACTGAATCAGCAATTGTATTTCTTTTAAAGTTGTAATATTGGTGTGTAGGCAGCCATCCCGGGTCATTTTGCCTGGTCATGTGCTTTAGCTAGCACTTTAGAATGGAATTGCTTTCTGGCAGGCTGTTTCTTTTACTCAATGTAACTGAATGTGTTGCAGTGGGAGCTGGATTTTACTATTGTTCTTAGATCTACCAGGCAGCTGTTATTTTGTGTTAGGGAACTGCTATCTGGTTACCTTCCTACTGTTCTGCTGATGGGCTGCTGGGGGGCGGGAAGAGAGGGAGGTGATATCACTCCAACTTGCAGTACAGCAGTAAAGAGTGACAAGACACATGACTGGGGGCAGCTGGGAAACTGACAATATATCTAGCCCCATGTCAGATTTCAAAATCAAATGTAAAAAAAAATGCTGTTTTGAGAAATTGATTTCAGTGCAGAATTCTGCTAGAGCAGCACTACTAACTGATGCGTTTTGAAAAAAAAAAACATTTTTCCCATGACAGTATCCCTTTAATATGTATAGCACAAGCATATTACACAGCACTTTTACAGAGACTATTCATAATCTTCCTCCCCAGTGAAGCTTACAATTTAAGTACAGGTATGGGACCTATTTTACAGAATGCGCATGACCAGGGGTTTTTCAGAAAAATTATCTGTTAAAAAAAATTTAACTATGAAATAAACCCATTCCACCATCAAGTACAGGGTACTGATTTATTACTACAGAAAAAAAGGAAATACTTTTTAAAACTTAGATTTATTTGTTAAAACAGCACTCTTTGTGAGATGACCTTCAGGCCCGGATTTGTGGCGAGGCCACATAGGCCCGGGCCTAGGGCGGCAAAAAATAGGGGCGGCATGCCGCCCAGCCGCATTATGGGGACATGTGCCAGCTTTTTCGCCGGTGCGCTGGGAAGGGGAAGTGTAGGCGGGCGCTAGGAACGCACGGCTGCCTGGTTGGACCTCGCAGCCTAGGGGCGGCCGGCAACCAAATCCGGTGCTGATGACCTTCCCTTTATTCTCAGCTTTCTGTATAATGGGTTTCCCGATAACAGGTCCCATACCTGTATCACAGTTACACATACAGGGGTCAATTTAATCAGGGGCCAGTTAACCTGCTTGTATGTTTTTGAAGTGTGACAGGAAACCCATGCAAATACTGGCTGAAAATAAACTGGACCCAAAATTCCAGTGATGCAAGGCAGCAATGCTACTTACTGAGCTGTTGTGCTATTATCTGGTGATTTAGCTGAAGGCAGAGCAGTAAAATACAACAGTGATTAAGTTATTTGGTTGTCTGTACTAAAAATAATATATTCATTAAACATACAGTTTAGATTAAAACAATAAAAACCTTCTACAACCACTTTCTCGTTCTTTGAAACAGTATACTGTATGTACCACTACACTATACAGTGCTAATATGGGATCTCTCTGGGACCCAATATCCAGAAAGCTCTGAATTAACGTTGTTTTTTCAGTAAAATTCAGCAACCCTGAAATAGCATAGCTCAAAACGGAACTGTAGAATCTGCAGTGTAGACACAAGGGTACTTTATGTTTTTCTTTTACGGGTCCATTTATCTTTTCTTTTTCTACAGATCGCTCTCTTTCACCTGCTGTTTTGTTCTTGCCTTTTCAGTCTTCCCTTTCTTTTGTAAAAGGAATGTGTAAATCAGTATCTAAACATTGTGACAAAACAAATGTAATGTTCATGAAACCGCTTCATTTTCATGTCAATTATTTCTTAAAAAAAAAAATTAAGATATAAAAAAATGTTTACAAAATTGCTAGTACACTGTGCCTAAAGACATTGCTTTTCTCAAGCTTCACTTTGTGCTATTGTCATACCAGCATGTTTCTTGGCTCATGGTGAAATATTCTCTGTGAGTGTGCACCCAGGCTGAAGCAGTGGCTAAAGGTGCAGACACAGATGTGAGCAGATTGGCTGATTCTTACCCTGGACTCAAGCTGGCCATAGACACACAGATCCTATCGTACGAATCGAGGATTCGTCTAGATTTTCGGATTGTATGTGGAGAGTGCCACCGGCGGAGATTGGTCGTTTGATCGATCGGTCAGGTTTCATATTGACCCGACCGATCCCGCCGGAGCCCATTGCACATCGTAATCGGATCGCTCGGACATACGGCCGAACAATCAGATTACCCCCGATATAGCCATGCTCGTTAATGGCATATCGGGGAAAGATCCGCTCATTGGCGATATTGCCAAACGAGCGGATCTTTGCGTCTATGGCCACCTTTATACATAGCCAGAGGTGCACCCTAGTCTGGCATTAGCCTACCAAGCAATTCTAAATATTCTAATACTCCTTAATGGGGATCTCCAAATGTTATGCACCCCCAAGTGATTGTATGTACTTACCTGAAACCCGGGGCCGGTGCTCCTATCAGCAGAAAACTGCACCGGCCCAGGGTTCTTCCAGCGAGCACCACAGAGCGATCCTCTTCCGGCTTCTTCTTTCTTCTGTCGGCTGTGCATGCCCAGTAGAGCAAAAAGGCGGCTATTTCGTTCTACTGCACATGCGTCTACACCAGAAAATTTGAAGAAAGAAGAAGTCGGAAGAGGATCACTCCATGGTGCTCGCTGGTATAACCCAAGGCCAGTGCAGTTTTCTGCTGATAGGAGCACCAGCCCAGGGTTTCAGGTAAGTTCATACAATCACTTGGGGTGCCTAACATTTGGCACCCCCAAGTGGAAGAAGACTTTCCTTTTCCTTTAAAGGAAATTCTAAGCACTTTTCCAATATACATTGCTTAAACATATTGAAAGTATGGAAATGTAATTGCTGCTGAAAGGAGTAATTACTGTATCTACATTGGTAAGTTGCTTAGAGTTACATTTTGTTTTTTTAGTTAAAAAAACAAAACAAAACAGTTTTTGGTTAGAGGACCCTAACTAAAGCCACTTTATAAAGTTCCTTAGAATAAACGAAATGTCTCAGAATATTATGCCATATTTTGAAGTTCTTAAAGCTCATAAGTTTGGCTTTAAATGGTAAGTATACACTCTTTTTGTTCAACATTGGTTCAAAGAACAAGGCAAGTTCTGATCATATTTATTTATCAAAGGTCGAGTAATGTGAATTTATTCAACGCTAATAAATTCGATTTTATTCACAATTTGAATGGCATGTTATTAATGAAAACATTTTTTTCTCCCATCTTCAAAAATCGGTTAAGAATATGTAATAATGTCAATAATATCTATCCAGTTGCAGAATGTAATAATCTGTCATAGTGTTCGGTGATTTTATTTTTTTACTTATTGGCACATGCAGTTTGACCTGCTTTCCTGCTTTCTGCTTTACAGAATATCTCCTGATGGAGTAGACATTGTTCTAGACTGTTTATGTGGTGAAAACACTGGAAAAGGCATTGGTCTACTTAAACCACTGGGAACATATATATTATATGGTTAGTTCTTTTATTGTGTATTGCATTAGAAATGTTCTCTGCTTTCAATATAATACCTTGTGAGTCCCATTTCTCTGTCAGATCCTTTTCACCTGTTGAAAGTCATAATGACTGGATGACACCAACACATGTAGTGATATGCTTATTATCTGGGGTTATTTTCTGACTTGGGTTGTGGGATCAGTATTTACATATAGCCATGTATGTTTACAAGCTGCACTTGTCATTTGGGTAAACTGTCAATCACTGAAAACAATAGCCTGAAGCATATATTTATATATGCTCCAGGCAATTATTTATTTTTTATATAAAAATATGCATTATTTATATTGAATCCTGGCATTGTTACAGAAAAATTACAAACTTTTAATTTAACTTGTGTTTTAGGCTCATCCAATATGGTTACTGGAGAAACTAAAAGCTTCTTCAGCTTTGCTAAATCGGTAAGACTTCATATTTCCTTACTTAGAAATATGTTATTCAATTTTTTCTTGTCTTAGTACACAATAATGGTTTAAAAAAATCCACTTTTTTGTCTTCTATTTAGATGTGTTTTATGGAAATGTAAAGGGAAGAAGCAATGACTATATTTTGTCTTGTCTCTGTAAAGGTGCTTCTTCCTTGCCATTGTTCTTTTCCCTCTACCATACTTCCACTCCTTACCAAATCTTTCCTCTGAGACTTCACTAACAAATTAGGGACATCGGGATTGAACCAGAGGAGCAGGTAATGGAAGTGACAGATTTGGGTTTCACAGCCAGGAACAGAATCTGTTAAGAATTAGCCTCAGGGACTAGTAGTATTGACCTGGAGAAATCAGTTCAGACTTCAGGTACACTAAGTAACAGACCAATGTTTAGGACTGGTAGCTAACAGAGTAAAGTCAAGAATCCAGGAACAGGTCTAGGAAGGTAAAAAGGCAAAGAAAGGATAGGAATATAGATTAATGGAGAGAAAGATAAAATTAAAAAAAAAAAAAGAAATATAGATTAATGGAGGGCACAATATTTACCACTGTAATAGTAATATAAGTAATACATCAGTGCTCCCCAACCAGTGGGTCATGAGCAACATGTTTCACACAACCCCTTGGATGTTGCTCCCAGTGCCCATAAAGAAGGTGTTTATTTTTGAATTCCAGGCTTAGAGACAAGTTTTGGTCGCATAAAAAACAGGTGTACTGCCAAACACAGCGTCCTATGTGCTGCCAGTCCACATAGGGGCTACCAAATAGCTAACACAGCTCTTGTTTGGCACCTCCAGGAATGTTTTTTATGCTTGTGTTGCTCCCCAACTCCTTTTACATTTGAATGTGGATCATGAGTAAAAAAAAAGGCTGGGTATCCCTGTAATAGATAAAAAGTGCAGGGTCCTCAAATCCTCCCTCCCCCCATAGAAAGAAAGAGGGCCTAAATTGGTATACTACCAAATATATAAATAGCCAACACAGCTCTTGTTTGGTACCTCCAGGAACGTTTTTTATGCTTGTGTTGCTCCCCAACTCCTTTTACATTTGAATGTGGTGTTCATGAGTAAAAAAAAAGGGCTGGGTATCCTTAATAGATAAAAAGTGCAGGGTCCTCAAATCCTCCCTCCCCCCATAGAAAGAAAGAGGGCCTAAATCGGTATACTACCAAATATAAATACAATAAATAAATCACACAGGATTGGTACCACAAAAGTTCATCTTTACAGGAAAAGTATTGCACATTAAGGGGCCAATTCATTATGTGTTGTAAAAAAAACACAGAATAATTTGGCAGGCATTGCTGTATAAAAAACAGCATAACATTTTTTTATGCTTCTTTTCTTTGAGCAGCTCCTGCCAGAACTTATTAACAAAGGTCTGAAGCAGTGTAAAATAATGGCGGCAAATTTAGCGTTTGCACGGTGTAAGATAAAATACACCTTGATAAATTGCCATTTATTTTACATAGCTTTTTACACAGTTTTTTGGCAAATTTCGTTTTACACTACATTTTTTCAAGCAAATGAAAATTACCCCAACTTTTCAGCAAAAACCCTTTATCAAGGGGCTTTTTGCCAAAACAAGTGAGCCATCACAAGGTGGAAAGGTCAATTAACTCTTCAGTGTTTGCTAATAAAAAAAGGGAAATGATAAAATATGTCTAGCAATCTGTCAAGTAAATTCAATTCTCTGACATACTCAAGCAAAGAAAATGTAATTTGGGTGAATTTAAGAAATCTATTCTCCAGAAAATAATTTACATTTTCATGATATTATCTTTATCTTATTACATTTCATAAATAAAGCTAAAGCACACTTGTATTGTGACAGCTGACTAAGCTCCATTCCATTCATTTCTGTCTTGGTTGATGCCTGAGGGCAGAGCTTCCAGCAGTAGAATAACTGTGCACATAAGCTGACATGGTGTTTTTTTACCAAACTGGTCAGTGTCCGTTGCAATCAAGTAAATTAAATGACTGCTTTGGAACTGTAAGCATGGCAGAATAATGTCTTTTGGCAGAGAGGGTGTCCTCTGCTGAGTATCTGGTGGCCAAGATGGCTTCAATAAAATTGCTAATTATAAATTATTCCGCGATTGTAAAAAAATGGCGGAATAATTTGCCTCACATCGCCAGGCATCACTGTGTAAAAAATGGTGTTACAATGGTGTCATTTTTTTATGCACTCTTTCTTTGAGCAACTTCCGCCTGAACTTACTTACAAATGTCTGAAGCAATGTAAAAAAAAAACAACCGAGGCAAATTGGGCATTGGCATAGAGTAAAATAAAACACACCTTGAAAATTTGCAGTTTCTTACACAGCTTTTTTCCAGTGAATTTAATTTCACACAGCATACTAAATAGGCCCCCTAATGTGTTTTTTTTAATACTGATGGGTGTCATAGTTTTGTATGAAAACAGCTGTAGTGAACCTTGAATCCTTTGCCACATTACATATTTTATGTGTACTCTTGCACAAGAAAGTCTACATGGTATTTAACAAGTGCCACAGGATAACTTGTGTGATCTTTTGGTCTCTCTGACTTGCAGCTTTAAAATGATAAATGTGGGGATGGGAAAGTTGCACTGTTTAGGAGAAAGGAAAAAACTAAAATGCCTTGTAAGGCTAATGGGATGCAGGGGAATATAAGGATCATTTCAGTGTAATGGCAGCCATTATCCGAGTTGTGTCCACCACAATTGTACCGACTCATCAAAACAGACACAATTGCACACAAATCAGGCATAGGTAAAGGGTGATGTTTTTGTTTGGGTAGGCCAAGTCTAATGTTACATCAACAGTTTCTTCACCAGCGATTTTCCACTGGCTGAGAAACAGCTGATTCAGTCCCATATTATAAGCACTGGCAAAAGTTGTAATTTTCTCAGCACATAGGGTGAATATATGTTAATTGCACTACACTCTGAAATCTGCCCCATACATGGGCTCACTTAAAAGCTATTACCTGATGGGCCCAAAGGCTTCATGGTTAAATACTAATCATTTTTCACTTGACATGGATGAAGCCCAGACTATTTGTAAATTAAATGCATAGCACTACTTTTTTTAAAAAAAAATCTTTTTTTGTGTTCAGATTTAACGTAAATAACAGAAATATTCCAACCAGATCATAGCACTATCTTATTAAAATTATAAAAAAACATTCAGTTCATCCACATTACTGGAAATCAGGACTTACGCTTGGGTTGTTTAACATTAAACTATGTTTATTGGTCTACACGTAAAACACAAGGGATATGCTAACTGTGTCATTTATGAGGGATCTTACATATAGAAAGTATAAATCAGATATAAGCAGGCCTGTATTTGTGACGAGGACACAAAGGCCCAGGCCTAGGGCAGCAAGTTGGTAGGGCCTGCATAACATCCAGATGCTTGCTGAGGAGCACTGGGGACGCGCAGCTCCCCAGTGCTCCGGTGTGCCTGCTTTAGGGCTCTTACAGACGAGCGTTTTTACCTGCGCTCCCCTGCGTTCCGTTTTTCTGCGTTCAGCCACAGGAAAAATGCAGCATGTTGCGTCTCAACCTGCGTTCGGCGCCTACACGCGCCTGTGTGAGTACAGCCCCATTGGAAAAAATGTAATGCGTCTATCCCTGCACTCCCCTGCGGCTGAACGCAGAAAAACGGAACGCAGGTAAAAACGCTCGTCTGTAAGAGCCCTTAGCTAGAGACAGTGGGCGCTAGGACTGAGCGGCCTAGGGGCGCCCGCCGCTGAAATCCGGCCCTGCATATAAGTTGGTCCCCTTGCAAAGAACAGTGGCTGCCTTTTTACTGCAGTTTCAAAGTAATACAGTATAACAGTAGACGAGGTTAAATTCAACTATCAACACAAAATTTGTGTGTAAGTGAATGTAGCCTACCTGATCTGCTAACTGAGCTAGAGCAATGGGGAAAAACATTAAAGGCATGTATGCTGCAGTCTAAGCTGTGATACAAATGAAGGCAGCACTCCAGTAAGAAGGAATGGCATATTTATTTGCCAGGCAGCTAAGGGTACAAGGCCTTAAACCCCTTAAAGGAGAAGGAAAGCCCCAGGGCGCAAAACCCCTCCCTCCCTCCCGTGTATTGCCCCCTCCCTCCTCCCCCCTGGCCTACCCCTCCCGCTGGGCAAATGCCCCTAACTTGTTACTCACCCCTCTGCGCAGGTCCTGTCCACGGAGTTCACAGTCGCCATCTTCTCCCACGCGCGTCTTCTTCCTTCTCTGACCGGCGTCTTCTGGCGCATGCGCAGTAGGAACAGGTACCGGTACAGCTCTATTGCGCATGCGCCGAATGTCACGAAGTTTTCCGATTTCACTTCGTGACATTCGGCGCATGCGCAATAGAGCTGTACCGGTACCTGTTCCTACTGCGCATGCGCCAGAAGACGCCGGTCAGAGAAGGAAGAAGACGCGCGTGGGAGAAGATGGCGACTGTGAACTCCGTGGACAGGACCTGCGCAGAGGGGTGAGTAACAAGTTAGGGGCATTTGCCCAGCGGGAGGGGTAGGCCAGGGGGGAGGAGGGAGGGGGGGCAATACACGGGAGGGGGGAGGGGTTTTGCGCCCTGGGGCTTTCCTTCTCCTTTAAGGATCAGTCACCAATATCCAATCACAATGTTTCATTGAACTCTACAGGTAGGTGTTGGCAGAACTCACAGAGGTGTGAAAGTGTGATTTGGCTACAATGGCACCATAATGACTGCATCACACCTTCAAAATGTTTTAAATATTTAGCTAAAACCTAACAGCATAATTCAATGAAACTACCATTGACGATGGTATTTATGTTTTGTGCCAATAACCCCTTGCAATAACTCCTTCCAGAACTCAGATGTCATATAAGTATTAAACAATCCCCACATACCAGACAAACAGGTGGAGAATAAGCACCTGCTTTGTCTATTGGCCCTGATTCCAAGCACAAATAGCTAACCCGGGTAA
Organism: Xenopus laevis; assembly: GCF_017654675.1. NCBI lineage: Eukaryota > Metazoa > Chordata > Amphibia > Anura > Pipidae > Xenopus > Xenopus laevis. The sequence continues at coordinate 35,707,211 of NC_054378.1, read as the reverse complement.
AACTCAGTCACACCTATTCCCTAACTGTTCTTGGCACACAGGTCAGCTCTTAAGATTTCCCATTCTAAATATTTTCTTTTAATTTTTCTTAGCAGACAGGTTTGGGGAGGCTTAGCTTCCAAAAAAACATTAAAGGAAAACTATACCCCTGAAATGAATACTTAAGCAACAGATAGTTTATCAAATTAAGTGGCATATTAAAGAATCTTACCAAACTGGAATATATATTTAAGTAAATATTGCCCTTTTACATCTCTTGTCTTGAACCACCATTTCGTGATGGTCTGTGTGCTGTCTCAGAGATCACCTTACCAGAAATACTACAACTCTAAGGGGCACATTTACTAAGCTCGAGTGAAGGATTCAAAGTCAAAAAACTTCAAATACTTCGACCATCGAATAGGCTACTTCGACCTTCGGCTACGACTTTGAATCGAACGATTCAAACTAAAAATCGTTTGACCATTCGATAGTTGAAGTACTGTCTCTTTAAAAAAAAAACTTCGACTACCTACTTCGCCACTTTAAACCTACCGAGCACCAATGTTAGCCTATGGGGACCTTCCCCATAAGGTTTCTAAGCTTTTTTTGATCAAAGGAAAATCATCGATCGATGGATTAAAATCCTTCGAATCGTTCGATTCGAAGGATTTCATCAAAGTATTTGTGGTGAATCCTTCGACTTCGATATTCGAAGTCGAAGGATTTTACTTAGATGGTCGAATATCGAGGGTTAATTAACCCTCGATATTCGACCCTTAGTAAATGTGCCCCTAACTGTAACAGGAAGAAGTGTGGAAGCAAAAGACAGAACTCTGTCTGTTAATTGGCTCATGTGACCTAACATGTATGGTTTATTTAGTTAGTTTGTGTGCACCGTGAATCATACGATCCAAAGGGGGGGGCCTTATTTTTTTCAAAATGGCAATTTTAAAAAAATCACAAATTTTTCATGATTTTTGAATTCGGAGTTTAGTAAATAACCCCCTATGACTTATGACAGAGGAGAAAATAAAAGTTTTACTTGTGTGATATTGGCCAAAAGATATCTGTTGTACCTAAATCATTGAATTATGCAAAACACTGTCTAATTGAGATCATGCAAATGTAATCAAAACTCTTATGTTTCTTTACATTCTAACAGTGGTGGCAAGTGGAAAAAGTGAATCCCATCAAGTTGTATGAAGAAAATAAAGTAATGGCTGGCTTTTCACTCCTAAACCTGCTATTCAAACAAGGTCATGCTGGAGTTATAAAGGGGGTGGTAGATAAACTTCTTGCACTGTATAACCAGAAGAAAATCAAGCCTTTGGTTGATTCATTATGGGCCTTGGAAGAGGTAGGGAAACTTTCCTCCACATTAACAGTTGCAACTATTGAATATTCCACCAAAGAGACATCCTTAATGCAATAAATAGGTTTAATTAAGGAACCCTTTGTATTTGATACAGAAATCACCAGTGAGACAGACTTGGTACTTGTTTGCTTAGCATATGCATGAATATTCAATAAGCACATAAATCTGCATGTTCAAACAGTTTTACAGTGTGTCTAGTGTTGCAGCTATAGAAATAATCAGCAGCTTTACTCTGTATATGTGAGTGAGGCCTTGTAGGCCCAGAGGGTGCATTTACAAGCCTGGAATAGAAGGGAAGAATGTGCAAAGCTGGTAAAGGTTCCATGCAAAGATATACAGTATGGAGGTATTGTAAGAAAAGTCTTGATTGGTTTCCCTTACTGGCAGAACATTTCATGTCAAGCAGAATTTACATTTCAAGGATAGAAGCAGTTACTGACAAACTGCTTAAAGGAGAACTAAACCCTAAACATGAATATACAGTAGCTAGAAATGGCATATTTTATATACTGATATTTTTGGACCAGGTTAAGAATCTCTATGGTAGTAATGATCCAGACCTTCAAAGTTGTCACAGTCGTTTCCCATCCTGGATTTTGCGAGGAGTGTCTGTAACGCGCATGCTCATAAAGCACTGCGTATCTTGACAGCGCTATATAAATAAATGATGATGATGATGCTCATTGTGCTTTGAGCTGCTGTTGAGAAGCTAAGCTTAGCGGTTGTTGCAAGTCATCAAGCAGAAATGAGGTTTGCCTTGTGATGCTATAGGGCTGATTAATTCTGATGCTAATTGTACTGGTTTCTGATTTTCCATGTACCAATAATCTCAATTATTTACTAATCAGCCTTATAATGTGACATTTATGTGATATATATCTGGCAGTGTCAGTAATGACTCATGAGCTATTAAATGCACTTTGGCCAGTCAAATAAAGGGCCAGCGTATATGGATTACTCACAACAGTCAAAACAAAAGTTGTCCCATAGTGATAGGCGAATCTGTGACGTATTTTTTATCGCAAAATTTGCAAAACTGCGAAAAATTTTGAAGCAAGCGTCAATTTTTATGCTATTTGGTCCAAATGCATTAGAGTCAATGGGTGTCCAAATAATTTTGACATGCAACAATTTTTATGTGTGCCACAGTTTCGCAAATGAATTTGCTTGCGGCACAACATGGAAATTCTACGCAAATTTGTGCCTGTCGAATTTATTCGCCCATCATTACCCAAAATCTAAAAAACTATTCAAAATTACACATTTTATTTAGAATTCCATATTAAAGGAATATACATACAAGCCCATTCTTCCTTATTCGTTCATACCCTCCGGTACTTAATTATAGGCAATCATGACATCATTACGACAATCAGAATTTAAAATGAGCATAATACTTAGTTTGCTGTAACTTGGAATCCTATGCTGGGTGACTTAAACCTTTTCTTCTTTTCCCCAGGTAAAGGAAGCTATGCAGAGAATCCATGATAGAGGGAATATTGGAAAACTTATCCTGGATGTTGAAAAAGCACCAACCCCTTTGGTTAGTTTCCAAAAAAATATTTTTAAATATACAATGGCAAAATTACTATAACTTTTACATGGCAAAACATTTTGAAGCTAGTCAAGTACCTTGGTGGGTTTTACAGTCACCCCCATTCATAATTATGCTTTGCATGTAAGAGATAAATATATGTGATGGGTCTGCGACATACCATAGCCCTCAGTCCAATTGGTGCCAAATAGGAGTTTCATTTTCAACATTCTGTTGTTCCTTAATATTGTAGAGCCTGGATTCAGTGTCAGAGAACCATATGACAGGAGCATTATGTGCATACACACCTACATTACAAAGATAGAGTTTCCATCTTGTCTTAGGGAATGAACCAATTGCTTTTTAGGTCCATTTAACTTGTAATGTGTTGAACACATCGAAATGAACACTGGTAAAAGTGCCAAATGTACAAGAACAACTGTGCCGCAGCATTAGGATTAGGGGCCATGCACATGCCCCCCGGACCTTGACCTTCACCGACCCCTGCACCAACCGCAGTTCCCCTCCCCGCTAGCTCATACCTGCCAACACTTACCAGTGCGTCGGGGTTCAGGAGGCAGTGGGGAGTGGGTCTGGGCCAGAGGGGCCGACCAGATTTTTTCCCAGTTCGACCATGTACTGGTATTCATCTGTGGTGTGTTATATGAGTGCTGAAATTCAGCACATCAGACCCAAAAACACTAATTACCTGAGAGTATATGCAATCAAGGCAATTATTCAGCTTGTATATTATACAGTATCACAATATCCACTGCATGCCCCTAATAATAATAACCTCTAGGATTTTTTTTCAGTGATCCTAAGGCATCCAAGCATTCTATAGATCAGTCTCATAATTACATGTATATTCTCCTGCTCTCCACTCTTAGTGATTTTCAGTCGGTACACTACTCCAAAAACGATTTTATTCTAGGAGCTGCAGTGCAACAATCCCTGGATTATAAAATGAAAGCAGAGGGGGTTAACAGTGGGACTTTGCAAAACAAAGTGCAGTTTGTACACTCACACAAACAGTCTATTTGGCAAAGAAATTTTGCAAAGGTAGAAATGTTTATACAAAATCTATCTCAGAACATGTCTGAGCATTGATGACTCAGGATGTTGTCATTATGCTACAGGGCCACCATCTGTTCCATGCAGCGCAGGCACAGTAACGCTTTCTTCCCAAATGAGATGGCCGGGAGTAATGTACCAAAAACATTTAACCAATATGCTTGTTAAAGAAATGTTTTGTGCACAGCCATTTGGAAAATACTGTGCTTTTAGTGTTCTCTTAAGAAGCTAACATTATCCCTGATTATTTTATGCTCTACGTCTAAATCTTTAAAGACATGTGTGAATCTATACATAGCACAGAACAAGATTTTATGCAAATATTATATAAACTAGGACTTAGCAAGACAGTGGTACATACTGTACTGTACTTTTCCCAGATGAGAATAGAAACGGAAATTAAGCTGTACTTTATTATACATAACTGATATTTTTTATAATAAGCCTATACTTTCTATATATCTGTACAGGTATAGGATCCTGTATCCGGAAACCTGTTATTCAGAAAGCTCAAAATTACGGAAAAGGCCATCTCCATTTTATCCAAATAATTGCAGTTTAAAAAGATGGTTTCCTTTTTCTCTGTTCTAATAAAACTACTTAATCCAAATGAAGATATAATTCATCCTTATAGAAGCAAGCTTTTATTTAATGTTTACATGATTTTCTAGTTGACTTAAAGGGGTGGTTCACCTTTCAGTTAACTTTTAGTATGTTATAGGATGGCCAGTTATAAACAACATTTCAATTGGTCTTCATTATTTATTTATTTTTATAGTTTTTTAATTATTTTCCTTCTGACTCTTTCCAGCTTTCAGATGGTGGGTCACTGACCCATCTAAAAAACAAATGCTCTGTAAGGCAATAAACTTATGGTAACTGCTACCTTTTATTACTCATCTTTCTTTTCAGGCCCTCTCCTATTCTCTATATTCCAGTTTCTTCAATCAGTGCATAGTTGCTAAGGTAATGTGGACACTGGCAACTAGATTGCTGATATTGCAAACTGGAGGGCAGCTGCATAAAAAGCTAAATAAAACAAAAAACACAAATAATGAATAATAAAAACCAATTGCAGATTTCTCAGAATATCACTCTCTACATCATACTAAAAGTTAACTCAACCACTTTAATGTATGAAGATCCAAATTATGGAAAAATCCATTATCCTGAAAACCCAAGGTCCTGAGCATTCTGGATAACAGGCCCCATACCTGTACTGAGTTCTGTTTCCACAAGGCTGAGTGAATTATGTAGGTGACTTTTAATATCCTATAAACAGTTGAGTGGGGGCCTGGAGGGGTATGATGAACTGGAGGGGTATGATGAACTGGAGGGTTGATCTGCTTAAATGGCTGTTTAAGTGTCTCCAAACTAATCTGCATATCAAGGCAAACTCATTTAAAATAAACTTAATTTATTATGTATTAATATCAGTAAGTGAGTTTTCCAATTTTTTGTTTATTGACAATATGGTTTGATCCAATCTGGCAGCCAGGAAGTGGCATATTTGAAAAAACTATTCATATAGTTTTAATTGGCTGCTTTGTCCATAATGTTAAAGGGAACCTGTCACCTAGATATAAAAAGCTGTATGATAAAAGTAGTGTTCAAATGATGCATGAAATCCCAAATTATTTTTTTATTACAAAACCCATGCCCGTTATAAACTTGTTTAAAAGTCTCATTTGTCAATCATATATTGCCTGACACTCCTCTATGCCTGAGGCAGTTACTGCCAATCACTTTCCATTCAGCTCTTCCTAGATGTCACTTGCACGTTTCACATTTCCCCTTCTGCTCAAGGTCTAATTGTGTTGGTTGTGCATAGGCACTGGTTTCAGATGCTTCATTCTGGAGCATAAACTCGAAATTGATGCAAATCTTGTCTCAATAACAGTGTCCACAATATGGTGCCTGTTTGCTTGCTGTAATCATGAATTCCAATATAACTAGGGGGTGTAGGAATATTCGTAAAATTGCACATACGAAAAAAGAAATTGCTGGCTCTAATCCCTCTCAAGACCAATTAAATATTATCAAAAAGCATCAAAATCTAATCTTGCTTATAAAACATTCAGTGACGGAAAGCCAGCTACTGGGTAGTTCTCACCGAGTGGAAAGGGTGACCTGGGTGTCCAAACCCCAGGTCCGTCACTTAAAAGATGAACAATTCAATTTCAATATTGAAAAAGGTCAGCAGAGCTTACACTCACCAAATTGGCCAAGTGGCCCAGGTGCCGTGCCCCGAACCCGTAGTTTAGGCAATGCAAATCATCCAAAATAAATGTGCACGCACTCCTGCAGCCAAGGCATTAGAGGTTAAAACTTGTAACTTTATTCCATCTTGTTAAAAGATATGCGCATATCTTTTAACAAGATGGAATAAAGTTACAAGTTTTAACCTCTAATGCCTTGGCTGCAGGAGTGCGTGCACATTTATTTTGAATGTTCGTAAAATATTTTATTACATTATTCTCCGACATGAATGAAAGTTAATATATACATAGGAACTATTCACTCTATTTTAGGTATACAATGTCTACTGTACAAAGTAGTATGTTGAAAGTGTGAGGTTAACCGGCAACTGAAAAAGCATTGCAAATGTTACATAGGTCCATTTTGGCGACCTTCGTATCACCCATAAATGCTAATGACCTCATTCGCTCACACTGTATTAATCCATCAGCATTAATCTGCAGCTAGTGCAGCTCAGATACCAATTAGGGAGGCCATTGTTTTGGTCTCATGCATAGGCTAATAGGCTAAGGACTGCAGAACAAAGTCACCAAAAAGTCACCCAAACATGACTTTTACTATATTCAGGTTATAATATCTGGTCAGGGGCTATTCCCAGTCTGTCGAATTGACATTGTTGCAACTGTTTGCTTTCTTTAGAGTTCCCAGGAAATATACTAGTAGAACACTCTACTCTGTAAAAATTTGGTGTTGCAGGCCATTTTCTGTTCCTATATCACCATAACCTGCAAATAGCAGTATCAGCAGCAGTGAGCTACTGTCACTTGGAGACCGCTTCCTAAATACTTCTGAAAAGAGTGCCTCTAATGACATTTGTTCTGTCTCTGCAGTCTATTGCCAAGAGGATTCAAATGTCAAAACTTACTTAAAGGCCAGTGCCATCAAATAAAATTTTCCTAGTTATTTTCTAAGTTGCTGAAAAATTATTTGTCTTTCTTGAACCAAGATGTCTTACTTCTCCAAGTCTCCTAGATTTATAATGAATATCCAAAGATATACAGTACACACTCTGTAAATGTAGCTGATCCTGACATAAATATATATATAAATAAAAACTTTGATTAGACAAGATTAGAGACTGTCTGGAAATACGGCAGGCCATGCAAACATCGTGAGTAGAGAAAAAAATTAGTTTCTTTTTCAAAAGCTACACAGCCGTTTATTATTTTCCATCAAAATCCCTTTAAAATGAGTATTTAACAATGATACTGTATATCGATGTAATAAAAGGACTGAACTATCCCATAGCAATATATCAGCTGATACGTAGCATTTGCTGGTCTACTGCTTAAAGGAACAGTAACATCAAAAAATGATTTTTTTTTAAAGTAATACAAATATAATGTAGTGTTGCCCTGCACTGATAAAATGGGTGTGTTTGCTTCAGAAACACTACTATTGTTTATATAAATAAGCTGCTGTATAGCAATGGGGGCAGCCATTCAAATGAGAAAAGGTTCAGGTTACACAGCAGATAGCAGATAAGCTCTGTAGAACATAATGGTGGTATCTGTTATCCAGTATTTAACCTGTGCCATATAGCTTTTTTTCAATTTCTGCTATTGCTGAACAGCAACTTGTTTATATGAACTACAGTAGTGTTCTGAAGCAAATACACCAGTTTTACCAGTGCATGGCAACACTACATGCTATTTTCATTCATTTAAAACACTTTAAAAAAAATTTGGTGTTACTGTTCCTTTAAAGGAAAGGCTAAAATTAAGTAAGCTTAAACAGAAAGGTCTATATACGGTAAATACACCAGTGAACCCTCAAAGTAATGCTTCTCTGAGTCCTCTGTCAAAATAAACACATAATTTATTTCCTTCTATTTTGTTGGGCTTCTGTATCAGACTTCCTGTTTTCAGCTTAAACCTCCAGGGCTAGGGCTTGAGTATGCTCAGTTTGCTCCTCTCTCTCTCCTCCTCCCCTCCCTGCTGTAATCTTAGCCCAGAGCTATGAGTGAGCAGGCAGAGACTCAGACCGGAAGTGATGTCACATCAAGCTAATATGGCAGCTGTATCCTAAACAGAGTGCTTCTAGAGCTGTTTACTTAGTTATGGTAAAGTATTCTGCTGAATAAATTTAGTGTTATAGCTTGCACCATTGGGGCTAATATATTGGCAATAAAAAACCTCTGTAGCTTTCCTTCTTCTATAAAATAAATATTCTCTTGCTTACTATGGGTTACTAAAATAATAGAAAACTTTTCATCTCTAATCCAAAATGTAGTCAGAGTAATTTATTTTAATTTTGTGTGGTATCAAAGCTTTTCATTTGCTATTTCCTATATTTCTTTGTTTCTAGATGGCCAATGACAGCACCGAAACCAGTGAAGCAGGGGAAGAAGAAGAAGACCATGAAGGAGACACTGAGAACAAGGAACGCATGCCTTTCATTCAGTGAATATATCCTGAGAAAGTCTGATGAAAAATCTGGAAACTCTACTCTGTGCATCATTGAACAAACCTGCTGTAGTACAGTGTGTGTTGTATTTGTCTGCAGTCAGCTGAGCTCTAAGCTGTTGAACAATGTTGTTTTTGATGTGGCAGTAAATGTCTAGTTGGCAGCCTTTAGTGGGGCTGGCATAGCATGGAATAGGCTTAACACTCACTGGATTTTTAAATCCTCTGCAGCCAAAGGCCTGAGAACCAAATTATTCAAACAGTTAATCAGAAAATTCCAGAGGTTTAGCCATAGTGGAAGCAAAAACCAATGGCTGCCACGGATGGCTTACATTCCAACTAAATGTTGCCAAGAAGCAGAACTGCCATTATTACTAAGTGCCAATCCTTGTTCAGTATTACTGTGTTTCATAGTGTGACCAAAAGCCACCCATTCCACCCACTTCATATCCCAAATGAGTTAACCACTTCAGGACTTCAGGAAAAAAAATTGTGTCTGAAAATTCTGAATTTGATTAATCAATTAGAGCCTTACCACATTTTTATTCTAATTGGATTATTACATTTTGTAATCCATCATTCCACAGGAACCAAGGAGAATGAGTGTTAATTTGTTTTACCAATTTCAGTATCCTTGTTATAACTAAGAACATAAATCAAACATTTGGGGCATTTTTGTACCAACTGTCCACTGTTTCCACATGAGAAAATACCTCATTTAATAGAATTAGCAAGGGGCAGGGTTATTCCACAGCATTATTAATTTAGCATCAACACTGGTTCAGCTTGAATTACATTAATCAGGGACTTAATAAAACCAGTGGTATTTTTCTGCTCCTTATTATCCTAGATAAGAAAGTACTGGATAAGAGAGGAAATCATAAACAATACAATATTAATGTGTGGGGCAAATCACCTAAATAAAACACACTAAAATTATGAATGCTAAGGACAATTGAAACACCATGGGGCACATTTACTAAGCTCGAGTTAAGGATTCAAAGTAAAAAAAACTTCGAATTTCGAAGGTTTTTTTTGGGTACTTCGACCTTCGACTAAGACTTCAAATCGATCGATTTGAACTAAAAATCGTTCAACTATTCGACCATTCGATAGTCGAAGTACTGTCTCTTTAAAAAAAACTTTGACTACCTACTTCGCCACTTTAAACCTACCGAGCACCAAGGTTAGCCTATGGGGACCTTCCCCATAAGCTTTCTAAGCTTTTTTTTGTCGAAGGAAAATAGTTTGATCGATGGATTAAAATCCTTTGATCGTTCGATCAAAGTATTTGTGGTAAATCCTTCGACTTTTATATTCGAAGTCGAAGGATTTTACTTCGATGGTCGGATATCAAGGGTTAATTAACCCTCGACATTTGACCCTTAGTAAATGGGCCTCCATATGTTTGTATATTACATTCCACATGAATTTCTTTAAATAGGTTGGTAGATTTTCATCAGGCCACAATACACACTTTTAGTGCTGGTATATGAAACTTTATATAAGTGAGTAATACTAATGTAAAATAATAATAAAAGTTGCTATGTTTATACCAAGTTTGGTAACACAGAGCAACCAATAATACATTTCAGTACAAACAGGAGACTAGTAAATACTTGCTAAGTGGCTGCTAACAGTTACTAGGCCTGGTCCCAAAAAGTCTTAGTGGTGTTTTCCTGTAAAATACAATTAACAAGTTGTAGTCTTTTTGTTAAAGGGAAGTAAACAAATAAAAGGCATTTAAATATCCTTTCACCCCCCCCCCCTCCCCAGAATAAATTGAATTCTTCAGGAAAAGAATAAGAAGATCACCAAACAAGTGCTTTAAAATAGAAGGTAGGGAAAAAGTATACCCAAGTATACTTCTAAATTGTTATAATAAGACAAATGCTCAGATGATTTATAACACACACCATTTATAATTCAATTATTGGAGCCAAATCAATTTCATCTAATTATATGAGCATAGAACAGAACAGACTTTCTTCACCTTCAGTCACATAAGAAGCCATTTTTGCCCAGTAGTATGGCTTGATATATTACAAAAATAAGACTTAAATGCAAGGGATCTTGTGAAATCAAATATGTGGGATGTGGAATATGGGATATTTAAGAGTATATGACCATGATTCCATTGCTAAAACATGCTTGCACTGCATCCAGTTATAACTAATGGGATATATTGGGGCGTGGGTGTTAATACTCTAAGCTGAGAGAAATCTCATAAATTCTCAGAATATTTGAGAAATGTGTATTTATGATCTAAAATACCAAATTTTGAGCACTAATACCAAATGTATTTTGACCGTACAGTATTAAATATTCTGTAAAACTCTGCTAAGTCCATATGATGGCTCCACTGGCGAGGACTGCTGAACCACGGGACGTAAATATTGTTGTCCATAGAAATCCACAGAACATAATTAACCAGTGTGCTTTAATGCTGGTGTGGTGGAGTCATGTTTAGAGCCTGACCCTTACTTTTCAGACATAACAAGTCTAAAAGTATGTTCACTATTTTCATGATTACACTGGCTTATTTTCACTAACTTTTTTTCCTCTTGTTTGCCTTAATTCTTTCTATATTACTCGATCTGCAACTGAAGCCAATGTGAAATAGAGTGAGACATTGTTTGATTGTGTTTGTTGCTATAGAGCTTTTGTTATCTTGTGCCTACAAAACTGTTTACATGAAAAAAATAACATATATAAAATGATCAGCATAGCAATGTATAGTTGTACGTTAAGTTATTGTGCAGGGTTTCTCAACTGGTTTCTTAAAACAAGGGCTCACCTCGAGTGGGAGGGGTTGAATTATTGGGGTCACAGAGGACACATGAAGGACCTGACTGCTGGAAGAAAAATGATTGCAACAGGAGGTGGTTTAAATTACCTGAAACCAGTATTTTCAAACACATAAAACACATTTCATACTTTTATTTCACTTGTGTGCTCTTGTAGTACACACTCCAACAAACGAGAGAATAGCTAGAAGATAGAAGTTGGGCTATTTCCATTGTTTTCTGGAGCAGCACTCTACTCAAATGATTACCTTCATCAATTCTTTGAATTAATTAAAGGTCTCATTAGGATCATAAATGTAAATACAAAGTGCAAGATTTAGATTTAATGGTATGTGTGTATGTCTTTGTATAGCTTGCGCTTCTGTGTGCACAATGCTGTACGTTTAAACAATAGTACAACTAGCACAGAGGGGCACAGACACAAAGGAACCTTGGAATAAACACCTGCTTTGAGGCATTATACCCCTTTTTATGTGTTGCACTTTCACTCGCAACTGAATTGCACCTAGTGAATTGCATGCCAGTGCCTTTTCTGAAGCACCATCTACAATTACTAAGAAAAAACAGCATAGCAACTTAAATGCAATTTGTTAGCACTGGTCCCTGTCTACGTTGCGGCACACATTATTTTGCAGGCACCTGCTGTTGGAATTCCGTTAAAACTGGTGCATTGATGGTTAAAAAAATGCCAACTTTTATGCATCTAGTCCTTTGAACTTGTGTTTATAAGTGAGCCCTCAGAGTGTACTGATATGGGTACAGGAAAGAATCTTATCACTGGAGCACTAGAGACATTTAAAAGACCAGTAACATAAACTTTTATTTAAAAAAATGAATTTCTACATGACAACACATTTAACTGGATCGTCACCCTGTTGCCGTTTCTAAAGAGGATCGCAAACAGAGAATCGGTAAGTTATTTCTTAATAAAGACTTTGCGAATTTAAAGTTAAAGGTGTTTTGGTGTTATTGTTTTTTTTTGTTAAGTACAAACAAATTTATTTTTTTTAAAAAAATATGTTACTGATCATTTAAGTAGAGCCTAAACTGCTTGGCTAGAGGCGGGGGTTTTGGAGAGCTTCGTTATGTTAAGGTTATCTGAGAGCAGCTGCTGCTTCAATGAAGAATATATTGCACTGTATGTATATGGGAGTCTGAAAATTATATGGGTGTATGGGTTATTACTTTGGTATCTGTGGATCATAGACCTGCTGGATTATCACAAGGGGTTCAATAGAAGTGATAACTGGATTTACCACAAAGGCCTCACTGAGTGGCAACAGCTTTGACATCTTCTCAAGAGCAAGAGCCATTACAGAACTAAAAGCCTCACAGTTTAAGAAACACTATTGTATTTGAATAGTGTACCCATACCAAACAGATATTTTATTTAACAGCCCTTACATTTTAAGCAAAATGGTTAAAGGAGAAGGAACGTTAATGATAGTGTATAACAGCTCACAAAAAGTAACAAATGTGTTATGAGGGACGCTCTTTCATTAACCAAACTGTGACCCTTTTATGTTTATAAAAGCCAGAGAGGGTCTGGATAAAATTAGTTTAACCATAAAAAAGAAAATAGAGATATCCACTTTTTTACAATGTGGAGTCGGTGGCAAAAATGACAATTGGTCTTTGTTTGGAGCCACTCCTGTTTGGCATCTGTAGAACAATACTTGGAGTCCTACCTCAATCCTCACAACTTAATGACTACACGTATGATGAAAAAGAAAATGATTTTCACTTCACATAATTTAATGGATGAAAATTACTAGCAGACTCATTAGTGATTGTATCACTTTATATTTGTCCCTTGTGTTTGTATTTCTTTTTAGTCCCCACCATATGTTCAGGTAAAGTTCTGAAGCACCGAAAAGACCCAAAGTCACAGTAACAGCCGAAATTGAAGTCCTGAAGCGGCAAAAGACCCGAAGTCACAAAAACAGCCGAAATTGAAGTCCTGAAGCGCCGAAAAGACCCAAAGTCACGAATGGAGGCAAAGTTGAAGTCCTGAAGCCATGAGTTCAATTCTACTGAACACCAGTTTGTGTTTTTTTTTTTTTAATCCCCTGGCCACCAATGTATTATTTTAATATTCTATAGGCCAAAAACCAATGTTTTTGTAAAAAATATTTTTTGGGGCACCAATTTTTTTAACTTGTAAGGGGGGCGGGGGCCCTGGTGCCAATGTTTTTTTAAAAAATATTCTTTGGGGCCCCAATTTTTTTTAACTTGTAAGGGGGGCCCTGGCGCCAATGTTTTTTTTTAAAATATTCTTTGGGACCCCAAATTTTTTTTAACTTGTAAGGGGGGCCCTGGCGCCAATGTTTTTTTAAAAAAATATTTTTGGGGGCCACAATTTTTTAACTTGTAAGGGGGGCCTTGGCACCAAGGTTTTTTTTTTTTTAAATATTGTTTGGGGCCCCAATTTTTTTAACTTATAAGGGGGCCCTGACCATCAATAGCTTTTTATAACTTGTGTGTGGGGGGTTACTTTTTTAGCGCTGATGTCTGTGTGGTCTTTTAACTGTGATGTGGAGTGGGCGGGATCTAGGGTGGGGCTTGGGTGCCAGTGTGGGCGGGGTCCAGGGGGCCCCGAAAATTTTGTTGTTTGGGGCCCCGTGATTTCTAATGGCGGCCCTGCGCTACATCATACTAAAAGTTAACACAAAGGAGAACAACTTCTTTAATGAGTCACTTTAACACGGTAAGAGTCACATGAGATTATTCCCTTTAACATGGTATCCAGAAATGAAGTCTAATTAAGATTCAAGCAACTAATGGAATTAGGTGGGAATAGCATTGTAGAGGGACAACATTTTCTTTAAAAAAAAAAAAAAAAAAAGGTCACATAGTAGAGAATAAATGAAGAAGCAAGCTTTGCTGGTTTTATGGAGCTATGGTCATTGTTAGTGGTCTCTGTCCTTGTACTTTCTGTCTTTGGTGATAGCAGAGTTGAAACTGTTAACTATTGTTAATTCATGCTGGCAAAGCAATACTGACATACTTAGTTCTGCAATAGCTGTAACAGTGGTTCCCTACCTCAGCTACAGACAAAACCTATGAAGGGATTAGCATGATTTATTTCAAAGGGATTCCATAAATGGTATTCTTCCAAGATTGTCCGTTAAGTTTTAATTAAAGAATGAAACAATACACTACATATTTTCAGAAAGAGGTTAGATAAGGTGAGTCACCTTTTTTTTTTGCCATTCGCTGCACATAAATTTCAAGGCTGTTGCTAAAATGGAACATAAAGTCAGCTGTTGCTGCTAAGCAACCATCTGTCATTTTCTTATCAGTTTCAATTAACTATCTGAATTTCTTCCAATAACACATCTGGTTTAACCCCTTGCACTCAGCGGCAGATCTCCACCCTCACTCACTGGAAGTGGTTAAATCAAGTACAGAGAGGAAAACAAATTAATGATTAATATTTTAGGAGATTATTGCTTTGGTGTCCTGCCACAGAAATCCCTGGAGATTTGCGCACCAATTCCTTGGTGATACAGGGCTCGTTTGTGATCTACAAAGGTTATTTGTCATTTTTAGTCAATTAACACAAAGGCCAGCTCCCCAGTAAGCATTGGAGTTTGTTCAGGGATGAGCTGTTTTTGATTGGAGTATGAGCTTCTATTGCCTGTTTAGACTTTTAGCTTGTTCTCTCTTTAGGCTAGGGTCAGACATTTGTAGATCTTGGCCTGCATTTTCATAGCTTGGCTTATAATTCTCAAAATGTTATGTTAAAGGGAGCATTCTCTTATTTTAGTGCTCATTCAGAGAGCATTCTGTCCTGGCTGTGCTCTGAACGTTGTGCCAGATATAAAAAAAGGAGAGTGTGGTCAGCGAGTGCAGACAAGGTCTGTCCCTAATGCCTGTCAGGTTTCAGATTTTCCCACACACTCTCAATATAGTCCCATGACACTGGACTTATCAGGTACACTTTAATGGGTGTCCAATATCAGTCCAGTTCTTTGCTTGAAGCACCCCAGGGCCTAATACTACCCCATCTGTAACCCATGGGATACCCACCAGAAACCTACTGTCACATGGGACAAGCCCAAAACACAGAGGGATTGACTGGGTTCTGGTCTAGGCATTTTCCTGCCCATAACATCCACCTTTGGCATCAAAACTAGCCCTCAGCTACTCAGGTGTCATAAGGTCTTACCGTATGAGAAAAGACCAAATTAGACAGCCAGGCAGTCCAAGTCAGTACCAGAGAACAACTGCAGAATCATGAGACAAGCTCAAAATCAAGGATAAGCTGGGGTAGGAAACATGGGACAGGACCAGGGAAACAGGAATCTGGGAATAAGCAAATTCAATCTGCAACGAGCAGTGAATTAGCACAGAGTTGGGGATTATATAAGCAGCCTGATGGCAAGCTCTCAGCACCTGTGGCCAAATTAACAACAGCCACAGCCTACCTGAAAAGCAAAAACACAAAACCAAAAGAACACAGCATACTGTATACAAGGAGCTTTTCTGAGCAGCAGTAATTCATGGTAATCAGCAGGTCAACTGTTTTAAGCCAGACATGATGTTACAGCTACTTCCACTAACTCCTTGTTGTGACTAGAACTGCTTGTTCTACCTGATAGGGATGTAGCGAACGTCGGAAAAAAAGTTCGCGAACATATTCGCGAACTTGCGTCAAAAATGCGAACGGTTCGCGAATGTTGCGAACCCCATAGACTTCAATGGGAAGGCGAATTTTAAAAGCTAAAAAAGACATTTCTGGCCAGAAAAATGATTTTAAAGTTGTTTAAAGGGTGCAACGACCTGGACAGTGGCATGCCAGAGGGGGATCAAGGGCAAAAATGTTTCTAAAAAATACATTGTTGACACAGCGCTGCGTTTTGTGCTGTAAAGGGCAGAAATCACACTACATTTCTAAACCTGTGTAATAAACTGCTTTAAAACGTCCAGCGTCTACATGTAAAGGTTACAGCCTGTTCACACGCAAAGACGAAACGCAGCGCTTACTGCAACGCAAAAAAACGCAAAGAACTTTAATGAATGATACCGTCAAGTGAGCAAATAATAGTTGTTAATTACTAGTTGAGCTTGTCACCTCCAGGATGTTCGTCCTGTTGGTGGCAATATTTCTGTAGTGGTGTGTTTAGCAGTCACCGTGCTTGTGCGCACGTGCACGGTCAGGCAGAGGTAATTCCATATACAGTGAAGTGAACCAAAAAACACTGATTCTGCAGTGTGGGCCCAGTTTTGGTCTACTTTATTGATCACCTGCGGTGACAATAAAAGATGCGATTTTGCCACTGTTGCAGAACCCTGAAAAATTAGGCATGTGTACTTTCCTGAAAAATTATGGTTTTTTTGTCGCAGCCACTGAAGCACAGAGGCCAGAAAAAAATATGCCATATAAATGCTAAAAATAGTCGTTTTTTTTGTCGCAGCCACTGAAGCACAGAGGCCAGAAAAAATATGCCATATAAATGCTGAAAATATTCATTTTTTTTTGTCGCAGCCACTGAAGCACAGAGGCCAGAAACAATATGCCATATAAATGCTGAAAATATTCATTTTTTTTTTGTCACAGCCACTGAAGCACAGAGGCCAGAAAAAATATGCCATATAAATGCTGAAAATATTCTTTTTTTTTTTTGTCGCAGCCACTGAAGCACAGAGGCCAGAAACAATATGCCATATAAATGCTGAAAATATTCATTTTTTTTGTCACAGCCACTGAAGCACAGAGGCCAGAAAAAATATGCCATATAAATGCTGAAAATATTCTTTTTTTTTGTCGCAGCCACTGCAGCACAGAGGCCAGAAAAAATATGCCATATAAATGCTGAAAATATTCATTTTTTTTTGTCGCAGCCACTGAAGCACAGAGGCCAGAAACAATATGCCATATAAATGCTGAAAATATTCATTTTTTTTGGTTGCAGCCACTGAAGCACAGAGGCCAGAAAAAATTTGCCATATAAATGCTGAAAATATTCTTTTTTTTTTGTCGCAGCCACTGAAGCACAGAGGCCAGAAACAATATGCCATATAAATGCTGAAAATATTCATTTTTTTTTGTCACAGCCACTGAAGCACAGAGGCCAGAAAAAATATGCCATATAAATGCTGAAAATATTCATTTTTTTTTGTCGCAGCCACTGAAGCACAGAGGCCAGAAACAATATGCCATATAAATGCTGAAAATATTCATTTTTTTTGGTTGCAGCCACTGAAGCACAGAGGCCAGAAAAAATATGCCATATAAATGCTGAAAATATTCATTTTTTTGGTTGCAGCCACTGAAGCACAGAGGCCAGAAAAACTCAGGATTTACCTGGATTCAAATGAAACCAGTAGGGTTTGCACCCTAGTTTGTAACGGTGGCGGAGGGAGGAGGACGCTAAAGGACAGCTGTGTGTGGAGTCATGAGGCGTGCAGAGAAGGACAGCTGCATGGGGAGTCAGAAACTCAGAACAAGTCTTCCGGCGTGCAGTAACCCTCCGAGATCCACCCCTCATTCATTTTAATAAAGGTCAGGTAATCCACACTTTTGTGACCTAGGCGAGTTCTCTTCTCAGTTACAATCCCTCCTGCTGCACTGAAGGTCCTTTCTGAGAGGACACTTGAGGCGGGGCAAGACAAGAGGTTCATGGCAAATTGTGACAGCTCTGGCCACAGATCAAGCCTGCGCACCCAGTAGTCCAGGGGTTCATCGCTCCTCAGAGTGTCGATATCTGCAGTTAATGCCAGGTAGTCCGCTACCTGCCGGTCGAGGCGTTCTTTGAGGGTGGATCCAGAAGGGTTCTGGCGCTGCCTTGGACTGAAAAACATTTGCATGTCTGACGTTACAGAGTGGCCAAAGTGCTTTGTCCTTGCAGGTGCGCTCGTGGCAGGATTACTGGCACCTCTGCCCCTGGAATGTTGATGAGTTCCTGAAGTGACATCACCCTTAAAAGCATTGTACAACATGTTTTACAGGCTGGTTTGTAAATGCAGCATCCTTTCGGACTTGTGGTATGTTGGTAACATTTCTGCCACTTTATGCTTGTACCGAGGGTCTAGTAGCGTTGCGACCCAGTACAGGTCCTTCTCCTTAAGCCTCTTGATACGGGGGACCTTCAACAGGCATGACAGCATGAAAGACCCCATTCTCACAAGGTTGGATGCAGAGGTATCCATCTCCGCTTCCTCGTTATCAAGGACTGCATCATCCACTGTCTCCTCCCCCCAGCCACGTACAAGACCAGGGGTCCCCAAAAGGTCACCACCAGCCCCCTGGGAAGCCTGCTCCTGTTGGTCCTCCTCCTCCACAAAGCCACCTTCCTCCTCTGACTCCACTTCTGACACCTCTCCCTGCGTTGCAGCAGGTGCCTGGGTTCGTTCTGGTGATTCCGACCAGAAATTGTGCGCTTCCTGCTCCTCGTCACGCTGGTCTACAGCCTCATCTGTCACTCGTCGCACGGCACGCTCCAGGAAGAAAGCAAAGGGTATTAGGTCGCTGATGGTGCCTTCGGTGCGACTGACCATATTTGTAACCTCTTCAAAAGGGCGCATGAGCCTGCAGGCATCGTGCATAAGCACCCAGTAACGGGGGAAAAAAATCCCCAGCTCTGCAGATCCAGTCCTACCACCCAGTTCAAACAGGTATTCGTTGACGGCTCTTTGTTGTTGCAGCAGACGTTCCAACATGAGGAGCGTTGAATTCCAGCGAGTCTGGCTGTCGCAAATCAAACGCCTGACTGGCATGTTGTACCGCTGCTGAATGTCAGCAAGGCGTGCCATGGCTGTGTATGAACGTCTGAAATGGGCCGACACCTTCCTGGACTGCCTGAGAACGTCCTGGAATCCTGGGTACTTCGAGACAAAACGTTGGACTATTAAATTCAGAACATGTGCCATGCAGGGCACATGTGTTAAATTGCCCAGTCTCAGTGCTGCCAACAGATTGCTTCCATTGTCACACACCACTTTTCCGATCTTCAGTTGGTGTGGGGTCAGCCACCGATCGGCCTGTGACTGCAGAGATGACAGGAGTACAGATCCGGTATGGTTTCTGCTTTCCAGGCACGTGATCCCCAAGACAGCATGACAACGGCGTACCTGGCACGTCGAATAGCCTAGGGGGAGCTGGGGGTGCACAGGTGTGGAGGAGGAGGACCCAGCAGCAGAGGAGGAAGAAGATGAAGAAGACGAGGTAGAGAGCGAAGGAGGAGTAGAGGTGGTGGCAGAACCGCATGCAATCCGTGGCGGTGACACCAACTCCACTGTCGTTGTTGAGCCACACATTCCCTGCTTCCCAGCCATTACCAAGTTCACCCAGTGGGCAGTGTAGGTGACATACCTGCCCTGACCATGCTTGGAGGACCATGCGTCAGTAGTCATATGGACCTTTGGCCCAACACTAAGTGACAGAGATGCGGTGACTTGGCTCTGCACATGGTGGTACAGGTGTGGTATTCCCTTTTTTGAAAAAAATTGCGGCTGGGTACCTTCCACTGCGGTGTCCCAATTGCTACAAATTTGCGGAAGGCCTCAGAGTCCACCAGCTGGTATGGTAAAAGCTGGCGGGCTAAGAGTGCAGACAAGCCAGCTGTCAGACGCCGGGCAAGGGGGTGACTCGCAGACATTGGCTTCTTACGCTCAAACATGGCCCTCACAGAAACTTGGCTGGGGGCAGATGACTGGGAATGGGAACTGGTGGTCAAGGTGGAAGGCGGAGTGGAGGGTGGTTCAGACGGGTCAAGGACAGCAGAGGTAGAGCAGTAAGATGCTGGACCAGAAGGAGGGTGGCTTTTAGTTTGCCTGTTGCCTTTGAGGTGTTGCTCCCAAAGTGCTTTGTGCTTGCCGTTCATGTGCCTTCGCATAGAAGTTGTACCTATGTGGCTGTTGGGCTTCCCAAGACTCAGTTTCTGACTGCACTCATTGCAAATTACAACACTTTTGTCAGAGGCACACACATTAAAAAAATCCCACACTGCTGACCTTTTTGAAGCTGGCAATCTGGCGGTAACAGTAGAAGTTGGCGGCGTTGGCGGCAATAGCGGGCGCGTTGGCCGGCTGACCACAGGTGCCGATACATGTTGTTGCCCTACTGTTCCCTGCGAGCTGTCCTCCCTGCTTCTTCTAAGTCTTATTCTCCTCCTGCCTCTCTGACTCTCCGTCTCTCCATCTGAACTATCCTCCTCTTGCTCTCTTCTACTGGGCACCCACAAAACATCAATCTCCTCATCATCATTCTCCTCAGATGCATCAATTTCTTCTAACAGCTCACAGAAGGAAGCAGCAGCGGGGACCTCCTCATCACTCATTATGTCCATCTCTGTTGTGTTCTCTGCCAGAATTAAATCTGGTGTAACGTCCTCATCTCCTTCATCTTCTTCTGCCAATAATGGTTGCGCATCACTCAGTTCAAGAAACTCATGTGAAAATAACTCCTCTGACTCCAGTGAAGAAGGGGCGCCGGTGGTGGAGGAAGTGTTACGTGGGGTGGCCATAGCAGTGGAGGATGAGGATGTTGTGGTAAAGTTAGAAACGGTAGAGGATGGGGTGTGCTGTGTAAGCCAGTCAACTACCTCTTCAGCATTTTGGGAGTTCAGGGTCATTGCCTTTTTAAAACTGGGCAATTTCCTAGGGCCACAGGATAGCATAGCAGCACGGCCCCTAGTGCTGCGTGGCGGCCTGCCTTTGCCTGGCATTATTTTTAAAACAACAACAACAACTCAGGTGGTGTTTCTGGAGACGGTATTATTATTGATATTTAGACAGTATGTGAACAAGCTCACACAGCTAGGTGGCAGTTGTTTGAAAATGAAGAACACACTGGGCAAACAATGCCTACAAGGTCAACGTATACACTACTACAGCAGTGGATACGGAATATATTATTGCTGCTTGAAAAACGTCACTCAGGTGGTGTTTCTGGAGACGGTATTATTATTGATATTTAGACAGAATGTGAAAAAGCTCACACAGCTAGATGGCCGTTGTTTGAAAATGAACAACACACTGGGCAAACAATGCCTACAAGGTCAACGTATACACTACTACAGCAGTGGATACGGAATATATTATTGCTGCTTGAAAAACGTCACTCGGGTGGTGTTTCTGGAGACGGTATTATTATTGATATTTAGACAGAATGTGAAAAAGCTCACACAGCTAGATGGCCGTTGTTTGAAAATGAAGAACACACTGGGCAAACAAATTGAAACAATGCCTGCAAGGTCAACGTATACACTACTACAGCAGTGGATACGGAATATATTATTGCTGCTTGAAAAACGTCACTCAGGTGGTGTTTCTGGAGACGGTATTATTATTGATATTTAGACAGAATGTGAAACAGCTCACACAGCTAGATGGCCGTTGTTTGAAAATGAAGAACACACTGGGCAAACAATGCCTACAAGGTCAACGTATACACTACTACAGCAGTGGATACGGAATATATTATTGCTGCTTGAAAAACGTCACTCAGGTGGTGGTTCTGGAGACGGTATTATTATTGATATTTAGACATTATGTGAACAAGCTCACACAGCTAGATGGCAGTTGTTTGAAAATGAACAACACACTGGGCAAACAATGCCTACAAGGTCAACGTATACACTACTACAGCAGTGGATACGGAATATATTATTGCTGCTTGAAAAACGTCACTCAGGTGGTGTTTCTGGAGACGGTATTATTATTGATATTTAGACAGAATGTGAAACAGCTCACACAGCTAGATGGCCATTGTTTGAAAATGAAGAACACACTGGGCAAACAATGCCTACAAGGTCAACGTATACACTACTACAGCAGTGGATACGGAATATATTATTGCTGCTTGAAAAACGTCACTCAGGTGGTGGTTCTGGAGACGGTATTATTATTGATATTTAGACAGTATGTGAACAAGCTCACACAGCTAGATGGCAGTTGTTTGAAAATGAACAACACACTGGGCAAACAATGCCTACAAGGTCAACGTATACACTACTACAGCAGTGGATACGGAATATATTATTGCTGCTTGAAAAACGTCACTCGGGTGGTGTTTCTGGAGACGGTATTATTATTGATATTTAGACAGAATGTGAAAAAGCTCACACAGCTAGATGGCCGTTGTTTGAAAATGAAGAACACACTGGGCAAACAAATTGAAACAATGCCTGCAAGGTCAACGTATACACTACTACAGCAGTGGATACGGAATATATTATTGCTGCTTGAAAAACGTCACTCAGGTGGTGTTTCTGGAGACGGTATTATTATTGATATTTAGACAGAATGTGAAACAGCTCACACAGCTAGATGGCCGTTGTTTGAAAATGAAGAACACACTGGGCAAACAATGCCTACAAGGTCAACGTATACACTACTACAGCAGTGGATACGGAATATATTATTGCTGCTTGAAAAACGTCACTCAGGTGGTGGTTCTGGAGACGGTATTATTATTGATATTTAGACAGTATGTGAACAAGCTCACACAGCTAGATGGCAGTTGTTTGAAGAACACACTGGGCAAATAATGCCTGTTAGTGCACTACTATTGGTGCACTACTATGAAGAACAGCAAACAGCACTGTACACGTTAAAGAACAGTAAGATAAGTAAAATAAAAAAAAAATTATATGTATATTAAAAAAAAAAAATTCTCGGGTTGGTGCTGCTGAACTACTAGGAGCAGCACAGTAGCACACCAGTCCCACTCCCCAACACTGCTAGACTAATAGCACTGGGCTCTTATAGTAGCAACTAGCAAAGTAAAACAACAAAAAAGAAAATAAAAGCAGTCCTTACAAGGACTATTGGGTTATTACAGCAGTCAGCAGATGAGATCAGAAGAGATCAGTGCCCACAGCAGGCAGCTACATACAGAGCACTGCAGTAGAAGGTAGATTACTAGCCAGCAAAGCTACCTAACCTGAAATGTCCCTCAAATCCCTGCAGACTTCTGTCCCTCCAATACAGAGCAGTATCAAGTAGATTACTAGCCAGCAAACTTACTATCAACTGTCCCTCAAATCACTAACAGCTCTCTCCCTACACTAGCTCTTCCAAGCACACACAGGCAGAATGAAAAAACGCTGCAGGGCTTCAGTTTATATATGGAAGGGGAGTGGTCCAGGGGGTGTGGGGGTGGTCCAGGAGGGACAGCTTCCTGATTGGCTGCCATGTATCTGCTGGTCTGGGGTGAGAGGTCAAAAAAAAGCGCCAGGTAAGGCGAACCCAAAATGGCGAACGTCGCGCGACGTTCGCGAACATTCGGCGAGCGCGAACAGTCGATGTTCGCCGGCGAACAGTCCACGACATCCCTACTACCTGACACTGCTACAGGGTGCTCTTACTGAACTACCCCTGTCTTAGTTAGACCTTAGCCCTTTTCACATATAGGGGCAAATTCACAGAAATTCACCAGCGACGGCTTCGCTCACATGGCCACACTTCACCAGGTGAAAATTCGCCAGGACAACGCTAATTCACTAAAATGCAAAGTTGTGTCCAGCCGCCGAACGTTGGTGAAGTTCCGCTAACGTTAATTCAGCAACCAAAGCAAAGTTGCGCAAGCGTTGGCTAATTTGCATATGGCAGGAAGTTAATAGAACCTTAATCAAAATAATAAAAAAAAAATTATATTGCCCTACACATGAGCCCAGTGTATAGTTTATGTGCCATATGTAAGGAAATGTAGGCGGGAAGCCGGGTACCCTAAAAAAAAATACGATCTTTTGTAGCCTATCACCCAGAAAAACTGAAAAGTCACCAGCGTTTTTTGGGACTTTTTTTTTGAGGAACTCCTATCTACTCTATTGCACTTCGCCTGGTCTTAGGTGGCGAAGGCAAGTCTGGCCAAGAGGTAACGTTCAATAAAATCCGCATCTAAGTGAATTTACGTAGTTACGTCTATTCGCCAGAGCGAAAATTCACCTGGTGTTAGAGTGCGAAGTGGCGCTACAGTCTTTCTGCTTCACTAGCGAATTTACACCAGTCCCGAAATGACGTCACGCTGGCGAATTTTTACCAGTGTTAGTCACTTTGCCCTTTAGTAAATTTGCCGAATAGTGTTGGCTGTAAGTTTTCAGTAAACTGGCTTCTGCTTCAACCCTTCCTTCCCATGATGCACACTGTACAAGGTGACCTGGCTCCTTTTATATCCTCATTTAAAGGGGAACTATCGGGAAAATGAAAATGTAATATTAGCTTCAGCAATGTACTGTTTCTCATCAATCATAATCAAGTTTATCTTCACTATTACTCTCTCAGCATCTGTTTCTCCTCATTCTGTCTTCATTCAGGAGTTGGGTGTCAGATGAATGATCCAATATATCTTATAGGGGGACACCTTTTGCCTAGAAGATGTATTAGAGCTTACTCTATTAAAATCACCAGAAATCCTGTCTCTCTACATGCAGGATTTGTGCAAAAGGCAGTTATTTTGTTATATTTTGTTTATACTAGAATCATTTGAGTAAGCTCTAATACATCTGCTAGGAAAGGAAGCCACCCCTAGATATATTGGATCATTCATCTGACACACTGCATCAGAGGTGATGTGCTCCCCTAGTAAATCCACTTAAATACAAGAAAACCAACATGACTGACACTTAAATGAACATTTCAGTGTGAAAATAAAAACTGGATAATTAGATAGTCTGTCCAAAATAAAAAATGTTTCTAATATAGTTAGTTAGCCAAAAATGTAAACTATAAAGGCTGGAGTGACTGGATATCTAACAGAACAGAACACAACTTCCTGCTTTTCAGCTCTCTAACTCTTAGTTAGTCAGCCACTTAAAGGGGGGCCACATGGTACATTTCTGTTCAGTGAGTTTGCAATTGATCCTCGGCATTCAGCTCAGATTCAAAAGCAAACAGTTTTGACCCATATGGTCCTCCACTAAGTTACTGATTGGTTACTGCCTGGTAACCAATCAGTGGAAACCAAGAGAGCTGCAAAGCAGGAAGAAGTGTTCTGTTATGTTAGACATCCAGTCACTCCAGTCTATATACATTACATTTTTGCATAACTATATTAGAATTCAAAGTCCAATTAAGGAAATTAGGTAAAGGCACTGGCCTAGCCACACGACAGAAATAATGCAAATAGAAGAAATGAACATCAATACCTTGTCTGCTGCAAACTAAGTGTTCCCAAAATGTATTCCATGGTCCACTTTACAATGCTCAAACGTTTCGTGACCACATGGCCCTTCCTCAGTGACAAAAAAACCCAGAGAGACTGTGCAAATTTATAGGCAAATAAATTGCCACCCCCTAGTGGTGGTCAACAAGTGCATGTAGATAAAAAAGATATTTAATTTTTTTTGTCTATTTTGGATTGAATCCATAATCATGTTAGCAACATCACATAATATTATACGACAGATTCGCAATCATACGAACTGTCAGCGGGCCCGAGGGGGTGCGGGCCCTGGTGCACCTCCTGCAACCCTGGTAGTTCCGTCACTGAACTGAAATAACTGACTTTTTTTTAACCGTATCCACCTCTCTGTACCTCTTTGCTAAACATCCCTTGTAAACACTGTCAGTTCTTCCTATGTCCACTGATGATACAGTAGTAAATGGGAGGCATTCATTCAGTGAAAACTGACTGCTTGAGAAAGGCAAAAATATGAAGACAGTGCAAATAAAAATATCAGAAGAGCATGAGGAACAAGAAGGTACCTTGTACTCTTGGCCAAGTAAGTATTTAACACATTCATAAGCAAGGAGCAGAGCCAGCTGTGTCAGAGCTGACGTGAAGCAGCTCTATTTGAGTTGGTCTCATTAGCCAGGTCCAGCTTCCCCATTACTTTCTTTAGGAACCCTGTAAAAGAAGCATGGCGCAGGCTGGACTTCTCATTTGTCTCTTCATTACCATACTACTTTTGGATCTGACATGCACACAATCTGCCAAATTAAAGACAAGGAAGGACCGCAGAACTAAAGAGAAAGGCGAGTATATGTGGCAAAGTAAATAAATAAGTTCTATATTTAACTGGGGAAACCTGTATATTAGTGCAGCTGTCTTCATTCAACAACAGCCTTGTTTGAAGAATAAACAGACATTATTATACACAATGGCCATAAAGTGTATGCTAAGACATTTTAACATAGTTTGCGTTCATATTTTATCCTTACAGTACATCAGTATCATTTTTATGTGTCCGGGTTAATTACAGACAGCAAGCAGGTTCTCCGTGATACAAGACTAATGCCAACTGCTCTGGTACAGGTTACTTTTAAAAGATGTGCTTGTCAAAATGTAACTTAGGACCAAGGGATTTATTTAAAGTTAAATACAGAAACAACATAGGTTTTTGCATTTTAAAGTGAGCTCAGTTAAATGAACTTCACTGGGGTTATTTATGGGACAAGGGCAAATGCTACTTTGGCACAGCTGGCACGTGATATTTTATGGTGCACTAGTCAAAGTATCAGAATTCTAATGCCTGACTATGGCGTTGTTAGTGAAAGGGATGTCTTGGTACCTGGGCACTTCATTGTGATATTTTAACTTTGAATAACAGTTAAAAGTAAAAAATCTATAGTTTCATATGCCGACTAGGGTTAGTGTCTGTTAAAGGAGTTGTTCACCTTCCAACACTTTTTTTTCAGATCAGTTGTTTTCAGATAGTTCACCAGAAATAAATACTTTTTTTTCAGTTACTTTCTATTTTGTATTTGTGACCATTTTTCTAATATTGAAATATAAAGTTTCATTCTTCACCTTCTTATGTCTTTCTAAAGCCGCTCTGGGAGGGGGTCACTGAGTTTAATTAAACTGTAATAATTGATACAATAGTTGTTAATATTCCATAGATGCTGCTGAGAAATGTATAAACTAATGAACATTTTAACAGTTCAGAATCTGCACCTGGATTACTCTGCTCTCAGACTGAAACAGGAACATTAAAATGTAAACATCAACTCAGTTATTTCTGCATTTTGTTATAGAACGCTGTTGCATAAAACTGTCCATTTAGCTTGCAACTGTTGCAGAACTCCAAACGATCAAACTCTAGTTCTCTTAAAGTTTGGGAACAGAGGCTGATCTTCGACAAGATCTTAGACATTGTCTTATATTGCTGTAGATCCCAAACAT
Organism: Xenopus laevis; assembly: GCF_017654675.1. Lineage (NCBI taxonomy): Eukaryota > Metazoa > Chordata > Amphibia > Anura > Pipidae > Xenopus > Xenopus laevis. The sequence goes on along the minus strand of NC_054378.1, from coordinate 35,679,703 downwards.
TGGGGGTCACTGGTGCAGTGGAAGAGGGGCTCAGTCTGAAGGCCAATTATGGGAGATTTGGGAATAATTCATATTAGCCCTCCTATATATATATATATATACAGTACCTGAAACTCAGCTGGAAGGCAATATTGGATAAGGTTTATCTATATAACATTATCTACCTGTATAGGCTAGCCATCAATTATATAGTGAATAAAGTACTCCCTGTTTGAAAATATAAGTACAGGTATGGGACCTGTTATCCAGAATGCTCGGGACCTGGGGCTTTCCAGATAACGGATCTTTCCATATTTTGGCTCTTCATACCTTAAGTCTACTAGAAAATCATGTAAACATTAGGGGGCCGATTCACAAAGGGTTGAATATCGAGGGTTAATTAACCCTCGATATTCGACTGGAAAATAAAATCCTTCGACTTCGAATATCGAAGTCGAAGGATTTTAGCGCAAATAGTGCGATCGAAGGATTATTCCTTCGATCGAACAATAAAATCCTTCGAATCGAACGATTCAAAGGATTTTAATCCAACGATCGAAGGAATATCCTTTGATCAAAAAAAGTTAGCCAAGCCTATGGGGACCTTAGGATACTGTTTTTTATTACAGAGAAAAAGGTAATCATTTTTAAAAATTTTGAGTAATTTAATAAAATGGAGCCTATGGGAGACAGCGTTTCCGTAAATTCAGAGCATTCTGGAAAACAGGTTTCCGGATAACGGATCTCATATTATAAGTCAACGAGGAGTTCCATGACCATATCAAAGCACAAGGCTGAAGGTCATGGAACTCCGAGGTTACTTCTAATATCCTCATATTTTCCAACAAGGGGTACTTTATTTATTATAAAACACAAGTTTTAATGAATCATGTGACAAAAATGACATCACTAAGCTCCGTTTATAACTGATGACATCACTGAGAACCATTTATAAGAATATAATTTACAGGATATCATGGCTTTTGTGTATTATATTTATGATTATTTTTGAGCCTAAGGTGAGCCTTTCATAAATTAAAAATGGAAAAGATAATATTCTTGCAAAACTCATGTGTTTGTCTGTTTTTTTTTTTTTTTTGAAAGATGGTGATCTGAAGACACAAATTGACAAGCTGTGGCGAGAGGTTAATTCTCTGAAGGAAATGCAGGCATTGCAGACAGGTAGGACCATAAATATAACTCAGACCAAACATGGTCCTGTCCTTAGAATATGGGCTTGTTGTGTCTTTTTTGTTTCTAAATCTAATATTTCCTAGTTTATTAACACTTGAGTTAGTGCATTTACCCATAGCAACCAGCACATATATATTTGATCTACTGAAGGCAGAACAATGAAAGCATATTTCTGAGTGGTTGCTGTGAGTGACTGCCTTGTAAATTGCTACTGTAATCTTACTAGAGTTTCATTGTTGTGTCAATATCCCCATTAAGGGGCATATTTATTAATACTGGAGAAAAGAATCGCCTGTGATGTTTCCCATAGCAAACAATCAGATCTTTCCTTTTGTTTTATAAATTGTAGGTGACTGTTCTAATCTAATAGTTGATTGGTTGTTATGGGCAACATCACCGGTGATGTTTGATTTAAGTGTTAATAAATATGCCCCTAAATGTTGACTTATTGTTCAGTGTGGTCCTACTTGATGTAGCTGAATTCAGTATTCTGCAAGCTTATAATGTTTAAGCAACATTTAGCATCTGTTAACATATAATGGTAATTCTAAACAATTCTCAAACAGTCCTATATTCAATGTGTAAATGCAAATTTGCAAATGAGTATTGTTTCTGCAACAATAAATGATAGATTTATACATATACATAAATATGTATATATATTTACAAATATAATTGAATCAATACTTCTGAAGGTGTTATATGTTTCTATTGCAAATGATCCACAATATAAAAGCAAAATTCAGACTGTCAAGTACATATTATACAAAAAAACCCTCACAGCCCAACTTTCTTTAATTGAGACAATATTCTTAATTATTTTTCATACTTCTAAAACCCTGCTTCATGCCTTTGTAGGGAAAACACATAGTCAGGTTGCTCAGTACAGAAAAATTATTTTAGCCTTTACAGTACATCCCTGTCCAGCAATAACATTTCAGTAACCACTTGAAGAAAGGAGGATTATGTACTTTCAGTGAATCTTTCATGAATTTCAGTACAGATACTTTTTATTAGTTATTTACCCAGGCCAGACTACATGTTCTTTGTGTTGGCTCTGAAATAACTAAATCACAGTAACTAAAAGTCCTCCGAATTTCATGTTGTCAGCTTGACCTCCAGGTGTAGTTGTGCCTATTGAGTAATTTACAGGAGCCACATTAGAGATATTATGTAAGTTCCTACACTGTATATAAATCTTCATTGAGTGTTATATTTAGAGATTTTTGAAATATAATAAAAATGAAAGTATCATCAACAGCCGAAAAGAACAGAAAAGACATATGACTACTGATTTGTTAAAAAAGTATTTTGAAGTATTTGTATGCATAATATTTGCTTAATAAATTGGTAAGAGTATTCATTTATTTATTTTAAGGTACCTAAATTCTTTAGAACACAAACATTGGTAGTCACCCCTAAACACAAAGTACAGGTATGGAACCTGTTAGCCAGAATGCTCAAGACCTGGGGGTTTCCGGATAATGGATCTGTCTGTAATTTGGATCTCCATACCTTAAGTCTACAAAAAATAATTTAAACATTGATTAAACCCTGTAGGATTGTGTTTGCCTTGAATAAAGATTCATTATATCTTAGTTAGGATCAAATACAATGTACTGTTTTATTACTACAAAAAATGTAATTATTTGCTTAAAAGGGAGTCTATGGCAGATGGCATTCCCTTAATTCTGAGATTTCTGGATAATGGGTTTTCAGATAATGGATCCCATCCCTGTATTAACTTTCATATCGACATCCAGCAAAGACGGCTTTTGTTCAGAGTGTACACAAGCAATTACTTGGCTCAACAAAGAAGGTTCACTCTCCCTTTTTTTCTTTTTTCTTTTTTTTTGTAGACAAGCAATTGTTTGTTTTACCCAGAACAAAAAAAGTCTAATTAAAGAAAATAATGAAAGGCACGTCAGTCTCATAAACAAAATAATTGGTTAACTCCAAAGTCAAAACAAATCTAGTTATAGTTGTTAGCAATATAGATACACTGAAAAGTTAGGTAAGGTATCCATAAACCCAAACTGAAGGATCACTACATGCATTTATATTTTTTATAGACTCTATCATTGTTAACATCCAAACCAGAGGGTCACCACTCCTGTTATTTCAGTAGTATTCCTTACAGGGAGGCTCAGTAGTCCCTTAGTATCAAAATCCATGTCTATGGCCAAATCCATTTAGGTATCAGAGGCAGAAGAAGAATCCTAGTTTCTCTAAGCTCTGTTTCCTGACTATAGGGGGAGTTGGATGTAGTGTTTTGCAATATTTGTGGCCCGTGGATGATCCCCATCCTATTTGGGTTACATAGTTAGATCAGGGTGAAAATAAGACCAAAGGTCATCAAGTTCATCCCTCCAAATGAAACCCAGCATCCACTCATACAAATCCTGACTGCTCCATACACCCACATAAACTATATACTGTATACTCAAACACTACCTATAGATTTTAGTATCACAATAGCTTTGGATATTGTGCTTGTCCAAGAAATCATCCAAGCCACGCTTAACAGAATTGGCCATCACAACATCATCTGGCAGAGCATTCCACAACTTCATTGTCCTCACTGTGAAGAATCACCTATGCTGCTCAAAATGAAAGTTATTTTCCTCTAGTCTAAAAGGGGTGGCCTCTGGTGCGGTGATCCTCTTTATGGGTAAAAAGGTCCCCTGCTATTTGTCTATAATGTCCTCTAATGTACTTGTAAAGTGCAATCATGTCCCCTCTCAAGCGTATTTTTTCCAGAGTACACAACCCCCAACTTTGACATTCTCCCCTCATAATTTAAGTCTCACATCCCTCTAACCATTTTAGTTGCACGTCTCTGCACTCTCTCCACCTCACTTATATCCCTCTTAAGGACTGAAGTCCAAAACAGGTGAGGCCTTACCAGGGACCTATAAAGCATAATTATGTTTTCATCCCTTGAGTTTATGCCCTTTTTTATGCAAGACAGAACTTTATTTGCTTTAGTAGCCACAGAATGACACTGCTCAGAATTAGACAACTTGTTATCCACAAAAAAACCTCTAGATCCTTCTCAGTAAAGGAAACTCCCAACAACACACTACCGTTTTAGTGTATAACTTGCATTTACAGTATATTATTTTTGCCAAAGTGCATAGCCTTGCATTTATCATTATTGATTTAACTTTAAACTTACATTTTAGAAAAACTATAAAAAAATAAAAGATGGAAAGCAATTTAAAAAAGTATTTGTTTATGGTGAACAATCTGAAAATAGCTGAACTCAAAAAAATGTTTGGAAGGTGAGCAACCCCTTCAACTTTATCTTAAGTTAGTATTAGCCAGTTTTCCTTGTAACAGAGGGACATCCTTAGCTGGTAAACTGTATGCTCACTCAGCTCCCCTTGTCTACTTTAAACACTCCTCCAACCTCTTAACCATTCTTTCCCCTAGCACAGTGGACCCCCTTCCATTAAGGTGTAAGCCGTAATAGGTTGTACCCCAAGGAAAAATCATCCCAGTGCTCTAGGAACCCAATCCCTTCCTCCCTACACCAACACTTGAGCTACACATTTAGCTCCCTAAGCTCCCACTGTCTTCCTAAACTTGCACATGGCATGGCAAAATTTCAGAAAAAATTACATTGGAAGACCTTCCCTTAATCTTAGACCATAGATCCCTGAACTCACTCTTTTAGGTATTTTATCTACCATTAATTTTGTCGTTAGTACCAATATATACGAAGACAGCTGGTATTGTCCAGCTAGGGTTGCCACCCTTTCTAGAAAAAAATACCAGCCTTATTATATATTTATCTCTTTTTTCCCCTATTAATAACATTGGGATCAACCATCATTTTTACTGGCCAGGCCGGTAAAATACCGGCTAAATGGCAACCCTATGCCCAGCCCCACTCAATAATTTGTCTGCCTAATCAGCCACAGATCAAAAAACTGGAATAAAAAAAATGAGGGCTTAGAACAAAACTTTCGACATAGTTTGAACCTTCTTTAGTTTGAAGCTCCTATGTTTGCAACTCCACTTATAGAGAACCCACTTAAAGAGCAAACACCGAAGAGAAGCTATCCACTACGCATGCTCCACTGGAGTCCCAGGGGTTCTATTTATACTGTCTGTTCAGGTGTACTAATCAAACCCCACCCACCTCAAACTGAGGGAAAATCACCTGCAAAGTAAAGCAGTTTGTGGAAAACTTGCTGTAAGCAGAATAGCACACCAAACTTTGCTGTTTAGCACCCAAGACAGAAAAAAACCTATAAAAATTAAACCACAGTACTTTAATTTACAACCCTTACTTTAAAATAACAGTTAATAAATACTTTTTTATTTTTTACTTTAGTTGCTTTCACCAGTCAGCAGCCTGTTAGTAATTGGTTTATTATACAGTATATCAGCACATTGGTTCACCACCAGGGATTTTCCATGCAGTTCATACTTCATACTTGCATGTCCAAATGATTGCCAACTAGGTTAACAACCAATGCCTTTACTCACTGTTGTTTGTCACAGTAGTCCAAAACTGATCAGTTTGGTTTATATATTGAAAAAAGATCATATGTAGTGATGGGTGAATTTATTCACGAGGCATGGATTTGTGGCAAACTTCTGCACTTCGCTGACTGCAAATGTTTTTGCAAAACTCGCCATGGAAATATTTTCTGTGACAAAATTGTCGCACATCAAAACTGACGCACTTCAAAATTATTTTGATGGCCATTGACTTTAATGAATTTGGACAAAAGATTTGCGCCTGTATAAATTTTCACTTGCGTCAAAATTATTTTGACGCCCATTGACTTCAATGAGTTTCATGAATTTTTCGCCGTTTTGTGAATTTTTCTGGAGTTTCGTGGATTTTTCGGCAAAGCGAAATGGGACAGACTTGCTTATCACTACTCATATGATATAAACACACTACATTCATATACTACAAAAAGCTAAAACTATTTTTAACTGTAGTAAATAAAGGATAGTCAGTTACATACCATACAGTTTAAATTATTTTTTTTTTTATGTGAAATTATTCTTAAATCTTAGAACTTAAATGTAGTTTGCTTCAGTTAGACAGGGTTAACAGCTTTAGAATAAGTTTCTATGTTAACTTTTAAACATCTATGGAACCACTCAACAGGATGGAAAATAAGAAACATTATGATTTGAATAGGTTGATCGCTTATTGTTTAACAAGCTTGCAATTGTTTTTTCTTCAGTATAATGGAAAAAGAAATGGAAAATGGAAAGAAATTTTTTTCTAAATATGTCTCATTACATGTTGTCACACTGATCTGTTGAGACATTAACAGCGAAACAATATGCAGATCAATCCAGTAGGGGAGATTCTATGTTTACAGCTCAGCTCTTGCCACATGGTAGGCTAACAAGTTGTTTTCTGTTAACAGTCTGTCTGCGTGGTACCAAGATTCATAAAAAGTGTTACCTGTCATTTGAAGAAACAAAGCACTTTCATGAAGCTAATGAGGACTGCATAGCCAAAGGAGGAACACTGGCCATTCCCAGAGATGCTGAAGAGAACAATGCTCTCCGGGACTATGGAAAGAAGAGTCTTCATGGTTCTGGAGAGTTTTGGCTGGGTATTAATGATATGGTAAATGAGGGAAAGTTTGTGGATGTTAATGGTGTTGCCATTACCTATTTCAATTGGGAGCGCCCGCCTAATGGGGGAAAGCGTAAAAACTGTGCTCTCCTAAATCAGGCTTCCCAAGGTAAATGGGTTGATGAAGTGTGTCGGAGTTTAAAGAAATATATCTGTGAATTTATTATCCCTTGAATGCTACATTTTGAGAAGCAAGGATTCACAGACCATGAATGATCTGTGAGAACATAAAACATATTTAGCCCATATTTACCAACATGATACCCTTACTTGGTGATACACAAGGAAACCATCTACAATCAACTGGTGAATTTTCCAGTTGGGCTAAATGTCCATAAAAAATAATAAATTTGGAAGTAGAGAAAAAACAGCCATAGTCTAGTGACCATGATAACAGAATAGAATAGAAATGTTCGCTTGAGTGTAACGAATATGTTGGTATTTGAAAAAGTAGATCAGTGTCTATTGAAGGGAAATCATGTTTAATTTAGGAATAATTAATTAAAAACAATATTTATTTAATTTAAAATGTTTTATCTCAAGTGGCCGAACTGTAGAATTTGAAAGTAAAATACATTTTTATTTTTGTTATTGTTTAAAGCTATATAAAAATATGTTCCCTGTTTGGTAAATTAAGCATTCTATAAATCTTCCTTTGTCAGTTGAATTCTTTATCTGAGAATCGAAATGTGATATTAAATGGTGTGGTACATTAAAGTACAGGTATGGGATTTATTATCCGGAATGTTTGGGACCTGGGGTTCCTCTGTAATTTGCATCATCATACCTTAGTTCTGCTACACATTAAGGGGCAGATTTATCAAGGGTCGAAGTGAATTTGAAGGAAGTAGAAAAATTTGAAGTAATTTTTTGGATACTTCGTCCATCGAATAGGATACTACGACTTTGAATTTACTTAGAATTCGATTCGAATAAAATAGTTTGAATATTTGAGTATTCGATTATCAAAGTACTGTCTCTTTAAAAAAACTTCGACTTCAATAGATCGCCAAATTAAACCTGCCGAAGTGCTATGTTAGACTATGGGGACCTTCTAATGCATTTTTTAAAGTCTTTGGAAGTCTAAGTAAAATCCTTCGATCGATCGCTAAAATCATTCAATTCGAACGATTTAATTGTTCGATCGTTCGATTTTACTTCGACCGCAAGAACCCCAAATTCGAAGAAAAAAAATTAAAGTATTTAAATCTGCCCCTAAATAACGATATTATTTTGCCACAAATATGGAATCATGCAGCTTATGATCAAATACAGGGTTCTGTTTTGTTATCACAGAGAAAATAATTTAATTAATTTGCTCAAAGTTAACTTTATGGGATGTGGTCTCCCCAGAGAGGTCTTGACATCAGGTTTCTGATAACAGATTCCATATGGAAAAACAAAAAAGTTATTTTTCATTTTTAAGGGGCAGTATACCCCTGAAAATATGATAATTAGTTCATCATATTATCAGTGCACAGGTAATTTCCCTGGTCAATGTACTACTGCTAATAAAACAAACGGGTAAAAAATGGTAGCATATACTGGTAATTTAATTCTCTACCTTGCAAGGATCAAACATGGTGTAGCTTCAGTTTCCCCTTGTTTCTCTTGTTTAGCAAAAAAAAAAAAAAATGATTTAGGGCTATGACACATGGAGCTACCTGTAGCCAGCTACTGGTTGTGGTTTCAAAATGTCAGAAAATATCCTGCCATAGAAAATATTGAGTACAAAAAAAGAGTTATAAAGGATTTATTTGTGCTAAATGTAGATAATTCTTAGAGATCTATAGGAGTATAGCTAACATGAAATCAAATTTGTGAAAAAAACTTGTAAATGCTAAAAGTTACTGTAAACAAGATCCAAAAATAATGAAACTAATTTAGTAAATTTATGAAAGTAAGGAATTTTATTGTGAAAAAAATAGCAAACAGCAACATTGGGACAGGTTTATGTAATTTTAAGTACAATGGGGAAATGTAATACAAACCGCAAATGGAAAAATAATTTGCATAAATGTTATGACTTTTTCAAATTCCCTCAATTCATTCTTTTCTTCTTGATCTAACAGGCTGAACCCTGCAATTTTGTGTGAGAATGTCTTAGGGTAGGACTCCACGAACGATTTTGTAGCGATCTGTCGCGCTGCAACAAAATGCATGCAACAAAACGCTCCAGCGTCTGCATCCGACAGTCGTGTCGCGTCGGATCAACGCTGCGACACCATGTGACAATTCTATCTCTTACCTTATTTTTGTCGCATGCGTTTTGTCGCAACACGTCTGATCGCTACAAAAGTGTTCGTGGAGTCCTACCCTTAGATTTATGGCCGTAGACAAAATAAATGACTTTCCCGAGGCATTTAAAAAATGCAGAGTGATCTAGCAAAATGAGGTGTTTGTTTTTAAAACATTAATGCTTCCTGCTGATTGCTATGGATTACTAGACCTGGTACAAATGTCAGGTTTTGCTGGGCATGCACAAGTACTGCAGAACATGGATATCTCCAGCTAAAGCTGCATTAGGTGGGTCCATGTTAAGCAACTTTTTAAGTATGTGGTCTGTAAGACTTAAAGGAGAAGGAAAGGTTAAAACTAAGTAAGCCTTATCAGAAAGGTTCATCTAAATATACCAGTAAACCCCCAAAGTAATGTTGCTCTGAGTCCCCTGTCAAAAGAAACAGCACATTTCTTTCCTTCTATTGTGTACACATGGGCTTCTGTATCAGACTTCCTGCCTTCAGCTTAAACCTCATTGCCCTGGGCAAGAGCATGCTCAGTTTGCTCCTCTTCCCCCCACCCCTCCCTTCTCTACTGTAATCTGAGCCAAGAGCAGGGAGCGACTCAGGCAGGAAGTGATGTCACACCACATTAATACTGCAGCTCCTATTCTAAACAAACAGAGAGTTTCTAGAGCTTTTTACTCAGGTATGGTAAAATATTCTACAGAATAAATATAGTGTTATAGCTTGTACTATTGTGGCCAATCTATTGGCAATTAAATGCCTCCGTAGCTTTCCTTCTCCTTTAAAGGAGAACTAACGTCTAAAATTAATATGGCTAGAAATGGTGTTTATACTGTATACTGAACTTACTGCACAGCATCTTAATAATAAAAGTTGACACAGGAGTTTCCCATCTTGGATTTTGTTAGGAGTGTCTGTGACCACACACATGCTAATTGTGCTTTGGGCGGCTATTGAGAAGCTAAGTTTAGGGGTAATCGCAAATCATCAAGCAGAAAAGCAGTCAAAGAAGTTGATGTTTTAGAGCTGATTATTAAATTCTGATACATATTGCACTGGTCTCTGAGCTGTCATGTAATATGAATTAGAATTAATTAAGAACCCCAAAACATAATGTTCAGTATCTCTAGCTTACTTCTGTATTAAGCTTTAGTTCTCTTTTAAAGGCCATGCCTGTCAGTCCTGGTAGATCATCGGCTAGAAGTGGTGTTTCCTCTGCTGGCATATTTTCCCTGGAGAAGAAATTGCTATCAGTGATGTTAGCCTCCACACAAAAACCCTGTGCTGTCCATTTTTGGTTTTGAATGGAGTTGTTTTTAGCTGTATATTTGGAAACAATTAAAATGTTAGTTAACCAAGTTCTATATTTTCGTTAAGGCTTAGATATAAGGAATTTTTCTCACCTACGAAGCCAGTGTTAACCACTTCCTTTGTAAACCACATCCATCTTATCACATGAAATTTTAAGACCATATCCACATTAATGGTGGTAGCCCATGCAAATAACAAATGGTTGGTGTTCACTGCATCGGTATCATCATGTGAAAATGTTTTTACCATATTAATACTGTACATACCTTTAAATCCATATACCTCCTCCTCTGTGGATAGCATCTACCCTCAGCATATAATTAAACACCTATGGTACTCCCTAACAAGTATTTCCAAATGATAACAAACCCCCACCAGGCTCCCACAGACAAAGCAGGACAGGCAGAGTATGGCACATGCAGGTAGGGTAGAGCAGGGCAGGGAAACCCATAAAGACCAGGTAATGACTGATCAGCATCACTCTGGGATGAACAGTACATACTGTACTACAGGGTCCCTAACCTTTTTTACCCGTAAGCCACGTTAAGATGTAAAAAGAGTTGGGAAGCAAAGCAAGTGCAAATGTTCCTGTATGGTAAAATACTGCGACTGGTCATTTGGTTGCCTCTAAGTGGATTGACAGCTACAAAGGGCTCTGTTTGGCAATACACCTAGTTTTATAAAAAAAAAAAAAAAAGAAATTAAAAAAACAGTGACATCCAAGGGGTTGGTGAGCAACATAAGGCTCATGAGCCACTAGTGGATCACTGCTGTACTAGGTAGAGTGGCAGTGCCAGTGGTGCTTCTACAAGTCTGTCTGAGTGTGAACATGTTAACAGTATTGGCACTTACAGTCTGAATGTCAAATGTGAACAATGTTGGCTCTTACAGATGTAAACAATACAGACTTTATACAGCCTGAATCTGAGGAGCCAGTTAACCTCAGTTCTGATACCTTTTAAAGCTTACACAAAGTTTAGCAATCACAGCATCCAAACTTCAATGGAGGGCCACACAAGAGGGGTTGGTGGGCTGCCAGTTGGACAGCACTGATATGTGAGCAATAAGGTAGCAAAGTAGACAGTGGAAAAGACCTGAAGATGTTTCATTTCACTGATATATGTACAACATATGAAAGAACTGACATGCAGATACACCCATGGATCTGTGAGGCATGTGAGCAACATTTGGTCTTCCAAAAGATTTTTATGGTGTCCTGTCTGTTCTGTTATGGTGCTCCACAGACTTCTTTTGTGTGGCAATCACTTTAATTTATTTGATATGGGGAAAATATTAACCCAGTACATGTAAAAAGTTAGACAGTTCTGTCCTAGGGAAAGTACAGCTGTGAGGTACAGTAGTAAAACTAGATTAATAAGAAAATGTACATGAATTTGCATTTTCCATGTTCACTGGGGTTGCACTGTGGTGTGTTAAAGGGTGTCTGTAAGATTAAAGTAAAAGGCTTCTATATTTGTTTCTTTTTAACAACCTTACATCCCATTATCTGAAGCTTGCATCAGCAGTGACTTTAATACTCTCAGGATTCAGATTAAGAAAATCCCCTATCTAGTCAGTTCCTGGAAAGATATATCTCTTGTCTTATTGATGCAGACATTCTTGCTTTCACTGACTGATCATCCTATTACTAGGATGTCCAAATTTGTTCATTCAAACACTGAGGCTGAAAGTCCATGAAACCTAAAGTCTTCTACAACTTGTTTTGAATGCTTTATTTTAGCTGCTAGTGCTTCAAAGATATCATTCTGGTCCACAGCTGTAGCGACTTTATAAATAAACTCCTCCAGTGATTCCAGACCTCGAAGCCCAAGGTTAACGCCACAGCCTGCAAGATAACAGAATACTCAGTGAAATGTACATTTTCCACAAGGGGCACGGTCTGTTTCTTTTCCTGCTATGTACGGTATGCCCCTTGAGAGAGAGAGATAGAGAGAGAGAGAGAGGCAAGCCCCTTGAATAGAGTTCTGTCTGCACTAGGCAAGAGTCGGTGAAGGCAGCTTAGTGCTTCAGCACTTGCTCATCAGTATATGACCCCTACTACATGTGCCCACGTACAATAATATATAGCAGGTATCATCAGCAGGTTTCATTTTCGTGTGACCTGTTTAAAAATGAACATCTTGGTGGTTGCAATGGATTACTGCACAGAGGCAAACTTAGAAGCATTTATCAAATATGGTGGTTTCTCTCTGATCCCCGGTTTATATAGCAGGCCCTTGGCCATGAGGTGGCACCTAGTCAGGACACAAACTTAACCTACGCACCCTCCCCTCTTATCTACTACTGCGCTGTTTAATCCAGGCAGGCGTAAGATAATAAATGATGGGGGTGGCAGGGGCAGGGTTGTTAGATTTTAGGGGGGCTGCTGTTAAGTTAGTCAGTTGACAATCAAACAGGCATTTTGATTTAAATTTGCATTCCAATATGGCATCTCCCAAAAAAAGTCTTGTGTTATATATACCATTTCTTCAGTTAGCAGAGAAATGCCCAACCTTCCCCTGATCCCACAAACCCTTGCATTGTATAATTCATATAATGTATTATTTTACGTGACACACTCAAATGTGTATTTACACAGACCAAAAACAAGCAGGGAAGGGAGGCTTCAATTCAGAAACAGCAAGCACTGGGTTCACTGGCGTTTCTCTGCTGAAATATGCAGGCAGAGAAATTTTATGTGGCAGATTTATTAAGGTTCTAATTGGAAACTCAAATTCAAATTAAAATTTTCAAGTTGGATTTTTGGTCAAAACTCACAAATTCGAGTTGGGAATAATCGAAACTTGAATTCTAATTAGAAATGTATCATACATTGTATCATACCCTGGGAACAATTCGAATTAGAATATTCGCGACCTAAAAGCTGCCAAGTTCATGTAGAAGTCAATGGCAGAGGTCCAGCGTGACCCATTGGAACATGTTAATAGCTTTCCTGACATTCAAGTTTTTTCCAGATTTCGAATTTGATTCGAGTGTTGGGTTGTAAATATTAGTTCGAGATTTAGCGACTCAATTTTTTTCTTAAATAATAATAATAATCAAGGTCATTCGAACTTTACAAACTCTAATATTTGACCTTTGCTAAATTTGCCCCTACATGTCATGCAATCCTAAGGGGGAAGACACACAGAGCTACAAGTAGCAGATACTTGTCACAGCTACAAAATGCCAGAATATACCCTGCCATAGACAATGCTGAGAATTGCCTTCGCTAAAACACATGTAAAGGCAGCAGTTAATTGTAGCTGCTACTAGTCTTCACCCTTAGAGAAACTTTCACACTATGATTTAATTTTAGCTAATAAGAAAGATGTTCTATAGCATGATCTGAATGTTAATAACTCTATATTTAAAAGAGAGCTAAAGAGACTTCAAAATGAATAAAGAAATGCATTCTGTGGCTAATATAGCCAGAAGGGGGAGCTCAAGCATCTTACTGTACATGCAGCTTTATTATAGGTTTTAATTAAATATCAGAGACAAATGCAAATAACACATGCATCTGGCATCAACTCTGCCAGCAGGAATTTAAAGGTCATAAACTAGAATTATGGGCAATAATGGAATACATTCCCCTCTGTTAAATACTTGCTTTTTAAGGTTTTACTGCAATCCTCTGAGCAACAGAACAAACACAATACAGATATTGTGTATAATTAATTTAAAATAATCATATTTAGAAAACCAATACCGTATGAACTGTGACTGACCTGTATCAAAGTTAAGGACACGAGCAGCTTCCCCTTCTAAAGTGACTGGTATATTTTCTCCTTCAATAAAAGCAGCAGTTACCCTTCTATGGGACAGCAGTATCTCAAAGAGTCTTCTGCTGCACTGCAGGTGTGGAAGGGTTAAGTCGCTGGCTCTTGGTTCTATGTCTGTTTTGTAGGCATTAAAAGACTCATGAAATATGTTCTTCATGATCTGAAAGCAGGAAACAACTGTCAAGATGTAATTTGCATTTTGTATACAAATATAGACTGTTACAGCTTTGTATAATTGGTGAGATGCCATTTATCACTCCAGTAGATGCATTTCCACTGCTCCAGAGTCAATGACAGTGACCTTTACTCCATTCCAAACAACAGGCATTGAGCATAGTGATGTTAGGCTTCTGGGTGGTTGCTAACCCTTACAAGCCTCATGCTATAGGTCAATAGATCTTTTTTTTATATCTAGAGATCCAGAGATAATTTGGAACTCAACAGTGAGTGTTGTTTAAACTGAGGAAGAAAGATTTAGATGATATAGTCAGATACTTTTGGCAATATGGTGTAAAGCTGTATGCATAAAGTACAATAATACAATAAAGTAAATATACCTTAGAATTAGATATACAGTAGTATAGATCTTGCGCAAAAATAAAATAAAACACTGGATGCGCAAAGTACAAAGGGATTCCGTCCCTAAAAGATTAAAACAATTGGTTTGATATGCGCTTCCGTTTATAGAATAAAGTACACCAACTTTTGTGTCCCCCAAATGTCTCAAAAGTTCCCTGTATTCTACAGGAATCCGGAGCCAAAAGATTTGTCCCGATATTGCGTTCACAACTGGCGATCGCTTCTTGTCTTTAAAATAAAAGAAAAGACAAAACGCAACAATGTGAAATATCGTAAGAGCCGGTATCAGGGGCCTGCTTAGTTAGTACTCACAGGATTTCCCAGACACGGCTACAGATAGAAACCGATCCGCAGTGTGGCAAGGCTCAACCCGTCCCTCCAAGCGGTGTTGCTGCTCTCTTCACGGTATGTTGCGCTCACTATCTTTGCGATCTCGCTCCTGGACGCACTAGTTGCCTCGTGTCCCACAGTCTCGGCGTCTTCTCATCCACTTCCTAGTTCAACCAGGGTCAGATCCTGTACAAGCAACAAGAGGGAAACTCTTTTGAAGTGTAAGTAACTACTATGTTTATGAATAAAAGACATTCAAATATTTGAGTTTCCCTCTTGTTGCTTGTACAATTCCCCAGTACAAGGCATCTCTTATCCGCTAACTTATCCCGTGAGGATCTGACCCTGGTTGAACTAGGAAGTGGATGAGAAGACGCCGAGACTGTGGGACACGAGGCAACTAGTGCGTCCAGGAGCGAGATCGCAAAGATAGTGAGCGCAACATACCGTGAAGAGAGCAGCAACACCGCTTGGAGGGACGGGTTGAGCCTTGCCACACTGCGGATCGGTTTCTATCTGTAGCCGTGTCTGGGAAATCCTGTGAGTACTAACTAAGCAGGCCCCTGATACCGGCTCTTACGATATTTCACATTGTTGCGTTTTGTCTTTTCTTTTATTTTAAAGACAAGAAGCGATCGCCAGTTGTGAACGCAATATCGGGACAAATCTTTTGGCTCCGGATTCCTGTAGAATACAGGGAACTTTTGAGACATTTGGGGGACACAAAAGTTGGTGTACTTTATTCTATAAACGGAAGCGCATATCAAACCAATTGTTTTATACCTTAGAATTAGGTTTGCCACCTTTTGTGGATGAGCAGGTGAGGTCAGGGGCTGGGCGGTTATGTTTTGGGGTGATACTAGGACATGGTGATAGATGAGTGGCTGTTTTTGACACCACCCACTTCTCCTTTAAAATACTTCAATAATGAAATATGAATGAAGTGCCGCCAGTTCTACCACAATACCTTTCAAGAACTAAGCATGATGTAGCTTCACTCTCCTGTTCCCATTGATTAACTCAAGAAATAACAAACGCCCCCTATTTTTAGTGATTGAAACAATATGCAAAAATATGTTCAGTGCAAGCCACATTCATTGCACTCATGTTGAACAAGTATATTGCCTTTTTAAAGGGAAGGATAAATCTTTTATTCACAATTCCCTTATTAATCTCTGAATACTGATTTAAAGTACAGGTATGGGACCTGTTATCCAGAATGCTCGGAACCCGAGTTTTCCGGATAAGGGACCTTTCCGTAATTTGGATCTTCATACCTTAATTCTATTGGAAAATTATATAAACATCCATTTACCACATTTATATTTTTACACTGAACTGTTCCTTTTGTGAGGAGATGCCAGTGCAACGCTTAAGAGTGTTTTTGCATTGGCTGGTGCAATTGTCTTCTAACATGAGCAACCACCCAAGGAAAAACAGTTCAATCACTGAAAGGAGCAAAACATTTTAGCACCCCTAGTGAAATTGACTTGACATGTCCTTTAAGACCCATGCATAATGAAATGGAAAACCTTCTAATGTAGAGACAGATGGATTTATATCAGTACACAGCACAAAAACTTTCACTGATTTTATGTCCCTGTACTACAAAGTGCTTCCTAAATGTTTATACAGAATTAATTAAAATTGAATCTTCAACAAAACCATGTAGTAAATCAGATGATCAAAGACCTACAATATCCTGCATTGTACTTGTGAAAATACCCAGAAAGAAAATGTGTTAAATTAAAAAATAGGCTGTTCCTTTCCAGGTTAACCTGGTAACCAAATGAACAAGCAGGTTAGTGACTGAACTGAATAGATGTAATTTAATCGGATGACTCACTGCTAATTGCAAGTGCAGTAATGATGCTGAGGATATTAATTACACTAACAAGAAGTGGAAAATGACCTTTAAATGCAGCATGGCTTACATTTTCTTTGGCGTGGTTACTATAGAGTGCTGTACTTCAATGAATGAACACCTTCTTTCTTTCCTCTCTACACTGAGAAAAAAAGGAATTGTTCTGTAGGTATAAAATTAGTGATTCTGGAACTGACCTGTATTTACTTACAATGGTACGGCTTATAAAGCAAAAACAAAAAAATTTTACTCCCATTTTGTTTTTGCTTCAATGCAGTAGCCCATTGCAGGAAGTTACCAATAAACTTTGAGGCAGTTAGAAAAATGCAAGGGGATTTAATGACTGGTATAATAAGGATATTATTCTAGCCTACAGAATGTTTGGAAATGATTAACAGACTTTTGCTTCTATGCTTGTTGCCTTCTCTAATTTATGTATATATTTAATGTGTGGAGTTTGGTCCAATATTGAATTTTTTATTAGATCCCAATAGCAGAGACCTGCAAATTACAAGTGACAAGAAAGGTAATGGTATAGCAGGCACATAAATACAAGACTAAGGACAAGTATTATGCAAATACGTAGCTGCAAATATCGAAGCGGTACCTGCACTGGTTCCAGGTACTACCTTGCAACTAAGTATCAGACAAGGAATTAGCTGACAATAAAACACAGAGAAACCAGCAGCCTGCAAGCTTCTAGAGACAATGGAAAGACAGAAGGAATGGCTGAACTACACAACAGTACAGTTTTAGGAGCCACACAATTCAGAAGTCAGACAGGCCAGGTCTTACACGGCATGACAAACAACCTAAAAACTGTATCAATGGATTACTCACAAAAACAGGGTCAGACAAGCCAATAATAAAAACTAAAAGGCCCATTTATTGAAGTTTACAATTAAGTGGTATTAGAGCATTTTGAAACCACAATTAAACTCTTTCTCTAAAACCACAAATGCCATGAGAGTTATTAAAAGTTAGTAAAAAGTTAGTAAAAAAAGTTGAACAATGCGCTAACAATACAAAAACCACTAAAATACAGATTTCCAGATAATTACTAGAGAAAAAAAATTCAAAAGCCATCAAAACTTTGAAAGGCAACCTGTTTGCTCAGGCAAGGAACTGCATTCACAGGGGTCCTATACATAGTCTCTGGCGACACCTGATTGGTGCAGACACAACATGAAGTTAACCCTTGTCCTTGCTGGATCAAGTAGCAAGTCTAACAAATTCTGAAATTTCTTATTCTTTTTAGGCCCTTATTTTAGTAGGGTGAGAGCAGCAATTATTTATTTAATAATTTAATAGTTATTTAATTTATCCTGCAGATTGTATAGCCCAGACCAGTTTTTTCTCTATGTTAGACATTGAAGTCTGCAGTGTCATGGGTACAGACCTACAAGACAGTTTGAGATCAATTAACACTTTTGCTGCCATGAGGTGGAATCCACCAAATGCCAAATTCAAGTGCAAATATAGAGGAAAGTATATGAAATTTAGCATATAAAATTCTGACTGGAGGCAAGGGTGTATTTACAATATACGCACTCAAAGGCCTGCCAGTGCTGGGTTTGCTATTAAATCTGGCAGCAGAAGTTGAAGGTAGGGGGGCTCTTGCATGGCGCGTGGTGGAAGTGATGTCACACCGATGTGTGTTGCATCATGATGTCACTGGGGGAGCTTGTAGGTCCAGTGCCTAGAGAAGCACTGGACCTGAAAACTCTCCTGAATGGAGGCCAGTATGACCATCCATCTATTGGATTAGGAAAATATCCACGGCACACAGGCTGCTGTGGATATTTTCCTAATTGAATGAATTGTGAGGTGGCCGAACCTCTACCATTGAGCACCAGACATCGCATCTTACACTGGGTGTGAGAGAGCCAGCTTTTGTTTTACATCCATCTATTGGTTCATACTATATAAACATTATTATTCAGTTTGTGTTACCTTATTTCCATTGCCAGGGCTACCATTTTATGTGCATGTAGCAAAGCAGAAATATTTATCTGTAATGGCTTTTAATCTACAAGCAAAGGCAATGTTTTCCTGAATTATTTAATACTGTGGTTTATTTCAAGTACTAAATGCAACCCAAGATTTCAAGCTTGCATTTCTATAATTGCTTTGTCGAGATATTACGCACTTTTAACCGTTTGCCTGCCATAGAGTGTAAATGCTACAGTGGTTGCTGTGAGTGTCCTGACTGCCAGTGTTGAAGGATTTACACTTCCTGGTTACTATGCAGCATAAATCAAAGAGCCCTGGTAGGCAAGGGGTATAAAAGCATTTCAAGAGTCCTTGAAGAACTGCAGTGCCAATCATACCATTCATCACTGACATCAAAGTGTAATCCTGTTATAGCTAAAACCTGTTAGTCCTCCTAGTATGATTTAGTTTAGTTTTGTGATTTATTATTTAGAAGTCTGGTTTATGAAAATGCACCCTTAACAAAATATCATATAATAGTAGTATAATAGGGCTGTCGAGGTTAAAACTGCCTGTCCAGATTTTCAATGTAGGAAATCCAGACAGGTCTCGAAGTAGGGTTGCCACCAGAAGGAAATCCTAGCCAAGGGTCAGAATTACAAATTTACCAGTACAGGTATGGGACCTGTTATCCAGAATGCTCGGGACCTGGGGTTTTCCGGATAACGGATTTTTCCTTAATTTGGGTCTTCATGTCTTAAGTCTACTAGAAATTCATGTAAAAATTAAATAAACCCAATAGGCTGGTTTGCTTCCAATAAGGATTAATTATATCTTAGTTGGGATCAAGTACAAGCTACTGTTTTATTATTACAGAGAAAAAGGAAATAATTTTTAAATATTTGGATTATCTGGATAAAATGGAGTCTATGGGAGCCATTCCGTAATTCGGAGCTTTCTGGATATCGGGTTTCCGGATAAGGGATCCTATACCTCTAACGCATTTGCTAGCAAATTCATAACTGTCTGTCATTCTGACCCACCACCAATCCTTTCGAAATCCCTGCTTCTAGCTGGAGCTTATTGCCCATACTCCAAAAATGCCAATTGAACCCCAGTCAGCCCACGTACATCACTGCTCTCTCCCTGCACCATTGTCCTACCCACTTCATGTCATCGATCCGCTCCATTGGGGTGCCAAGGTGTCAATGAGTTAAGCAGTGATCTGCCAATTACCATTTGCTTCATCACAGCCCTGATGTCACTGACCTGCCCATGGCCCATTGGCTCCCCCCATTCAGAGTTCACTGAATCAAAAGGTGGCAACCAGAAGTCAAATATCTCAGTTTCTTCAATTGTAAAATGTTCATGGGGGGGTTATCTGACATTCCCAAGACAATGGGCTTTTTCTTTCTTCTTTTTCTTTTAAGAATGTCTTTGCGTCCACTGGCATAGTTAGTGATAGTTAGTTCTTGTTAGTTTCTATTTTATTTTACATATTACTTCATTGTAAATTATACATTCTGTATAATATGTCATTGTATTAATCTTCTTATTCTGCATACTATTGTTATCATATTGATTTTACTGCTTTATTGTGAAAACCAAATAAAATATTTCAGACCAAAAGGTATCCTCCTGTCACAGATTTATCAAGCTTGATTGGAATGTTCCACATTTAGGGGCCCATTTACTTAGCTCGAGTGAAGGAATAGAAGAAAAAAAACTTTGAATTTCGAATGTTTTTTTTGGCTACTTCGACCATCGAATGGGCTACTTCGACCTTAGACTACGACTTCGAATCGAACGATTCAAACTAAAAATTATTCGACTATTCGACCATTCTTTAAAAAAAACGTTGACTACCTACTTCGCCACCTAAAACCTACCGAGCATCAATGTTAGCCTATGGGGAAGGTCCCCATAGGCTTTGCAATCTTTTTTGGGTCAAAGAAAATCTAACAATTCGAAGGATTTAATCGTACAATTGAACGAATTGCAGTAAATCCTTCTACTTCGATATTCGAAGTCGAAGGATTTAAATTCGGCAGTCGAATATCGAGGGTTAATTAACCCTCGATATTCGACCATAAGTAAATTTGCCCCTTACTGTATGTGCTTCTTTTATATTTTCTCTCTCCTTTCTTTCTTTTTCTTCTTATATGTATATATATATATATATATATATATATATATATATATATATATATATATATATATATATATATAAAAAGTATATATAATATTACTTGTTTGTAATCTCCTGACGAAAATCCCTGTGGGGGATTGAAATGTCGAGTGTAATAAACACATTTTGCCTGCAATGAATGATGAGTGTCGCTCTTCTTGAAAATATCTACTACTTTTTGGCTGGCACCCAGGTCGCTACAGAGTTAACGAAGTGCACCTTTGGACTTGGTATATATATATATATATATATATATATATATATATATATATATATATATATATATATATATATATATATATATATATATATATATATACATATATACATATATATATGTATGTATGTGTATATATATATATATATATATATATATATATATATATATATATATATATATATATACACACATACATATATCCTCAGATGTTAGCCTTTGTGGCTTGTTCATTTATCATGATCTCAAATCTTTTTTTAGAATTTTGAGGTTATTCTAGAAAAGATACTAGCATTGTATCCTCACATTGCACAAGTTCAGTACACTAAGGACTAGTACAGTGATGACGAAAAGGTTGCAGAAGTTTGTTAACCCATAGCAACCAATCAACAATTACTATTATTTTAAATAATGAAAACAAATGTGATTAGTAAGAGGTACAAGATGAGGGAAATGCCCCAGTTACTACATAGACTATAAAATGAAATATTTCACAGGAGTATTGCAATTTGCAACATGGTGGTCAGGAGAGATCTCCAAGAGAAAAATGTCTTACCTCTGTTTAGTTTCTAGGCAACAATCTGCAAAGCTATACTACTAGGTGTGTAAAATTCATTCTGTATTACAAACTGTTCATAAAGGTTTAAAATGCACCTCTACACTTCTCTAGGAGCATTCTCTAGGATGCATTTTAAACTTTACATTTATGATTTAGCAACATCTAAAAGATCCTTTGCTTCACTTTACTTGTAGCTATAAATTAATTTGTTATAAAAATATGCTTTTCTGCTTGTTCTAAAAACGAGGGCTAGACTGAGATGGTTGCTGCATGCATATTTTGCCATGTGTGACATTATTCTAAATATGCCCACTTCAATAAGTCTGCATATTAAAAAGTCAGCATTATAGGAACAGAAAAAACTATAAATGTAAACACCACTATAGTTTATATAAATACAGTAAGTTGCTGGGTTTCCATGGGGGAAGCCATTCAAGTACAGGATACACAGTAGATAACAGATACACTCTGCAGAATTCCATTGTATACTATATAGCTTATCTGCTCTGTATCCTGTGCCTTTTCTCCTTTTACAGCTTTGAATGGCGGCCCCCATGGCTACACAAAAGCTTGTTTATATAAACTATAGTAGAGTTTCTGAAGCAAACACCCCGGTTGTAACAGTGCAGGACAACAGTAGGTATGGGACCTGTTATCCAGAATGCTCAGGACCTGGGGTTTTCCGGATAACGGATCTTTACGTAATTTGGGTCTTCATGCCTTAAGTCTACTAGATATTCATTTAAACATTAAATAAACCCAATAGGCTGGATTTGCTTCCAGTAAGGATTAATTATATCTTAGTTGGGATCAAGTACAAACTACTATTTTATTATTACAGAGAAAAAAGAAATCATTTTTAAAAATGTGGATTATTTGGATAAAATGAAGTCTATGGGAGACAGCCATTTCATAATTCAGAGTTTTCTGGATATCGGGTTTCCGGATAAGGGATCCTATACCTGTACATGATATTGCTATTCCTTTAAAACACTTTCAGTTTTTGGTTACTGTTCCTTTAAGTCCTTTTTTTTTGCATTCATCCACGTCTAAAGCTGTTTTTTTATAGAAACAGGGTGTTAAATGCCAGGAACGTACATGACATCAGATTAGTGCTCTACTAATTGATACATCTCTGTTCAGAACACAATCCAGACTGACATATTCAGAGAGAAGAACAGTAATCTATGTAACAACAGACTGATGCAGTACTGCAAGGTCTTAGCATAAACATCCATATACAGTCTTTACAATATTTCCAAATCCACTGAGCCGTCTGACCTCTTTCTTTCCCTTATCTTCCAACAATACATGGCACAAATTGGCCACCTTCCTCTCTGCATCATCCATACACCACCCTTTCAGTATGTAACAAAGTATCCTTTTATAAAAAAGTGTTTAATTTTAACCATTTTTAACTATTTGCCTTGTTCTTCTGCCTCAATTACCTATTGTTTTTAAAGCTATAATTGTATGATTATAGCTCCTTTTATTAATTATTTTTATGCAACCCCAATCCTTATCATATTCCCGTCTCTTTATTTATTTAATATTTCATGATAGAAAGCAGAGCTGGGTGCCTGTTAAAAAAACTGCTTTAGAAACATTGGTAATTACAAAGACATCTTGTTTTTACACAATGCCCCTTGACCTGCTCTCTAAGGGGCAAATTCACTAAGGCGCGAAGCGCCGAACGCTAGCGTTATTTCGCTAGCGTTTGGCATTTTCGCTACTGCGCAAATTCACTAACGAACGCTGGTGTAGTTTCGCTAGTGTTACTTCGCAACCTTACGGCAGGCGAATTTTCGCTAGCGACGAAACTACGCAAATTCACTAACTTGCGCAGTGTACTGAATGCTACCTTTTACGCTAGACTTCCTTCGCCACCTCAGACCTGGCGAAGCGCAATAGAGTAGATAGGGATTGTTTCAAAAAAAGTCAAAGTTTTTTCTAAGTCCCAAAAAACGCTGGCGTGTTTTCTACATGATGGCTGATAGGCTGAAAAAGATCGAATTTTTTTTTGGGGCTCCCCTTCCTCCCCCCTACATTTCCTGACTCATGGCAACTTACCTAGACAGTGGGCACATGTGTAGGGCAAAATAAAATTTTTATTTGCTGATTTGAAGGTTTTCTAGGCATTTGTAGTGCAGATACGTGTTCCTCCATTGAAATTTGAATTTCGCGCCATATGCAAATTAGCCTTCGCTAGCGCAACTTCGCTTTATATAGCGAATCAACGCTAGCGCAACTTCGCAAACTTACGCTACCCCTGTGCACAACTTCGGATTTTAGTGAATTTGCGGAGCGCTGGCGAAAATTCGCCTGGCGAAGTGCGGTGAAGAGCGGCGAAGTTGCGCCTGGCGCACTTCAATTTTTAGTGAATTTGCCCCTAAGTCTTCATTGTACATGGTCCGTATATTAGTTTTATTACTGACAACATAAAACCCTGGTCGGATTTATTTTTAGCTACATGCTTACTGGTAGTTGTCCTCCCAATCTGTTTAACAGAAGGGTAAGTTATACCAAGTTATTTAAACAAAAACAAAATGCCTTCCAAAAGAACTTCATGAATGTGAATACAAGATCAGAATTGTGGGTTGGTTTTCCAAAGACTGAGCAACAACCAAATATGATGATTAATAACCTTTCATAGTAAGGACACTTGAAGTCATCAAGAAGTCAATGACCAAGAAAAGGCACAAGCTCTTGGATCAATTTCAAGGTGGCTTCTATTATTCTTTTCTCTATTATACTCACTATTTTACAAAAGGGGGTGCATTATTTTGTTATAATACACTGTCATGTCACAAAGTCAGTACTAAGCACTAATTATAACAAGCATTTTAAAAAAACATTCATGCCATCTGAATAATACATAATGTAGTCAAACAAACCCAGTTCATGAATGCTTAGTTATGATTAAGATTTAATAGCAAAAGATAATATATTTTCAAAGACATATGCACAAGTCTAGAAGCATTACAGCTGTTACACTATGTTGTCTATTTCTCCCCACAACTTTATTTCACAATGCAAGTTTGGTTTAAATGATTTTCATTTATGTGCAGGCAGACAAAGATTACATTGTGGTCTTCTGTTTAATGGTATTATTAGTATGGGGAGACAAGCCAAATTAACAAAGCAAGCAATAACAAGTCAAGAGAAATTAACATACATGCACAACAAATTCAGATTTTAGCTTGGACTTCAGAGGCATAGATTTTTGTTTTAAGTTTAATTTTTAGTACGGAACTGAATAACTATTTGCCCTAATATGTCTGTGAGTAGGTAGATGAAGACTACTAAATTTCATGCTTACAAT
This sequence comes from Xenopus laevis, assembly GCF_017654675.1. Taxonomy (NCBI): domain Eukaryota; kingdom Metazoa; phylum Chordata; class Amphibia; order Anura; family Pipidae; genus Xenopus; species Xenopus laevis. The sequence goes on along the minus strand of NC_054378.1, from coordinate 35,654,580 downwards.
AGTCAAATATGCAGTAAAATGTACTTTTGCCAACAACTGCTTTTGGAGGCCAATTTTGAGATTACTGCCAAAAATTCTGGGAAGTCTGGTCCATGTTAACATAAAATGTAATCACCCAGTGCCACCTTTTTAACATAGGTATGAGACATACACTAATTTATAAGTGAGAGAAAATGCTTCTCCCTTTTAAACCACCAGCCATTTGGTCATTGATGTGCTATTTGGTTGGATAGCTAATATAAGCTCATATATATGGCTTCCCTAAGAGCTAATTAACATTATAGATGTTGCTATGATTTTAATTTGACTAAGTCACAAATGAGAGTTATTATATATAAACTGTGAGTATCAATATTAGGTGGTAGAATGACGCAGAATGCAGGAAAAATCAAAGAGGAAGAGCAACAGCAATCAAGTTATTCTAGGTCAAGGAAAGCACCATAAAAGTGTTTGTCAGAGGTTCAATAAACACAGTAATCAAATATTTTTCTGGGTGATAAGTCCGGAGTCGAACCAGGTCCCCTTGAGATATTGATGATAACGACAAAAAAATACATCAGTCTACTGAACTGAAAGATTAGCTGAAGCAACACTATTTACAGTATATAATGGATATAAAGGCACAGGCACAACATTTTCCAAACAATACACATGGTGGTTTGGAAAATTTCCAAATTATACACACTTCATATGCAAATCTTGTCTGTTGAAAAATTATATGTAGATTAAACAGTGAATATTGGCTATTGAACATCCATTTACATTGTAACTGGAAAACATATGTATTGACAGAAGCTACTGATCATTATCCAAGGCATTACGGTACTTACTGAGGAATTTGGTGTGTTTCGTAGAAATCTAACAACTTTGGCATCGGAAGATGGGCAGGCCAGAGCCAAGTATCGATTCCGGAATGTCCCATATATTTTCAAGTGAAAGCCAGGCTTCATTCCTAACTGGTGACTGGTGGCTTCTGTTCCAGCATTATTGACATCGATCCCATAAGTAGAAAGGTCAAAGTATAAATTGTGTGCCCTTATTTCTGGGGTTGGTACCTGGAATGTTTAACAAAGTAACATAGTTAGTTAGGTTGAGAAAAAACACATGTCCATCAAGATCAAATTTTTTACTCTATTTTAACCTGCCTAACTGCCAGTTGATCCAGAGGAAGGCAAAAAACCCCATTTGAAGCCTCTCCAATTTGCCTCACAAAAAATTCCTTCCAGATTCCAACATCAGACTTGTTCCTGGATCAACTTGTAGTATGAGCAATTTTGCATAATCCTGTATTCCCAACCTTGCTAAAATGTAATATTTTAAACAAACAAACAAAAAAGAGTGTATATGATTCAATACATACAAATTATTTCTGGTCATGGTCATGAATTATTTCTATTGAAATGGCATACAAATACAGACAATAAAATCTGAACATTTAAGGGCCAATAATAGCACTATGAAATTTAAATTACCCAAATGTTTTTCCACATAATGTTCACACAAAGGGGAACTGTTGCAATTAGAAAAAATCACTAAACTGTTAATGTTTAATAGATCTGTTCAACAAATAGTTCTTTTTTATTATTATTTACAGACATTTATAGCTTTAATTATCTTTTTTCTAGTTCCTTAACCCAAGATATTATTCTGGCTGTAACCAAACATTCATGCTGTGAGTCACCTGGTCGGCTGATTTCAGAATGAGCAGCAGTGTACAGTTGATCAATGCTGTAATTGAGTATTTTACAGTTAGAAATAAAAAGTCAGGTTTTGGAAGCATACTAATAAACTATTTATATCTAAAAAAAAAAAAAAAAACTACAAAAGGGAGAGCAGCTTCTTTTTAATTTACATCAACCTGTAGATGTCCAGTACAGTAACTAATAAAGGGACCAAATTGATGGTTTTCATTTTTATATTTTGGGTTGCCATCTGTCCCGTTTTCACCCGGACAGCCCCGTTTTAGGAAGGGCTGTTCAGGTGAAAACTGCCTTTCTGGATTTCTAAATCAGCCACATCCCAATCCTGCCCCTGATGTCATTAGCCCCATCCACGGTGCCGATCCCACCTCCTACATCACCCACCCCACCCCTTGATGTCACCCTCCCCTGAAAAGAGTTGGGCAAAAAGGTGGCAACCCCATGTACAGTACTGCAGAAAATCAACCATGTTACAGGTTCCTGTAGAGTGTAGATCATCCAAGGAATCCAAACGTTTTAAAAAGTTTTCTGTAAGTCATTTTTCAAGCTAGTCAACTTTTCAAGAACCAAGACATTTTCTAATTTTACTTTAATCAAGTGAAAGTGTAGATTAGGAGATTTACAGGGAGTAGCTTTAACCTGTTTTGAGACTGAGAAGAAATACGTTATTAATTTTCTGAGGTATTTGTTGCCTCCTGATATTCTCTTATGTATAGTATTAGTTCTTCCACAAGGTCTTTTCTTATCGTTAGACCAGTAACATTCGTTATTTATGTGAAGATGCAGATCCAGAACCAAGTAGCTTTGGGACATTCCCGCCATATGTGCATTAAAATTCCCTGTTGGCCACAGTTCCTAAAACATAAAGGAGAACATGAGGGATACCAATTCGCCAATCTAGTTGGTACTAAGAACCATTGATGTAAGACTTTTTGGGATGTTTCTTGAATAGCTACATTAATTGAGCAATGTACAGTGTCTTTAATCATGTCAGACCATTGGTCTTCCTCCATGCATATGCGTAAATCTTTCTCCAAAGCTGAATAAATATTAGTTCTTTTTGGGAAGTCAAATGAGTTAAGCAGTGATCAAAATTCAGTGGATTGTAGAAGGAAAGAAATGGAAGAAACTCTAGTAGGGCCAGGCACATCATTTTTGCCTGTAGAGATCTAGTTTTCAAAATTCTGATTTGTGTAGTTTTAGAGGTGTTTTTCAATTTCAACTAAACTCACATTTCCATAAAGAATGCAAAAAAACACTTGGAACAAATCCAAATAAGAAACTGAAAACTTTGAAATCCTCATTTCTGTTACAATTCCCATGAAATCACAAAACTCAAAATGAAAAAAAAAAACCTCTAAAAGCTCAAACAAAATAAATAATTTTACATTTGGCAAAGGACTGCTCTGATTGACTTCTACATGACCTTGCCAGCTTTTATATGACAAAGGTTTATACTTGTATCTGAGTTTTTCGTGGTTTTTTCACTTAAGAATTTATCATAGTTTAGAATAATTCTTGTAATACAGGTACATGGTTTTTCTGCTAAAATGTTCAATTTGGGGAAAATGAAAAAATTATGAATGTTAATAAATTAGCCCCTAACTGTTCAAAAGGAGGATCTCCCCCCCCCCTTCTTTGTTGACAAAACATCTACTTAAGTGTGGTGATGAGTATTTGTTATTCAATGTTTTGCTTTAATTGTTGAGGCAATTTGCAATGTAATTCAACTTCATGCCACATCATACACCATCACATTAAAAGTGGTCAAACACTGTTCAACCCAGAGTTAATCCAATTAGTTGTTAGTTCACCCTGCACTTCCCTGTGCATCTAAACAAATCTGGATTTAATACTTCCCCTGTGGTGGGTCTGTCAGCTTTTATCTTCCACTGAGTGCAGCATATTTTCTCCAAAGTCAAGGGTTTATTTTTCTTGTAACTACTTGCCATATACTTTATGGCATATGATATTCATTAGTTGCTGTGTTGAATGGATGCAGCATGCTTATTATGAATACATAACTAATGTCCATCTAGTGTGGCGTGTTCTTTTGCTATATAAACAAAAGGATATTTCAGTACAGCAGCTTTATTGTTAGTATATAGACATCATCATTACATGCTGCAGCATGTTTGTTATTTGAAAAATTCTGCATACATTTCTGTTTTCATAATTATTGCCCATAAATAATTATATTTCTTTTGTAATGGCATGTTCATTTAATGTACCACAAGTTGTACAATATATGGATATAAGGATATAAGAAGGCACCAAGGGGTTCAATGACTTTATATAAATAGCAGGGCCAAAGGATGGGTGCTTTTATACTGGTTAGGAAACTCTGAGGATACTTCTAATATAACTTCTAATATACATAGTTTCTTTAAGTAGGTGTGCATTATTTGTCAGAATGTTTACACTTGTTTCAATGACTCATGAAATACAAGAGTACTGTTTATAGTGATATTTTAAAAATGTCTTAGATTTACTTGTATTACCTAGGGCAGTGATCCCCAACCAGTGGCTCATGAGCAACTTGTTGCTTACCAATAGGGATGTAGCGAACGTCGGAAAAAAAGTTCGCGAACATATTCGCGAACTTGCGCAAAAATGCGAGCGGTTCGCGAACCCCATAGACTTCAATGGGAAGGCGAACTTTAACATCTAAAAAAAAAATTTCTGGCCAGAAAAATGATTTTAAAGTTGTTTAAAGGGTGCAACGACCTGGACAGTGGCATGCCAGAGGGGGATCAAGGGCAAAAATGTATCTGAAAAATCTGCCTGTGTGTGCTTGGAAGAGATAGTGTAGGGGGAGAGCTGTTAGTGATTTCAGGGACAGATGATAGTAAGTTTGCTGGCTAGTAATCTGCTTGATACTGCTCTGTATTGGAGGGACAGAAGTCTGCAGGGATTTGAGGGACATTTTAGCTTAGGTAGCTTTGCTGGCTAGTAATCTACTGTTCTCTTTAAACAACTGCCATACGTTGACCTTGTAGGCATTGTTTGCCCAGTTTTTTTGGACGCAGCCACTGAAGCACAGTTGCCAGAAAAAATATGCCATATAAATGCTGAAAATAGTAATTTTTCGCCATACGTTGACCTTGTAGACATTGTTTGCCCAGTTTTTTTGGTTGCAGCCACTGAAGCACAGTTGCCAGAAAAAATATGCCATATAAATGCTGAAAATAGTAATTTTTTGCCATACGTTGACCTTGTAGGCATTGTTTGCCCAGTTTTTTTGGTCGCAGCCACTGAAGCATAGGGATGTAGCGAACGTCGGAAAAAAAGTTCGCGAACATATTCGCGAACTTGCGCAAAAACGCGAGCGGTTCGCGAACGGTTCGCGAACCCCATAGACTTCAATGGGAAGGCGAACTTTAACATCTAGAAAAGACATTTCTGGCCAGAAAAATGATTTTAAAGTTGTTTAAAGGGTGCAACGACCTGGACAGTGGCATGCCAGAGGGGGATCAAGGGCAAAAATGTATCTGAAAAATCTGCCTGTGTGTGCTTGGAAGAGATAGTGTAGGGGGAGAGCTGTTAGTGATTTCAGGGACAGATGATAGTAAGTTTGCTGGCTAGTAATCTGCTTGATACTGCTCTGTATTGGAGGGACAGAAGTCTGCAGGGATTTGAGGGACATTTTAGCTTAGGTAGCTTTGCTGGCTAGTAATCTGCTGTTCTCTTTAAACAACTGCCATACGTTGACCTTGTAGGCATTGTTTGCCCAGTTTTTTTGGACGCAGCCACTGAAGCACAGTTGCCAGAAAAAATATGCCATATAAATGCTGAAAATAGTCATTTTTCGCCATACGTTGACCTTGTAGACATTGTTTGCCCAGTTTTTTTGGACGCAGCCACTGAAGCACAGTTGCCAGAAAAATTATGCCATATAAATGCTGAAAATATAAATTTTTTTGGTTGCAGCCACTGAAGCACAGAGGCCAGAAAAATTATGCCATATAAATGCAGAAAATATGCATTTTTTTGGTCGCAGCCACTGAAGCACAGTTGACAGAAAAATTATGCCATATAAATGCTGAAAATATAAACTTTTTTGGTTGCAGCCACTGAAGCACAGAGGCCAGAAAAATTATGCCATATAAATGCAGAAAACATGCATTTTTTTGGTCGCAGCCACTGAAGCACAGTTGACAGAAAAATTATGCCATATAAATGCTGAAAATATAAATTTTTTTGGTTGCAGCCACTGAAGCACAGAGGCCAGAAAAATTATGCCATATAAATGCAGAAAATATGCATTTTTTTGGTCGCAGCCACTGAAGCACAGTTGCCAGAAAAAATATGCCATATAAATGCTGAAAATAGTCATTTTTTGCCATATACGTTGAGTCAACGTATGGCAAAAAATGACTATTTTCAGCATTTATATGGCATATTTTTTCTGGCCTCTGTGCTTCAGTGGCTGCGGCCAAAAAAACTGGGCAAACAATGCCTACAAGGTCAACGTATACACTACTACAGCGGTGGATACGGATTACGTAAAATATATTATGGCTGCTTGAAAAAAGTCACTCCGGTGTTTTTTCTGGAGACGGTAATATTATGGATATTTAGACAGAATGTGAACAAGGTCACACAGCTAGGTGGCGGGTTGAAGAAAACACTGTGCAAATAATGCCTACAAGGTCAACGTATACACTACTACAGCGGTGGATACGGATTACGTAAAATATATTATGGCTGCTTGAAAAAAGTCACTCCGGTGTTTTTTCTGGAGACGGTAATATTATGGATATTTAGACAGAATGTGAACAAGGTCACACAGCTAGATGGCGGGTTGAAGAAAACACTGTGCAAATAATGCCTACAGGGCAAATAATGCCTAAAAGGTCAACTTATACACTACTACAGCGGTAGTAAAATAAAAAAAAGTAAAATAAAAAAAAAATGAATATTAAAAAAAAAAATTAAAGTTGGTGCTGCTGAACTACTAGGAGCAGCAGATTAGCACACCAGTCCCACTCCCCAACACTGCTAGACTAATAGCACTGGGCTCTTATAGTAGTAGTAGTAGTAGTAGTAGTAAAACAACAAAAAAATAAATAAAAGCAGTCCTTACAAGGACTACTGTTATTGCAGCAGTCAGCAGATGAGATCAGAAGCAGGACAGCTGCCCACTGCAGCTACATACAGAGCACTGCAGTAGAAGGTAGATTACTAGCCAGCAAAGCTACCTAAGCTTAAATGTCCCTCAAACCCCTGCAGACTTCTGTCCCTCCAATAACAGAGCAGTATCAAAACGATTACTAGCCAGCAAACTTTCAACTGTCCCTGAAATCACTAACAGGCAGCAGCTCTCTCCCTACACTATCTCTTCAGCACACACAGGCAGAGTGAAAAAACGCTGCAGGGCTTCGGTTTTTATAGGGAAGGGGAGTGGTCCAGGGGAGAGCTTCCTGATTGGCTGCCATGTACCTGCTGGTCTGGGGTGAGAGGGCAAAAAAAAGCGCCAACAATGGCGAACCCAAAATGGCGAACGTCGCGCGACGTTCGCGAACTTCCGGCGAGCGCGAACACCCGATGTTCGCGCGAACAAGTTCGCCGGCGAACAGTTCGCGACATCTCTACTGAAGCACAGTTGCCAGAAAAAATATGCCATATAAATGCTGAAAATAGTCATTTTTTGCCATATACGTTGAGTCGACGTATGGCAAAAAATGACTATTTTCAGCATTTATATGGCATATTTTTTCTGGCCTCTGTGCTTCAGTGGCTGCGGCCAAAAAAACTGGGCAAACAATGCCTACAAGGTCAACGTATACACTACTACAGCGGTGGATACGGATTACGTAAAATATATGAATGCTGCTTGAAAAAAAGTAACTCAAGTGGTTTTTCTAGAGACGATAATATTATCAATATTTAGACAAAATGTGAACAAGGTCACACAGCTAGATGGCGGGTTGAAGAAAACAGTGTGCAAATAATGCCTACAAGGTCAACGTATACACTACTACAGCGGTGGATACGGATTACGTAAAATATATTATGGCTGCTTGAAAAAAGTCACTCCGGTGTTTTTTCTGGAGACGGTAATATTATGGATATTTAGACAGAATGTGAACAAGGTCACACAGCTAGATGGCGGGTTGAAGAAAACAGTGTGCAAATAATGCCTACAGGGCAAATAATGCCTAAAAGGTCAACTTATACACTTATACACTACTACAGCGGTAGTAAAATAAAAAAAAGTAAAATAAAAAAAAAATGAATATTAAAAAAAAAAAATTAAAGTTGGTGCTGCTGAACTACTAGGAGCAGCAGATTAGCACACCAGTCCCACTCCCCAACACTGCTAGAGTAATAGCACTGGGCTCTTATAGTAGTAGTAGTAGTAGTAGTAAAACAACAAAAAAATAAATAAAAGCAGTCCTTACAAGGACTACTGTTATTGCAGCAGTCAGCAGATGAGATCAGAAGCAGGACAGCTGCCCACAGCAGCTACATACAGAGCACTGCAGTAGAAGGTAGATTACTAGCCAGCAAAGCTACCTAAGCTTAAATGTCCCTCAAACCCCTGCAGACTTCTGTCCCTCCAATAACAGAGCAGTATCAAAACGATTACTAGCCAGCAAACTTTCAACTGTCCCTGAAATCACTAACAGGCAGCAGCTCTCTCCCTACACTATCTCTTCAGCACACACAGGCAGAGTGAAAAAACGCTGCAGGGCTTCGGTTTTTATAGGGAAGGGGAGTGGTCCAGGGGAGAGCTTCCTGATTGGCTGCCATGTACCTGCTGGTCTGGGATGAGAGGGCAAAAAAAAGCGCCAACAATGGCGAACCCAAAATGGCGAACGTCGCGCGACGTTCGCGAACTTCCGGCGAGCGCGAACACCCGATGTTCGCGCGAACAAGTTCGCCGGCGAACAGTTCGCGACATCTCTACTTACCAACCCCTTGGATGTTGTTTCCAAAAGTGTGGCCTAAAACCAGGTGCTAATTTTTTAATTCCTGACTTGGAGGTAAGTTTTAGACATCCTCCTGTAGCCTGTCCACATAGAGGCTACCAAATCATAGGACTTATTTTGCACCACCTAGGAACACTTTTAATGCTTACGTTGCTTCCCAACCCTTTTTACATCTGAATGTTGCTTTCAGGTACAAAAGGTTAGGGACCCCAGGCATGGAGGGTATTGTACCCCCAAAGTATTTATAAGGCTATTAAATATCACTGTGAAGTTCCATGACCATATAAAAGCGTGGGGGTATTTTATGTGAGTGGGGACTTCTTCACTGTTCTTTTACCCAGTCAGTATTTGGGCTGTAGGGGGCAAGCTGTGGGTGAGCTGTGGAGTGCAGGCCAGGGAGAGGTGCACACTTGGTGGAATGTGTAGCAAGGTGGATGGGCTGTTCATTGAGAAGGGGGCAAAATGGTAGTGAGGGGAGGTTGGGGAATGCCATGAGACACACACACACAGAATAGTCTGCATGTACTTTAAGTTACGGTATTAAAAATGCATTTGACATATATTTGTGATGTATCACAATTGTGACATTACTCATATCTTAACAAAAAAGATTAGAGGTCATTTACCTGTGCTCTGGACGCAAGTGATAAGGCATTGACTTGCTCAAATCCAGCACAAGGTGTAGAGCTGCATGCTGAATGACACTCAAGTTCTGAGAAAGGCAGGGAAGGAAGAGAGGATGCCTACATGCCACTTCCACCTATCCCTCATTAATTCAGTGCTGCCAGACACAGAGAGAGTCCTTTATTAATTTAGGGAAGTGCAGGTTCTCACATACTGTATTAGTAATGGCTCTGTATCAAAAAATTAAGTGGATCCACACTGCTAAGTCTTATTGAATCTGACCAATTAAGTTTGTGTTTGGCTGTTGTATGTCATAATAAATTTATTACCTTTAGGCATATTTCTATTTTTTGCCTCCCTCTCCCTCTCCCTCTCCCTTAAAAATGAAGGGACTTGAGGCTGTGTGCCAGATAATGTCAAGTGATAGGTGTGTAGAGCTGAAGAATGAAGGTGTAAGAATACCCGGTGGTCTAGTGGTGTGGCAGGGACTGCTGCTGTGCCCTCTTTCTTCACGCACTTATGAGAAAATGACACAAGCTTGTGCTGCTTCTAGATTTTGTTGTAAGTGCTGCTTCTGACATCATCATGCTTGGTGCAAAATCAGGCCCGGACTGGCAATCTGTGGGTTCTGGCAAATGCCAGAGGGGCTGCTATAAGGTGCCATAGAAAGTCAGTATTTAGTGGGCTGGTGGGGGCTGTTTGGGCCTCTATGTGGGCTGATTGAGCCTCTGTGTACCTGAAATGGCAGGGCCTATTTTAATTCTCAGTCCGGACCTGTGCAAAATTCAAATATTGAAAGGGGCTACGGCCAATAACTCATTGCCCAATGTAGGTCTATATCCATACTAATTGGTATCGACCAGGCATGTCCCTTGACCACACTACTTGTTCCCGGTTCCTCCTGTAAATGTTTGGTTCCCTTGTCTGCCCACAACTCTCTCCTTGGTCCTCTCACATTAAGACCTGGAGGCATCTGAGTAGCAGAGGGCTCCTCCGGAAGTGAAAGGCTGCAGTTATAGGCAGAAGAGTGAGCCAAGACTGGGACCGTGGTGTTTGTTCTGGGTTTGGGATACCCATACGACATTACAGGATAACTTGCTGTCTTTCAACATGAAAAATAAACATTGCATGTTTATCTTTGCCAGTACTGTATTGAATGCATTACAAAGAATATCTTTCCATTCCAGTGTGCTTTCATTTTCAGACTACAGACTGTTCAGGAGGAATTGTCCATTGTCCATACAATGGACAATTCTATATTATTATTTTTTTAATTCTTTCTTATTATTTTATGTTTTAAGTCTCCATCTTTTTCTAAAAATAATAAATCAGCACTAGACTTTATCATATGTCTGGAATAAATAGAATGCAGCTTTATCTAAATTCTAAAATAAAAATAGCATTACCTGCCTTTGATCTGGTCTCTCCAATGCTGCGTTAGCGCCATATGCATTACAAGATTCCACAATGTACTCTGAGCAAACACCCAGGAGAGAGCTGGATTCTCCACAAGATCCATCAGCCACAACAATTATCTTGGGCCATTCTCCCTGTGGAATCTTCCTCAAATAGTTTTCTGTGAACTAAGAATGCAAAATGAAATTACTATTTGTACTTTTGTAAATTTGCACGTGGTCCAACTACACATTTGCATAAAAGTGGATTGTATAAAAGTATTATTTATAATAATAAGCAAAAGCCATACAGAACCTGCAAAAAAGAGGAAAGAAAAAATAACAGTTACTATCCTTTGAGTAGTATATATGCCCTGTGTGCAATAATGGTTGGGCTACAAAGGAGCTAGTTAGATTAGACCTAAATATGCATTGGACTTGTCTTTTAGTAATGTTAGCAGTATGCGAAAGCAAAGGCATTTTTCAAACTAAGGTCAACATGTATGCGCATAGTGGAAATAAAACAGACAATGAATGAATGATTAAATATTCTTTCTGTAAACAGATGGATAATGTGTTTGAACTATACTCTTAGATGATAATAACCATATAAAGTGTATCATGTCATGAAAAGTGATGCATAACTCTGGTGGTGCTATATAAATAAAATAAATGGCAATGATCATGATAATAATGTTTTACCAAGGTGTCGGCAGAAGAGTTAAGATAATTGTTTGATCCACAAATAGTGATGGTTGAATCTGACCTATTTCACTTCGCTGAAAATTTATGAAATGGTGAAAAATTCACTAAATGCATTGAGGTCTATTGGCGACAGATTTTTTTTGACAAGCGACCATTTTTTTCACCCATTGGAGTCTATGGGCGTCTTTTTCACGGTGAAACCTGGCAAAAAACTTTACTCATCACTATACACAAATAGCTTTGCTGTGCAGCTTAAAACCTCCATATTGCTTGGATAGTCAAGCAATTTAAACACTGCAACTTTCTCCTCTTTAAGGCAATTCTAGCTTCCTAAATCTAAGCATCTTTACATTACAGTATGGTTAGTATGCAAGGTTATTTGTGGGCCTTTGAGAGGAACAGTATTTTTGGGTGGATTACATGTACTGCCCTGGGCAATGTAGGCAAATTTGGACAATAATCAACCAAAATGCCAGATATTTACCCTTAGGTTATGGTCTAACTACATTAAGGGGGATATTTATCAAAATCCAGAATTTGCCAGATATTTACCCTTAGGTTATGGTCTAACTACATTAAAGGGGTTATTTATCAAAATCCAGAATTTTCTCACTATTTTCTGCAAACCACTCCGACCAAATCCGCACAGACTTTTCTCCCCAATTTATCAATACATTTTAACATAGATTTCTTGTGTGGGAAAAGACTTGATAAAATCGTGGAAAAAGCTAAATCATACTTTTTTCGGATTTCTCGCCAAAACCTGCAACTTTTTTGGTTTTGACACCTGAAACCACAAAATCTTCGGATTGAAACCCATTGCAGAGTTGGAGTATTTTTTTATTCAAATGTTTAACACTATCAGGGTTTATTAAGTCTCTAAATATTTTAGTTTTTTTTTTCTATGACAAATTTTTATTTTTCCCCTTTAAAAGTCCAAACAGAAAAAAATGCACTTTAAATAATAACCCCTTTACTGCTGTTAAAAGTATTTGTCTGATTGGCATATTGGCATGCAGGCCATGGGATGAACAGCCCTTACTTCAGCCTAACCTAATACAGGTATTTCACGTTATTTTCAAGTACTAAGAAGCACTATGTCTACTATACATTGTGAAATAAGTCAATATTAGTATTTACACAGCAGTCGTATAACCAGATAAACGTTTACATACATATAAATGTTATATATTACATATTCTGGGCTATTACATGAAGAGGCCTGATATATTTTGGAATAAAACTACTTGACATCCTTGTGGAAGAGTGGAGGTCCCTGGACATACCAAATATATTGCATATGGTATATATTGCAGGAGTAAGCTCAAATGGCAGAAGAGGCACACCCAATGTAGTTTTCATACAGATATTGTATATACCAGTGTTTTATTCACAGCAGGGTCTTCTGCAAAACAGGGATTTTCCTAAGTTTCCTAAGTTCCTTCTTCAGGAACCAGAACTAACTGATCCACTTTATACCACCGTAACCTGCTTTTTTACCACTACTAATGCTAATTTATCCATATTATTATTACTGTTTTGCTAAAAATGTTTTTATATTTCCCCTCAGCTCTCAAACCATGAGCTGAGTCTCCAATTGCTACTTCCTGGACAGAGAGCTCACACCCATCCCCTATCACAGCACCTGCACTGGCCTTAAGCTAGTGAACACCTTATCCTTTTCATCTTCTCTGTCTCATAAAGCAGTCTAGAAAAGTTATACTGTCTTTATCCTCCATGTCCTTTCCAGTTAATCTGACACCATATCCATATGTTATATATTACTTCACAGGCTATTTATTACATATATGTTTCACATTACATACTGTGGCAGATTTATTATGTGGTGTAAAAAAAACTGTGGAATTATTCGCCACACAGTGATATCAGTAAAAGGGGTGGCACATGCAATGTCCATTTAGATACCCCCTTGACTTTCATACAAACTAATTAATGACTGATCTTAATTCAAGGACATATATGGGTAATGTAATAAAAGTTTCAAAGTTTGTACCATGTCCAGTAACCCATAGCGCCAATAAGTTTACAGCATTCAAATTTCACCTGTTTAAAAGTAAACATCTGATTCGTAGTGAACCTGCTGCAGCTATTGCTTTAATGACATTGCCCCAATATTGAATTTACTCCTAGACACTGAACAGACAAAATCACAGACATATGGGGGAATGTAATAAAAGACGGTAACGGAAAAAATATTTGCAATGCGAAAAGTTATGCCTCTGTGTGAACAAATTTGCCTATGTGCAAATTTAATATAGCTTTTGCGAGCCCGGAAACTGTTTAGCGACCACTTGCGACAGTGGAAGAAGGTTTGTGAATTTTATAGTTAGCACCAGTGTGCAGTGAATGTAATAAAACTTCTCACTGAAAAAGTTATGTTTGCTCCAAAAGATTACGGCACCTTCAAGCACTTCTTAAAAGTGGGCAATGCGCAATTAAAATTCGCAATGTAATAACAGTTTAAAGAAGAATATTACATTGCGAAATGAGACTTTTTATTCTAATTTGTGCTAATTGTTTTGCTCTTTGCAACTTTTATTACATTCCCCCAATAGTAACTTTTCTATTAATGTGATACTGTGCATAAAATGTATGTTATCTGCAATAAATCAAATGAATCAGTAAAATACTAACATGTATGAACATGTTTATGTTTTCTATGTTGAAATAAAAAAAACAATTATAACTTAAATGTGGCACACAAACATTTCACCAAACCTGCAGTTCTATCTATTTAATTTTATCTGGGTTTACTATTTCTGAATTAAAATGCTTACTCTGTGTTTTCTGTGTTTAAGTTCAACTTGCCATGGCAATAAAAATGTTTAGAAAGTCATTCTGTTGGTGTGGTTTAATAAAGTTATTGTTTCCCACTGCGGAGACTGGTCTGACTAGTAGTTATTGGTAGTTGCTATTGAAATGTCTCAGTCTCATCAGTTAATGAGAACACAGAGTTGTTTAAATAATTGCAATGAGTGCCCTCTATAAAATTAATGAATACAAAAATACAATTCCTCAGTGCTGTAAGAATACAACATGAATTCTGGTGTGCCCATCAGTAGTACTTTGAACAAGAGGATTCTGATACTTTCTGATTGAGGAATGCGCATTGATGATGAGAGTAGTGCCGAGCCTTATAGCTGATAGTTAAACTTACATGTACAGCCTTGTTGCATATTTGTTTTCAAATTGGAATCATTAAAGCAGCAGTTGAGCTAATTAGTATAGGGAGCATCTTATAAGGAACCAAATTAAAGGACAAGGCAACTGCATATGACTGAGTTTCCCCCATTTGATAGATCCCCCTCTGTTGTACTTAGTTGCTTAATTATATTTTTGCAGTAGTGCCTCCTTCACTTACTTGCCACATAAAAACTTCACCTCTAGTGTAATTTGCACCGCTATGTTTCTTTCTTCACCATAACCAATATGGTGTATGCTCTGTTTGTACACGTGTCATGATGACTTGTTTCTGCAGTGTTATTCTCTCTCACAATTGCTTTCTGTAAAACTATGGCAACCAAGTGCTGGTTTAGTAAGCCTGATCTGGTCCCTCTGTACACAGCAGCGGCAAACCTCTGTAGAAGAGTATTACAAGGCTCACAGCTTTTCCTGTCTCTGGTGAATTGCTTAGAATTTAAAAAATAACTTAAATAACCCTTTTTTTTTATGAAATTATAAGAATAACCTAAAGGCTGGTTAGAGTAACGAAGCACATACTAAATTTATTTGATACCAAGTGTGTACATGGTTATTTATTTGTAATACAGAATCTCACAAATGTAGCCTTTACTGTATACACTACATTAAATGGGTTTCCTTTCAAGGATATGCATTTGTATTTGTAATATATCCCCACTCTTCCAAATTAGACTGATTTCATAATGTTGTTTGTTCTCATTGCTAGCATATAACCTTCAACTGACTCTGGCTTCTTTCTGCATTTTTTTAAAGCCTATTATTTTATTCAAGACCACATGACATTACGTGATTAAATATTTTAATATAAAAACATAGGTCCAGCTGTCTGTTCTGTTTCTGTAATTTTCTGTAATCCTTTCTGGTACTTAAAGGGATACTGTCATGGGGAAAAAAAAAAATCAGTTAATAGTGCTGCTCCAGCAGAATTCTGCACTGAAATCCATTTCTCAAAAGAACAAACAGATTTTTTTTATATTAAATTTTGAAATCTGACATGGGGCTAGACATTTTGTCAATTTCCCAGCTGCCCCTGGTCATGTGACTTGTACTGTGATAAACTTCAATCACTCTTTACTGCTGTACTGCAAGTTGGAGTGATATCACCCCCCTCCCTTTCCCCCCCAGCAGCCAAACAAAAGAACAATGGGAAGGTAACCAGATAACAGCTCCCTAACACAAGATAACAGCTGCCTGGTAGATCTAAGAACAACACTCAATAGTAAAAACCCATCTCTCACTGAGAAACATTCAGTTGCATTGAAAAGGAAAAACACCAGCCTGCCAGAAAGCATTTCTCTCCTAAAGTGCAGGCACAAGTTACATAACCAGGGGCAGCTGGGAAATTGACAAAATGTCTAGCCCCATGTCAGATTTCAAAATTGAATATAAAAAAATCTGTTTGCTCTTTTGAGAAATGGATTTCAGTGCAGAATTCTGCTGGAGTAGCACTATTAACTGATGCGTTTTGAAAAAAAAACATGTTTTCCCATGACATTATCCCTTTAAGCAATGTTTCTGCTAGTAAAACTACTAAATGACTACCTAAACGACTACCTTTTACCTTGCATAAGACAGTACACCTCTCCTTTGTAGAATTCATATATGTTACAGCTATCGTTAGTTAGAGCCACTTTGTGCTGTCTCTTTTATATGTTATTATTTGTGTTGTAATTTATAACACTAAGGGGCACATTTTCTAATAATTTTTCAAGTTACTACCGATCATCGTAATACAGAGTTTTTTTTCCAAATCATTAAGCCCCTATTAACCTAATTTAAAATGCAATGCTTTCCTGTAACTTTACAATTTGGCTGGGTTGTAGAGCTCAGCTGTGCTCCTAACATCTAACACCCTATAGCAAAGTATGGCGTTCTAATGCATTCTGCCATTGTCTAATATGCATTCGCCCACTTCTGACACATTGTTCAAAGAAGTAAACGCTTTAATATATGTTAAAATGCTTTCCTTACTGTCGTCTGTGGGTTGACATGTTTAAATATATACAACATACTTCTGGCTTAAAGACTAGAGTCAGAATAAACATTGGAATACATTTATTATTAATTGAATAATCTCTACTAATGGAAAGATGTATTAAAGGTAAAATTTTGAATCTATGTGAATTTTTTTACTCTAATATATTCGAATATGCTCACAACTCGAATGGGAAGTTATTTATGAAAAAATAAGAATGTCTAATAAATGATCAAATAGTCTAGACCCGAAAATTTGAATCAAATCTAGAAAAAAATACTTGAATGTCAGGAAGGCAATTAACATATTCAAATAGTTCAACAGACCTCTGTCATTGACTAGTAAATGAACTTGGCAGGTTTTAGGTGGCGAATACTTGAATTAGAACTGTTTCCATGGTTGAGTTGTGATAAAGCTCACATTCAAATTGACATTCGATTTGGGGGATTAAAATTCAAATTTGTGAAATTTCACACCAAAAAACTATTCGAAAATTTGGATTTGAATGTATTATTTGACCTTTAATACATCTGCCCCTAAGTGAAGAAGAGTTCAATTGTGTCTGTTTTCTAAATAAAGGAAAAATCATGTAAGGTAAAGACTGTGTAATAACTTACCCTTGTGGGGGTCGGCGCACACGTCCATTCTTAAAGGCACAGTGATGCTGGCGCATGACGTCAGCGAGCATGGCGCCAAATTCAAACAGGATTTAAAGGAGCTTCTGTGCTGTGTTCCTTGCCCATTATAGGTTTGCCTCTAGCAAGTTCCTTGTGCTTCTGATTTGTATCCTTTCTGTTTTCTGAATACCTGTTGTGACCCTTGCCTGTTCTGACTATCCTAACTTCTGGAATCCTGACCCTGCCTGTAATCGACTCTCCTGTATCCTTAACCCTTGTGATTGATCTCCTGGTTTGACCCTTGCCTGTCTGACTCCACTTGTAATCTGCCTGCCTCGGCCTAGCCTGATTAACTACGCCTTTTTTGTCTACGCCTTGCACTGCGACCTAATGTAATCAAATGTAGGGGGGAAGGAGGGTACCCTTAAAAAATTATTTCGATCTTTTTCAGCCTATCACCCAATAAAAAGTAAAAGACCCCAGCTTTTTTTTGGGACTTAGAAAAAATGTAAACTTTTTTAAACCATCCCTATCTACTCTATTGCACTTCGCCTGGTCTGAGGTGGTGAAGTAAAGTCTGGCGCAAGAGCTAACGTTCACGAAAGTCCACAAGTTAGTGAATTAGCGTAGTTACGTCCCTTCGCCATAGCGCAACTTTGCCTGGCGTAAGGATGCGAAGTAGTGCTAGAGTAGGTCCACTTCGCTCGCGAATTTACGCCAGCACCCGTTAGTAAATTGTCGAAGTGGCAAAATGACATCATGCTGGCGAATTTTCGCTAGCGTTAGCCACTTCACCCTTTGGTAAATTTGCCCCATAGTCCCAGCGTAAAATGTATAATGAAGTAATAGAATTCTTAATGAATCAGATGCGAGTTGAGTGTAGGACTGGCCATAACAGGGATGACTTTGATGTAGTTGGCCATCTTAAATATATTGCAATATATTTATAAACAATACCTGTTTTGTCTAAAGGGTAAAGCATTTTTTGGTAGCTTAAGGCACAAAATGTCTCATTGTCTTAAATATATTGTAAATGGGTTGAGTGCAGAGGACCTCTTGTATTTGTTTGTGTGTGTGAAATAAAGACTTGTATTACTTATTTATTGGTCATTTCCTATAATTTTCAGGCAATAAATGACTCTAAGATTGTCAATTAGTGCTCCAGTCCATGCTTAACTACCATTTAAATGGCTCTGTGACGCACTCATCCAAGCATTATAAAGCAACCTGCTTTCAACTACAGAGCAGCTTGTTTAGTAATGACTGCAAGCAAAGAGAATGATATTAGCTTACAGTTCTATATATATATAATATATAGTATCACAACTATTTGTACAACTACAAATGCAGAAAACTGTCTTTAGAAGACTAGAAATGTATTTGTACTACACAAAAAACAGACCCTAGCATGTAAAAGTGCACATACAGTTACATTAGTATAGGAAATTAAAAAACACACTGTACTTTATCCTCTGTACTAAATCTTGCACCAATTTAAATATATTCCTGAATATTTTGATCCTGTTATATAAATACATGATGATGATGATCCTGTTACACTTCTTTGTTTATTTCTTTGTGTTGGTGCTATAGATGATTATTCCATTTGTTATGTGTGGGTAGCAGATTGGTATTTCCTGATGTCCTTTTCTTCTAAAGTTTAATGTGAAACAAATGAGCAGGGGCATGCTTTAAAATTTCTTAGAGGAGAGAAGAATGACAAAAACAACAACGTTTCTAATGTGAAGGGTTTCACTGGTATGATCTCAACTATTTAACAAACATTTATTTAGCATTTTGCCCTTTTAAACCTTTGTTTTATTATTATTATAAAATGACATTTATGATGTGAAAAAATGCAGGTTGGGTCAAAATAAAAAATAAAAATACTTTAGTGTATTAAAAAAATCAACCAGTAGATACTGTCAATGCCAGTGTGACAAGTTTCTGTGATTTCTAGAAATACACTAATTCAATTAAATGTTTCGAAGCCTAAGCTTCTATGATAAAAGGAGAAAAATATTGCATTGCACTATCGTTAGATCTTACCTTTTTTGCCACCTTAGCATTATAGCCCTATTTAATTGGAAATCTGCCCTAGCTAAGCAATATTCTTAACCTGTGCAGTTTATGTGCAGAGCAAATATATGAATATGTTGTTGCACTTTGAACACCACATGGCACATTGTATGTGAGCCCTTTATAAATAACCCTGTGGTTTGGATGGATCATCGTCATTGCTGTGTGTAATACCATG
Source organism: Xenopus laevis (assembly GCF_017654675.1). Taxonomy (NCBI): domain Eukaryota; kingdom Metazoa; phylum Chordata; class Amphibia; order Anura; family Pipidae; genus Xenopus; species Xenopus laevis. The sequence goes on along the minus strand of NC_054378.1, from coordinate 35,635,151 downwards.
TGGCCTGGTGAATAAGGATATTGACATAAAAACCAGCTTTTTAACGTAGGCATGCTAATGTTAGGATACATGCTAACCTACTATATACTAAGGGGTCCATTTAATAACAATCAAATTTCTATTTTTTCCATGAATCTGGAAAAATTTGTGGCTTTCCTATATTTCTTAAAATTTCTAAAAATGTATTGTATGTATGTATGTATGTATGTATGTATAACTTTATTTGTAAAGCGCTGTTAAGGAGCCACATCGCTGTACAGTGCATAAAAAAAAAAAAATATATATATATATATATATATATATATATATATATATATATATATATATATATATATATATATTAAATATATACAGTATCATTTCAGGATAAGGAGCTTAAGTGCTATGTGGTAAGAGACATAGTGGGAAGGATGTCCCTGCCCCATAGAGCTTACAGTCTACAGTACAGTACTGGCACAAATTGGAGATGTAAAAAAAGTGCACAAGATAAGGCATAGTCAGTAGGCACAGAACTAGGCTAATGTTCTAGTGCTCCAAAAGGTAGGCTCTTAGTTTTTTCTCGAAGAGATTGAGAGAGGGTTCCTTACGGAGGAATTCAGGGATGGAATTACAGAGGTAAGGAGCAGCAAGATAGAAGGGTTTGAGACAAGAGGTGGCAGTGGATGTGGATGGTGTGAAGAGAAGGTGGCTCTGAGAAGACGACTAGAAACATATAGTGAGACAAGAGAAGAAATGTAGTGAAGAGCAGAGGAGTGAAGGGCTTTGAATGTTATTAGAAGGGTTTTATATGCTATCTTAACAGGCAGCCAGGCTAAGGATTTTAGTTGGGGTTGAGCAGGTTCCCATTTAGGAGAGAGCAGAAGAATCCTGGTAGCAGAGTTCAAAATTGATTGGAGGGGAGAGAGATGGGAGTCAGGAAGACCGGTTAGGAGGAGATTGCAATTGTCTAAACGGGATAAGATAAGGGCATGGATTAGTGTTTTGGCTGTGGTTTGAAAAAGGAACGGACATATCTTTGCTATATTACGGAGGAAGAAACGTCAGGTTTTGGCAGTATTATTAATATAATTAGAGAAGGAGAGGGACTGGTCAAAGATAACCCCTAAGCAGCGTGTGAGTTAACAGGGTTAATGGTCATACCATCAATAGTAATGGTGAAAGGAAGAGAAGGGCTCAGCTTGGGTGGAAAGACCAGCATGCACTAGGAACAGAGCACCCACCACCTCAGTATGAGTTATGGAAGGGACAAGGTGTTTGCACTGTGAAACTCTTTTCACGATAAGTGTCACTCTCCCTTGCTAATCAATCTGTGCCCTTTTCTGATCTGAACCGACACTAGAAAGATAAAATACTTTATAGATTAACTCTGACAGTCTCTGAAATTTGGCTTCGGTACAAGTCAAAGGCTGATAACATTAATAAAGGGCTCTCTACTAATCATTTGCCCAGCAGCACAGACAATTCAATAAGTTGGCAAGCTAAAGCAGTGATCAAAATACTGTATTAATTATCTATATGCAAAAACACACTTACTTTGGTTCCCAGAGATATCCTTATGTCCAAAGCTTGCTTTCTTTGTTCCAGAATACTTAGAAGATGCTCTTGAAAAACACCAATCTTTGTAAAAAAGTGGTCATTGTGCCAACATCCTTCAATGTTATCAAAGTCAACACCGAGGTCAAGTAAAAATCTGACACTACGAGGGTCCAAAGCGATTTGTTGGGGTCTGCAGAGTAAACCAGCTCTGGAGCGTTCATCCAAGACTGTCAAATTCAGCACCTTTCCAGATCGGACAGCAACAAGTGCAGCTGTCAATCCAACAGGTCCTGCACCCAATACAAGGATTGATACACAGGCCCTCCATTGCCGTACCCTCTCCATGCTTAACTTTACTGCCATATACACCATTATAACCACCAGTGTGCTCATAGCTGTATCCAAAGTAAGACTTTCATATTTTACTTGTGCACTATTCACCTGACCTTCTGGCCTCTCCATTTTACCTGAAACAATTGGGAAAAGGAGAGTTGGAACCTTAACACCCTTGTTTTCCACAGGCTAATGGTGCATTGCTGAATTACACTCAATAAAAAAGAAAAATCCTTACAGCCAGGAGCTCCTGCTGAATGAATCATAATCAAAAGGCTCTAGAAAGATAAAAAATCTGATTTGCTTTCTTCCTAAAACTGCAGGCGTTCATGATCAGCGGACTCCCTACAACATTGTGGTCAAGGGAAGAAAGAAGCTGATACTAAACACACAGCACTACAATGGCTTAAACACTCATGCACTTCAAGGATAACCTCCACCTCTATTCTGCCGATAAACTATTGATTTCCTCCTATTGGCTGCTGGTTTTCATCAGCTTCTGAATACAAATTTTTTTCCCCGTGGCTTATGTGTCTGGCTCAAGCTACACATAAATCACAGTGCATTTTCCTGCTCTCTGAGCCAATTTTCTGCAAGATCCTCATGCAAAATCATCTGCTAATCTTAACTCTCTCACTGCTGGATGCTTCTTGTTGCAACACTATGACATACAAGCATTGTATGCCCAGCCTTTATTTCCGAGTCCACCTTTCTATGCTAAAAGGGCATTCCTATGTTGTTACTGCAAAATAAGGTGTATTTACCATGACTTCATTGTTAATAATGGGCTGAAATGTCTGTGCAATGCAAACAACACATTTACAACACACCCTTTCAGCATGAAACTACTTTTAATATGAAATAAGAACTATTATTTCCATAACTCAAATGAAAAGTGCATTTTTGGAAACAGATTTAGTGAATTTATATATGTACAGTGCTGCCTGAAAATAAACAAGTGAAACAAATGAAAATGTTTCATTCCTTATCCCTACAGCAATGGAACACTGTCCACATTCATCCTGGTTTACTAGTGTTGGGAGAATAAATTTGCCAGGCACGAATTTGCCGCAAAAATTTCTCATCAAAAGATCAGCTGCAACAAAACAGTCATGCTTATTGACTTTAATACATTTGTACAAAATAGTCGCGCGTATAAAAATTGACGATAGCGTCAAAATTGTTGTGCGACAAAATTATTTTGACGCCATTGACTTCAATACGTTTTACTAATTTTTTGCCGTTTCAAAGATTTTTTAGTAGATTCTCGAATTTGATGGAAGACCATTTACCCTTCAGGGCAATGAAGAATGATCCATAATATGTAGTTGCTGTGCACAATTTCCAGGTTGCAGTCAGGTTCCAGGTTGTAGCTTACTTTAAACACTGAACATAATTTTTTTGCATATTAGATAGGGCAAAAACATACCATGCCTTGTGATTGCAAAGGGAAGACATGCCGGCTATCACTTATGAGCTATATTGCAGATGAGGATGTTTTGCCCTTGGTTAAATAGTTACAGTACTATACAGACAGCACATAGGCACAGTTACTAGCAGCACCTGGGTTCTAGTTTGATTCCAGCCTGGGTTCTATCTGCAAGGAGTTTGTTCTCTCTCCAAAAACATACTGTGCAGACAGATTAATTAACTTCTGATGTTGATCCTAGTGTTTAATAATAGGGAGCTGAGATTGTAAGCTCCACAGGGACTGATGTGAATAATAAATGAAGCACTTTGTAAGTATATTGGAACTATATAAATAACACAATACAATAATTGTACTGATTAATATAGAAAGGTTAAAGGTCATGTAAACCCCATTCACAAAAATGTAATCAGTGAGCAGCCTCTTTGAAATCTTTACATAACTGCCACTCTGGTTGTTAAAAGGTTAACAGTAAGGCTGCAGCATCTCCTTAATTGCTTAGAAATTCTTTTACTCCTCTAACTCACTCTGCCCCCTCCCTCAGGATTTTCCTTTGGCTGTTGGCTCAGGAGCATGCTCAGTTCTTCTCAGTTCACATTACTAAACACACCCTCCAATCTAATAGCCAATAATGAAATAGCATTGCTGGTTCCCATAGAAACTCTAGCTGTCTGATCCTATTTTTTTCTCCTAACCACCTCTAATGAGCTCTGCTCAACCATTACAGTGCTCAACCCCAGCAGAACTTTTCATGAAAGTATGTTGTGCCTGTGTAAACCTGCATTCTGCACTGCATGAACTTTACAGCATACATGTCCTGCTTGCAGGTGTCAATGTTACTGATGATTTGTCAGAGGGAAAATGGCCACCGGGTGAAAGCTATTTGTTTTTGGAAAATAGAGGGGGTATATGCAGTACAAATAATGTGGCTTGGGTTGGAAGATATGCCCAACTTAAATATGGTAGGAAAATGTAGGCTTTACATGTCCTTTAAAGGAGAACTAATCCTAAAAATGATTATGGCTAGAAATGCCTTATTGAAGCAGCCTAAAGGCTCAGAATATCTAAAGTAGCAATGATCTAGGCCTTCAAAGGCGTCCCAGTAGTTTTCCATCTTGGATTTTGTTAGGAGTGTCAGTGCTATATAAATAAAGAATAATAATTATACTGCCTTGCAGTAGATCACAGAGTTTCAGCACCTCTCATGATACCCATTACAGTTTACCAGTACCAAGTTTTCTATTGCTTTCATAATCTCCCAGTAGACTTTATAATATATTACAGACCAAACAGCTTTTCGCTGACTAGTAAGCTGGCAGGATGGTCTTGTTCATAGCAGTCAGTTAGAGCTATGGTCTGTCCCTGAATGGTTCTCCAGGTCCATGAACTTACTAAAGAAGTCATCATATGAATTCCTGTATATAGAAAAGTACAAAAAGATTTTTACGAGAAATAATAATAATAATAATTGCAGATGGCAATGCCAGCAGAGAACTCAATAGATATTACTAGTTAAATCTGAATACTAATAAAAGATAAACTAAACTACTATACAAATGTAACGCTTGCTTGGCCTAATCTGCCAATTAGAAGTTAAGGGTGACCAGCTAGGTAGTGAGCATGGGTTACATTGCGAATCTTCACCCAGGGCAGAGCCTTCGCCAAATGGAAGCTTCCCCTTTAAACTGTAGTTGAACTACAACTCACAGGCATTTAAGTGCAAATAGAATAATGGACGCCAGGAGGTTCTTAAAGGAGAAGGAAAGGTTGAAACTAAGTAAGCCTTATCAGAAAGGTCCATCTAAATATACCAGTAAACCCCCAAAGTAGTGCTGCTCTGAGTCCCCTGTCAAAAGAAACACCACATTTCTTTCCTTCTATTGTGTACTAATGGGCTTCTGTATCAGACTTCCTGTTTTCAGCTTAAACCTCATTGCCCTGGGCAAGAGCATGCTCAGTTTGCTCCTCTCCCCCCACCCCTCCCTTCTCTACTGTAATCTGAGCCCAGAGCAGGGAGAGACTCAGGCAGGAAGTGATGTCACACCATGTTAATACTGCAGATCCTATCCTAAACAAACAGAGAGCTTCTAGAGCTGTTTACTCAGGTATGGTAAAGCATTCTACAGAATAAATATAGCATTCTAGCTTGCACTATTGCAGCTAATCTATTGGCAATAAAATGCCTCCGTAGCTTTCCTTCTCCTTTAAAAAAGGTAAAACAGGAGCACAGATTTATTATGCCAGAGGCAAATGACCACAGGTTTACTTACAAATATACTGAGGACACAGCAGGTGGAATCACTTTGGACAGTACAAGGTTCACAGTCAGACAGGTGCGACTCCCAAAAGATATTGCAGATAGGTGTACATCAATTCCCAGTTCAACCGACGTTGCACAGTGAGGGGATCGGGATCTATCAGGTAGGGTACAGGTAGTCCTTTGCTCACCTAGATGCCTATCAACTGAGTTCCCTGCTCTAAAGGCAAACAGGCCTTGTGGGAAGCTACTCCCTACTACAATCCTCGTTGGAGCGACAGCTGCTCTTTCTGCTACACCTCTCTGTCTTTCTCTCCTAGAGAGAACTATAACAGTATCTTACTATTTTAGCTGGTCCTCGTTCACGGGGTTACCTGGTCCCCGACTTAGCACCAAAGGTGTCAGGTCCCTCTGGGGTAAATGCTTACTGGGGCCTATGGTGATCCCAGGCTCAGTGGAGATTCACCTAGCAGCAGCACCAGGAGCCAAAGAGGAAGAGGACACTCCCTGCACAACACTATATAGCAGTGTGGCAGGGGAGTGTCATTACACTCTTTGTCCAATAAGTGTGGTTGTTACACTTAACCAGTTACAAGGGCTTGGCCCAATAACAAGGGAAAAGAGAACTACATACAAAAGGTAGGGGATTAACTCTATAGGGATAGGATATCCTATAGGTCCCTACATACACCCGGGGGAAAAATCCATTTCGTCCCGACAATGGTGAAATGATATAGACACAATAGTAACAAAGTGAATATATAAGTGCAAACCAACAATACCATTGAACATCACTCTTCTGGTATCCTCTCCTGAGGAATACCTGGTAACAATGGGTACTGTGGAGAAAAGAACAGTAAAGAGCAAAAGTGCAATACTGGATTGGATAAGTTTCAGTGCAAATAACATCAGTTGCATAACTTTATTACATTCATGAGGTCCTTAAAGGAACACTCAGGCACTTAACTTACGATACTTGAACCATCCATAGTGTATCAGGAGGTCCAGGCACAGGCTTGGCTGAAAAGAAAAATTAGCAAACATTTCTTTTCACACATGAACACTCATTTTCAGTGTAGTTGAGTTACATGACCCCACCATAACCAAAAGCTTTATTCCATATCACACCCCCCCCCCTACCCAAGTGTACAAAGTCACTGAGAGCCACTTGGGGAGTAGTAAGGGAAAGAATAAAGGTGCTACTCAGCGAGTAGTTAGAGGTAGAAGAGTTTTTGGTGGGGGCTCAGCAGTCTTTGTCTCATGAACCCAACTATTTACAAGTTCCAGACAATGTTCAGAAGTCCAGAAATGGAACAATGAGTGAACAAAACAATGAAGAAGGCCCAAAACTTGGGGCATCAATCTTGAAGAACATCAGGAAATGAAGAAGGCCCAAAACTTGGGGCAATCAAACAACGTCCTCAAGGGTAAACAAATCATCTCTAAGAGGAATTCTCTCTCATAGAGGCATACTGAAAAGTTACAACACACAGGGTCCAGCCGGAACCACTGTGGACAGCTCAAACATTCACCCCATACTTCTCCAGGGTGTGTTCATATGATAGATAGTAGGAAGGGTGAGGTTTTTCTACCTTCCCTCCATTAGGCAGAGTGGTTGACAAGCTGAAGAAGCGGTCCTCTTGAAACTTCCCACAACTTTTAACATGGTGCTTTAATATGGTACGCCCATACCACCATTCACTGAGGGTGTCACAGAGGAAGACCATGTCACGCTGCCGCTTCTGTGGATCGCTTTGAAACAATCCCTTGGGTCCCACATCTGTTTTCTTTAAAAGTTCTCCATAAAGCCATTCCTCCAAATTCTTCTCTAATTCATCATAAACCCACTCAGGTGCATAGGGCATTGGATAACCCCACCGGTCACGCACACGGGCATTGATGATGCGTTGCACCCTAGACACTGTGCGTGCCTTCTTAGGGTCGGCCCTTCCCTGAGAGACCCAGAAACCTTGTGCCTCTGGAGAAAGCAAGGGTTTTGACAAGCAGGCAACAGGCTGCTGAGAATTTGAACACACTGATGGAACCACTGTGGATGAAGCCTCATCTTTAGGTGCAGTGGTTGGCTTTGGAGTAGCAGGCCTAGGCGTGGCAGGCTTGGGTGTGGCCGGCCTAGGAGTAATAGGCCTAGGTACAACATCAGGGTTCCTGCGCATAGTACTCCCCCTCCCTCTGGGTGGAACACGTGGATCCTCACTCTTTGTGGCTGCATCCCCACTAGCGCCTACTCCCTGTGACTGTGAAATACACAAAGCTTTTATAGGAGTGGGCAGACTTTGGATGGTGGGTGGCCGCACTGAGGAGAGGTGATGAGGATATGCGGGAACAGGTGCAGGAGCAGAGTCTCCTGACACTGAAGACAGTCCATCTGTGTCTGTGGCGATGGATTTTGTCTTTATGCCCTTTTCAGGATCAGCATAAAGTACATAGGGACCTAACCAACACTCGTGAAAACAATAGGGACACGATGAGTGAAAGTTGCAGGTCTCTGTGGATAGTTCCCGGGTACAGTGCCGCAGTAGGGAACAACTATCCGGTTAAAGTGGACATTGAGTTTTTCTCCATATGTCCCGGCCCAAATATATCTAAGGCCAAAGTCTACATCTTCAATGCCCTCATCCGAGAACAGCGGGGCCCCAGTCAGGGTTTCTTCCGCATCCGCCCAACCCTCCCAGGAATGGTCAGCCATAATAATGGGAAAAAGGTTTTACCGGTATGAAGAATGTAGGTAGTAAGTAGGGATGTAGCGAACGGCGGAAAAAATGTTCGCGAACATATTCGCGAACTTGCGACAAAACATGCGAATAGTTCGCGAACGTCGCGAACCCCATAGACTTCAATGGGAAGGCGAATTTTAAAAGCTAGAAAAGACATTTCTGGCCAGAAAAATGATTTTAAAGTTGTTTAAAGGGTGCAACGACCTGGACAGTGGCATGCCAGAGGGGGATCAAGGGCAAAAATGTATCTGAAAAATCCATTGTTGACACAGCGCTGCGTTTTGTGCTGTAAAGGGCAGAAATCACACTACGTCACTCAGGTGATGTTTCTGGACACGGAATGTGAAAAAGCTCACACAGCTAGGTGGCACTTGGTTAAAGACTGGGCAAATAATGCCTGCAAGGTCAACGTATACACTACAGCCGTTGGATACGGAATATATTATTGCTGCTTGAAAAACGTCACTCGGGAGGTGTTTCTGGAGACGGTATTATTATTGATATTTAGACAGCTAGGTGGCAGTTGTTTGAAGAACAGATGCAGATGAGAGATCAGCAGCAGGACAGCTGCCCACAGCAGCTACATACAGAGCACTGCAGTAGAAGGTAGATTACTAGCCAGCAAAGCTACCTAACCTAAAATGTCCCTCAAATCCCTGCAGAGTTCTGTCCCTACAATACAGAGCAGTATCAAGTAGATTACTAGCCAGCAAAGTTACTATCAACTGTCCCTCAAATCACTAACAGCTCTCTCCCTACACTAGCTCTTCCAAGCACACACAGGCAGAATGAAAAAACGCTGCAGGGCTTCAGTTTATATATGGAAGGGGAGTGGTCCAGGGGGTGTGGGGGTGGTCCAGGAGGGAGAGCTTCCTGATTGGCTGCCATGTATCTGCTGGTCTGGGGTGAGAGGGCAAAAATAAGCGCCAGCTAAGGCGAACCCAAATTGGCGAACGTCGCGCGACGTTCGCGAACATTCGCCGAACGCGAATAGTCGATGTTCGCGCGAATTAGTTCGCGACATCCCTAGTAGTAAGTCCTCCACTATACCCGCAGCCGCAGGGTAATCAGTAGTGAAGTCCGGAAGGTCCGCACGTGGATGGGCCACAGCAGTGGTCCGTGATGGTGCAGCACCTTGAACAGGAGTGATGCAGAAATCCTCCAGTTTTGCTGAAAAAGAAAACGGTAGCAAGCAGGTACCGATTGGGGTGAAGAGTAAGTAGTGCAGTGACACTTTCTAAGCAGCCGCCGGAAGTCCACAGGCACACACAGGTAGAGTAGTGATGAACACGTCCTCTCTCTGTAAAGTCTCTTCACAAAATGGCGGCGGGACGTGACGTCAGGGACCGCCTTAATCCCAAAGCGCGCCAACAGTTACTGCGCGGGAAAAAGATTGGCGCCGGCGAAATCTCGCGCTCGCGAGACTTGAGCTATGGCGCAGGCTCGTGTATCGGGAATAGAACCTCCAAGCCCGAACCCACGGCCCTGAGATACTAGGTTAAAAACCTAGCAAATTTAGTAGAAAAAGACGTGCAGGCAGCCTTTTGCCAATCAGGTCCGCCGCCTGTCACGAAAATTTAAAGCGACAGTGCACAAAAACACTAAATCACTAAACACTAAATCACAAAAATACAAAAATAGCCTGGATTTAGGGGCGTGGCCCCACGTTGGGCGCCAAAATGTAACGCTTTCTTGGCCTAATCTGCCAATTAGAAGTTAAGGGTGACCAGCTAGGTAGTGAGCATGGGTTACATTGCGAATCTTCACCCAGGGCAGAGCCTTCGCCAAATGGAAGCTTCCCCTTTAAACTGTAGTTGAACTACAACTCACAGGCATTTAAGTGCAAATAGAATAATGGACGCCAGGAGGTTCTTTAAAAAGGTAAAACAGGAGCACAAATTTATTATGCCAGAGGCAAATGACCACAGGTTTACTTACAAATATACTGAGGACACAGCAGGTGGAATCACTTTGGACAGTACAAGGTTCACAGTCAGACAGGTGCGACTCCCAAAAGATATTGCAGATAGGTGTACATCAATTCCCAGTTCAACCGACGTTGCACAGTGAGGGGATCGGGATCTATCAGGTAGGGTACAGGTAGTCCTTTGCTCACCTAGATGCCTATCAACTGAGTTCCCTGCTCTAAAGGCAAACAGGCCTTGTGGGAAGCTACTCCCTACTACAATCCTCGTTGGAGCGACAGCTGCTCTTTCTGCTACACCTCTCTGTCTTTCTCTCCTAGAGAGAACTATAACAGTATCTTACTATTTTAGCTGGTCCTCGTTCACGGGGTTACCTGGTCCCCGACTTAGCACCAAAGGTGTCAGGTCCCTCTGGGGTAAATGCTTACTGGGGCCTATGGTGATCCCAGGCTCAGTGGAGATTCACCTAGCAGCAGCACCAGGAGCCAAAGAGGAAGAGGACACTCCCTGCACAACACTATATAGCAGTGTGGCAGGGGAGTGTCATTACACTCTTTGTCCAATAAGTGTGGTTGTTACACTTAACCAGTTACAAGGGCTTGGCCCAATAACAAGGGAAAAGAGAACTACATACAAAAGGTAGGGGATTAACTCTATAGGAATAGGATATCCTATAGGTCCCTACACTAAAATGTACAAAGCTGTATTTTATGGCTGCAGTATACGCGTGGTTCTGCATGGAGCCTACTTCAATAAACAGCAGACATTGGACAACATCGTGTAGTTTCTTGTGCATTACATATACCATTTGCTTAATGTAAATAATTACACTTTTAGCTCATATTTATACCAGAATAAACTCTAATAGCATAGCATTTATTAAAAGTATGTCAGTCATCTTTCTGACACAGTAATGGGCAGATACTCTTTCTCTCTGCATTGTTCAGTGGCATATGCATAATATGGGCAGAAATTGTGAGAGTGATATCTCCCATCAGTGATTATACTATATAATAGACAACTGAACCTGGTTATTGTGAGATAGGCTAAAAGGAGCCAAAAAGCCCTTCACAAGCAATTACATGCAAAGCAGCCTGTTTCAATCTTGTTAGATCTCATCAATACTGGATATATGGCTCTGGACCATTAGGCTGTATCTGTACTTAGACAAATGCACTCAAACCATTATCAATATATTAAGGACATTAAAATATTTTGTGCCTTAAGCTACTAAAAATGCCGTACCCTTTAAACAAAACAGGCATTGTTTGTCCATATATTGCAATATATTTAAGCTGGCCAAATACTTCAAAGTCATCCCCAGTATGGCCAGTCCTACACTCAACTTGCATCTGATTCATTAAGCATCAATTTCTTCATTATACATTTTACACAGGGACTAAGTTTTACCTGCAACTTACTTGCTAGTTTAAGTAAAACTCCCAAACTCCCGCCCTTTTATTGACCACCAGTGGGATCACCTGACTATAGCTGGAAAGGGTAGGAGCTGCAACATGGAGCTGGCCACTGCTCCTGTATAAATTATAACAAACAAGGGAAAGTTGTGCTAGCCACTAATTTTTAAAAACATTAAGCAGGGGTATCTGTATTATAAAACCAGCGGTTCTGGATGCATAGTTGGACAAAGGGACATAAAGGAGTGATTTGCATGTCTCCGCACATGATGCCTTATGGGAGAATTAAAACTAATAGTCTAAATTATGCAGCAAAAGTCCCAATTCAAGCTAATATGTTTTCACCCAAAGTTCTGAAGCTTCCCTGGCATGTTGCATCTGCCTTTGGGTACTCAGCACATCTTAATCCAAGTCACAACTGCAATGAAATTACAAAACAAAGTTATTACAACTTTAGGAGAAGAAAGTTTATATATATATATATATATATATAACACAAGTTATAGGTGGGTGCTCTTAGAAAAAAGATATAAGGACTCTACCAGTGGGAAATCTAAGTTTGGTGCATAGATAGAATGGAGTAGGGGATGAAAGGTTGGGTGGTCACAACATGATCTACCAAGCTATTGACCTCTGGCCCCTGACTAAGTAGTAGCAGTCATGGTTTACAGTTTATTTCAAAACCTGTTTAATTTTTCATCCAAATGGCAACAGAATGGGTGTAGGAAAGAGCACATCTTCTTCCACACACCCCTAGTGGGTGTCCGGAGAATCCCATGGTGTTTCTTATCTGCTACACCAGGCACTACAGTAGGGAAGGTGGGATTAATAGTGTCCCAGTGCCCATTTTCCCAGCATCCTTTACTTCCTCTTACACTGCAAGCAATGTCTACTTTCTGTCTAACTCTCCACTTAAGCTAAAAATGTCATTGCACATTAAGCACTAAGAGATCATTGTAACCAGCAAACGCATTACGTCCTTTTCCTTGTCCCCTGTGTAGTCGAGCACTGCCAGCTATTTTAAACAGCAAAGCCCAAACTCAATTGGCATAATTGCATAACTTGCCACATGCCACTTGCTCATCCACTTACTTATGCATTAAGGAGTAGGGTTGCCACCTTCTCAGTTTGGGGAATGGAAGGCGTCGGGGGATGGGGCTGGTGACATGGGGGGAGGGGACTGATGAGGATCAGATATTAAACGTCTCTTTTTGGGTTTCAAAAAGGACAATTTTTGGTGCAATTTATTTTGAACGCCACTGAGATGTGTTATATTTTTAAGTAAATTAAAACGTTTTTGGCAGTTGTCCACCTGTATTTACATACTCAATGTGATTCACTTTTAGTATGTTTCTCTGCCATAATAGCATACCTCCCAACTGTTTTTAGCAGGACAGTCCCGCTTTTGACAGCTTAACCTGCACTGAACAGCCAGAAAAAGATACAAAGTTTCTTACTCAATTGGCTTTTGGCACAGAGCCCAGAACAGCCACCAGGTGCAACTAAGATACTTTTGTAATAATTTTGAGATAAGTAAATAAATTAAGTAATTGTAACAATTTAGATAAACAGGTCTCTTGGGAGAAGTTAGACTCACTTAGCCAGCTTAAAGGGCAATTCTCCTTCATTAGCAAAACTAATAACTAAAAAAAAACAGAAATATGTTAAAACTTTCATAACCTGCCAAATTGTGTTATATAAATTCTAATGTCTAATAGACATTATGTAAGATATACAACTGGGGTTGGTAACTGACGCAGTGGCAGAGGGGCAGTGTCTTAGTTTTAAAGGGGAAAAACACAAATTTTTCGTAGTAACAAAATACACATTTTTTTCATGATTTATTAATCCCGATGCTGATAAAAGTCTGAATAAAAAAGTATTAATCTCAAACCTGCTGAGGTCATGTAGAAATCAATGGCAGATGTCCAGTTTACAATTGGAAGATATAATGATCTGTGCTGGGTTTCGTACATTAATGAAAAAATATATCTATCTATCTAAACTTCACATGATATCCCCTCATCTATACAGTCAAATGAAAAAGTTTGGGAGCCCCTGTCAACCTGCATAATAATTTACTCCACTTTCAACAAAAAAGATAACAGTGGTATGTCTTTCATTTCCCAGTAACTGGGGTGTTTTCTGAACAAAGATTTTTAGTGAAGCAGTATTCAGTTGTATGAAATTAAATCAAATGTGATAAATTGGCTGTGCAAAAATGTGGGTACCCTTGTAAATTTGCTAATTTGAATGCATGTAACTGCTCTATACTGATTACTGGCAACAACAAATTGGTTGGATTAGCTCGTTAAGCCTTGAACTTCATAGACAGGTGTATCCAATCTTGAGAAAAGTTATTTAAGGTGGCCAATTGCAAGTTGTTCTTCTGTTTGACTCTCTGAAGAGTGACAGCATGGGATCATCAAAGCAACTCTCAAAAGATCTGAAAACAAAGATTGTTCAGTATCATGGTTTAGTGGAAGGCGACAAAAAGCTATCAGAGGTTTAAACTGTCAGTTTCACCTGTAAGGAATGTAATCAGGAAATGGAAGGACACAGGCACAGTTTCTGTAAAACCCAGGTCTGGCAGGCCAAGAAAAATACAGGAGTGGCATATGCCGAGGCTTGTGAGAATGGTTACAGACAACCCAAAGATCACCTCCAAAGACCTATAAGAACATCTTGCTGCAGATGGTTTATCTGTACATCGTTCTACAATTCAGTGCAATTTGCACAAAGAACATCTGTATGGCAAGGTGATGAGAAAGAAGCCCTTTCTGCACTCAAACCACAAACAGAGTCACTTTATGCATAAAGCTCAGAGTCGCTTTGTATGCAAAAGCTCATTTAGACAAGCCACAGTAATTTTGGAACAAAGTGCTTTGGACTGATGTTACAAAAATTTTGTTATTTGGTCATAACAAAAATTGCTTTGCATGGCGGAAGAAGAACACTGCATTCCAAAAAAAAAACACCTGCTACCTAATGTCAAATTTACTGGAGGTTCCATCATGCTGTGGGGCTGTGTAGCTAGTTCAGGGACTGGGGCCCTTGCTAAAGTCAAGGGTCTGATGAATTCAACCCAATATCAACAAATTCTTCAGGATAATGTTCAAGCATCAGTCACAAAGTTGAAGTTATGAAGGGGTTGGATATTCCAACAAGACAATGACCCTAAACACACATTTTGAAATCTACAAAGGCATTTATACAGAGGTAGAATTACAATATTCTGGAATGGTCGTCACAGTACCCCGACTTGAATATCATCAAAAATGGGATGGTTTGAAGCAGGCTGTCCATGCTCGGCAGCCATCAAATTTAACTGAACTGGAGAGATTTTGTATGGACGATTGGTCAAAAATACTTCCATCCAAAATCCAAACACTCATCAAAGGCTACAGGAGGCATCTAGAGGCTGTTATATTTGCAAAAGGAGGCTCAACTAAGTATTGATGTAATATCTCTGTTGGGGTGACCAAATATATGCACCTGTCTCATTTTGCTATGATGCATATTTTCTGTTAATCCAATAAATTTTATGTCACTGCTGAAATACTACTGTTTCCATAAGGCATGTTATATATTAAAAGGAAGTTGCTACTTTAAATGCTCAGCCAATGATTAACACAACTCCAAAGAATTAAGAGGGGTTCCCAAACTTTATGTTGTCATGCAACAGTGGCTCCCTGACAGGTACAATTGCAACCACAAGCCCATCACAGAAAGAAGGCATTGAGCTGTCTAGCATAGGAATGTGCCAGGCTATAAAGGTTTTACACAAATCTGCTGACATAACTGCAGCCTTCACTGAATTAACTGTGACGTTTCCTATATTTCTCTCTCACCTTTCTGCAAATATTGTACAGGAAATGTGTATCTTGACAATAGGAAGGTTGGACATCTGGAGGCAAAGCCTCATGGGAAATGTAGTTCTTGTTTTGCAGTCCGGCAAGTGAAGTGGGAGTGAGAAGTGGTTACATGCTCCCCCCATACACACACACATTGTAAAGAGGCCTATTTAGCAATGTGGGGAATGTGAGACAAACACAGCTCCATCTGTTGGTTGAACATAAGAGTACAACCTCCAGCTCTTCACACTAATTAAATGAAGCACAACCAAGTCGGCGATATAAAACTTCCACAATGCTCTAACTACTCCCCAAAAGTACCTTAATAGGAGTATAGAGATTACAACTTTCATTAAAATGTAGGGAATACAGCATAGTGCCATCTTTTGGTTCACCAAAAAATTTTAACCATCACCTCTGCACTCTGGGCGTGATTAATCTAATGGGGCACAAGCTGCGAGTGACAGGATAGTGAAGTTCAAAAATGAACTACACAGTGTAGTATTTGTGAGGCCAACTACACCCCAAAGTACAGAGATTGCAACCTTTGTCATAATGTGACACTTGTCACAAACATAGGGGCAAATTCACTAAGCTCCGAAAATGCGCTAGCGCCGGCTTTGCCACACTTTGCCTGGCGTAGTTTCGCCAGGGCTGCGCAAATTCACGAACATCTGAAGTTGTGCACAGGTTACCAAACGGTTGCGAAGTTACGCTTGCGATAATACGATAAGCAGTCCAAAGTTTCGCTAGCGATGCCTAATTAGCATACAGCGTGCAGTTAAAGTACAATGGGCGTGTATGCTGCGGCAACTACATTACACTACACAAGGCCAGGGAAACTTAATAAAATTAAATAGAGGTGTTATATTGCCCTACACATGTGCCCACTGTAGGTGCCAAATGTAAGGGGGGAGGAGGGTACCCCAAAAAAAATGTTCAATCTTTTTCAGCCTATCACCCAGTAAAAAGTAAAAAACGCCAGCGTTTTTTGGGAAACTCCTATCTGCTTTATTGCACTTCGCCTGGTCTGAGCTGGCAAAGTCAAGCCTGGCGCAAGAGTTAAAGTTCAGTAAAATCCACAAGCTAGCAAATTTATGCCAGCACCCGCTAGTAAATCGGCAAAGTGGCAAAATTACCTTAAGCTGGTGAATTTTCGCTAACGTTATGACTATGAAGATTTTAATTCATCCAGGTCATGGTATATCTAATATAGGTCAATCTAAAAACAACTGGATTTGCTGAGTAATCAATGAAGACGTTTCACTACTCATGTGAGCAGCTTCTTCAGTTCAACTGACTGGTGTGGGAAGTTTTCGGTGTGAAGTTTTTGGTGTGAAATTTGTTCATCAGCCGAATAAATATATAAAAATATTACAAATACATATATATATATATATATATATATATATATATATATATATATATTTGTAATATTTTTATATATTTATTCGGCTGATGAACAAATTTCATGATGCCCTGATGATTATGAATTCTGAACATACTGTACCTGTATTAAAGGAATAGTGACACAATAAAATGCACATTTAAGGGCATATTTATCATGCTGTGCAAAAAAGAGCAGGATAATACAACACCTCGTCAGGGTTCACCGTGTAAACAACGGCGTAAAAAAAATGGTATCAAATTTTTTACACGTTTTTTCTTAAAGTGCCGTCCACTGGAAGCGATGCAAAATAATGGCGTAAAATCTTGCGTGTAGAATTACACACACCTTCACCAATTTTAAAAAAACTCAAAGGTTTTCTTATTTTTTTAAAAAAATCAATCTGAATGTAAAAAAACTTGATCAAATCATGACAAAACTAAATTTTTGGAGTTTATAGGCTTAAAGGGAAACTAAACCCCCCCCTAACAATGTAGGTCTCTATAAAACAATATTGCATAAAAGAGCTCATATGTAAAACCCTGCTTCATGTAAATGAACCATTATCATAATAATATACTTTTCTAGTAGTATGTGCCATTGGGTAATCATAAATAGAAAATTGCCATTTTAAAAAATAAGGGCCGCCCCCTGGGATTGTTCGATTCTTTGTGCACACAAACATACCAACAGACTATATACTTACTTGTTAGGTCACATGAGCCAATTAACAGACATAGTTCTGTCTTTTGCTTCAACACTTCTTTCTGTTACAGTTAGAGTTGTAGTATTTCTGGTCAGGTGATCTCTGAGACAGCACACAGACCATCACAAAATGGTGGCTCAAGGCAAAAGATGTAAAAGGGCAAGATTAACTTAAATATATAGACCAGTTTGGTAACATTCTTTAATATGCCACTTCATATGATGTAAACTATCTATTGCTTAAGTGTTCATTTTGGGGATATAGTTTTCTTTTAAAAAACTCAAATTTGTGCGTTTACAAACTCGAACTAAAACTTAGTACAACTCCCATTGACTTCTACATGAACTCGTCAGCTTTTAGATTTTTTTACATTCAAGTTTTTTAGCCTTTTTTGCGTAATAAATACCAGACAGTTTTTGAACTATATACTAGACATTAAGCCCGTTAAATTAACGGGCGCTAGAACATATGTCGTCACATACCTCCCAACATTTCAGAATGGGTAACATTAGTAGGCAGGGCCCCCTTTGTAGCACTGGTGGCCAGGGGGTTAATGCTGGTGCCCAGGGGGTGTTAACATTGGTGGCCAGGGGGGTGTTAACATTGGTGGCCAGGGGGTGTTAACATTGGTGGCTAGGGGGGTTAACATTGGTGGCCGGGGGGGTTAACATTGGTGGCCGGGGGGGTTAACATTGGTGGCCATGGGGGGTTAACATTGGTGGCCACGGGGTGTTAACATTGGTGGCCACGGGGGTTAACATTGGTGGCCAGGGGGGGGTTAACATTGGTGGCCAGGGGGTTAACATTGGTGGCCAGGGGGGGTTAACATTGGTGGCCAGGGGGGGTTAACATTGGTGGCCAGTGGGACTTACCATTGGGGTATCTTAAAAACCAATTTGGGAGAAATCCCTGCTTTTCAGGATCCACCTGTCATGTCGTATAGAAAGGCACGCACTATAGGCTCCATGTTGGTTAAGGCGGACATGGGTTCAGGAAAAGAGAACAGACAGACAGTACTGCCTCTGATAAAGAAGGGCACATTTGCCTGTTGCTCGTGTAACTGCTGTAGCAACATACAAAAGGGAGAGGATATTCATCACCCGAGAAGTGGTATCCCTGTTCCTATCTCTGGCCATCATTCATGTACTACCACATTTGTGGTTTATGCCATAAAATGCCCTTGTGGCTTAGTTTATGTGGGACAGACCTCACGTATGGCCAGAGATAGGATTAGGGAACATAAGTCAGCCATAAAATGTAAAAGGATGGACCAGCCGGTCGCCAAATATTTTACGGAATTGGGACATACAGTATCACAACTAAAATTCCAGATTTTGGATGCTGTCCCGAAGTTGAAAAGAGGAGGTAATAGGGTTAAAAAACTACTATATAAAGAGGCTTGGTGGATTAGAAAATTGGATACTTTAGCACCGAATGGGCTTAATCTGGAATATGACTTATCTCCTGTTTTTAGATAATTTATATATTGTTTTAATATGGTTTTAATGTTCTCCTTTTTTACAGTTTATCTGAGAATACACTTTGCTACTTTCTCTGAAATGGGACTACTAATTGACATATTGTCAGATAAGTGAAACAATGTTATGTATTTTGTTACTTTGGTGCAGCCCCACTAGAGGGTGCTATGATAACAGTGTATAAAAGGGAGATTTTGTATAATGATATGCTATCTTGACAAAGAGCCGTGCGAGACTCGAAACGTTGCTAAGCTGCCCTGCTGTTTGTAAATAAAGGCAATTTTTACATTATCCTAGAGTGCTGCCCATCTCTTCTCTGATTCCTGTGGTTTAGTGTGGAAGGACACTGCGGGAGGTACACCCAAGCTTGAGAAAATTAACCAGGTGTGTGCCCCTCAAATCTTCTTGGAACGGCCAGTGGGACTTACCTGTCAAGTTCGCCGGGGTCCTTTCACGCGGTTTCTCCTTAGTGACGTCTTCTTCCTCGGCGGTGGGTTCTTCTTCTCCTTTGGCGGCGGTGGATCCTCTCTTTAGACGTCGCAGTGGATGTTCTCTTCAGACGGCGGTGGATCCTCTCTTCAGACGGCGTCGGTGGATCTTCTCTTCAGACAGCGGTGGATCCTCTCTTCAGACGCCGGTGGATCCTCTCTTCAGGCGGCGGCGGTGGATCCTCTCTTCAGGCGGTGGATCCTCTCTTCAGGCGGCGGAGGTGGATCCTCTCTTCAGGTGGCGGTGGATCCTCTCTTCAGGCGGCGGTGGATCCTCTTCAGCCGGCGGTGGATCCACTTCAGGCAGCGGTGGATCCTCTTCAGGCGGCGGTGGATCCTCTTCAGGCGGCGGTGGATCCTCTTCAGGCAGCAGGCAGTGGATCCTCTTCAGGTGGCAGGCGGCAGATCCTCTCTTCGGACAGGTAATTCCAGCAGCTAACTCTTCTTTCTCCTAGGCGACAGGTCACAGGCATCTTATCTAGGGCTGCGCCCGTGCGTACTGACGTCATAAGTACGCACGGGCCGCGCCAGAGACGGTCCGTGGGGCACATGTGCAGTAGCGCAATTCCACGGACACAGGGACTGGACGCAGAGACACTTGAAGATTATTATATAGGATTATAAATAATTCCAATTCAAAGGAGTGATCTGGTAAGTTTTCCAACTGGAGCTGCATTTCTATTGTTTCAATCATCTATGCAAAGAGTGCAAATGGAATAGTAGCAGCTGCAGCTCCTCATCTGTAGAAAGTCCACCCACAGGCTGACTGACATGGTTCATCTGCAGATAAAAGTTTCAAATCTGCCTGATCACCAAATCGAACAGTATCCAAAGTACAAGGATATCTGTCAGGATTGGCAGGCCTGCATATACCCACAAAAGGGTGCAAACTTGTACACAAAACCCTATTCATGGTATGATGGTATTACCCTAATACACACACCTAGCCTCTAGTGCCAATGTGCTAGTTAAAGAGAAATAAAGTTTAACTAAAGAAAAATGTTGTACATTATGTTTTGGCCTTCTGTACCAGTCCAAGGCAACCACAGCCCTTTAGCAGTAAAGATTTGTGTCTCCAAAGATGCCCCAGTAGCTCCCCATCTTCTTTTCTGCTGATTCACTGCACATGCTTTGAGCTGCTGTCACTTACTGAGATTAGGGACCCACTCAAAATATACTGTACATGACAAATATAAATGTCACAATATAAAGCAGTTTAGTAAGTTTAGTTCTCTGTTACAGAAGTAAACTTCTTTTTTTATTATCTCTCATATTGCTCTAAATAGAGCCCTAGAATAACCTACCTTAGTCCCAGCATGTGATGGAAAGGGAGAGTAGCTCCCTTACGAAGCAGCGGTGGCTGGTGTTACCAGATGATGCCACTATTTTGATATCTGACTGGGTAAAGCAGTTGTGGATGGCAACTTTTCACCCAATTTATTTATTTATACTTCCCATACCTCCCAACTGTCCCATTTTCTGTGGGACGGTCCTGATTTTGACAGCCCAGCACGCAATCACTGGTTTCTTAATGAAATGCCCCAGGTTTCTCTTTGATTCTTTGCACTGATGCCAAAAAAAGATACAGAGTTTCTGAAACTTAATTAAAATGAAAGGCTTTCTGGCACAGAACACTAAACACCTGCTCTTAAAAACATTTGTAACAATTTAAGATAAGCAAAGATACAATTGTAACTATTTAACGTAAGCCAGTCTCTTGGGGATAATGACTCGGCAATTTCACCTTCATTAGCAAAACTTTTTTGACACATAAAACATTGCACTAAAATTCACAGAAATGTGTTCATACTTTCATAACCTGCCACATTTTGTAAAATGGATATGGTTATTAGGTTATTATAAGTGAGCCTGGTCGTAAAATTTCACCTCACTAAAGCTAGCCATAGACGCAAAGATCCGATCGTACGAATCATGGATTCGTACGATTTTCGGACCATGTGTGGAGAGTCCCGTCATTTTTCGTCCGTCGGAGATCGGTCGTTTGGTCGATCGGACAGGTTAGAAAATTTCTGTCGCCTGCCGTTAATATCTCTGCGTGTATTGCCGATCGTACGATTATCAGTGGGAGACTGTCACTAGTGTTGTCAGACATAAGTATCGTACGATTGCTGTCAGGGGCAGAACATTGGGTGATCTGTTCTTATTTGATCGGAATGGTAAAGACTTTGATCTGAATGGTTAGTGGAGGGTCGGGAGATGGGAAAGTCCGATCGTACGTTGATTCGTACGATCGGATCTTTGCGTCTATGGCCAGCTTAAGAGCAGCACAACTTTTTGTCCCTCTTTCTGTTTTTCAAATGTTGAGTCTATGCTCCAAAAAGGGTGGGGGGTGGGGTATGCAGAGCAGAGTCTATGGGGCAAATTCACTAAGATGCGAAGTTGCGCCAGGCGCAACTTCGCCGCACTTCGCCAGGCGTAGTTTCGCCAGGGCTCCGCAAATTCACTAAAATCCGAAGTTGCGCACAGGGGTAGCGTAAGGTTGCGAAGTTGCGCTAGCGTTAATTCGCTATATAAAGCGAAGTTACGCTAGCGAAGGCTAATTTGCATACGGCACAAAATTCAAATTTCAATGGAGGAACACGTATCTGCACTACAAATGCAAAAATTTAATTTTGCCCTACACATGTGCCCACTGTCTAGGTAAGTTGCCATGAGTCAGGAAATGTAGGGGGGAGGAAGGGGAGCCCCAAAAAATTTTCAATCTTTTTCAGCCTATCAGCCATCATGTAGAAAACACGCCAGCGTTTTTTTGGGACTTAGAAAAAAAATTGACTTTTTTTTAAACAATCCCTATCGACTCTATTGCGCTTCGCCAGGTCTGAGGTGGCGAAGGAAGTCTAGCGTAAAAGGTAGCGTTCAGTACACTGCGCAAGTTAGTGAATTTGCGTAGTTTCGTCACTAGCGAAGATTCGCCTGGCGTAAGGTTTCGAAGTAACACTAGCGAAACTACGCCAGCGTTCGTTAGTGAATTTGCGCAGTAGCGAAAATGCCAAACGCTAGCGAATTAACGCTAGCGTTCGGCGCTTCGCAGCTTAGTGAATTTGCCCCTATGCTCTTTTACTAAACGTGGCCAAACTGCCTTAGCACAGTAATCCATAGCAACCAATTAGCACTTTAATCAATTATTTGAAAGTGAAAGATTGAAAGCAAATGCCTGAATGGTCCATATGCTATTGTACTGAGGTATTTGTACCCGAGCAAACCAAGAGTAAGAGATCGCTCTCGATCAATTTCACCCAGTGTTCTCCTAAATTAACCCTTGTTCTGTCTCTGCATTGTGAACAGTCGGTACCTAGTTTATACTAAAATACTGGAACTGTCAATGAATAAACAGCCCTAAAACTACAATTGTCTGTACCTCAAAAATATAATTTCAACTGTCCCTTGTTTGCATAAAACACCTTCCCTTTTTTTTATCAGCTTGGGAGATATTGCTGGCAACAAATAAAAATAATTGTTGCTCCCTTTTGCTGTAAGCCGAGTCAAAAATAAGCAGCACTTTTGGTTAATAGCTGGGAGACTTGAGTAACAGCTATTGCGCTTTTGCCAGCACCCACCAGAAAAAAATGGGCGTTCTGCTCCCTGACACAAGTATAAGTTGTAGCAAAGAAAACAATATGTTTAGAGCTGAGGCTTTGGTGGCAGTCGGCATTGCTGGACACCACCACGAAAAAACCCTAAAAGCATTTTTTCCGAATCCTGACAAAAGCCGAGCTACGAGCAGAAGAGATAAAAACTGTGAAGGGACAATTGTACACTGCCGTGCCCACCATTGAACACTGTACGGGGGGTCATTTATAAACACACATTTTCACCTGGGCATTAAGTAACCCATAGCAACAATCAGATGATTGCTTTGTGTTCAACCTGCAGCTGGTTGTAAAAAAGCTAATCACTGATTGGTTGTTATAGGTTACTGCCCAGGTACAAATGTGCCCACTGTTTGAGCCCCTGTTACCAGAAGCTTATGGTTGTGTTAAGATAGAACGTTACAGTAGTTTCTAAATTCTTCGCTTCATTTCCCTAAGCAGCTGCGTGCTGCGTCACTGCGCTTATATACTTGGGGTTGTTTGACAGCAATCTCGGGAGACGGAATTTATGACGCGCTGTCACTTTGAGCCGATCTTTGACTAAAGCGTCGCGGGGCGTTTAAGTGACTCTTGATTGCGTTAACAATATCGGAACTCTCGGGCGGGAAGTAATTGGAATTGTTGGGCTGTATGTTATGCGTGTTCGCCCATTTCTGTGTTTGTTGGACTCAGGGACCTCTAATGCTGAAAATTGAGACGAGTCCCTTCCCTATACTGTAGGCTTTGATTCTCGGCTGATCCTTTTAATTGTTAGTAGCGTGACAATTGCATCCGCAGTGGCATGGCAGCCCTAGAGTACGCAGGCTTGGACCATACGGATAGTGAGGATGAACTGCCGCCTGGATGGTAATAAAAGATATAATTAGTCTTTATTGGGAGCAAAATCAGATTATCGGGTTTATTTAATGTTTACATGATTTTCTAGTAGACTATGAAGATCCAAATTTTGTAAAGATCCATTTTCCAGAAAACCCCAGGTCTCGAGCATTCTGAATAACAGGTCCCAAACGAGCAAACTTAGGGGCTGTTACTGTTGAATTGTGCTTAGTACAGGGAATACCTATGCTGCCATAGTTTTATGAGATCTCTCTGTACAGACTATAAGCAAAAGTAGGAGCTGTTCCTGCTGAATTGTGCTTAGTACAGGGGAATACCTATGCTGCAGGCCCGGACTGGCCATTTACTGGTTCGGGCAAATGCCCGACGGGCCGTTTGCTTTGAAATGTAAATGGACCGCTTGACGAAAAATGCTAATTAGGCCCGCCTTTAATATGTAAATGAACTGTTCCCACAACAGAGTTAACACCTTCAGCAATCAACAAACCGGATAATAGAACAAACAGCCTGCTTTGAACAGAGTGGCATAAGAGGTGGAGAGACTGGAGATATGCTAATCACTGTTCTAATGCCTCGCCATCTAGTGGAAGTGTAGGGGAAGTGCATATACGGGTATGAAAGGTCACAGAAGAAGGCCAGTAAGCTTTTCCAGTTGTGTTAATATAGAACCGAACGAATGTGTCTGTGTGCACCCAAAGATAGGCATTGGCATAAGATCTGCCACACTTCTCAGGTAATTGCAGGCAGTTGGGCTCCAGCCAGGCATGCAGTATGGCAGCATTTACTGTGGGAAGTGTGTATGGGTTCTGTGAGGACATGTTTATGTTTATTGGTAACTATTCCTGGGGGAAAACGTAGTGCTTTTTTATTACTTATGGGGGAATGGGAGTAGCCACAGGAACAATCTAAGAGACAATTAGATGATAATATATAAACATAATATTTTGGACTGTGACACATGGTGATCAAGCTCTCTTAGGCCACGAATCCAATCCACAGAATAGCTGTGATAGAAACTGGGGTGAGATATTTGTTGCAAGGGTCAGTTTAAGCATTTAGGGTGTACAATAATGCTGGTGATTATATGATAATGGACCCTGCTTGGTACAAGAAATAGAGCTCTTAAAATATTTATTAATAAACACTAGTTCTAGTTCACCCTAGTCCTTGGGGTTGAAAATATATATATCATGCTTTGCATTGGCGAGAAAACATGGGCTGCTTTGATACTTTTGCCAGGGCTGCTTTTTCCTCCCAGTCCGGCCCTGCTATGCTGTCATAGTTTTATGGGATCTCTCTGTACAGACTATGAGCAAACTTAGGGGGCTGTTCCTGCTGAAACATGAGGTGACCATCTGACCATGCCCACTATGGGGGGAATATTGAATATAGACAGCTAAACATTTCTTTTTAAAAAAAGACACTGATGCAATTAAGCTTATTAAAACCCAAAAGACACAGTTGCAGTTCCATGTATAATACCTCAGAACTAAAAGCAGGATGAACACAGTGAGAATTCCATAAATACCCCCAAAAATGGCACAAGGAAAGGGAACAAGGAAAGGGTTAAAAATCACAAGGCAGTGTAATAAAAATGATTTGTATCCTTACTTGGGCCAGCATTCTTTCTGCACTGATAGTGGGGGGGGGGGGTGAAGAGATTGAATCTGCAGCGCCAGTGTCTGCCATCCATCCTGCCTGTTCAGTACTTGCCTGTCATTTGTCCCATAGCTGAGGGCAGAAAAAAAAAGAAAAGAAAACAAGCACGGCCCTTGGGACGGGCTCTTCAGACAGAAGAAAGTAATCTTTCTCAATCACTGTTACTACGCACACAGGGGATCGTTTGGTGAGGAAGGAGATTTTGCTATGGTGCGGCCCATTTAATTTGCACAGGCAGCGGCCCAACGGGCAATTACCCGAATTAACAGATGGCCAGTCCGGGTCTGGCAGTAACCATAGCAACCAATCAGCAGGTAGAATTTGCTGGTTAGTGCCTTATATTCCATATGGGGGATAGACTTCGGGTCTTTTCGCTGCTTCGGGACTTTGGCTATTTTTGTGACTTCGGGTCTTTTTGCCGATTTGGGACTTCGGCTATTTTCGTGGCTACGGGTCTTTTCGCCGATTTGGGAGTTCGGCTTTTCGGCACTTCCACATTTTCAGCTGTTCGGGCCATACGGCCGAATGATCAGATTACCCCCGATATAGCCATGCCTGTTAATGGCATATCGGGGAAAGATCCGCTCGTTTGGCGATGTTGCCAAACGAGCGGATCTTTGCGTCTATGGCCACCTTAAGGAAACCTACTTATTTGGAAGAATAGTTAACCACTCTAACTCCAGCAACAGGTGGTATTTCGTTGTGGTATAAAGCTCTAACCCCTCTTACAGACATCAAACAAACTACTATTGTACAAAAATGGGAGAAAAGGCTCCATGTGAATTTATCAGCAACAGAATGGAAACAGATATAGTCCAACCCCTCTGAAATTTCTGAAATTTCTAAATGTATAACACACTTGGAAACATAGAGGAAAATCCTGTACGATTGGTATATGACACCAAACAAGTTAAATCGTATTTATAAGAGTATTTCAAATAGATGCTGGAGAGGGTCATCACAATGGAGACCTTGTACATATTTGGTGGAACTGTCCGAAATTGCAATCTTTTTGGTCACAATTAGAATCATTCATTGATTCAACCTGGAATGTTCAAGTACCTATTACTGCAGAACTTATTATTTTGGGACTAATTCCTTTAACAGTACCAAAGTCTTACCATACAATTATCCATCATCCATAATCTATGCGACAAGACAAATAATTGCTAGGAACTGGAAAGGTACCCATATTCCCGATATTACATTACCAATATGATAAAATAGTGGCACTAGCTAACAATAAGATTAGGAAATTTTACATTTCCTGGGAAAAATGGTCGGCACTAAATGTTAAAAGATCTGTAAGTAGCTCATGCCACCCTTTCCCCTCCATTTTTTTTTCTTCCCTTTTGTTTTTTCTTATGTCTGTTTGTATTTTTGAGCATATTGCTCTTGTTGTTTGTAAAACTTGAAAACGAATAAAGAGATATACACAATCATAATGGTAGCGTGTATGGAGAGCTCAAGCTCCCAAAAGCACAGCCAAATTGTGGTGTTAGGTGCTGTACTGGAGGGCCCACACCTGCCTCAGGGCCATGACCTTGTACCATAAAGAATTATGAGCAATGACCAAATCAATTTATTTAGCCCAGAAACATACAAAAAAGGGCAAAGTTTCGGCTTGATAAAGGGTCCTGAGGGCCAGAAACGTTGCCCTTTTGTGTGTGTTTTTGGACTAAATAAATTGATTTTGCACAACTCACACAGTGTGCTGCTGGTAATTCTTTTTGAATCACCATCATAATGTCAGAGAAGCAGGGGGCGCTTCGCCAATGAGGCGAGTTGAGGCTTCAGGCAGCAGCGCCCCATTATGTACCAGGGGCGCCAAATATGCCGCTCCTGGTACTTTAAGAGCCGAATTTCGGGTTTTCAAACTGGAAATTCGGCTCTTCTATCGTAGAGAGCGCAGTTAGGCTCTCTGCTCTAGCGTACTGGCGATTTCTACCACCCACTTGGACCCCCTGGACCCCCTCAGGCACAAAAAGGTAAGTGCACGGGGGAGGCGGCAGCAACTGCTACTGCCTCAGGCGGCGGAGGTGCCAGGATCGCCCCTGCAGAGAAGGGACTATGAAAAGTATATTGCAGACCAAGAAATGGCCAGGGCTTGTGGTGAAATAGTAATGCTTTGAGTAGATCATACCCATGGGCATAATGTGGCAGATTGGGGGGCATTTTTTTTAATGGGATGATAATACATTTTCATCATTAAAGTAAAAGTGATAATCTTCTTTAGAATTGGTTAACTGTCCTTTTTAATCCAGGGTTTCAGGGTTTAGGATCTGAGACTAAACTAAATTACTGTAAATTCATAGTGACTTCCTTTTGCTTCTACTAAGAATGATTTATGTCATGAAACTGAGTTGAAAATGAGCAAGATGAGTCTGTTACTAGCATAATGCATTTGTGCACTCCTTTGGAGTATGGGGAATTATTGCAATATTCAAGGTTTATGCAATCTAGGACATGTATCACGCTATTAATATTCGGGAAAAAATTGAGCATAGTGCTACTTTTTGATATGTACCATGTGCTTTAGATGTCGCTTACTATTTATATCTCTGCATTCCCTGCCCTCTCCTAAAATAACATATGTTGCACTCCCAGGGTGCTTTAGACAATAGGGGTGCATTACAGAGAATATGTGCATTTCAATTTGAGGTGAATCCAATGAACAATGAAACAATCTTTGTGCACTTCATTCTCTCCCCTGCCTTTATTTATAGATCTTCCCTATGGTTGGGAACAAAAAACAGATGAAAATGGACAAATCTACTTTGTTGAGTGAGTTATTTTTAACTATCATTACTATTGCTATTATCTACCATAATTTCTAACTACTGTAAAATGAAGGTCTACAAAGGTGCTATGGAACCCATCTACTTATTTTATATTAGACTGCTGACATTTTCTTTCTGTAGCAGCTGCAAATGCACATTATTAGGTTTAGGCTAATGTTATGTACTACAAAGTTTGCACCATTTGAATTAACCCCTAGCAAACATTGGTCTATTTACCAAAGGTTGGTAGATCTGGTGCAAACTTTAAGCTTGTTATAATTATAATTTTACCTGTCTTACATTTAATACTTGAGAAAATTGCCAACTAAAATGAGAATTATAGGACAATAAAAGTTTAATAAAGCGGATATGTGGGGTAATTGAATGCGCTGCCACGTAACTGGATGACAACTCAATACAGGCTCATTTAAAAAAATACATTCCTATTTGAAAAATCCTATATTTGTTCGGCAAAGGGGGATTAATATTTTTGACCATACATCCCCTTTAAACAAATGTGTCAAAAACATAATGCTTGTTCATTTATTGCTGGATTTCAGAGGTCCTCATAAATCTTTATATGAGCTATGAAACACAATTTTTGTATTAAAGGAGAATTCAATCCCTCCCCCCTCCCCTGTGTTGCCCCCCTCCCTCTTCCACCGACCTACCTCCCCCCCGGGCAAATGCCCCTAACTTGTTACTGACCCCTCCATGCAGTTCCGCTCCTGTTGAGTTCACAGCAGCCATGTTTGCCCGTGCGCTCTTCTTCCTGTATTTGCTGGCATTTGGTGGCGCATTCGCAGTAGAGGGATTTATCAGTAAGGATCTACTGTGCATGAAATTGGAAACTTCGTGACTTCCGGGTGCATGCGCAGTAGATCCTTACCGGTAAATCCCTCTACTGCGCATGCAACACCAAATGCCGGTGAATACAGGAAGAAGAGCCCACGGACGAACATGGCTGCCGTGAACTCAACAGCAGAGGAACTGCACGGAGGGGTCAGTAACAAGTTAGGGGCATTTGCCCGGGGGGGGAGTTAGTTCAGGGCAACACAGGGGAGGGATTTTAGCGCCAAAGGGGTTGAATTCTCCCTTAAGACTATAATAGTGAAATGTTTTTCTGTAAGGGCTCTTACACACGGGCGTTTGTTTCTGCGTTTTTCAAACGCACGCTGAGCCTGAAAAACGCATATATTGTTTAAACTATTTTTTTTTGTCACAAATGCAACCTCTATCTATTGATAGCTGAATGTGTGTCAGGTGCAAGAAAATGCAGCTTGCGGTCTTAACATAAGCACTGCATTTTAACGAGCTTTTAGTGCATAAGAAAAGCTTAAGAAAGGCTTTAGCACACGGGCAGGTTCTGGGAGATTTAGTCACCTGGCAAATAATCGCCTCTTCTGCGGGCGACAATCCCCGAACTGCTTTCCGCCTGCTATAATGAGAAAGCGCCAATGCACTCGCGGCGCTTCGATTTCCGAAGTCACCTGAAGTTTCCTCGTGTTGCCCCGCAGAAGTGGCGATTAGTCGCCAGGCGACTAAATCTCCTCGAATCTGCCATGTGCTAGCTCCCTAAGGCAGGGCCTCCACACTCACACCTGAGTATCCACCTATCGATTGAAACACCTGACTCCTAATGAACGGAGAATACTAGAGGTATATATGATTTTGCCACAGATGCATGTTTTCCTCAACAAATTAAACACATCTGTCTGGCCTAAAAATATACTGTAACGTGTACATTTAATGTTCCTAGTGCAGATCGTGTTAATATTCCCTCCCAATTGGAAATTAGGTGGCAGCTGGGAGCAAATCTTTTACTTCCTGTACTTGGATGTCTGGAGGAGACTATCCAATCCTACTGTGTGTGCCTGCTTGAGAGAGACAGTCCTTGTTGTTCCTATAGTGTGAGAGGAAGCCTGAGAGAGACCCAAAGGGCCTATGGAGCCTGAGAAAAAGAGACAGAATGCCTGAACTTGGGATAGAAAGTGAGTGCCAAGGGACCTGTGATTGGAGAAAGTGAAGCTGACTTATAAATGGACTGTGCGGCCTGTCTGAGAAAAGTTATCCAGAGCTGTGAGTAACGGGGTGCTAGTTTTGTGGTGGTCCTGTGTCTGGGGGAGGCCCTGGGGTAGTTAGGAAGACTATGATCATGTCTATGAGCGAGATTTTATTTTATTTTTTATGCCATATGAATAAGCAACTTGTTAATGTGTCTTGAGTGAATAACTAAATGAACTTTAATGCATTTTTTTGCCCAGTCTTTGCGCTGCATGAGAAGCCCACCATTTCAAAAGCTAATTTTCCCACAATATTTACAATATAAAAAGTGTTAAACAAAAGTCAGATAAATAATTAATTCAAATTCACATTATATGGCATTACCCTCATTTAAACACCAGAGGGAGTTAGTCTCGGTAGTTGCTTATTAAAGGCTTATGTTAATCTAGGTATTAATCACTGTAGCATCCACCTCTGACAGATGAAGCCTCACTTACTGCTAATGATTCTTTTTACCTAAATTTAGCTTCTCAATAGCAGCCCAAAGCTTGCTGAGCATGTGTGGTGTTTCTGGCACTCATAATATGCCCTATCAAGATCAAAAGATGGAGATCTATTGCAGACAACTTTGAAAGCAAGGATCATTCTGCAATAAGGGGGTGCGGTGTAAGAATACAGTATCTCTAGCTGTAATACATTTTTAAGGGGTTACTTCTTTAACCTTTTCACTGCTAGAAGTATTTTGCGCTATAGTTATGTGACTGCCAGATCATTTTTAAACATTTTGAAGGGCTGGTGGAGCAGGGCAATGCTGCTAAAAATGCTGTTTGTCTTCTGTTCAAAACTATATAGCTCAGATCATGCAATATTTAAATTATTATCTTCCGCATGTCATTAGGTACACATCTAAAACATCCTAAATATGAATAAAGGAGGTCTGCTGAGCAGTTTGATGCCCCTTGTGCATGGGTATACGTGTAAAAAATGGGGAAATATGTCTTTGTACTCCAAACGTAGCAGTTTTTAATTATATTTATAAAAGGGGAACTATCGTGAAAATGAAAATATAAGCTTCATCATACTGCAATATGAAACTTTCTAAATAAAATTAATTAAATATTTTGCATTGTTTCTGAAATAATCAAGTTTATTTTCCCTCTCTCAGCATCTATTTCTCTTTATTTTCTCTTCTTTCAGCAGTTGGATGTTGAATATTCATTGACAGCTAGATCAATTATATCTTATAGGGGGTTTCCTTTCTAGATGACTTAGAGCTAATTCCAGTACAAAATAATCGCCTTTTGCACAAATCCTGCATGTAGAGAGCAATGATGTCTGGTGATTTTAATGGAGTGAGCTTTAATACATCTCCTAGGCAAAAGGAACCCCCATAAAATATATATTGGATCTAACTGTCTAAATGAATATCCGACACCAAACCCCTACATGAAGAGAGAATGAAGAGAAACAGATGCTGAGAGAGAAATAGTGAAGGTAAACTTGATTATTTTAGAAATGTGGGAAGTAACCAGAGTACCTAGTTATTTGAAATAGATCTTCCCCTAGGTTTGGGGGATACCTAAAATTTGGCTGTTGCCCTGTAACATTTTTAGTTTTACTACTGGGGAATATAGGACTGTAGTACAGATATGTTTATTGGTTATGTTTATTGTGGTAGAATACCCTGACAGCTCAAATACTACAGTTTTTACATTTACACTTACTCAGGGTTCCTTAAAACCACCTAAAATATAATCTGATATGGGATCATCAGAAAATGGCTGTGTTGTGATAAAATGATCCATATGACAACGAGGAGGGATAAACACTACCTTTTGGAATTTACATACATTCCACACCCACATGTAATTTATTTTCCAAATTGTAGGGAATAGTGGAGACACTAGTGCATATTTGGTCACCAAGCAGACTGAGTGGACCCATTAAGCCTCTGTTTAGTGGCCAAACACTTTTTGACTGTAAGTTCTGTTCCAAATTGGAGAAGTACTAAATTTAAGGGCGCCCAGTATGCAAATTTCAGAACTGTATTATGCTGTACTTGATGGAGAAGGGGTGTGAAGACAATTGAGAAAACACTACACAGTTATGTATACCCCAAAATACACCTCACAATCACAACAGCCAAGGATGGTGATGTTATGTATTAAACGTTGGAAAGCATTCAGCATGCAGTCCAGACATCAATTTACTCAGGATAATCGGACTACAGAACACCGCAAATTATATAAATTATTAGTGGGTGACATGCTTGAGTATTAGAAGACATCTGATGCTACCCACTACCAAGAGGTGAACCACATTTCAGTTTATCTTCACATCATGCAACTTCAGAATGGGCCTTACATCAGACTTGTAATCTACTATGGCTCTGTCAAAAACAACTTTTATGCACGATTGCAAAAACTGCCTGAACCGAACTTAAACACAGGAAAAATGGATAAAAATGTTGAAATACATTGGCAATATGTCAGAGCCTTTAAGATTATATACAAAGGATGTGGCACAATACTGGCAATTCTGGTGGACTTGCCCTGAAATTTGGAAAGTTTGGGACAAGTCTTTCCATTTTATATTGCAGCTAAAAGGCAAAGATTGAAGGACAGCTTTCTTAAGAAAACTGGATGCTCCTCATCCTCAAAAAACAAATTGTATAGGCCAAATATGTACTGCAACAAGATGTGCAGTATTAAGCAAATGAAAGGGCCCTTGCTCGCTCTATATCTCACATCACGTGATGCGCTGCAGCTCCACTGATTAAAAAAAACAGAAATAGAAACTAGCATAGAAAAGAACTACATGGAAACACACTTTGCTGTTATTCTGGTGTTCATCAACACTGTAAGAATTTAACATGCTGCATGAATATAGAAGTGCTACAATCCATATATGCCCTCCACATTAACATAAGTGCGCATTACACTTAACATAGTTATTGAATTGCCCATTGATTACACTGTCCATTACATAGAGCGGAGGTGGTGTGTTTTATATATAATAAAACATCTGCACTATATTTCTCCTTTCACTCTATATGATTGATTATGATGTATTGAAGCTTGAGGAATATCAAATGTTGAACTAGAAAAGAAGATACACACCTATTACGTGATGTTTGTCATGACTTATATATTCATCTGGTAAGTGGGCAGTTTTACCATTAGAAGCAGTTGTGGGTGTCATTTATTTAAAGGGGAACTATTGCAAAATTAATACTATGGACCCGAAAACTCGAATCTAATTTGATTTGATTTTTTTCAAACTCAATTTAAATTTCTTCTGAGCAAAAAACTCGAATGTCAGGAAAGCTGCAAACAAATCCAAATGAATCCCAGGCCGTCTTTAACAGCAATTGGGCTGTCAAATTTGAGTTCTTAAAGGGCCAGTGTATGATAAATCTCAAATCCTACATTTTTTATATACTCAAATAGAATTTTAACAATTCCCTAGTCATAAATAAACTCGAAATTTGAATTTTCACTTTGACCCTTGATGAATCTGCCCCTTTCTGTCCCAGGCTTTCTAGTGTTGAGCCAAGTAGGTGTAATGGAAGCCCACATGATCCTTAGGTTTAATGCTCTAAATCAGATTCATTTTCTAAATATGGACACTGACTGTTTATTGTTTGAATATATAAATAAAAAGGAAATAATTTTTGCAGCATCTTTATTTTTATATCTGGAGCCCTGCAGCTTTGTTTGTACAGATCTCTTTGTGTAGTTTAGCCTATCTGTATAGTTTTTGTTCACTTGTATGTTTTTAATCACATCTGTGCAAGTTTACTTAAAGCCTGGCGCCTGTTGCCTATGATTGGTATTTTTCTTAACGGGAATAAAATGGGATTATATATTACCAGGCAGTAGAATAAAGTGGTCAGAATCCCATGTGGATTTTTTGTGTATCTAGCACTGGTTTATTAGTTTTGCTGTAGGAAAGACTGATATTTGATAGACAGAATTGTTTTTCCTAGACACTCTTACAAATACACAAAGAAGGAGATGGTCCAGGAAAAATAAAATGTGGTGAGAATTTCACTTTCCCAATAAAAACTCATCCCTCTTTCACAAATGCTCTAGCAGGTGGTGGAATTTGACTATTGCTTGAATAATATACATTGTGCCAAGCCACTGGAGTCTCTGTTAATCACTGCCAAAGATACACTTAATACCCCTCTTCTTTGCATGCTCCTTCAGGAGTCTGTTGCTTTTAGCTTTTCAAAGAGCTTTGCTTCTTGGCACAGTATTGATATCAGCCCTGCCAAGCTTAAATCCTGGGGTAAATTATGTTGGGGGCTATTATACTGAGAAGTTGCTTTGTCTATTTCTTAACCCTTATAATATATCTTTGCCCAACTAGGATTTTGCAAGACTGCCTTAGTAGTGCTAAAAGTACATCATTTTCTTTTCTGATATGCACAAATCCTGCAGCCCATAAAAACTAATAATTATCTATGAGCTAACTGCCCAACAATGACTGAAAACATGTGCCCAGGGGAAATGTATTTTGCTGCCCTATTGTTTGCTTGAAGCTCAATCTGTTTAATGTGTTACAAGAGTGCATGAAAGTTGGAACTCGCTTTCTTTTCCATTATGTTTTTTTTTTTGTAATGAGTTTAAGTAGTTTTTGTTTCTTGAGTGAGAGGGCCCTCTACATGTAAGTGAGGAGTTGGGACACATGTCACAATCACAATTAGGCACAGCTTGGCACAATCAGGTTCAAAGGAAGGTCTAGTAGCATATTGGAATCTGAAGGCATCAATGTATATCCCCTTCGGCTGTTGACCTCTACTATTTCCTGGCAAAAGAGTAAGGGTAAAGATCTATATTAACCTTTGCCTTGGTTTACATGCACATCAGCACTGGGCATGAGGAAGGCAGGGTTCTAATGGGCCCCTCCAGCTGTGCTCCCTTTGCGCAGCACTTTGCCATGATATAAACTACCTTTTAAAGAGGTAGTTAATCTTTAGATTAAGATTTAGTATAAATGTAGGTTCTCACCTGCAGGATTTCTTATCCCATGGTTTAGTAATGTTTTGAATTTCATGTCTCAATCTTTTTAAGTAATGGGGACAAATTCATATAAATATAAAGGCTGTAAAGCACTGCAAGTATTAATTATATACTTTTTTTATTACATCCAGATATAGTAAGGTATTAATACCAAAACGCATGCACAAGGGGGCAGTATAGCCTTACAGAACCTTGCCAATAAAAAGCTTTTCTTTACACCTTGATTCCTTACAACCTTGTTGAGATTATGCCATGTGGTTCAATTCCTGCTTTTTTTCTATTCTGAGTCAATTACACAGATTTTCGCTAGGCATGTAAATAAACGTTTTTTTCTCTCTTTCCTTTTCTTGTTGTTCTGTACATATTTTATGGCGGTGAAAGGGAACCGGCTCTTTCTGTACAATATGCATGAAGCACTCTCTCTCTGTTTGTTATATCAGATCTCAACGGTGAGAAGAAGACTTTCAAGCAAATGTTAGTTTCTTTCTTTAATGCTCTAAAAATAGCACAGGAACCAGTCACGGTTGTAACCCGGCGGATAATTATGTCTCACAGTTTTGCCGATGACTGTAAACTGCTCACAAGCTTGGAATTTACAGATGCTAGAAGAATCCCTTGACAGTGTTACAGACTCACTCCAGCTGTGCCTCCAACCCTTTATCCTCTGTGTTTGTATGTGAGATGATTTATGGCCTGTGATGCATTGCTTAGCTGCTACAGATAATTCAATAGCCCAATCTGGTTATTGCCCTCCATCCTGGGCATTACTTGTAACCCCCTGCAGTCTCTGAGCATACTTGTTAGTGCTACATTTTTACTTTATTATATAGGGGCCGATTCATCAAGAGTCGAATATCGAGGGTTAATTAACCCTCGATATTCGACTAGGAACTAAAATAGTTCGACTTCGAATATCGAAGTCGAACGATTTAGCGCAAATCCTACGATCGAACGATCGAAGAATTATTCGTTCGATCGAACGATTAAATCCTTCGAATCGAACGATTCGAAGGATTTTAATCCAACGATCGAAGGAATATCCTTCGATCAAAAAAACGCAGGCAAGCCTATGGGGACCTTCCCCATAGGCTAACATTGAGTTCGGTAGCTTTTAGCTGCCAAACTAGGGGGTCGAAGTTTTTCTTAAAGAGACAGTACTTCGACTATCGAATGGTCGAATAGTCGAACGATTTTTAGTTCGAATCGTTCGATTCGTAGTCGAAGTCGTAGTCGAAGGTCGAAGGTCGAAGTAGCCCATTCGATGGTCGAAGTAGCCCAAAAACACTTCGAAATTCGAAGTTTTTTTAATTAGAATCCTTCACTCGAGCTTTGTAAATGTGCCCCTTAATCTTACTAGGGTTTTGCTTTCGGAGAAGGTCATAGGAAAGCAGTAGATAGAATTATTTTCTCTGCTTTGCACCCTCTGGCGACAGATCTGCTATTGCTGTGTTTTTTGTGACCCTATCTGTTTGTGCTTTACAGAACTCACACACTCCTAAGACCAGGGCTTAACTAGAGTCTCCCTTGGGCTGTGAAATTTACAGAGTTAAACTCTTTGCCAAAAATCACACACATTGCAAAGTGGGTAACGGCAATTATAATATTGTGAGTTTAGTTCACACCTACTGCTGTTTGCATTCATTTCCCTACCGGCCTATAGCAAAAGTGCCTTAAAGGGAAAGTAAAGTCTAAAATAGAACAAGGCTAAAAATGCTGTATTTTGTATATACTAAACATAAACATGAACTTACTGCACCAAAAGCCTAATCAAACAAATGATTTATGCTTTCAAAGGCCACAGGGGGTCACCATCTTGTTAAAAATCTTTGTAAGATCAAGACTACGCACATGCTCAGTGTGGTCTGGGCTGCTAAGGGATCGTCATAAATGATCAAAACAGGGAAACAAACAAAGCTGAGTTCTGCATGGCTGGGAAGTAAGGCAGGGGCTCCCCCTGCTGTTCATAAGTATGATTGTTTCCCTGCAGAGTAGTTAGGGACCGTCTGACAATTCCTATCCACAGCAGTAAATGAAGGAAGAATTTCACTGCGTACAGTCAGGTTTCTTATAAAAACGGTGCACATTTTTTAATCAAAGTAAATTGGAGATAGGTTTCTTTTTCATTAAAGAAAGTAAAAATGGGATTTTATTTTTTTGCCTTTACATTCCCTTTAAATACCTCATGCTTACTAAATGTTCCATGTTGGATCACAATTGCTGCTCACGTTTAATTGCATATTTGAAAGTTAAATAAGCACTTGGTATATTCATTGCATACATTCAATTCAATTATAGTAGTTGAAATGTAGTAATGGTTGCTATAACCACACAGGCAGTGTGGTCATTTTAGACAAACACCTGTAAACAATACAGCTTCTGATATTTTTTTACATAAACATCTTCCAGTTGTTAAAGCGATACTGATGTTATGTAATTACCCCTTATTTTTTTTTTAATCACATTTTTGAAAATTAAATTTACTGATTTTCTGTAATGTTAGTAAATTAACATTACATTTACTTTATCTTTTTGAAATGTTTATTTTATGTAAGCAAAATAATCTTATCTCATGACATTGTCTAGCATTTGCCCCCCCTTTCCCCATAATTTTCATCTCATCTGAATCTTGACTTTTCAATCCTGTTCCATCCAGACTTCTGAATCACACCCCTTATTAATCTATTTAAGTTAAAGATTAAGATGTCGCCAGAGGGTGCAAAGCAGAGAAAATAATTCTATCTACTACATTCCCATGACCTTCTCCGAAAACAAAACCCTAGTAAAATTAAATAATAAAGTAAAATGTAGCACTAACAAATCTTTGTACACCTGCCAGTTGCAAATCATTAAAGTTAACACACACACAATCAGTATGTGCACACCAGACCACAGATCTGTGGCACTTTAATGAGCTGAATGTTCACCATCTTATATCTTATACTGTTTGTGAATACGTAGATCTGAATCTATCAGAAGTGTTTCATATGACAGAATTTTTAAATTGTGCCTGGTGGGCCCTGCTGACCCAGGCCCACTCTCTCCCTCCCGATTTTGGCAAGAATGAGGGTATGCAGCCATGGGTGGTGGAGTGTTACCTCATCTTAAAGGAGAAGGAAAGGTTAAAACTAAGTAAGCCTTATCAGAAAGGTCCACCTAAATAAACCAGTAAACCCTCAAAGTAATGCTGCTCTGAGTCCCCTGTCAAAAGAAACACTGCATTTCTTTCCTTCTATTGTGTACACATGGGCTTCTGTATCAGACTTCCTGCCTTCAGTTTAAACCTCATTGCCCTGGGCAAGAGCATGCTCAGTTTGCTCCTCTTCTGTAATCTGAGCCTAGAGCAGGGATAGACTCAGGCAGGAAGTGATGTCATACCATGTTAATACTGCAGCTCCTATCCTAAACAAACAGAGAGTTTCTAGAGCTTTTTACTCAGGTATGGTAAAACATTCTACAGAATAAATATAGCATTCTAGCTTGCACTATTGCAGCTAATCTATTGGCAATAAAATGCCTCTGTAGCTTTCCTTCTCCTTTAAGGCATGTTCCAGTTTAAGGACTGTTGTGGTTTGTTAGTGGCTTAAGTACCAGTGGCATAAGGTGGCTTTAACTGCCCATGGATAGGACCCTCTAACAGGGCTGCCTGACCAATGGTTAAAAATCGGCTGGGCAGGTTTGATCTTCACATCGGAGCAAGGACCGTATCAGCTCATATTGCACATACCAGGGGAAAGATCTGCTCTTTTGGTGTCCTCACCAATCGATCATATAAGCCTGAAATCTTCCATCCCGAATGATCATATTAACCTGAAATCTCCCAACCCAAACAATCACATTAGCCTGATATCTCTCATCTTTGCTGGGCTGGGTGGTCTTGCAAAAGGAGCAGATTTTATAATGTATGGCCACTTGTAGAATACAAATCCATCTGCCTGTAAGTCTGAGTATTAGTAATAGAGTAATAGAGTAATGTTTTTTTGTTTTTGTTTTTAGTGGTTAGCATTCTTAGACCACTAATATCAGGCTTTCTTTTTAACAGCCGTGTTTGAAGGTCAGAGTGTCAGTCTATGCCCTTCCTGTATAGTAAAAGTCTGGTCTAAAATGGAAACCTCTAAAAGCAGAAAATATAGTAAATTGCAAAAGTGCTCCGAAGATCATGCAATTCATATTTTGGGCTTAGCTTATCTTTAGAATAGGTGTTTAACTTCAACCAGTCATGTTGCCCAAAGCAATCAATCAGATGGATTGCTTCTTTATAACCGAGAACTGTTGAGAACTGATTAAATTGTTGAAGAGGTGATATTTTTAACTGCGCTGTTATAATTTAGCACGTTAGCCCTTCATATTGAATCTAACAGAGGGAGGCATGAGGTGTACTTTTCTAAAATACAAACACCAGTATAAAAAATAAAGGACAGTTTAAAGATTTTAATATTTAGAGAATACAATACCTTATTGGCTATCCTTGAAAATCTCAGTTTAAATTTTATGCAATCATGTATGCACAAGCTAGGGCATTTCATTATAATATCAGACACATAATCTAAGGGGAATATTTATTATGCTGTGTACAATGAGATTTGCAGAAAAAAAGGTGTAAAAAGCTGTGTAAAATATCCATGTGAACTCCAGATTTGCCGCCATTATTTTATATTGCTTCCAGTGGAAGTCATTCTAATTTTAAGACTTTAAGACTTTTTTTGTGGTGTATTACGCCACCGTTTTTCAAAGTTTTATGGTCCACGTTTTTAGAGAAAAAACGTAAAAATTTGAGATGTATTATGCTCTGAAGCTGCTAAAAATCCAAATCTGAAAATACGCCAGCTAAAACCTGTTAATCATGTAGAAGTCAATGGCATACGGTTCCTTTAACAATTGGAACATGTTTTTTACCCTCAGGATTCTCAACAGTTTTCGTTCTTTTTGCTATGGATTTCTTTCGATAATCTGATAAATTTCCTATTTGTATGAAACTGACATTTCTGGCTTTTTGGGATTGCCATGTATATTCCATGTAGAGATTTTGATCAATGCTTTCTTAGCAAAACATAATGATGGACTTTCTCAATTTTATTATCTTTGTAGCAGTAGTAGGTATTAACAAAGACCCGTTTCACTGTTCTGGAGAAATTAATTGTTGTTTTGGCCCCTTTGCTTAGGTTTATTATAATGTTAACAAGACATTTTTATCTACCAATTCCAAGCATATACAGAAGTTGCAACGTTACTTGATGAATCTATAAACAATTCTTTTTCAGCTCTCAAGGCAGAAGTTTGGTGCTGATTCAGTCTTATGGAGTGTTCATTGCTGGTTGTCATTTGGTCTTTCCGTGTTTTCTGTTTGCATTTAAACACAACTGCTTTACTAGGAAATCATTTTCCAGCATAACCCATAGCAATATAATTAAGGCCATTTCTTTGCAGCCTCAAGATCGTTCATATCAGCCTATGGTATCACTACTAGCCAGAAAAAAATACATCATTATCTGATCACAGTGATTAAACACAAGTTCAAGTTAAAGCTGTTGAGCCAGGCAAGGGATTGCCAGTGGTACGGTAAATGTTCTTAAAGCATACATCTGCTTAGCAACCCTATAGACTGACTGCTGGCTTTATGAGTAGAAAAGGAGTTAATCTCCTTTGTCGCGAATACAGGATAATGCCTGTTCATTTTGTTGCTGGCAGTCTCTTTTGCTGCTGCTGTGGATCTTCAGATCAGATTTGAGTGATTTGTGTAAGTTTGCGCTAAACGCTTCTTGGCTTGGTGCTGACGTTTTATCTTTTGCAGCTTTTATACTTTTGCCAACTTCAAATTAAACCATTTGCTATTCTCTCCCTCATGTGGGATTTGCCATATTTTCTAAATCACTGGTATCAATTTCAGTTTGAGAAATAATGCAGTCTAAAATGGTTTTTCCAAATTTCTTTTTTTTTCCTTTGTGTTTTTTAAGGAGGAAATACGTGACTGATGGAAAGACATTTTGATGTGACTGCTGTCAATATATTTTGGGATATTTTATTCCTGTTAATTGCAAACATATTTCCTAATAGTTGAAAAGAATATTCTGCATATATGCATACCTCCAGGAAGCAGCAGATGCTTAAACAACTTTGGTGAAGATGGCAGCTTTATCTTCTACAGCTTCTTCATCACTGCTCTCTATGGGGTAAATTCACTAAGCCGCGAAGCGCCGAACGCTAGCGTTAATTCGCTAGCATTTGGCATTTTCGCTACTGCGCAAATTCACTAACGAACGCTGGCGTAGTTTCGCTAGTGTTACTTCGCAACCTTACGCCAGGCGAATCTTCACTAGCGATGAAACTACGCAAATTCACTAACTTGCGCAGTGTACTGAACGCTACCTTTTACGCTAGACTTCCTTCGACACCTCAGACCTGGCGAAGCGCAATAGAGTAGATAGGGATTGTTTCAAAAAAAGTCCCAAAAAACGCTGGCGTGTTTTCTACATGATGGCTGATAGGCTGAAAAAGATCGAAATTTTTTTGGGGCTCCCCTTCCTCCCCCCTACATTTCCTGACTCATGGCAACATACCTAGACAGTGGGGCACATGTGTAGGGCAAAATAAAATTTTAATTTGCTGATTTGAAGGTTTTCTAGGCATTTGTAGTGCAGATACGTGTTCCTCCATTGAAATTTGAATTTCGCGCCGTATGCAAATTAGCCTTCGCTAGCGTAACTTCGCTTTATATAGCGAATCAACGCTAGTGCAACTCCGCAACCTTACGCTACCCCTGTGCGCAACTTCGGATTTTAGTGAATTTGCGGAGCCCTGGCGAAACTACGCCTGGCGAAGTGCGGCAAAGTGCGGCGAAGTTGCGCCTGGCGCAACTTCGCATCTTAGTGAATTTGCCCCTATGTGTGTTAGAAACCCTGCTTGTGTAAAAAAACTGAAAATATTGTTTGTAGCCTGTAAAATTTCTGATCAAATACCTACCTACCGAGGTTGAAAAAACAATGCTATGCCTTTTTTTAGTTATTTCTTACATGGCATGAGAGCTTAACGGCTATAACAAATTGTGTATTGCATGGGTTTTGTGTTATGTACACATTTGATTTTGCTTCTATTGTATAATACAGAGGTGTCCATAAGAACTGCACCAGAATATCAGGCTTTGCATTTTTCTTTGCTATTCTTAAATAGGGATGTAGCGAACTGCCGATTTGGTGTTCGCGAACGCCGTTCGCGAACACCGGCAAAAAATGCGAACGTTCGCGAACAGTTCGCGAACTTCGAACACCGCTAAAATCGTTCGTTTCGAACGATCGAAGGATTTTAATCGTTCGATCGAAGGATTTTCATTCGAATCGAACGATCGAAGCCATTCGATCGAATGCTTTTCATTGAATCGAATGCTTACAATCGTTCGAACGAATGGAAATCGTTCGAACGGTCGAATGGTCGAAAGATCGAACGCGAACTCAAAATGCGAACGTTCCCAAACGTTCGCGAACATTCGGCGGACGCGAACGGTCGAAGTTCGCGTGAACTAGTTCGCGGGCGAACAGTTCGCTACATCCCTATTCTTAAACTGAATTGTCACTGGAGGGTCAGATTAGAACTCATTGAACCTCAGTTATGGCATGAACAGCAGCCAGCCTCAGGTCATTCCTGCCTCTTGAGATTTACAGGCCAGTCACTTGAAATTCATTATAGGGTTTTGCAAAACATTATTGCCTCAAGAACATACTCCTTTGAGAATCTGTGCCTGCACTGGCTATTCTGTACATCTTCACTGTCCTCCTGTGAAATAACATCTTTGAGCTCTTTCATATTCTACCGTTTCATGTTAATGGCTTGGCAATAAACCATCATAACAGCTAGTTATAAAAGCAACGTTTCTCTTTCGGTGTTTTAGTAGATATTCATTTAAAAGTATAGTTTGCTCTAATTTACAGTTTATTTTACGAGGTTTGGTGTGGCCCACATTGTTCATGAAATGGCTTTAAGCAATTTACAGTAAATGATCATACATTAATACTTTGGAATAAATGATCCTGGTGTTTGTCTTATTAGTGCTGTACAGTGTAAAGTGTTTAACACCTTCAAGCTATATATCTCAAGTTATAGAAAATCCTTATGGTGCTGCCAAAAACATTTTGTGCTTGTGTATCAGTGTATGTACACATACACAAACACACCAGAGCCAAATCTGCCAGCACTCATGTCTATGAGAATGTAGGATGACTGGGTGCAGTCCAATGTGAAGGTGTAATATATATATATATATATATATATATATATATATATATATATATATTACTATATATATATTACTATATGCTTAATATATAATGAGCAAACCAAATGTGATGATCATGCCATTGATACCTCAGTTATGTCGGAAAATAAAAAATGGCATGAATACTCTTCTTAGGCAAGTGAATGAGATGAGTAAGAAGATTGTATATTAAGCTGAATTTGCAAAAATACAGACGTTATGACAACTGGACAAGGCTTGATTTGGTTGCAGAGACAAAGAAAGCATAGGCAGCTTTTGCAACTAGCGGTAAAGCTATATGTCCCAGACTAACACCACAGAAAGACTTCAAAAAGTTGTTTAAATGTACTATTACTGTATATATCACACAAAAATGCCTTTGAATTTGGTGTTGATGTAGAGAAAATTGTAAATAACAAAGAAAATCAGGAGCGGATACTTGACGGAATCAAATCTGATTTTCCTCGTGAAGTACTAAAATACATTGAATCTTTGCTATTTTGTAGTTATTAGAAGTTATTAGAAGACCACGTTAACTGTAATAATTATGAATGAGAGGCGAGAATTTAGGGGAAGGGGAAGGAGCAGTGATTATATATGTTATATGAGATTATGGAAGTCGGAGGCAGTAAATGGGGGAATTCTGCTGCACATAGATTAGGGGAAAGTGCATGTGCAGTTTTAAATTCTCATCTCTAACGTTATTTAGTGTCAAGTGCTTTATAAAATCTTATCTAAAGATTATATTGGCATACGTTGAAGTTGGTGCTTTAATTCACCAGTGCCTTGTCAGTTGCTGAGCAAAAAACGCCTGGTGCTGTATTCCACGTTCTGAATTTTAGCACTGAAAATATAACTAATAGAATCCTGTATTACATTATAGATTAATTCTCATAATGATATTGTCTTATACT
Organism: Xenopus laevis; assembly: GCF_017654675.1. Lineage (NCBI taxonomy): Eukaryota > Metazoa > Chordata > Amphibia > Anura > Pipidae > Xenopus > Xenopus laevis. Next base: position 35,590,534 of record NC_054378.1, on the reverse strand, counting down.
TGGCAGCTTTTGTCTAATTAGGAAAAATAAAACTGAAGTGTTCTTCGGCAGACTAAAAATGAAATTAATACTTGCTTTGTTCAACATATTTTGTGCTCACACATCTGAATATTGTGTTCATTACTCTGTTTTAGTCAAACATCTGCATTCCCAGAAGCTAGGGTTGATTACTGTGCTATTCAATTGTAAAAAAATAAACTCTCAATCTTTCCTTAAAGGGATACTGTCATGGGAAAAAAATTTTTTTTCAAAATGAATCAGTTAATAGTGCTGCTCCAGCAGAATTCTGCACTGAAATCCATTTCTCAAAAGAGCAAACAGATTTTTTTATATTCAATTTTGAAATCTGACATGGGGCTAGACATTTTGTCAATTTCCCAGCTGCCCCATGTCATGTGACTTGTGCTCTGATAAACTTCAATCACTCTTTACTGCTGTACTGCAAGTTGGAGTGATATCATCCCCTCCCTTTTCCCCCCCAGCAGCTTAATAACAGAACAATGGGAAGGTAACCAGATAACAGCTCTCTAACACAAGATAACAGCTCCCTGGTAGATCTAAGAACAACATTCAATAGTAAAAACCCATGTCCCACTGGGACACATTCAGTTACATTGAGAAGGAAAAACAGCAGCCTGCCAAAAACCATTTCTCTCCTGAAGTGCAGGCACAAGTCACATGACATGGGGCAGCTGGGAAATTGACAAAATGTCTAGCCCCATGTCAGATTTCAAAATTGAATATAAAAAAATCTGTTTGCTCTTTTGAGAAATGGATTTCAATGCAGAATTCTGCTGGAGCAGAACTATTAACTGATTCATTTTGAAAAAATGTTTTTTTCCCATGACAGTATCCCTTTAAGAAATCCACCGGCATATGTGTTTTAGGGTGTTTGTAAAATCTTTATTGATGTATTCTAGCTATACAACATAAGTCATATTTATTAAACTTCCTTTTATTTACTCTTTTTTTTTTTTATTGCAATATCTCGAACCAAAAAAGAAAGACAACAGCACCAGATATGAAACACAGAAAGAAATCACCAGCGCTTGGTCTAACCCACACTCTGGAGTAGTTACCAGAGTTGTTACCTCTTCCTTGTCCTTTAAAATTATCCATGCATGTAATTATTGATTGAGATACAATTGTTCAGTGCTTTCGATTTACACATTTTAGAAGTGCAAAATTTTCCATATGTATAGATGCTCCTTCAGAGTAAAGTATCCGACATCTTGAGTCTGTACAGGTCTACAAAAGATGCAGCTGCATTCATGCCCACTTATGCTTTCATGTAAACCCCTGTCTAGCAGTCTGAAGCTTCGCATTCTAATTTCTTACATTCTGCGCACTTGCTACTTGAATGTCCACATAATAGGACTCATAAGGGCTGCCTGTACAGCTAAGTTTTTAGGCTGCACATTTAAGTGTTCTTTAAGTTTGACTTCATTAGATTCACTTGTATAGAACTGATGGCCAATTTATACACAATTGTTAAAATATTACATTTCTGTTTTGATTGTTCTGCTAGTATATTCAGTTTTGATTATTCTCATTTTTGTAACTGGCAGTTTGGTTTGATAATGGTGCTCTTCAAGTAATGGAGCTTAATGACAGAAATGCATAGCCAAAAATCTGTGGAGATTGTCATAATTCCAAATCACTTAAGTGTATTTACATAGAGTAATTCCAGATATTTGCAAAGTACATTAAACTGCATAATTATACATTCTGTCTTTCTCTGCTTAATAGGGAACATATGGTTTCTTCATCAGTCCTGCAAACCACACTTAATTTCTGAATGCTTTTATTTGAGGTATAGTACAGAACACAACAATGAATGGGTCCCTTGGGGGGCTGTGAAAACCAAATAGAGTTCCCTCAGTGTGTTTAGAATTATTCAGTTATCCCAGCTAACTCAACACTATATTTTCTGCTTGTCTTCTCTGTAGAGATCCATGGAAGAGCTGTTTCTTTATACACCTGCCTCTGTAGTGAGGCCAAGATGAATAAAAGTGTCACATGCACTTATTTTATTGGATTAAGTGGAGCACTGAATAAGTAATTCTATCACCTGTTTGTTATATGCAAAAGGATCAACTCTAGGCAGGGAACACTACCCTGATTCACCAGCATCAAGCAGAACTTTTGCATTACAAGCTAGGGACTATTACTGAAGATTTTCATTTTACTTCTTGCATTTATATGGTATTACAATTGTCATACTATATACAATTGTATGTGTATAGTATGTGTATGTTTCTCTTGGGGTTCTATATTGGAGTGCTGGGGTTAAACTTTGTGTAATTTATATATATAACCTGTTATCCAGAAAGCTCAGAATTATGGAAAGGCTGTCTCCCATAGAGAGTGTGTGTGAATGTCTATATATATATATATATATATATATATATATATATATATATATATATATATATATATTTACATGAAATATATTTTGTTCTGGGCTGGCACCTTTCAAATGGCCCTCATGTATTCCACCTGTAGAATCTGCATTTTACCTTATGTATTAGTCTGCCAGTGGTGCTACAACTCACCAGAAATTGTAGAATATTACCCTATGCCATTTGTGATGTCTCAAGCAGGTTTCTTGATTGAGCTGAGCAATTTTAGTTCTGCACTGCATAACATACTTCCACCCCTCACCCCTGGCATTCATTTCTTTTTTTGTTGTTGTTGAATTCTTGATATGGTTGCAGTGTATTACATTCCACCATATACATTTAAATCCATTTTTGTGTAATTTTAGAATGTTTTGCAACATTCTTCATTAAAAAGATTTGATGATCTATGATTTACAGTTTACACTCATGGGAAGGTTTGTAATTCTGCTGTCTTTTTGTTGTTATTGAACTAATACTGCTTCTGAAATCTAATTTTGTTGTTTGCAAATAAAAACTGTCTATTTAGTACCTGTTTGTTTTGCTTTTGAGACTTTGAGACTCTGTGGAAACCTATCATTGGGACATAGGCCAGATTACGTTTATGGAGAAAAAAAAACGTAAAAATTCATGATGAAAAGTTCATTGTAGTGTAAAGTGAAATCTAGAGACAAACTTCGTCTAGAGATAAGCGCTAATCCTTTTCTGGGAAAGAGACCATGGAGATCATGGAAGCTTAAACATTTGCATGGGGCTCATTTATAATCTATGGGCAAATTTGCACCTGGGCAGTAACCCATAGCAAGCAATCAATGATTATATATATATATATATATATATATATATGATACAACATCCAATTGTAACCTCCTATAGCATAATATATGTGTATGTGAGTTATGCATACAATGGGGCTCATTTATCAACATTTATCAAATTTGCCCATGGGCAGTTGCCTATAGCAACCAATCAGTCATTAGCTTTTTAAAGCCAGATGAAAGTAGAACAATTAATGCAGCAATCTGATTGGTTGCCATGGGTTACTGCCCATGGGCAAATTTGCCCAGTGTTGATGAATGACCCCCTATATGTCTTATTTATTGTTCTCATTTACTGACGTATTCTCTGAAGGTAATTTATCAATCCCTTTCTATAGGTATAATGTTACCTGTAATGCAAGTCTTGCCAACATGAGCAAGGCCATTACCGTATATACAAGCCGAGTTTTTCAGCATCCAAAATGTGCTGAAAAGGCTACCTCGGCTTATACTCGAATCAGTGGGCAGTAGCTGAGATTGCAGTCACTTTTAATCATTCCTATACCAACAGTTCGCTTGGGGAGAGACTGCAATATCACACAGCGCCCTCTGTTGGTTATATGAAAGAATAACAGTGACTGCAATATCACACAGCACCAACTGTTGGTTATATGGAAGAATAACAGTGACTGCAATATCACACTCTGTTGGTTATATGAAAGAATAACAGTGACTGCAATAACACAGCGCCCTCTGTTGGTTATATTAAGGATTAACAGTGATGGCAATATCACACAGTGCCCTCTGTTGGTTATACGAAAGATTAACAGTGATGGCAATATCACACAGCACTCTCTGCACATGGTAGTGGGACAGTGGGACAATGCACAGAGTGATCCGTTTGGCAATTCTCTGTCACCATCAACTTTGCAAAAAAGTCTGGTTGATCGCTGGGGTGGTCGCTTTGGCGGAATGTGCTGGGAGACAGGGCTGTATTTGTGTTTAGGCTTATACTCGAGTCAATACGTTTTCCCACTTTTCGTAGGTAAAATTAGGTACCTCGGCTTATACTCGGCTTATACTCGGGTCGGCTTATACTCGAGTATATACGGTACTTTTCTATAAGAAAATTATAATGGTGATTAATTCCATATGCTTCAATATGAAGTGAAAAAATTTGGAACATGCCTTTTATAAAATTTGTTTTGAGAGCAGTGAAGCACAAATGAATTACAGGCTTTTCACTGAAGTTTGGTCTGCAAAACTGGTTCCAGAAAAGTTTGTAAAAATTCAGAAGAAAAAAACATAATATCTGTTTTAAGACACAGTTGCTTTCATACTTTTTGTCTATACCACATGTTTTTTCTGTATTGAAATAAATTATTGCTTTTTAACTTCTTTGTTGTCAGGATTTGAAACGTCAAGATCCTTGGCCCTACATGGTGCGCTTGTGATTCTGGCTTGTAGAAATTTGCAGAAGGCAAATGAAGCCAAGCATAAGATTTTGGAAGAGTGGGTAAGACTGCTACACTTGGAACCAATAAATATTTTCTTTTAACCATTAGGCAAACCTAATTTTGCCTAAATTTCCACTTATATAAGTCTCTTCTAATTCTTAAAAGAGCTTGGCAGTGGAAATAAATGCATTAACAATGGTGTTGGAATACAAGCCGACTTATTCTTGAGTGCTTTTGAGACATGGACATTTGAGCTCCAGACATGGTTTTCACTACTGCACTAACCCACACTAACCCCTTTTTGTATTACAGTTTTAATTGTGTACTTGTCTAAGCTCAATATTTCTTTATAATGAATTCCTTATTGCAGGAGATTGCAAAACGGGACAGTTGGGAGCTATGCTATAGGTGCTACTGTTGTCATATTCTTTTTATGCCCTGGAGAACCTTTATGTTTTGTTTCTAAAATAGTTATCTCCTCCCAAAGTATATTTGTCAGTTTTAGCTCGGGAGAGGCAACCTGCCCACCATCAAGTCCTTTGATGTGACCTAAATAACTAATAAGAATGGAATAATTATATAATAAAGTGGAAACACTGCAATTGTTTGCACCTTTAACCCATTATACTTTGGATTTATACCACACAATACAGAATCCATGGCGCTGGCAAAAAAAATACCAACATACTGACATATTAGATTCTACAATTTTGGGTTCCCTTTTGATTTATGCTGCACTGCATGTTTACTGTCTGAAAGGGTTAATGGACAGACCATGCATCTCAGCTAATATACTGGTTGTATGAGTGATAGAAAAAGAAGACGTGAGTGCATTAGACTTCACTGTGTATGACCAGGTTTAAAAAATACCCTGCACAAAGGGATTGCAGATATTAAAACCAGTATATTTTGCAGGTTAATTAACAGCAAATAAATAGAGGGAAACAGAAGCTGGTTGCCCTTACTGTGGTGAGAGATTGCACTTGCTCTCTGTGCTTTTGCTGATAATACATGTTATACTGCTGTTGTGTTGAGTCTGTTACAACTAGGCACATATACACACTGGTTATTCCACCATCAGATATTTATCAAAGCCATTTTAGCAAAGCAGTAAGACCGTATCTATCATAGGTCTCATTTGTTGCCTACTTAATATGAAATATTATTGTGAACAATTCTGCAGTTTATTGCCAATGTAATGTTTAGGTAATTTATGGACTGTTAATTAGGCTTCCTAACTTATGTCACCACTGTGTGAATAGTTTTTTTTATTATCTTAAAAATGATGGTAAAATGGGTCAGAATATTAAGCATGTAGCAAAGAAATACCTACTATGATTTCTCTTGTAAATCCCTTGTGATATCTGCATGTATATCATTGTAGGCAAACTGGAAATACACCCACTTCTTTTTATTCACCTTCTATTTAGCTTTTCTGAATGATACTGTTTCTTTACTTACATTTTGCCGAAAAAGGAATTTTATATCTTTTGGCTGGGTTCACTTGATTAGACAATAGATGTTAGATTTTTTACTGTATTGAATGGCTTCCCTTCCAGCACAGAAAGTGTTAGTCAGTGTTTGCCAAGGCAGAATGTATAGAGTCCCTTGAAGGTACCAGGTGGCTGTTGTATCACAAACACATTCTCACAGATCTCCGGCTATAAGTGGTAGCAGATTGCCTTGTGGCTTTCGCTACTTAAAAGCTCTGCATAACTTCACCATTTGCCATCTCTAAAGATTTTTGGATGGAAAAAAAATATCCCAGCATGTGCTCATTGACAAACGGAAGAAAGGCTTTTGCTGTATCTCTGTAATGACTTTGTTGTTGTTTATTGAGAGGGGCTAATTAACTTTGATTATTGCACTAATATTATGGCACTTTGACAGTGCTTCAGATTTATGAGTCTGAGAAAATAAACAAATGAAATGCAGGTGCTGGAGCAGAAAGAATAAGTTATTACTGAACTTTGATTACTTGCTCTGTATAGCCAGGAGAGAATTGGTTGATTAATTACAGGATGCCTGAAATTTACATTATATTTTATGTAAAAAATATGGATTCAGGGCTGTTGCTAAAAAAAATCTAACATCTGGGTAAGTTTGATTGCTCTCATTATATCTATATTTATTGTTAATCATAAAAAAATACCTCAGAGGCAGTAGAGTCAGGCAGGAAAATCATAAGCAAACATTCACTATTTAGCAATGATTTTGATTGGTCAACAGAGGAAGGGCCACTTTAAATGCGATCAACTTTGTAGCAGAATTTGCTTGTTTCTAGATTTGCCACATAAGGTTCATCAGCTCAACAGTAAAAAATACCATAACTGGTAATTAGGTGGTAAGGACAGGACAAGAATTGATGACTACAAGTAGATAGCTCATCTTTATGTTCTTGGTCTGTACTTTCCCAGAAGCATTGTGTCTGCTCAGTATATTCTTTGTAAAATGAGCATCACCAAGTTATGCATGCTGTATGATGTTAGTAGCTAAGGGTTTTTTTTGGTCCTTCCAACAGCACCAAATTTAAAATAAAATAATTGTTTTATATTTTTGTCATAATTTTGTTTGTGTCCTCCATGGATTTCAGGGTGTGGTAAGAGGGACAAGTTCCATCCATCGAACCATCCATCTGAACAGAACAGTTCAAAACTCAAATTTAAATGCAAAAATGGATGCAATTTGGTTTTCATGTCATACATGGAAGATCTGAGGACCTAGGGCCATTAAGTAGTATGTATTTAAGTTAATGTGATTTGTGACAATCCCATTAACATGATGTTAATTATCTGTAAAGATAACAAATATATTATTTTGTCATGGCACGATAAAGAACTTTTTGATTTGACTGTAAACTATCAGAACAGAGTATCAGAAAGGCATTGGTAAATATTACATTACTGCCTGGTAAAACATTCTGTGCACTATTCTGCACCATAGTATGTCTTTAATATTGATAGAAAAGTTACGTAAGAAGAAGTGAATGTCATATATTCTCTCTGAGTTTTGTTCAAAGAAAAATATTTAACATTCATAAATGCAAACACGAACACATAATGGAGCACTAGAGAACCCTTAGTTGTCACATGTAGGTAGTTCTCATTTTTTTATATCAGAAAATTCCATAACTATTGTAAATTTTGTTCATAGTAGCAGTGTAGATTCTAATTTTGCGCTCACTCTAATCTGAATGGGAACTGTTCTCCAGAATGCTTGGAACCTGGGGTTTCCGAATGAGGGGTCTTTCCATAAGTTAGGTCTCCATATTTTTTTTTTCATAGTCTAGAAAAAATCATTTAATCATCAGTAGAACACAATTGGATAGTTTTGCCTTCAATAAGGATTAATTATATATTGGGATCAAGTAAAAGGTACTGTTTTATTTATTATTACAGTGAAAAAGGAAATAATTTTCAAACATTTTGATGATTTGATTAAAATGGAGTCTATGGGAGAGGCTTTCCCATAATTTGGAGCTTTCTGGATAACATGTTTCCAGATAACTAATCTCATACCTAACAAATGTTTTTTTAGCACCGTCATTCCGCAGAAAACGTAGAAAAGGAGCTTTTCCCCAAAGATTAAAGGGAGAGCTGTTTGTAATCATAAATATAACCAAAAAAGAGTGGCTTTTAACAAATAGAGAGGGATGAGAGCGCTGAAATGTTCATGTTGTTTTGCGCTAGAATACATTTATTGTACACACAAATTTGTTTTTAACCCATCCCTCTTGTACTTTATTATTAAAAATGATACATGTGCAGAATGTTTCGGCAGAGATGTCAGAAGTAAGGCCCATAGGCTGCATTAAGCCCTCCCAGAAGACCTTCAACCACTAACCAGTTCTTGACTTCAATTATTAACTTAGTCTTTAAGAAAATATTTTGTATAAAATTGGTCCAAACCAGCATAGACGTGCTAGCCTTCTTTCCCTACTGCTAGTGTTGGACAAGAGATAATTATGTATTTTCCAAGCCTGCTATATGTTCTTAAAAGAGATACCTTGTGCATGACCAGGTTAAGTAGCAATCGTCAGATGCTTGATATTTTATTCCCCTAAAAAGTGGAAATTAGAACTGTAAAGCTGTGATTTCTTTTAATCACAAAGATATTTTCTAACATAAATCTCATCTTGAGTAGTGGAAAAGCCCTCGAGCAGCCAAGGGAAAATATCAATACTTTGTTAAGTAGGAATGATCGTTCCAATACGCAACTTAATTGACTTTAAGACTTAACCCTTTCACTGCCAGCCGATTTGGCTGGTTTGCTACTTTGATTCCAGACCATTTTTGAACATTTTGCTCTTTCACTTTAGGGGCCTTTCCTGGGAAGGGCTTTTAGTTTACTCGTTAATATCAAAGCAGAAATGCATGTTAACTCACTTCAGACATTTATTAGTGCAAAATCACCTAAATCAATTCAAACAATGTTAAATGATTCATTTCTTACATACCACTTGGCAGTGTCCTATTATTGTCTCCATACCCCATACACTGCCAAGTGGTATGTAAGAAATTAATCATTTAACATTGTTTGAATTGATTTGGGTGATTTTGCACTAATAAATGTCTGAAGTGAGTTAACGTGCATTTCTGCTTACCACTATTGGACCCAAGCATGAGACTCACTCCTAGATAGCATATAACCATATTATATTTGATATATAGGGTCTTTTAGCTTACCCAGGAAAACAATATATTGTTTTTTTCAGGACAACCTAAGCTTTGAAAAAATGCAAGAATTTATTACACTTCTGTAAAAAGATATAGGCTTCTAAGTATCTAAAAAATGAAAAAAAAAAACCCACATATTTGCTATAATACAAACACATATATTGGAAACATAATATATTTAACGTACGAGAGCACAGCAGATTTGGAATGTCATATGTCTCTTGAGTGCACCAACATATGGATCAAAACTTCCAAGCAGTACACTACCAAACTTCCAAAGCATCTTTCCACAAAAAGTTTGTTTACCCTAGAATTAAAAAGAACAGATTCTGGCAAATCCAAAATAGGTAAATATATCTATATACGCCAAACTACCAAGTTGCAATTCTTTCCTAAAATTATAATTTTTTGAAAAATGACCTCAAAGTTTCAAGTCTACAGCATCATATCTCACACATATCATTAGCTGCCAAGGTAAAATACCCTAAATATGAATGCCAGGATTCCACTGAACAGTCTGATGCCCAATGTTTTTGGTTTACAGGGGCCCCAAAACGAAGACACCCCATTAAATCAACACATTTACAGCATTTTGTGGGGGGTGGCAAAGGTAGAAAAAAATTAAGTTCACGCCTGAAAACCATAGATTTTCAGAAATCACACGTTCTCCCTACAACAAATTGGATATGCATGTGTTTCTACACCAAAGCACCATGCTACAAACCTTTCCTAATGTGGCGATTGTGGTGACATTTCCAAAAATCCTCTCAAAACTTCCAATTTGAAGCATCTTATCTCCCACACATCATTAGGTACCAATTTAAAACACACTAAATATGAATGTAAGGAGTATACTGAACAGTTTGATGCCCAATGTGTATTGGTTTACCTAAGTATGTGGCATACAGGGGCCCCAAAATGAAGACACCTCATTCAAGATATCAGATTCTATACAAATAATGACAGATACAGGAGGTAAAGAGGGTCATTCTCATTAGCTCTTACAACCTAGAAGGAGAATGTGTATGAGATGTAAGGTGTAGGAAAAGAAAGCAATTTATTTGCACACACTCATATATAACCTAGAAAATAAAAAAAAGCTATTTATAATGGAGCTTATTTTTGTTTTCTAACTGTATATTAATGCATGAAATAGTATGCACTTTTGTGCTCAGGCAAAAGTGATCTTGCTGTGTGCCATACTATGACAATGTCAGATACAACCGGTCCCTTTGCCACAATTTGCTTTTCATTTCTAAAGTCAAACATACTTGACAGCAAAGGTGGAGCTACATCCAGGTTTCTTGCAGCTTGAATGACATCCACATGGAGAAATTGTTAAAATCTTCTCTGTTTCACATTGCGATCTAAACATGTGGCATGAATTTTCTGCTCTCATTATAGATATTGAGAGAAGGCAAAGACAAATATTTATACTACATTCATGTTCTACAGTAAAAACACGGTTTGGCTTGTTTATACAGCTTCAATGTTATAATTTTTATGGTCTGTTTAGAAACCACTGTAAACCTGGATCTAAATCATAAAGGAGATTTGTTCTTTTCTTTATGTAAAGAAAACATATACAGTATAGGATCGACTTTCTACAACATCAGTCCAAAGTCTGCAAGCTGCATTCAGTGCATATCTATATTCAAACATACCCCAGAGCAGTTCATTTAGATTTATTTTGATTATACAAATGAAGAACTTGGCATCTTAAATTAATTAAAGTTATTTTATTAAGCAGATTGTCACATAATCATTCTGTTGAGATTGGCAGAGTGGAACCATTCATTTTTTCGACAACTGTGCAGTTCTGTAATGTTTCAGATATTGTTTCCACTTATAATTAATTCTTCCCTTAACAGTTTACTTCTTTCTGCAGAAGTGTCTTGTATATTTGTTTGTTATATGGTTGCTGTTGGCTGGCAGAATAATACAATACAATACAATGATTATATAGAGACTTATGTATGCATGTATATACTACAGTTTTATATATTATACTGTGTATATATATATATATATATATATATATATATATATATATATATATATATATATATATATATATATATATATATATATATATATAATACACAAAAGCTATGAATATCTTTCTTGTAAATTATATCCTTATAAACGGTGTGTTCTGATGTCATCAGTTATAAACGGTGAGTTCTGATGTCATTTCTGTCACATGACTCACTGAAATTTGTGTATTATAATAAATAAAGTACCACCAGTTGTAAAATATGAGGATATTAGAAGTTACCTCGGCGTTCCATAACCTGTATAAAAACACTCGGCCTTCGGCCTCGTGTTTTTATATGGTCATGAAACTCCTCGGTAACTTTTAATATCCTTATATTTTACAAGAGGGGGTACTTTATTCACTATATACGAGACGAACTGAAGCATGGAGTCTTTTACGTTGCTGCACAAGTAACACACTTGAAAAAGGGAAGGAGGAATTCCAGAAACGTTGCGTGAGTGCTAATATGTTGCAATAACATTTGGACTTTGTTCAGATAAGTTACCAACTCTGTTTCTAATGGAACCTTTTTTCTACTATTCTATTTGAATTTTATAAAAGCAAATAAACACTATGTTTTAAGTAAGGAGTGCAATCTGGCTGGATGTTATATATTACAAGAGTGCAGAGTGACTCACCGCAATTAATATCTGCACCCTAGCAATTACTTCCACTTAAAATTCATCTGAGGTAGCTTTTAAGATGTATTTGATGCTGCTTTGTCAGACATAGATGCAGCTGAGACCCTGGAGAGGGACACTCTTTTAGTAGAAGAACATCAGGAGTCAGGAGAACATCAACCCCCCTAAATTATCCTGGTTGGATGTATGCTCAAGCAGCTTAAGGGTAAGTCCACACAGGGCATTTTGGGGAGATTTGGTCGCCTGGCAACTAATCGCCTCATTTTTGCAGCGACCAATCTCCCCAAAAGCCTTCCCTGAATCTGCGCCGGCTAAAATAAAAAAAATGCCGGCGCTTATCACATACAGCGATTCATTTTCTGTAGTCGCCTGAAGTTTCGTCATGAGTAAACTTCGGAAAATGAACCAGTGCTGGCGTTTTTTCATTTTAGCTGGCACAGAGTCAGGGAGCATAGGGCAGACAGAGTATGGCACATATGGAGCATAGGGCAGGCAGAGCATGGCACATGCGGAGCATAGGGCAGGCAGAGTGTGACACACACAGGGGGTATAGGGCAGGCAGAGTATGGCACACACAGGGAGCATAGGGCAGGCAGAGTATGGCACAAATGGAGCATAGGACTGGCAGAGTATGTCACACACAGGGAGTCAGGTGACCAAATCTCCCCAAAACGCCCTGTGTGGCCTGACCCTAAACCCTTGCCGGGGTAATGTAATTCATGTAACATAGAACACATTGTTGCACATTTTCAAAGATAAAAAAGGGGCCCAAATGTCACCCAATCTTTGACCAAGATAAAATCACTTTATCATCTTTGCAAACGGAAGTGCCACAGTGTGTTCTAAGAGGGAGTGATTTTGGGCAGCAGCTAGTTAGAAAGAAGGACAGCATTGCCTAAAAACACAGCATGTGAACAATTTAAGAGAAACCTAGGAACACTCTGTATTTAGAAGTTATATATACACATTTAAGCTAATAAACAGATAAACAAGAGAAATCAGTAATAGTATTTATGAATTATTACAAATTGACAGAGTAGTGCAATGGGTCTGTGCACACTGCCCCAGAAGTACAGCTGAGTACAAACTTATCAACATTTGAAAAATGTAGAGGGGCAAAAGCATCAGGCGTGCAAAATGTTCTTGACTGTGCCCATTTTATGGCCACACCTCCATGTTCATTTTACAAAATTTGGCAGTTTATGAAAGTTTGAACACATTTCTGGGATTTTAGGGCCATTTTTTATGTGTTATAACAGTTTTGCTAATGAAGCTGAAATTGCCCTCTAAAGGGGTTGTCCACCTTCCAAAAACTTTTCGGTTCAGTTGTTTTCAGATTGTTCACCATAAACAAAGACTTTTTTCAGTTGCTTTCCATCTTTTATTTTTTACCGGTTTTCCAAAATGTAAGTTTAAAATGTAATATTCTTGTCTCTATTGTTTGTCTGGCAGCTGAGTGATCCAGGTGCATTCTGAACTGTTACAATCTGCTACATTACATTGATACAATTAGTTTATACATTTCTCAGCAGTATCTGTGGGACATTAGCAACTATTGAATCAATTCTAACAGCTGATTTTAATGAAGCTGAGGGATTCTGCTCATCAGGGCAATGTTTTGAATTTAAAACTGTTTAAAGAGTCGGCGACCCCCCTCCCAGAGCTGTTTTAGAGGGTGAAAAATTTGATTTTACACTTCAATATTAGAAAAATAGAAAGTAAGGCGAAAGGAAAAGAAAACCCTAAAGTAAAAACCCTACCCCCCTAGCCTAGCTGCTACCCCGGGCAATTGCCCCTAAGTCTTCCTTCGGTGCAGATTCTGTCGAGCAGAGTTCACGGGCGCCATCTTCAGCCACTTTGGTAACCTTCGGGTCTTCTCCCGGTGCTTCTGCAATTTCCGTGCGTTTCAGCGTATGCACAGTTATTGCGAAACAGAAAATTGCTCCAACTGTGCATGCGCCTATACGGCACTTACTTCCCAAAGATTACCGAAGAGAAGAAGATGGCGCCCGTGAACTCTGCTGGACAGAATCTGCACCGAGGGGTAAGTAAAGACTTAGGGGCATTTGCCCAGGGTAGCAGCTAGGCTGGGGGAAGGAGCGAGGGGGTCTATTTACGGTGTGGGGTAGGGTTTTTTATCTTTAGGGTTTGCTTCTCCTTTAAGCTGTGAGTCTCAGTTTCCCCAAAAGAGCTGCTTATATTGGTTACAATTGTTTATTCGCTTATCTTACATTGTTGTATTGAAGTGCAGCTGCTCAGTCTTCTGGGCTCTCTGCCAAAAAGCCTCTTTTTTTAATTAAGTTTCAGAATTTCTGTATCTTTTTCTGGCATCAGTGCAGGAGATCAAAGAGAAACCTGAGACTGCAGGCTGAGCTATTAAAATCGAGACTGTCCTGCATAAAACAGGAGGTATATACTTATAAGCACTAATTTGTTCCTAGTCATTAATCCATGGCAACTGTTGTTCAACCTGCAGCTGGCTGTAAAAAAGCTATTGGTTACTGCATAGATGCAAATTTTCCCAGTGTTGATAAATAATCCCCACAAAATGATAAAGCCAAAATGTTGCTTTATGCAGTGTTGTTTTGCATAAATCGCTTGAATTAAGCTATAATTATTACTCTAAAGTACTAGGTCAGTGGCCCCTCACAATGATGTAAAATAAAGCATGTAACAACTAAACACACCATAGGACAGGCAGTGTATGGCACACACAGGGAGCATAGGGCAGGCAGAGTATGGCACATACAGGGAGCATAGAGCAGGCAGAGTATGGCACATACAGGGAGCATAGGGCAGGCACAGTCAGGGGCGCTCCACCAATGAGGCGAGTTGAGACACTCGCCTCAGGCGGCAGCGCCCTCCTGGTTGCCAGGGGCGGCAAAAATGCCGCTCCTGGTAACTAAGAGCCGAATTTCCGGTTTTCAAACCGGAAATTCGGCTCTTCTAGTGCAGAGAGCGCTATTGCGCTCTCTGCACTAAGCGTCGCGGACCGCCCCTGCCCTCTCCGGCGCTATAAAGGTTAGTGCCGTGGGGAGGGAAGGGGGCGGCGAATGAAGGCCGCCTCAGGCGGCATTATAGCAAGAATCGCCCCTGGGCACAGTATGGCACACAAGGAGCATAGGGCAGGCAGAGTATGACACACACAGGGAGCATAGGGAAAGCAGAGTTTGGCACACAGGAAGCATAGGGCAGACAGAGTATGGCACATATGGAGCATAGGCCAGGCAGGGTATGACACGCACAGGGGGTATAGGGCAGGCAGAGTATGGCACACACAGGGAGCATAGGGCAGGCAGAGTATGGCACACACAGGGAGCATAGGGCAGGCAGAGTATGGCACATATGGAGCATAGGACAGGCAGAGTATGTCACATACAGGGAACATATGGCAGGCAGAATAGAGCAGGAGACAGGGGAGCCTATAAGAACTCTTAAGATGGACAGTTCATACTGTGATATATACAGTATCTAGTAGAATTAAGTCAGTCAACTTCACATTAACAGGGGAATGTAATAAAAGTTTTAAAGAGAAAAAAAAATTGCCTTAATAAGAATAAATATTCACAATTCGCATTTACATTCGCAATGTAATATTCTTCATTAAACTGTTATTACATAGCAAATTTTAATTGCGCACTTTTAAGAGGTGCTTGAAGGTGTCGTAATCTTTAGAGCAAACATAACTTTTTCAGTAAGAAATTTTATTACATTTACTGCGCATTCGCACAAATGATAAAATTCACAAACTTTCTCCCACTGTCGGAAGTGGACGCTAAACAGTTTCCTGCAAAAGCTATATTAAATTTGTGCAAAGCAATCAGAATCTTCATAGATATGTGCTACATACTGTGACACAATGCTGGTGCCCCTCTAGCAGATTGTCTGAAGTGGGAACAGTTGAACAATGTGGGCACTTTCACTCTGGGTCTGAAGTGTGAACAGTCCAGGGCTTGAGGGGTGTGGACAATACAGGTGTGAACAATGCAGAGGGGTTACAGGTGTGAACAATGCAGGATTTTAGGTGCAGATTTACCAAGGTTTGAATGGTAAATTCAAATTTTCATATAATTGTATTGTTTTTTTGCAAAACTCACAATTTAGAGTTTAAAACCACCAACTCAAATTTCTAATTAGAATGTGAGATTTATCACACCTCCACCCTGAAAACAGCTCCGTTTATGTAGAAGTCAATGGCAGAGGTCTGTTGAACCATTTGACGATATTAATAGCCTTCCTGACATCCATGTTTTTTTTAGAGGAAAACTCTATTCGAATTTGATTCGGATTTCCAGGCCATTCCTATTCAGTCAAGTGTTAGACATTCAAGTTTTTTCATATATAACCTCCTCTTTCGAGTTGTGAGTACATTGAAATTTATTAGAGTAAAAAATAAAATCCACAAAGCTCTAAAATTCGATCTCTTTATAATAACCCCCTTAATGTCTTAACTTTAGGTGTAAACAATGCAAGGCCAGTTCATCTCAGAACTGATACCTTTTAAAGCTTATACAAGGTAAGAAATCACAGCAGGCAAATTTTAGTGGGGGGGGCACACAAAGGGGGTTTGCAGGCCGCCATTTGGACAGCCCTACCTTAATGGAAAACTATACACCCAAAATACTAAAGCAATAGATTTTTCAACAGTATATAAAGTATATTCCCAAGCTGTTGCATATATTTGCCCTTTTACATTTATCCAGAAATATTGCAGCTCTAACTGTAACAGGAAGAAGCGTAGGCGTAAAAGATAGACAGTAATTGGCTCATGTGATCTAACATACAGAATATGGTTTGTTTGGTTTGTTTATGTGCGCCATGAATTGTAGGATTTTAGAATTATCCAATGGCACATACTACTAAAAATGTATATTGTTGGGAAAATGGTTTATTTAAATGAAGCAAGGGTTTTCATATGAGCTGTTTTATGCAATATATATATTTATAGATTATATTTTATAGAAACCTACATTGTTTGGGGATTTAGTTTTCCTTTGAAGGGGATGTCCACCCAGAATAGTTTTTTCATAATCAGAGATAATATAATGCTAAGTATATTTTCATTTGCAACCAAAAGCAACTGAAAACTGTAGGTACCTGTTTTATTATGCTGGCAGTCAGGTCCTTAACAGAGTTTTCAAGACTATGGCACTCAAACAGTTAAATAAGCAAGGTCAAGCTTTAAACACAAAGATAGCCATTTAGAAGTCATACTCTCTGGTTATTTTATTTCCTTATTAGTTTAACAATACAGATTGTATACTAAATATTATGATTACTTACCTAGAGTAAAATGTGTGCTTTGTGTATTTCATTGCATTCACAGTACTAGGCAAACCTTGTATTTTAATAACTATTCTAGAGGAGAAAACTGAAATTAGATAGTTATAAATATCACACCTCCCACCCATTATATTGTGCATAGAGCAACCGTTTAATAAATTGTATTAATGAGGAAGGTGAGCTGGGTTTATGGTAAATACAACGCTAAGTGTTTACTGTACGTTTAATATTGTACATGACTCCCTTTATAATTCTGCTTATCTGAACATTTGAATTCCCTCCTGGTAAAATAAAATAACCCCCTAAAGACAATAATTACTGTTTTGCTCCTTAACCAAGGCTGTCTTAGCAAAGACAAATCTGAGTTGCTTTCTAAAGAAGGCATTTTTGAACAAAAAATGCAAATAAGCTTCATTGTAACTACATTAATTATCCACCTAGCCCCCTATTACCATGTTTGTATTGTTTGCTAAATCTATTTACCATTGTGTGGAAATTAACAATACTAGACTAAAGAAAAGAATGTAGTTGGCGGCCTGTGCTTTGGAACCAATTAGGGTGAACCTTGTGTCTGTGAAGACTCAGTGGGGGAGGGAGCACAGCCTTGCAATGTCAAATAATAACATTAGCAGAGACTATATGGATACTGTACTTTAATTACGTTATTGGCCCTATTTGCTGCTGAACTGATTTGTACTTCAAAATTAGTAGGCACAAAAGATCCAGCTAGCTATTCAAAAGGCACAGATTTTCTTTTAGATGAATGCTTAATGAAACTGTGTGTATATGTTTCATATTTAAAATTAGAAGGCACACAGGATCATACATTATGTTTTAAGATATCAGAATTCTATTGTTCAAGTTTGTTTAATACGCCAACAAAGGGGCTAAAAACTCCAAATAAGCACTAGTAACACCAAAAAATTCAAGATTTTGAATGTATTTAATTATACTGTAAATCATGGCCACCCTGCACTGTTATAAATTGTTCTATTTAAAACAAAACTACAGTTTCTTTCAAATGTTGTGTAATTATGAGGCAGCAATTCAGATTGAATTTTTAGAAATACATGTACAGGACCTGTAATCCAGAATGCTTGGGACCTGGCTTTCCGTAATTTGGATCTTCATACCTTAAGACTAGTGATGGGCGAATTTGCTCCGTTTCGCTTTGCTGAAAAATTCGCGAATTTCTCGCGAAATTCGCGAAACGGCTAAAAATTTGACGCCGGCGTCCGTTTTTTCAAAAAAAAAATTTGACACTGGCGTTTTGCGAATTTATTCGCAGGCGGCGAATCGCGCAAATTCGCAGCGAATTCGCACCTGGCAAATAAATTCGCCCATCACTACTTAAGACTACTAGAAAATCTTGGAAACATTAAATATTTCCATTAGGCTGGTTTTGCTTCCAATAAGGATTAATTATATTTTAGTCGAGATCAAGTACAAGGTACTGTTTTATTATTACAGACAAAAAGGAAATAATTTTAAAAAGATTTGCATTATTTCATTATAATGGAGTCTATGAGAGACGGCCTTTCCGTATTTCAAAGCTTTCTGGATAATGAATCCCATACCTGTATTAGGAATTGCATAGTCTGTAAACAGTATGACTGTTGCTAGGTTTATTCACCAGGCATGGATTTGTGGCGAATTTGCGCACTTCGCCAACTGCAAATGTTTTCACGAAACTGCTGTGAAAATTAGCCGTGTAAAGATTAACTGTGACAAAAAAAAAATAGTGGCGCGTCAAAATTATTTTGATTCCCATTGACTTCATTGTCCCATTTGGACAAAATTGCAGCGCGTATAAAAAGTGTCGCTCAAAAAAAATTGTCACGCGTCAGAATTATTTTGACGCCCATTGACTTCAATGTGTTTAGAGAATTTTTCACCATTTCGCTATTTTTTTCGTAGTTTCTGAATTTTTCAGCAAAACTAAATGAGACAGATTTGCTCATCACTAGTGACACCTCCCAGTCCATAAGACTGTTAATTCTATGGCAGTTAATTTACTGGTGAGCAGTAAATAGGAAAATCTTTTTTTACACTCACGACTTGAATATAATATCCTGCCTGGAGTTGAACCAGGGGACTTGGTGTTTCTAGGCTGTCTGAGTTACCATTGTTCTATGTGAGCAGACAGCTCAGGCCCTGGTTCACTCCTATTGCTATACTAGTAATTGCAAGTAGTGCAGGGCTTTGTTCACCTCTATCCGGTCCCATGTGATCAGTGTATACCATTAGGCTGTATATAAAGACCCCTGCCCTGCACTGAATCATTGCCCAATATACTGTATACTGTTTGCTAGTTCCTGGGTGATATTCCAAAGTTGACTAATCTT
Source organism: Xenopus laevis (assembly GCF_017654675.1). Lineage (NCBI taxonomy): Eukaryota > Metazoa > Chordata > Amphibia > Anura > Pipidae > Xenopus > Xenopus laevis. The sequence continues at coordinate 35,570,937 of NC_054378.1, read as the reverse complement.
TTGGATCCCGCTCTGCACTTTGATATCGGTGTGTTTTGACCTGGGCTGTGACCTTGATTACTCCAACATCCTCTGAATCTGTACTGCCTGCTCCCGTTTGGGTATTGACTCGGCCTTTCCCTCGACCACACTTCCGGTTCTCCCTTGCCTGCCCAGAACTCTCTCCCTGGTCCTCTCACGCAAAGACCTGGCGGCACCCAAGTAGCGGAGGGCTCCTCCCGAAATTAAAGGTGGTTGTTATAGGTGGAAGACTGAGCCGGGACCTTGGGGATTGTTTTAGGTTTGGGATACCAATCATAACATTGAGCTGCCAAATATATGGCTAGATACACCAGGGAAATATTTTCGTCCTACACTCACTGCTTAAGCTGTCAAATATATGGTTAGATACACCAGTGACAACCTGTCTCATTTGTAAGGGAAATCGGACATCTTTTTGTCCCCTGTGTAATGTCACAGTACCATATGCAGCACAGGTATAATGGTGGGTGAATCTGCCCCGTTTCGGTTCGCCGAGAAATTTGCGAAACTCCAAAAAAACTTGCGAAGCATCGAAAAACGTGTGAAACACCTTGTCAACAGCATCAAAATTATTTTTTGTCCAAATGCATTAAAGTCAATGGGTGTCTGAATCATTTTGACGTGTGACAATTTTGATGAGCGAATTCTCAGTTTCGCAAAAACATTAGTGGTCGGCAAAATACGGAAATTCACTGTGAATCCATGCTTGTGAATAAATTCGCCCATCAATAGTTATGAATAAAAAAGGTACTAAAAACTGTGCTGCTACAATTCTGCCTGATTGTAGATGGTCTGATCTGCAATTTCAGACATAACCTTTGCAAAATTTGATATAGGCCACAAAAATCGAAATATTTAATCAGCTTCAATAACATCAGTAAACGTCCTATTTTCCCCAACTTGCCACAGTGGTTGTTTCTGAAATAAAAGGAATTGAAATGAGATTGAGTCTGAAGCCAGGCATATGACTCAATCAGGATCAACAACAGTTTTTAAGTTTTAGTTGGAAAAGAGCAAGATTTTATTTCAAATTTTGTTTCATTAGGGCAGTGTGCTAAAGAAAAAATTCCTTTTGGTTGCCAAACTGACAGCTACTACTTAGATACAAAAATTATGTAACAAAAATCTTGGTCTTCACTAAAGTACAGTTTATTTCAATGTGACATCAAGCAGGTTAACAGACTCTTTCAGCTACAGTAAAAGTCAAGCCATTATTTACCAACATGCTATTATTAATACGAGCAAAATATTGTTTTCATTTTAACCTTCAGTATAATGTGTTCAAATTAAACACACTAGAATGAAACACTAAATGGGTGGGCAAGATGGACCTAATGATTCTTTTTGTTACCCTGTGTTTTTAACATTTATTGGGAAAAATACTGTAGACAGTCAAAAGGTTTTTAGCAGTTTGGTAGAATTTCCGCCAAAGTGCTCTTAATATTCAAAATGTAATGTAAATGTTTTGAATTCATGTGAATTTTTTTAAATTTGAATAAACTCACAATTCAACTGGGAGGTTATTTAAGAAAAAACTTAAATGGCTAATATTTGATCGAATGGCATTGCCATTGACTTGTAAATAAACTTGGCAGGTTTCACTACTTATCTCCTTGGATATGTTAAAAATTCAAATATAAACTATTGAAAGAAGGACTGTTTCCATGGTCGTAGATAGTGGATAGACAACTGCTTTATCAAAAAGCAATAAATGCTAATTGCCTTTTTTCTTTGAACTAGCATTGACTGAATGTTTTAGGGCTCTTACTGACATGCGGTTGTAGCTGCGCTACCCTGCGTTCCGTTTTATTTCTGCGTTCAGACGCAGGGGAGCGCAGGAATAGACGCATTACGTTTTATCCAATGGGGCTGTATTCACACAGGTAAATGCAGCATGTTGCGTCTCAACCTGCGTTCGGCGCCTACACGCGCCAGTGTGAGTACAGCCCCTGAACACAGAAAAACGGAACGCAGGGGAGCGCAGCTACAACCGCTCGTCAGTAAGAGCCCTTAAGCACATCTATTTATTCACTTCTATAAGATAATCTAAGAGTGAAAATAGTATAACTCACATGTTTAATTCAGCAACCTATGCTGAGCTGGTGAAATTCTGTATTACTGTATATACTCGAGTATAAGCCGAGTTTTTCAGCACTGAAAATGTGCTGAAAAAGTCTACCTCGGCTTATACTCGAGTCTCAGTACTTTTATCTCCCCTGCTGCTGCGTGCTCGTTCCCGTGACGCGCCCAGTATCAGACAAGCCGCTGCCTACTCCAGCCTCTCCTTCTGGTGACGTCACGAGCGCCATTATTGCGCGGCGGCTTCTGGGATCTCAGTTCGCTTAGGTGTTTCCGTCGTTGCTCAGCATGGTCACCGGAGGCAGGGGACTGGACCTCGTTCCCTCCTGTGGGTTTCCCTCACTGTGACGGAGGAAGCGATTACGGACGGGGCTAAAAGCGAGGAGCAATGGGAGGCAGCCGGTGTGTGTGTTACACCCTCCTCTTCCGGCAATGGACGTCGACCGGCTCCAGGAGGCTCTGAAAGGTCATTGTCCCGACAGTTTCATGGCTATTGGGGCGAATGTGACGTAAACTAGGCATCTAGTCTAGTGGGGCTTTTAACCTCTGGCTGATTAGGGATCATGGGAGATGTAGCTCAGTGTAGGCTTAATTCCTTTCTATGCGCTGAGCACTGACACATGCGCAAATGTCACATAATTCACCTGAAACAGCACCTTCTATACTCGCGCGTGTCAGTGCTCAGCGCATAGAAAAGAATGTTCGGCAAGGAGCAAATACACAGCCAGTCTCCCTTTATTTCCCGTGCCTGTGTGTGTGGGAGGCGGTGTTACAGAGGGAGAGGAATGTATGAAGAAACGTGCACGGGAGACCTGAAACTACAGAGGCTGCTTGCAGGGGGGGGGAGCTTTTTTTAGAGCTTTCTTTCCACTTGCTTGTCTGGGAGGGAGCTGCAGAAGGAGAGCAGCTTTTAGTAAAATGTAGCTGTGCCAGAAAGGAAAATGTGACCCTGCAGGCAAAAGTGTAGTATAGGCTTATACTCGAGTCAATACAGGTTCACAGTTTTCCTAGGTAAAATTAGGTACCTCGGCTTATACTCGGGTCGGCTTATACTCGAGTATACACGGTACTATCACCCAGGACTGTTTTAAGGCCTTGGTGGGCACTGGGAAGAGAGGTATTTTGCAGGCCCCAATACTCTGTGGCATTGCTGAACCAACATTTTTTTCAAAACCATGCCTACTGTTTTGTTTTCACCCCTAAATACAACACTAGTTACCAACACAACCCAGATAAACCAGTATAATTATTATACAAGATGAATAATTAGGATATTAACCCCAGTTGTGCCAATTTATTCCCTAAGTAAATGGATAATGGACACTAACCCCAGGCGTGCCAGTATAAATATTACAGAAAATAAGTGATAATTACCCCAGATGTATTACCACAATTGCTACTGAAAATGGATAATGAGTATATTAACCCCAGCTGTGCCAGTATAATCACTGTAGAAATGACCAATATGCAATCCATGAATCCCAGACAAGCCAGTAAGATCACTGAAAAAAAGTCCAATAAGCACTCCATTAACACCACATATTCCAGTAAGATTGCTGAAAAATGACCAATAAGCACTCCATACATGCCAGTAAATCAGTGAAAGCATTTCCTTACACTTGCACACGCAGAATAAAAGTAGTGAAGTTTACTTCCTTGGTGCGCCCACAGCTGCTTGCCATGTGCTTTTTCTGTATGCGTGGGAAGGTCAGAGGGAGCAGAGGCAGCCTGCAAAAAATTCAGTGGGCCCCCCCAAAATCAGTGCACTCTGGGCAGATGTCTGATTGGCCCTATGAATATAGCACAAAAGTACATGCCAGACTATAGAAGGATTATGCAATTTGTGTGGGTTAGGTAGATTTTTTAAAAATAGTGTGATCCTTCTATGTCAGTGGTACTGATAATCTGATTTAAGAATTACACAATGATAGGTCAGTGCTTTGACAAATATCACCATATATTATTCTTTTTAACACTCAATCCATCTTTTTATTGACCTGTGAGCTACCTCCAATGTGGTTGTGACATTGCATTTATTCTACAATAAGGAGCGCAACAGCTTATCACTGCTCGCAGCTTTGCCCATCAGTGTGCCATTGGTGAAAACCAACCTTCAATGGCTGGCTAAATAATTTCTGCCAGTTAAAGGAGATTCACCTTAATATTAGAAAATGTCAAGAATAAGAAGTAAAGCTAGCCATACACATTAAGATCTGCTCATATGACAAGGTCAACAAAAGAGAAGATCTTTCCCAGCAGCCAAATCTGCAACATAAAGCTGCCTATGTATAACCCACCTTAAGTCAGTGGTTTATCCAAACAGATGTTATTTTGCCTTTTATAAACGATAAGTAAGCATCTCTCAAACAAAATACCAACCCTTATAAAGATCCCACCATATATAGTCACTTGGTTATGGTAATCACCATTTAAAATATTTTTTGCATTGTAAATTAAACTTCAGAATAAAGATTTTTTGCTTTCTATCTATCCATCCATCCATCTATCTATCATTCTATTCTTCTATCTATGTATGCTTATACTACAATATTCAAAGTACATTTATCCAAGTACTGCTCATTTCATGTTGGGCTGAGGATCAAGATGAAAGAAAAATTAAATAGTATATTGAAGAGATGTTAATTGAAATACACTGCATTTAACAAGGGAGCTTCAGATGCTGACATTCAATATCGCACAGAATTTTTAATGTGCTCTATCACACAGTTGTAGATGTGTATTGACATTCACACAGAGAATGTTTATTTGTACAACATAGGCCTACAAACTTTTCATTTCCAGCCTTTTCATGCAGTGGGCTTGATAAAATCAGATAGCAAGCAATACGATGTTAGTAAACAGAAACAGTTTTATCTAATGAAATTATTTAGGATTTTTTTTGAAGGTGGGAAAGACGAGGGCTATGCCTTTACTTATTACATTCTTATACAATCAAATTACGTTCAAAGCTTCACAGAAAATGGACTGATGATCAACCATCTTTGTTGCTGTTAAAGGCTCATTTAAAATGATGGTTCTTTCTAGATAAAACTCTAAAAATGGCTCATCAAAATGTTTTCAATATATATTTTATCTCCATTTCCTAAGGCTGTGTTAATTTCTTTTTGCAGTTAATCTATTGAACTGGTAAAATGTTATACATTTACCACTAAGAGTTCTTTAAAAGCTAAATTATTTAAAGACATCTGAGGTAGGGGGTTTAGATGATGTTCATTATTAAACGACTTTTTAAAATAATATCTACAATTCATTTTCTTTAGTGATAAGGATGAAATAACTAAAGGCATTTCTAGCATTTAAACAGATTTGCGGCTTTGTTATTTTAGAAATAGCTCTGAAAAGCTCTGCTGACTATTAGTAGGATAGCTTAAGCATAAAAAGCAGCTTATTGTAGTTCGAAACTGCTGGTTTTTAAGAGGGGAATGCTAAATTAGACTTTTAACTTCAAATTCTGCCTGATTGTTCATTTTACATATTAAATATTAATCTTTAAAGGGATACTGTCATGGGAAAAATTTTCAAAATGAATCAGTTAATCCATTTCTCAAAAGAGGAAACAGATTTTTTTATATTCAATTTTGAAATCTGACATGGGGCTAGACATATTGTCAATTTCCCAGCTGCCCCAAGTCATGTGACCTGTGCTCTGATAAACTTCAATCACTCTTTACTGCTGTACTGCAAGTTGGAGTGATTCACCCTCTCCCTTTCCCCCCCCCCCCAGCAGCCAAACAAAAGAACAATGGAAAGGTAACTAGATAACAGCTCCCTAACACAAGATAACAGCTGCCTGGTAGATACAAGAACAACACTCAATGGTAAAAACCCATGTCTCACTGAGACACATTCAGTTACATTGAGAAGGAAAAACAGCAGCCTGCCAGAAAGTATTTCTCTCCCAGGGACGCCATCAGAAATCACAGGGCCCTATACGAAAAAATTTCCTGGGACCCCTGGGCTGCGCCAACCACAAGCCCCACCCACAGGTCCACCCCCCACCACACACTACAAAAAAAAACACATTGGTGGCTATGGTTCCCACATGTTAATAAAAAAATATTGGTTGTCAGGGCCCCTGTCAGGGTACCTGTGCGGTGGGGTCGTCCGCGGCGCCACCGGCGGGGATGCCCGCCGCACCATTCACCTCTCTAGCCGCGCCAGCCGGCTTCCCTCTAGGGCACGCGTGGCACGCCTCCTGGGGATTTAAAGGCGCGCTGACGTCATGCGCGAAATTCAAATAGTATTTAAAGCCCAGGGTTGCTGCTTGTAAATTGCCCGTGATAGAATTTGTTCCTGGTGCTTCTGAGCTTAAGCTATTTTGTCTGAACCTGTTTGTGATTCTTGTTGTGACCCCTGCCTGGCTTTTGACTATTCTGACTTCTGGATCCTGACCCTTGCCTGATTACCAACTACCTCTTTTGATTAACCCTTTGATTGACAACCCGGTTTGACCCTTGCCTGCCTGACAATTCTTGATATCTTCCTGCCTCGACCCAGCCTGTCTGACAATTCTCTTGCCTGCTCCATTTGTACCGTGACCTTCGGCCCAAAAGACTTTCTACCTGCCGTGCCCCTCTGCTAGCCAGAACATCTTGCCTTGTACCCCTCGTTAAGTCCAGGTGGCACCCAAGTAAGCTGAGGGCTCCTCCCGAAGCCCAACGGTGGTCACACTACTGGTGAAGCCGAGCCGAGACCAGGGTACTTGGCACCTGTTCTGGTATTGGGTGCCGGCCGTGACAGCCCCCCATTGAAAAAAAAACATTTGTGGTCAGGGCCCCCCATTAAAAAATATTGGTGGCTAGGACCCCACATGTGGAAAAAAAATTGGTGGCCAGGCCCCCCCATGTTATAAGAAAATTGGTGGCTAGGGCCCCCCTTAAACGTCCATGTAAAAAAACTTGCATTTTCTTCCCTAATTGGTCACAGAATTTCAAGTCCTGGGAAAGCTGAATGCTGATTGGATGAGCTGGAGGAGAAGTTCAAACCTCAGCTATCCAATCCCTGAGCAGCTCAACCGGGACTTAAACTCAGTGACCAATAAGTGTAAGTAATGGACAGAAGATACCTCCCCTTGTGCTCCCGCCCTGCCTTCCCGAAGTCAGCAGCTCTCAGAAAGCAGTGGGGCCCGGCTAATCAAGAAAGTACGGCGTGGCTGGGCCCTCCTTACCCTCAGGGCCCCCTACAACTCTCCCCCCTGTCCCCCCCTGATGGCTGCCCTGTTCTCTCCTATAGTGCAGGCACAAGTCACATGACCAGGGGCAGCTGGGAAATTCACAATATGTCTAGCCCCATGTCAGATTTCAAAATTGAATATAAAAAAATCTGTTTGCTCTTTTGAAAAAGAGATTTCAGTGCAGAATTCTGCTGGAGCAGCACTATTAACTGATGCATTTTCAAAAAAACATGTTTTCCCAAAAATCTACGGATTTTTGCACGAAACCCAGAGCACATCAGGATAACTTTGAGACTTCTCCCATTGACTTCTTCATGAACTCAGCAGGTCTGAGTTGGAGTACTTTTTTATTTGGACTTTTAACACCCTCGTGGCTTAATAAATTCCGAAAAAAGTTTTTTTTTCACTATAAATTCAGATATTATAGTTACAAAAACTCGCATTTTTCAAGTTTTTGGCATTCAGACTTTAATAAATAACCGACTGGGAGATGGGATTAGTTGAACATGAACTGGCCAAATTAAATTTATAGGCATTGCAGTCCAAAGTCCATTGCTGTTATAAGTGAGATTCTTGAAGAGGCAGAATAGATAGGATAATGGCAGTGTTCGTGCCTCCTGTATGGCCCTTGCACCTTGGGCAGAAGTACTTTTTATATTTTTTACTTGAGACAAATATGCATTTGCTCAGAAAACTTCCATTACTACTCAGCATAAGACTGTTAGGGCTTCGTTCACTCTGTTTTATGCAAAATAAAGTTAAAAAGCAAACTGAAGTTCAATTAAAATAAAATGAAAGAAGCCTTTTATAATGGTATTGTTAGCATAATTAAAATTCCCATTATCTTCCTTCAAAAGTTTAATATTTTTTCAATTGAAATGATTAAAACTAAAATGATACATTAGTCACACACTCAAAATATAATTGAACTAATTAATCTGAATAAGACATAGCAAAAGTAAAGCTCTAACTAATTCTACATATCTGCTTGTTTTCATTTCTTCATGCGCTTTAATGCACATTGCTATTTCTTTACTTTTTGCTCTTTTTATCTTTTAAGTGCTATTATTCTTTATTAATACATGCCTAAAGCAGCTGGTGTGTGCTTTTAAGGTTTTAATGGAACTTAGCCTATATACTTATAAAGTTTGGGGTGCAAAAATACTAATTAGGTTTATTAATGCAAAACATATTTATTCTATCATTATTAGATTTATTAATGCAAAGCGTAATGTATTATTTGCTCATTAGATTTATGTGTGCAAAGTATATGCATCCTGTGCTTATTAGATTTATTAGTGCAAACCATATGTAGTCTATCTTTATAAGATTCTTTAGTGTAAAGTGTTTGTATACTATTTTTGGCCTAAATGGCAATTTCATTCAGAAGGTCCCTGACGGAATAAAAAACACAACTCTATTTTTGAATGAAGTAACTTTGCATGTGTGTGCCCTTAGTTTGAGGAACATTTTATCTTTCATGACTGAGAGCAACTTACTAGTACCTAAAAGGGTACAGTTTCAATATGGTATAATCCAATAACACACACTATTAAAAATTCTAAAAATGCTTTATATAAAAAAGTGCTTTAGGCTGCTTCATACTAGTCATATGCAATGTTCAGAATGTTAAGAGTTTAGGTTTAGTTTAGTTCCAAACATTACACATTTCCATGCCAAAAAAAACTAAGGAATCCTCCCTTAATGCAACATTTTCAGGAATCAGGATTTTTTTTTGCAAGATATGCACAAATTATTCATATTTTAGGGGCATATTTATTATGCTGTTTAAAAAAACAGCAGGATAATACACCACACATCGGCAGACTTTGCACTGTTAAAATTGCATAAAACCTAGAGCAAATTTTTTTTTACATGTTTATTTCTTAGGGTAACTTTCGCTGGAAGCAGTATAAAATAACGGCGTCCAATATGACGTTTGCATGGCGTCACACACACCCTGATAAGTTTTCCATTCATTTTATACAGCTTTTTTACACAGCATAATAAATATGCCCCTTGAGTGCTTTTTATGCAGCAATTGTATAACCCTCTAGCATTCGTCTTGATTGTTAAAATCTGTGTTAACCTACAAAATTTGGGGCCACTTAAAGAATGGGCTAGAGAATTCAGCTACTAAAACCATATAAGAGTTCCTAAACTCTTGAACTTCGACTTCAATACTTCGCCAACTTGAACCTGGCGAAATGCTATGTTAACCTATGGGGACCTTCCAGGGCAATTTTCTACGTTTTTTATTATCGAAGGAAAATCGTACGATCGTACGATAAAATCGTTCGAAGTACTATCGATCCAATTCGATATTCCTTCGTTTCCAACTATTCGAATTCTTACAAATACGGACTTATTCGATCCAAAACAGACCTATTTGACCCCAAAAAAACTTTGACTTCATTTCTATTGGTCTTTTTGAATTCAAATTTCGAAATGTGTGCATTAGCCTTTTCCCATGCTCCCAAGTGGCCTTATCCCTGGAAATAAGCAGTGCCAACTGCATAACTTTACTCCAGTGATCAAAGGTTTGAGTAGCACCCATTTAATAGAATAGAAAATAAAAACCATTATTTAATGTGCAGCATTGATGGCTGATCAGCTCAGCTTTGTGATTTTTTTGAATTCTAATATGCAATAAAATTTTAAAACTACTTCCAATAAAGCAGACACATCACGGAGGCTTAATTTTTTTCTCTGGGGATGGTGGTGGGTAGCACTACTTGCATGTGATTGTTAAACTGAAATACCTTTGCTTGTATAAATAAATTGTATAAATTATTTTTGTTATGCTTCATTGACTCAGGATTGAATGCAAACTGGATGTATGTAACCTAGCTAGGGAGCAACGAAAAAAAAAAAAAAAAAAGCACGGAGATAGAAGCCACTCTTTATTAAACACATCCAGGAATGTTTGTTAATGGTTATATGTTAATAGGTTTCTCCCTCAGATGTATTTCAAGCTCTTCGGGTAAGTGTATTGAACGGCCTATATGGAGCAGTCAGACAGAACAAAAAAAAAAAAGAGTTCCTTGCTACTTACGTCCCTGCATTAGGTGATAATATTTTTTTAAATGGGAGAAGGCCTACATAATACACATCCTGATAACGACAACAAATCTAATCTAAAGTGACAACTGGGAGAATCTCCCAGATATTTCTCTCTTTAATGCAACAAGAGTTTAAATTGAAGCAGTACCACAGTGATTGAAAATCTCTCACAGCTTGTCTCCCATGATTACATTTCTGATCTGTACAACTTAATAATTTAACTCAGCGTTCTGTGGTTTTTACGAAGATTTAGGTTTTTTCCTAAAAAAAAAAATAAAATTTGTAAACGCTATTCACAGAGCCATTTTTAGGGCAAAGTAGGCCACGTGTTTGACTTGGCCACAGACTTGGAAGACTTGGCCACAGACTTGTTGGAATTTAGCCTCTTTGTTGGAAATTAGATCTATATAATGTCGCATTTAAAATATATTGTATTTACTAGGGATGCTGAACTTGAGCTGAACTACATGGGAGCATTTCCTTACTGGATATTTGAACCTCTACAAATTCCAGCGCTCTCTGTTAAGCATTTCTTCTATTTGACTCAAAGGGGCATTCGTTTTGCTTTTTGACTCAAGGTTTCAATTATTTTTCAACTAAGAAATAACCTTACTTTGTTCAATATAAAAGTTGCATTTGGTGTATGTTTTTATTGCACCACTATTATAATCAAGCAGTTTTTTTCAATTCATTATTTTCTTCTTGTCATTTTATATTTCTTACTATTTAACAGCATTTTTGGGCATGTTTGTAAACTAATTTTACAAATTAAAACTGGTTTTGTGTACAGGTATGGGATCTGTTATCCGGAAACCCGTTATCCAGAAAGTTCCGAATTACGGAATGAACATCTCCCATAGACTCCGTTATAATCAAATAATCCACATTTTTAAAAAGGATTCCCTTTTTCTCTATAATAATAAAACAGTAGCTTGCACTTGATCCAAACTAAGATATAATTAATCCTTATTGGGAGCAGAACCAGTCTATTGTGTTTATTTAATGTTTACATGATTTTATAGTAGACTTAAGGTATGAAGATCTAAATTACGGAGAGATCCATTATCCAGAACACCCCAGGTCCCGAGCATTCTGGATAACAGGTCCCATACCGGTACTACTTGTGTGAAATAGTTAAAGTGGAATATTATTTTGCTGTGATGTACCTATTGCTATCCCTTGAATAAGATATTGTTTATTAATATATTATTTATAACTTTATGGCATTATCAGCTAGTACTAGGCAGTGAGGTAAATAGACCCCACAAAAAAGCTTTTAGAGCACATATACACCTTGGGTAAGATGGCCATTTAGAGTAATAATAACCACATAGATGTAAAATGTAAAGACTCACCAGCTGACAAGTTGGATTTGGGTCCCTAGCCCCAAACCTACATCCCTAGAGAGCCTATCTCTGCAATGGGTACCGTGCAGCATAAAACGTTTAAGGCTTTTATGGACATGTACACTTTGAATTCTTTGATTGGCTAGTCAATTAGGTTTAATATGGCAAGATGCCAAGTTTTACAAACTTACACTGCATTTTATTTATGTGTCTTGCCTGTTTCAACATATTGATGTGATATAAGATAGGCAAGCTTAATTGTGTGGTGGAAATGCTTGCACTCATCTTATAACTTTCATTAGCATTAGTATTAATGTTAGTTTGTCAGGAATTTGTAATACGCCAACAAACTTACATTAGATAATAATTAGGTAATATGTTAGCTGTCTCAGTACTTACTGCCCAGCCATCGTATCTATGTAAGAAAATTCTCATATGCAGGCTACCAAGTTGTTGGCTGTCCGAGGAACAGGGCAAGTGTGAGACACATCCAAACTATATAGTTACATTTCTTATAATATTAAGCTTTTCTAGGGACAGAACATTATTTGTATATCTGAGAGCAAAACGGAAAAACTTAGTTTGCTTTTAGTTAGTCAATTTAAACTGTTTTCATTATGATTTTGTTAGGTCATACTGCAGAGAACCCGTTATAAGGGTAGACTGTCAAGATTGGGATTATTTTCTCTGGAAAAAAGGCGCTTGCGAGGGGACATGATTACACTTTACAAGTACATTAGAGGACATTATAGACAAATAGCAGGGGACCTTTTTACCCATAAAGAGGATCACCGTACCAGAGGCCATCCCTTCAGACTAGAAGAAAAGAACTTCCATTTGAATCAACATAGGTGGTTCTTAAAAGTGCTGTTTCCGTCAGTCTTGGAAGCAGGCAGGAGCCATTTTGTGGTCTCAGGCACAATAGTGGGGCTGGTAATATTTGATTGATAGCTCAGATATTTAAAAACCTTTATAACTGGTATGAATATTTTAATGAAAAAAAGAATTTGGGTCCCATGTTTACTTTGCAAAGGACTTTCATTATACAGCTTTGTATGTATTGGTGACAGGTCCGAGTGAATGACTGCTCACAAACTGTGGCAATATGCACTGTCAAATTGTAACTCGAATTATATACGTTTAAACATGATTTATAAAACTGAGAATATTTTACACCATGAGATGAACAGCCACTTATTAGTCACTAGTGTGACTTTTGATCTCTTTCTTATTTGGCAAACCTGAGATAATGACATATCTGTCCCAAAGCAAAAGTTTGGGAATAGTCAGATTGTATTTAAATTAAATATTGGATTTCTTTTTAAGCCTCACAGCCAAGGGTTTGCACATTTCATATGCAATGCTGTTAAAGTATATTCTAAAATGTCTAGCAGTAAAAATCCAGTGAAGAGATCAAGGGGCAGATTCATCAAGGGTCGAATTTCGAAGTTAAAAATACTTCGAAATTCGACCCTCGAATTGAAATCCTTCGACTTCGATATTCGAAGTCGAAGGATTTCAATTCGAGGGTCGAATTTCGAAGTATTTTTAGCTTCGAAATTCGACCCTTGATGAATCTGCCCCTTGATCTCTTCACTGGATTCTTACTGCTAGACATTTTAGAATATATAGCGCTAATCCTGCGATCGATTAAATCCTTCGAATCGAACGATTCGAACGATTTTAATCCAACGATCGAAGGAAAATCCTTCGATCAAAAAAAGGTTAGCAAACCTATGGGGACCTTCCCCATAGGCTAACATTGACTTCGGTAGGTTTTATCTGCCGAAGTAGGGGGTCGAAGTTTTTTTTAAAGGGAAAGTACTTCGACTATCGAATGGTCGAATAGTCGAACGATTTTTACTTCGATTCGTTCGATTTCGTTCGAATTCGAACAAATTTAACCAATTCGATGGTCGAAGTACCCAAAAAATACTTCGAAATTCGAATTTTTTTCATTCGAATCCTTCACTCGAAGTTAGTGAATCTGCCCCCAAGTGTTTCAGAATGTTCTGCCATGGACGACAGTAGTTTTTTTTTAAGATTATGTTGTCAATTTCTAAAGCAACAAAATAAAAATACCAAACTAGAATGCAAAAAATGTTTACCCTATATTATTCAGCCTTATGACCAGTTCATGGAAGCTTTGGGGGTACACTTCCCTTTGTCAATTAAAAGGAAGGGCATATCAACCCCCTCACAACATTGATACACTGGTGGCATGACAGAATAAAAGTGGATTGCTTGTGATTCTTTTTTTGCTGCTATACAGTAAGGTTTGGTGTTAGTCTGATCTCTGGGAACCGCTGCCACCATATATTCAATAACAAAAAGTGTAGGTGAAGCTAAGTAACATTAATTGCACAAAAAAGGGAAACATTGCATTATAGTGTCACATTGTATGTAATAATATCCCTTTAAAGTTTGCTTCTGGTCTAATCATTTACAGAAACCAGGAGGAAGCAATTACTGGCCGCTTATTTAAAAGCAAACATATTTCTATGGGTTACTGCACCTGGGCAAATTTGGGTTAAAGGAAAACTATACCCCCAAAATTAACACTTAAGCAACAGATAGTTTATATCATATTAAGTGGCATACTAAAGAATCTTACCAAACTGGAATATATATTTAAATAAATATTGTCCTTTTACATCTCTTGCCTTGAGCCACCATTTTGTGATTGTCTCTGTGCAGTCTCAGAGATCACCTGACCAGAAATACTACAACTCTAACTGTAACAGGAAGAAGTGTGGAAGCAAAAGACACAACTCTGTCTGTTAATTGGCTCATGTGACCTAACATGTATGGTTTGTTGGTTTGCTTGTGAGTACAGTGAATCCTACGATCCCAGGGGGCGGCCCTTATTTTTTAAAATGGCAATTTTCTATTTATGATTACCCAATGGCACATACTGCTAGAAAAGTATATTATTATGAAAATGGTTTATTTACATGAAGCAGGATTTTACATATGAGCTGTTTTATGCAATATCTTTTTATAGAGACCTACATTGTTTGGGGGGTATAGTTTTCCTTTAAAGGGGAAGGAAACCTCGTCGGCGCTAACCCCCTCCCCCCTCCTGTGTATTGCCCCCCCTCCCTCCTCCCCCCTGGCCTACCCCTCCCGCTGGGCAAATGCCCCTAACTTGTTACTTACCCTTCTGCCCAGGTCCAGTCCAGGGAGTTCACAGGCGACATCTTCTTCCACGCGATCTTCTTCCTCCTTTGACCGGCGCATGCGCAGTAGGATCGTTTCGCCGGTACGATCTACTGCTCATGCGCGTGACTTTTGGCGCATGCGCAGTAGATCCGTACCGGCGAAACGATCCTACTGCGCATGCGCCAAAACGCCGGTCAAAGGAGGAAGAAGATCGCGTGGAAGAAGATGTCGCCTGTGAACTCCCTGGACTGGACCTGCGCAGAAGGGTAAGTAACAAGTTAGGGGCATTTGCCCAGCGGGAGGGGTAGGCCAGGGGGGAGGAGGGAGGGGGGGCAATACACGGGAGGGGGGTTAGCGCCGACGAGGTTTCCTTCCCCTTTAAGCACATTTTTACCTGGGCAGTAACCCATAGCAACCTATCAGTGATTAGCTTTTTTTTCATCAGACTGCAGGAAGAAAAATTAAACTGTTATTGTTTGCCTGGGGTAACTGTCCAGGTGCAAATTTGCTCAGTCATGATAACTGACCCCCTTTAATGTTAAAAAAAATTATAAATTAAATTTAGATATATAGTATTAAAGGTATTACATACATTATGCTCCATAATTTTAGAAGCATCAACAGATTCCTTCTGTCTATGGTGATTTTGCATTGTAGGCAGGCCCTGGGTGGGCAGTCTCCATGCCCACCCATGCCATGTTTATTAAGGATGTAAATAACAACGCATATCTTTTGCAGGAAATCATTTTTCCAGCTTGTCTATTCCTTACTATTCTATTGTTCTTTCATCTTCAACAACTTGTGGTTGTATAGAACCAAACCCCATAGCAGCTAGGGAAAGGATTAGCATGCAGGCAGTAGTTTTATTAAAAGTGGCATTTTACAGGACTGTCAGCCGTCAGGAATGTGACATGAAAGATAGAGTAAGGAAGATTACTGAGCTCTGCCAGGAAAGTTTCCCCTTCTGTTCTGAGATAGCAGGTTCTGATATTTTAAGGTTTTGTTACTATGTTGAGTGTCAGCTTTCCGGTTCATTGTTCTTTAGTAACAAATTCCTTTGAATGGTTAACATTAGAACAGGGTAATGCAGCGTGAACTTCACATAACATTCCTCCAAGTGTTTAACCACTGAAAGCATCACAGCCCATTCAGTTAATAGCAACATCAAGATTAAGCTCCCCGACTCTAGCTGAACAGATGTGAAATTGAGGAATCCTAGAAAATCAGTAACCCTTATGTAACAGGCAGCCCATAGAGAATATTTTGGTTGCATAGATAATAACATTAATATTGTATGTGTAAATATGATATAAGGGCTTCCTTCAAGGATTGTCTTCACCATTACCTGGGCATTTTATATACACTATAAAAATTAACTGACACATAAAAGGTTATGTAAAAAAAGGTGCAAGTTTAGTTACCCAATAGCAACCAATTAGATGCTTATTTTTTTAAACACTGATGTTGTATGTGTAAGTATGATATAAAGACTCCCTTTATATACACTATAAAAATGAATGAACACAGATAAGGTAATGTATTAAAAGGTGCACAATTTCTAGTTAACCATAACAACCCAACCAGTGTTTCTTTTTAAACAGCTGACCAGTGAATGCTGCTTAGATCAGTAGCAAACAGTACATCGAGTAATACCCTTGTGAGGACTAAGTCATGTAAATGGTTGGCTTTTACAATGTGGCCTCCATATCACTGAAGGGGTATGAGTACTAATAAACTGCACTGTGTGAACTGTGTAGTCTCGGGCAAGGCTAATATGAAGAGACCGTTTTAAAGTTATTTGCAAACATAATTGCTGAGCTCAAAGTAGGATTTGTTCATTTATGTTCATCGCTCCTTACTTTTGAAACATGCAAAATGTAGCCAAAGTTACATTTCCTGCAGGTATATTAATCAGCTTTTAGTAGCAGTTACAAAATTATTTTAAAGCTACTGTTTAGCTCAATCTACAACATGTTTTAGAAATTTATTTTGAATTACACTTTTCTGATTATGGAAAAATGATGTCTCCCTTTAATGTTTCCATTAGATAATGACAATGGGAATATGGGGGGCTTCTTAAATTATGAGAGGCAGTTAAAGTAAGAAGAGTAAATGAACCATATGACTGGTGGTCAGCAAGATGCTTTAGGCTGTCTAGTCTGATGTCTGAATTACTTTCTAGTAAAACCATTTATTGCATGCTGGTTTTGTGGGGCAGCAGATATTTCATACTTGTGTATTAAAACCAGAGACAAAATTGAGATTTATTAGCTTCTCTTTGGAAAAAAAACAGCTGCAAAAGCAAATTATGGCTGCAAAAGCCAATGATACTATTGACCTACAATGGAGATTTTTCTGTAAATGATCCCTTTTGGACATTTTGCAGCCATTATTTTATGTGGCATATTGCAGATGTTGCATAGGAATACTTAAGCCACCATCAAAATAGAACGCTGTTGGTTTATTAGTTGTATATATCTTTTTGATGTATTTCATGTCCTTTTTTTATGTGATCACAACACTAATCAAATCATATAATCCCAGTTATCTTCGGAAAAAAAAAAAAAAAGCTTGTTTGATAATTTACCAGTAGCAACATTTACCTTGGTACCTTGAAATCATCTGAGATGTAATAAAAGCACATTCAACTTTATTAGACAGGGAAATCAAAACTGTATCACTGCCGATTCGTTACAGAAGGTGGTCATACTGGCTGAAATGCTAGAGGCTTGCAAGTTTAACATTACTGCTGCCAAAATGATAAAAAAAGACTTTGAGACACAATGGTTTACCTGAATTTGTTTCACATGGTCTACTTTAGTCTCCTGCAGCATTAACTCACGCTCAGTCTCACAGTGAGTCTAACTGCATGCAAGGGTTGGATCAGGAAATTTCTTTCAACAGTTGGTTTTTCAGCAAAGCCGATGTCATCAACCAAATAATCTCTTCATATGACACCATCCAGCATTGCAGCTATGACGTGTTAGTCCTTTGATTACTGTCCATGTAGTTGTGCTTGGATCTTACTGGGTACACACAAGTGATGCTTATTAGATATAGCCAACGGCAGAGTTTTGGCTGCCCACTTATTCAAGAGTAATACTGTGTAACAGGTTGGGCAATGTCCCAAACTGTGGGAAGACCACAAACTAGGATACAAGGAACAAACTGCCATATGTAATAAAATATTAAACGTTTGTCCAGGTGCAGTTACCCCATAGAAACCAATTAGACGTTTGCTTTTTAAACAAATGACCTGCAAACACTGCACCTTCATAACCCAGGCAACTTGGATTCTTCAAGGACCATAAGCACAGTTTATCTCTCCCCCATAATTCCAGTGTTATTGTGGTCTCAAGGTGTTTAATTAAATGAAATGAAAACTCTAAAAAAAACTCTCTATATATAAATATTTTCATATGCTTTGGAACTACACTGTTTATAAACCAATACACTTTACATATAATCTGCTATTCTCTTCTGGTTTTCCAAGTATTCTCTGCTTTGATGCTTCTTGGCTCTCTAACATCCAAAATATAAAACATATGAATTAAAAGTAAACATGTCACTAAGGTCCATACAGCTGTTTTCCTCTGCTTGCTTTGAGTAGTAACATATTTCTGTGTAGTGTATTATCACCATAGTTACAGCCCTGCAGACTTACAATTTTTAGGGAAAAGTGCATTCTTATCTCATCATTTCTTAAAGGAGACATTTTACATAACCTTCATATTCAAATATATAACTCATCCTTCCTCAAAACATGTAATGATGCAGAAAGAAAAACATTTTGGAAGCATTTTACCTCCTAAAACTGTTATTATATCAGAGTTGCAGAGAGATCTTTACAGGTCTGAAGCTAGGCTGAAATGAGGAGTAGGAGTGTCTATTCAATCTCCCACAGGAAGTGGTCACAGCACTGACTGACAGTCTGAACTCTGCAGCTGTAGCAGCCAAACTCCTCCCACCCTCTGTCCAGTGTGTTCCATGCCTGCACATAGCTGTCTTATGCTGCTGCCTGATCATTCACCTATAACAATATACCTTAAATGCTCAACATAATGCAGTAGATGTGAAGTTTAACCCTTTAAACACCAAGAACGTAGCTCCTACTGTCTGGCATAAAAAGCCTCTAAGCGACAGGAACGTAGGAGCTACTTTCTTTGTGTAAAGAGCTGCCTCTCTGCACTTCTGCCAAAATCGAAGTGCAGAGAGGCTCTCCTGGCTGCTCAACCCCCTAGACCACAAGATAAGGGGTCTGCCACGCGGGTCATGCGACGTCTTACCTCCTCCTGTGCTCTGTAGCCTGATCCCCCAGTGCTGCTTCTTCCTGAACCCGACCTCGTGTGAAGCTACACCCACTCACTTCCTGCTACTGATCTCTGCGATCCTGGACTCTCCAGCTCTGCTAAGGACCGCTTCTTCTCCTAGAAGCGGTAAGTGCCCTTCTTTTTACATATTTACACACATTCATGCAGTTACACATACTGTACATACATGCATTTACACATACATATATGCATTTGCACATACATATATGCATTTGCACAGTACACATAGGGTTGCCACCTTTTCTGGAAAAAAATACCGGCCTTCCTATATATTTATATTTTTTCCCTATTAATAACATTGGGTTCAAACATAATTTTTACCGGCCAGTCCGGTAAAATACCGGCCAGGTACACACATAACTAAAGGTATTTTTTAAAAAAAATTCTGGCTTTTTTGTGTGTGTGTTTGTACATACACATACACAAACATTTATACATAAGGATCGAATTTTGAAGTGAAAAAAACTACGAAATTCGACCATCAAATAGGGTAGTCCAACATTCGAAGTCTCACAATTTCAAAAAACTTAGCCAAATACTGGCTATAGGTTCTAGGAGGTCCCCATAGGCTAACATAGCAATCCAGCAGGTTTAAGGTGGCGAAGTGTTGAAGCTTTTTAAAGAGACAAGACTTTGATTTTCGAATGGTCGTATTTGTAAAGTATTTTCAATTCGAATCAAAGTCGAATTTGGCCTATTCGATGGTCGAAGTACCCAAAAATTACTTTGGAATTCGAAGTTTTTTTAATTCGAAAATTCACTTTGACCCTTAGTAAATGGGCCCCTTAATGTATATTGTGTATTGAAACTTAATTTACTAACATTTTGCAAAAACAATGTTTTTGGGTGGTGAATCCCTTTAAGGTTTGGATATCTTTAGAACCATTGGAAAAAAAAACACAATAAAAAACAGTAACAATTTAGTGGAATCAGAATTGGTCTGCCAGGGACACCAGGACAAAGTGGGAACAAATTAAACTGTTAAGACTGTTTTGGTGACATGCATATGCATAACGTTTAATATGCTTAAAGTATTGCTTTCTTGACTGAGGGTAATAATGCCCTGTATCTCTGGCCACTAATAAAACAAAGATTCCATAACCTAGCACTAGCACTAGTATTTTCAATTCGAATCGAAGTCGAATTTGGCCTATTCGATGGTCGAAGTACCCAAAAATTACTTTGGAATTCAAAGTTTTTTTAATTCGAAAATTCACTTCGACCCTTAGTAAATTGGCCCCTTAATGTATATTGTGTATTGAAACTTCATTTACTAACATTTTGCAAAAACAATGTTTTTGGGTGGAGAATCCCTTTAAGGTTTGAATATCTTTAGAACCATTGGAAAAAAAACACAATAAAAAACAGTAACAATTTAGTGGAATCAGAATTGGTCTGCCAGGGACACCAGGACAAAGTTGGAACAAATTAAACTGTTAAAGGAGAAGGAAAGGTTAAAACTAAGTAAGCTTTTTCAGAAAGGTCCATCTAAATATACCAGTAAACCCTCAAAGTAATGCTGCTCTGAGTCCCCTGTCAAAAGAAACACAGCATTTCTTTTCTTCTATTGTGTACTCATGGGCTTCTGTATCAGACTTCCTGCCTTCAGCTTAAACCTCATTGCCCTGGGCAAGAGCATGCTCAGTTTGCTCCTCTCCCCCCACCCCTCCCTTCTCTACTGTAATCTGAGCCCAGAGCAGGGAGAGACTCAGGCAGGAAGTGATGTCACACCATGTTAATACTGCAGCTCCTATCCTAAACAAACAGAGAGTTTCTAGAGCTTTTTACTCAGGTATGGTAAAGCATTCTACAGAATAAATATAGTGTTATAGCTTGTACTATTGTGGCTAATCTATTGGCAATAAAATGCCTCCGTAGCTTTCCTTCTCCTTTAAGACTGTTTTGGTGACATGCATATGCATAACGTTTAATATGCTTAAAGTATTGCTTTCTTGACTGAGGGTAATAATGCCCTGTATCTCTGGCCACTAATAAAACAAAGATTCCATAACCTAGCACTAGCACTGGTTTATTATCTTCAAAGCCTATTAATAAGTGCCCCAGTAGGCACGAAACGCATTAGGCAGTTATCTGTATGTCTTAATAAATGATTTGACTTTTTAACTATAATTTTGGGCTTTACTTTTGGGGAAAACTCACAACTTTTTGCTGTTCCAGATTTTAGAACCCATTGACTGGGGTGAACTGTGAGTATTTTTCTCCTTTCATTCAATTGTTTTGGAGATTTTTTCTTTTTTGATTTATAATGGTACAGTTATTGGCATAGTGCACTAATTTCTTTAATGTTTGAGGGTAATAAAGGCCCGTATCTCTGGCCACTAATAAAACAAAGATTCCATAGCCTTGCACTAGCACTGGTTTATTATCTTCAAATAAATACATTGATGGAACACTCATTATCTCTAACAATTATAAACTGTAACGACAGCCATCAGAATGCAGGCAAAGAGGACATGATGAGTCACAATTTGCTTAGTTACATAGTTACATAGTTAAATCAGGTTGAAAAAAGACAAAGTCCATCAAGTCCAACCCCTCCAAATGAAAACCCAGCATCCATACACATACCCCTCCCTACTTTCACACAAATTATATATATCCATACCTATACTAACTATAGAGTTTAGTGATACACATATGATGTGAGGTATCATTGACTTGCAGTGACTGTGCATAAAATAACTGGGTTACTAGGTTTTCTGGAAGACTTCTTCATTTAGCCCTTTGTGCTGTATTTCTGGCTGCTCTAGTGTAATGTATGTAAACCTCATAGCACTTTATTGCTGGCCTTTATGGACTAATATACTTGAAACCCTACTAAAAACAACTTAGTCATTCACAAACAACTTTAATTTGGTGCAACAAGCCAAACTAATTAGAGGTCAACTATATGGAATGCCCAAGTGCCACACAGTTTTTTTGCAGCAAAATTAAAGTTTAGGGAACACACATTTAAACAACATATTGCTCATAAACTAATTAAATAAATGACTGTCAAAACATTAGCAAATTGTTTGCAGCATTTTCTTCCCTTCCCTATTCAGCTTCACGTTGATCATTAGAAACCCCATTTTTTATATTCTTCTATCCTGTTTACAAATTTCCCTTAGTTGCAATCATCACAAGCTTAGCTAAAGGTAAGAAATCCGCATGATAGATCTTGTAATTCTTTTGTTATTATGGATGGAAACTGCAGATTTTGCAATGATCCTCCATTTGGCCAGATTACAGATTCTCACAAGATATTAGTGTCTGGGATGCTGAAAAATAATTCTAATTTGGGATATTCCTTTAACCAAATACTGGATGTCCTAAGAACATGGATAGTAATTTTAGAGGAAAACTGTCACTCATGGTGAGATAATGCTTTTATATAGCCAAGAGGTCCACCTTCCGTCAGGGAGACAAGGTATATTTGTTCTTTTAACATGTTTATTTTTAGCCATAAATGCTTTAATTGCCGCTGATGCATTCTTAAAGGAATAGTTCAGTGTGAAAATAAAAACTGTATAAATAGATAGTCTGTGCAAAATAAAAAATGTTTCTAATATAGTTAGTTAGCCAAAAACGTAATATATAAAGACTGGAGTGAACAGATGTCTAATAAAACAGCCAGAATCCAACTTCCTGCTTTTCAGCTCTATAACTCTGAGTTAGTCAGCGACTTGAAGGGGGGCCACATGGTACATTTCTGTTCAGTGAATTTATAATTGATCCTCAGCATTCAGCTCAGATTTAAAAGCAACAGATATGACCCATGTGGCCCCCCTTCAAGTCTCTGATTGGTTACTGCCTGGTAACCAGGGTAACCAGTCAGTGTAAACCAAGAGAGCTGAAAAGCAAGAAGTAGTGTCCTGACTGACTTGTTATACATCAAATCACTCCAGCCTTTATATATTACATTTTTGGCTAACTAATTATATTAGAAACATATTTTATTTTGCACAGGCTATCTATTTAACCAGTTTTTATTTTTACACTGAACAATTCCTTTAACAAGCAAATCTAATTTTTAATTTTTGAAGACTATAGTAGCAAGGACTTTTAGGATAATGCCATGAGAAAAAGATGTTCCACTGACTTTTGTTTCCTGAATGCATGTGCACTGACAGGTATAGGATCAGCCTGGTCGTGAACACAACCGATATTGATGTGGAAACAAGCTATGGCCGGAACTAGGGGTAGACAGAAGAGGCACTTGCTTAAGCCACAGCACTGCTGGGTTGCTATAAACATACTTGTTTTCTTTTCTAGTTTAGGACTACCACTCACAAACATGATCCCCTTCCCAACAGCTCCCCCACCACTCCCTGGTGTTTGCTTATCTCTCTACCAACCCCTGTTGTCATCAATGTGAGCACAGGCGGGAATGGAGTGTTGTAGCAGCCCAGGTTGAATAGGATGCCCAGCACTGTTTTTGCATTGCAATCTGCTGTTTATCTGCTAGGGATGCAATGAATCCAGGATTTAGTTTAGGATTTGGTCCAATCTGAGCCTTTTTCAAGGACTTGGTCAAGAACATTGCCAAACCAAAATTAAACTGTTAAAACCATATGACTTTAGGTCACAATATAAAGGAGATTGATTCCTCCCCTTCCATTCTTTCTTTTTCCTACCAATCCCTAATTAGAATATGTAAATCGGAACTTTGATTTGCTTCAGGAGACGGCTGAATCCAATCTGAAGATGGAGTTCGACCGAATCCCAAAAATAAGGATTTGGTGCATCCATAGTATGTGCGCTGATGGACTAATCCTGTAATTGTCACTGCACATGCATTCAGAAAGCTGAAGATAGTGAATCATACAAATGCCAGTGAAGAAAATAACCTGTCTGACATTAACCTTACAGTTCAAAATACAGCCCAAAAAGAACAAAAAGGTGTGTAACCTCATACAGGCGCAGCAAAGATTAATTTTTGTACTTGGAATATATGTTGCAGTAATTTGGCTTTCAGAGAGACCTAAATGTAATTACAAGAGCAGACCAATCCTTTTAGTCTGTTTAATTTGTGTCTTGCTTTTTCAAGTAGCACGCCTTATAATTGGAAAACCATTTAGTAATCTAGGGCATAAAGTATAGCTAAATCCAATAATTTCCTAGGTGTGTTATATGGTCTATAAAAATGTAAATGTTTCAGCTTGTTTCTTGCTTGCACAGAGCGAGGCACTGTACTGCCATTTATAGTTTCCTTGGCTGTAACGGAATGAGATTGGTGTGTCTGAATTCTACAATTACACAATTCTTTTCATTTGTTTATTTTGTGGTAAATATTTGGGAAGTGTCTGTGTTTATTCGGCCACCAAGTTTGTTTAACTGTTCTTTTGGACCTCTGTGTCAAATTAGATATGCATTCCCACTATTTTCTTTTCAGAGCTTGCTTTTTTGACTAATTAAAAACTTCTGGTGCCAATTAAAACCATCAATTTTTTTGTCCTCCACCTCGTATCTGTTTTTCTTGTCTGGTTTTTAATTCTCAGAAGTCAGAATCACATTAAAGGAAATGTCAGACAACCCGTTTTAATGCGAGCACTGAACATAGCAATATATTTCCCATGTAGATGGAGTAAGTGTGTTAAGCAGAATGAAAGATTTCTAAACATTATGGTTTATAGAGTACAGATGTGGTGTTCCATTTAGTTTCAGATAATAAATGTAGTGAATATTCTGTGCTTTTCTCTATTAATCTGACACTCTTTCAGACTGAGAGATACATTTTACATGCTTTATTATGTTACATAAATTGACTTTTTGCTTGATAGATCCATATTTTCTTATTTCACTTAAAAAAGCAATGCCTTTGAGCAATGATTACCACTTTCAAGTTCCTGGCTTGGTTGCGTCTATGAAAACAAATTATCAGATATATTGACTTTAGCATGCTTATGTTCGAATGCCTTTATTTTGTATGTAATCTGCTAAGCCTCAGTTTTATAAAAAGTGGAAATAGGGAGGGTGTTGTGAAACCTTTGAGTATTTGTATGTATTTAAATCCTCATCATAACCTATAGCTACTGGCCCATAAAATTATTTAGCTCAAAATTACGTGTATTTGTATTTCAGTTTCACTGAGCAATCGGGTAAAACACATTTTAGAAGTGTCATTTGAATAACCCAGAAATTGATCTATTTTCAGATTTGCATGTATTAAACTGATTATTTATTTGACATTTTCATTTACAATACCGTGAAGAAGCAGAGCTTATTTTTAATCGGCAGTAACACTTGAAAATTCAATTTCACAATGGAAAGGCTGTTCAGAACAAAATAATGCTTTGTATGTTTTTTTATACATGATCTGACAAGCATATTTTAAGATCTCTTAATTTGTAACAACCTAATATAGTTAACAAAAATGACTATAAACATGATTTTATTGAATGAATGAAGGGGCAAATGTATATGACTAAAGGCACTAGTCAGAACAAATACTTGCCTGTTGAGTAAAGACTTGCTTGTTTCCTGTTGAGGTTTTGTCAGGTGCTAAACATGTTCAGCAGGTTCATTATTAAATAACTGTGCTATGTTAAAGGAACAGTAACATCAAAAAAATTAAAGTGTTTTAAAGTCATAAAAATATAATGTAAAACTGCTGTGTTTGCTTCAGAAACACTACTGTTGTTGATAAGAATAAGCTGCTTTGTAGAAATGGGGGCAGCCATTCAAAGCACACAAGGCTCAGGTTACACAGCAGATAGCAGATAAGCTCTTTAGAACATAATGATGTTATCTGTTATCCACTATTTAATCTGTATCATATAGAACAGAAGCTTGTTTAAATGAACTATAGTAGTGTTTCTGAAGCAAACAGATCAGTTTTACCAGTGCAGGTCAACACTACATGATATTTTCATTACTTTAAAACACTTTAATTTTCTGGTGTTATTGTCTCTTATTGTCTCTAAGCATGCCATACAGGGAAAGAGGCAATTTGGCTACTCAGATGGTGGGTCAAAATTTGCAAAGTTTGTTTTAAATATCAAACCAGGCCCTACAGCTGTTTTACTTACCTTAAAGGGATACTGTCATGGGAAAACATGTTTTTTTCAAAATGCATGAGTTAATAGTGCTACTCCAGCAGAATTCTGCACTGAAATCCATTTCTCAAAAGAGCATACAGATTTTTTTATATTCAATTTTGAAATCTGACATGGGGCTAGACATTTTGTCAATTTTCCAGCTGCCCCATGTGACTTGTGCCTGCACTTTAGGAGAGAAATTCTTTCTGGCAGGCTGCTGTTTTTCTTTCTCAATGTAATTCAAGGAGTCTCAGTGGGACATGGGTTTTTACTATTGAGTATTGTTCTTAGATCTACCAGGGAGCTGTTATCTTGTGTTAGGGAGCTGTTATCTCGTTACCTTCCCATTGTTCTTTTGTTTGGCTGCTGGGGGGGGAAAGGGAGGGGGTGATATCACTCCAACTTGCAGTACAGCAGTAAAGAGTGATTGAAGTTTATCAGAGCACAAGTCACATGACTTGGGGCAGCTGGGAAATTGACAATATGTCTAGCCCCATGTCAGATTTCAAAATTGAATATAAAAAAATCTGTTTGCTCTTTTGAGAAATGGATTTCAGTGCAGAATTCTGCTGGAGCAGCACTATTAATTGATTCATTTTGGAAATTTTTTTTTCCCCATGACAGTATCCCTTTAATTAGATTTGTTGGGAATAGGGTATTTCTGTTGAGTTTATCCAGACACCGCATGTAATTTCATTTTATTTGCAGCTCAGACTGTATTTGGTAGAATCTTTTAGGGCCATGGCACCGAAATCACTCAAAATCACTCCCTGCTGCCTCTCGTTGAAAGGAAATGGAAAACCTTCACTTGAATGGGGTGATTTGGATCACTGCTCAGCCAGCTAAAAGCACCCAATGTGCCTTAACACAGCCCCTGTAATAGATAAGTTTCATAGAGCAGCAATGGTGGATTAGTAAGTTAAAGGAAGGATCTCTAAAGGGAGCAGTTTCCAGTGCCCATAAACACTTCAAGATGAACTTTTCCAGTTCATATTTCCCACCAAGCTATTTCAAATTGCTTTTTTGGTGACAATTGGAATAGCTATCCTAGATGTGATTTTGGCAGTACAATACCCTATGCAATCCCTACTTAATATTCTATCAGTATGAGTGTGATAAATAATGCAATATGTTTCCATCCTAAAGTAACATATGTTTAAGTTTAATTTCATCTTTTCCATCATACCCGCTCTCAAGTTGCAACCTAATGAGACTGAAACATAGCTGGTGGTATGATAATTTGTATTTGTGCTGTGGTAGCTACAGTTCTATGATGAGAAATATACAAGGTTAAATGGTGATGATTGCATTCCATTTTCCAAACCGTGTGTTTTCTTGGAACCATAATAAGGTTACCCACAGCAAACCACCTTCACAAAGAGTTCAAAATGCAGGTACAGGTAAATGCAGGTCCAGGTTCAAAATGCAGGTTGTGACTAGATGTAGCTCGATGTGTAAATCCTATGTAAAAACCCCGTTTTCCACCTCTGCAGGATCCCTTAAGGCAGTGATCCCCAACCAGTAGCTCGCGAGCATGTTGCTCTCCAACCCCTTGGATGTTGCTCCCAGTGGCCTCAAACCAGGAGCTTATTTTTAAATTCCTGGCTTGGAGACAAGTTTTAGTTGCATAAAAACCTGGTGCATTGCCAAACAGAGCCTCAATATAGGCTGACAATCCACATAGGGGCTACTAAATGGCCAATCACAGCCCTTATGTGGGTCCCCAGGAACATTTTTCATGCTTGTGTTGCTCCCCAACTCCTTTTACTTCTGAATGTTGCTCACGGGTTCTAAAGGTTGGGGATCCCTGCCTTAAGGGAATGAATTATCAAGGTGAGTGAGATAAGAAAGCTTAGCATAACAAAAAAAACAACACCACAGTTTAAGTGTAAAATTTCAATAGAAATATGCAAAACAGGAAATTTGGCAATTATAATGGGTTGGAATTGTATGAACATATATATTTAGTGCAATCTGTAAGTATTGAAACCTTTACCTATGTGCTGTTAAAGTTAGAAGAATAGCTGTGTGATCAGTTGCCCAGAAACCCATAAGTATTTATATGACAGTTCCCTTTATCCTGTTTAGATTATTCTTCAATGGTTTTCATGTGTTTGTAATATTAATACAGCATATTTTACTGGATATTAACTAGGTTAGCATAAATTCACATTGGTCACAAAAAATCATTTTTATATTTTCCTTGCTGTTGCATAAGCTCCCTAAATGCCACTTGCACCCCCATTTAATAGAACAAAAAGGTCCTGGCAGCGCCAGTAATAGCTTTTTTTCAATATAACTGCTTCCTATTCAAGTCAATGGAAAGTGAAAAGGGTTGGGTGCTTCTCTGACTGCTAAAATGTGTCCACATATAAACCTGTGTGCCATCAGCCATAATGTTTTAGTAGCTTAAATACATGGTGTTCTGCATTACAGAAAACCCCTTATCTGAACACCTCGCATACCATGCATTCTGGATAACATATTCCAAATAATTGTCTATATTTTAGAGTTAACACCATTATATTTTCTTCAGTGATATAATTGCAATTCAGAACACAGTAAATTAAGATTTAACACCTGAAAAAAAGTAAACCCGTTATGACCCTTATCTTTCAAGAACCAAAATTTTCTCTCTGAGCTCTCATTAATTTTTCACAGACTTGTGATGGATAGTTTTTATTTATTCAGGTCTGAGGTTCTGTTGTGTAAAAAGGACTCATTTTATACCATTACATATTCATGGCCAGGGATATATGGGATAAGGAACTTATTATTAATGTGTCACAGTGGGAAACTTACGCTGCCTTCATTTGTGATCCTTGTTAAATATGGTGTGGTCAGCAAACAGCAGTGTTTGAAGAATGCTTTTGTTAGTGGACAGAAGAGAAAAAAATCAGTGTTTCTCTGAGAAAATATATATATTTATACGCTCACATACTTCATAAAATTCTCTTTTGACTTTGAAAATCAAAAACTGCTGTTCTAATGGGCATACAGCAATGTTACTTGTGTAAAGGTCTGTTTGTTTAGTTCCATATTATCTCAAAGCACTTTCTAGACCTTTACCTTGAGCCCCCCATTTTACGACATTCTCTGAGATGCCTCAGAGATCACCTGACCAGAAATACCAAAGCTCTAATTGAAGAGGTGTAGGAGTAAACTACAGAACTTCCATTAATTAATATAGAACTGTCCCTTAATTGGCTCATGTGACCTAACATGCATGTGTGCCCTTGGTTTGTTTGTGTGCACCGAGAATGATATGATCCCAGGGGGCAGCCCTATGTTTAAATGGCAATTTTCTAATTAGGATTACCCAATGGCACATACTACTATAAAAAGTATACTATTATGTAAATGGTTTATTTAGATTAAGCAGGGATTTAGCTATGAGCTGTTTATTGCAATATTTATTTATAGAGAACAGCATTGTTCTGGGATATCGTTTTTTTTTATTTTATTTTTTTTAAACAAATCAAAGAAATCATTATATGTAACTCAAATCAAATTAACCCACTGTTGATGAAGATAACAGAATACTAACAGCTATAATTTCTATACCCTAGCCTGGCTTTCTTTGCACTGAATAAAATCCATGGTCATATGGAAGTTATCTTAAAAAATTGCAACCTGTGTTTTGATTCCTAATGTAACTTCAAATCAGTTTGTAATTGTGATGCCATTTTCAGCAGTGCAGCGTAGCTGGGCTTTGATGCAAAGTCCGTATATATATATATATATCATTTCTATTTTTCTTAGGGCAAGATACAGCATAGTATGACATGGATTTGCTCCAAACAGTTGTTGTTAGAAATGCAATGTGTCCCATATTATGACTGTAGCTATCATGAGTAAATGTGTTGTGTAACAAGGGCCTCCAGGAATAAACAAACCCCACCTTTGGGAAACTAATGAAATCAGGTGTTGTTGGGCATGTGATATAATAACTTAGAAATACTAATTACAGGGCTCCAGTGCATTCAAGTAACCCACTTTAATGTAATATGTTAAAGTGAACAACATATATTGACCAACTGCAAGCTGTAATATCAAACTACTTAATGTAACCATAAATACAAGGATAGCAAATCCCCACGTTAATTGCATACACGTAAATTGGTGTACTGGGGATTAAAGACTTCCCAGGTTAAATGCACCAATATTTAACTGCAACAATAGTAGAATCAGTTGGATAGGTCTAGTCTCCATGCTACCTTATGTACTTGATAAATGGTCTTATATTAGGTCCAAATGTGATTGGCTGGCCTTATACTACATTACAACAACCATTTCCCAACTTTGCCTTAGGTTTGCAATTTCATGCAACCCTCCCATACCTTGTGAACTGATTGATTCTGGGACTTGGAGTCCTTCTTATTTTCATAGTGAGTGGTACACAGTTGGTCTGGAAAGCAGAGGGACTTCAAATACCAGAATCCATCACTTCACAATGGAATATGGCAGGGAAATGGTCCATACAAGCAGTCATAGATTACAATGGAGTCAGTTTAATCTGTGGAATCACGTATGTTTGAGGGGAAAAATACTTTTACTGTATGTCTATTTTTGGAAGTTCATATAGTTTTTATGCACCTCTCTTTACATAAGACCAACTGAATAAGCTGCATAATGATTTTTACCCCAGACTACTCTACTTTACAAAACATTACACATTATTTTAAGACTTTTTTTATCTGCTAATGAGATTTTTTATTATTCACAGTTATTTTCCCTTACCAAAGCTTGCAGTCTACTATAGTCCATATTATATCGGACACACAACTGACACTTTCATGGTTTTGGAGCGGAGGAGGAAATCAGAGCATTGTAGGAAACCTAGATAGTCATGTCCTGAGTCCTGTGTGGGTCTGACTTCTTGGAGACATGCAGACCATAAGAAGGAACCAAGCAGGTTAAAGCATGCAGTGCCTAGAGCAATAGCGCTTTCCAAAAAGTGACTTTTCAAATTGTAGTAGAGAGTAGGTAAAGAGTAGGTAAAGAGTTAGCTCACAGGGTCATAAGAATGGCCAATATTTCTTGGATAGCCCTCTGTATTTCTCAAGCATATTCAACTAGCATATTACACTTAATAAAAGAACAAATAAGGTGAGATAATTTTATATTCTGTATACCATGTTCTACGGTGCTCTCTACCTTAGCTTTGGAAATAGGCATGTTGTAATATAATGAAATGTGTTGGTTTTAATGTACCATTATATGAACTTTTACGAAAAAAAGTTTAAGCAAGGAGAGGGTGACATTGCAAACTGATAAGCCAGCATTGTGTGATTTTAACTTAATTAAATGCAACTTTCTAAAACTGTAATGAAAAAAAACCAATCTTTAAAAAAGCCCTATACTAATTAAATTATGCTATTTTTCTCCTACAGTAAATTTGGTTGAAATGTTAAATTCTATACAAAAACAAAGTATATTTCTTTTAAGTGCATTTCATTAAAATAATCCCTAAAAGTACTCTATGAACAAATGTTTGAGATGCATCCAATTTCCATTTCTAGCATCCCGTCCCTGCTTCAACTGGTACAGTTTCTGTGGTTAAGACAATCTGGGCACCGAGAGGATTGTAGCCTGTAAAGATTGCATGGGTTTTCTGCAAGCATATTCAGTGAAATAATATCCAGTGTAATGTGATGTGACAGTCAAAATTACAGCTTTTCTGCAGCCGCAAGGGTACAACTCTGCCAAGCACCGTAATATTGTTGTAGTAGTGTTCATGGATGTCAGCAGTTTTAGGTTTCTCTGCAGAGGGCTATAACTGTGTGAGGAAGCATGGAGCTTCCTGTCAAGGGAAAAACAATAATTTTGATGTATATTTGTTGGTGCCAAACTGCAATTAAATGGATGATGGAAAGATGTTTATTCTATCCAGCCTGAATTTGAGAATTGATAAGTAGAATCTTAGAATTATATTTTGAGCAGGTCACCAGCATTAATAGTATATGAGAGGGCTGTAATATCCATCAGTCTGCTACTGGATTTCTGTCTTCGCCAAATTAGCGTACTTCAAAAGCTTTCAACATATTTTCTCTTGCTCATCCGTCTGTTTTTCCTCATTCTCATTTATTTGCTTTACCTAAGAGTGACTAAGTGAACCTTACAGCTGGGCAAATGAATATTTGGTTTGCTTAACAATGCCTTCAGTTCTGCTGTGTCCTTTTCTGGATTCTTCCCAAGGAAAAAAAAAATCATTAAGCCAGATAGTATAAGCCATAATTAGTTTTATACTGCACAGTTATTCTAATGTTACTTATGCTTATTTTCATTTTAATACTGTTAAACTTTGCAAAAGCAAACTGAATGTAATCTGTAATAGTAGATTGATTGTATTATTTCTAACATTAGTTTAACTTTGCAGAATTGGAATTATTATTATTATTATTATTATTATTATTAATAATCTATAGCAAAAAATGGATGTGAAACTGTTAATGTATATTAAGGATCCTTTAATTTTAACATATGAAACAACTACTGGTACAGTGAGAGTGCAGAAAAATACACGTTTTATAATATTCATTAAATCTTAGGTATGCATCAGAAAGGAACATCTGATGCACTTGCCCAAGCACTGGGTATGGGAGTTTATAGACAGTTGGAA
Source organism: Xenopus laevis (assembly GCF_017654675.1). Classification (NCBI taxonomy): domain Eukaryota; kingdom Metazoa; phylum Chordata; class Amphibia; order Anura; family Pipidae; genus Xenopus; species Xenopus laevis. Next base: position 35,538,079 of record NC_054378.1, on the reverse strand, counting down.
GTGGAGGTGAGTAGAAATGAAGTGCAGTATATGAGGTGATTGCTATTTCATTGGCATAGCTGCAAAAAAAATTTAATTCATGTTATAGAGTGTGACTTTTGAAACTGCTTACATGTTCATTGGGCATTTCCCCCCAAACTCCAACTCTCCCCTATTGTGATTTCCAAACATGATCCCAAGCAGCTTTGAGCAAATTCCTTTATCATCTGACAAAATGTTGTATAATAATGGGGTTCTGAGAGTAAAATTCCAGCTCCAGCGTTTTTTCAATATTTGTTACTTAAATATAGGGTTTGAGGTAAGGCTGGGCTGTAGTGATGCATTGGTAGGGAATTCCCAGACCCACACCCAGCCCTTACCTGCCATTTCTATTCCTAGGCCCAATCAAGTTCAAAGGAGACTTCAGATTCTCACAGCCTCTTATGATATCAGAGATGACATTGTATTAGGGTGGACTGTCTTTGGTCGTTTTATCACAACATCATGTCAACCCAACACTGTAGCTAGGAAGTCTGTTCAGCGAGTGTTGGGCCTACCCAGACCCCACTACTAGGGAGTTGTATGGACCAAGGCATCTTAACACTTTTTATTAACCAATACATGTGCATTATTCAAAGGAATTTGCTTTGACATTAAACTGTTGTGTTTTCCATTTGTAATTAACCTTCTGTATGATCCTGCGGACCCTGTGCAAAGTGCTGTTATATGTTTGCAGAGCTTTTTAGCAACTTTCTACAGGGTGAGAGAAGGTAATTGTAAGGATCACAACTTCATTTTTAAACCTGTTTTTTTGGTAACTATTTTGTATTAAGTATTAAAAATATATAATGGCTAAACATATGTATCAATATTTAATTGACTTATAAATAGGTCTAAGAATAAATAGGTAGTATACATATACACCTATACGCTCTCATATATAAAATGGACATGTAGCCATGCATGAGACACTATAACACTATTTCTTAAGCTGTAGAGGCAGGATGAGCTTGATTTCTGGATGTCAAGAAAGAGCTATAAAAGTAGACAGATTGCCCTCTAAGCTTCACTTTATTGGATATTGTAATTGACATATAGTTGTCATTTATAATCATCTGTCCATTCCTGTGAGTAGGGAGCAGTAAAGTTAATTGTGGCTGCTCATTTGCATTAATCTCACCTCTGAAGGGTACTGTAACCCATTAATATCATGTCATGATGAATTATTACAAATAACATTGAGCATATTGATTAATGATCTCTGAGATTTGTATCTCGTTAAAACATTTTGTTAGCTCTTAAACTTTTAAGCAGGCAAACATGTGTACACAAGACTACTCACAGATCCAGGGAAAGGGGATTTTTGGGATTAGAATTGAAAACTTCCGCCCCCTATTTGCTAATAAAATTTTGGCCTGACACAATGGTTAGAGGGCTTGCTGTAAAATAAGGGAATGTCTGTCTGCCACTATGGTACTTAAAAAAAAGCTGTCCTATGGCTCAAAAACCTGGCTCCACATTTCATATTATGTTTCATATCATGTAACCCTTTATAAATGTTTATGATTTATTTAAAGCCAGCAGGAGAGGAGGTGCCATTGCTGCCGCCGTGGGCAGGTACCTCTTCGCCTAGCACTGTTGCAAATGGAGTGCATACTTTTAGATCTGACATTGCTTTTTGCTTTATTCTGGCCAGAGATCATCTGGGATTTAGGGGAGTGACTCAAAATTACTGATCATGGGTCAAAATGGCTGAACATACTAAACACACAAGCAACTCTAGTACATTGCAACTACTATATGTACTTTTACAGTAAATTAATTAAATTATTCATTTTGACATCCCGCTGAGAAATAGGGTAGATACAATATGGCATTGTTGCGTTTAATTCTAGTCTCTTTCACTTATATTAACTTAGAATGATTAGATCAGTTTATCACCCTGCAGGTCCCTTAGTTTGCCCAGTGTCTTCTCAGTATTAATAATAGCTGTTAATTATAAACATGTCTCATCTGGAAAAACCTACATAAATCATATAGATAGATGAGTCCTGCTCGGTTTTAACCCCAGTATTGACTGGAGACCATGCAGATGCATAAAGTTTGCCAGATGTTTAGAAAATGTTGAAGTTTTATTATTTAACAGCCTTTACACATTTTTATTTTGGTTGCTTTGCCATCGACCTTGGTCCGATTAAAGAACCCCAGGATCAAAACAGTGGATGACTTCAGTCCTGTAATATTTTGCAAAATTTGGCAACTTTAGATTCTAATCTATACATTCAGGAAATTATAGCCAAAATGGAGCTTGCTTATACTACATATTTAATATTGGAAATTCAATTTGCTTAGATAATTTGTCTGTATCATTCACTTTCTTTATAACAGAAAGCTGCTGTTGACTGTTTATTGCAAACCAAGCTATTATAACTATAGTAAAACCTAGGACCATCCTTGTCTAAATCCTTGTCTATTTCTTGTGAATTTGTGCTCATATGTTTACAAAATGTAATCCCAAGTTTCTCTACCAAATTGTGATAAATCAAACTTGTACAGGATTGGACAGACTGGACTGCAGAAACTTTTATTCATTGAAAAAACCTTTATGGGACAGAAAGGTCCATTTGTCATGAGTTTCACTATAATTTAAAGGAAAAAAGGGGAGAAGTACTACCTTACAGTCTAATTCATCATATAATGTAGCCTCTCCTCCTGCTAGGCACCACAGGCTCAGAAGCCCCCTGGTGTTGACCATCCAATTATGTTGGAAACCTTCTAATAACAGCAAAACTGTTTTACTGCTTTTCTGTGTCATGCTTTAGCTTTGTTTTTCCTTTCTTTATCCTAAGTTATAGGAGAATGAAAGCTCCAATCGATGGTGGTTGCTAAATGTTAGGGAGTCCCCGATGATTGCAATGACTTACCTGATACCACGGGATGGTGCTTCTGTTAGCAGAAAACTGCACCAACCCTGGGGACTTGAGACTGATCCTCTCCTCCCTTCTTCTTTCGTAAGAATCCAGTGGCCAACACATGCACAGTAGAGTGAAAAAGCCAGCTTTTGTGTTAGTCTGTCTTTTAATTTACTTACACTGTATAGATTATTTAAATCTTGTTTCCCTCAGTCTTGGAATTACACAATTACAGCAAGCAGGCAGGAGCTATTGTGTGGACACTGCTATTAAGGCAAGTTGTGTATCACCACAAAATTTTGTGTATGCGCCAGAATGGGTGACCTAATACCTATGCACAGTGCCCTAAACAAATATAAAGCGTGAGGACAGAGGAGGAATGTGAGCAGTATCTAGGAAGTGCTGAATGGAAACTTAAAGTAATTGATTGCCCCACATCTATGCCTCAGGCAATATATGATTGACATCTCAGATATTTAAACACTTTTTTAACGGGTATGTATATTTAAAAAAATATCTTATATCTGGGTGATAGGTAATCTTTAACTTGCTGAACGCCTGGTAAGTTCACATAGATAATTGTCCTTTTAATATGTGATTTGAAATGTCTGATTTGATTCAGATTTATACCAATTTCCATTTGTATTTGACTTAAAAACAGTTCATTTCCCTACTGTTGTTAGGGAGGGCTTCTATACAGATTGCCTAAGGGTAGTATTTTCACAGGTAACATCTTCTTGAATGTTATGGAAGACAGAACATAAAGGACTTGCGATCTTCTAATTGATGGATGTTCTCAAGTGCTATTGCTTCTAAAAAGTGAATCTCGCTTATTTTTATTTATTTTATTTTTAACATAAAGACATACAAATGTAGTCTTTATTTGACCCATGGTATTAATTTTCATTTTTAAAATCTATCTATTAAAGGAAATATTTCTTTTCAGGTCATTAATCAGTTGTGAATTTCATTCCCTTGTTTTGTAAAAGCTGCTGCAATAGTTTTTTTTTCACAAGGCAAAAATCCAAAAGATGGATGCAGCAAGCGTAATTAATTGTACCCAGTTACAGAAGATCAGCAAGTTTGGAAGATTCACATGCTGCTTTACCATATGGCTGCCCAGTAGGCGAAAAATTTGATTAATGTTTTGAAGTGGATTTTTTCAGCAATATTAGAGCCAGATGAGGAATTCTCCTTTCTAATAGTGATGAACTTATCTGATTTCACAGCCACGTCTGGATGGATTCGTGGATGCCCAGCTCAAAGATACCCATGAGTACATTTGTAAGCAAATGAAACAGAGTAAACTAATAAATGGTGCATTTTGCAAATATCATAAAATATATAATTTTTTTTTTTCATTCTGTTCTGCATTGTAAGCAGCAGATGTGAAAATGGCAACATAGAATTCTTTAGTCCAGTTTTATGTTATAACTCATTGCAGTTAAATTGTGCCTGCAGAGCGGATATTTTGTTAAAAAGAAAACACAAACCATCTATTGTATTTTTATTGCTCTCCTACTGCCTTTGTTGGTAAGCCCCTCATATAAGGTGCTGTATCATTCAATATTCTTATCATTTACAATATATTTTACTCAGGTGCATGCAAGTACTCATTGGGGCAGATTTACTAAAGGGCGAAGTGGCCATCAAAATTCACCAGAAATCCCATCCACATGCACATTGCCAATTTACTAACAGACCTTGAGGACAATTCGCTAGCATAGTTTCATGCCCTATTGCCAGAGTTTCCTTCACCACCTTAGATCTGGCGAACTGATAAGATGAAGCTACATCCTCCTCAATCTTATGTCAGTGACATCGCTGAAAACTCATAAAAGTTCTAAAAAACGCTGCCATTTTTTCATATTTTAAAGCGGGAATGCCTTCAAAAGTTCTAACTATTAAAGATTTGCCACATTTGTTTTTGGGTGGGCTCATGTCTAGGGCTTAAGATGATCTCTTTTGTCTTTATTGTGCTTCCTTGGATATTTGCAATGATATAATAAGTGGCCACTTCAAGCATTTGCACCAACAAGACATATATACGCCCTATATGTACCCACCCTGTTCAAATTGACCTAAGTGTACTAACGAAGTTTCGCTAGGCAGAAATGAACACTAGTGAAAGTTTGCTATGAAATGCTCGCACTTACCAATTAATGCTAGTGAAACTTCACCAGCGTTCAACTGCAGAGACGCAACCTTGCATTTTAGTGAATTGGTGTAATAGCCAGCTTGTGCCTGGCGAAGTGGGACAGAGCCTTGACTGGCGAAAATTTGCCCGTTAGTGAATTTTCGCCATTGTGTTTATAAAGTTTTTCACTGCAAATACATTCCTCAACTAGAATCAAGTATTTAAGGCCATAATCTGCACACATGATCCTAGTATATATTTGCCATCTGTGCTGTAATCTAAAAAATTCAAAAGTGCTGTTTGACTCAAAACTGTCCAGGTTTCAGCCGTGTAAAATCCTAATAAAATGTGTCTCACCCCTATGTCACAGCCTCATTACTTACAACACAAACATTCCTCCACATATTATCACCTCCCCATATGTCACTGCCTTCCCATGATGCCATTGGTTTGCCCATTTGTCTGGACTTTGTGAAGTCAAAAGATGGCAACCAGACCCTAGAAAATTGTCACTGTGCAAATCCACTGTAAAAAGTTTTTTGCTGATAGACTGTACTGACATATTCTATAGAAATGTCATTCTTAAAACAACCAGATGAATTAGGCAAAACTTTCTAAAGGAGATCCCATGATGTGCCATGGGTGTTGAACTTAAGATCCCAATATAGCAAGAAGGAAAAGGTTTTGATTCAAGTCTTGTTGACTTACCAACAGCTGTTGTACAGATGACCTACCACTTTTTGTATCCTGTAGGCTTTATTTAGCCAGTTACTGTACATTTCTTATCCATTGTACCAAATTCTGTTTAGATTCTCATTTACTGTCTCTACTGAGTAATCAGTAGACGCTAACATGTATACTGGCACATCTTTTCACACAGGTTAAAGTCTCTAAGATAAAACAATACAATTTATAGTACACAGGCATTAATACATTTAAGGCTACATTTTTAATTGCTCATTCACCAGACTCCTGCATCTCTGTAAGGACTTTGTGAATGCTAGTGATAGCTTGTGGGAGATCCACAGGTAGCTCCACTACTTTACCAAGACAGGGCCCCATTTCTTTGGAGCAATCATCCACCATAGTTCACATTCTATGACATACAGGGCAATCATGATGTTGTCCCTTCTCAGAATGCTTTCTATGTCTCCTGTCTGTCATTCCCTAATTTTGGTTGGCTTTCTACCAAAGTCTCCTTCTGGATCAAAATCTCACTGGCTTCCTGCCAATTCCCTAATGGTTTCTGGTCCTTTTCCTGGGAAGACATTTAAATCCATCTGTTAGATGCTCTAGAGACGTTGGCTGAGTAGGTGAGTTTTGGTGCTTTTTTTTACCTCCTTACATGTTACTTTAAGTCTATAATACTAAATTAGTGACCCTTCTCACAGTCTTGTACAGTTCACTTAATCTGAATTATAGATAATTTAAGGTCTATAGTTCAGGGTTCCTTTTGATCACCACTACTTGCAGTGGTTAATAGATTCCCTTCCATTAACATTAAAGGCAAATGCATTGGATTGAGTCCAAAATGAGTCATAGAACATACAGTAGTTTTGCATGCTAGAAGCATGTACAACTCATTGATGTCTCATTGATGTGTATGGAAAGCAACATACAGTAGATAGCAGTTAGTGATGGGCGAATTTATTCGGCAGGCACAAATTCACGGCGTATTCCAGCATTTCGCCACTGGCCGGCATCCCTTTTTTTTGACGCTGTTGCATTTTCGCTGGCGACTGTGCACCGGTGTCCAAAAATTGAAAATGCAAATTTTGTGCCGTCTCATGAATTTCACGGCAAATTCGCAATTTTTTTGCCGAAAAGAAACGGGACAAATTTGCCCATCATTAATAGCAGGCAGTTTGATAACGATTGCTACAATGTGTGCTATCCAAATTTGTGAATGATTATTGAACATTTTGTTTTTATTGTGTTGCCAATGGTTAAAACTTTAATGTCCTCTGTTGTTTATAATTTGCAGAACAGTATAGATATTTTCTAGTAAATCTAATTCTAAAATTCCAATAAATCCAATGCTCACTACGGTTTCTACCTTTTTCACATGCCTAGTGGCGCATTATAAAAATAAATTACTGTAAGATCTTTAATCGCATTAAGTATATCTATGCTATCTCGAGGTGATTTAGTAATATTTAGTAATGACTTTTAGGTAGGTCTTTTTCAGTGTATAAATGATTTAAATTTATTAAATTGCTCAATATGTTTTTACAGTTTGATTTATCACACATTTTCTACCTCTCTGTGAATATTAATGACTTCTTAAGGTCTTTATTTTACTGTAGATTAACTGATGGATGAGCATTTTTCCTTAGATAACAGAAATGCACCTTTGCTGGGCAAGTGTTCCCTTTGCTGCTATTACTGCAGAAAGCAGGATGTCTCCATTCTGTGTGTGGGTGTAGTTTTAATTTAGTTGTTTTTTAGAAGTAAACTGGACGAGAACTGTAGAAAATTGTTCCATAAATACAAAAACGCAGCCAGTTTATTATTCCTTTGTTTTCCCTTTTAATTTTTAAAGAAATGCTGCCCTATATATATGGCTTTAAGTTCAACCTATATTCTCTACAGTATAATCAATTTAAAGATTTTATTATTATTATTAACAAATATAGATGGAGCTTCAGGACGGGTGATCTCTCAAAAGTAGATAGTTCATAACCAAATGGTGCTAAGGTTAGGTTCAGAAGCTTCTTAGTAATCTTGTAAGGCTTCTTTTTTAAATCATTTTTAAAAATGCAGCATTCGTTATCTTGAATTATCCCTTCTAATTGGAATATTTTGCTGTGGGCATCTGAAATGTGGATGTGCCCCCATGTGTCATCTTTGGATAACTGATTCCAAATCTGTAATATATCTTTTTTAAGTGTTAAAAACCTAATTGACATCTTTAAAATCACTATATTATTACTGACAAATGTTGCCTGCATGGCTTCTGACTATTACTGCAGAGCAGAAAATTAACTTTCCAAATTGCACACAAGGTGTTTCCTAATGTGCTTTTTCCTTTAGTAGCATTAAAGCACTAATATCTTGTTCCTTGTTGGTTACAGTAATTGTGCAAGAAAGTCTATATTGTAAGGTGTGTTTACTTTTAAAAGCATCAGCTGAAATAGGTTGTTATATCATAATCTTTATTTTTAATACATGTGTTATCAGGACCATTATAACATTATCTTGGCCATACCCCTGACTACAGTACCCCTTAATGGTGGCCCTGATAGATATACAGTATATATATATATATATATATATATATATATATATATATATATATATATGGTCCTCACACTTATATCAGCAGTGTGTTATTCCAAACATGTTACCAACACTATACACACACACAGATATATGTTTGTGTGTATGTGTGTATATATAGTTAGTTAGTTAGTTATTTTCAGAATAATAGCAGTGTGTTTAAAAAAGTGAATAAAGCTCAGAATCCTTATAATAGCTTTTATTTCCTTGCATGCAAATGTATTGGGAACACATTCTATTCCAAACGAACACATGAAGAAACATATCCAATTTGTGTCATTAGGGAATATTAGGCGGTTCCAAAAAATAGTGTCTGCATTCTTCTTTAAAAACTGAAAGATTCACTGTATAAACTGAAATATGTTTCAAGATTTGGTTTCCTTTAAATCAATTAATTAATATTTAGTCTGTGTTGCATGGAGTTTACCAACTTCTGGTACCTGTTACATTCCACAATTCTTCTGCATTTATTTTATTTCATTTTTGAGGTCACCCCCACAAATTTTCTATTGAATTAAGGTCAAGGGATTGGGCTGACCACTCCGTAACGTCAATTTTGTTGGTCTGGAACCAAGATGTTTATTTGTGTGTTTGGGATTGTTGCCTTGTTTAAACACTCATTTCAAGGGCATTTCCTCGTCACCATAAGGCAACATGACCTCTTCCAGTATTTTGATATATTGAAACTGATCCCTGGTATGTGATAAATAGGCCCAACACCATATTATGAGAATCATCCCAATATCATGATGCTTTCACCAGCATGCTTCAGAGTGTACTGTGGTTTTAATTCAGTGTTTGGGGATTGTCTGAGAAACTGTCTGGGCCCCCTAGACTCAAAAAGAGCAATTTTGCTTTCATCAGTCCACAAAATGTTGCACCATTTCTCTTTAGACCAGTCAATGTGTATGCAAATTGTAACCTCTTCAGCCTCTTCAGTCTTTTTTTCAATCTTTGGGGCTTTGTGGGGGGCTTCTTGCCGATAGTTTGACTTCACATAGGCATCATCTAATTGTAACAGTACTTACAGATAACTTTAGACCTTCTTTGATTTTCCTGGAGCTGATTATAGTCCAATCCTTTGCCATTTTGGCTATTCTTCTATCCATTCAAATGGTAGTTTTTTTGTTTTCTTCCACATCTTTCAGGTTTTGGTTGACACCTGTTTTTTTTTCAGAGAATGAATGACCTCACTAATTGAACTCCACGCTATTTATTATTAAGAAGCTTTTGTTATTTTGAGGAAGCCTCAATTAGAGTTATAAACAGAAACTAGATACATTTAAAGAGCCTTATAAATCAACAAATTAGCCTAATAATCACTTAAATATATTAGAAAATTTTAAATGCTTAATTTGTTTAGCAAAGCATTGGGCAGCCAATGGAGTAAAGCATTTGCCTATGGAAACTGCAAATAGTGCAGCCAAAATAATTAAAACTGCATCCTTAGTAACAGGGAACACCACACCCATGTGATGTTCTGCTTTATTACTTTAGCATGCAAAGCTATGCATAGCCCAGCAGAATGTTTTGCTTTTCTCACAAATCCATGGCCAGTGCAGAATCTGCTGAAGTAAAGAGAGAGAATTTGAATGCTGCAGAGAGCAGAGCAGGATTTATTGAAAATCATGCTGAGATTCTGGAGTACGAAGAGGTGAAGAATCACCCAGAAACAACCTGTGTAGCAGAACATTTCCATTGTGTATACTCCTGAGCCTCGGGCCATTAGAGGTTAGAATGGACTTGTTGAGATGCCAGAGACATTTAAAGTTACTGCCTTTTAAAAGTGACAAGAGGGGCTGCTGCAGAGGACCTTATTTATTGTGCTTCATTTCACTGATTTTATTCCTTTTCAAAAGCAGTCGGTCCAGATAAAAATGTTTCAAACAGCCATTAGATCGATAAGAAAGGAATAGTATTCTGTATAAGGGTTCTGGTGAAAATAATAGATTTTCTAGGCAATGAGATAATGCAGAAATAATAATCAACACCCGGTAGGTGTAATAAAAAATGTATATTGGCCAACAATGATGACCCCACATCTAAAATGATTCCATTTTTGCTGGAGAGCAATGTAAGGTTTACAAAAAAAAAGTAAATAATTAATCAAGTCCCCTGCCAAAAGCCAAAAATTAGATTGTGATTCTGTTAATTAAAAAAAACACAATTAATAATTAAGTAATAAGTAATAATTGTAAGCAAATTTCCCTTTTAAGATGCAAAATGAAAACAAATGTAATTGTAATTGCTATTGTGAAAACAATGTTGCATTATTCACCTCCTCTTCAGCCAATACTCCATTTCCCACAGTGCTGGAAAGCTGGTTAAAATTACGTTCTCTGTCATTTGACCACATTTTCATATTTTATATAATTATTTGCATGCATTCCAATGAGAGTAACCTAATATTTTGTTGTGAAAGCCCTGAAAAAGCACTTTCACATCACCTCCAATGGCACTGTATCCTTGCTAGAAATGATTCTGAATGTGATACAGATATATAAAGATACCACAGCTTCTCTGGTGTTACTGCTTTGTATGTAAAACATACTGTATATTTGTATGTTGTTTATGCACTTGACAGATACCTTCATAGCCTTTATGTTATAATCCATAATTTTTTTGTAGTTCACATGTTTAAAATAATGTATTTGGGTTCATCCCTTTAAGGGCAGATTAAGTAGCAAACGGTTTAGCATGTTAGTGTAGCGCTATAATAAACTGACTTGTGCTAGGGCAGTTTTAGCTACTTTCCTTTGTGGGCTGAGACCACAGATGAGCTCTCTTTCTCAGGGGTAAGCCCTCGCAACGCAGTGGAGGCAAGGGTGTAGTGTAACTGTAACCTAGTGCTATAGCACAATGATGGACGCCAGTAGTTCTTTAACAGTTGAACAAAGAACAGTATTTATTGAACAATAGCACATAGATCATTTAGCACATTGATCCACAATGGAGTATAGAACATACACAGCAGTATAAAGGAAGCATATACTCACAGCACGTATAGGCTGAATCCCCACAGGCTAGGGAATATACAGCAGAGAGTAAGTTGACAGCATGCGATGGGTATTGCCCAGTTTTCAGGATATCTTCCAGTGGCAGACTAGGGGAAATCCTACCATCCCTATCTCAACACTTGGTTCCTTACTCTGGGTCAGTAATACCCTGGGATCTTAATCCCTCTAATCTCCTCGGCGGAGCCTTGAGCTGCTCAACTATTTAACCTCTCTATCACTCCTAGAGTGATCTATAAATGAGTATAGCTGTCTAATTACTAGGGCCAAGGCACCTAGGGTCGACACTACCCATTCCCTTCCAGCCTGCTTGGTTGGGCTAAAGCAATGGACCCAGAACACATGGTTCCTAAACCTTTTATACTCTGGCACATCTGGTGTACACTATGTGAACTACAGGGGTTACATAAGCACAAGGTCCCCATAAGGACCCACTGAGGTGTCCATATTACTAGGGATGTGCCTGTCTGTAATGTGTAAGGGATTTTCACATCCCTACATTAGTTAAAGGCAAGAACACAGGCAAAAGGAGGCAATCATGTATATACATGAATCAATTATTTTGTTGATGTTTTGAATAATTGTGTTTTTTTACTTTAAAAATACATCCTTCTCTTTGTGTCTAGAGCCTGGGCCCAATACACAGTCTAGCACAAAGAAGTTTTGTGTCTAGTAAGATGATTTGCTTCACTGAATAAATATATGGCCACATTAGAGAACAAATACAAGAGGTCCTCTGCACTCAACCCATTATCAATATATTTAAGACAGAGACATTTTGTGCATACTGCTACTGAAAAATGCCTTACCCTTTAAACAACACAGGGATTGTTTGTCCATATATTGCAATATATTTAAGCTGGCCAACTACGTCAAAGTCATCCCATATCTGGCCAGTCCTACGCTTAATTTTCATCTAATTCATTAAGAATTCAATTGCTTAATTATACATTTTACAAAGGGACTAGGTTTTACCTGCAACTTACTAGCTGCTTTCAAAGTAAACCCCCATACTTGGCTGCCCTTTTATTAGACACCAGTGGGATCACCTGACTATAGCTGGAAGGGTGGGAGCTACAACATAGAGCTGATCACTGCTCCTGTATAACTATAACAAACAAGGGAAAGTTGTGCTCACCACTATTTTTTAAAACATTAGAGAACAGCAGCGAGCATTTGCACACAGTGAACAGCAACTGCTACACAGCTAATCACTTTATTGTGTGAAATTTATTTTGCCTCAACTAATATGTTAATAGGTTTCACAGCATTTTAATTAATTCACTTTTGATAAAATTGACCCTGTAGTTTGTGAATATGATCGGGACCTTAGACACAGGGGCAGGGGCTGATGTTACTGATGATTTGAAACTGATCCATGATCACTGGTATGTAGGGATGTAGCGAACTGCCGATTTGGTGTTCGCGAACGCCGTTCGCGAACACCGGCAAAAAATGCGAACGTTCGCGAACAGTTCGCGAACAGTTCGCGAACTTCGAACACCCGCTAAAATCGTTCGATTCGAACGATCAAAGGATTTTAATCGTTCGATCGAACGATTTTCATTTGAATCGAACGATCGAAGCATTCGATCGAATGCTTTTCATTCGATCGAATGCTTACAATCGTTTGAACGAATGGAAATCGTTCGATTTTTAGCGGTCGAAGGAATTCGAATGGTCGAATGGTCGAATGATTTGTATTCGAATCGAACGCGAACTCAAAATGCGAACGTCGCGCGACGTTTGCGAACATTCGGCGGACGCGAACGGTCGAAGTTCGCGCGAACAAGTTCGCCGGCGAACAGTTCGCTACATCCCTACTGGTATGCGATAAATAGGCCCAACACCATAGTATGAGAAACATCCCCATATTATGATGCTTGCGCCACCATGCTTCACTGTCTTCACAGTATACTGTGGGTTGAATTCAGTGCTTGTGGGTCATCTGAAAAATTGACTGTGGCCTTTAGACCCAAAAAGAATAAATTTGCTTATATCAGTCCACAAAATGTTGCACCATTTCTTTCCAGTCCAGTCCAGGCAAATTGTAACTTCTTAAGCATTTGTCAGCATATGGGACTTCGCGAGGGCTTCTTGCCAAATGCCAACTTGTCCCGTTTCACAGAAAAACTTGCGAATTTACCTCAAAATTCATGAAACTTATTTCGACGCCTGTGACAATTTTTATATGTGCGCCTATTTTGTCCAAATGCATCAAAGTCAATGGGCGTCCGAATAATTATTTTTCAAGCAGTGGATTTGTTTCCGGCAAATTTTTGCAAGTGTTGCAAATTTATTCACCAGCGGTGAAACTCAGAAATTCACCCCAAATTTGCGCTTGGCAAATTTGTCCGCCCATCACTAATAGTCATCTTCTAGTTGTAAAAGTACTCACAGGTAACTTTACACCTTCTTTGATCTTCCTGGGGCTGATCGTTGGCTGAGTATTTGCCATTTTGGCTATTCTTCTATCAATTCGAATGGCAGTTTTTCATTTTCTTCCAGGTTTTGATTTCCATTTTGAAGCATTTGAGATCATTTTAGCTGAGCAGCCTGTCATTTTCTGCACTTCTTTATACTTTGTCCCCTCTCCTATCAACTTTTTAATCCAAGTACGCTGTTCTGAATAATGTCTGGAACGACACATTTTACTCAAATTTACAGAGAGAAATGCACTATAACCAGTAGGCGCAACATTTGCTGCTTTCCTTCTTGCTGCTTTCCTTCCTTAAATAAGGGTCGTAATTGATAACCTGTTTTTTCACAGAATGAATGACCTCACTAATTGAACTTCACACTGCTATTATTTTGATGAAGCTATTATTATTTTGAACACTGCTATTATTTTAAACAATCTTCAATTAATGGTTCTATTACACAGAATCAGCGGCATGCATATCATGACTGTTGGGTCTGTTAGTTTTCTATTACTCTACTACACTTACTAGCAAATTATTTGCCATGTAGAAATATAATTTCTACCAAAAACACTGATTGATCAGGTTAGAGATGTCGGACTGCTGCTATTCTCAACACAGCTGTATATATAATGCTCTGAAGAATGTAGAAACATCAAACATTCTTGTTACTTAAAATGTTTGCAGCTGGTTATGTTGAATACAGAAATTAGAACATAAATATACAGTACAATACACCCCAGTTATTTTCTCCCTAAGGCGGTACACCTTGAAATTTAAAGGAAAATAAACTGCTTTGGTGTTGGTCATGTGTTTGTATAGCTGAGAGCCCTTAGCACATTTTTAAGTGTTTGCAAAGTATTGGATCTCTATGTGCAGTAAGCTTTCTAAACTATGAAAACAAACATTTTACAGTAGGGTAGTGTTGTTGCAACAGTAGATAATTAGAAGTTCTGAAGCTTGTTATAAATGTACAGTTTTCTTTGTCATATTGTTTTGCACTCTAGATTATCAGACATCGCTATGTTAATGAAATATGTTGATAATTTTAACTAGAAAACATGTAGAAGACATTTATAATCTCACTTTATTGAAGATCTTCAGATGCATGCTTCATTGCTTTCCATATTCATCAGAAGGTGCACTTGATTGCTGGGGACATATAAGGTGAACATACACAAAGCAACATTGGCATCTTTATCTTTACTGACTGTCACTACATAGACCCTTGGAAGGCAATTTCAAAAGACCCTCCTGCTATTCCACTGGCTCAGAAACAGAAATGCCAATCCATTAATGTCCCTCATTGAAACCGGTGGGAGTATCGTCAATTAAATCACTGTCATGCAACTAACTGTTTCGAGTGCTTAACCCACTGCCTGCCATAGATGTTTAAACAGAAAACTCTGGCTGCCAAGTAATACATTCTGTATTTCAGTCTTGCATTTGATCTATTCTGTGCCGAGATCAAAGGGGCCTGGTGGGAAGAAGGTTCAGGGGTTAAACTTATTTGACCAATGTCACTATAAACAAATATCCCATGTCTCTCAATCAATTAATTTCTCAGCTGTGATTAATTTGTAGCTTGCTGTGTTCTGTCTATAAAATTAATACACACTTTTTTTTCCAAAGTAGAATTTAATTTCTCTGAATGCTAATTATAATTGATATGTACACAAAATAAATGATTCCCTGATTACAATTGACTGGCTTTCACAGACTTTGCCCTAGCTCCTTCCTATATCACAAGTTCAGTTATCTGACAAGGTTCTGGAATTTGGGTAGAGCATGACCTGATGTTTCATGACTTTCTGTCCTGTTGTCAGTTTCATTTTACCCCACCTAAATCAATAAAGTCACAAGTATATAAGTGTAGAATAAATTATTGATTAAGAAGACGTAGAGCTCTTAGGAGAACACCTTCTCCAAAGACATGTTATTCAGGCTGAACAGAATGTTCTGATTAAATGCATACATTACTTGCTCATCATCTCTTTCTATTCCAGGAATTTAAATATTTCTTTCTCTATCCCGGCAAAAAGGGGAGGAGTGATATGATGGTTATTGTTTCAGCTGTGGAATTGCTTCAGACTTGTGTATGACCTTGCTTAAGTCACCTTGGATGATATCTATCAAAATGACACAATTTGTTCTCTAACACAAAGAAGAATAATTTACATCTGCATCCGTTTGACATTTGATGAGAAACCCTTGGGGGCAGTGATTTAAGCCACCTAATTTAGGCAGGCATAAGTGAGGTAAAAAGGACATTTTCACTGCTTATAGATGCAGATATTGATGCATCATCTTGTAATAAAGGGTAGTGTTCTCGACAATGACCTCTATATAAAAAGCTGTACATGATTTCAAGTTACATTTCCTTCAAAATTGTGCCACTTTTCCTCCGGTAGTTTTGATATCGATGATGGAATAGAAATTGTGCAGAAATCATAGCTAATGTCCAAAAATAATAATGGTGGTCACAATTAAAATTCTAATATGTGAGGCATCAAGGTGCCTCACCGTGTACTAAGTATTTAAAAGAATAACTTTATCAATTATTTTGAATGATTTTGCATTATTTCAAATATTTGCATTTTATTATAATTCATTTAGTCTTTTTACCCAAGGAAAGGGGTTTGTTCACTGCAAATTGAGCTTTGTCCGATTTAAGCACATCATTAATAAGTTTAACTAAACAAAACAAATATCTTGTTTATGGCATGAAAACCACAACGACTCAAAATAAAGGTACATTGATTAGAAAATGAACAGATGTGTAAAACAGTATACGAATTTGTAGTAGTGTTGTGACTTTTATGGTTTATAGTATGCCATAATCCTTTGAAAAGTAAAAATGATAGCCACAATCTACAGTTTTAAACAAAACAGCATGAGGTCCCTTATCCAGAAACCCATTAAAGGGATACTGTCATGGGAAAAAAAAATTTTTTCAAAATGAATCAGTTTATAGTGCTACTCCAGCAGAATTCTGTGCTGAAATCCATTTCTCAAAAGAGCAAACAGATTTTTTTGTATTCAATTTTAAAATCTGACATGGGGCTAGACATTTTGTCAATTTCCCAGCTGCCCCAAGTCATGTGACTTGTGCCTGCACTTTAGGAGAGAAATGCTTTCTGGCAGGCTGCTGTTTTTCCTTCTCAATGTAACTGAATGTGTCTCAGTGGGACATGGGTTTATACTATTGAGTGTTGTTCTTAGATCTACCAGGCAGCTGTTATCTTGTGTTAGGGAGTTGTTATCTGGTTAACTTCCCATTGTTCTTTTGTTTGGCTGCTGGGGGGAAAAAGGAAGGAGGGTGATATCACTCCAACTTGCAGTACAGCAGTAAAGAGTGATTGAAGTTTATCAGAGCACAAGTCACATGACCAGGGGCAGCTGGGAAATTGACAAAATGTCTAGCCCCATGTCAGATTTCAAAATTGAATATTAAAAAATCTGTTTGCTCTTTTGAGAAATGGATTTCAGTGCAGAATTCTGCTGGAGCAGCACTATTAACTGATTCATTTTGAAAAAAATTTTTTTCCCATGACAGCATCCCTTTAACCAAAAAGCTTCTAATTATGGAAAGGCCATCTCCAATATACTCCATTTTTAATAAATAATTCTAATGTTTTTTCTCTTTTTAATTATAATTTCCTTTTTCTCTGTAATAATAAAACAGCACCTTGTCCTGAATGGCAACTAAGCTGCATGAACCTATATTTGTGGCAAAGCAATCCTAGTGGGTATATTAAAGAAATCATTTTTAGCAGACTTACGGTATGGTGGTGCTAATAAATTATTTATCCAGAAAACCCCAGGTCCCATGCATTCCAGATAATAGATCCTTTACCTGTATTTATTTTAATAAGGAGTTGTTCAACACTGGTAAAATGTACCCTAGTCCAGCTGCTCCCACCATCCATTTAGTTTATTATTAATGAAGTGCAAGTAAAATAATTAAGCATAGTTCTAAATGCTAAATGGTGGCATTGATTATTGGACTCAATAACAATTTGCCTATTTCCTATGTAAACCCTTTAAAATGTGTATGTGTAGTAGTCAATATAAGTGTAATACCTGGAGTATGAAAGGGAATGCAAACCCAAATATAAAAGTTTGGCCAATAAAAGGAAATTCTAGCCAGCCTTCCAAACTACATTCACTATTAATTACATTTTTTTAGTAGGTGTAGCCATTTGTAATTTTATTTGTAAGTTGACCATCCTCTTCTGCACTTCTCTTTGACTCCATTTGCCACAATGCTTTGCATTTTCACAGGTCTGCTATTGCTGCATTGTTTCACAAACCAGCAGTGCTAATAATGGCATAGGAAAGGCAGATACTAATTCCAATATCAATTACTTTTGAAAATGTCTTTGAAATTGTAGAAGGTGTTTCAAAACATATTAATTCTCCCACCTCATATTTCCCAGTTGCAGTTGTAAGCAATGTTTGCGAATCAGGCCATCAGTTATGTAGATGGGAAAGTAGAGTACTACTGTAACTACTGCAACTTCAAGAAACTTCTGTAAATACTTTAGCAAGCCTTAAACCTTTTATTTCCACATATCTCAAACCTCAATGCTTATCTCATGGGAAGTTTTGGAGAACAGAAATGTAAATAATGTATTACTTAACTGTTGCTTTATACAGCAAGGTTCTAAAACCCATCCTGCACTTTGTGTGGCATCAGAATCCCACTGTTCATCAGAAAATCCATCAAGCGGAGCAGAATGTTCCAAATTAAAGTTGTACTTGCTGTACATTTAAATGCAGTGCTATAATGAACTAGCATCAGCTTTATATACTCTGTATATGGACCGTTAAGTGCCCTGCATGTTTTAGAGTAAATGGAAAGTGATATAAATCTCTTGTCTTATCACAATGTTGTTAAAAACTAAAATGGATGTGTAAAGAATGTCAGAGTTTGAATGTTAGGAAAGCCATTTGAATCCCAACATCTATTAGTGTGCCTGATAAATCACAAGCTTCCCATTATATGAACTAGACATTGTAGTAGCTTCTGTTGTGTAACAGTTATTTGATTGTAAGAAGCCTTGCTGGGTTTATTTTGAGACTGCTTCATTGTAACCGTTGTATGACTATTGCTTTTCCAATTGTTCTATTGCAGGATTTAATGAGTGCAATTAAATGGAAAAATCGCCTTTTTAACTGACAATAGTCCATTAGTGTCTCTGTCTGTTCAGGAAAGAAAAGAAGCAAATTATTGGAATGATAAATGAGTCAAAGTTACCACGGTGATGGAGAGGTGCGATTTCCTTTCACATAATCTTTAATTAGTGATCTTTCTAAGAGGATGTTTTTCAAAAGGGTAATAGAGAGGTAATGAGATCAGAAGGAGGTCAAACCAGGCCTCCTTCATTTGGCAGCTTGATGAATTTATTTCTCCTCCTTGTAGATTGCTTTCGGGGGCTTGTGTAACCAATTGTATTCCACAGGAATGTACTTGAAGTGACTGCATGCATCAGCCTTTTGGGTATTAGGGCAGCTTGATCTTGCTTGGTAATCTTTGACCAACTTAACTCAGTCTTTGCAGCAGGTTTTCAAATGAAACACCACAGGCATGGCCTTGCTTCTGCTTTTTACAGTGTGTAGGTAGTGTCATTTGGAAAAGCGTTAGCACCTCTTGGCAAACCCACAATGATTAATTATAAAGCAACAACATATTCCACAATATAGAATTAAAGATTAACTTTTTTGGTTACTTTTCTGGCTGCAATTTCTAATGCCACAATATGCCGTATTTTTAAATTCAATCACAATAAATTTTTTAGTCCATATATTGGTATAATTACATTATCCATGCATCTAGGCAAAACTACAGCTGATTATTGAAATTATTAAATTAATCTGAGGATACCTTAATACTTAAACTAATAGTTAGGTTACTTTAAGATTAAGACAGATAATTTATTTATGTGTCTGCTTTTATTATAATATTTAGTCCACAAATATTTATGTATGGTAGCATTAACATCACGTTAGAACTCAGTCTGGATAAAATAAATACATACCTAAAGGGGAACTATCACAAAAATGAAAATTTAATATACGCTTCATCATGCTGAAATAAGAAACTTTGTAAATATAATCAATTAAATATTCTGCGTTGTTTCTGAAATAGAAAGACGTTTATCTTCACTGTCCCTCTCTCAGCATCTGTTTCTCTTCATTCTGTCTTCATTTAGGAGTTGGGTGTCAGATATTCACTGACAGTTAGAACCAATATATCTTATAGGGGGGGGGCTCATTTTGCCTAGAATATGTATTAGAGCTCACTCTATTAGAATCACCAGACATAATGTCTCTCTATGTGCAGGATTTATGCAAAAAACAGTTATTTTGTTAGATTTTGTTTGTACTGCTGCATGAAGAGAGGATGAAGAAAAACAGATGCTGAGAGGGATAGTGAAGATAAAGTAAACTTGATTATTTCAGAAAATGATGCAGAATATTTAATTGATTATATTTAGAAAGTTTCTTTTTTCAATATGATGAAGCCTATATCAAATTTAGATTTTTCCAGTTTAACTGTAACCATTGAAATATGCCTTGTCTAGTTTTGTTAGGGTGTTGTGGCCTTTTGGAAAAAGAAGTATGATGTATCAAGACTAATACAGTTTTAGAGACATCTATTTTGTCTGCCATCTTCGAAAACTAAGTTTATTAGTTTCTTCTTCCTATATTTTGGTTTACATACCAAAATTCTTATTTATATACCCAGAATTCGTTAACCCATTTCTGCATTTCAAATGTTGTTACAGGATTCCCAACTCCCAGCCACGAATGTCCTTAATTTACTATAAAAATTCAAACAAAAAATGCACATGGGGGAAAAGCCTTGACAAAATTGTGTGACTTTTTCTAATTGTCGCTCAAAAACCATGACCTTTTTGGATTATTACACAAAAACCAACATCAAAATACCTGAAACACTCGAAGATCATGAAGGCAAGAAACAAATTCCAACTGCAAAAGGGACATCTGCCATTGACTTCTAAGGGTGAAATGTAATAAAATTTGCAAAGAGAAAAAATTTGCAAAATTTGCATGTCGCAATGTAATCTTCATTAGGCTTTTATTGGAGGTGGTGTAAACTTTTGGAGCAAATGTAATAACTTTTTCATTGTTTTACATATACTGCACACTATCACAGGCTATGAATTTTGCAATGGCTATCATACTATCAAAGTGTTCTCAAAGGGGCAAAGTGCTCACAAAGGCAAAATTGTTCACTTTGCAAACATTTATTCGATTTTAGCTTTAGCAACTAATATTATATTCCCCCATGTATGATTTCCACAGGGTTTTCTGGAGTATTTTCACATTTGTCTCAGTTTTGTTGCATAAATAATCCTGAAAAAGCCTGACCAGAAAAATTTGACCTTTAATAAATGTGCACCTATGTGTAGAAATGATCTCAAAGAAAATATTAACTCATCTGCACTAATTAATTTCTTTATACTTGATTCACACTAAACCTTCCTTCATATATCAGTGGTATGCTAATGATTTATATATATATATATATATATATATATATATATATTTTTTTTTTTTAATGGGAACAGTCTTTAATTAACAGTGTAAAGGAATGATTCAATAAAAAATGCTTAGGTTTTGTTCCCTTAGCAAAAGAACACAACAGGAGCATTTTTTTGCCTTTTAATATCGGGAGCCATGTAAATGGAGAGGAAAATACTTTGTCACACCAAAATCAGAATATATGAAAACATGATAGGAATGGAATTATTTGTGGTATTACTAGTGCAGGCAAGGCACTCTCTGACAGATGTTTATGGTCATTGTTTTTCATTCATGTGCATGTGTGCCCAGAGGTTTTAGATTTTGATTACTTTTGTTGGGCATGTTCTTCCGTCGATTGGTTTGTACTTGCTTCTGCCTGATGGCTCAAAATCTGCCTGTTCAAGCTGTTGAGTTTCCAAATCATTTTCACTGAGCAATTACTGTCTGCAGTGCGCAATGGCATTCAGAAAAAACTGTTTTCAAAACCTCTGGTACAGATGAAAGTATGTTGTAATTTAAATGCACACTTGCAAATTTTTCTTGACTTTATATAAGTTAGAAATATATTGTAACAATAATATTTTTTAAAGTGGACCTGTCATCCAGACACAGAAATCTGTATAATAAAAGTCCTTTTCAAATTAAACATGAAATCCCATTTCTATTTTTTATTAAAGCATTCATAGCTGTTGTAAGCTCATTTAAAAATCTCAGCTGTCAATCAAATATTGTCTGCCCCTCCTCTATGCCAGTGGCATAGAGGAGGGGCAGACAATTACTTTCACTTTCCATTCAGCACTTCCTAGATGTCACTGCTCTCCCCACATTCCCTCGTTCTCTTTACCATTTAATTGTGTAGCCAGGGCAAGGAAATGGACATCAGGTCCCCCATTCTGGTGCACAAACAAGATTCTGAGATGATGCAAGGCTTGCCTTAATAAAACTGTCTACAAAATGGCTGCTTCCTGCTTGCTATAATTATGAATTCCCAGACTGAATTTATATAGTGTAATTAAAGTTCATTTTGCTTGACTGATGTAATAAAATAGGATTTATAATGTTTTTTTCGTTTGACGGGTCCCCTTTAACAGATATACTGCAGTACTAATCTTGCTAAATACATGGAAATTATCAATTTTAGGGCAATGTTTATTCAGAAGTTTTTATTGTTCATTGTTAAAGTTAGTGTCTTTGTGGGCAGATAATGTCGATTGAGGAAATGCCAATATTGTTCCATTGACTTCATTTGTCACTGAAAACACTACAACATGGCAGATTGTGGGCAAAAATTGACACTTTTTGGGTCCAAAATCTGCCCTGTGAACACAGTGGCAGTTATTGTTAAATCAAATGACTTTCTGTACAGGTAATCCATAGCCATATGGAATTTTTTGGTGCAAAAGTCTAAAAACTGGAAGAGAAAATGCAAAATTATATTTTAGCCTGATTGGATGATTGCAGTTCATATACAGTACTTCCCAGTGATATTCTGCTGTCACATCCTATGGAAAATAATAATCACGAGCTGTAGACGTGTGAAGTGGTATTACAAGTGACTCATCATAAAAGCTGTACAAAACATAAGCATTGTTTTCTAGAGTCACTGACCTTAATGAACACATAGCATTTTCAGTTGTTGGCCAAATAGGAAGGCTAAATAATTCAAAGAGTAAAACCAATAAAAATGTATGATCTAGAACTATACTAAAAGGTTAGGTTAAATCAATATTCCCATTTAATGATGGTTTTATGTATTTCGATGGTGCCCAGAATGATGCATTTAATCAATGTGATTGGACTTGATGTGATATCAGTTGGTCTGAATGTACAATCCCATCACCCAAGGAGCACAAGCCATGACCCTGTGCAGCAATATAACTGGTTCTGCTTTGATCCTGCATAGATAGGTAAATTTATCATTTCCATTTGATTTTTAATACTGCATTTCAAAGGTTTTGGCTCAATTTTATCTAAAGAAACAAAATACTAAAAAGTGCCTTTTATAGTTTTTTTTTTCTTTTTTCCCCACTGATTAATGTGGGAATTTATTTTATAGCATAAAGGCAGCAGCTTTGTTTGGCTGCAAAGAAAAGAAAAATACACCTGGAGTAGAATTTTATTTTACTCTCCATAAGTAAACAGAAGTAAAGCCAGTAGCTGGCCATTATCTGTCTATTATTAACTGCCAACTTGAAATGATATCCAGCATATGGTATTACTTAGTAAGTACAAATGAGCCAGGCTTCAGAATCTGAATTTCCTGGATACATTTTTGTATTACATATCCAATATTTCAGTCTCCTAGGAATCTGTAATATTATTTTACCAAATATTGTGATCTGTTTACAATTTGAACAACTGTTAATCATTAAGTTCTTCTAAGTCTTTCTAAAAATATGCTGAAATACCAAGCTAAAAGGGTAGGCATAACAAACTTAAAAAATCAAACAAACCTGAAAATATAAGAAAATGCTACTTTATATCCTTGCTGTCTCCAAAACTTACCCATCTGTCAGATGGGTAGGTTATAAACTATCACCCATTGTGCAGCCAAGCTGGGGTTCTTCTCATTTTACCCTGCTGCTTGTGACACTTGCCATTCACTAGAAAACTGAAACGTTATGTTAAATGAGTACTTCAGGTCCCCAACACATTTTACTGTCCAATTGGTTTTTAAGCGGGTCACTTGCCGGTGGAACAATACAGTGAGCCTATGAACTTGGAAGCTAATTTGTAACACTGTAGAGCTCATTCAACAAAGTGCTCTGCACGAAGTACAAAGTGTGTATTCAAATTTCCTAAAAAAAAATTAAACACCATTAAAAGGGTCCGCTAAATATCATGAACCTCAACTGCATCTGCAAACTACTGCTCACTTTGTGAATTATGTGCAAGGTGCAGCACTCTCTGTGCATTTTTCTAATTGCATTTGTATGCAGTTGGCACCGTACAATAAATATGTTAGATGTTTCCCTGAATGTACCAATTGTGTGTCCACTTTAGCTCTTTGATTTTAAAAAACACGATTGCCTGTAGCTTGACAGATACTTCCAGTGTAGAACCCATGATTGAGGTGTTTCTTTCAGTTTTACGGTATATCATCTTTTATATCTTGGCTGCTCCTTATTTATAAAATGAACAGGAGACCCTGTCAGCAAAGCACCTCTGCATAGTTTTGTCTTCTGATAGAAGACAATTTACAAGCTTAACCATATTCAGAAACATTTTTGGTAAAACTTATTATTCTGTTCAAAATTCTGTAACCATTGGATAGTCTTATGAATTTGTTTTTATTTATTAAACTTCAGTGTCTAATTCCATATTTATCTACTAATTTCCCCTATTTAAAAAAAAATACCTGCATCTTACAATACATAATTACAAATTAATTATAATGATTGGTATAAATTTTGAAATTTCAATTGAAATACAAAGACCTATTATAATTTCAGAATACAGACTTCATCCACACTTTTAAAGCCTATTTAAATAATCTAGGTACTTAAATAAAATTTTTATACAAGACCCAATACTGCTTTCAGAGTGTCCTATAGACACAAAGGTATTCAATTGGATTGATATAGATAGATACTAAACTCCTGTGTCTTCATTTTCTTTCTATATTGTAAAAACATTTTTTTCTGCCCTACCTGTTTGGCTTACCTTGTCTGCAATCTCATTCAAAAACTGGCATTGAATTAAGGAAAGCACTCAAGTATTAAATAAGATTTGTTTTTGCCCAAAAAGATGCAAATATAGATTGTTTTGTTTTATTTTTCATAAATTTTAAAGGACATGTCACCCTAACAAATATGTTTTGCCTTTTTGTCTAATAAAAGAAAACATAATTCGAAGCAGCAGTATATATTCATTACAAATTATTTGTATTGCTATTGGATGCAGTGTTTGTCCTTTTCTATTCTCTGCCTTGGTGGCTTTGGCTTTTACTGGAGGAGATTGGCTTTTACAACATTGTTTTAAAAGTAACAATCAGGAGTTAAGCAAATGCTGCTATCAATAGCAATTACATTATACAAGTAACTTTTAAAGCACTAACAATTTTTAATTTTCAACTTGAAATTGGAAAGTTGTTTAAATTGTGTTTTCTTTTATTAGGCAAAACATTTTTTTTGGGTTGACGACCTTTAATTGAACACATTTTCATGTTTATTTATAGGAACTGATGTACTGATTAATAGATTTTGGTGGTATATGTATTTTTTAAATTTTCATATTAATCCATAGACTTCACAACAATAATTTAGGACTAGTAGTGTATAGAACTGTACTGTCTCAGTTTCTGTATGGTTTGCACTGTAGGAATGAAAGCCCATTTCCCCAGTTAAAAGTTCAAGTAGAATCATGAATCAAGTTCTATCTTTGGGTCATTATCAAAATAAATGGTGGCTACAGAATTTGTAATGTTTTCTTATATTGT
This sequence comes from Xenopus laevis, assembly GCF_017654675.1. Taxonomy (NCBI): domain Eukaryota; kingdom Metazoa; phylum Chordata; class Amphibia; order Anura; family Pipidae; genus Xenopus; species Xenopus laevis. Next base: position 35,512,346 of record NC_054378.1, on the reverse strand, counting down.
TGAAATGAATGAAATAAAAAAAAATCTGTGTTTCATCTATATGAGAATTACACTTTTTTTACACAATTGTACACATTTCTTTGTACAAAATCTCATTTCCAGAACAAGGGTATTATTAGGAATTTGGCCCTTCCCTTTGTTACTCTTTCCGCTATATTTTGGAACATTGTTTGTAGTACTGTTTGTTGGGCAGTCAGCATTATTAATCATCCCACAGGTGTTTTGTTGGGTTAGGGCCAGGCCACTGTGCAGGCCAAGTTGTTTCACCCCCATCTCAGCAAATTTATTCTGTACAGACCTTACATGGGGAAATATTGTGCTAAAATAGGAAAGAGCCTTCACGTTGTTAAGAATGTCTTGTACTCCGTAGGATTACTCTGCTTTCAAGGAACCAGAAGTATTAGCTCCAACCATGGACAGCAGCTTCAGACCATTATTCCTCCTCAACCATGTATTTACTTTATAGTCCAATGGAGGTAACATTTATGCAGTTGTAGCTGAGCATTTAAACTGAGGTCATGTCATTTTTTTACAGTGTGCTGGATACTTCCAAATAAACTGTACTTTATAATTTAAACGAATTAACCCTGGTGTGATTACACTTCTTGATCAGGCAATAGTTAAGAAACATATCTTATTGTTTAACCTGTTAAGCATACGTAGTGCTTTTATACAGGTCACATAACTCCGAGGTGACTTCTGATATCTTTATAAATTTCTAGTAGGGGGTAAATTATGCATCATAATCTACATTTTGTGGGGGGGTCTGAGGGGTCGGCGTCCAAATTTTGGTCGCCGGCGTCAAATTTGGGCACGCCGGTGTCCCTTTTGGGCACGCCGCGTCAAACTCCGACGCGCTGCGTCAAATTCTGACGCAGTGCGCCAAATTCGAAGGCCTGGGGGCCCCTTTTATAAGGATATAATTTACAGTCTGGTCCCATAGGGAAATTCCGAAGTGATGGCAGCACTCATGAAAAATGCTACTTAGATGCCTGGGCTACTTAGATGCCTTAGTAAATACTTCATGCAAACCAAAAATGAAGATTAGCACTCTCAGGACTTAAAAATAACAAATAATGATGTATTGCAAAGTTATGGACTAACGTTTCCATGGATTATATATTATAACTTCAGTGCGATGTTTAAATGAGTCGCTGGATTTATGACGATGTATGCACGTCATTACTGCTGTTTTTCCTGCCAGTACGTATATTTAAGCCAATATTTAAAGGGATACTGTCATGGGGAAAAGAAATTTTTTCAAAATGAATCAGTTAATAGTGCTGCTCCAGCAGAATTCTGCACTGAAATCCATTTCTCAAAAAAAGCAAACAGATTTTTTTATATTCAATTTTGAAATCTGACATGGGGCTAGACATTTTGTCAATTTCCCAGCTGCCTCTGGCCATGTGACTTGTGCCTGCACTTTAGGAGAGAAATGCTTTCTGGCAGGCTGCTGTTTTTCCTTCTCAATGTAACTGAATGTGTCTCAGTGGGACATGGGTTTTTACTATTGAGTGCTGTTCTTTAGATCTACCAGGCAGCTGTTATCTTGTGTTAGGGAGCTGTTATCTGGTTACCTTCCCATTGTTCTTTTGTTTGGCTGCTGGGGGGGAAAAGGGAGGGGGGTGATATCACGCCAACTTGCAGTGCAGCAGTAAAGAGTGATTGAAGTTTATCAGAGCACAAGTCACATGACTTGGGGCAGCTGGGAAATTGACAATATGTCTAGCCCCATGTCAGATTTAAAAATTGAATGAAAAAAAATCTGTTGGATTTCAGTGCAGAATTCTGGAGCAGCGTTATTAACTGATTCATTTTAAAAAAAAAAGTTTTTTCCCATGACAGTATCCCTTTAAGCCAATTTCACTGTTTGTTGGGTACTTTGAGAAAGGCCCTTCAGAGGCCGAAACGTTAGTCCATAACTTTGCAATAAATCATTATTTGTTATTTTTAAGTCCTGTGAGTGCTGATATTCTTTTTTGGATATATATATATATATATATATATATATATATATATATATATATATATATATATATATATATATATATATATATATATATATATATATATATATATATATATATATATAGAGATATAGTTAAGAGCACTTTTATTGGAGTGTTACAATCTACCCCACATCAACGCGTTTCGGTTCTCTCTGAACCGTCGTCAGAGAGAACCGAAACGCGTTGATGTGGGGTAGATTGTAACACTCCAATAAAAAGCCTTTTTTCACAACACCCGTGAGTGCTCTTAACTATATCTCTATGCTCTCTCTTGAAGAAGCACCCAGGATTTGATTGATTGATGGTGAGTGCCGGTTCAACAAATTGACTGTATATATATATATATATATATATATATATATATATATATATATATATATATATATATATATATTCATACATATAGATAAACTGACCTTAAATCTACTGAAACACATTCAAACAGTAAAGTAAGTAAGTAAGTAAACCCAGTAGTATTGTTTTTAATATATGCATATATATTTATTTATTTATATGTAGTTGGAAAAACCGCACTGCTGAGGTCTAATTAAAAAATATATATATTTTTATTTGGGGACATACAGAGGTTTTGGGTCCTTTATATATATATATATATATATATATATATATATATATATATATATATATATTATACAGTCAAAACCATCATTCTCTATGTCTGTATGTTTCCTCTTTCCAGATCTTATTTCTTTATTGGTGTGAGCAATCGGTAATAAACCATTTGGTACTTATCACTACAAGCCCACTGGATTATTTTTACAAGTAAAATGGGGCAGTGCATTATTATAAGAGAGCATGTTGTTGGAGTGCTAAATATTTCATACATTTTGCATAATGGGTAGCCTTGTTTCAGTTCAGTATGGTAAATGGAAAGTAAATCCATGTGTACTTTAGACAATAAAAAAGCATTGCTTTATGCTGCATCATATAAAGATGCAGATTTGATTCCCACTCTACTCTCGCTGTAAAAAGAAAGTTTTAAAGTGGTTAGCCCTACCTGGAAATGTAAATGCACTTGCCTAATGTAATGTTGAGGAAAAATTAAGACAAATGATACTGCATTGCTGCCATAAACTGCGGCTAGTACAAAATTTAGTTTAGTTATTATCCTATGAATGCCTTTACTAAACCTCCTCTGTGTATGCACAATTTATGTTGAATACAACATGAATCATTTTAATAGACCAGGCAAAAAAATTCCCCAAAGTCAATTTTCAGATTATGAACCTTGGGAAAAAAGAAGGGGGGAAAAGGAGAAAGAGCTGACTTTGTTCTAATCAACTACACAGGTTGCTAACCCTTTAGCTTCCATGCACACATATGCAGAACAGGTTAGAGCACATTTTCCTGATTTGCGAATAAAATAAAACTGAAGCTTAGGATACTAACTAATAGAAGTATGTTGACTTTCATTGCACACATAATCATTCTTGAATGACAGCAGTTTACATTCTAATATAACTTAACTAGTTAAGCAAATTAGATCTGGTTTGTGAGTTACCACATCTCCTGAATGAAGAAAGTATATTTGTTTTGTTCTTCCGGTATTTCAATCAAACACTAATTAGTGTTTAGACTGGAATTCACTGTACTTGTCTGAAAATACCCTATTTTTTGTAATTTTTTAACCACATAGAATATTTTTCCTTGTTTATTTCTTGTGCAATTGAACTGAAATTCTTACTGAAATATGCATGAATTTGTTGCTGAATAGTGGCTAGTATAAACTTTTAGTTTACTGTGTCAGTTCATTAACTGTGCAATCATTTACTTGTCTAAAATGTTGGTAAAATGGTTATCATTAACTCACTCTCTCTATAAAATAAGCTTAGCTTTTCTGTCTTGTGACACAAACATTCAGAGCTGGTTTTCTTTTTAGCGAGGGCCAAAACAATAATGTGCAAAACTAATTTTTAGTGAATGTGATCTTTGGTTGTATTGTCTTAGCTTCCGGCACATTCATACTTTCCACTGAATAACATCATTTAAGTATACCCATTGGAGTGTCCCTTTTCAACTCCTTGTAGGACTATCCTGTGGTCTATATTTAAAGATACCCAATAAAAGTTATGTCACACAAGGCATCTTGACAGGGGCGATTCTTGTCCCCAAGCCATCCTGAGGCGGCTGCTGTGATGTCCCCCTCCCACTCATACTTTTGATGCATTGGAGGGGGTCAGAGGGGCTGGCTGCATCGATAGAAGAATTGCTGCACTAGAAGAGCCTAATTGACAGTTTTTTTGCCTCCCCTGGCAACTTGCCGGACAGTGCTGTCTGAGCAAGTTTTTCATGCAGGTTCGCCCCTTGTCATAAATGTCATGCTCGAGAAATCAAATGTCTGTAAGTACTGCAAACGTGTCCCGTCTGTCTGTCCTCCAGACTGTCTTTCTGCACTCTCCAAAAGTTCAAACTTTACAGACCATATTTACAGTTAAGGCCCTGAGATATGGAGGGAAACCATGTCCTGTGTTAAAAGTATTCTGTCTCTTCTCATTATTAAGCCTTTTTAAACCCCATCCATATTTGCCCAGGTAATAAAGTGTGGTTGTAAGTCATCCTTGAATGTAAATGGACACCATCCATAAATAAATAAAAGAAAACAGAAATACTTTTTTGCTATTTAAAACTGGGTAACAATTCATCTTTTGACACAAATAGCATTTTCGAGTGCATCAAACTTTCCAAATCCCTTCCAGTTACTCCCGTTGCTGCCTGTGTAAGTTTATGGCATAATTTTTGTCATGAAAATAAACACAGCAGGCAAAGCAGACCAAAATATAGCATTTGATGCGCTTAACCCTTAAGCCTGTTTGGGCAATGAAGTGCAAAAATGAGTGCACACTACCAATAATTATTTTGTTTCTCTTACTCTGTTTTTACTTTTGATTGTCTTGATTGGGTATGTTCATAAATCTGCCCCATCTTCTTTGCTGCTGATTCACTGCACATGCTCTTCTACTTTTCCGGTATTTCCATTTTTTTAATATATATTTATCTTTTTATATTTCAATACATATATTATTTTAAGAATATGCACGCAATTCTAAATAATTCTGCAAATGGAAAATATGAAATCAAACTAATTAAATCAATCTATAACTGAGTCAGTGGCTTGCTTGTTCTATAGTATAATATGGTGTAGAATGTTACTAAATTGTACAGAGGACTTGGGTCCCATTCCTACACCTGCTGTATGTTATCTAAAATAGTCTTAGTTCAGGTTTAGGATATCTAATGTGCTTGGTTTTATATTTCTTTACAATTCTTCTTCAGTCTGCTTTCTCATTAGTCTTCCCAAGTACAATGAGGTGTATCATGCAAAGGGCAGTAGGAGAAGGTGTGCAAATTAGTAAATTACACATTTCCAAGCAGAGTACTCAGCCAGGTGTAGAAGAAATGTCATAGTATTTATGAATAGATGTCATTACATTGACAGGATGATAAATGTTGCTGCTTGGCTTTGGTAGGTAACTTTGTCAAGTGGAGTCCCATGCTCTGGTCAATACAAGGACTTTCAATTTGTAGGGAATCCTGTAAAATAACAAAACAGTGTTGGCAAGCTGACATAGTAGAATTTAAATATTGAAATTTACACGAAAAAAAACCTTAGTATACAGCCTTAATATATTTTTAATTTATGTAAAATCATGTTTAAACACAGGTGTGATTACTTATTTTACTCTCTTAAAACTGCTTAGTATTTTGATTATATTTTTTCACAGTACATTTTTATCTTTCATGGCTTCATACCCGCTCCCTGCTTGTAGTTACACTACAGAGCAGAGTTGAAACCATACACTGTTTTTTCAATGTAACTGTCTTTACTTTTCAATGTAACTATTCATTGAGTTTTGGTTGTGTTACAAGATCGAACCTTTTGGGAATTCTGGAAATAACTGCAGTTCCTTCTAATAAGAAGTAATGGGTTTGCTCTATTATTGATTAAAATCATATAGCAAGATTTCTCTGGTAATAAAATGGAGTGCTGAATATGTTTTAAGACTGATTGGTTTTCCTACAGAAAGAGAGGAATGAATGCACTTTATAGGGCTATGTGTCAAATTCCTGAAATGTTCATCTGAACCAAGGGAAGAACTAGTCATGGCTTCAGCTATCAATGTCCAATGTAAAAATCTTATTACCTTTTAAGAAACGTATTAACCTGTTTGCTCTGCAAATGGCTAATTGACTCAAGCGATTTGGCATCTCTGCCAAGCTTTTTTCTGCATTGTTGCTCAGAGACATATTTTCAAAATGGCTGTTATTTCCAGGAAAGTTGTCAATTTGTGTGAATTTCTATGCATAGTATATATTTTGCTGACACATAATAATTACTGTTTTATACACTGTGAAAAAGTAAAAACTTAACTTGACACTTGTGATTTTTAGACGTTTAATTGTAGTTACAATTTAACAACTAACTGGAAGGAAACAGACCAAGACTTATTTTGGGGGCAACTTCATAGTAAAATGCATTTGGGTATGGGTTTAACCTTTTTTATCTGACATTTTGCAGTGCTGAATGATCACTTCTAGCCAAGGGTCTGTATTGGTAATAAAGAACCCAGAGGTTAACTTTTCCCTACTGCCAGAACCACAAGCCCTTTAGGGTGGAAATATTCCCCATGGGCCTAAGGGTGATATACCAGTTCCTGGTTTCCTAATGTATAAAAGCAGAGGAGGCATGAATGGCTAAATACAGGAGTCCAATACCAAGAACTGTGGTAACCAATACTTATTTATCAAAATCTGAATTATTCTTAGAATTTAAATAAAAAAAAAGTCAGACCAAACTAGAATCCATGACTGGACCTTATTTATTATTTAAAAAGCACAATTTCATCGGATCAGGAACAAACTCAAAGTCAGATTTTCAGGCTAAATCCAGAGCAGACCACAGAAACTTCCAAATAGGGACCTCTTCCATTGACTTATATACAACATCACAAGGTCAAATTTTTTGAGTTTTTTAGTGAAGCAAGCAAGAGCAGTCCCGTGGGGTTGATATTGCCCAGGCCACACCTGTCTAACTGTAAAGACAAGAGCTGGAAAGGGATTCAAGTAGTAACTTAAGGTGGCCATACACGGGCCGATAAAAGCTGCCGACAGACCGAGTCGGCAGCTTATTGGCCCGTGTATGGGGCCCCCGACGGGCTTCCCCGATCAAGATCTGACCGAAAAATCGCATCCGATTGCGGGCTCATCTGTTCGTTGATGTGGTCCCGTGATCCTACCACGCCGTTACCATTTGTTAGGATCAGATCGTTGGGCCCTAGGGCCCACGATCCAGCGATCCGACCACTCCGTTACCATTTGTTAGGATCCGATCGTTGGGCCCTAATTTTTTCAATTACATAGGGTTTGAATTTGGTTTGGCGAGGCTCTTGGATTCTTCTGAATCTGAGTCTTGCTAAAAATAGCTTGGTTTCGCCAAATCTTGAAACAAATCCGGGGTTTGGTGCATCCCTAGTAACAATTCTCTACTGATCAGCAGCTGTGGTTTTGAAGGAAAATATTTTAACCACCCCTTGTTACAGTAATAATGTTTTCTTTTTGTTTTGCTTTTAATTTTGGATGCAACTTGATATTCATATTTTTGTATCATGAGTTTTATGTATCCCGCTAGACTTGCAGTGATCCCATAATACACCAAGAAATACAAATAGCTTGAGTAGTTTTTCTTTTTTGTAAACATCTGAATTTGTTTCCTGAGATCCCCAAACTTTGTTTCTACTGACGGTCCAATTTAAAAGCACAAGAATATTTTTATCATGCCTCTAGAGTGTGCCATGTTCCCTTTAAGAATGAGACCTTGGCTGTAAGCTGCAGCTATAAGTGGGAGATGGGCTGAATATCGTGTCTGTACAGAGATTTTCTTAGTTGGGAACAAATTCCCTGACACAGTTGATATCCCTAAAGGAAATGCTGCTGCTTGTTGTAATATATGTGAGCAGTCATGGAAAAGTATTAAAAACATATTAAAATAAGCCTAATGCTACTTTGTTAAAAGCCACATTACCTGAATAGATGGTTTTGCAAGTTCAGCAATTACAGGGAAGTTAAACAGAAACAGCTTCACTGACTTTAATTTTACCAGTGCCCTTGACGAGGTGCAGAATTGTCAGTATTCTCGTAAAAATCTTCAGCGAGGGCTTCTTCTGTTCTCTTTATTTCCTTAAGTGAACATCTGTCTAATTGTTCACCTCCATTGCTTTAGTGCTTTCCTCATGCTTTCTTTGTTTCCAGGCAATAAACTTTATTTTCTTCATAAGAATTCAATCTACATGAGGGTATTAGGCAGCTTGTTTGCACCTTCCAATTTCTGGATATTATCCAGAATTATTATTTTTTTTGTCATTTGATCTCCCCCCCCCATTTATCAGTGGCTCGTGTAACTTTACACAATGTGGTGTTTAGGTTTTCCTTGTATTGGTACCTTCTGCTAGACCACATCTGTTTTGTTGTGTTTCCAACACCATCCTTCTCTATTTAATACACAGAAGGAGTGTTTGCTGCCGTTCTTTCGCGTTTACATAACCTGTAGCAACCTGCGCATCTGGCCTCTGTGGTGTTGTTTTGCCTGCGAGTAGGTAATGGGTCAGCCTGGCTTGGTCACACCTAAGAAATTACATTTGTAAATGTTTGCTGGTTTGAGATTTGTTTTGCTTTTGTTCCATAGTTTATAGTAATTCTCAATGGACTAAACCGCAGTTTACTCATCCAACAGAAAGAACATCTTAATTATCTTTTCACCCCTTCAGTGCCTGACAAGTGTTTCCAGCCTCAGGCAGTGAAGGATTTTAAATCAGCAGTAACTGCTATGGATTTAGCATCTCATTAAGGAAAGAACTTCTTCCCCTGAATTGTATAAAGCAATTAGGAATGTGCTGATGGTCAGGACCCTATAAAATGATGTCTGTTGCAGGGTTCTAACACAGGCCATGAAGGATATTTCAAGCTGTGCTGAATCGCTACTGTAAGATAAAGCTTATCATGATGTACGTCTCAATGATAGCTCTAAAAATAATTATAGGCTAAATGTATTTATCACTGCAAATGACTTGAGTTCTCACAGCAATATATAAGTGAAATAAACGAATAATAATTTCTCACAACAGGATTAAAAAATAATCGTTTCAAGAATTCATGCTTGAAATCATAATTTTCCTGACCGCTAAGAGGCAGATTTAGCACTGGTATTTAGGTTCAGGTATGGGATCCATTATCCGGTAACCTGTTATCCAGAAAGCTCCGAATTACAGAAAGGCTGTCTCCAATAGACTCCATTATAATCAAATAATCCAATTTTTTTAAATGATTTCCTTTTTCTCTGTAATAATAAAACAGTTCCTTGTACTAAGATATAATTAATCCTTAATGGATGCAAAACCAGCTTTTAGGGTTTATTTAATGTTTACATGATTTTCTAGTAGACTTCAAGGAACAGTAACATCATGTGTAACCCTGCACTACTATTTTTTATATAAATAAGCTGCTGTGTAGCAATGGGGGCAGCCATTCAAAGGAGAAAAAGATCCAGTTACATAACAGATAGCAGATAAGCTATGTAGAACATAATGGTGTTATCTGTTATCCACTATTTAACCTGTGTTATATAGCCTTTTTTTAAATTTCCGCCATTGCTACACAGCAGCTTGTTTATATGGACAATAGTAGTGTTTCTGAAGCAAACAGATCAGTTTTACCAGTGCAGGTAAACAGTACATGATATTTTCATTAGTTAACAGTAATTGTTTGGTGTTACTGTTCCTGTAAGGTATGAAGATCCATATTACGGAAAGATCCGTTATCCAGAAAACCCCAGGTCCCGAGCATTTTGGATAACAGGTCCCATGCCTGTATTTGTAAATACGACTGAATGTTGAAAAGTTCTTACACACTTCCCATAAGCCACTTCTGGCGCTATTTAAAAATAATCCTGCACAGATTGAACAGGACAACTACAGCATTAACAGTTAGCAAATGTTGGATAAATTGGCCCTTAAGTATTCATGGTTATGCAGATTTTACAGCAAATAAAAGTTTACTTGGTACATAACAAATGTGACTTGAAAATCTTTATGTTGATTGACAGAGCTCATTATCAGGTGGCTACACAGCATAATAATATTTAACATAGGAAAAAGTGAAACATTTGCTTCTCTGAATATCATTCAAAGTGACAAAGTTCCTTTGTGCTCATGTTTGTACTAATTCTAAATTTAAATCACAAGCTAGTCCTATGAAAATTATTAATCACTTTAAGGATTAATGGCATGGTTACAGTTTCTAATTCATTCAGATATAGGAGCCAACTGTCTTTGGTTAGAAACCGAATTGCCATTTGGGCTGATGTTCCTTTTTGCATGATTGTGCAAACCAACAGCATATCCGCCAAGAGTCAACCTTTGATTCCAATTGTTATCAGGCCAAACAGTGGTTGAAGCATCTACTTTAAATCAGAAGTATGACCTATCAATAAGTAGAAACGATTTTCCATGTGCAGTAATACAGTATCTTTTTATCAGGTTTTCAGGGGAGCTACAATATTTTTTTTAAGATGAGGCATTTTCATTAAGATACAACATGACAGCCATATGTTATACAATTATATAAATTAAATATGAAAGATTATGGTTTTTATATATGTCTATAGTGCAACAGAAAAAGCAATTCATTCATACTTCACTAATTAAGACTAGTGTCAAGTGCAGATGTGACACTGTTAGGTGGCACTGGATCCAGGGGGATGTGAGACCTTAGACATTTTGGCTGCTCTAAGGTTGGAATATCACGCATGACATCTCTGGTTTCTTGCCAGACAAGTGTTTGGTTTCTTGCCATTCAAACAGCAATCATAAGCACTGCTCCAAATACTTCTGTTTCATTGTCTGCCTTTCTGGCCCCTCATTTGAAGAATCATCACAACATTACTATTATTAATCTTTATCAAAAATATTAAAACAAAAAAAGTCTATTTCTCAGTTAATAATAATACAATGTAATAATAACAGTAACATTTTTATAACATTTATTTCCCAGGGTCGTCAAATTGCTTAATGTATTATTTCTTGATGAGATGTTCCTTATTTTACTAAAATTCATAGGTGAACAGATATATTCTGAGCTTGTTTTTAAAATTATTCACAGAAGATTAAAGCACTACGTAACTTGATGGCGCTATATAGACTGATGATGATGATGCTTCTCAGATTTTGTATGGTCATGGCTCCTATATCAGCAGTTAGCACCAAATACATACCATAAATGAGGTGCTTGTGATGCTTCCAGAAAACGTTTACTTGGTACATTACAAAGGAGAGGGTTTGGATGCATTGCAAAAAGTTCTGGAATCAGAAATGGTGAGCTACCAGTTTAGATGAATGCTGCAAAATAATCTTACAAACAGTAAAATAATTTCATTGGCACAGTTGAGAAGTGATACAGGAGTGCTAATATGCAGTGGTGCATGGGTACGTGGTGGTGGTTGACAAAAGGAACTTTTTAGACAGGCTTGTTTATTAGTGATTGGCTACTACTGATTACATTTAATTATGAGGTTTTCTTTTAAGGCTAATTTATAGGTTGTTTACCTAGATTTGTATGATGTACAATGTTTTTCATTCTACTCATGGCTTCCAAAAGGGCAGGCTGCCCAGAACATCAGCGATCATACTCTTATTACTTTGTGTCATGTATAATCTTGCTTTTTCCTGCAACAAATACAGTAAATCTCTAGTTCTCCCTGCAACTTAAGAAAAGAACACAGTTGTGGTTACAATATAATAAAAATAAACTGTTTGCTGTGACTGCAGCTGACGTTTATCAGCCCATTCTGGGTGCATTTTCTCTCTCTGTGTATAACACAGAACATAATTTGTCACTTTGTAAATACATTCCAGTCTAAATCCCTGCCAGCATATGTTAGTGTCTGTAGGATGAATGCATAGTTCAAGTCTGCACTTCCAGGCAACGAATACACAATATGTATAGTCTTGGAACTCCATGGGAGTTGTACTATCAATTTATTGTGTCCAGTAAATATTGTAATTGGTGAAAACAGATGTGGGTTCCACTTAAAGTAATATAGCTTTGACTCTATCAACAGCCATAGATAGAAAGGAACAGTGTACAACAGTGTTTGCTTGAAAGCTTGTAGACATTGTTGATGCATGTTTTTGTAAGACAATGTGAGAGGAACCCAATCAATCATCTGGAAGTATCCCATGGGCAACTGCCTCGTTGGTTTGTAAGTTTAATGTTCAGCATTTTCTAGTTTTTCTATAGATTTTAATCTTTAATTTTAGTGGAAAGTTTAAAATGCATTCCAGCATTTTTAGAGAAAGTAACTGGCATACATTTTGACCAAGTTAAGTTTCTATATGGCATTTTAACCTGTTCCCCCTGACTTTCCAGATAAACAGGTTTATTATTTAAGTGCTGTTGTAAATATTTTTGTGCAGGATCTTAGCTCAGTGTATGGTTATATTGTAATGCTCGCTGATTAAATAAGCCCCTGTCCACCCTGGTGTGTTTCCAAAGCTCTTTCCAGAGGTGTATATTACTTACCGATAGCACCGAAATGCCAATTTCTTTTATTTAGAGGCATCATCTGTGTATGAAACGAGAGTTGTCAAACATAATGGCATGTGTTGAAGGACACTTTGTCATATAAATTTACCTGTAGTCATGTATTATTTATTTAATCTATTTTATATGCCATTATAATAAGTATTATGGCACAAAAAGCTTTTATGCTCCAACTCATTGTGCTGTCTCTCATTTCCAGCAGTTCTTCAGGCTAATGTAACCATGCTTTACGCAGATTTAACGTAAATCATTTTTCACATTAGAAAAAAAAATTGCTTTTGAAATTACTTGAACTCTACTGTTGAAACATAAAGGCACAATCCATATCTCTGCAAAATCCAAATGACTGAGCTCAGATTTAACCATTACTTGGATATGTTACCGTTTATTATATTTGACGCTCTATTGCGACCTGCTCAATCTTAACTCTTGATGCATCATAAGGTACCTTTGAAGGCCTCAAACACCATCTTAAAGTGACAATACTTGTGACCCATACTGTGTTAAGAAGCAGTTATGCCAAGCTTGGGGACAGGGCTAAAAATGTTCACTCGGGTGCTTCAACTTTTTGTTCATTCTCCTAGCCAATACCAGTCAAGGCTAGGATGGTATTACAAATTTACCAGCAAAGTGTGTGAGGACATGACTTCACCTCTCTATATCATGATTCCGCCAGTATACACTTATTTAAAAAGGTGGCAACCCTACTGGAGATGAGTTGCAATAGTCACCAGCATACCCTGGCCTTTTGCAGTGTGTTCCGCCTGGTGCTCACTGTCTCCTGGGGGATGGGCACCCTCCTCTTTGAACTTGAACTAATATGGCGACAGGCACCCCAGACATTTAAAGCGGGTTTAAACCTGCGTGTTTATTAAGTGCAAGCCATGTACATGTGCAAAGCCCTACTGGAGAAGCAATTACATGAAAATCTTGATCTGTCGTTGAATATTCTTGGCAGAAACATCAATGAATTAGTATCACTTAAATGAAAATAAAAATTCTTGCCTTAAGGCAGAGCATAGGCAAATTAATTGCAATAAAATATATCTAGTAAATGTACTAGATATAAAAACCCTGTATGTTAATGCATATTATTTTTTAGTTGCTGAGCTAGTTAAAGGACCAGTATCAAGTAAAAATATTTATTAAAATAAATATTTATTTAAATGTAAAGTCTGATTATTCAGCACCTACAAGTAAAAAATGTCCTTAAATGAGAGAGGCTTTTTTAGTCTGTAATCCTGCAGGGAGCTATGAATGACACTATCCTGGGATTTTTCCATCGAGCATTAAGGAGCAATCATCTTCCGGCTTCTTCTTTTTTCTCACGTATGCTTAGTATGCTTAGAATGCTTAGTGTTGTGAAAAGCTGAACTTTAGCAAAAAAGTCGTCTATTTCGTTCTACTGCGCATTCATCTGTCCAAGGAAATTTGAAGATAGAAGAAGCCAGAAGACAATCACTCTGTGGTGCTCGCTGGAAGAATCCGAGGCCGGTGCAGTTTTCTTCTGATAGGAGCACTGGCCCGGGGTTTCACCTAAGTACATGCAATCACTTAGGGGTGCCTAACTTTCCTTCTCCTTTAATAAAAAAGTCTTCTTTACTTTACTGCACATGTGCCAGCCCAGGGCTATTAAAGAGTGAAGAAACAGAAAAACATTTTACATTTCCTTATGTTTTAACAAACAAGAGTTATAGAGTAAAAAAAATAACTTTGGCCAAAATCTCTTGAATCTCTGAATATATGTGAATGGTGTAGTATGCAACAAAGTAACAAAATTGTGCTGGGCCCTCCCCACCAAAGAGATCTTCTGAGGGGCCCAGCACGCATAACATCTACTACCCGTAACCCCTTCTCCCCCATTGCATGTTTTTGATGTCGCACATTTCAATTTAAAGAAAAGGACTGGCAAGAAGGGGTGATTTTAATGCTATAGAGGAAGCCAGCCCCACAGTCTAGGACCCTCTGTCGGACCTGCTTCTTCTATAGTTACCCAAGGGTAGTATGTCTAATGTTGTGATGATATGTTTTTGGATAAGAGTTGTAGCATGTAAAGATGTAAATTTGAGGAGTGCCCGTAGCTGAACATAGCCTGAACTTTCAAGTTCGATTATGTAAGTAGATTTGTTGGCCATCCATAATTTACATAGAAGTTACAGAAATCACTATTTTTGTGGGTAACAGTTACAATGTAGCATGAGACTTTATATGCACAGGTGCATGGAAAAAAGTACACCAATGTTAAATAGTGTTAAGTAATGCTTTACATCTATACTATAGATAGGGTATTTAGTGACACTGCAATGCTACATTACAAGGCAACATTTGGCTGTGGTAACATATTTATTCAGATGATTTACACTTTCTCTGGGCATTTCATATTAAACAATCAAATTATACAGTGCATTAAGTATAATGGGATGCCCTGGTCCAAGTTTGCAGTTATTTATCATTCTGCATTTCTGTATTTTCTCATTGCAGCACAAAGCTAAGAAGTGATGAGTTTGGACCTGGCCTCTCTCCGCAGTGTGCAAAGCTTTGCTGAAGCCTTCAAGATCAGAAACTTGTAAGTAATGATGGACTAGATCTTAGAAAACAAGTTATGGGCCAGACTCAATAAAACTGCTTTTCAGCTACAGTTACTGTTCTTGAAATCTCTTTCATCCCTTTAAATGATTTATTTTTGAAACCAGATTTATTATAGATCCAGGTGGGAGATCCAGGAGTTTTCCAACAGTCTGGTCTGTTTTGCAATTTTTTTTCCTGACTGTCATGAAAGTTTGTTAGTAAACTTGACACCATTAGCATAGCTGAAAACCTGCGCCAATTTGTCCCACTTGTCACACTGCCCTATTGAATGGTTACTTATTGCTGATAAGCAGCAGCACAAAGAAATATCAGCAATGACCCATGGAGCCCAGTGGTGACACACTTCAGTGACATCATGTGGCTGATATTTGTAGGCATGGGAAATTAAAGAGAAGCCAAGTGGATATTTGTGAATTGATACTTTAGTTCCAGAATGGCTTGGGATTAAGGCATTTGGGCATTTTTAATTTAGGTATTAAATGTAGACTAATAATTTAGTCAACGTCACAAGTGGTGACCCCTTAGGCCAACGATCCCCAACCAGTGGTTTGTGAGCAACATGTTGCTCTCCAACACCTTGGCTGTTGCTCTCAGTGGCCTCAAAGCAGGGGCTTATTTTTGAATTCCAGGATTGGAGGCAAGTTTTGTTTGTATAAAAACCAGGTGCACTGCCAAAGAGAGCCTCAATGTAGGTTGACAAGCCACATAGGGGTTACCAAATGGCCAATCACAGCACTTATTTTGCACCCCAGGAACATTTTTCATGCTAGTGTTGCTTCCCAACTCCTTTTACTTCTGAATGTTGCTCACAGGTTCAAAAGGTTGGGGATCCCTGCCGGGATGGAGGTGTATATCGCATTGAATGTGTATTGAACCACTGACTGCAGTGTAGGGCACTTGAAGTACAGCTTCAAATTTCATGGTGATTCTGGGTTATTGCATCTTAAAAAGAAGTGTGGAAATTGAAGCATCCTGGCCCAGAAGAAGCTTAATAGTGAAACCTGCATCTGCTGTGACTACTGAGGGGGAGAGGACGCAGTTAAGCAAACAGAGGGTGAAAGAAGACAAAGTGGCTGATTTACATTGATAAGAGTTATTGGGGGTTGGCCTACCAAATGTTTGTAGGAAACTGACAGCCCTTTGATATTTGGAAGATTTGAGGGAATTTGTTATAAGAACAAATACAGTAAGCTGCATTGTCTCATGAGTCAGTTGAAATTTAATAACAAATAACTTAATGATACTATCCCCCTTCTTTCTCTCTCCCCCTCTCCCCAAAAGTGTTTTCTTTTTTTAAAAACATGCCCCCCTATGATTAATTTTGTATGTGGTGTGGATTTTGTGTATTCATACATGCAGTTTTTGATCGGATAACGGGGCCATGTGTGTTGAATTGGGTCAAGGTTGTGGCCTTTGGCAGCCAGTAACAATCACAAATAAAGGAATTTTGCCACTTTTGAAATGTGTAATTAGAGTGCCTGTGTTTTTTAACTTTCCTTTTTCACTATTTTCAATGGAAGAAGTGCACCACCCCTTCAATAGGGGGTACTGTTGGATGACCTGTGCCAAGAGTGCTATTTAAAGTACTGAGCATTATTACCTTGGTGAATTGTTGCTGATACTATTGCATATTTAAAGACAAAATTGCCTTTTCTACGTACGGCCCTACCTGTCAGTGCAGGACGACTGGGGTTAACTTGCTCCTCTCCGGAGGCAGGACAAACTATTTTGAAAAACTCCTCCTTCCTGGGATCTCCACCTCCTCACCAGTTTTTAGTTTGTCCTGCCATCGGAGGCAGCAAATTCTCCTCCTCCTGCATATTTATATTAAGCTACGCTTGTGAGCTCTCTGACTTTTTCTCAAGTACCAGGTTGAGCCCAGCATCGCTTCTTATAGTACGAGGCAAGTGGTAGAGCCCTTCAAGTGTGCTCCCTTTGCAACATACAGGCCACCGGGTGAATCCTTCACTGTGTGTTTCCCCTGTTAAAAGCTGGCCGTACTTGGGGTAATAAGTGCTCCCGCTATTATTTAATAACAGGTTGAGCCTACCCGAACATCCTAATGGCTGAGGTAAGGACAGATATGTTATCATAAGTCCTTCACTGCCGGTGCGTTTCAAGAATGCGGTTGCGTTCCACGCAGCCTGTACTACTTCGCGCACTTCTGACGGCAGCCATATATGGTATTTGGCGCGCTCAGGTCATAGTTACCGGCGGCCATATTGGATCATCCACACTGCGCGGCTTGTAGTCCCGACTTCACATTGCTGCGGTCACGAACACACCAAGCGGTAAGATCGCGTGCTACGCATTAACAATATCTATAAGCCTGCAAGACAAGTTACGCTACATATAGCGACTTACTATGGCCTCAGCAGATGAGGATCTGGTGTCCTTAATTGAGGAGATTGACTTGCCAGATAAGCAGCGCAAGCTAAAGGCAAGGATCAAGAAGGCCCCTAAATCAGCTCCTAAGCGTAAGGATCGATCACGATCTAATTCGCCAGTACAGGCACACTCAGCAAATCAAACCACGCACTCTGCACTGGGAAATACTGGCATAACTACAGCTATAGTACATGCCCCTCAGGAGGCCCAAGCACAGCCTCCATTACTATCTACCAGTCAACCTTCAGGTTCCAGACATGCCATTACACAGGATCAGGCATCTCCTAAATTTTTCTCAATTCCTCACCTGGTTCCAATCGACCATCTAAGCCACCATAGACAAGACAGTGACAATGAGGTCAGAGCCTACACCTAGCTTAGGTGGAAAAAAGAAGCGGAAACGATCTCCCTCTCCCACTTCAGAAGAGGAAGAAGTGTCCCACAATTACCCTGATCAATCGGAGTCCTACTCCTCTTCAGAGGAGGGTGCCATTTCAGACTCTCAATCATCTTCCTCAGAGGACACATCTAAGCAACCAGAAGAGGTTAAAGACCTCCTCAGATCTATTTTCTCAACTTTAGACATTAAAGAGGAACAAATCTCACTCTCTAAAGCAGACAGGGTCCTAGGGAACTCGTCCAAACGCCCGAGATCATTTCCAGTATGTAAGTCTACTACTAAATTAATTGAATCTGAGTGGGCACAACCAGATAAGAAGAGCAATATACCTCCAAAATTTTTCAACTCATACCCAGTGCAAGAGGAATTTAAAGTATGGGATAAGATTCCCAGGGTAGACCCTCCTATTGTCCGACTTTCTCGTAACACTATGCTTCCAGCAGAAGATGCAGGATCCCTAAAGGATCCAATGGACAAGAAGATGGACTATGTCCTTAAAAAAGATTTTCAAAGCGCGGCGGCCATTCTAAGACCAGCGGCGGCAGCTTCTACAGTGGCCAAGACAGCCAAATATTGGTGCCAAGAGCTCATCCATTCACCGCCTACTGACCCACTTCAAATTGGGGAAGTCATGGAAAAGATTAAATCGGCATTATCTTTCCTTGGAGAGGCAACTCTCGACATAACAAGACTTGCTGCAAGGGCATCAGCAGCTTCAGTAGCAGCTCGTAGAGCGCTGTGGCTCCGCAATTGGACAGGTGACACAGCCTCCAAGAATAGACTCACCTCCCTAAAATTTGCCGGCTCTCAGTTATTCGGACCGGAGCTTAAACAGATTATTTCAGAGGTCACTGGAGGTAAGGGGGCCTTCCTTCCTCAGGCTAGACGCCAGCGGCGTGAGTTTCACAGACGAAATTATCACCACAAGACATGGTCTTCCAATAGCAGCAAGCAGTCTCGACTACCAAGACCACAGTATCAAGGGCAGCCCAACAGGCGCTACAGATCACATTGGCAACCTTCAGGTCAAGGCCAACAAAGATTTAAAAAAAAAAAACATATCGGCCAAAGGTCAGGATTCCTGACTATCCTACATCTCCTACAAATACCGCTCAGGTCGGAGGAAGGCTAAAAAACTTTGCATGCATTTGGCAGCAGTCCATCACAGATCCCTGGGTACAAAACATCATCACCAACGGCTACAAAATTCCATTCCTTACCAGGCGACCCAAGAACAGGTTTGTCCCTTCTTCAATTCCGACCCAAACAGAAAAAAATCAAGCTCTACACGACATCATCACCAACCTCCTCCTGAGCGATGTTATAACTATAGTACCAGGACACCAACGCTTTTCCGGGTTTTATTCAAACCTTTTCCTGGTCCCCAAAAAGGACGGAGGTTACCAACCAGTTCTCAACCTTCAGTCCCTCAACCGCTTCGTACGATACGACAGATTCAAGATGGAGTCACTGCCCTCCATCATCAAAGCCCTAAAGCCAAACGCTTGGATGTCGAAAATAGACATAAAGGATGCGTACCTGCATGTACCTATACACGAAGATCACCAATGCTTTCTAAGATTCGCCGTTGCTCAAAGGCATTTTCAATTCAAAGCGCTGCCCTTCGGCCTATCCTCCGCACCACGCATCTTTACGAAGATCATCAATGCCCTTCTCGCCACACTAAGATCACAGGGCATCCATGTCACGGCCTATTTAGACGATCTGATAATCTCAGCGAGTTCCAAAGCCTTGATAGACAGTCACACTTAGACATGTCTACAGACTCTTCGTCTCCATGGCTGGTTAATAAATTACAAAAAAAGTCAAATCCTTCCATCACAACACTTAGACTTCCTAGGTATGACAATAGACACGGTGCAACGCAAGGTCTACCTGCCAGAACACAAGGCCATAACCTTAAGAGACTCCACACTACAAGTGATCAGAAGCAGATGCACAACGGCGCAAGGCGTCCTAAGGCTACTCGGTCTCATGGCAGCAAGCATAGAGGCACTTCCATTTGCCAAATTTCATCTCCGACCGTTGCAATCCTTTTTCCTGCGGCATTGGAACAAAAATCACCAAGATCTGTCGCAGGTCCTCAGTCTATCGGAGAGGACCAGGACCAGCCTAAGGTGGTGGACATCTCTGCCTCGCCTGCAGCAAGGCAGAGTCTGGGACCGACCGGTTCAAGACGTAATAACCACGGATGCAAGTCTGATAGGGTGGGGGGCATCATGGCACCCGCGAGTCTGCCAGGGGAAGTGGTCACATCAGGAGACCAGGTTACACATCAATACACTCGAACTGAGAGCGGTTCACAATGCCCTCATGCACTGGCAGCAGCACCTCCAAAACAGACACATACGTATACAATCAGACAACGGCACCACAGTGGCATATCTCAACCGCCAAGGGGGCACCAGAAGTGCAACAGCACTGAAAGAGGTGTCTCAGATCATGGCCTGGGCAGAGCGGAACAACAACCATATCACAGCGATTTTCATTCCAGGGGTCCAGAACTGGCAAGCAGATTACCTCAGCAGAACCACACTGGACCCCGGAGAATGGCAGCTCAAACCAGAGGTCTTTCTGGCAATAACAAAAAGATGGGGGACTCCATCAGTCGACATGATGGCCTCTCGATTCAATACCCAGCTCCCCAGCTTCTTTGCCAGAGTTCGCGATCCCAAAGCAGTCGGAGTAGACGCTCTGGTGAGCCCGTGGAGATGTCAGCTAGCATACATATTTCCACCCATTCCACTCATTCCCAGAGTCATTCAAAAGGTACTAATGGAACAGGTGACGACAATCCTAATAGCTCCATGGTGGCCCAGGCGAACGTGGTTTGCAGACCTCATTCAGTTGTCCCAAGAGGAACCATGGGTTCTTCCTCAGATTCCAGACCTTCTATCTCAGGGTCCAGCTGTGGCAGACAACTTACCACAACTAAAATTGACGGCGTGGCTATTGAATCCAAGCTGTGGCGCGACAAGGGCTTCTCTGCTAAACTCACGTCTACTCTCTTAGCAGCTCGCAAACCATCTACAGCTAGGTCTTATTATCGTACCTGGCAGAGATTTATGGGATGGTCGCAATCCCACTGTTTGCAATGGAAAAACTGTCAATCTCCACAAATAATGGAATTCCTTCAACATGGCCTAGACAAAGGGCTAAGTGTATCGGCACTGAAGGTTCAATTGTCAGCCCTCTCATCTCTATATCAAACGCAATGGGCTCTTCTACCAGAGTTTAGGCAATATTTCCAAGCATTATTACATATTTATCCTCCGCACAGAGATCCAGTCCCACCATGGGACTTAAATTTAGTTTTGTGGGCCCTTCAACAAGCACCCTTTGAACCAATGGATACAGTGGACATCAAATACGTATCTTGGAAAGTGGCCTTTTTACTCGCTATTTGCTCAGGACGTAGAGTTTCGGATCTCACAGCTCTGTCCTACAAACAACCCTGGCTGGTCTTTCACCTGGATAAAGCGGTGCTGCGCACAGTACCATCTTACCTGCCGAAAGTTACATCTGCGTTTCACATTAATCAAGAGATTGTGGTCCCTTCTTTCTGCCCTAGACCATCTAACCATGCTGAACGACAGCTTCACAAGCTTGATCCGGTTAGGGCATTGAAATTCTACCTCAAAAGATCTTCGCAGATTAGAAAAGCAGATGCCCTCCTGGTGCTTTTTGGCTCTAAGAAGTCAGGTCTCCCAGCTTCTAAAGCTACGATAGCTAGATGGATAGTATCCACTATTTCCGAGTCCTACATTAGGGTAGGTCAGAGCATTCCACCCACTCTTAGGGCTCATTCTACCAGGAAAGTCAGCGCTTCCTGGGCACTACAGAACTCAGCTTCCCCAGACATGTTATGCAAGGCAGCTACTTGGAGCTCCTTGCATACATTCTCAAAATTTTATCAACTAGATGTTCTCGCTTCTTCAGAAGCAGCGTTTGGCAGGAAGGTGCTGCAAGCAGCAGTGGCACCTAGTTAGTTCCTGTATAGTTCAATTTCATTCTACTTTTTGTGGGCACACTACCCATAGTTTTAGTTCGGTTAATGTTCTTCCCCCCAATTTTGGACGGCTCTGGGACATCCCCAGTCGTCCTGCACTGACAGGTAGGGCCGTACGTAGAAAAGGAGATTTTCTTACCTGAAAAATCCCTTTCTCGTAGGCCCGTACTGTCAGTGCAGCATCCCACCCTTTTTTTGGGTAGGGTGCCGGGTATTTTTGCTGCTCGTCATTAGACAGTTAGGTCAGTTAGGTTAATCACTATCTCCACCGACAGGCTTGATAACAAAAACTGGTGAGGAGGTGGAGATCCCAGGAAGGAGGAGTTTTTCAAAATAGTTTGTCCTGCCTCCGGAGAGGAGCAAGTTAACCCCAGTCGTCCTGCACTGACAGTACGGGCCTACGAGAAAGGGATTTTTCAGGTAAGAAAATCTCCTTTTCTCATTTTTACAGCTTGAATGGCTGCCTCCATGGCTACACAGCAGATTGTTTATATAAACTATAGTTGTGTTTCTGAAGAAAATACACCAGTTTTACTAGTACAGTACATTATATTTTCATTACTTTAAAACACTTTAATTTTTTGGTTTTACTGTTCCTTTAACTTTTAGGGGCAGATTTATCAAGGGTCGAATGTTGAGGTGATGGGTGTTTTTTAAACTCCCATCACCTCAAAATTCTAATAAAAAAAGACCAACTGAAATTTATTTAAAAAAATCAAATTTTTTAACTTTGGGTGAATAGGCTGTATTTGATTGTTAGATCAAATTTGGATCAAAGTATTTTCCAAAAAATACTTTGATTTTTCAAAGTCCACCAAATGACTCCAAATAGGTTCTAGGAGGTCCCCCATAGGCTAAAACAGCAATTTGCCAGGTTTTAGATGGCCAATAGTCACGTCAAATTTTTAACGAGACAGTACATGATAAATTTTGATATTTGAATTTTCGGGGGGTTTTTTTCAGATAAGATTCGAATTTGGACTATTCCCTAGTCGAAGTACATTAAAATTACCTAGAAATTAGAATTTAAAAATTCAAATTTTCACTTTGACCTTTGATAAATCTGCCCCTTAAGTGTAAACTTTTGAAATAGTCTTATTTATTTTGTATGCAAAATATTTATTTATTTTGTATGCAAATTGTTAATAGAGCAACTACCCCCTAGCAACCAGCTGTGTTCAGTCTCTGACATCATTTTCAGTTTACAAATCTTGTAACAGTATTTGTATGTACTCATAGTTGCAAAAGTAAGATATTACTTTGCTTCATTTGTATTTTAACTATCCAAAACAAGAGCCTTACTGTGTTTGTCCATGTCAGATCTACATGATATGTGGATTGTCCTAGTGCTGCTGCTATCCCTATGGGCAGAGAAGACTCATATTTTGAGCACTGCATGGAATTTGTGGAGTGTGAATAGAAACATACAACTGTTAAGGGCTTTGTGAACTCTATTACAGCTCTGTATTTCTCTTAGGAATAAGAAGAAAAAGTTGTCATTGGAAAGAAAAATGTTCCAATACACACAAGGCTTTAGTCAGAATGATATGACCATAATATTGAAAGGCATTTTAAACTCAAGAAGGCACTTTTTAACTCATGAGCAATATTGTTTGGGCATCTTTGAGTTAAATGATTTGGAAAAAAATAGTAAAACTACATAATTAACCCATAGGTTACATTTGTTGCCTACTGATTATACTGTGTAAACTGAATTTTGCCAGAAAAAACAGGAGTAAAAACACAATGGAAAAATAGGAAAAATAGGGAAAATAGGGAAATATCACATAAAAAGCTTCAATGAATGATTGGCATATTTTCCCATAGCATTTGCAATAGGCTGCTTAAAGTTTGCTGGATTTGCTGGTGGATATACGCAGTTGCCAAAAATGATTGGATTTATTTCCTTATGTGACTTCCGATGGAAGCAATGTAAAATAACGGCATAAAATCTGGCGTTCACATGTCTTAAAAATTACACACACCATAGCCATTTATTTTACACAGGTTTTTACACCGTTTCTTCTGTGAATTTCATTTTACACAGTATAATAAGTATGTTATAAAAAAAATATATATATAAAATATATAATAACAATTTCAAAGCAACTATTCAAGTGGCTTTAATTTTTTTAACAAATTTTTGAATTATTTGTCTTCTACTTCTGACTCTTTCCAGCTTTCAAATGGGGGACACTGAACCTATCTATAAAACAAATGCTCTTTAAATCTACAACGGTATTGTTTTTTTTTTTTTTTTGCTCAAGAAGGTTTATTAGAAACCATTGTACAAGCATGTAACTCACAGGTACATATTCATTACTTTTACATATTAACAGGATATTCACATTCTATAGGCATAGAGTTTGATATAGACAGATATAAAGTAGGTAAACAGCTATGTTTTAAGCATTCGTGGACTCTTGTGACCTGAACCAGTTAACCCAAGTTTCTTCATATTTCTGGTAATTACCATTTTTGGTAAAAATAGCTTTCTCAATACTACATAGGTCTCCAACCTCTTTAAGCCATTGTCCATATGTCGGAGGGTCAGGATTTTTCCACTGGTATGTTATGCCCTTCCTGGCCCGAAATAGCACTCTCTGCAGGTAAGCCTGCTTACCCGGAGGTACATCTTGAACAGCCATTATCCCCAGGAGGCACATCTTGGGGTCTCTAGGCAGCGGGAAGCCTAGCTGTTGGGAGAGGGTGTCCAGTATCTTTGCCCAGTACTGTTCCAATTTAGGGCAGTCCCACAGGGTATGGAGAAGAGTACCTTGCTGTTGGTTGCATCTGTTGCATAGGGGGGATATTTCAGAATTAATTTTGTGCAACCTGGATTTGGTGTAGTACGCCCTATGGATTATACATAGCTGTATCATCCTATATTTATAGTTTAGGGATATCTGCGAGAGTACCTTAAGAGCCTTGTGCATGACATAACTTCCACAAGTGCATGACATAATTTTCGGTTAGCAGGAGAAATGTCTTTTTAGTGCATGCCCTGACAGCCCTGAATGTAGCATTTTGGCTAAAGGGGAAAATTTTCAAATTCCGCCAAAACTAATTGCTTACCTAAAATACAAAAACAGCTAGAAAACAATGAAAAAATAAATAAGTGGGTGCTTTATTACGAAAAATATTTTTTTTTGAATGCATGTGTTTCAAAGGTTTAACCTAACAGAGAATTGCAGTGAAATAAGACGTGAGAGCACTTCCCCCTCTGAGATTCCAGCAAGGGATATGACAAATGAATGTAGCCTGAAACAGTAATGTCAAGAGATTATTTTGAATCTTAGGGGGATGATTTATTGACTTTGGAAAAAATTATTTTAAGAATCTCAACCTCTGACCTATGTTGTTGCTGAATAAATAAATAAATAAATACATTTAGTGTCATATACTATTATAAACAATTTAGGCAGTGTCTCAAAAAAAAGGCAGCATGGATCAGACTATGTACAGTATGGCCAACTTTTGGACTTATTTCTAGGTTATGCTGCTAAGACTATGTAGCAGGTTTACTAATGAACTGGCTAAGGCAAACCTATGAAGAACTTTTATTTAAAACAGTTCCAAGTACTGTACCTACTAGCTTAAAAATTAATTCCTTTTGTATTGAAGGTAAGTATAAATGAATAATAAAGGTTAGTAATGCCCTTTATTAACCTGTCGTAATTGCCTTGGCACAAAACACTTTCCAGTCTGAAAAATTCTCTGCTGTCTCCCATTGCATTTAATAAATTCATAGATTAGCGCCTCTTCAAGAGGCAGTTTCCGGATGTTTTCATCTGCCTGAAAAGCAACTGTGTCATAATCCTTAGATTTTTTGTCGGTATCGTTTCTTTATCAATATCTGTGGGTGATCAATCAGATCACACTAGCCACTCATAGTTTACTATTTCCACTTAGCATAGAACTGAGAATAACAACCATTGGGGAAAATAATGTAAATCCAGTTTATTGGAGCTAGGTAGCTCTAAATACCTAGAAGGATTCCCGTTGACACATCTAGTGATTATTTATTTGAAGAACACGTTATGTTAGTTTTGGTGCATTAATTATCCCCATATGAGGCAACAGCTAATCCAGTACGTGGTGATTCAGGCTGATAAAATGAATCAATCTAGGACACAATACCCAAGATTTACTTAAATAGCACTGAGACATTTGTTTGTGTATTTATAGCCCTTAATTTTATTTTCCCACCTCTCTCTGTTCTATTCTCCCAGGGAAATAAGCTTCACTGGTAGAGATTGCTTCCTTTGCTTCTTTTTTTTCAAGCCCACTATGTATGCGACTATTTTTCTATATCTCACTCTGAGGGTTCACGTGATAACCCCCTTTTTTCTGGATGCTAAAGCAGTTTGTGTTAGCAGATTTTTCAGTGAACGTTGTCAATACAAACTGCATTGGGGTCTGTATAACAGACATTTGCACTTTACTACATTCCCTCTGTGAAAATTAAAATATAGTTACATTGAAGCATGGCTTTCATAATAATCATTCAGATCGAACCCTGGGAGGCGGATATTGACCTCACGGTCAGTTTACATTACGCCTGTTTAATTGCACAAGAGAGCCTTACCTACAATAGCTATAAGACAAATTATCAGTATGCACTGTACTCAGTACAGCATTGTCTAAAATGTCCTTGGTGTTTTATAGAGCTGGTTAACAACATATTAAAAAGAATATAGTTTATTGGAGCATGCATTACAAAAGCCGACACATTCAGGCATAAGCCTCCGAGAACAGGTATTCTTTGGTTTTAAAACCACTGGTGAAAGAGTGCTAAAAATTTAAACGACTACCAGGCCACTACATACACAGTTTGTCAAAAGCCGATTTGAAATCTGGCCTCGTCCCTTATGCTTTTGAGGTCAGAGCCTAAACCTTGAAATAATTCAGGTGTGAGTTTTGATAGGGTTGCAAAGAGGTCACTTTAAGATAACACAGACATATAGCATTGGAGAAAATATTTTCTGGCTTGTTTTCTGGCTTCACTTTACATGTAGTGAACCTTTTGGTTTCATACATTTTAATGCATCAACACAGACACCACCACTCTACATAGAGGAGGGGTGAAAGCATCTGCTTTAGGGAACGAGGGGACACAAGGCAGGTGCTTCCTTTTAATTTCACAAGGCTTTCACCAAGGGAGGCTGCAGGGTCACTTGACAAGTGACAAAGAGCAACTCACATCTCTCTACTCACCTTGTCATGGCAGGTTAAATCCTTCACAACATTAGTCCCTTCACAAGGGTCAATGTATACACAAAGCCCTAACGCTTTATAGCCTCAAAGTTCACACTGTACGCCAAACAAATTGATGTTTTCTCCAGTGGAAATGCTAGGTATAACTTTGACTTGCCATTTCAGTGACATTTTGAAAATAAAAGTGGATCTGCTTTTTACAGCTGGTCCTTTTAACTAAGCAAAATATTCTGTGATGTAGCAGATTTACAAGAGCAGAGGGTTTATATAGATATCAGGAATCTGCCCATACAATCAATGGTAAGGTGTGTAAGCATGAAATTGTTATTTACAAACACACAAGAAATAACAGGCTCCTTGGCTGCAAAGTAAATGCAAATTAAGTAAATTTTATTCAAAGTCATAAAGCAAAATAACATGAGTAAACCGGAAACTTGCCTGACATCCAGTCGAGCACAAAATTTACAGTAGCCTTTTTTTTTTTTTTTCCACCATTCAAGCTTTGTTTCGTTTTAAACATATACTGTAAAATAACGCTTTACAATCTGTCTTTTTTGCTATACAGATTTTTTGTACAGTCGTTATCTAAGGATGGAGTAGACCTTAATGCATTATTTCATCATATTTAGCAAAATAATTGTTTTTGTCATTTGCTGCTTTGTGACTCTCCCTAGGCACTGGCCCTCGGTATGCCGAGGTATTACAGAAGTGACGTCACTTGCACAATGGCTTTGTCACGCCTGACATCACTTCCGTTAACAACTCTCTTGGTAAACCTTATCCCCCAACTCTGCCACCAGATTTGAATAGCATGTCTCCGGCGGCTGGGGTGAAAAAGTAAATAATCTATTATATAGGCACATGATGACCCCCCCCTTGAAGCTACCACCCTAGAACCAGACTCTGGGTGCCTGTATATAAACAGGGCCTTGGTCCTTTGCCATGAAAAGCTAACTGATAGCCTGGGCATTTTGGAATTTATACTGCAGAGAAATGTGCTAAATTGTGCTCCTTGGGTTTAAGATAGAGCTTGCCACAGTGTGCCGAAAGGAAATTGTACAGCTCTCTAGCCACTTTCTAGGACCATAGGTGATCCCTATATAAATATCTTTTAAAAATGTATGGAGATTACCTCTTTATTTAATGTAAATAAATTCTGAATACTATAAAGAAAAAGAAAATATATCAATGTCGCTGAATGTAATACAAGGCCCAGTGTAACATTAGTTAAAATCTGAAACACTTTTATATATGTGTAAGAGGCATTTGTTTTGTTTTTTTATTTCTTTAAAGTCATGTACTGGGGAAATGAAACTGAAGAGCAGTTAGCACTGCAGGATGGCCACTTGAACCATAAGAAGACTTCATTCTCAGGGGGAAAAATAATTGGCATTTCTGTAATTTGGAGCTTTCTGGATAACGGGTTTTCTGAACAACCGATCCCATGGCTTTAGTAGTGGTCAGGCTTCAGTTATTACATGTTTGAAAACAGATGCACAGATTCCAGATTAAGTTTGGGATTCAGCCAAACCACAGTACTTTTTGCAGGATTTGAATTTGGTTTGGCACAATCCTAAAACCAGGGGCCGATTAACGCTTAGGCGGTTTATTATTTCTATTTCTTTTCCTTTAATATTTCTTTTTATTTGAGCTGCTGGGTTTGGTTGGGTGCACCTGGCTGAACCAGACACGACATAGAGAGCTTGGGTGCATGCCTGCCTGGATCTGCATGTATCTGGAACCAGCAGTAGCCTAGAAGTTGGTCTGTGGATGTAGCCTATGGGCCCCACGTGTCATTAATCTGCAACTGTTTAAAAGTCATGAGACAAATGAATGCAAATATTTTTTGTTCACAAATGATGCATTTTTAAAATTCATATTTGAAGATGAAATCATATGGGATTAGGTTTGGTGTTCAGCCTTAACTTTTGCAGAGGGTTCGATATTCATTCCTAGTTTCAAATTGCATGACTCTGGTTGGGTTTAATTGTTTCTTTCACACTTCTGCTGATTTTTGGTGGCTAACATACTGTACATTTTGCAGTAAATTTCCTAGCATTTAAAGTTTCACAGACAATCTCGAAAACAAACACTATTTTGCCTGAGTTCACCTCAGAGGTTGTTTTGTTTTGTTTTCAGGGCTCTTCATGTGCTTATCTGCAATGCTGCCTGCATGGGGGGACCCTGGCAGCTGACTGAAGATGGGCTTGAAATGACATTTCAAGTTGATCATCTTGGCCACTTCTACCTTGTCTCTCTTCTTCAAGATGTGCTTCGCCATTCTGTACCATCGAGGGTTGTTGTGGTCTCATCAGAATCCCACAGGTAAAAAACTAATTAGATTTATGTACAGAAATATATATATATATATATATATATATATATATATATATATATATATATATATATAGATATATATATATATAGATATATATATATAGATATATATATATATATATATATATATATATATATATATATATATATATATATATATATATATATATATATATATATATATATAGATAGATATAGATATAGATATACAGGTATGGGATCCATGATCTAGAGATCTCCTAATGACAGGAAGGCCATTCTATTGAGTAAATTTTAAGCAAATAATTCTTATTTAAAATAAGTTACGTACAAACACCCACACACACACATACAGTTCATAGAATAAAGACAGCACAACAAGAGAGCAGAAAGCCTTGACATGACATGGTGTTGACTAGTGTTCTATGAAAGGAGATTGTTTGGGTGTTTTATGATTTTCCTGCTTGTAGGATTTAGAGCTGGTGCAAGTTTGAATAAAGTGATAGCTAGAGGCGCATTACAGACGTAGCCACATTAAACAGCCTCTAGTTTCTAATATTAAGTGAGCCAGATTTTAATAGAAAACAAGATAACAGCAGTGTAAAATGTGCATAAATTATGCATGCAACTCATAGGAAAATGCCTACCGATTGTCTGTGGCGTTCTTGCAGTGTGTATGTAGCCACTTTTCATGGCCATTCTTTTGTTGATTTCAGAACGAACACAAATTAAAGTCAATGCTGTTGATCCTCATCTTGTTATGGGCCCCTATCTCTCCCATCTGAGAGGTGTTTTACACACATATAGAATATTTAAATAATCCCCAACTGAACCCTTGATATTCCTATCTATTCCTTCCAGGGGTTTCTACCTTATTACTATGTGGCAAATTTACTAAATTGTGTGATTAGTACTCATCACAGAAAAATGTATCTTTTCTATTCATTGCTATAGGATGTTTATGTATTACTGGGCAAAAGATAGAGTTCACTATTTTACAGTATTAGTACCCATTTCAGGCTGCAGAAAAACAGCACATGTAATATGGTGCATCATTAGTTTTGAGGGATAGTTTAAAAAAAGCAAAAAAATAATCATAAAGATCAGGAAAATGTCTATTTTGTTATCCCTGTAGACAGATAAAAAAGACAAAGCCAGCCCATTTCCATTGAACATCTTTTATCTATTTATTTTTCAACAGTGCTTTACTATAAATCATTAATTATTGATTATTTTGTGACAAAATGGCAAGCAATTGTTTACTGAACACACGCATACCCAAAGATTGCAAATAAATGCACAATTATCCACTTCAGTTTGGGCATATCTTTTGCAGATCATTGCAGGAGGTGGAAATGTATGAAGTACCAAGGGATTCTTCTAGGGGGCTATACCTTATTACTGGACTAGGCAAAGTTTGGTCATATCAATTTTTTAAATAATTTTTCTTGGTTCTATGGCAGCTTATAGAGTTAAAATGAGCTTATTTCTCTAAAAGCAAATAGATATTCAGATACAAATGCACATAATTTTTACGAACTTCTTTGAAAAGTGCATTAACATGCATAGCAGCTTCCCTTTCATTTTATGGTATTACTGGCTCTTTAACTCTACAGATATTGGCTAGCCTTTGGTTTCATTTGGCCTGATACTGGACTGCAGCTGGCTATGTTTTTCATGGCTCCACTTACTTGTTATTTGGGTAATGGCTTGTGGCTGAATTTCTATCTCAACTTAGGCACAGTACAAATTGTCCTCATTAGTCAGAGCAGCAATGCACTAATAGATGTTTTCAGTGAATTAAAATGAAAAAGGAAATATTTTAAATGAAATTGTCCAAATTGCAGAAGACCAGTTGATAAGCCAATTAGTTAGCATAGCTGGTAATATAATTGTCATCATTTTAGTTCAAATCAGTGAAGGCCAAAGAAAATATATTTCTTGGAAGAAGACTTCCTAGATTATGTTTAAATAGCTGATGCCCTCACATGTGTCTCCTACTCCTAGTCAAGCATACTGAGAATTCTGTGTTAAAATGAATATTTAAAGCATTAGAAAGCAAAGTTTATCTTTCATTGGGCTTTGCGTAGTGTTTACTGTTTTAAAATAAGATTTTGGATATTTGTTTGTATAAAAAGTTGAATGGAAAATGGAGCTGGCTGAGGTATGCTCCAAAAGTATCTAGGGTATCTTCCTTTTGAATATGGATAGCTGTTTCAACATTGCTTGAACAAAAAAAAATCTTGGTGATGAGCTTAAATTTCAATGTCCTCTTAATGGAAGCTTACTCACAGGTCCTCTGAAGATCATAGTCAATGTCTCTTGCCATCTACAGCTGTTAGGGTCATCTTCTGGGATTTAGGAGCCTTTACTGGTGGCTCCCTTTTAGGTCAGAACAATAAAGGACACCCAGTTCTCCCTGTTTCCCTGGAAGTTATTTACACTGTGGCTTCTTCCATTGTGCCAAAGCAGGGCTTCTTCTCCATCCTTCCAGGAGTGCGTCTCTTCTGCAAATATTCCTACCTTTCCCAGGCCTCTAATAGCCACATGGGTATGTTCCCACCCAGCTGCAAGTGACCTGAATCTGCAGGGGCTTTGTGGTTATGGGATGAATAGCTGAGTAAACATTGACTGACCCCCTACAGTAGATATTGAAGGAATGTTAACTATGATATTTGTTCATGATATTTAATAATTAAAAGATGAAATGAATTAAAGAGCAAATGCTGCTGTTTATTTTGTCGCCTTCCTTTACAGTTCATAACAAGATATCTTTTTAGTAGCAGTTTGCCATCTGTACTTAGTACTATAGGCTTAAAAAAGAGTGGCTTTCATTCATTGGTCCTCTGCTTTTTGGATGGATTAAATAACTACTCCTAACGGATGTTGAGCAAGAAGGATGCAGATTCCTAGCTCTCCATGGCAAATTATGCTGTAGGTGTACACCCTCACAACTTACTGCCTACAGAACCCCACAATCCAGCACCCACGCTATCCTGGTATTGCTGGGAGATGATGGGTGGAAAATCGGCACAAAAAAAGCATCAAGAACAAAGCAGCAGGCTTGAGCAGTTCATCAAACATCCAGGCCAAGATGGTGCCGGGCAAACAGTGCAGGAGACGGCCTCCTAACAGCAACCGCATGGCCCACCTGACCGATAAAATGTGATCTCTCCCTAATAAAAACTGACTTGCAAACGAGTGCACGACTGAAGTGGAGATCCGCGTGGGCTTCTTGGTGACTCCTGCCGTCCTATACCGACACAAATAAGAGAACTCCAGCAACAGATCCAGAAACAGGAGTAACGTCTGGACAACTATGAAAACCGACAGAGGTGGAATGATGTTACAGTGGTCAGGCTAACGGAGGGAGCGGAGGGCGACAACCCAACGGACTTTGCAGGATAATGTCTGCGCACGCTGCTACCAAAAGTGCAATTTACTCAACACTTTTCAGTGGAAAGGGCCCATAGAGTGCCAGGTGCGCCACAGCACCCAGGGGCCCCACTGCACCCTTTCCTCTTTCAGCTTCTACACTACAGAGACTGGCATATAGCTCTGACAGCAGCACGAGAGGCACAACAGCTACAGTCCAATGGGGCAAATGTGTCCCTGTACCCGGACTACTCGACAAATAACAGACACTTTGATTCCGTATGTGTAGAACGTTGCATATAGCACACAGGAGTGAGCTAGGATGGATATTATTCGTCTTGTCATGCTTTCTCAAAGTCTTCTCTTGTTCACCATAGAAAGCTTATGTAGGGATGTGAAAATTTAGATACCCTTACTCTTTATTGACAGGCACATCCTTAGTGATATGGACACCTAAGTGGGTCCTTATGGGGGCTTTGTGCTTATGTAATCCCTGCAGTTCTCACAGTGGATGCTAGATGGCACTGTGGCATAATATAAAAGGCTTACAAACCATGAGGTCAGGGTCCATTGCTGCTGAACCTTTCCTCTGTTATGTACAGAGGTTAGGGGTGGTGGAACTTAGCCTGAGTATAGTGAAGTGATAGTTATACCCTTTAATAGATCACTCTAGGAGTGATAGATAGGGTATGTAGTTGAGCAGCTCAACGCTCCGACAAGGATATTAAGAGCGATTAAGATCCCGGGTATTACTGACCCCATAGTAGGGCCTAAGTGTTAGACTCAGGGGAATACGTAGTCTTCTGAGTTATACCTAAGGTAATCCTGAAGATTGGGGAAATACCTTCTCACAAGCTGTGTAACTCTCTATGTGTACTCTCTACTTTGCAGAGAGCCATTCTATGTTTGGTTCAGTGAGTATATATTGTTATATTGGTTGATCTATGTGTTACTCTGTGTTCCATACTCCATTGTGAACTCTGGTTTTGGTTAATAAACTCAGTTTATGTTTAAGCAAAATAAAACTACTGGCGCCCAATTACAGTCGCACTACACCCTGCATCCAACCCCGCTGCGAGGGCTTACCCCTGAGAAAAGAGTCTTATGGGTGGTATTAACCCACCCGGAAAGTAGCTAAAACAGATTTCTATAAAGTCTGTTTATTATAGCGCTACACTTACTTCCTAGATAAAATTTAAATGTCCACCAGTGGTTCAGGGTTCTGTGATTGCTCTTGGTGACCAAAGTGCTGTGTGTGCTATTGTTCTTATTATTTTGTGTTTATTACTGCACTTAAAGGTCTAGTTGTCAAGGGATATCACGTTAATACTTTCTAGGTGCTTATGGCCAGCTGAGACTTTTG
Organism: Xenopus laevis; assembly: GCF_017654675.1. Classification (NCBI taxonomy): domain Eukaryota; kingdom Metazoa; phylum Chordata; class Amphibia; order Anura; family Pipidae; genus Xenopus; species Xenopus laevis. The sequence continues at coordinate 35,478,045 of NC_054378.1, read as the reverse complement.
GGAGCAGTAATTCATAAACAGCTGGTGAGCCATAACATAATATTACAGTTTTAGAATGTTGTGCCCTGTACATTAATACCAGTCTATAGTTCAGATGGAATTGGGATCAATTTAGCTCTGCAATTTTACAGCCTAAATCTGCAGGACACTTTCGAAATGAGGGTTAAGTTGTGTTTATCAGTAACCATTTATAAAAAAAAAACACGGCTTTTCATTGCACTTTAGGCCACTCATTGATCCTTCTCTGAGATGGAATAATAATTGATTAAATCTGAATGCCATGACCTTTATTGATTTGTCATTCAACAACTTCAGCATCTAAACAATAAGAATGTGAATTTGTTCTTGAAACACATACAATCTACTTAGAGACTGTGAGCTGAAACTCAATCACTTTATAAAGCAGAATTCATTGCAGTCATTAGGAACGTGAGGACAAAAATTAAGTGGTTTTTGTCTTGCCTTTGTGTTTAACAATATCGGTGGAACAACAGAAGAGCTTCATTTTCATTTCCATTACAGAAAATACATAATGTGACAATAACAGATTATTGTAGCCCATTATTTTCTAGACATGGTCAATTCCATCAAGTGTAATCATTTAGAGAATAAAATTTAGTAAATACATTCAGGGCCGCCATTATAAATCATGGGGCCCCATACAACAAAATTTTCAGGGCCCCCTGGGCACCGCCCACCCGGCCCCCAATCCCCACCCCAGATTCTGCCCACTCCACACTACAGTTAAAAGACCACACAGACCTCAGCGCTAAAAAAAGGTAACCCCCCACACACACAAGTTATAAAAAGCTATTGACGTCAGGCCCCCTTATAAGTTAAAAAAACTGTGGTGCCAGGGCCCCCCATAATTTATTTTTTTTAAAAAATTGGTGGTCAGGGCCCCCCTACAAGCCAAAAAAAATAATTAGTGATCAGGGCCCCCCTATAAGTTAAAAAAAAAACATTGGCACCAGGGCCTCCAAAGAAGTTTTTTTTTAAAAAAAAAAAACATTGGTGGCAAGGCCCCCCTTACAAGTAAAAAAAAATTGATGGCCAAGTCCCCCCCCACGAGTTATAAAAAGCCATTGGTGATCAGGGCCCCCCTGCAAGTAAACAAAAAATTGATGGCCTGGGCCCCCCCACAAGTTATAAAAAGCCATTGTTGATCAGGGGCCCCCTTGCAAGTAAAAAAAAATTAGCCAGATTCCCCCAAAATTTTTTAAAAAATTGCTTGCATGTATTTTGTGTCTAAGGGGGGCCCGGCCATGCGTCACTTACTTGATTTGCCGGGCCCCTCCTGCTTTCAGCGTGCTGCTGCACAAAATATGGCACAGCAGCTCCGTGCACGGAAGCTTTTCTCCTAATAAGATTTTCTGTACGCTCATGGTCCTTTAAGAATAAGTCCCGGTAAAGCTGTACAGGGATTGAATAAGGGGATCCAATCCCAATGCAGATTTACCAGAACTTTTTCTTAAAGGACCAATGAGGGTACAGGAAATCTTAATTGGAGAAAAGCTTCCGTGCACAGAGCTGCTGTGCGATATTTTGTGAAGCAGCACGCTGAAAGCAGGAGGGGCCCGGCTAATCAAGTAAGTGAAGCATGGCCTGGCCCCCCTTGGACACAAAATCCCGGGACAACTGTCCCCCCTGTGACCCCCTGATGGTGGCCCTGAATAAATTACTGTTAGTATTTATTCAAAAAGACAATCTGTATCAGCTGCTATATATTGTGGTGCAGGAGCTGCTGATACAAATGTAATTGTTCAGTCCTCCTGAAATGGCATTAGATATACATCCCATAGATGACATTAGATGACATGACAAATCTTTGATTCACCACGGTCACTGTACTGAGCAATGCTATGCTGGGTTTACATCTATGTCTCGTGATAAGTGGATATTGGCATTTATTTGGTTTCACTTTTATCAAATCAAAGTGATCAAAGTGCTCTTAAAGGCTTCAAGGAGTGCTGGCTGAGACAGTGGTAATAAAAATGTAGTGAGTTCTAATATTCTCATAAGTGACATACAGTAATTTATAACTGATTATATCTAGTGATGGGCGAATTTTAAAAAAAAATGGACGCCGGCGTCAGTTTTTTGGACGCTGATGCATTTTCGCCAAAACAACGGACGTCGGCATCAAAAAAACGGATGCCGGCGTCAAAAACGGGAACACCAGTGCCGTTTCGCGAATTTTTTGCCCTTTCGCAAATTTCACACGAAATTCGCAAATTTTTCGGCGAAACGGCGCTAATTTGCCCATCACTAATTATATCCCATACCTTCACTAAAGACTGTTTTTAAATATATATATTTGCAGGTTATTCACAGTTCTTGCTTATTATTATAAAATACAGTCCTTTCTAGAGAATTGCCATTCATGTCATTGTTGACATTCAGATTTTATGCATTTTATTGACCCTGAAAACAAAAGAAAAAACCCTAAGGAATAGTAAAGCCAAGACTTATTATAAATATGACTCTGTATATCTGAATTGCAGTGCATACTGTTTCAGTTTCCTATATGGCAAGGAGTTAACTGTGTCATTCACATTCAAATAAATTAGTGTAAAGCATAACATTTATGGAATATGAGGCCATACACAAAGTCTCACGCAAAAAAAAAAAATCGAATGCTTATTTCTAAAATGCTTAAGTGACCCAGAATAGAACTTATTTTTTAATCATGTTACAATAAATGTAACCCTTGGGACTGAAAGTAGAGAGACCAGCCAAGGGTCAGACTGAAATCTTTATCACTTCCAAACACAGGGGCTTATAGTATAAATGACACACTGCAGAATGATTTACTTATACCATTTAAAATTTATGGTATCTGAAATGAAAGGAGGCAATAGAGTGCCAGAAATAATCCCACCCTGCACTAAAGCATGAAACATCGCCTAATTAGGTGGGAGCTAAATCTGTGCATCCTTATCTGTGCAAATCACATCGGGTTTGGGAACCAAAAGTTCAGATTAGTTATTAAGCAAAGGGGGCTACTGTGGGGCAGGCCAAAGTAGCTTTCAAAACAAAAATCTGCCAACTCCCATCAATTGCCAGATGTGGAGGGCACCAGGGGATATGTTTAAATGAGCTGTTATTTAATAGGAGATTATGTTGAATTGTCAGCTGCTTGTCTAGCTTTGTAACCTTGTGCCTGAAATATTATTTTCAGTCATTTCTGTTGGCTTCATTTCCACAGGCTGCCGGCCTGATTTGGATCAGGCTTTTGAAATCAGCACATTCTAGAGGCTTCCCACAGAAAAAAGATCAGCCAAAGTTTATAGCAACATGATATTAGGGTATAATCACTTGTTTCTTTTTACCCCTTGTGGTGTCAGTAGACAACAACATGAAATTGCCACAAAAAATATCACACATTCTAATAACTTTTTCCCCTTTTTAAAATATGTTATATTTTATAATTATCAGATGAGCTGTCCTCCAGTCAGGAGCTCCGGGGAAGACAACAATTCTTAAGTGGAATTGAAATACATTATGAAACAATTACCACAGTTCAACTGTGCCTAAATAATCATGTGCAAATGACATAATTCCAAAGGCAAAAAAAATTCTTTGAACTGCATTAAAGGTGTTGAAGTATGAGTGCCTTTGTGTGCTTTTTAACACTTCAGATGTATCTCCCCCAGCCAACCACAATTTTGATGGAATGATAGCAAAAAAAACCCGCTGTATTGTCAGCAAAACACAAACTGTATGTGGGCATGTAATAATAGTCGGTAATGGAAAAACTATTCGCAATACGATAACGCATGCCTTTGTGTGAACCCAGAAACTGTTTAGCGACCACTTCCGACAGTGGAAGAAGGTTTTTGGATTTTATAGTTTGAGCCAATGCGCAGTGAATGTAATGAAACTTCTTACCAAGAAAGTTGCTATGTTTGTTCCAAAAGATTACGACACATACAAGCACCTCTTAAAAGTGGACAATGCACAATTAAAATTGCAATAACAGTTTAAGGAACAGTATTACATTGTGAAATGCAAAAATTGTGCAAATTGTTTTGCTCTTTGCGACTTTTATTACATTTCCCCAACAGTGATTGCTCTTGAAATTGCACTTTTAGTTGTAAATGACGTTGTATGTCTTTACTAAAGAGAAAAATTCAAACTATGTAGGTTTTTTCCCAAACATTTCATATAAGGTAGTTACGTCCTATAGTCATGCTTTGTACCAACTTAGAAATAGTACAAAACATACTCATTATTTTCATTACCAGATAATGAAAACCTTTTGAAAAAAAAAAGGTTTATCTTTGTGCATTTATAATCTGATCTATCTGAAAATGATAGTTTTGTGTAGCCTGGCTACAAGAACAAATATATATATATATATATATATATATATATATATTTATATATATATATATATATATATATATATATATATATATATATATATATATATTTGTTCTTGTAGCCAGGCTACACAAAACTATCATTTTATATATATATATATATATATATATATATATATATATATATATATATATATATATATATATATATATATATATATATATTTGTTCTTGTAGCCAGGCTACACAAAACTATCATTTTCAGATAGATCAGATTATAAATGCACAAAGATAAACCTTTATTTTCAAAAGGTTTTCATTATCTGGTATTATATGGGCCATTTATTTTGAGACTGTGTTTGTGGATAACTGTTTTGATCCCACGGATCCTTTGGGAAGGTGATATGTGCCTATTCAGTACTCTTTATAAAGAAATAACACATTTGAACCATTTAAATGTGACCACTGCGTCTATGAAGCTGCACGGTATTTGTTTTCTGTTCAATCCATCACATTTTATGCCTGCATGTTTATAACCACTCCGTGAAAATTCAATTACATATATATTGAACCGATAAAATGAGCTAAGCAGAAGCAAATCAAGCAACAAGTGGATAAATTACTGCCACTTACATTCTAAGATGTTAAATACTGTATGTTACAAAGCTTATAAGCATGGCTGCAGCACTCTGTTTTCAATCAAAAGCAACCTTAATCGCTTGTTGGTCTCTTAATGCAGCTGTTCAATCTACTGTGTCTAGTAAGAATACCTCTTTTGGATGGTTTAATCTTTAAACAGCTGAGGCAACACTGTCATTTTTACAGTTCCTCTGCTGGGTTAAGGGATTGAAACTAAGAACATTTTCATGAGCGGTTAGTCAGAAAAAGTCTTACAGGGGAATGTAATAAAAGTCGCAAAGAGCAAAATAATTCGCACCAATAAGACTAAAAATCCACAACTCGCAATGTAATATTGTTCCTTAAACTGTTATTGCATTGCGAATTTTAATTGCGCATTGCGAATTTTATTTGCGCATTGCGAATTTTAATTGCGCACTCATAAGAAGTGCTTGAAGGTGTCGTAATCTTCTGGAGCAAACATAACGACTTTTTCAGTAAGAAGTTTTATTACATTGACTGCGCATTGGCGCAAACTATAAAATTCGCAAACGGTCTTTCACTGTCGGAAGTGGTCGCTAAACAGTTTCCGGGCTCGCAAAAGCTATATTAAATTCGCACAAAGCAAAATTTGTTCGCTCAAAGGCATAACTTTTCGCATTGCGAATAGTTTTTCCGTTAGCGATTTTTATTACATTCCCCCGTTAGTGTTTGCTGCCCCCCCCATCCCTTTCATGCTAAGCCTTAAAGTGAAGATATAAGGGATAATTGGCCCTAAACATGAAAAAACGATGTACAGTGTAGTTGATTAATACAGGGAAACAAGTTCAAATGAGTGGCCTCAAAATTTAACAGTAACAGTAGTGCATTTAAAAAAAGAACCATTTAAAATCACCCAACTTAAAACAAATGTCCGTGTACTTAGTCACCTGGATTTAAATGTTGAAACTTTTATGTACTGTCCTCCACCATCCAAAACAAACCCAAATATATTGTGTACTTTGAAGAAGTTACACAGTATTATTAAAATTGTTACACAATTACACAATTCATAAAGAAACTCAAAATTTGTGATAGGTGCATGTATAGATTCTAGTTTAGGCATTTTTTAGCCACTAGTAGCTACTGTATGTTTGTTCTCAGCTACCCATATGCCTTAAGTTCATAATATGTTACCAACTATATTCAGGCAATGTATATTCTAAATAATAACATTCAGAAGGTGAAACAGTACATTGTGAGTTACAATGTAACTCAGGCTTTTAAATTGATGGGCTGCAATAACAGGACTTATAACAGAGAATTAAACTATTCGAAATATATTGGGGACCCTAAACAGGTCGGGGGTCCAGTGCAAGGGCCCCAATGTATTTTCCCTTACACATCAGTAGACTTGTAATGCCAGTTAATAATGGCTCAAGCACCAACTTTTTTGTCTATCTGAATTAAAAGTTAAATTGGTTGGATAATCTTATTCTCTGCTCAAAATAGTTTTTAAGCTCAGCTGACTGGCAGCAGTCAGAGCTAAATGAGCATGTAAGCTAAATAAGCTAAACATATATATGTAGGTTTACTTGTTTTACAATGTAGACAAAATACTTGCCCACAGAATTCCAAATAGCTGAAAAGCTTCATTTTAAATTCTGTCATTAGGGGGGTTTGTATCACACACGTCATCTACTGTATTTTATTATCGTCTGAATGCAAATTAAAAATATGTATTGATTTAAAAAAAAGATTTAAAAAGATGCCTTATATTGAAAGTCTGGAGCAGGGACAAATGTGTTGAGCGTGGAAACTGGCTCTAAACATTCCTTTAGGACAATTTTCTACATTTCTGCCATACCAAAAGGAAGAAGAAAGCAACAAGAAAAACAGCTGGTGTTTAATGGTTCTGTCAGACTCATTTTAAAAACATCACCTTGTTATTTTGATTTGTGGAACGCCATGCCATGGGTGCACTTAAAAACATTATAGTCTGCCAAAACTCATTTGAATGTTGTTATATTTATCTATTAAACAGAACTCTGTAGAAAGCAACCAAGGTTATCATTTCAGCATAATAGTGTCTGAACAGATTTTATTGTATTGTGGCGCATCCATGGAACATTGTGAAAATATATGCAATGGAATTATTATCATTATTTAACATATATACCCATTTACCTTCCCTTAGTTAAGCCTACTTATCGCTGGGACAGTAGCTATGATCCTAATGTTAGCAGTGAATGCCTTGATTTGTTCAGACATACAAAATGTTTAAAAATGTAATTTTCCTTTGTACTATGTTAGCAACTGAATAGTGCATTGACAGATGAGTATAGGGGAGCACCCCTTGTTATTTTTTAAGTTGGCTTTGTACACTTTAAACTGTACATTTTTATTATGATCCATGGAACATTATTAAAAAGCCTTTATTGGTATCCTGGCTCAGCTCTCATGCAAAAACAAAGTTTCAGGCCTTGTACGGCCTTTTTTTCAAGTTACTGAATTACACATTGTTGCAGAGATTTATACTCTCAATTACAGCGCCACCTATGGGTGTATATCCCAAACCAATCAATCCTTTATCAAGGATGATAAAGGCCCTAAGGTGGGCCAAAACTTTGGGTACACAAGTATGAATAAAATTTGATATATATTCAAGAAATCAGAGTGCGGGTTTGTTGAAGAATAATATATATATATATATATCTATATATATATATATATATATATATATATACATACATATATATATATATATATATATATATATATATATATCTATCTATATATCTATATATATATATATAGATATATAGATATATAGATATATATATATATATATATATATATATATATATATATATATATATATATATATATATATATATATATATATATATATAGCCACACTCATTTAAATTTTGCTCACAGCAGCTCAATAAGTATGAGACTGGGAGAAATGGACTACATTGGCATTTGCATTTTATTACCATTTTTATCTTGAGCAAACTGATTAATCTCCATGATCCCGATAATTATCTACCACCATTATTATGGGTTCATAGAGAGATAAGATTTTATGTACCTAGGTGTTTTTCCCTGAAATTGTAGTAGTTCCTAAAGTAGAATATAGTGGCAAGCATTGTGAGACCAAACCCATAGGAGACCAAACCCCCAATAAATAATAAGTTCCTGATTATGTGCGCTGTAGCAACATAAGATAGACAGTACTTTTGCTTCATGATTGACTGGAATCCTTAGAAGTACCCAAGAGTGTCTTGTGCAGATGATGAGTTGTATGAAGTGTTCTACTATTATGCTGTTGTGACAGTGTTCTGGTGCTGCTTTGTCTTGACATTGTTCAGTAAAATAGGTTCTATGTTTAAGAATCACTAGTGCCAACAGATTTGTTAAACGTTAAAAGGTGCACCATATTGGAAGCTATTGTGACAGGCAAACCAGAGTGTAACTGGTACAGGTATGGGACCTGTCATCCAGAATGCTCGGGACCTCAGGGTTTCCTGATAACTTATCTTTCCGTAATTTGGATCTCCATACAGTACCTTAAGTTTACAAAAAAATTATTTAAACAGTGATTAAACCCAATAGGAATGTTTTGACTCCAATAAGATTCTTTAGTTGGGATCAAGTACAATGTACTGTTTTATTATTACAAAGAAAACAGAAATCATTTTTAAAAATGTTAACTATTTGCTTAAAAGTGAGTCAATGGGAGATGGCCATCCCCTAATTTGGAGCTTACTGGATAACTCATTTTCGAATAACGGATCCCAAGCCTGTATTGTGTTCCAGACTCTACTGTTCCAGTAGCTTAAGGGCCAATTTTGGCAAATGTATTACCATGCAGGAAGTATCTACTAGAAGTAGCTGAAAACATAACATTCTCAAAGCTAATTAAATGAATGCCAACATTAGCAGTATATAGATAAATAAGACCTATTCAAAGCAAAACCTAAGCTGAATTATGAGTAAATATTTGTAAAAAGAATTACACAACCTTTAAATTCTTAATTTTCGTTATATACCAATATTGCATTATACAGCACAAAAGCTTTATTAGGTTGTTTTAACAATGTTATCTTGTATTAGAGTCTTTCCTTTTTTTATTGAATTACATAAATTATTCTTAATTTGCATTTCTTTCTGTTCAACAACTTTAACAAATAATAAACTGATTATAGCAGAGGCTGGTTACTTCTTGCTGGATTGTAGTAAAGTTTTACTGGCAGGATATCTAAAAACATTGTTCACTGTTTTCCCTTTAGATTTACAGAAATTAAAGATTCATCAGGGAAACTTGACCTGAACCTGCTTTCCCCATTGAAAAAAAAACTACTGGGCCCTGTTGGCTTACAACCATTCCAAGTTGTGCAATAACTTGTTCTCCAAGGAGCTGAACCGCCGCCTTTCTTCCCATGGGGTGACGTCTAATACAGTACTTCCGGGAAATATGATGTACTCCTATTCATCGCAACTAGTGGGGGTATACATTGCTATTTGCTTTGGTACGACCGTTCACAAAGTCCATGGTGAGTGAAACATTTTACATATCTTCTGTTTTCTGAGTTGAATTAAAATGTATAAAAAAATCCAGATGTACACTTTGCATTCACTTTTTTTTTACTATTTGAAGCTGTAGGTTTTATATTAAGACTTTCTATGTGATCTTGAGATGGTAGTTATCTTAAAATGACCCCTCAAGTAAAAGTGAGTGTCAGACAGTTCAGGACTTGTTTATTGGGATAATTGCTTGTTGATGTGCAATCCATTCATCTGCAGAGTAGAGACAAATGAAATTTGATCTGGTAAAAATCTTGGGAATTGGCTCTTCAAAATAAGGAGGGGAAAAGGGAATTGTGCTAAATATGTTTGCCTGTAATTTATTGAAATAAATATGTGCCCAAGAAAAATTTGAAAAGTAGTGAAAAACAATGCTGGTGACCTCGTCAACTTTATTTTTGGTTGCAGAAAGACAGCATTATCTGTTTTGTACATTATAGCAGTAGAGTTCTTGGCAAAACCAATGTCCTTTATAAGCACACTTAAATAAATGTTTAAATCTGTGCAAAGGTTTAAATCTGTTTGCTAGCTCAATTAGTAAATTATGAAGTCAGATATTAATGTGAGCATGTAATACTTTGTGCATATCTGAGTCACAATTAATTGTGGGCATAGGCATATTCTTCGCCTTGATGTCACTTTAAATATCATGAAAATAATGTATACTGTTTTTTTTCCAAGTGGCAGCTAGGTGAAGGGAAATACACAGACTATAAGCCCTATTTATAAATGAGGTATATTTTCTCTTTACATTTCATTAGTGTAATGCAAAAATCCAAGTGGCTGTTGGCAAACTGGTGAGATTGCATAAATATATTGATATTTTTGTGGCAGGCCTCAATAGGAGGATTTTACATCTGCTTCTTAATGATGAAATTATAACTTCCAAATTTTGGATGAGAATTAGCTTCAGAGAATAAATTAACTGGTATAAGCTTCTTTGATGTCTTCCACGTACAGACCTGTAAATCTGCAAGTGCTGAGCCCAAGTTACTATTATCACACATTGGCTGTAGCCTTTGATAGAACCAAATATTTTTGTTGGCAAGGATCTGTACAGAAAAATACCATGTGTTAGGGGGCAGCAAGCGCTTAGCAGATTCTACAAGGAACTCAAGTTTTAAAACCCTTATTTTTTAACATTTAAAGTGGGTCGGGTTTGTTGAAGTTCTGAGCCTATTCAGTTACATTTCCTGTTTCATTGGAAAGGCAGTCATTGTGCTAGAACTTTAACAGATGTGCTGTTCCCGTTTTTAATAGATGGGAATAAAACTCTGGTTCTCTTGCAGAGTTATAAATTACAGCATGAAAGCACAAGCTGTCACCATGTTAACCTCAACTAGCCACAGCAGCATGAATCTGCCCTCAAATAACCTGATGCACAAAGATGTATAACTCTAACCTGTACCGAATTCCAGAATGACTGAAGGGCTCTGTCAGGTACAGTTGGGAATTTTTAATTTTCAAAGGAAATGGAGAAGGACATTGTGATTGCTTTGTGACTATCCATGAATACAACATTGTTATACAAATCACATATATGAAAAAGGAATGCCTCATGGGGAAAAACAACCTTTCTAATTGTGGGGAATTAAAGCCCCCCCCCCCCAAAAAAGTATGCTAGAGGGGTATTTATCAAGGTCCGAATTTATCTCAATATCGGCTGCTACAAACTCCAATCTAACTCACTTGGGCTTTCCACGCTTATTTATTAATACATTTTCTCAAAAATTACCTTTGCGGGAAAAGCTCAGAATTTCACAATTTTTTTCGTGAATTTTCCCCGAAAACTCTGAATTTTTCAGAGTTTTCCAAAAACATTGTGAAATTGCCTGAAACCCACCCACACAACCAAAAATCAATGGGACTGTTCTCATTGACTTTTATGCAACCTCGACAGGTTTGAGATGCTGTGGTTTTATATTCGGGCTTTTTAGCCCTCGGGGGTTTAATAAATTCCGAAAAATTTGTGATTTTCTTTTAAAGCCTATTATAACACAAAAAACAAAAACACATTTTTCGGATTTCGGGGAATTTTGGGCATTCAAAGCTTAGTAAATAACCCCCATTATGTTTTGGGCTTCTGTTCTAGTTTAAGGAGACCACAACCCTTTAGAACTGAAGATCTGCACCTCTGGTCTGTTTGAAAATGCCTAAATGATATATGTAAATGTTGAATACAAGGCTAATAAGTAATTCACATTACTTGGCAGTTCAATGCATTCTAAAGGTTTCTGGTGACCCCTAAGCTTTACTTCAGTACAGTTGTAAAGAGAATACTGCAATGTAGTCGTCTCTCCCTGACTCAGCCGTTCTGACTTATACATTAGATAGTTTTAAGAAAGGGACTGCTTTTTAGTAAGTGAGGGAATAAAAGGTAAGATAACTCATTGCCATCTTGGAGTCAGGAAGGATTTTTTTCTAAGGCAGAGCAGAGAGGCTTCAAATGGGGTTTTTTTGCCTCTGGATCAACTAGCAGTTAGGCAGGTTTTATATCACTTAAAAGGTTAAACTTGAAGGACGTGTCTTTTTTTTCAACCTAACTCACTATTTTTCTATGTAGGTGTCACTGAATCAAAAGGCCTTGATCATTAATTTTATAGGGCTGATGAACTTCTTTGCTGTTATTGTTGGTACTGAAAGTTCAGTATAGAAAATACAGCATTTCTAGCCATATTAATTACAGATGTTGGTATATATTTGGCTCAATTTGCACCAATATTCTTTTCTTATTAAGTGTTTTGTGTATTACACTGTTCATAAGAAAACAGCAACTGAGATTTAAATCCCTAGTGTCAGGCAAGGGTCTCCGCAATTCTGAGATGCACCCGCTAAAGTACAAGGTTATATTTTAGCCTTTTGTTAAATATATTCAATTGCAGTATCTATCTATCTACTAAATGAGGATTTTGGGGGGAATATTCAATATCTCTACATATTATAGAGGAGGGGGTAGTGCATTCCAATAAGCAGGCCTTGCTATGGCAAAATGCTGCACAAGTTCAGTACTTGCCAGAATTGGATAATACTGGTGTTGTATTTCTAATGAAAGTTTACAGCCTGTTTTTATTAGTTTTGCTTTCTTTTAGCCCATTAAAGTTCAAGTATTATTTTAGAGTATTGCTTCCAAAAAAAAGAGTTTCCATTTTGTTATTGCTATTTTGTTATTTGGAAAAGTTAGCAGGCACAATCTGTAAAGCAAACAGAGATAGTTACACTTGAATTTTTTTCTAGCCCTGGATTTACAGTAACTGCACCCCTAGGCCAGTCTCCATACATGTTTGCACAATCAATCCTCCTCGGTCCTGGTGCAAATCTCCTGCTCGGCCATTTTGCAATGCCCTGGAAAAAAAATCCAAAATGTGGCTGGACGCCAGGCTGCCCCTAAAATTTTGCCACCACAGGCGCAAGCCTTTGTTGCTTTGCTTGTGCTTGTTCTTTTCTAGAGACATTTTACTTTACCCTCTAGTAGGTTCACCAAAGTTAGATTGGCAGCCCTTTTACGATTCTAAATGTAAGAGCAGCTATACTCATGTTTGTAATTATACTTTGGCTCATGGTTTATCCAGTCCTTTATAACTTTGGTTCCCTTGTCATTCTTAACTAACTTAGCATTCCATGTCAAGTACCTGCATTTCCTTATTTAGTCATTGATATTTACAAGAGATATTTTAATATTGGACTGTATCTCTTTAACCTCATTTACACTGAAGTCAGATTCACAACTTCTTCTTTAGTACAATTTTACCCAAGACTACTTTACTGTTATTCTGGTTATCTGAGCATTGTCTGTGTGTGTGTTTTTTTTAAGAATAAATTATTGTAGTCTGCTCTGCAGTATTTCGATACAGAGTCTAAATACTTTATTTATTATAAACTGATGTGGGTTTCATGTGCCATACAAATGGGCTGCTAGATTACAAAAAAAAACATTTTGACAGCTAGAAGGTTATTATAGATCTGTTTTCAGTGTGGCATTATGGTTAAGCATCAAAATAATTTGCTGAGTATTTCCATTCTAGCACCTCATTTAACAGTTGATGGTGTGTATCGAAAATGTTGACAGGACGCGGTCAAGCTTTATGTATATTGGATCAGTAGGAATGAATTAAGGGTCCTGCAGGAATTTTCTTTAGTTTATGATACAAGATGTGTCATTGTGATGCTTTTGCAGTTTCCTAATCTGCCCTTATGGATGTGGCTAATCTAATAACTAAAGATCAAACTGCTTTGAAGCAAAAAGATTACTGTGATTGTTCTGTGGCTTAAATTGCATAGCTCTGTTTATTTGTACATAAATGTACTAGTATGTTATTGCATAGCAATTCTTGTACTATAGAAATGTTCACTGGGCACAGTTCCATTTTTGACTTGAGGCAAAGTAAGAACCTTTTCTCAGGTGGCAGAAAGTCACCCAGGTAAGCATGTAAGGGGCATGGGACATCAGAGGGCAGAATTTACACTATCTGGGCAAATCTCCAGGTTTGGCTTTAACAGGCCATGCTGTGATCAAACTTATTCTACCTGCTGAAATCTGCCATTTTGTTCAGTGTATTGTTCATCTGCAGATGATGATGTGAAGTGGAGACACAGGTCACTTTCTGCAGTTGCTGCTGTTTGTCACGTTATATTGTTTGTCATAAGCAGATCGTTTGGTCATTAAATTGGTGTGGGTATATTCACAATGCACAAATACAGCCAAAGTGTGAAAAAATTCAACAAATGGATACTGTCTTTTTTGCATCTTAAATAATATAGAACTTCCCTGAAATGCGTGGGCTCTTTATTAAATTTAATACAATTCTCAAATCACTTGATTTAACCCTCGGTATAATTCAGGTTTGGTATGTCTGATTTAGGTTCTTACCAAGCAAAGCCTTTTTTTTTGCTGATGTTCTTAAAACTATGGTGCCAAGCATTATCTTACTGGTCTGGCCAGTAATAAACGGGCCAGGTTGCAAGTCTTTGTAGAGAATAGAAATAATTTGCAAATGTAGTTTATGCCAACCTAACTCAGTGTTTCATGTTATATTGTGTGTGTGGTTAGATATTTGTTCAATTAGAATTGTGTTTTATCTCCCACTTAAGCCACTAAATTTTAACAAAGAAGTGAGCTAGAGATACTGTACATTACATTCTGGTGTTCTGTACCAGCCCATGGCAGCTATAGCCCTTTAGCAAGAAAGATCTGTGCATCCAAATATGCCTCCAGTGTCTCTACATCTACATCTTCTGTTGATTCACTGCACATGATCTGTGCTGCTGTCACTTACCTGAGCTTAGGGACTGACTCATTATATACTGTGTAAATAGAATGTTAAAGTCATGATACTGGGTTGATGAGCAATTAATTAAAATTCACCGCAGAAACACAATTAATCATAATTTAATAACCAGCCCTTTTGCTTCAGGTAGTTTTTCTGCTATACGACATGATGACCCATAAGCTTAACTTCTCAACAGCTGCTCAGAACCCATTGACTATGTGCATGTCACTCCTAACAAAATCCAAGATGGGGAGCTTCTGTGGACACATTTTTAGGCCTCAATCATTACTGATGAGATGCTGAACCATCAGGGTGGTACAGTAAGTTTAGTATATAAAATACAGCATTTTCAGCCATATTCATATATAGGATTTCATTCTCCTTTAAATAACATTATATAAGTCAAAATCAAACAGAATAATATGTACTTTTTTCAGCTGAATATCTTATTTATTTGAAATACTGAGAGAAATCTCTCTTGATATATTGAAAAAATGGGAGCAAATAGAGGGATGTCCAAGAATTGTTCGAATGGTCTATATCCTGTTTCCACAGAAAACACAGTAAATAAAATGTGAAAGTCTGCTTTTTATATAGTTTTTTTAGGCTTTTTTTCCTAAAGAAACCAGGGTTCCCCGAATGTTAAGCTAAATTAATAATTTGTTTTGCTCTTATAATCAGGATCATCAGGAAAATAGAACATTTTAGGAGATGGCTTGGAGGCTGATAATTGAGAATGGGTTCTGCCATGCTGCTTCCTCGTCTCAGAGTATATGAAATGGGTCTTTTTGTCACCCATGGGAAATTGCTTGACCTATGTGTAACAAAACACCTGAAACACCCTTCTTTTATTTCATTACTATGATCAACACTTTGGGCCATTTTTTTCTTTTGCAAGATTTTAGTAAGTATTGGTACATTAGCAGTAGTAGAGATTGACTCTGCATCCCACATGCATTCTAGCTGGACTTATGACTTTGAGGTGTTATTCTCATTTGTTTTTGTCCATCTTTTAGTATTGTAGAATGTACAGCTTCAGCATAAAAGTAGCATAATGTAGACCATAGATTTTATGTTTTGGGCTTTTGTTTTAATCTGTGCTGATAAACACTGTCAAGCGGGATGCAGTAAAAATCACACCACCATACCACTGTAAAGGTGGCCATAGTCGTGCAGCTTTATCTTCACATTGGACGAACGATTGTTCAGTGCCACCACCGAACCTGCTACTTACCATTCAGATCAAATTAAGTAGTAAAAGAACAGATCAGATGATGTTCTGCCCCTGACAGCAATCGTACGAAAGTTACGTCCGACAAAAGCTGGTGACAGTTTCCCACTGATATTTTCAGATCTGCAATGCATGCAGAGATATTATGGGTAGCGGACAGAAATGTTCTAACCTGTCTGAATGACCAATTGCCACGGCACGAAAAATGTCAGAAGACTCCACACACGGCCCGAAAATCGTACGATACAGAGATTCATGCGATCGGATCTTTGCATCTATGACCAGCTTAAGGATTAAAACAGGAGTCAACCTGGCAAATAGGGTAATTTTTCATTAGAAGGGTAATTATTTACTACTGGGTTTCGTAGACTAAAGCTATCATATTCCCTTTGCAGTGATAGAACCCCTCTACATGAAACAAAATATTAGAATGTCTTTTTTCTATTTTTCTTTTTGTATGCCTGTAGAATTCATGCTCATTTTCAGACACATATAGTACCTGGAGCACATAGTTAAAAAATATATATAATCCAACCAGCAAGAGGTTTGACTGAACATTAAATAAATATTCTAATCCTTGTGCTTTTCATCCATAGTTTTAGTTTTAGTATAGTTAAAATGTGTAAATGTTGTGCCTACCATGCCTCACAGTTTTATTTATTGGGAGGGGGGGTCATAAAACATCACACCCTTTCCTCTATATCCATGCCTTATAAGCATACATGTAGCATTTGACAGCTGTGTAATAACAACGCTCGATCTCTAGTTCCAGCTGCATTTAAGGAAATACCGATTTTATGTTCCTTGCTTCAATCAGCCAGAGCCTGCCATATCCCAGTCCAAGGACCCTCAGCAGACCATTTTCAGCATTTTGCTGCAATTAAACTCCTCTGGTTTTAGCCCACAGGCAATTTAGTACCTTTTTACATATGCACATTATGAACTTTTGACCAGGAACTGGTAGTCATATATTAGAAAGCAGCTTCTGAAAGCAGACTTAACAAGTTCCTCTGAGTATTAGCCGGAGTCAGTTGCGGAAAAGGGTAATTTAAACAAGTTGCAGAGAGGCCATTCAGAATCTTACTGATGAACCTAAATATGTATTTTTCCCTGTGTTTTTCCACTGGAAGCTGGTTGCAGGAGCTCTCAGAGATGTGATTGATCTTTTATTCAGCAGCTAACGAGGGCTGTGATTCTATTAGTGCTCTACAAGGCAAGGGAGAAGTGATTTAATGAAGTGTCTAGTGAGCTGGCTGTAGATTTATCCTGTTTTGTCTAATTTGCAGTGCCCGTTGTGAGTGTAACAGAGACCGCACTTGCCTTTCCATTAGCCAGGTATTTCCTTAGTAAATTGTTGTAAGGTCAGGTGTAGTTATCTGAGAAAAGGCAATGCTTTCCCTCCTTCAAGTCTCCAGATGACAGGCGCTGCACTGAGCGTTCACTGAAGCGGAAACCTGAAGGGCAGAGGTCTGTCTCGAAGTCCCCCTTAGCTGATGCAGGAGCAGATGAACTGCCAAGCAGGACTAATAGAGTCATAATTGCCGATTAGAACTGAAACAGGGCAATAACATCTTAATACAAACTGGCGTATATTATACTTACTGTCAGTTGCATTAAAGTTCCACAGTAGCCTTTAAAAGCTCCAGCCCGCCTTATTAATTCACAGTTATGGGGCAATCAGTTTTAATAATCTCTACAAACAAACAGCGACATGTCAGAAAAGGTTCTACTTTTCAGTGACACAGTTAAGCCCTTGGTACTTGCACTACCTACAGAAAAAAACCGGCATGTTTTTAATGAGAGAGATGTTTTGCTAGTTGCACTGTCAGTCCCATTTACACCAAACTGACCTCCAGTTAATTTTTTTTTAATGTACAAATTGCCTCAGATGACTCGATTATTACCATTAGAAAATACAGCAGACTTTGGTTTTTAGGTATATCTCACCTTAAAGGGGTTGCTTATTTTTTTAGTTAAGTTGTTCTAATATTGAAGTTTAAAGTCTTTCCAAAACAGCTGTGTGGGGGGGGGGGCACTGAATGTAAACTGTTCTAAATTAATACGTTAGTTGATGCATTTCTTATTCTTGGCCCTGCTGAGCACAATCTCTGCGTTTCATTAAAGGCGGCTGTTAGAACTGATACAATAGTTGCTTATGTTCCACAGATACTGCTGAGAAATCAACTAATGTAGCAAATTAACAGTTCAGAATTTGGATCACTGAGCTGCCAGACTGAAACACCAGAGACACGAACAGTAAACTTTAAACTTCATATTTGGAAAAAAAACTGTAAAAAATAAAAATGGAAAGCAATTGAAAAAAAAAGAGTCTTAATTTCTGCCGAAAAATCTGAAAACAACTGAACTAAAAAAATTGTTTGTTTGGAAGTTGAACAACCCCTTTAAGGTGTTAAAAGTCTGTACTAGTTCTTATCTTCCTGATTACATTAACATTACATTTAACCAGTTACATGTTCACAATAAACATTTTTCCAGCTTACAATAATCATTATCATTAGGCAGGTGGGGATTTTTTTTTGTGTGTGAAGGCTAATTAAACAGAATCATAGCTAGATCAGAAGACTTGACATTCTTTTGTATGGAAGCTAACAAAGAAATTATTTATATTTTCCTGTCCTCTCTAAGAACTGGTTAGCATTCTGGTTGGAAAGTAGAAGCTATGACCCTAATCCTACTGGAGAAGATATGTAAGATAATGTAACCTGTTGTGTCCCAAACCCAGAACAAACCCCAAGGTCCTGGTCTTGGTTCACTCTTCTGCCTATAATTGCCACTGTTCGCTTTCGGGAGGAGCCCTCTGCTACTTGGATGCCGACAGGACTTAATGTGAGAGGACCATGGAGAGAGTTCTGGGCAGGCAACGGAACCAAACATTTACAGGAGGAATGGGGGAACAAGGACTGGCCGGGACCCTACCAATTAAACAGACCAGTACTGAATCAGGAGACAAGAACGTAGTCAGAGTCACAGGCTGGGTCAAAAAAAGAGACCAAAAGATCAGGACAGGCAGCAGGCTTGGGATGATCAGGGACAGGCAAGGTCAGGGAACAAGATCAGAACACTCAAAAGGCACCCAGGAACTATGGAGATAGGCCAACACTGGCCAGTGTATATTTGGCCGTGGCCCCTTTAAATATTTGAATTTTGCTGCACTCGGGTCAAACCCGGAAGCAGCACAAGCACGTCATTTACTGATAAGATAAATGATTGAGTGTATGAGGGATGACTTTGAAGTAGTAGGCCAGCTTAAATATATTGCAATATATGGACAAACAATCCCAGTTATGTTTAAAGGGGAGGACATTTTCTGACAGCTTAAGGGACAAAATGTCTTAAATACATTGATGATGGTTTGAGTGCAGAGGACCTCTTGTATTTGTCTCCAGCAAGCACCACGGAGCAATCGGCTTCTTTCTTCAAATTTCCCAAGGCAGACGCATGCACAGTAGAACGTTAAAGCTCGGCTTCTCACGCTACTGCACATGCGTACCTGTGCGAAGAAAGAAGAATAAGAAGGAAGCCGATCACTCTGTGGTGCTCACTGAAAGAACCCCTGGTCGGTGCAGTTTTCTCCTGGTAGGAAAGGTCACTTGGGGTGCTTAACTTTTGTTAAATACCGCCTTTCCTTCTCCTTTAAGATCTTTTTTAAGATCTTTCCTGACACTTGCATAATTTCAGAACATTCACATATTTCTCCAAACGTTCATACCCTTTTATTCAATCATTCTTTACATCATCCATTAGTTTAACAATCTTTTCATTGCATTGCCAGGCAACCATCACCTTATCTCCTCAGTTTTCTGCCCCTAAAGAGTTAAATCTCTCTAACTATATCCCTCTCCCAGGCCAGATCATTCATCTATGGTAGTTGCTAATAGGGATGCACAGAATCCACTATTCTGGATCCAGCCGAACCTCTGAATCCCGAACTGAAACGCATCCTAATTTGCATATGCAAATTAGGGGTGGGAAGGGAAAAACTTTGTTTTGTGACAAAAAATCACACTCCCTGCCCCTAATTTGCATATACAAAAATAGGATCGAGTGTGGCCTGATCCGAATCCTACTGAAAAAGGCTGAATCCCGAACTGAATCCTGGATTCGGTGCATCCCTAGTTGCTAATAAGGATTTCAAACTTTTGTAGTTAGAATATAGAGAGAGCTGCCAAAAGCAGTTCAGGACTGTATAATACAGTCACACTGCACGTTTCTCAGACACATGGTTGTCCTACTAACACAAATGTTTATTATTATTGTATGGGGGTCAAAACACTACTAGTGAACTGTCAAAATGCAATGTATCATTCCAGGTAGCCTAGCACCCTTACAATGAAAACTAATAACAGTGTTTATCAAAGTGATGTTATATTAAAAACAGGGGCCAAAAAATATTTTGGGTTTTGATGACCCATATCAGGGCCTGCACAGTGCAACTCTGTGTTATCTAAATAGTAAAAAGAAACAAAAATCTCCCTGAACACATCTTAAAGGCCATGGGTTAAATGTGTTTATGTGGTAAATGTAAAGGATTAAACTGCTCATGGGCTTATGTGTCAATGAAGATTATCTCATAACTGAAAAAATGCATTCTCTCTTGCTGCTCTGAAATGCAAAAGTGACCAGTTGTAATGGAGATTATCTCTCTGATTATACAACTGTGGGACATGACAGAACTATTAACCTGCTCAGCACAGACTAAAAAGGCTGTCACATGTTGAGTTTTGTTATCAGTGATCTTGTTGGGGAGAAATTAAGTGATCTAAATGCCCTAAACTGCTAGTGGCTGAATTGCCTTCTAGTAAATAGGGAAAACTCCAGTAGTACACCATGGCAAGTGTAATTGAAGAACACAGAAAATGACTGCTGGCAGCTCAAGGCATTTTGACCACTGGAGCTCTCTTTTAAGCAATAATCAAAAAGCTGTTTGCCATTTTGCTAAAGATCACTACATTGCTTAGAGGAAACTACTTCTTAAATTTCACAGACGTGGAAAATGTGCCAAATAATTACCATATTAAAATTCAGTCTATTGCTTAGTATAAGGAGAAAAGGACCTTTAAGACATCTAATTTTTGTGATTGCTGATGGAAATCTTTTAATTTGAATCTTATACAGTCCTATATTAAGCCACATTATTCTTTAAAGGAGAAGGAATGTCAAACATGAATAATCTTAAGTTTTGTTTGCCATGTGATGAAGAATACACCATACTCACAACATGGTTGCCTGCGGTCACCTTTATTTCTGTCAATAGAAACGCATACTTGTCACAAATCACTTTATTTCCATCTTATAGTTGTTTACAATTTGCCCAGGGCCAACACATATGTGCTATTAAATCCAAAGCTGTCTCCCAAATCTTTTTTTCCACCATGATCACATTCAATAAAGGAAATTTTTATTTGCATATTCACATTATCCTGCAGCTCTGCTGGGAACTGATGCTTAAAGCTGTTAATATGACAATTTCAATCTAGCTATTGTTTGCACAAATGTTTTAAAATAAATATAGCGGTTCCGATGGGGCCAACTTGGGTAACATACAGTATGGTGAATATTGCACAATTACCATTCTTTCTTCTTTAAATAGTCACAGCATTGATGTTTTTGCTAGTATTATTATTATTTGTAGTATTATATATGAAATTAGCAGTATTGCAAATATGACAATGAATTAAAGGAACAGTAACACCAAAAATAAACATGTAAAAGTAGTGAAAAACATAAATACAGTGCACTGCACTGGTACAACTGGTGTGTTTGCTTCAGAAACTCTACTATAGCTAGGCTGAGGGGGGTCTATGTAAGGTAGGGGAGTAGGGTTTTTATTTATTAAGGGGTTGTTTTTCCTTAGATGGTGGCCATAGATGTTACAATTACGATCTTTCCTACAAAAAAATATTTCCAGGAAAGATCGTTTGTCAACAAATATACAGGTAGAAACAATACAGGGGAATGTAATAAAAGTCGCAAAGAGCAAAACAATTCGCACCAATAAGACTAAAAATCCACATCTCGCAATGTAATATTGTTCCTTAAACTGCTATTGCATTGTGAATTTTAATTGTGCATTGCGAATTTTAATTGCGCACTCATAAGAAGTGCTTGAAGGTGTCGTAATCTTTTGGAGCAAACATAACGACTTTTTCAGTAAGAAGTTTTATTACATTGACTGCGCATTGGCGCAAACTATAAAATTCGCAAACGGTCTTTCACTGTCGGAAGTGGTTGCTAAACAGTTTCCGGGCTCGCAAAAGCTATATTAAATTCGCACAAAGCAAAATTTGTTCACGCAAAGGCATAACTTTTCGCATTGCGAATAGTTTTTCCGTTAGCGATTTTTATTACATTCCCCCGATAGAATTCTACCTGCATCTGACGATTTAGCATTAACAATGGTGAAGAGTGCCTTCAAAGCGCCCAATCTAAAGCCTACTTTCTTTGTGAATGTATGTTATGCTGCAAATCTAAGGGTATTGACATTAGAAAGAGTTGAAGATAGAGTGAGTTAGGCAGAGTATTTGTTTTACTGTACCTATGTTTATATCTAATTACATTTTAATATAAAATATAATCTTGTTTTAGAATGTCTGTAATTAATTATTCCCATACTAATTACATTGGGGTACCTAAACACCTACACTGTTCCCAATCTCATCAATCTGTATGAGTCAATTGAGGCCTTCAGCAGATCACTTGACTGAAGCCTGTACATACTGAACCCCAATAGTTACCCTATTATCTATCTACCCAGCAGACTTACTGACAATTACAGGGTTACAGGGTTAAGTTGTCCTGCTGAAGTTTGCCTGCAAGAAGTTAGAGCCCCCTGAAACAATGTGCCCGGCTTTGGAGCTGTTCAGATGCTTCAGGTACTTACATAATGCCATTTCTCCCTTTACAGGAAGCATGCCTATAATTGAAAACAGCTTTTATGGAATGAGCAAAATGCAAGAAACATGAATAAAATAACACATAAATGGAAAATTAAGATTTTTTAAATATATATATGTGTGTGTATTTAAAAAAAACAAAACGTTGAAGAAGTTCTTATAGTGGACACAGCAACGTTTTTATTTGGAGACTGTTTCAACCTCAACGAAGGTCTTGGAAAAAAAAAATGAAAAACACCTGCTTTGGACATTTCCTTTGAAGGCATTTATTAATAACTCCTGTTATTCTCCTATCTGAAAAATACTCTGCCTAACTCACTCTGTCTTGACCTCTCTATCTAATGTCGATCTCCTTAGATTTCCATCATAACATACAGTAAATACATTCAAAAAGAAATTAGGCTTTAATAAATGAGCATTCTGCTAAACAATAGCCATGGTAGCCAAATTTGCATGCATGTGTGTATTCATTTTTGGAAAGGGGTTAATAACTGCTGTCACCGACAACTATACTTCTTACAGTTTCTTTTTGTACTTTCAACATTTTTCATTGTAATTTACAGTTATGGGAAAGATAATCTGTACTGAAGGCATAATTTCACAGTCTAAGTGAATGAGCCGCCCATGTAATTTTCTAGTATTGACACTTGTGTCCTAGCACCATCTCATTATTGTATTATTGTCTACCGATCTACCATTTCATTACAAGGTCTACAATAGAACTAAAATCTAAGCCTTTAGTCCATAGCTCATTGCACAGGGAAACGTTGGAAATGGCTTATTGTATATGAGCTGATGTGGATCAGAGCACATCTGAATCAATAAGCAGCTAGTCAGAACCTGGCAAAGTATACTTGGTTGCCTTCCTATGCATACATAAGAATTCTAAAAGACAATGTCAAACGTACAATCAGCCTAGAAAGTGTTGCCATAAAACATTATCTTGACACTTTTGTGCTAACAGATTAATACTTAAACTCCTTTGACCTTTTGAAAATGCCTCTATGAATAAGAAGATACTGAAAAGATTGCACTTTTCTACATCATATATGATGAGATAGGGATGAGTGGGGTGCAAAACTGTATAGATAGAGAATGAGTAAATAACCCACTGGCCTTGGAATGTTCTATAAAAATGACATTGAGTTCAGATTATGGAAGATTTGAAGCAAATTCTGGTCCCCAGTTGCATGCTGGCTCTCTGAAAGTGTGTATGCATCACCTGTGCAAATGAGTTCATTGTGAGCAATGGCTAGATCCATCTTTTAGTTCTTCAACCCTATGGGGGAAATTCACTAACGGGCGAAAATTTACCAGCGCTGGCTTTGCGCACATCGCAACACTTCACCAGGTGTAAATTCGCCTGGACAATGCTAATTCACGAAGATCCGAAGTTGCGCACCGGGTACCGAACGCTTGCAAAGTTGTGCTAGCGACAATACGACCAGCAGTTCGAAGTTACGCTAGCGTTGGCTAATTCGCATACGGCGTGCAGTTAAAGTACAATGGCCGTATATGCTGCAGCACATTACACTACACAAGGCCAGGGAACCTTAATAATATTATATAAAGTTGTTATATTGCCCTACAGATGTGCCCACAGTATAGTTTAGGTGCCATATGTTATCAAATGTAGGGGGGAAGGAGGGTACCCCAAAAAATTTTTCGATCTTTTTCAGCCTATCACCCTGTAAAAAGGAAAAGACTCCAGCGTTTTTTGGGACTTAGAAAAAATTTCAACTTTTTTTGGACCAAGTCCTATATACTCTATTGCACTTCGCCTGCTCTAAGGTGGCGAAGGCAAGTCCGGCGATAGAGGTAACGTTCAGTAAAATCAAAAACAGTGAATTTGCGTAGTAACGCTCTTTCGTCAGAGCGAAAATTCGCCTGGCGTTAGAGTGCAAAGTTGCGCCAGAGTCTATCTCCTTCGCTACCGTAATTACGATTCGCATCGGCGAAGTGCAGAAATGACATCACGCAAATTTTCGCCATTGTTAGCCACTTCATTCTTTAGTAAATTGGCCCCTATATGTGAAGTTTTGGGTAAACTCTAAACATACAGCTTTTTAGTCTGATTTTTACACACAGCCTTTACAATTTTTATATGCTTTTTTGTAGTTCAGGTATGGGACCTATTATCCAGAATGCTTGGGACCTGGGGCTTTCCGGATAACGGGTCTTTCTGTAATTTGGATCTTCATACTTTAAGACTACTAGAAAATCATGTAAACATTAAATAAACCCAAGAGGCTGGTTTTGCTTCCAATAAGGATTAATTATATCTTCGTTGGGATCAAGTACAAGCTACTGTTTTATTATTAAAGAGAAAAAGGAAATCATTTAAAAATTTAGATTATTTGATTATAATGAAGTCTATGGGAGACAGCCTTTCTGTAATTCGGGACTTTCTGGATAACGGATCCCATACATGTACTAAGTAAATTCTGTAGGTAAAAGATACATTCCTAATTGGCATCATGTGCTTTACACAGACTGAATAAGGTATCCATATTTACTTTAAAAGACAACTAAAAAAAAAGAAAAGAAAGCTTTTCTGTGTCCAGTTTGGTACATGCACATCATTTTTATTCTTATTTTGGGGGGCTGTAGCTGCCATTGAATGTGCTATAGACGTGTTGTATGAATGAATAAAATTGCAGGAATGCCAGTCAATCAAATACATTTAGCTTTCTAGTTATTGGCTGTGTAATTCCCTCTTTTAATCAGTATGCTTAATTTAAATTACAAATCTAAATGTATAACAAGCTTTGGAGGAACGAGGCCCACATAGGGTCGAGATGAGTTTAGGCTAGGCCCCCTCCCCCGCTAGATGTGTATTGTGAGTATCGGCTGTCAGCCCCCACTCTCTCTCACAGGGAGTTACAACAATAGGGCCCCCTTTTCGGCGGGAAAAAAGGGGGCGGGCTGAAGGGCGGAGCCAGGGGGCAGGTAAGCCAGGAAGGGGCTTTTAAGGAGGAGCAGGAGGCCAGTAAAACATAACCTGTTTTTTCTTTCATCGCACCGGAAGGAGAAACCGAGAGGAGGAGGAGAGTTGGATCCAATGGAGAAAGGAGAGAGAGCAGAAGGGAGAGGAGGAAGTAGGACCTTCAAGACGGCAGGAAGGAAGGGAGAGGGCTTCATCCAGTACAGAAGGGCAGTCTTCACAGAACGGCGACAGGACCAAGGTGCCTACACGGAAGACTACTATGGGTGAGTTGAATATTTCTTTTGATTCAGAATCTGATTTTGAGGGGTCAGATAGTGAGACTGAGGGAGGAAAGATATTATCATTAATGAAAAAATTCTTTAGAGGAAAAGGGAAAGAAAAAGGTTTAGGAAAAACAAAAGAAAGTAGTCAATCAATGGTGCTAGTTGGAGCAGCAGATACTTACGCATGCGCATTGACAGAAACAGCAGATCACTTGCCGAGGAAAACTAGGAAAAATATTGAGGCTGGAAAATTTGTGGATATCTATGAGTTGACTAGGGAAGCTGTTCAGGCAAAGGAGGACGGGGTGAAAACCGAAGAGAAAGGAAAAAAGGGAAAAACAATTTTCGATTGGTTGAAGGGATTCTTGGTTTTTGCAAGCGTATACTTAGAGAAAAAACCAGAACAATGTTTGAATATTATAAAGTACATAGACACAATAGTCGATACATATTTGTTTTATAAAGGCTCTTCATGGTCGGATTACAACAGGGCTTTTAGGAAGAAGATATTGAGTAGCAAGGTCTTGTCTTTTGGACAAAAGGATATAGATTTGTGGACGAGATTGGTTTCAAAAGATAATGGTTCAGCTGGCAATGGCAATAAAGGGTCATATGCTTTTAAGCCCAGAAACATCTGTTTTGCGTACAACGAGAAAAGGTGTACTAGGGGCTATGCGTGCAGGTTTAAGCATTCTTGTTTGGCTTGCGGATCTTCTCATGCGGTATCTGAATGTAATAAAAAGAAAGAAGGTCAGATAAACAGGCAGCCTTTTCGAACAGCTTACCAGAAGAGCGGAAACGCCAATACAGACAGCCAGGCTAAGTAAAGAGTTGGCAAGTTACCCAGACAAGGAAGCCGCAAAATTTTTAACAAAAGGTTTTTTGGAAGGTTTTAGGATCCCAGTTTTACACCCTCCCCCACCCAGCAAAGTTTTTAAAAATTTGAAATCAGCTAGTCGACATACCGAAGTTTTGAAGCACAAAATTGAAAAAGAAATAAAAGCAGGGAGAATGGCAGGACCATTTGAGGACTTGCCTATTGAGGGGCTAGTAGTGTCACCTTTAGGTATAGTCCCAAAAAAAGGAGTCAGGAAAATTTAGAATGATACAGCACCTTTCATATCCAGATGGAGAATCGGTGAATGATGCTTTAGACGAGGAACAGTGTAAAGTACAATATCAGTCTTTCGATGAAGCATTGGAAATAGTTAGGAGTCAAGGAAAAGGGGCATTGTTGGCAAAGGTAGACATCGAATCTGCATTTAGGTTGTTACCCTTACATCCAGAAAGCTTTAGATTGACAGGTTGTCATTTTCAGGGAGCATTTTATGTCTACCCATGGGCTGCGCAATCTCTTGTTCATTTTTTGAGACTTTCAGCACCTATTTGCATTGGCAGTTATATAAAAGATCAGGCAACAAAGCTATAGCTCACTATTTGGATGATTTCCTGATCATAGGCCCCAGACACTCTGCAATCTGTCAGGACACATTAGCAATATTTCTGCATATGTTGAAGGAATTAGGAGTGCCAGTGGCCGTTGACAAAACAGTAGAACCAACCACAAAATTGACCTTTTTGGGTATTGAGATTGATACAGGGGCCAAAATGTGTAGATTACCAAAAGAAAAGGTAGTAAAAACTAGGCAAGCAGTTAGGAGATTGGAAGCAGCGAATAAAGTATCACTGAGGGAAATGCAACAAGCCCTAGGTCTATTGAATTTCGCATGCAGGATAATACCAATGGGTCGCATTTTTAACAGGAGATTGGAAAAATCCACATCAGGGGTTAATAAACCATTTCATAAAATAAGGGTCACAAAGGAAATGAAAGCAGATTTGAAAATATGGAACTGTTTCTTATCTAAATTCAATGGTGTCAGGTTATGGTTAGCAGAAACACAAATTAATCAAGAGGTAGAGCTTTTTCACAGATGCAGCCGGAAGCGTTGGCTTTGGAGCTTACTTGGCAGGGAAATGGTGTGCGGCCAGGTGGCCGCAAGCATGGCATGACAAAGGTCTGACAAAGAATTTGACATTGTTGGAGTTATTCCCAATCTTGGTAGCATTGGAGCTTTGGGCAGAAGATTTGAAGGATAGGGCAATTAAGTTCTTTTCTGATAACATGGGAGTGGTCCACGCAGTGAATAACCTGTCATCAGACTCAACCCCAGTAATTGGACTACTAAGACATCTGGTTCTGATTTGTATGAGGTTTAATATATCGTTCAGAGCCCAACATGTACCAGGGGTAGAAAACACTATAGCAGATGCCTTGTCTAGAGAAAAGTGGGATATTCTCTTTAAGTGCGCTCCATATGCGGAAAAATCAGCTTACGCATGCCCTAAAAATTTATGGCAGCTCGTGACCCCCTCTTAAAGAATTGTGTGAAAGGGCAGTATCCGAAAAGACTCTTTCCAGCTACAAAAGGGCCTGGAAGAGATGGCAGATATTCTGCAGAAGCGGTAAGAGCAATCAAGGCACTAAGGATTTGGTGTCATTTTTAATGGTCCTGTACAGAGAAGGAAAGTCAAGAGCAGGAGCCAGCAACGCATTAGCCGCAATTTCTCATTTTTCCATAGTAAAGGGTAGAGCAGATATCACACATGATCCATTAGTTAGGAAAATAATGAAGGGATGGGCAAGAGTTGAAGGCCCCAGGGTCGATAAGCGAGAACCCATAATTGAATGCAGACTAAAAATGATTCTGAACTCTCTTGAGGAGGTGTGTTCAGACCAATTTGAATGTATTTTGTTTAGAGCAGCCTTCGCTCTGGCTTTCGGAGGAGCATTTAGGATAAGCGAATTGGTCCCCCCATCCAAGAAGGTAACAGATAAAGGTTTAATGTATAGCCAGGTTTTATTACAGGACAGGAAGTTGTTAGTTTACATCAGTAGATCAAAAACAGATCAGTTGGGTAAGGGCAGATGGTTCAGTATAGAAAAAACTTCGAGAATAACATGCCCGGTCAAGGCCTTGCAGGATTACATAGGGATGCGCCCAGCAGGGGGGCACCTTTTGTTAATTCACAGGGACTTATCCCCCATGTCAGCATTTCAATTTAGGCAAGTGCTCAAAAAGGCAGTCATTGCGAAAGGATGGGATCCTAAAAAATTTGGATCACATTCATTCAGGATAGGGGCAGCAACAGAAGCAGCAATGAGGGGAGAAACAGAGGATAGGATAAAAGGAATTGGGAGGTGGAAATCAAAAGCATACAAAAAATACATACGCCCCATAAATGTAACACAGTAGTAATCCTACAATTTTTAACCTACCCCCCCCCCCTTTTTTCTTTGGTTTGTTGCTGCAGGGGGAAAAGCTACCTGCAACATTTTGATCATAGGCCACTCCTTTATTTTTTGGGCAAGACAGCATGCAGCAGGCAAGCAGTTGGGGTTACCGGAGGAACACATGAAGATTACATGGCAGGGGTGGAGAGGCATGAAGTGGGAACAAATGAGAGGCCGGTTGTATAGTTCAATACAGAAGTTCAAGTTCATAAACCTGGTGATAGTACATGCTGGGGGAAATGACCTTACGTCAATCAAAACCCCAGCGTTGATAGAAAGCATGAGAAAGGACTTGGAGGATTTAATGTCCAGCAACAAGATAGGGGGAGTGGCTTGGTCAGACATCATACAGAGAGGAGAATGGCGAGGAGCAGTTCCCCCCAGGGCATTGAAAGAGCCAGGAAAAAAGTAAACCGGGCCATGCACAAGATCATGTGTTCCTCAGGTAACGGGGTAATTAGACATGACAATATAAGGTACCGACAAACACAGCTTTTTAGAAAGGATAAAGTACATTTGACAGAGGAAGGTTTGGATTTGTTCTGGGCAAACTTCAGGAATTATATAGAAGAATGGTGGAGGTCGCAGGAGGTCTAGGTGGGCCATGGAAAAGGATAGGTGGCACCCTTCCCTTCTTTTCCATTGGGTGGCATCAGTGCGGCTCCAGGAAGATGGATGGTTTTTTCAGTGAAGTGCAGGCCTACCCTCGGAAAGTCGCGAGTGTGGAGCAGACTTTGACTGCACGGTCTTGTCTGTGTCATGCGAGAGGCTGGGTTAGCGCCATTATTGCACATGATAGGGAGCAGGGGGATGGGCTACTGGTTGGTCAACAGCGGGCGCTCTGCCCCATGATCCCTGCTCTCTAAAATAACTGTTTGGTACGGTGTGGGCACCAGGCCCACGTTCTTGGCGATTATAGGAGCCGCAGCTGGTGGTCAGGGTGTACCTAGTCCTTGGCACATATATATATAACTTTGTTAATAAAATACGTGACCTCCACAGATTTTGCCACCTTAAGAAGTCTCCGTGTCGTTATTCAGGTTTTTATTCAGGTTGGTGGTAAGCACAACGGAAGGGGGTAGGGGGATCCTTAGCCTAGGAGGAACGAGGCCCACATAGGGTCGAGATGAGTTTAGGCTAGGCCCCCTCCCCCGCTAGATGTGTATTGTGAGTATCGGCTGTCAGCCCCCACTCTCTCTCACAGGGAGTTACAACAATAGGGCCCCCTTTTCGGCGGGAAAAAAGGGGGCGGGCTGAAGGGCGGAGCCAGGGGGCAGGTAAGCCAGGAAGGGGCTTTTAAGGAGGAGCAGGAGGCCAGTAAAACATAACCTGTTTTTTCTTTCTCCCACCCTCCCATCCCAGGTAAAGAGCAAGAAGATACGAAAAGACGGTGCTCCAGGGTTTCTAGCAACCGATCGCCCTTATGGGGTCAGGAAGGAATTTTTCATCAGGCTGCTAATTGGCCAAAAAAGCACCTGAGTTTTTTGCCTTCCTCTGGGGCACCATTATCTGTGTAGGTCAATAGGTACCACCCTGACACAGCTGCGTTTTCAGTGACAAGGCATCAGTGCGGCTCCAGGAAGATGGATGGTTTTTTCAGTGAAGTGCAGGCCTACCCTCGGAAAGTCGCGAGTGTGGAGCAGACTTTGACTGCACGGTCTTGTCTGTGTCATGCGAGAGGCTGGGTTAGCGCCATTATTGCACATGATAGGGAGCAGGGGGATGGGCTACTGGTTGGTCAACAGCGGGCGCTCTGCCCCATGATCCCTGCTCTCTAAAATAACTGTTTGGTACGGTGTGGGCACCAGGCCCACGTTCTTGGCGATTATAGGAGCCGCAGCTGGTGGTCAGGGTGTACCTAGTCCTTGGCACATATATATATAACTTTGTTAATAAAATACGTGACCTCCACAGATTTTGCCACCTTAAGAAGTCTCCGTGTCGTTATTCAGGTTTTTATTCAGGTTGGTGGTAAGCACAACGGAAGGGGGTAGGGGGATCCTTAGCCTAGTTTCACTTGGCAAAGACCCTAGAAAAAAATAATGAAATTACATCCATCTCCATATGCTTCTCTGCCTTGCAGCACACAGACGCATAACCCGATTTCATACAAATAGTAAAAATAAATGGCTCACAAAGCCGTGATAGCTAAATGAAAAAAAAAAGGAAAAGTCAGCTTGGTTTTGATTGTTTGATCATGTTATTGTCATTGTTTGATCATATTATTGGCCTGTTCAACCTATATATTTGCCCAAGCCATTAATAATGCATGCATTCCAAATCTATGTACATTAAGGTCTTTGATCTCGACATGAATTCTGTCTTTGTCCCTGTACATGTTGCCACTGAAGGCACTGGGTAAGAACTTTGCAGCAGGGGAGGCCACCAATCTTGGCTAATGAAATCCGTATTTTAATAAATTATGAAAATCCCGTGAAAACGACTGTAGTTTGCAGGTAATTTCATATATCGAGTAGATTAAAACAAAATGTTAAGACGTTCGACTGTGAAGAGATGAAAGACACAAATTTCATTGTTCTATTTTACTGTTTATGGACTTCAAAAAGACTGCTGCTTTGAAAACAGTGGATAATGTCTTCATTAACAGAAACCGTTTCTCTGAGTTCCTTTCTCTCTGCTCCTGCTTCAAAGAAAATTAAAATAAAGTTTTTCTTGCACCGCTTTATTTACTGATATCCTGCGAGAGACACAGAAATGGAATGTTTTTCTCCAGATAACATAATGAAATGGATTCTATAATTAGCAGGCACATTTTGCAATGTATAAATGTGTAGCGTGGGAAACAGGAAAATAAAAGGTTTTTTTTTTTTTGCTATTAAACAATTTTTTAGGCACTTGGGGAACACTTTCCAGCGATACCATTAAGTACAGTTTTTTCTGCTTGTTTATCTTTATTTATCTTTGAAATATATATTCGTTGGGCCTGTCAGTGTTTTTAAAAAAATGTGTTTGCCATGTTGTGTGTGTGATCCATGTGTTCCATGACATGGCAATGTAGGTGTTAAATGTTCTCATTGTTGCTGGGGTGTCTGTACCCATACAAAAGAGGCCAATGCTCTATGCATTCCTAGGCAATTTTTAGCATTGGTCTATTTAACTGTTGGCTACTGACTTGCTGGGAGGGATAAGATCAAATAATGCATCCATTAAACTGATAACTGCATGCATACCCAAAAGCAACCAATTATATATTTGCTGTCATTATTCAAACTGCACTATATCAATACATGCTTGTTGCTGGTTAATGAGTTGGCAATGGTGATAAAAAAAATTTTTGCACCTGCATTTATTCCTACCACCATATTTTAAAATTGGGGAAAAAACTAAGGGGCAGAGTTCATGGGATTTTGTAAAAACTCCCATAAACTCCCATGAACTCGAAATTTGAATAAAAACGCTCAATCAAATTTTTTTTAAAAAAAATTTAATTCACCGAACTCGGGTGAATGGGATCGACCTGCAAACTTGAATCAAATTAAAATCTAATTTGAGTTGAATTTGATTCGAGTTTTCTCTCTTCCGAAAAAAACCCAACAATTTTCTGGAAGGCTGCGAACAACTCCACATTGATTCCATGATGTCCCCCATAGGCTAAAACAGCAATTTGCCAAGTTTAGGGTGGCAAATTTGAATTCTTAAAGGGCCAGTAAATGATAAATTTGAAACCTTTGAAAAATCTACCCCTAAATGTCTGCACTTGGCTTTAATATTTAGGCTGTAGAAGATTTACAGACATAGGAGCTAAATTGCCCAAGTGCAGTTGCAAATAGCAACCAACAGACCTGATTGGATTTTGTTGGCAACTTGCCTTAGTAAGTAAGCCCTTATGACATCCTCTTTTTTTCCAGCCAGTAACAGTAATCCTTTTGTTTTGGGAATGGGAGAGTTGGAATTAAATATCCCTACTGCTACTTCGCTACTTTACATACGGGCTATTTGAACACAGTATTAGTCAGAAAAAAAAAAAGAAAAATAACTCAACACCATTTTGCTTTCTTACCCCATAAATTCAAATTTCTGTTCTTATTTACAGTAACATAAAGCCCATGCAGTAAAACTAACAAACTGAATTCTGGCCTTTTTTCCCCCAAAAAGTTTTGTTTTTAATTTTCTTGAATATAGAAATAATTTTGTTGATCTACCTGGGATCATTAGCAGTAGACCCACAAGTACAATGTATGTGCTGCAGAAACAGTGTTACAGCTAAGTCCTGTCATTTGGAAGCTTTAGTGTACAGCTGTTGCTTTCAATTGCCACCCACAATGTTCTGCTGTGCAGGGGAACACATTTGTAACTCAGCAAAGTTCATATTGCAACTATCAGATTAATGTATTCCTAGCTGTATAGCAAAATGTGCTTATATAAACATCTGGATTGAGTAGGCCTTCGTCTTCCAGAGCACATGGTGGGTGGCTCGAAGCCTCATGGACCTGCAGCTTTCAGGCTTAGCTAATATTATACACAACCACTGAAACAGAAGAGGTTTTGATAACCTGAGTATGTGAGCCAAACGCCTCCACCTATACTTGTGTCCTGCAATCATAAATCATCCCTTCCAGTTTTTTTAATAGTACTTGTGGAAACTTTTAATTTTGAAATGTCAATCCCAATATCTCAGAAAATGTGCTTGCATAGTAGAAAACATTGAAACTAAACACTGCCGGGATCTCTGCCAAGTCTCTATCTATAGAAAATGGTGAAAAATATTTCACAGCGCAATGTATCAACACCAGATTATGTCTATGGCATTATCCTGTCACTGCCTGGAGACTTATTGCACAACTCAGTTAACAGAAAGGTTTACCATGTTTTTTAGTTCAATTTCAAATCAAAGTTCTCTGTGAAGCTTGTACAAGAAAGTCCTAACTGGGGCGCCCCCAACTTCTTAACTACAACCAATCATTTTAGTGCAGTGGGGGGGGGGTAGAAAGAAAATGTTTGTTTTCAGTTTATACATCAAGGATGTCCAACTTTCATCTTTCTCAACCTTATGATCCCACCAATAGCCAAAGACTCCTGCAGGATTGACCTTTATGACCACTCAAATGGAGGCCACAGTCTTTCTCTTTCTCCATGGGTCCCTATAGTTTAACTCTGGCCTTGATTAAAGAGTGTTCTTCAATAGTTTCTGAGTATGGTTAACAAAAAATGTAAGATAAATAGGGATGCACTGATGCACTGATCCAGGATTAGGTTCGGGATTTGGCCAAGATTCAGCCTTTTTCAGCAGGATTCGGATTCGCCCGAATCCTTATGCCCGGCCAAATTTGCATATGCAAATTAGGGGCGGGAGGGAAATCGCGTGACTTTTTGTCACAAAACAAGGAAGTAAAAAATGTTTTCCCCTTCCCACCCCTAATGTGCATATGCAAATTAGGATTTGGTTCGGTATTCGGCCGAATCTTTCGCAAAGTATTTGGGGGTTCGGCCAAATCCAAAATAGTGGATTCATTGCATCCCTACAGATAAATTAGCTAAGCAAATAAAACCAAAACAACTTATAAATAAAACATGTTTTTTTGCTTTCATTTGGTACAATTTTGGTTAGCATTTTAAAGGCATATGGAAAAATAAATGTTATTATTAAAATAAGCAACTTTAGGATTACCCATCCTTGTTTCCAGTGGTTTTTGTATACTTGCTAGACCTTTATTGCCATAGATCCTATTGCATTGATTTTTCTTGGAAAGACCCTCTACTCATCCATGCCAGCAATCACTCTGTCTATAGTGCATTGAGATGCAGGGAAGGTCACTTTAGCCTGAATGAACTGAAGAAAAACTCCCAAGTGAGCCTTCTATCTACCTGCTCCCTGTTTTTTATATTTTCCCTTTAGAGACATAAATGAATTTGCTGCCCATCCAGAACTAAATGAACAGATAATTCCAGTTTCTCTATATTTCTTGGGCATTCAATTAATTATTTATCAAGTGTACACACTCTTGAATCAGTATGATTATCCAGGGCACACAGAGTATAAACCACTTGAAGACTAAATCCAGAGACAGATATTCCATGGCACGTCCAACAATCTAAATATTGCTCTTAAACTAATCGAAGCAGCAGGGGTAGTCACAACATTTGATGGACTATTTTTCAAATTGATTTAAAAAATGTATTTAAGGGGATGATCTTCCACTGTAGATTACCTATTGATTTTTAATATGAAAAGCTCATTATATAGGCAGTAACTGAATATAAAATCCCAGCAAACCTTTGCATAAATCCTTTAATTGAATTTCAACAGCCTGTGTTTTTGTAATTAAATCTTTCTTTTTACAGTGTTGCTATGTAATTTGCATGCTGTGAAACAGGGTCTTTTCAGACGCTGCTGATTGTATGCAAACCATTTACTTGCTAGAGCCATCAGCAAGAGCAAGATAAATAGTTGGTTAAAGCTCACTTTAGGAACTGTTCCAACCTCTCCTTGTGGGGTGGGTGGGAGGGAACGTAATATTTTTGATGACAATGCCTTTGTTGCTGGTGTTAGAGCATTATGGAGAAATAAAAAATGCTTGTTAAAATAGAAAAATATAAATATGTGGCTTTGCTTTAAAAAAAAAAAGTGTAAATACCCTTACACCCTCCCCAATGTTCTCCAAAAGAGTGTGCTAGCTTACTGTTCCATCAGGAAAAAGTTTCCCCCTAAATAAACAGAGGTCACCTGGGAGGTAAAGTGCATAGCCACAGTATCTGAATAATATTCTAGCATGATATCTATTTATGGGCATAAAATGATCATACTTGTTTATTTATAGTTATAGTATAATTTCTTATTCATAAAAAAAATCTTTCCAACAGCCAATGCCAGGCATTGTGATTTAACAGCAGTGAAACCATGTTCCTTCTTGTGCCTAAAAATAACAGTTTAGGTTTTAGGATAGCAACTACTGACATATTTTTTGTAAGTCTGCTTCTTTCTGCACATTACTTAAGGCCCATAGGATGGAAGGAGATGATGGCAAGTCATATAGTACTTGGGAATGAACCAATGTGCCAGCACTGTAAATGTGTTTTTGGGCTTCTTTAAACCTATGTTGTGCCTCATGTTTATAAGCAGCAAGAATACTGAAAGGTTTATTAGTCAATTAAAATGGATATTTTTCATATAATTCAAATTATGTTTTAGAATCTGTCCTTTTTTTTTTCTTCTGATCACACAGCCAGAAGCATAGGAAAGTAAATATAAGCAGGCTTAGTTATTGTCCATTAATGGAATGCAGTATGAGCTCTAACGTTTATATTGCAACTTCTTTAATCATAGAGAATTGCGTTCTTATGAATGGGTGGAAGGATTTAGCAAAAATGTATCAGAAAGGGAACGGGAACATAATTGAAAAGTGGAAACAGTTTTGGAATAGTGTTGATGTTATGCATCCAAACATGGACTTAATCTAAATTGCTCACATTGGTTGAAAATAACTAAATTATATAGCTAAATTGTCCCATTTTTAATTTGTGACTGAGAATGGATTTATTTCAGGTAATCAGTCATACTAAAAAGTCATAATAACTGTCTTTGATAAATGGATGTACCTGGCCAATATTGTCATAGGATATAATCCAACGCAATGATCTGATCAGGTTAACCTAGCTGATCAATATCTAGTATAGGTCAATCTAAAAACAACTGGACTTGCTGAGTAATCAATGAAGACGTTTCACTACTCATCCGAGCAGTTTCTTCAGTTCAACTGACTGGTGTGGGAAGTTTTCGGCATATAAACTCTTCCACTTATCCATTTACAATGGCACAAGAAACACCTGTATCTAGGAGTTGCATGACACATTGGATAATCCTATCACAACTACACAGAATCAACACCCCAACCTTTTTTTTTATTTGTGAGACACATTTAAATGTAAAAAAGAGTTGGAGAGCAACACAAGCATGAAAAAGTCCATGGGGACTGTGATTGGCTGTTTGGTAAGCCCTATATACACTGGCAGCCTACAGGAGGTTCTGTTTGGCATTACACCTGTTTTTTATGCAACCAAAACTTGCCTCCAAGCCAGGAATTCAAAAATAAGCACCAACTTTTATGCCACTGGGAGAAACATCCAAGGGGGTTGGTGAGCAACATGTTGCTCGCGAGCTACTGGTTGGGGATTACTGCTGTAGAAGCTGCCGTGATTGCATTTTGTAAGATATTAATTGTACTTGTAGCTCTAGTCCTTTTTCAAAATGAAAACCAATTACTTCACTCATATGGAACTACATTATCTTTTAACTTAGGCACTAAATACTGCTAAACATCCTAAACAATGTTTATATTTTCCTGAATTAGAAGATTGAATTTATTATACCCCAAGGCTGGAAAACTCAGAATCTGAAATTCCGGCATCTCAGACTTGTCGAGGTTGCATATAAGTCAATGGGAGAATCCCAATGATTTTATTGATTTGCGCTGGTTCTCGTGCCAAACCCTAAAATTTTCAAAGGTTTCGGGCAAAAATATGAGGTTTCGGGTAAAAACTCCAAAAAAATCGTGAAAATGCAGTGAAACCTCCAAAGAAATCGTGAAAATCTGAGTTTTTACTGCAAAGCAAATTTTCGGGAAAATGTAATAATAAATAAGCGTTAAAAACCCGAGCGGCTTCGATCGGAGTTTGTAGCAGACAATATTGAGATAAGTTCGGACCTTGATAAATAACCTCCTAAATGTTCCTTTAAGTGGGTTTCTCCAGGTCAGACAGATTGTATAGAATCAGCTTAATCCTCTTTCCTGCTGAAACAGTATCGTCCTGCATACTTCGGCTGTAAGACTGACTTATGGGCACACTGTTAGAAGCGATGGATTTTAACCACAAGCTTAAAACGATACAATGATCTGTTTTTGACTGCAAATGCTACATTTGTTTGGAGTGCAGATATGAATGCCAATTTTCTTCTTCACCTTTAATAATACTTAACATTTATTTAAAAGCAGTAACATACCCCAGAGATACGAGCGTAATCAATAGCAACGCAAATATAGCCTATAGTAGCTGAGTTATGAAACTGTTAGAAGTGGCTATAAATTGAAAAGCAAAGCAAATTAGCCGAGGTTTAAAGTGTAATCAATTTCCAGGTTGTGTACAAGTACATAGAGGGAAAAACACAAGTTGTGGCATTTTTAGAAAAGGCTGTTACAAAAAATGTATTTATTACCGTCTCCGTTCCCATTTTATTGCTCATTAATGTAGAAAGTAAAACACAGCGTATTCATCTTCCTGGGCATTTTTAAATCCCCTTAAATGACAATTTTAAATTGAACTACTTATCTCATTTTATATGCTTCTTACTGCAAACATGCTTTGTGTTGGATAGAAATATAAACTGGATTCCCACTGGGACTTAATATAGCAAGAGCGAGGCCACATGCATATGGTAGGGCTTAAAGGAAAACTATACCCCCCAAACAATGTAGGTCTCTATAAAAAGATATTGCATAAAACAGCTCATATGTAAAATCCTGCTTCATGTAAATAAACCATTTTCATAATAATATACTTTTCTAGTAGTATGTGCCATTGGGTAATCATAAATAGAAAATTGCCATTTTAAAAAATAAGGGCCGCCCCCTGGGATCATAGGATTCACTGTACTCACAAACATACCAACAAACCATACATGTTAGGTCACATGAGCCAATTAACAGACAGAGTTGTGTCTTTTGCTTCCACACTTCTTCATGTTACAGTTAGAGTTGAAGTATTTCTGGTCAGGTGATCTCTGAGACAGCACAGAGACCATCACGAAATGGTGGCTCAAGGCAAGAGATGTAAAAGGGCAAGATTTACTTAAATATATATTCCAGTTTGGTAAGATTCTTTAATATGCCACTTAATATGATATGAACTATCTGTTGCTTAAGTGTTCATTTTGGGGGTATAGTTTTCCTTTAACAGATGAAGAATTATGGGACTGCTGTATAATGAGGGTACACCAATTTTCTGGGGTTATGTTCTTATTTCCTTTTTTAAGGGTTATGCTCTATCTATTATGCTATAGATAACTTTAATAGCAGCAACAATTCTGAAAAGGATGGTATATATGTATTGTATACAAACACATAGAATTCCCTTTGCTGCAATTATAACACTATTTTGCATGTGTAGTAGAAATAGTCGCCAGGGGTTTTCTCCTTAAAATATCGGGTGTACTGGTGGACCAAGCTCAGGATTCGCAACATGGTTAGTATATGATAAGCATAGGATACGTTATGTGGAAAGGCATTGCCCAGAAACCTTTGAATTATCAGAAGGCCATCTCCCATATATTTAATTTTATTCAAATAATTCCGATTTTCCATTTTCACTGTAATAATAAAACAGTATCTTGTAATTGATCCCAACTGAGATATAATTAATCCTTATTGGAAGCAAAATACTCCTGTTGAGTTAAATGTTTATATGATATTTTAGTTTGCTTAAGGTATGGAGATTCAAAGTACGGAAAGATCCGTTATCCAGAAAATCAGGACACGAGCGTTCTGTATAAAGGTCCCATACCTGCACTTATAAGAACACAGCTGTGCAAATTTACTTTGTGTTTATTTATTGAGCGGTTATATGCCTTTTATTATGTTTAAGCAAGAAGAGAGCAAGTAGTACAAGTAAATGTACACAGTATAAATGTAAATTGAGAACTAATTATAAATATATGAATTTTTATGTTCTTGCCTTTGTTCTTTATCTGTTCAGACACAGAATAAATAATTGCAATGAAATTCTCAGGGCATAAAGGAATACGATCTGTTATCTGGAAAAAGGCAAGGGGAGGTGTTTGGCCAGAAATGGTTTTGTGCATTTTATTGTTGAACTGGTGTACTATTTGCTTATTAACAGGTATATTTCCTACTTTTCAATCCGCACACATATGTGGCAGTTTTGGCTATTCTCTGCTTTTTCACCAGCGGCATTTTTCTGCTTGTTATGAAAAAGTGTAATGTTCCATATTCTTCCATATTCTTCCAACATCATCCCCCAGTAAGCAGTTGAGCTTTCATATTAACTAAAGGTCTCCTTTTCATACAAGCTGCCTAAAGTAATGAAAAAAAAAACCCAGACTAGATCAGGGCTCACTGGTTGGATCTGGCCATTCAAGGGATTTATTTTCTATGACATTATGTTAATATAATCTGGCCATCAAATATATTCTTTATTGCATAGTTTGCCCATGACATTATGCACACAAAAAAAAGCCTATATCACAGATGTTAAATTTGCCCTTGGTTGGACTGCAGTCCTAAAAAGAAACAATGGCACTCACAGATATTGATTTCTGATACTTGCAAGTAATAGGTGTTGGAGTCATTGTGATCCTGCAACTGTACGCCAACTGGATGTTTTGGATCTCACACTGGGGACTTGCATCCAACTTCAATAGATGTGCTTGCCACTAAACTGTTATTTGGCTGTGATTAGTACCAAAACATAGACCTGAATTAGACCAGAATGTCCAAACTGTCAAAGGCTGCACCTTATCTGCTAAAATGATGTATTTCTAGTTGTACATACAGAATTCAGCAACTTAAAATATTCTACTTGTTATATATGCAACAATTATTTATCCATTTAAGTGTTTACTAGATTAGTATTGATTGATATATTTTCTCTTATTATAGCTCTCTAACAACATTTGAAAAAAGGAAATAATGACCAAAAGATCTGCCACATGTAGTAATGTCTATTTTTTATTTTATTTTATTTTTTGCAAATTAACTTTTATTAAGTTTTCAAACAAGAGAAAACAGGGATTAGGGTTACAGAAAAGGGGGAGGGGGAAGGGGGAAGCACACATAATCCAAAATCACAATCTTCAGTGTGAGTTATAGGTCAAAATATTTTCATACATGAGGGTAACAAAGGAATGGACAAGGTTAGGGGGAAAAAAGAAGGTGAATAGCCCACTCCTTATATTGAGGTCTGTTTATAATAATCAGACTTCTTAAAGGAGAGCCAACGCAGCCACTTCATGGTATAAGCATCTTGAGAATCTGTCAAAAAAAGGGAAAGTTCTTCAAATTTATGTAACGCTTCTACTTTTAAATACCATTCACGTAATTTGGGAGCTATGTTTTGTTTCCATTTTAAAGGAATTAACAGTTTGGCAGCGTTAAGTAAATGAGGTTCAATCGTTGAAGTAAAGATTAATGTCAATATTTTGACCATACCCATGTTTTGGCCACATCCCCTAATAATTACCATGAAGTTTTTCAAAATTTTGCAGGTTTTGATGTTTAAACACATTTCTGGGAGTATTAGGGTCTTATAATGAAGGTGAAATTTTGCCTTTTTTTAGCTGTGAGTCTCAGTTTCCCCAAACGATTTGTTTATTTTAAATAGCTACAATGGATCTTTGCTTATATTAAATTGTTACAAATGTATCTAAGTGCAGGTGCTGTGTGCTCTGGGCTCTCT
This sequence comes from Xenopus laevis, assembly GCF_017654675.1. NCBI lineage: Eukaryota > Metazoa > Chordata > Amphibia > Anura > Pipidae > Xenopus > Xenopus laevis. The sequence goes on along the minus strand of NC_054378.1, from coordinate 35,436,190 downwards.
GCCAAAAAGCCTCTTATTTTAAGTAATTTTCAGAAACTTATCTTTTTCTGTGCAGGAGATCAAAGAGAAACTCTGGACTTTTTACTAAAACTCAAGGACTGTGGGCTGAACTGTCAAAATCAGGACTGTCCTGCAGAAAACAGTACAGTTGGTAGGTATGCTCTAACCCATATTGTGTTTTTTTTGGTAGTAACAAGATTATGTGCTTTGTTTAAATAAAGGATGCACATTGTAGCTAGCTGCTTTTATATTCTCTGTCCCCAGCAGAAGAGGTAAGTGTATGTGAAGATGTGGACAGTAAGATTTATAATATATTTGTGCAAGCTGATTGCCAACAGAACTAGCCTTTCCCAGTGGTGCTGTACTCATACTCAGAAAATCAATAGGGATTAACCTATGACCTCCTTCACATACTTATACTGTGGTCTGCATTGCTTACCAATATTTCATCTGTTTCTCCTAAATGCCGTTACTCAATAATGTGCAGCATTGGACTAATTAATTACAAAAATTCAGCCTCGCTGAAAAAGTGATTAAATATCACATGAATTATCTTTGAATGGAGAGACTTTTAATTGGTGGCATTTATTAATCTCACATCAGTTATTATTTGTCAGCCATTGTTTCTGCCTTTTAAAATGTACAAAGTTAAATTAATGATAAAAGCAAAGTCTGTGCCCATTGGCTTTCCAGTAAGCTGAGAAGGAAATAAATGAGAGTGGAATAATTCTGTTTATTAGCATGTTCTCTGTTAGCTCAAGGAAAACTATGTCCTATATATTCTGTAAATATAGTTCCAGGAAGTATTTCTGTGTACACTCTGTAGCAAGTTACCATATTCTTCAGTTCAAGTGCCCTACTGCTTTTTTTAATTGAGAACTATAACCTGAAAGTTATACCTAAATCTCGTTTAATTTCATGGTGAAAATGAGGGCCATAGACCTTTCCCTATTCTGCTCAAACCCCACCATTTTTCAGCAACCCAGCATTAGAATTCTGGAGAGGTCCAGTAAAATTGTTATAGAGTATGGTAATCGCAGCAAGATACAGGGCATGTCCACTCTGCCCCATCCATCTTTACCGACGAAAGATTAACCATTGATTGGAAATTGGACATTTTCATTTAAATAGGTATCAGTTATAGACCACAATCTGATCCTAAATGAAATATGTTGTAGCAGTGAAAACCTAAATAACAAATGATCTTTATCTTTTCTTTACTTAGTAACGTCAGTAGGGTTATGATAGGGTACTTTTATTACAGGTAGGGGTCTGTTATCCAGAAACCCATAAAAAAATGTCCTTTTCTCTGTAATAAAAAAACAGTATCTTGTACTTGATCCCAACTAAGATATAATTAATTCCTATTGGAGGCAGATAAATTCTATTGGGTTTAATTCATGATTTAAAATGTGTTTAGTTGAAATGATTTTTTGGTAGACATAAGTAAAGGGGATCCAAATTATGAAAAGATCCCTTATATGGAAAACCCTAGGTCCTGAACATTATCTGTAACAGGTCCCATACCTGTACTAAAGAAAAAGTTTTGTCTTTTTTTTAGTAAATTGTACTGAAGTGTGCTGACATTTTTGATATTTTGTATTATAGTATTTCTAGTTTGCTCAGGCACCCGGGCCTATACTGTTTTTATGCCATACTAAGCCTTTTTGCTCACTACAGCACATTTCACTTGCTGGACTTTGGAGGAACACTCATTGCAAACTTAAAAATCATATTGACACCACCAGAGAGTTTGGATTTGCAACAGGAGAATGAAGGGGACAACAAACCGACTGCTACTGGAACCTTTGGATTTCGTCTGACCAACAATGCCTAGTATTCCGGATCCGGGGAACTTGCACAAAGAAACACCAACGAGTGGATCAGGATAACAAGTTCCGTTTATTGAAGGTCAAACATAGGCTTATATAGGTTATAAGTAAAGACGTCCCAATATAGTGACGTATCAGCATAGTTATTAGCATAGTATATGTCTGTAATAGGTATAGCATTCAGGATGGAGAAGAGAGACAAATATGTGCATTGGCATTAGCTAAGATATTTTGTCTGAGGCAAGCTGATAATATTGTTTTTAGTACATGATGATACTTATGCAAGGTTGTCTAAGAAGAGACAGTACAGGGTCGTACAGAAAAACAAGTACAGAGGCCTACAAGGGTCGGCACATAGGCATGTTAACCCTTCAGAGAAATTGCCGGTCCTGTTCACTGAAACCCACTTGATCTTACTAACAAACTGTCTATTCGTCAGTGAGTTAACACTATTAATATATTTTATGAACATTTGAAGTTAAAGGAAATGGAGATTGATTTGCAACGTCACTGGGTGTTCCTTTCCAACTACCACAAGCAAAAATAGATTCCTAGTGTTTTCAGAATAAGCAATATTCCAACAGTTAGTTGCAACATCACAGAGTTTTGTTGAAAATTGTGAGGGATTTTTAAATGATGCTCTTCGGATGTTATTGTTGGCTCAACAAATGGGGAAGGAACTGGTGGCACTGAGGGAAGAAAGTAAGAGGACAGATACACTCAAGGCTGACCAAAATTTACAAATGTTGGAAACAAGGAAAAGGAGAGATGCTTCACCAGGCATGGGGGACAAAAACACAGACCCAAACGGAAATCTCTCAGGGGCAGAAAACATGATCTTAAATTTCAGTCAGGAAATGCTTAAGCTGTTAAAGGAGCAAGGCTCCTGAACCTCTTGACCTTCTTATTGATTACCAAAAGTTATAGCTGAAACTAAAGTTTACTAAAACTGTATAAAAAATTCCAAGTTGTGTTGTTCCCTGCAATTTTAATCCTCCAAACTCTCAAAGGAGAAGGAAAGGTTAAAACTAAGTAAGCCTTATCAGAATGGTCCACCTAAATATACCAGTAAACCCTCAAAGTAGTTCTGCTCTGAGTAGTGATGGTAGAATTTATTTGGCAGACGCAAATTCGTGGTGAATTTCTGCGTTTCACCGCTTGCGAATAAATTCACAAATTTGCATCGAAAATTCGTCAGCGTCAAAGTTTTTAAATTTCGACGCCAGCGTCAACTTTTTTAGCCCGTTTCGCGAATTTTGTGGGAAATTCTCGTAATTCATGGTTAAGCCAAACGGGACAAAGTCGCCCATCACTAGCTCTTTGAGTCCTCTTTGAAAAGAAACACTGCATTTCTTTCCTTCTTTTGTGTCTACTATTGTGCTTCTGTATCAGACTTCCTGTCTTCAGCTTAAACCTCATTGCCCCGTACAGTATAAGTGAGCAGGGAGAGACTCAGGCAGGAAGTGATGTCACACTAAGCTACTACTGCAGCTGCTATCCTAAGAGAACCTCTAGAGCTTTTTACTCAGGTATGGTCAAACATTCTACAGAACACATATAACATTCTAGCTTGCACTATTGCAGCTAATCTATTGGCAATAAAATGCCTCCATAGCTTTCCTTCTCCTTTAAACCTGTATTCATTTATTCTCCATGAATTAGGCATAGTAAAATGTAGTGAAGCACTGTGATAAAGCCTTTCCTTCAGAATCTGTCATAGATTTACTTGGTCAACAAGAACAACTCTAAGTTTGAAAACAAGTGGATGGCACAGCTGTGAGCTTTCACCTTCCTACTTCAACCAAGTCATGTAAAAGATCAAGTAGCAGTATGTTATACCTTTAGCAGTTACCCATATACTTCTATACCAACAGTATATAGCTCAGTGAATTACCTTTAAAAACTCACATTTACTTTTGATACCACTAGTATTGATTTCCCTGACCTAAAGATTTTAAGGAAGGGCATCAAACTCAAATCTTAAATAAACCTACTGAACAAGATACCATTCTTTGTGCTGCCAGTTTACAACTCCCCTTAACCATTTGGGGTACCCCCTATTCACAAGTTTTCGCGATCATAAGTATCCATAGTAGTGTCTGCATTCTTCTTTACAAAATCAAAGATTCACTGTATAAACTGAAAACTGTTTCAAGATTTTGCTTTCCTTTGAATCACTGAACTAGTATTTAGTTGTATAATCAGTGTTTCTGAGAACTGCTGCACATCTGTGTTACATGGAGTCCACTAACTTCTGGCACCTGTTACATTCTACAATTCTTCAGCATTTCTTGGTTTTTCCTCAGAAACAGCATTTTTTATGTCACCTCACAAATTTTCTATTGGATTAAGGTCCAGGGACTGGGCTGGCCACTACATTATGTCAATATTGTTGATCTGGAACCAAGATGTTGCTGATTTACCGGAGTGTTTGGGGTCATTGTCTTGTTGAAACACCTATTTCAAGTTGATTTCCTCTTCAGCATAAGAAACTGATCCATGATCTCTGGAATGTGATAAATAGGCCCAACACCATAGTATGAGAAACATCCCCATATTATGATGCTTACGCCACAATGCTTCACAGTGTACTGTGGCTTGACATCTTCAACACACATCTTTTTTCCAACAATGGAACTTTGCAGAGGCTTTTTGCCGACAGCTTGGCTTCACATAGGCGTCTTCTAATTGGAACAGTACTCACAGGTAACTTTAGATCTTCTTTTATCTTCCTGGAGCTGATCATTGGCTGAGTCTTTGCCATTTTGGCTACTCTTCTATACATTCAAATGGTAGTTTTTCCAATTTCTTCCACATCTTTCAGGTTTTGGTTGCCATATTAAAGCATTTGACATCATTTTAGCTGAGCAGCCTATCATTTTCTGCACTTCTTTATATATTTCCCCCCCCCTCTCCAATCAACTTTTTAATCAAAGTACGCTGTTCTTCTGCGCAATGTCTGGAACGACCCATGTTACACAGATTTTCAGAGAGAAATGCACTATAACAACATGCACAACATTTGCTGCCTTCCTTCCTTCTTAAGGGCTGTAATTGACACCTGTTTTTCCACAGAATACATTTCCTCACTAATTGAACTCCACACTGCTATTATTTGGAACACACTATTATTTTGAACACTGCTATTATTGTGAACAAGCCTCAATTAATGGTTCGATTACACAGAATCAACAGCATGCATGTCATATCTGTTGGGTCTGTTGGTTTTCTATTGCTCTACTACATCTATTAGTAAATTATTTGCCATGTAGAAATATAATTTCTACAATAAACACTGATTGGTCAGATTAGTGTTTATAAATGTGGCATAGCAAGGCTTTCATCACAACAGAAGTTATTACAGTAGTTGTTTGCAGATTTATGTTAGCAAAACCTGAGTTACACATCCCTAGACTTCTGTACATCTACAGTTGTGATTTACATTTTGTGCTTTTGTGGATTATGATATGTGGACAAAACCACTTAGGAATCATATTGGCAGCCTGTTGCAAGACATTTTCTGACTACAGGTATGGGATCCATATCCGGAAACCAGTTATCCAGAAAGCTCTGAATTACAGAAAAGCTGTATCCCATAGACTCCATTTTACCCAAATAATCCAAAGTTTTAAATATGATTTCCTTTTTCTCTGTAATAATAAAATAGTACCTTGTACTTGACCCAAACTAAAATAAAATAAATCCTGATTGGAAGCAAAACTAGCCTTTTGGGTTTATTTAATGTTTACATGATTTTCTAGTAGTCTTAAGGTATAAAGATCCAAATTACGGAAAGATCCATTATCCGGAATACCCCAGGTCCTGAGCATTCTGGATAATAGGTGCCATACCTTTATTGGTATACTTACCTTTATATGTATGCCTTCGATTTTTAGCCTACTATAAGTAGGAGAGTGGGAGGACAGACATTTGGTGCTGCTAAAACAGGAATCCTATTGGATTCAATAGTTGGACAGTCTGTCCTTGAGGACCACCATTAGGATTAGACATTTGATCTTATATGTTGAAGTTTTTAAATAGGTTAATACTATGCAAGCTTTCCTTTTGTCATTTGTATTCAGTATTCATATGCTGTCAGCCCAGTTAGTAAAATGCCCTGATGCACTTTACTATACATTTTACCAATTACTTTCTTTGCAACTGTGTTTCTTTTCCTTTCCCCTACTACTGCTTTGTTACTGTTTCTTGTTTATCTGTGTGGTGCTGATTTTATATAACTTCATGGAAGTTTGTTTGATTTTGAAGCCAAAATATAATATGTTTGGTTCCTAGTAGTGATGGGCGAATTCGCAAAATGCTGCCGGTGTCTCGTTTTGGATGCCGGTGTCGGTTTTTGCGCCAGCATCCTAAAAACAGACGCAGGCGTCTGTTTTTTTTGACACCTGCGAATTTTTGAAGCAGTTTTGCAAATTTTCGTGGCAGTTTCGCAAATTTATTCACCGGCGGCAAAACGCAGGAATTTGACGTGAATTCGCGCCTGGCGAATAAATTTGCCCATCACTAGTTCCTAGCCTAAGTACAGCCCCCTATTTGTTGCCTTTAGCAACTCATAGAATTGGTTAATTCCTTCATGTATGACTATGGCTGATGCATTCGGGCGGAATGACATATGCATTATGTGCTGCTCTTTGTCTGTTGCAAGTGAGCCCTCAGTGATGTTTAAGCCGAGACGCCTGGATATGGCAATGGCTAACTTAAAAGCCATGATATGCATAATCATGTTGCCAAGCAACAATACATAATCAGTGACTGGCATGGATGCTCGATGGGCTACTGTGTGCAAACTCACCATTACTTTCCAGGCTATGTTTATGTATAAAACCTTCTGTTATCTGATATAAGACTCATGGGTGATATACTGTAATTCTCCTGTGGATTTCAGGTCATGATAGATGGTTCCACTATGAAGTTCAATCACAACAATGAACTGTGCTACTTCACTGTTTATTGTTCTTAATTTCTGATCTCCTCTTATTTTAGTCTCTCGGTCTGCATGCAGCCTTTCAGTATTCTTTCTGTTTCTGTTCTGTTTCACCTTGTGCATACTTGTGCATACTTAGCACAACTATTTTTGCTGCCAAAATCCGATAAAGGACATATATATATATATATATATATATATATATATATATATATATATATGTGTGGCACCTTTGTGCCTGTATAGTGTTTCAGCTGTGATTCTAAATGTAGAGTTCAGCGTGTACGTGTACCTTCTCCCATGGGAATTCTATTTATGCATGCAAACCCCTTGATATGGTCAATGGCTCTGTAACAAGTTTAGGATAGCAGATACTTCTTACCTGATCTATAACTTTCAATGATGCATTTGCAAATTGATTAATCCTTACAGCTAGACTTATTAGCTGCATTCAATCAACGTGCTAACCCCTACTGACTTGTGAAATGGATACGCATGGTAAAACCCCATTTATATTTATAGGATTTTATACAGGGAGCACAATAAATATGAACCAAAATTAGATTTACACATTAATGGAGCTTTTTTTTTCTCCTGAAATTTGATATTATCTGCGTGTATCTGATGTATTTTCAAACATCATTAAGACTTTTTAAGGTACTTTCATGGGTTTAGCAACTCTAAATGTCTCTTTTAACTTACCCAAACCCAAAGTGGAGGATATATAGAATTCTGTGCACATCTCCCATCACATTACATATAAACTTTGTTTCATTTTCATAATTATCGACCGATTCTTTCAAAGCACCAACATATTCTGTATCAAATGTGTGTGTGTGGGTGTGTCACAGCAATTTTGGCATGACATTGACCTTATCCTTCATGGATATGCATGTAGGACAGCTATTAATGATGAAGTTCCTGGGCTGGTGTGGAAAAATATATGTGCTTAAGTGGGATGGATTTAGCCGTGGGTTAATTTGCCATTGTGGCCTTTTCCACAAACAATGGCTATATCTTAAAGTTCTGAGTTTCAAATAGCTGGCCACTAAACAGTGTGTGTTGTGATAGAGACAGAATTGCCATAGAATTGTATTGATCATAGATCAGATCATCAGTATACTGTATATAGATGTGTAGTGAAGGCACCAGTAGATGATGAGACTTACTTGTATCGAAAGCAAAAGTAGAATGTAAAAAATAGTCCTGCGTTTCCTACTTTTCTAGCAATCCATAGTAAACAATCAATTTCCATTTACTGGTCAGTTGTTTGAAACAAATATCTGATTGGTTGAGGGTTACTAGATTTAAGCAAACTTAGGACATTTTATTATATTACCCTGTTAGGTCCTAGTGCAAAATGTAAGTTAGAGCCTCCACTTGAAACTCCCCAATAGCTATACCCTTATTTACTACCTGTTTTTTAGTCCCTTGCCCTCTATTCAACTACTGTATGTTCTTCCACCTTTGCATGTACGTTCTTATGTTGTCTCAGTGGTTTGTAGATTATTTTACAGGGAAAGGTCTGGTGCTTTGTACCAGTGGAGTTTCTCTGTTTGCATGCTGGCAGGAGAAATACATGCACATTTTGCTTTATGCACCATTTACAGAAAAAGAGAGCATTGGACATATTTGAACACTACAGTCAAAACTTTGTAAATGATCACTTTAATCTGCCACTATGTCTGCTGATGACAACTGCTAAAATGTGTTTTTTTTTCCTTTTATTGATAACGTATACAGAATATTTGGGCTATTCACTCTCAATTTAGTATTTTATATGGAAAAAAACTACAAAGGGTTTGTTCTACAGGGTTTTGGTAACAGTGACATTACAAATCTAACTAATCTTCTGTCAAGAATTTGGGACAGATCCCAGGATTTAATGTTGCCTAATAAGGCCCATATTTTTGGCACAGCAGCATGAACAATCACATTTTTCTGTTTCTAATAGTATTATGGCAGACTCCCCCTATACTGCCTTTGTACCCTCTTCCCAATGCTTTTAGTAAAAACAAAAAAATACATAGATGACAGCTTGCATTTTGAATAGTTTTTTCTTTGCAGTTATTTGTATTTGATGCTAGAACAATTATGATGGAGTTTGGAGTCTTTAAGGCTCATTTACATCAACAAGTGCAGTGAACAGTGAGGCCAATCACCATAATACCCATAAAATGCATTTTTACAGAATTCCCAAATTGTTATGTACACAGACGGAGTGTCTGGTGCAATTGCATCTGATCCACCAAATTAACACAACTACACTTGCATTTTGTTTCAAATCAGATGCAATTTCATTGACGTCTACCTACTTAATTTGTGGTGTTCCTGTTCGGTGTACAAATTACATCTACTCCTATTGATGTTCCATACAAAGAGTATCCGGAGCTACCACCTGGTCAGTCAATAGGTAGGGTGTGCAATACAGTAGGGTGTGCAATACAGTAGGGTGTGCAATATTTATTTTTATAATTTACATAATATGTCACTATGCTTCATTTATAAGGATATGTTTTACAGGCGTTTTACATGGCCTTTCTGTCTTATTAAGTAATTGCTTCTTAAAATAGGGTGAGCCAAATGTTCGGAGGTGTAGCATCCAGACTGGTGTTCTATGAACAAAATACAATACTGCTAATTACCAAATGCTTGCTCTGAATTCATTTTTCATTAGGTGCACCTGTATGTGTGGCTAAAACCCTAACTTGTTACGGTTTAATGTTTTCTAATATATTGGTGTTGAATCTTCCTAATTTTTTTATCCAGACTTGCTCAGTGCAGAACAGGAAAACGAGCCCTTATTTTAGAACTATTTCCTGTCCATCTTTATTAATTTCCCCTCACAGAAGTCGTGCTGCACCTGAATCCCACTAATGCTACAATGTGCTCCAGATATACAGCTCGAAAACAGTTTTATCCCTCTGTGCGATTTTTCAACATCATTATTTGTGCTTTGAAATATTACTCAACAACCTACTCAATTAATATATACTGTGTTCTTTATTTAATGGGATGGGGAACCTGTCTCACAGCAGTGTGTTTGTTCTGGTCGGTTTTGAAAAAGCGCTGCCTGCCATGTGAGGGACATCTGTTCACAAATGAATGATTGTGCTTTTGATTTGGAGCATCACCGTCCCCCTTAATCCTGGCTGCAGATGAAAGGAACATATTGTTGTGATCCTACTTTTGTTGAGGTTTGCCTACCCTGGATGCACTTCATGTATTATTGAGAGAAAGCTCCTGTCTCCAACTATGTCTCCCCGTGCACCTTCCCTTCCTCTGGTATTCACAGTGTCAGCATACATCACTTGCCTCTCAGCGAAAGGTAGGCCAGGAAGATTAAGCAGATAAATTATTTACCGAGTTTAATTATGGTTGTACAACATTATTAAAGTTTTTGGTTACCTAGTAACTGAAGCTGCATCTGAAGAAAAGTTCATTACTGCTGTGAAAGGGGATATAAAGTTTTCTATATCATAAAAGCTTGCTCTGAGTAGCCCAGTAAATTGAATTTCGTGAAACAACTTGTTTTCTTATGATCCTTTGTGGACTTATAATACATTCCTAGCTTAAGGCCTTTCAATGAATGTGTAAAGGTTTTACTAACATCTCAGAACTAAATATACCTGAGATCATCAATTGAACATGGATCAGACCATTCTGGTCACCTGTCAACATTTCTGTTACTGAAGATAAAGGCACATGGTGTTTTATATCAGCAACTACATTTAAAACACTATATAAAGATACATGAGAACAGTCAGAATGAATAATAGAACAAAGATAATATATACAAAAAATATGTTCATGGACACGTGTTAAGAGACAAAGGAGTAAGGAGACCACTGTCCATAGAGCTTATATAATTTATAGACACAGATGGGAGGGAGAAGTGCAGCCAGTCACAGTGCTAGGGAAATCCGTCCATAAATAAAACTGTAAGCATAACTTAAGGTGGCCATACACGGATAGATCCGCTCGTTTGGCGAGGGCCCAACGATCGGATCCTAGCGTTCGCCAAACGGGCGGTCGGATCGCGGGACCGCATCAACGAACAGATGCGGCCGCGATCCAACGGGATTTTTAACCCCATCCGATCGAGATCTGGCCGACTTTCGGCCAGATCTCGATCGGGGAAGCCCGTCGGGGGCCCCCATACACGGGCCAATAAGCTGCCGACTTGGTCTGTCGGCAGCTTTTATCGGCCCGTGTATGGCCACCTTAAGTTTATAAAGCTCTACTAGGAAATGCAGCACTATACAATTTTGCATTATGGAAAATTACATACAGGAAAAAAATAAATAATATTACATGAATGTTAGTATAGATACAGTAGTAACCCCATTTTATGTTTTTCAGGGGACATGAAAAAAAATATGTAAAATCCGGGAAAATGTAAAATCAGGGAAATGTGTTAAAGTAGCTTTTTCTCCAAGTACTGAAAAGTATAAGCACAGGAGTTAATTTTACTTTAAGATACAATATTTACTGTGTTAATAACAAGGGTTAAGCATTGCAGAGTTAATGTTACACTATGGGGGGCATGTGCAAGACTCTCTGTCACATACACAACCTAAAGCAATAAGTGATTGGTGCAGGACTGTATAAGGGGCAGACTAATTGTAATTGACCATTTACAGGCAGAACCATGGAAAAATATAAATTTGGTTGAATTCCTTTATTTCACATTTCAACTGAAAAAAACAGTTTTTGGGAACATCAGGACTAAATTTGGAATGCAAATCCAGGAAAACATAAAAATCTGGGAAATGCACCTATTGAAATGTTTTATAAATTGGTGGGACCACAAAATAAAATGTAAAATTCGGAAAAACTTAAAGGGATACTGTCTTTGGAAAACATGTTTTTTTCAAAACGCATCAGTTAATAGTGCTACTCCAGCAGAATTCTGCACTGAAATCCATTTCTCAAAAGAGCAAACAGATTTTTTTATATTCAATTTTGAAATCTGACATGGGGCTAGACATTTTGTCAATTTCCCAGCTGCCCCCAGTCATGTGACTTGTGCCTGCACTTTAGGAGAGAAATGCTTTCTGGCAGGCTGCTGTTTTTCCTTCTCAATGTAACTGATTGTGTCTCAGTGGGACCTGGATTTTACTATTGAGTGTTGTTTTTAGATCTACCAGGCAGCTGTTATCTTGTGTTAGGGAATTTATTTATTAAATTCAATATAATACAAATAAACAAACACAAAGATAATCAGAACATTATATCATCAGAATGAAAACATCAAAAGGAGATATTAACATTTTCCCATAATCTAAGATTTCCCTTATAGATTTTAACCTCTTGTGCCTTAATAACGAGGATTTCCCTTAACACAGCATTGACAGTATATTCAATAGAATCAACATCTTGACCTGTTGATTTCTTACAACGTAAATGCCATAAATAATACCGGATTATTGCAATTATGATATACAGTGTTTCCTTATTACACAGACAGTCCCGGATCAGTATCCCGTATGCAGCTTCAGAGAAACATAAATTACTCCAAAAACCAAATCCCAGTTTTTTACTGACTTGATCATAAAATGTTTTTGTTATTGGAGATTCTACCAAAAAATGCTCCTGAGTCTCAGCCTCCCCGCAGTTCCATGGGCAGTTTCTATCCACCACATTCAGGTAACTGAGATTGCCTTTAACAAAAAGCTTACCCTGAAAAGCCAACCAAGAAATATCAAATAATTTTTTAGGTAGCCTTTTACTATTCAGATACTTTATACTTTCTTGTTCAGTGGCACCGGGGCAGTCTCTCAGGACAATGGGGGAACAAAAATGAGTCTTTAGCACTTCATTATAAAGGGTCTTTCTAGGGGTCAGATTCAACGCTCTAGGGCTAATACCCCACTTTCTCAGCATTTTCAGAGCCAACGCCAAATACAATGGGAGAGAACCACCACGAACCCGAACCTCCTTCACTCGCCCTCCCTGCAACCATTCCTTAGTAAAGGGGAATATCCAAGATTTTACACTGTTTTCCCACAGAGACATATTGTTTTTAGATAAAACCTCCAAATTAAACTTAAGAAAAATGATACCAAAGAACAAAATGGGACATATCATAGCCAGACCCCCTTCCTCCCTTGGCAAGAATGTTATCCCTCTCTTCACAGGATTCAGCCTATTTCCCCAAAGCATTTGAAAGAAGAGCCTGTACATCCGGGCATACAAGGCTTCTGGTAAAGGAAACACATATGAAATGTAAAGAAAAATCGGAATCAATAGAGTCTTTATAACAGCAATTCTTTCTTTATAAGTCAGTCTCCAGGATTTCCATCTCTGAACCTTTGACATGGCAGTTACCAGTTTTTCTTCCCAATTAACCTGCGCGTTATCACCTGTTCCAAATTTGATCCCTAATATATTAACCTGGGAAGAGGCTACAGGAAAATCCCCACACTTAAAAACAGGTTCAGTCTCCAAAACCCAAAAAGCTTCTGATTTGGCTCGATTGATGCAAGAACCAGAGGCCCTTGAATATTCTTTGATGTGCCTATCCACAGCCACAACTTCATCTGAATTAGAAATGACAATAGTCACATCGTCCGCATAGGCTACTAATCTTGTGGGCTGACAGTCAGAGACACCGATACCCTCCAATCCACATTCCTGCAATGATCTTAAAAAAGGGTCTATTGCAAAACTATACAAGAGTGGGCTTAAAGGGCACCCCTGCCTTACACCTGACTCAACTTCAAAATTTTCCCCTATCCAGCCATTGATCAACGGAAAACTTTTTGCCCCTGCATAAAGTTTTCTTAACCAAATTACAAACTGCTGGGGAATACCATACCTTGAAAGCAGCAAGTTAAGTTGCAGGTAATACCTAGTCCCTTTGTAAAATGTATAATGAAGCAATAGAATTCTTAATGAATCAGATAAAATTGAGCATAGGACTGGCCAGATATGGGATGACTTTGACGTAGTTGGCCAGCTTAAATATATTGCAATATATGGACAAACAATCCCTGTTTTGTTTAAAGGGTAAGGCATTTTTTAGTAGCAGTATGCACAAAATGTCGCTGTCTTAAATATATTGATAATGGGTTGAGTGCAGAGGACTCTTGGATTTGACTATATGTATTTTGTGGTCACAGCCTCATTGCACCCCCGCCTAATGGTTTTAAAAAATAGTGGTGAGCACAACTTTCCCTTGTTTGTTATAGTTTATACAGGAGCAGTGACCAGCTCCATGTTGTAGCTCCCACCCTTCCCAGCTATAGTCAGGTGATCCCACTGGTGTCTAATAAAAGGGCAGCCAAGTATGGAGGTTTACTTTGAAAGCAGCAAGTTAAGTTGCAGGTAATACCTAGTCCCTTTGTAAAATGTATAATGAAGCAATAGAATTCTTAATGAATCAGATAAAATTGAGCATAGGACTGGCCAGATATGGGATGACTTTGACGTAGTTGGCCAGCTTAAATATATTGCAATATATGGACAAACAATCCCTGTTTTGTTTAAAGGGTAAGGCATTTTTTAGTAGCAGTATGCACAAAATGTCGCTGTCTTAAATATATTGATAATGGGTTGAGTGCAGAGGACTCTTGGATTTGAATACCATACCTTGTCAAAGTAGCCCATAAGTACTCTTGGTCAATGTTGTCAAAAGCTTTGGCCTGATCTAATAACAGCAGAAACTTCCCATGGCCATGAGTCTTACACCTCTCCAGAATTTCCCTTATTGTTAACAAAGCTCCAAAAATATTCCGCCCTTTAACCGTGCAGTACTGAAAGGGAACCAGAAGTGTCTCAGAAAGCTTAGAGAGTCAGGAAAAAAGAATCTTTGCTAAAAGTTTTCTGTCAGTATTTAACAAAGCAATTGGCCTCCAGTTTTCTACCTGTCTCGGATCTTTCCCTTTTGATAACAGGATTAAGGAAGAAACCCTCATAGAGAAAGGAAGACCCCCACCTTGTAGACAGTCATTGAACACCTCCACCAACACAGGCACCAATAGATCCCTGAAACTTATATAGAACTCAGCAGTTAACCCATCTGGTCCTGGAGCTTTCTTTTTCCGTAGCTGCTGTATAGCTTCCACCACCTCTTCACCTGTAATATCTGCTGTCAGGAAGGAAAAGTCTACATTACCAATGTCAGGCCCAGGGGTCTCTTCCAAAAAATGTTTTATTTCCTCCCTCTGCAAAGCTTTTGTTTTAAACAAAGCAGCATAGTAATCCCTCACCACCTTTAGGATACCTTCCTTTGTCTCAGCTAAATTACCATCATTATTAAAAAGGCCACTGATCATCTTTTTACTAACGGATTCCTTAAAGTTCTGAAAAGGATCTGGAGAAGCAGATTTCCCATAATCCCTCTCTAACACCAACGATCTGAATCGACTGTACTGGCACTGTTTCATTAAAAACTTGAGTTGGGTAATTTCCTCCCCATCAGCCCCTACTGATATACAAGCTTCCAGTTTCTTTCTTAAACACTGATACTTTTTGTTATTATAACGCACCCGTTTAAAGGACTCATTTTTGAAAAATACACGTAACTCCTCCTTAGCTCCCTCCCACCACTGGGATATAGAATCAAAAAAATCCACTTTTGACATCTGACACTGAAAAAAATCTTTAAAAAGAATTTGAACTTCTTCATCTTCCAACAAACTTCCATTAAGTCTCCATATTCCTTTTCCCCTCCTAAACCCTTCTAATCCCCCAAAAGCACAGGATACCCTTAAATGGTCAGAATATTCAACTGCTTCCTCCTTAACATCAGAGAATGACTCCCCCTTTTTTATGAAAATCATGTCTAACCTACTGCTGCGGTCAGCACAGAAATATGTATGTTTACCCACACGTCCCCCCCAGGTACCAATATCAACCATACCTGCCTGACTCAGAATATTGTCAAAAAACTGACCCTCATATTTGTTAAACCTCCCAGTTCTGGGAGGACTTGATTAAAGCACGGAGGACTTGATTAAAATCACCTGCTAGAATAACTGGGATGGAAGTGCACAAAAACTGCCTAACTTCAGTCAGATATTCTCTGGGGGCCATATATATTTATTAGCCTTACCAAAACCCCTTCAATCTTAACATCAATCATTAGACATCTGCCTATTTGTATTTCTACCAGACGGACTACCTCCAAGATCTTAATACCCTTAAAAAGGATGGCAACTCCTCCTGCTGAGTCTTCTGCTATAGACCATAGAGAGCAGCCATATTGCCAGTCCCTCTTTGCTCTAAAAATCTCAACTGTCTTTGTGAGCCGTGTTTCCTGAAGGAAGATAACATTAGCCCCCGAATCCTTCAGACTCTCGTATGCAACAAAACGTGCTTTATCTGATTTTATACTACACACGTTTGATGTTAAAAATTTAAAGGAAAAATCTGGCATGGTATTACTTTTTACCTCCCCCATTCTCCTCCTCAATAGAACCTTTTCTCTTAACCTGAAATCTGGGCTGCCCATCTTCTTCATCCCAGTCAGTCACCTCATCTTCCTCCATTGATTTCCACTCTTCCTCATTAGAATTCCGATCTTTTTTCTTTTTAACTTTCCCCCCTTCACTTGTCCTACTTCTCTTCCTCCTGGTTTGCCCGAGGACCCCCTTAGAGCATTTCTCCTTCTCCTCCTCAAGTCTCCTCAGATCATCCTCCTCTGCAAGTTCCCCCCAACTTTTCCCATCAGGGAGAATGAATCTGTTTGACACAGGGATCTCTTTAGCAACAGTTATTTTGTCTTGCTTCTTCCTTGACTTTTTATCAACCACTGTCCAATTACCACCTTCTTTTTTGTTTTTTACCACCTCCTTTTTACCTGCCTCAACAAATTCCTCTCTTTCAGTACCTGCACCTTTCTTATTTTTCCTTCTGACACTGTTCTCCTGATTGATTCCTTCTTGCTCTGTGGACTGTTCCGTATTTCCATCTGGGGAAGAAATCTGATCATTTTGAAATTCCCTCTCAATATTTGGGCAATTTTTCAGCACATTATGCCATGCCTCTGTGCAGTCCCGGTGTATATGGCCCAATTGTTTACACAAATTACACCTTATCTTATCACATTCTTTACTGTCATGGCCCAGACCTTCACACAAAGCACATTTTTTTACTTCACATTTATTAGCAAAATGCCTGTTGGACCCACACCTATGGCACAATTTAGGCTGACCGGCATAAAAACAGACCCCCCTCTCTCTGCCAATGAAAAAAGAGTTTGGCAGATGTTTGGGCACATGCAACTCCATATTCAAACGAACCTGCACTTTCCAGCCACAATCCCAGAAGCCTTCCTCATCATACACCTTAGTGAGAGGGGAGAGCACAGTGCACTGCCTTCGCAGCCAAACCAACACATCCTCAGGGGGGACAGATTCATGTTTAAAAGAGACAGTTACAAACTTAGTGTCAGGTTTAGAAACAGGTACTGCTTTAAAACCTTCCCATTCAGCCGCACCCTTTTTCTGTTCATATTTACACCAAAAAGCCTCTAAGGTTTGTGTTAACTTAAAGCTTACATCATATTCACTGTCAGATATTGTGATTAAAGCAAAAACCTCATCAGGTGTAAAACCCAGAGACTGTTTAATAAGGTTTCTTGCTACAAACCTCCTGCCAGGCTCCTTCCCTTTTTCTCCAGTCCACTTGATTTTTGCAACATTTTTTCTCTTAAATGTATTCTGATCCATGTTACTATTGTTCTGACCCAAACTGCTCCATCTCCAAACAGTAGTTGAGTCATTTCTTGCTTGAAAATCCACTTTTCCTTTTTCCACCCCCTTCCCCCGCATCTCATTAGAATCATTGGGTTCAGGCAACTTTGCATTATCAGTGATTGCACTGCTGTTCCCACCTGAACCTGCTTTCTCTGCAACCACCTTTGCTTTTGTGTTTAACCCTTCACCCACATCCCCCTGCTTCCCCATACTCATAACATTTAAAACAATATTATTAGATACATTGCTAACCTTAGAACCTTAGAAACATTCAATTCATTTCTGCTGTGACTATTTTCACCCTTTTCAGTTTCATTACTTTTGCTAAGTGCATTTGTATTTAAATCTTTTTCCTTTAAACCATTACTTAGTTCATTTTCACTAAACTCATTAGGGTTTGAATCGTCCAAAATAGTCAGTTCCATGTCCTGCACAGCTTTACCAGAAAGCACCACTTTAGAAACAAATTCCTTCTGTGCTGCAGACTCTCCTTTCTGCATTTGCTGAAATCTCTCTTTATTACTATATGTCTCTCTCAGGGCTCAATCTTTTTAAGAACAGTCTCCATTTCACTTTCCACCTCCTCCAAATCTTTATTTAACATTGTAAGCTCCCGTATCTTCCTTGCTCGGCTCTCACCCTTTGCCAATTTAATGTCCATTGCAATCCTACAGATGTTACTGTCCAAAAACTGCTTTTTCTTGTTCAACCCATCCATGGCTCTAAGAGCCCCCACCACAAAGTCAGTGTCCAGAACAGAGTCTTTAGCAAAACTTTCCCCATTGTCAGTATGCTTAAAGGGATACTGTCATGGGAAAAAAAAATTTTTCAAAATGAATCAGTTAATAGTGCTGCTCCAGCAGAATTCTGCACTGAAATCCATTTCTCAAAAGAGCAAACAGATTTTTTTATATTCAATTTTGAAATCTGACATGGGGCTAGACATTTTGTCAATTACCCAGCTGCCCCATGTCATGTGACTTGTGGCTGCACTTCAGGAGAGAAATGCTTTCTGGCAGGCTGCTGTTTTTCCTTCTCAATGTAACTGAATGTGTCTCAGTGGGACATGGGTTTTTACTATTGAGTGTTGTTCTTAGATCTACCAGGCAGCTGTTATCTTGTGTTAGGGAGCTGTTATCTGGTTACCTTCCCATTGTTCTTTTGTTTGGCTGCTGCGGTGAAAAGGGAGGGGATGATATCACTCCAACTTGCAGTACAGCAGTAAAGAGTGATTGAAGTTTATCAGAGCACAAGTCACATGACTTGGGGCACCTGGGAAATTGACAAAATGTCTAGCCCCATGTCAGATTTCAAAATTGAATATAAAAAAATCTGTTTGCTCTTTTGAGAAATGGATTTCAGTGCAGAATTCTGCTGGACCAGCACTATTAACTGATTCATTTTGAAAAAAAAAATTTTTCCCATGACAGTATCCCTTTAACACAGTCTCCATAAACCTTCTCATACTGATTAGGCTCCTTTGCTGTTTGCCTCTCCTGCTGCCCCAAATCACTCCAGCTGGCAGTGTCTCTTACCTCTGCAGCTTGTCCCTCTTCAGCCTCTGCCTCCTGCAGTACTCCTTCTGCCACTTGTGCTGCCACTTTCCCAGCCTGAAGTTCTGCTGTCGGTTCTTCACAGACATCATCACCACTGGCAGGTTCCACCACAGGGCTTGCACACTGGGAGTCACATGGTCCTGTAGGAGCTTCCACCTCCTGGTTAGGCGCCATCTTGCCTGCCTCTGCATTGGAAGGTGTTGCTGTACACTCCATTTCCTCACCATCAGAAGGCACAGAGACACTTTCATGGGACTCAGCTGATTTTATATTTTCCATTGCTTTTGCTCTGTGATCACTTGACTTCTTTTTGTCAGGAGCTACTGTCAATTCTTTCATCTTTTTACCTTTCCCTGGCCCAAGCCTGGAGCGTGTACATACACTTCTGGGGCCAGCAGCATTGCCTTTCGGCATACTTGATGTAAAACAGAAAAAAAAAAAAAAAAGGGGAAAAACGGCTACAGTATATCTTTCTATGGAGAAAAAAAACTCACCCAGACCCAAAAAGGGCCTGGGCAAATCACAAAATCCACCAGAGATCCACCGAGGAACTGCTAGCCTGTTGTTACCCTCCTAAAGGGAGGGGGTGATATCACTCCAACTTGCAGTACAGCAGTAAAGAGTGATTGAAGTTTATCAGAGCACAAGTCACATGACTTGGGGCAGCTGGGAAATTGACAATATGTCTAGCCCCATGTCAGATTTCAAAATTGAATATAAAAAAAATCTGTTTGCTCCTTTGAGAAATGGATTTCAGTGCAGAATTCTGCTGGAGCAGCACTATTAACTGATTCATTTTGAAAAAAAAATTTTTTTCCCATGACAGTATCTCTTTAAAATCAGGGGACCTAAAATCGAGGTTTCACTGTATACAGAGATTCTGAAACACGGTAGAAAAAGAACCCCTACCCCATAGAGCTTGCAATCATATGCTGTGCTAGTTTTCTGTGAGTTAAGCTTTGAGTTGAGGCACAATTCCAGTTACAGGGGTTTGGTGGTTTTTGGTGCAAGAGGGCAGGCTGACAGGGCACTGAGCCAAGGGCAACAATAATTTCCTGGCCTTTTTCCGATTTAGTGATAAATATCCAGATGTAAGAAGCAGTAAGAGGGAAAGATGTGAGACCGGAGACAGCAGATTGCAAATTGCTCTTTGTTCACTTTGCTTCTCCTATAATATCACATGGTCATCGCAGACTCCCTTGACAGCTTTTTGATTTAAATGCAGCACATTGACCCAGTAAGCAGTGCTGTTGGGTTTTTGCATTCAAGAGGTTTGTATGTGCCCCATGTCAAGGGTTTGCTCAAAGTTCTACAGATTCCTCCCACACTTAAAAACATGTAAGCAGGTACATTGAAAATTGGCTCTTGTGTGTGTTTGTAATGCCTGGATGTTATAGGAAATCAGATGCTACTGGTGCAGGGACTGATGCTAGAAAGCTCTGTAAAGCTCTTTGTGTGTGTATGCGTGTGTATCTGCACAAAATAGTCTAAGTTGGTGAAGTGAAATTAGAAAAATAAATATAAAAAAAGAAAAAACTGAAAATTGGCATGTGCATATGTATTCACCGCCTTTGCCATGAAGCCCCTAAAAAATCCTGGCTCAACCAATTACATATAATTAATGAAATGAAGTCCACCTGTGTGCAATCTAAGTGTCACATGATCAGTCCTTTTCTGACATGATACCACAACAAACCTGCGAGGGCCGCCCACCAAAACTCACAGACCGGACAAGGAGGGCATTAATCAGAGAGGCAGCACAGATACCAAAGGTAACCCTGAAGGAGTTGCAGAGTTCCACAGCAGAGACTAGAGTATCTGTCCATAGGACCACAATAAACCATACACTCCATAGAGCTGGGCTTTATGGAAGAGTTGGGAAAATAAGAAGGCATGTTTTGAGCTTGCCAAAAGGCATGTGGGCAACTCCCCAAATCTATGGTGAAGGTGCTCTGGTCAGATGAGACTAAAATTTAACTTTTTGGCCACCAAGGAAAATGCTATGTCTAGCGCCAAACCAACACATCCCATCACCCCAAGAACACCATCGCCACAGTGGAACATGGTGGTGGCAGCAGCATCATGCTGTGGGGATGTTTTTCAGCAGCAGGTACTGGGAAACTGGTCCGAGTAGAGGGAAAGATTGATCGTGCTAAATACAGGGATATTCTTGAGCAAAACTTGTGTCAGTCTGCTTGTGATTTGAGACTGGGACAGAGGTTCACCTTCCAGCAGGACAATGACCTGACCCAAAACACCAGTTCTTTTTAATAAATAACCATTTTACTTTTTAAGACTTGAGAGTGCGGACATTGTTGTTTGATTATGTGTATATATATATATATATATATATAATATATATATATATATATATATATATATATATATATATATATATATATATATATATAGTGAAGGGAAAAACCGGCACTCACGAAAATGTCATCAATTATGCCTGGGTGCAGTCCTAGTTGAAGTTTGAATATAAAGCTGGAAATGGAGATCGCACTCACAGGTCTTAGAAGTGTTTAAATGTCTTTATTCAGTGGACAAACGCTGACGTTTCGGCTGACACGACAGCCTTTCTCAAAGAAAGGCTGTCGTGTCAGCCGAAACGTCAGTGTTTGTCCACTGAATAAAGACATTTAAACACTTCTAAGACCTGTGAGTGCGATCTCCATTTCCAGCTTTATATATATATATATATATATATATATATATATATATATATATATATATATATATATATATATATATATATATATATATATATATATATATATATATATATATATATATATTAGATATTTTCAGTAAGCTTAAAAAAACTTGTTGCATATTTACTCATTTCAAAAAATGTGTTAACCCCAAAAGCATAGACCGACAATAAGAGATTAGAATGAAAGTTAATTTTTACCTTTTAAACTTAATGCCATATTCAAGGACAGGTGATTTACCCTTTTTCAGTTAACTACCAAATTGTGACTCAATTACAAAATGACATCAAATACAACATGAATACAATTAAAATGATCCCCCCCCCCACATCTCAATGTCCTTCAGTAAACCACTATAACAGGTTGCGTTTATATTTGATGGTCATTGCTATGTTTGCAGTCAGTGAGCTGTTTAATTACTTCTCACAAGCTGTGGTCAGCATTGGATGATAGAGTTTTAGTCCAAAAATGTTTAAGGGGCTGGCATCTCTATATGGCTTTAACCTCAAGTCTAAATAATGGTTTCATTTCTAAACACTTTGCAGAATAATAGTCTAAAGAAGGAGATGCTACTAGAGTACTTGAGCAAGTTCAGCTTTTATGTTACATGTGATGATAGACAGAGAATAACCGTGAAGGTGTACGAATGAGCAGTTGTGATAAATTTAAGCCACAGTGAGATGTAGTTCACAAAGGAGTCCAGCAGGAGGCATTGGAGATTGTTTGTGAAAGGAAATAGCTCAAGTCGCAGAAAATCTCATAGTTAACAATATTTCAAATACAGTATACACAAAAATGAAACACATTTCTGGAAAATGTCTTTAACACGTAACAACCTTTAGAATTGCAACCACAACCCGTAAATGGGTATATTTACTGGTCATTTTGGAAACAAGCAGTAACTCTTAAAGGTATACTGTCATGAAAAAACATGTTTTTTCCAAAACGCAACCCCAGCTGCCCCAGTCATGTGACTTGTACCAGCACTTTAGGATGGAATTACTTTCTGGCAGGCTGTTATTTCTCCTACTTAATGTAACTGAATCAGTCTCAGTGGGACTTGGCTTTTACTGTTCTTAGATCTTCCAGGGAGCTGTTATCTTGTGTTAGGGAGCTGCTATCTCGTTACCTTCCCATTGTTCTGTTGTTAGGCTGCGGGGGGGGGGGGGAGGAAGGGGGTGATATCACTCCAACTTGCAGTACAGCAGTAAAGAGTGATTGAAGTTTATCAGAGCACAAGTCACATGACTGGAGGCAGCTGGGAAATTGGCAATATGCCTAGCCCCATGTCAGATTTCAAAATTGAATATAACAAAATCTGTTTTCTCTTTTGAAAAATGGATTTCAGTGCAGAATTCTGCAGCACTATTAACTGATGCGTTTTGAAAAAAACATGTTTTCCCATGACAGTATACCTTTAAAGGATACATAATGAAATAACAATTTTGCATTTCTCCAGCAAAGACAAACTGCCCTTCAGTTGGACAACCCTTAAATGGCGTTTTTATCCATGTAACACGATGTGATTCTGTGCTGCAAAAAATCTTTGTTACAAATTACTATGAAGGGCTTTTATTTCTCTGTTGTTACTCAGTGAAAATGGACAGTTTGCAAAACAGACACACAGGTTTTTTTTTTTGGGGGGGGGCAGGTAACTTCAAAAATGTTATGCCTTTTTGGACTTATTATGACTTATTTACAAAGCAGCAACAAACCCAGTAGTGAAACACAATAGAATAGCTGGTGACTATGAACAAGTTCCATGTAGGCCTTGAAAGGAACTGTAATTTGACACAGCTTTCCAATATAAGTTAATTAAAAATGAAAAATGATTGTAAATGTATCATTTGGAAATGTAATTGCTTTTAAATTGTATCAGTCTAATCATTTCTTTTATCTGCATGGTTTATACTGACTGGTTCAAAATATGTCACAAAAGTTATAAAAAATTAGGTAAATACCTTGCACCTCATTTTACTGCAATTAAGCGATTCAAAAATATTGTCCATCTAGCGATTCCTGTTTGCCGCAGCTAAAAGGTGTCGTCCACAGGAAGCACAGACTTTTCCCAGGTGACAAAACATTTTAACTGTCTGTCATTGCTCTAAGTTAGACCTGCAATGGTTTCATTTTTTTTAATCTTGGGCTTAAATAGTGCTATGACATTTTTTGTATGTATTTTAATGGACTTGCTCTGCTTTAAATTGCCTTTCCCTGGGTACTCAGGATACTGTTTTAACTCCTTTAATACAATGGGTTTTTATATCCAAACACTATATTAGCCCCACTCTTCAATAAGTAAAGGAATAATGCTTTATGTATTCTCCATACAATAGACATGTAAGGCAAACAGAGCTGTGTACAAATGCAGGCAGAGAAAATACGACGTCCTCCCAAACAAATGCTCAGCCTGCAACATAGCACAAAAAACACGGATGTTTGTATCTTGGTGACTATATCCTTGCGTGTGTGTGTGCATGTGTAAGAAGGAGCACATCGGCTTGCAACAGCTTTTTCTCTGCTTGCATTTTTTACTCCACTAACTGTAATGGTAAGAACAGAAACTAAGCTGTTCAGTTAAATCATCATTGTACTCACTTCAGAATATTATATTCCAGCTACTACTACTATTTGAGGGCTTTGACATACAAATCGATTGTTTTTTGGGTTTTTTTCATCGTCCAAGTGTTTAGTAGCTCCACTGGAGGGTGAACGAAAAAATTGCTTCTCATTTATGTTACGTAGCAGTTATGGCACAGTCTGGGCCTGCCACACTCTAGTGTGTGACAATAATTCAGGAGCACACTTTTGTAAACTTTTTTAGAACCAAACCTATGCTGACAAGTTTACCAACATATTTTGTTATTATTTGATGATTATTTTTAGATGACGCTAGGTCAGGGGTGCCCAAAAGGTAGAAAGGGATCTACCAGTAGACCTTTAGCTGGTGATCAGTAGATCTCAGGACTCTGTCAACAAACAGCTTGTCTAAATCACCCTCCTGTTTCATGCTTTTCATTCAGATATTTATTATGATAAGGTTATATAAGAAATAGTTGTTTGTTTTAATATTTAAGTAATATTTTCCATGGAACAGAATGCTAATAATGCCTTTATGGATTTAGATCATATTGGGACAACATCACTAAAAGTAGACCTCGCATTAGTAAAGTATGGGCACTCGTGCGCTAGGTATATCCACTTTTCTTTTTTTTTCATGTTGGCCATGAACATTTATCTATAAGCAACTTTTTCTTATAGGCTCTCTGTATGTCTTTTATTGTTTTACTTTCTGTTGCAACCTTCCCTTTGCTATAATTATGCAGAATAAATCACTACTGTATTTATGAATTTTGTTGTGTGAATATGCAGAATTCTGTGCAAATGCATGTTAGGTAAAGATAAGATCAGTATGTGGCATGCAATTTGTGGGCAGCTGTAGGTTTGTAATGCTAAGTCTATGTATTTAGTTCTTGTTATGACTGTCTCTTTGCCATACACTTATTTATTGTTAGTTATAGTTATCTTTCAAGGGGATCTAAAACCACAAATTGAATTGATAAAAACTTAGTCTGAGCAGTTATGCAGTTGAACTTAATTTTATATTATTTAGTGGTTTCTGCGATATGAACAATTTTATTCTTCTGGTAGAGATTGCACCACTCTTTTGGTTCAGCATCTTGCAAACTGCAGAGCTGCTAAATAAATAGCTACATAACTCAAAAACCACAAATGATTAAAGATAAAAAACAATTGCAAATTGCATCAGAATATCACTTTCTACATCATACTAAAGGTTAACTCAAAGATGAACAACAGTTCTTGGAAACGCAGAGAGTCAGGAACCCTAGGGTTAACTGACTGGAGAGCTATTCAATTGAAAGCCTGCAACTTGCATTCTAAATATCTACCCCTCCCCACCTGTCTTTGCAGGGCCCCCTGCATTTGCTGCCTTGCTTCCCCTAAAGCAGCAGTCCTCAACCTTTTTTGGCTGAGGGACCGGTGTAAAGGCCCCCGGGGGGGCATCAGCTGCATACGGCACATACATTTTATGCACGCCATGTCCAATTTGGTGTGCCCGTGCCCGTGTTTTCCTGCTGAATAAATGCTTTGGATGGGACATGTTTAAACAGTGGAATATGCTTTTGCAGCCACCTTACC
The DNA here is from genome assembly GCF_017654675.1 of Xenopus laevis. NCBI lineage: Eukaryota > Metazoa > Chordata > Amphibia > Anura > Pipidae > Xenopus > Xenopus laevis. The sequence continues at coordinate 35,410,279 of NC_054378.1, read as the reverse complement.
CTTTTTAAGTCATCAGTTAAAGTGCTCATTTTCAGTAAATGTAAGGGACATATTTATTAAACCTGCCTGTTCAGTAAGGGGTCTCTTTATCATGCTGTATAAAAAGTGAAGTAAAATATTACTGGTGATGTTGCTCATAGCACCCAATCAGATCTTTGCTTGTTTTGTTTTTTAACTTTTGAAATCTAATTGCTGATTGGTTGCTCTGGTCAACATCACCATTAATGCTTCACTCCACTTTTTACACAGCATGATAAATAGGCCCCTACATTTTATGTTTTTCTTCCACCACTGTCATTTATCAGGCCCACTTTAAGTTTATACTACAATGCACATTATAGGTAGGGGCCGATGTGTGTGTGTGTATAGCCCCCCCAAAAAAAAAGAAGCTGCACAGAGAAGTCACATGCCATCACTTTCAATGTATTTTGCATTTTTTTTACCGAGGCGAAATGGGACAGATTCATTGACCACTCATGCTAGCCAGTGATACAGTAAATGAAAAAGTGAGATGATCCACCTTGCAGCCAGACCAGAATAGGATCAAAGTGGACTAACATTACAATAATTATTTATTATGACTTTGTATATATTTCAGTTTCTTCTGTTTCACAAGGTAATTATGCATAATTATATAGTTATACTTATAAACCACAAGAAGAAAAAAGTAGTAACCCCACACTGTTACTTTATTTGTCTCAATTTCTATAATAAATAAATAATAAATTAAGTGGAATGATATAAAGTGCTTAGTGCTCAATATAAGTGCAAGAATTATATGTGCAATTAATTACTTACTTACTTAATTACTTAATTACTAACACATGATTTAATCCATCTTTTGGTTGTTTCAATTAATTTATAAATTCAACTTAGTACTTACATTCCAATTAATAAGGGCCTGATTTTCTCTGGCCTACATGGTGGAGGGCCGGTAATGGAAGCCAGTGTTGACCATTCCCTGTTTTTAAACCACACCCACCCACCCAAGCCACACCAATGTTACCACAATAACTTCAAAAACCATGTTAATGGTAGTAGCACACTAAAAAAACAAATGGTTGGTGCACACTGGAAGGATATCACTCATATGTGAAACATGTAAGTCATATTAAAACATTCCCTTAAATCCATATGCCTCATCCTCCCCTATGGAGAGCAAAGCATCACCTAGCACATGATTAAACACCTTAGGGGCCCCAGGTAGCATAGGGGAGGCAGTGTATGGCACACACAGGGAGCATAGGGCAGACAGAGTATGTCACACACAGGGAGCATAGGGCAGGCAGAGTATGGCACACACAGGGAGCATAGGGCAGGCAGAGTATGGCACACAGAGGGAGCACAGGGCATGGCACACACACAGCCCACAAGGCGAGCAGAGTATGGCATGCACAGGGAGCATAGGGCAGGTAGAGTATGTCACATACAGGGAGCATAGGGCAGGCAGAGTATGGCATGCACAAGGAGCATAGGGCAGGTAGAGTATGGCACAGTAGAGTATGGCACACAAAAGGAACATAGAGAATGCAGGAGACAGGGAAACCTATCAGCAGTTTTATGAGATGTGAACAGGTGAGCAATGTGGGCACTTTCACTCTGGGTCTGAGGTGTGAACTAGAGTTTTAGTGGTGTGAACAACAGAGGTGTTACAAGTGTGAACAATACAAGAGGATTACAGGTGTGAACAATACAGGGGATAACTGTCTAAATTTAGTACACTGTGAATATAAGCAGTCACAGCAGACAGACTTTCATGTGAGGGGCCACATGCCATGGCTCTTCAGTTGGACAGCACTGCACTAGGCTATCCTACCATTAATTCGGCCTGTAACATGCAGATATGATTTTCACCATCAATAAATATTTGTTAAATATGTTTTAATTTTTAGACTATGCATGAATTTTGTTATTATAGTTAAGGTCATGTATGTGAGACACAATCAGTGCCGGGCCAACGCGGGCAGGCGCCCTAGGTAGCCTGGCCCGGCAAAGCGCACAATACCTGAGTGCGCATGCACGAAAAGACACAAGTGCGCATGCACGGAAAAATACGAGTGCGCACTTCCGTTTGTGCAATAGTATTTTTCGCGCACTCGCGCAAACACGCATACGTCGGCCAGAGCAGGGACCGGACTTGGGGATAGCAGAGGCAGAGAAGGTGCGTGCCTGGTGCCCCTCCAGCTTTGTGCCCTAGGCACGTGCCTACTCTGCCTACCCCTAGTACCAGCCCTGGACACAATGCACCTATTGGCCTGGTAGAATAGCAAGGGCTTCATAGAATTTTGAATATGCTTCCCTTATATTATTCTTATCACATTTTTTTTAAATAATAATTGTCCTACATAGTAACATAGTAAGTTAGGTTGAAAAAAGTCTCCTGAGCTTGGTAGACTAACTGCACCCCATGAATCATTTAAGAATTTTGCTACGTTCTCTCCTTTATTATGCAAGGAAACTTCCATTGATTATCTTGACAAGATATGGGGAACCAGGGTGGGAACACATTTATTAATGTTACCATGAAACCATTAACCACCTCAGCATGATGTCATCACATGTTTTTGTATGATGATGACTTCACACAATAATTCTGTATTTCATCCGTTGCCCTCTCCCATTCTGCATCCCTATCCCCGTTGTTAAAAACTTAACAAAAAAAACGTCTGTTAAAAAAATATGGAGGGGGGGGTCTATGTATCAGCCATGCATTTATGTGAAACATACAGGTATTCTTTGTATCTAGTATTTTGTTTCCAGACAGCTGTCACTCCTAGTACTACAGCCAGCTCTGTAGCCTGCAGACCACATCAGATTTTAGTATCCTTAGGTATTTGCAACACTTGGCCAACAAAGCATATCTTTTTCACATAAGTACTTAGCATATTCTTAAGCTGGCCATAGATGTAAAGATTTTTAAAAGACCCGATCGTCATCGTGAGACCACGATTATCTTGAAACGATCATACGATCGTACAAATTGGCCATCAACTAAAAAGACCATTTCAAGATGTACAATCATGTTCGAATACCACTAACCGCACGATAATTTTGAAGGATTCGTTAGACTTCGTTAAAATTGGTTGTTCGGGAAGAAAAATCTTTGCGTCTATGGGGACCTTTAGCCTGGTATATCCCTGCATCTGCAAAAGATTTGTGCAAAACACATATTGAAGATTAAATAAATGGAGTTAGCAGTATCTATCTGTTGACATTGTTGCCAAATACCATGAAAGCAGCCATGGTTAGGGATGTAGCGAACTGTTCTGCTGCGAACTAGTTCGCGCGAACTTCGACCGTTCGCGTCCACCGAATGTTCGCGAACGTTTGCATTTTGAGTTTGCGTTCGATCGTTCGACCATTCGACCATTCGAATTCCTTCGACCGCTAAAAATCGAACGATTTCCATTCGTTCGAACGATTGTAAGCATTCGATCGAATGAAAGCATTCGAATGGCTTCGATCGTTCGATTCGAATGAAAATCCTTCGATCGAATGATTAAAATCCTTCGATCGTTCGAATCGAACGATTTTAGCGGGTGTTCGAAGTTCGCGAACTGTCCGCGAACGTTCGCATTTTTTGCTGGTGTTTGCGAACGGCGTTCGCGAACACCAAATCGGCAGTTCGCTACATCCCTAGCCATGGTATCCAGTTGTTCTCTGGGTGGTGTATCTCCTATGAAAACAACCAATCACATTTGAATAGAGTGTATGTCTACTATATTTTCAGTACTACATGACAAAAAAGGGGGGAAAGATTTCCTTGGTTCACCAATCCAGCCAATGTGTGACAAGTGCCTTGTTGTAGTCCAATGCACATCCAAGGAATTAATTAAAGCATTCACAACAAATCTTTCTGTTATTAGTCTTCAATCTGGGTCCTCTCTGCTTAAGCCCCCATGACAGGGAGCACTAGCGCATTTGTATGGCTACATACTGTATGCCTCTGCTTTCAGTTTAAACACAAATTATTATGTGGTGTAGATATAATATCACTTTCTTATCTAATTTTCATAATCTGGCTCTGATGATCTACATTAGGCAACTATCATCTTAATATTGCTATAAAATATATCTTCAGGTTTGTAATTGATATAGTATAGGGGGTTTTTCCTCCATCATTGACCATTACATAAAAAGCACCAATACTGTAGAATCCAGTTTTACGCACTGGTGTTATTTAGAAATACATAATGCTTTACAAATGATTGTGCAGCACAGTTGTTTTTAAGTTAATTATATTTTATGTGTGCCTATAATGTTCATGTGTATTGCAGTAGTAAAACTAATTAATCTTTTAATAACACCATTATTCTACTACCAGTCCACTGACATCCAATAAAATCGTGTGTACTGTTAATGATCGGTGTATATATTGCATAAAGTTTACGATACCCAGTTAAAATGTGCATAGATGACTGTACCTTTCTCCACATGCATCCTTGTATATTTCTTGATATTCTGATGGAGTACTGCATTTAGACAGTGGTTGCCAATAAAGTTTATTGTAGAAGCTAAGTGTCAATATCTGTAGCACCCCCCGCCTGCAGAGCTTGTAATTAAAATGCCACAGATAGTCTTGGAGAGGCATGAAAATTTGATAGCAAATTGATTTCAGGTTCATCTTCAAATTTGTCCTTAGCTGGACTCGATACTCTTGGCAGACACTGGATGGCTTTTGTCAGAGGGGTTTGTTGGGGATGAGACATAGATGTGTTGATCTGAATTTAAAATACCACAGTCTGCTTGTGAAATGTACCCTCTGTTTATGTATTGTTTTTTAATTAAATGTGTAAATTCTGTACAATAAAAACAAAAGGGACGGAGACCAGGCAGTTTTTCTTTCAAACCCTTACGAATATTTAACCCTTTGAGTGCTAAAAAAGCCATTAAACCCCATGTATGTTATTTGTTTTAAACTGCAAGTCCCAGAATTCTCAGTTTTTGAAATGTTCATCTTTTTACTGCTGTAAAACAGGACTTCCCAACTATAGGCCTTCAAACATCCGTGATTTCAGTTTAGTTTCAATTTTGATTGACTGCCTGTTTTGTTTGAAAAAAATGTACAGTATTTGGGAATGAGAAGCATTGTGTGACTCTGGAACTGGGACACATGCACATGTACGATGGATGAGAAGCAAAATACTAAACAATTTATAATTCAGTTTATCTCACTGATCTGAGTGTTTCCCTATTTGGTGGAACATGTGATACTGTGCATGGACTTAAACCTGTGTTGCCTGTTTTATGACACATGCCCATACAATCTGCCGAAATAATGCAGTAGCTTTAAAAGTTTTAAGCAGAAGCAATATAAAACCTTCCCTTTTTTTACATCATTGCACAATGTGTTTAAAGATAAATGTGCAGCTAGAGGTATTTGAATATGAGATTAGATATAAATCAGACTCCTCAATTTGACCCTTCACTTTGAGCCACCCCACTGAACCCCATTGTTACATACCTTAATGAAACCCCAGCAGACATAAATGGGGTAAAATGGCCACAACATTTATTCACATTTTATCAAATTAAAGGACCTTGCCAGCCAAACCCCAGGCAATATTCTGAAGGCAGAATTAGATAAAAGATCGCTACTATGCTCTGCTGCTCCTCAGTGAAGACTGAAGTGTGTCGATGATAGGAAATCCAAGCAGGCTGCCCCCTAGCACAAGCAGTAGTAGCGTCTGTATCAATCAATCCACCATGCAGTCACAGGAGAGAACCTCCTTTCTCCCTCTTCTAAATTTAGCTGTGTAGTACTCTGACAAGGTCCTACCACTGCTGTGACAAATAAAACTTAAATTATAATATCATATATCCACTGCCAGAGGAAGGCAAAAAACCCAGTCTGAACCCAGTGCCAATTATACCTCATTTGTTCTAAAGATACACAAATAACAGTGAATTTAGGAAAACATCCACATTCAGTTAATAGATAATATGCAAAGAGGGGAAGGGTGCGTAGGATATTTCTACCTGCTCAGAAGATGAGGAAGTGAACTGCTTCTTCCTCTGACATCACATCCCTCTCTGTCTCTGCCCCTGGGCCCAGCCATCCCTTGCCATAACTCATTGCGTTTTACCCAATCACAGCTACATGTGATTCTACCAATCTTTAAACATAAACCAGTGTTATCTGGCTGCTGGTCATTTGGATGACAAGGGTCATGCAGCCCCTGCACTTATAGCTCCAGGGCTTTCCCTTTCCTTTTTATTTCATGTTTACTATGTAACCATTCCACTTAGATTCATCTGTATGGCCTTTTCCATTATATTATTTTGTAGTGGTAACTCACTTTGGTGGAGGAGGGTTACAAACAAGTATAAATAATTGTCTAAAATACCGTTTCCATGCTGAGCTCTTTTTCTTCAAAGCTTGTACACTCTTTGCATAGGAGAGCTCATTCATTGTTATGACTTTAATTATCATCTGAATGCTGATGGCGCTATAATCTATTTATCTACATTTGCCGTTACTCCACAGTTGCAATCATGGATTGGTAATTATCTAGTCACTAACTCCTTCTGGATAGCAAGTCCATTGCCCTAAAATCAATTTATCCAAAATAATTTTAATTTTATCAGATTCTGTACCTGGTTTCAAGATTGTAATAGATGAACCAAGATCACTTGTGCATTTGCTGCAGATAAACGTTCTTGCTAAACTTGGCTTTCTACTTAAGGTAATGGAAAACTGGGTGATATTTAGCTTAGGAGGGCAGCAATATGCAAATTGCCACTCTCTTTACCTGCTATGCAACAGGGAGCTTTTGCAACAATAGCACACATACTGACTTTTTTTTCCAACTCATGTGGAGTGACAATACTACAAATCACCCCTATATTGACCCCATTAGGTTTGCTTGAAAATGTAAGCACTTGCACTTGGGGTGCTATACTATGGGATGCTTTACATGCAAGAATGGCTTGATAAGTTTTGGTACTTGTACCCAGGCAGACTGGGAAGATATCTGGGATGAGTAAAAAAGTAGTGGTTAGCAAAATTCCACATGTATATTGTATGTACTGTTGTCTGTTGTGTGCTATAAAGTGCAATACAGAAGAAAAAAATACCATTAATACTATAAAGTATAGGAGGTAATCTATCTTCAAAAACAACTGCATGAACATGTTGACTATTGACTTTGAAAATCGAATGCAGATTTGATAAAAAGAAGCAACGGCCTTATTGTTGTGAGTTACAACATGGAGTTGCAATGTGATTTAAAAACAGTTTGATATCCGTATACATTTGATTAAAGTTTTGGGATGAGCTCTCATGAAGTTGGACTAGTTCATTATTGCAAATGAAAACCACTTACTGGGATAAATAATCATCAGTGATAAATTCTTGTTTACATTTAAAGGTATTTTCTGTGTAGGTGTGTGCCGTCTTAGAGAAGAGTTAATATGTCTTGCTGCCATTCAGTGATGCACCCTCCTCAACCTTTCCAGGCATTTCCGTGTATAAATGCAAATACAAGGACTCATAATTTACTGTCTAGTTAAGAGAAATTGAATTGGCCTCATTTTACTACTATTTATTTACAGTGAGTGGTTTCCATAGTTGTGTGGATTACTAATGATGCATCAAATCCTAACATCTATAGGCCCATTAGCAATTCAAAAGCCAATAAAGTCATTTGCAGTTTAACACACCACTTAGGTCCATGGGCGTCATAACAAATAACATATCTCTATCATTTACAGGCAAACACAAATTCTGGTCAGTTTTGTGATTGGTTCAATGGAGGTGATGTGTCCATATTCTGCCCCGTTTATGGTGTAAATGCAATGAACCCACCTCTCACTTTTTGTGTGATACTGGCACCTGATAATAATGTTACTAAGGCAAGGTGGTAAATATGCCTTAAAACACTGCCAGAGTTGGCCATTTGACAAGTGTGGCATTATGCCTCCCCCCCCCCACACACACATAAACACTGTCCAAGTACAACCAGTCTGGGATAGTTAGTGCCAAAAGCAGAGAAACTGTCTTGGGAAAGGTGAAGAGAAACAAGAAGCTCATGTAATGATGGCCCTCTTAAATAGTTTGCTGGTGTGCATATTGCAAATTAGAAAAAATCTGCAATTGCAGACCCTTCCCCTCCACAAATGGTGCCTCTAGGCAAGTGCCTCTATTCCCTGGCCATAGTCCCACCCCTAAAAATTCCACCTGACTGGAAAGATAACAGAAAACTTCACAATATCAAGGCAAGGCAAGTAAAATAGCAGGAAATTTTAGACTTTGTAGGGATACCCCCCAGTGTGCAGCTGGGATATTTCCATTCCATTATTTGTGTTTTAATGCTCACAAACCTTTAATTTAACATTCTTACTTTTTCACAAGACCCGTCAATGCTTTCATGTAATGCAAAGGAACTGCAGAATGGAATCTTCAGAAAAGGAGATTATGTATATATTTCTTAAAAGGAATATTATCTTAAGTTAATTTCCAAAGAGACTTATGATGTATATAGATTGACTGATAATTTGTCAATGAAGCGGCTGCAATATTTTGATAACTGAAGACTGAACTTTGATAAATCACAGAAACCATGCAGTCCTAATATATGTGTTGTAGACCATGGCAGCACTGAAAGTGGAATATGTATAGTGACTCTGACCTGTTTTCACCCTGTCATAAGTAGCAGGTAGAGATGTCGCGAACTGTTCGCCGGCGAACTTGTTCGCGCGAACATCGGGTGTTCGCGCTCGCCGGAAGTTCGCGAACGTCGCGCGACGTTCGCCATTTTGGGTTCGCCATTGTTGGCGCTTTTTTTTGCCCTCTCACCCCAGACCAGCAGGTACATGGCAGCCAATCAGGAAGCTCTCCCCTGGACCACTCCCCTTCCCTATAAAACCGAAGCCCTGCAGCGTTTTTTCACTCTGCCTGTGTGTGCTGAAGAGATAGTGTAGGGAGAGAGCTGCTGCCTGTTAGTGATTTCAGGGACAGTTGAAAGTTTGCTGGCTAGTAATCGTTTTGATACTGCTCTGTTATTGGAGGGACAGAAGTCTGCAGGGGTTTGAGGGACATTTAAGCTTAGGTAGCTTTGCTGGCTAGTAATCTACCTTCTACTGCAGTGCTCTGTATGTAGCTGCAGTGGGCAGCTGTCCTGCTTCTGATCTCATCTGCTGACTGCTGCAATAACAGTAGTCCTTGTAAGGACTGCTTTTATTTATTTTTTTGTTGTTTTACTACTACTACTACTACTACTACTATAAGAGCCCAGTGCTATTAGTCTAGCAGTGTTGGGGAGTGGGACTGGTGTGCTAATCTGCTGCTCCTAGTAGTTCAGCAGCACCAACTTTAATTTTTTTTTTTTAATATTCATTTTTTTTTTATTTTACTTTTTTTTATTTTACTACCGCTGTAGTAGTGTATAAGTTGACCTTTTAGGCATTATTTGCCCTGTAGGCATTATTTGCACACTGTTTTCTTCAACCCGCCATCTAGCTGTGTGACCTTGTTCACATTCTGTCTAAATATCCATAATATTACCGTCTCCAGAAAAAACACCGGAGTCACTTTTTTCAAGCAGCCATAATATATTTTACGTAATCCGTATCCACCGCTGTAGTAGTGTATACGTTGGCCTTGTAGGCATTATTTGCACACTGTTTTCTTCAACCCGCCATCGAGCTGTGTGACCTTGTTCCCATTCTGTCTAAATATCCATAATATTACCGTCTCCAGAAAAAACACCGGAGTCACTTTTTTCAAGCAGCATTCATATATTTTACGTAATCCGTATCCACCGCTGTAGTAGTGTATACGTTGGCCTTGTAGGCATTATTTGCACACTGTTTTCTTCAACCCGCCATCGAGCTGTGTGACCTTGTTCCCATTCTGTCTAAATATCCATAATATTACCGTCTCCAGAAAAAACACCGGAGTCACTTTTTTCAAGCAGCATTCATATATTTTACGTAATCCGTATCCACCGCTGTAGTAGTGTATACGTTGACCTTGTAGGCATTATTTGCACACTGTTTTCTTCAACCCGCCATCTAGCTGTGTGACCTTGTTCACATTCTGTCTAAATATCCATAATATTACCGTCTCCAGAAAAAACACCGGAGTGACTTTTTTCAAGCAGCCATAATATATTTTACGTAATCCGTATCCATCGCTGTAGTAGTGTATAAGTTGACCTTGTAGGCATTGTTTGCCCAGTTTTTTTGGCCGCAGCCACTGAAGCACAGAGGCCAGAAAAAATATGCCATATAAATGCTGAAAATAGTAATTTTTTGCCATACGTTGACTCAACGTATATGGCAAAAAATGACTATTTTCAGCATTTATATGGCATATTTTTTCTGGCAACTGTGCTTCAGTGGCTGCGACCAAAAAAACTGGGCAAACAATGCCTACAAGGTCAACGTATGGCAAAAAATGACTATTTTCAGCATTTATATGGCATATTTTTTATGGCAACTGTGCTTCAGTGGCTGCGTCCAAAAAAACTGGGCAAACAATGCCTACAAGGTCAACGTATGGCAGTTGTTTAAAGAGAACAGTAGATTACTAGCCAGCAAAGCTACCTAAGCTAAAATGTCCCTCAAATCCCTGCAGACTTCTGTCCCTCCAATACAGAGCAGTATCAAGCAGATTACTAGCCAGCAAACTTACTATCATCTGTCCCTGAAATCACTAACAGCTCTCCCCCTACACTATCTCTTCCAAGCACACACAGGCAGATTTTTCAGATACATTTTTGCCCTTGATCCCCCTCTGGCATGCCACTGTCCAGGTCGTTGCACCCTTTAAACAACTTTAAAATCATTTTTCTGGCCAGAAATGTCTTTTCTAGATGTTAAAGTTCGCCTTCCCATTGAAGTCTATGGGGTTCGCGAACCGTTCGCGAACCGCTCGCGTTTTTGCGCAAGTTCGCGAATATGTTCGCGAACTTTTTTTCCGACGTTCGCTACATCCCTAGTAGCAGGCAGTTCTGGCCTTACTCTCGTTGCAGGTACTTGTTAATTATGTATGAATGCCGCTATGCAGATAGCAAGGTGAAGAGTTTTCGTATTTCCATGCTGTGTTTCTTCTTTTTTTTTTTTTTTATCCAAAATCTTGGGTATGCCAATTAATACTTTCTGGAGATGAGCAGGACAGTTATAATGGATGAGCTTGGTGAGCTGTCTGATTTATGATGAATAGATTCACTGATAAATGAACAGAAGCATAACGAATCACAATTTACATGTCATTCTCTTTTGGTATGTAGGTTTAAATGCAGTCAAAAGATGAATCCATTGCCTGTGTTTTGGGGGTTGACATTTTTAAAACAGCCACAAGCGCGCAACCAACTAAAAATATATGTCAGGAACAAATGCTAGCTTTCTAAAATTTCATCTTTTTTTCTGCACTAAGAATAAAAAGGGACTGTGTTTCTGAGCCGATTCCCTGCTATGTAAGCATGTCGTACATATGCATTTCCATACTAAATTAGTCTGAGATCACTATTCTTCTTATTTAGCTAAGTTTATCTTGAATAAAATATTTCTGTTAAAATAAATGTATAATATCCAAGGGGAAATGGAGTATGAAATGCATTTTTAGTCATTGTTCAACATATACTTCTCTTTTCCTATGGCTCCCCATGCTTGTGATAAAAGGATTTCTGCTATGGTCTTTGCATAGATCATTTTTGGGGGAGAATGTCCCATAGTTTCCAGTTCTGGTTGATCTCCATGCTGCACCCATAATAACATACCTTCCTAAACCAGAGTTACTCTTTTACATTCTGATATACATTTACTGTTATAATATCAACAGTTTACTATTAGGAATATGCATAGAGAGTGAACTTGAACTGATTAAATTATACAGGGTTAACCTCTGTCCCATCACAATATAGGCTACTTGGCATATAAAAGAATAAATGGGAGCACTCCCCCTTCTCTCACCTGCACGTGAAGATTCAGCAAACCTGTGTGCTTACACGCAAAGAGCCCCCGGTAGTGATGGGCGAATTTATTCGCCAGTCGCGAATTCGCGGCGAATTTGAGCGATTCGCGTCAGGCGAATAAATTCGCGAAACGCCCGCGAAAATTCGCGGAAAAAATTCGCCGGCGTCCAAAAAATTTTTACGAAAAAACGGGACGCCGGCGCCGTTTCGCGAATTTCGCGCAAAAAGTTGTGGAGCATGTCGGTCACTGAATCTTTAAAATCTTCATTTATTGGAAATTGTTAAAAACATGAATGACAATGACATGTTCCCCTACGCTTGACGCGTTTCGTGGCGTCTCGCCACTTCCTCAGAAGCATAAGGTATGCTAACCCCCATATTGGTTAATATAGCACCTCAACAAGCAGACACACCCATAGAAACGCCCATAAAAACATTAACCCCAAAAGGGATTTATACATAAATAGGTTAACACCAAAAAATACCAAAAAACCAACAAAATATACATAGTGAATCACATACACCCATCCCAACATACGCTGGACAAATTGAGTGTTACAAATTTGCTACTATGAAAATAAGAGAGAAAATATAATATACAATGTTTGATAATGGTTATGTAGTATCTTACAATTAAAGCATCTCAATGTAGCAATTTGGAGCTGTCTGACATGTTCTTAAAGGGGTAATTTTAGATTAATAGCGTGTTATGGATATTACATATTATAATCTCAAAACATGTACACTCATGCAAGTATCCAAAACGTTTCACAGCACTGTAACTGGCGCAGGGTTTAAAATTAAACAATATTTTAACTGCGCATCAAAAGGAGTTATATATATGGCAACCTGCAGCTGTGGATCCCAATATGTGGGGAAGACTATCAGGACAGCTAGCATTCGGGTGTCAGAACATATGTCAGCTGTGGAACGTTTGGATACTAAATTATAGACAGACCACGAAAAGATATGAGGAAGGGTGATTTAGATAAAAAATTATGTCGCCTTGAGGCTTTTTGGATATATCAGTTGAAAACCACTGAAAATTATGGAGGGCTAAACAGAGAGTGGGAACTCGCTTGTTTCTGCAATTAGTGCATTCCCTAGCGTGTTTATACTTGTATAATACACAGTATATATTTATCTATTGTTATTTTTTGAGATTATAATATGTAATATCCATAACACGCTATTAATCTAAAATTACCCCTTTAAGAACATGTCAGACAGCTCCAAATTGCTACATTGAGATGCTTTAATTGTAAGATACTACATAACCATTATCAAACATTGTATATTATATTTTCTCTCTTATTTTCATAGTAGCAAATTTGTAACACTCAATTTGTCCAGCGTATGTTGGGATGGGTGTATGTGATTCACTATGTATATTTTGTTGGTTTTTTGGTATTTTTTGGTGTTAACCTATTTATGTATAAATCCCTTTTGGGGTTAATGTTTTATGGGCGTTTCTATGGGTGTGTCTGCTTGTTGAGGTGCTATATTAACCAATATGGGGGTTAGCATACCTTATGCTTCTGAGGAAGTGGCGAGACGCCACGAAACGCGTCAAGCGTAGGGGAACATGTCATTGTCATTCATGTTTTTAACGATTTCCAATAAATGAAGATTTTAAAGATTCAGTGACCGACATGCTCCGCAACTTTTTGGTTTGTTTCTACTTGGCATATAACATCTTAGCTTGTCACTCAAAGACAGATACAAATGTTGGACATGATTGGACAATGCTTCAGAGGTAATCATTTGGGAGAAGGGCATCTGGTGTTATTTTCACCCTGTAACCTTTGTTTGTGAAATTATTGTAGGAACCCAGGGTAAGACAGCTTCCATTGCACCTCAGTGATAAATAGTAACCCTCCTAGATATATTTGACTAGATGTCATTCATGGAAAGCAAAATGATGCATCCTCCTGAGATTCAGCTGGCCCACTCCTTGATAATGATGATGGCTGCTTTATTAAACAAATGTATTCATATTGACTGCAAGCATACATATTATTTATTAAAACTACAGTCATACTGTTTTAAATGACCAGATGACTACATTAAAAAAACAACAAAACACATGTTCATCCATAGATTAAAAAGGGGAAAGAGCACACCCGTGCATTGATAGATGTTTACTTCGTATGTAAAAAAAGGAAGAAAACAAAGCATTGAGACCATTTAGTGAGACATTTCTGAACCAAGCAGGATTTTTCATAGGAAATACTGTAGGCAGAGTGAATGCCATTCAAGTTAATGTGACTATGAGGATTTTCAAGTTAATGCCTTGCTTGAATTCCACTGTTAAGAAAATGGCCTGCCACTTTTCATTCATATAGTTGCCTAATTATATTTTGTTGCAGATGTGCACAAGCAGCAAGATTTAATGATCAGTCTTAGCTCATCCATCTAGGCTTTTCAATAGATACTTTTACAATAGTGTCTTCTAAAGCCCTTGCTGATCTTAAATGTACATTTCCAGGTTCATGTTTGGCTCTAGCAAATCATTCTCCTCCTTAAACATGCCTACACTATCTATTTATGCATCTTTCTTTTTTTACAAGTTAAAGTGAAGATCCCCTTCTACAGTGCAGTATATCTCATGAGCTCTCCCTGTTTGCACATGGTATAAAAATGTACATTTTAGGGGCATCTTAAGTAACATTGGAGAAAAACATCATTGGTGATATTGCCCTAAATAACCAATCAGCAATTAGCAACAGAATGCTAACAATGCTTTTATGGATGTAGATCCTAGTGGGACATCATCACTAGAAGTAGACCTCAAATTAGTATGGACACTCCTGTTTTAAAGGATGTTTTGAACATTGTAACATTAGGCTTGACAAAGGGCCTTGTAGGCCCACAACGTTACCTTAGGAATGTTTTGGGCTGAATAAATCTGCTTTACACTACGCATACAGTGTGCTGCTGGTAATTTTCTTTTAACTATGTAACTATGTGTGGCAAAAAGTGTGCCATATTAAATGTGTAATATGCTGCATGTATGTCCTTGACATTTCTGGTACCCTTCAGTAGTGTACTGTATGGACATTATCAAAGTATGGGAATAATGAGTTTTTCAGAGATTAATCTGTTTTGTTTTAACTAGTGATTTATTTGCCATGCATGGATTTCGCCACCTGTGAATTGTTTTGCGAAACTGCTGCAAAAATTCACAGTCGAAAAAATTTGATACGACAAAAAAGTGGAAAAATAGACGTGTGTCAAAATAATTTTGATGCCCTTCAACTTTAATGCATTTGGACAAAAAAAGATGCACGTGTAAAAAAATTTGCGCCTAAAAAAAATTTTGATGGCCATTCACTTTATTGCATCGTGTAAAAATTGTCGCGGATCAAAATAATTTGGTGCCTACTGATTTCAATGTGTTTCATGATTTTTTTGCTGTTTCGCAAATTTTAACATAAACACACACACACACACACACATATATATATATATATATATATATATATATATATATATATATATATATATATGTGTGTGTGTGTGTGTGCGAACAATGGTGCTGGTGGCGTCCCGTTCCCCTGGACAACAGGGGCGGGGCTAAGGACATTTCAGACGTAATGCGTGATAAACCAGGAGGCATCCGCGGACCAATCAAGCAGTAGGGGGCGGAGCCTCATAGGCGTAATACGCACATGACACAGGCAACGGGCAGTCACATGGTAGGAAGCACCGTATGATCCTTGGAGCTTCTGTTGCTTGGCTCTGCAGACGACTACTAGGGCTACAAACACCTTATCCGCTTCCGTCCTCTGACCCCCTGGGGTAAGTAACTGTTTTTAAGTTTGTCACATCACTATGGCACGATATTCACATGGCATATTGCCATCACTGTACACCTAGGGTGAATACAATACCTACTGGAGAGATAGGACACGGATATAGTGTTTGTTTCACTTAGCAGCACGGATCATAAATACACAAAATGGTCTGCATATTATTCCAGACAACATGATGTTTTCTATGCACTTGGGGGTTTGTTTACCTTTGTGATTACACCCAGAAATGATGTCACCCGACACGCCCACATGTGATGTCACTAGACACGCCCACTAATGAGGTCACTGCCTGAGTTGGCGCCATTTTTAAACTATTTAAGAGTGTGTTTGTTGTGCTGTGTTCACTTCCTGATGACGGCCCGAATTATGGAGCCGAAACGTTGAAATAAAGTCTCACCTTTTTGCACAGAGGACAAAGACCCTGGAGTGCGGTTTGTTAATATTTGTATATATATATATATATATATATATATTACAGTATATAAAACATCATTAAATATAATTTACTCTAGTTCTGAATGGTTAAATCTGTATGAAACGATTGTGGTGGAAAAAAAATGTTGTGCCCATTTCCAGGGCTGATTACAGCCATTAGCGAAGAAATGGTTATGTGTGGTAGTAGGGCATGTTTGATTAATAACTATACCAGCCTGCAAATGCATGTCAAGGGATTGAGAGCAGTAATGAATGGATCATATGTTGAACAAAGTGAACTTTGCAGGAATTTCCTCTACAGGAATAAAGGTTGCTGGTATTCTTGTAAATGCCCCAGATGAAAAGAGGTGTAAGGTAAGTTAATTAAAGCTAGCCAGAAATGTGAATATTCTTATTTGCAGTATGATGCTCTGTGATCATGAGGAAAGAAAATATAAATTACAGTTCAGACAAGGAAAGAGAATACAGGAGCCTTGTGAGCAGACGCTGTTTGGCAGCTCTCTACCTTATATCACAAAGTTTAAAGGGATACAGATGTAAAGTGCCTAATGGAAATTGCCCCTGCTGTCTAGCTAATGCTGAAATGAGGTGCTTTTAATTTTGCCTGACCAATGCGGAGTAGCCTGAATCACAGCAGTGTGTTACTATAGGTAGTACTTATTAATACGCAGGGTATCTTATAGTTTCCTGTTTTATTTTTCTCTTTTCTGCTATATTAGATTGCACAGTTTCTCTACTGAGAAGATGTTTTAGGCTTTAGTTGTTGAAAAAATATGTTCAAACCAATGTTTAAGGGACACTGTATAAGCAAATTAACTTGCTTGAACTGGTCAAATTAGAATTAAATTAGAACCATTTTTTAACCTTAGTTCTGTATAGTTTCATAATACACTATAAAGAAACTTGTAAAGTAATAGTAAGAAAAAAACTCCATGGAGAATGCTTAAGTATTTGGAGGTAGACTAAACACAGTGCAACTAATCAAATGCCAATATCTCCCACTGTTCAATACATAGGAGGCAGGTTATATAGAACATGGGAACATCTTAATCCTGTTTGGTAGTCTTGTTTTAAAGAGGCTTGTCAGTTTAAGGAATATACAATATGAGGCCTATTTATTATGCTGTGTTGAAAATGAAATTAGCCAAAAAATCGGTGTAAAATAAATGGCCAACTCAAGGTGTGTGATTTTATGGCTTTCGAACTCCTGATGTGCCACCATTATTTTACACTGCTTCAGAACTTTGTAAGTAATTTCCGGTGGAAGTTTATACTGATTACTTGTGCTATTAATGTATGTTGCATGCTGGGCTCCTCTTTTAGAGCCTGTTGGGCTACATTGTTTTGATTAGTTATTGTACTCAGTAATTTCTAATTGCTCCAAATTGTATCTTTATACAATATTTTCTTATTTTCTTTATGCTTTAAGGGAAGGATACCACTTAATACCAGATTGAGTATCAAACCTAGTTTTTAGTAAGGCTATTGTGTTATGTGGCGGTTTATTTATCTAGTACATTTGAAGTCTAAGTAAGCGATAAAAAGTATGTCATATAAGTGTATATGTAATTCACCATACAGCAACAAATTGTAATAATTTTCAATGATTTGTTTCAGCCTAACCTGCGGGTTTTTACTCCAAAAGAACTGGTCTTGATCAGTGCAGACTTAACCCTTACAATGAACTTAGCTAAAAATTCCATATTTTACATATTGAACTTATTGCACCAAAGTAAAGTTTCGTCTTCTCAATAGCAGCAATGATCCAGGACAGGGGGTCACCATCTTGGAAAGTTTCTGTGACACTCACATGCTCAGTGGACTCTGAGAAGCTAAGCTTAGGGGTCGTCACAAATGATCAAGCAGAAAATGAGGTTGTCCTGTAATATAAGTTGATGCAACAAGGCTGATGCTAGCGCTAGTTTCTGCAATGTAGTAATTATCTGTATTAATTACTAATCACCCTAATATTCTGACATTTATATTTTATGGAGCATAGAATTTATGCTGTGTAAAACGAGATTTGCCCAAAAAAAAAAAAGATGTAAAAAGCTGTGTAAAATAAATGGTGAATTTATCAAGAGGTGTGTAATTTTCCGCCACGAGAAAGCCAGACTTGATGTCCTTGTTTTACGTTGCTTCTGGCAGAAGTCACTCTACTCCACAAAAAATGGAATAAAAAATGTATGCCATTTCTTACGCTGTTTTTTACACATCAAAGCCTGGAGATGAGTGGTGTGTTATCCTACCATTTTTTACATAGCATAATAAACATGCCCCTATGTGTACTGTATATTGTCGGTACCTAAGCTCAGTAAGTGACAGCAGCACAGAGCATGTGCAGTGAATCAGCAGAAAAGATGAGTTACTGGGGCATCTTTGGAGGCACGGCTCTTTACTGCTAACGGGCTGTAGTTGCCTCGGGCTGGTACAGAAGCCCAAAACATATTTTACAACATTTCTAGCCTACTTTTTAAGTTAAGCTTTAGTTCTCCTTTAAAACAATTATCAATAAGTTTGGAATGCTATAGAACACATGAAAATCCAAGGTACATCAGATGAAGCTTATAAGACCACTATATACTTAACCAAATTAGTAAAAGATATAGAATTCACTGAATATATGTAAAAGGAAATAAAAAAAAATGACTTTACAGCCATGTGTGAATGTCAGCTGTCTATGGGTAATATCCAGGATAGTTACAGGGTCCCCCAATCTTACACAAAGAACCAAGTAATAATAGGCTGGATAGGAGACCTGCTATGCAGCATTTTACATGCTGGAACATCAGTAGACTTGGATTGTGGATTTGTTGACTAGTAGCCCCACTGCTTGTCCATATAGTATGAGATATGGGCACAAAAATTCAAGCGTAGTGTAAAGTAATTATTTTGACTTATAAAGCTAAATCCATTGATTCCTGTTATTATTTTTATACCTGTTCTATGACATTTACAAAACTGCCACTCATTGTTTTTTCATGACATCTTGGTTAAACAACCACTGATTTATAGCAACATCTGTTCTCAGCCAGAGCCCGTACTTTCTTTGCATAGCTTACATTTAGCAGTTGAGGCACAGGGAGAGAACCGAAAAGAAGCTAATCTGAGACCAATTTTATAGTTTATCCAATTAAGTCTTCCTGAACTCCTGCAAGGCACAGTCTATATTAATTATACTTTTCTTCTAAATTCTCTCTTGTGTGTGTATGTACTGGTTCAGCTGATTGATTCTGATTGTATATTTTATACATGTTTTATAAAATGGAAGGATGTCATTTGTTGATTCTGCTAGAAGAGAAATGATGCAACTTCTGAAGCATGAATTAATGCAGGTTGTACACACTAATGCCATTGTTGCAAGATTCATACTTTACATACCAGATACACAGAGCTTATTTAAAAATAAATTCTGGATATTGTTCAACCTGATTGAATCTGTGATACCTCTGTTAATATATTTGTTCGAGTTACTTGCTCTCAAAAGCTTTTAGGTGGAATATCAGTTTTTATATTATTCATAGCAATGTAATTCCCCCTATAATCTCCTAAGGGTTTCAAATGAAGTCGTGATACACAGTTCAGAGGAATTTGGAGCCACCATTAATCAATGTGTCTTTTTGTCCATCTGTTAAATCAGTCAGTTGCTGATGGTCTGTGATTTGGGAAACCGTGTAGGTTGCACAAATACATGTAAGCACTAAGAAGGTTTCCACAGCAATTAGGCATTGCAGTAGTCTTTTCCCCCCATCATTTAAAGGGCTACATAAAAGCAGTCTGTTAAATAATTTAACATTTTCCTCTTGTTTAGGTGTGCTGTTATTTTAAGTGATCAAATATTTATAAAGTGGAAAGAGAAATCCTACAAAAATATCTGGTTTGAGGAGTACTGATTTTGTTTGTGCTCTTTGTTCCTTAGACTCCTTAGTTTACTGGAATACAAAGTTTTCAGTTTTATTTTCATTTGGGCCTATGCAGTCTGGTTTGGGAGATGGTCATTTTACCATCTTGTGTGATCATATTTCCAAAAATAATTTGAGAAAAAAAATCTGTATCCTGACTCCAACAATGCGGAACCAAATAAAGACTGCTAATTAAAAAGGCTATGGAAAGGAACAAGCATTCATATAGAAATGTATGAGTTTTAGCTCAGAATCAGAGCTGGGCCAAGGCACTTTGTTGCTCAAGGCAAGAGTAACACTCTGCAGGCAGAGTAAGTGGCAGAGTAAGTGGCAGAGTATAGTATCCCAATGTAGCAAGGGGAAGGCAATGAGCTGTTTCTAATAGTTAATCGAATTTATACAATAAACATTTAGGGGGTTATTTATCAAAGTCCGAATTTATCTCACTATTTTCTGCTACAAACTCAAATCCGCTAGGGTGTTTTACGCTCATTTATTATTACATTTTTCCGTAAATTTGCTTTGCGGGGAAAAAAATTCACATTTTTCCGTTTTTTTAAACCGATTTTCACATATTTCAAGATTTTTGGAATTTTCACCCGCAAACTTCGAGGTATTGCACAAAACCCAGCGCACATCAAAAAATCATTGGGACTTCTCCCATTGAGTTATATGCAACCTCACATGACTGGGGGCAGCTGGGAAATTGACAAAATGTCTAGCCCCATGTCAGATTTCAAAATTGAATATAAAAATATCTGCTTGCTCTTTTGAGAAATGGATTATAGTGCAGAATTCTGCTGGAGTAGCACTATTAACTGATGTGTTTTGAAAAAAAACATGTTTTCCAATAACAGGATCCCTTTAACTTTAAGCACAATGTAGAGGGTAATATTCCGAGAAACTTTGCAATTGGTTTTCATTTTTTATTATTTGTGGTTTTTGAATCATTTACCCTATTATGCAAGTGCTACTATTTAAGCAATCCTGTTGCTAGGGTCCAAATTACCATAGCAACGATTCACTGATTTGAATAAGAGATTGGAATATGAATAGGGTGGGCCTGAATAGAAAGATGAGTAATAAAAAAGAACATTTTTTGCTTTACAGAGCATTTGTTTTTAGAGGGGGTTAGTAACCCCCATTTGAAAACTGGAAAATACATAGTAATAAAAAAACAAAAAATAAATAATTAAGACCAAATGAAAAGTTACTTAAAACTGGCCCTTCTATAACATTCTAAAAGTTAACTGAAAGGTGCACCACCCATGTCGTAGTGTTGGGATGGGGATCCAACTCTGGGATAGGGTTTTGTTAAGAGCAGTATTTTAAGAAAACAAGTGTGTTGGCTTCCTCAGTCATACTGACAGTTGTTTTGCAATTTATATGATTATGTTACTATCACTTTAAATGAAACTCTGCGCTTGTGTTGGTGACAATAAATAATGGCCAGAAGATTCATGCAAACCCAGGTTCCCCTTGCAGATTCTCCTACAAATTAGACAACTTCAAACAGTAAAATGTAATTTGATTTATACCAGCCCATCTGCCTCCATAAAGGTTTTTTGGCATGTGAATCTTTCATAATATCTGAATCCTAATGAATAAAAGCTTTGAGAGTCCTTTAAATCCAATAGCTTGCTTCTTTTTATATTTGTATAGTTTATTATCACATAAATCTGCATCCAGTATTTACTGTTAGTTAGGCAGGGAAATTAGCTCCTGCACATAAATTTCTATATAGCGAGAACTAATAAGAAAAATGACTGTGCAATCTGGGGATTACCAACTGCATACATGAATCAACAGTGCATTTTATTGGCTCAGACCACAATTAAAAGCCTGTGGAAAAAGATTATTAATTCTCGATATAGCCATAGACGTTTGAACAAGAAAAATGGCTACAGGAGAGGAGCTTGTCAGATTTTGGAACCTACCCATAACAATTAACTGTGTTATCCCTAAAAATGCACAGACTCATTTTAAGCTGTCCCTGCATGATGTAAAAATGATGTATGATGTTCTGGCCGCAATCCACATTTGACCATTGTCAGTAACAAAGCCCACTGTTGCTCATGTCCATAAATTCTGGTTTTTGTGGAATTGTGTACACACATGCAGCTGTATGGTTGTTAAAGCAGATCTAAAGAAACATTTTTAAGATTTCTGAATGGGAGTAATTTTCTTTTACAAAGTAGACAGAAGTATTTAACTGCAATCCAACATAAGACATGGAATAGTATTCTACACAACGGTTGCCTAAACCAATGTAGAATACTTGTCTACATTACCAATTAGTTATTCACTTTTAAAGGAAAACTATACCCCCACGGACCATGTAGGTCTCTAAAAAAAAGATATTGCATAAAACAGATCATGTAAATAAACCATTTTTATAATAATATGTTTTTTAGTAGTATGTTTCATTGGTTAATCATAAATAGAAAATTGCCATTTTAAAAAATAAGGCTTCTACTACATGCATTTTAGTGTACATATAAGGCTTCTACTGCATGTATTTTAGGGGGTTATTTATCAAGGTCATAATTTATCACAATATCGGCTGCTACAAACTCCGATCTAACCCGCTCGGGTTTGTAACGCTTATTTATTATTACATTTTCCTGAAAATTTGCTTTGTGGGAAAAGCTCTGATTTTCAAGGTTTTTTCCTGAATTTTCCCCGAAATCTCCGAATATTTCGGAGTTTTCCCCCAAAAGCTCTGAAAATATTGTGAAATTGCCAGAAACCCCCGACACAACCAAAAATCAATGGGACTGTTCCCATTGACTTTTATGTAACCTCGACAGGTTTGAGATGCCGTGTATTTATATTTTATGCCCTTCTAGGCTTAATAAATTCCGAAAAATTCATGATTTTTTTTAAAAGTCAGATTTTATATAAAAAAAATCACGAATTTTTCGGATTTAGGGGAATTTCGGGTATTCGGAGCTTAGTAAATAACCCCCTTAGTGTACAGGTATGGGACAGAATGCTCGAGACCTGGATAAGGGTTCCTTCTGTGATTTAGATCCCAAGACTTTGTCTAAGTAATCATTTCCAATGTATTAAAACCAATAGGATTGTTTTGTAACCATTAAGGATTCATTATGTCTCAGTTTGGACAACTACGAACTGTTTTATTATTATTATTATGAAAAAGGAAATCATTTAAAAAAATTAAAAATATTTCATTAAAATGGAGCCTATGGACGACATAATTTGGAGCTTTCTGAATAAGGGGTTTTCCAGGATTACGGATACCTGCATATTAAAAAATACATTCGTAAGAGTAGGAACTGCCAATCTGCTGGCTTCAGCTGAATGCTATGTTGCACTTAAATCAGAGTGCAATGTGCTAGATGATTCAGGAATATGAAATAATCTCATGTGGTTGCACAGAATGACAAAGTTCAGCCATGTGGATATGTTAAAAAAGCCACATCTTCAAGCACAGAACAGCTAAGTAACCCGCAGCCAAACTCTGATGCAATCTCAGACCCCAAAAACAAGACTGGCCAATGATCCCCATGGGCATATCTTATGTTATAAAGCTAAAACATAATAGGGCAATACTTTGGGCCTTATCAAAATCCGATTTTTTTTAAAATTTAATTAAAAAGTCTGACCAAACTAGAATCCACGATTGGAGCTTATTTATCATAAAAACAAAACACAACATGATTTAATGAGATTTGAGACAAACTCGAAAAAAAATTTGGGCTTTTTCCTGAAAATACAAAATTTTTCAGATTTTTGCCCGAAAAGTCCGAAATAGTCGGATTTTCGGACTAATTTCAGTGCAGGCCATAGAAACTTCAAAATAGGATAGGGACCTCTCCTATTGACCTATACACAACATCGGTAGGTCTGAGATAAAGGATTTTCAGATTCTGTCCTTTTCAATGCTTGGGGTATAAAAAATATAAAAAAATTTGTTTTTCGATTCCTTAACGTCCAACAGCAGCACACACTGAGATTTCCTCTCTCCCCCTAATTAGGACAGTAGGACCAATAGCCAAGCTTTTAGAAGCCATAAGAACCCTCCCCTTCCCCCCTTCCATCGTGTTTTTTTCTGTCCTACCTGGGACAGTGGGATATTTTTTTCTTTTCTTTTGCAGAAGGGCTCGGTAGTGAGCCCTGGGACGTTCCAGGGAGCCAGCTTTGGGTGGTGGTCCTTGGGGAGGGTAGAGGACAGAGCTCCTAGCCCTCCGCATTAGCTGACCGCATGGATAATGGATAAAGCGCGCAGCCACGGACCGGCTTTCAGGAGGCGCACAGCCATGACGTCATCGCACAGTGATGAAGCGGCTGGTTTTAAAAAGGACAGCGTGTGTTGCATTAGGGGCCCATTATGTGCTGCAAATACAAGCGGTCAGACTACAAACAAGGGCTGTGTTACCTGGAGAAGCAATTAAGGTATTGCTGGTCTTCCTATTGCCCAATATGTGTCCCAATATTACAGATTACAAATATTGTTTTTTCATTGCTCTCTCTACAGATGTCCAGTCTGGAAATTAGGGGGAAAAAGCAGTCTAAAACCAGACATTTGGTCTGCAGACAATGTGATGTTCCGCTCCCAGATAACTATGAGAGAGGTCGCTGTGAAGCCTGTTTGGCAAAAGCTAATGAAAACGCTCAATCTGCTGAAACTGCAATGAGTTGGTTTAAAGACTTTATTCAACAGTCTTTTTCAGAAATCAGGAGTTCTTTATCTCAAAACCTAATTAATCCTGCTGACAAGTCACCTATATCTGTAGATGAACAGGATTACACGGTTATTGATGAGGTGAATTCTTCATCAGAGGATGAAGTAGACATGGCAGTATTCCAATCTGAATCAATATCAAAATTAATAAAAGCAGTTAAAGGTGCAATGGAAGATCAGGAGGGGAAAAGTTCTGAACCAGAACAGGAGAAAGGATGGTCAAGGAAAATGCCTAGAGCTTTCCCCGTACACCCAGTGATAAAAGATCTAATGGAGTTTGAGTGGAAAAATCCAGACAGGCCACCAGTAATTAACAAACGCTTTAAGACTCTTTTTCCTATATCAGAAGAGTCCAAAAAATGGGAGGATCCTCCCAAAGTGGATATGGCTGTGGGCTGACTTTCAAAGAGAACCACAATTCTGGTGGAAGATGGTTCAGGCCTAAAAGATGTGATGGACAGAAAGGCGGAGACATCCTTAAAAAGAATTTATATGACTTCCGCTACTCAGTGTAAGCCATTGATTGTGGCCGCAGAGGTGTCAAGGGCCTTGAGAAACTGGTTAGTTCAGTTGGAAGAAGATATTCAGAATAAAATTCCGAGGGAGGATTTGGTCAAAAGTTTGAAGACAGTGAAACTGGCATCTGAGTTTCTCTGTGACTCTTCCATTGAGTCACTAAAGCTTGCTTCGAAGAATTTAGCACTCTCTACTACAGCTAGAAGGGCAATTTGGTTAAAGCCATGGAGAGCGGATTCAACCTCAAAAATGAATCTTTGTAATATGGATTTTGAACCAGGTCAATTATTTGGATCCAAACTTGATTCATTAATGGAAAAGCTATCAGATGATAAAGGGAAATAACTTCCACAAGATAGACAAAGGAACTGGAGAGGATCCTTATATTCGTAGACAAAAGAGATCTCCGCCAAGGAAAAGACAGGATAGATTCTATGAAAAAGAAAAAGAGAGAACACATCCCTTTCGACGGCAAGGATCTACAAGAACCTCTAGAGGAAGAGGAAAACCTCAATTTGGCAGACAGAAAGAATTCTGACGCCAGAAGTTTGGAGGTTGGGGGAAGGCTTTCGCTATTCTACCCTCAGTGGGAAAAAAACGTGACAGATTCCTGGGTTCTACAACTAATAAGAGAAGGCTACAGAATAGAGTTTTATCAAGAACCACCTCCTCGATTTCTAACCACCCCAGAGGGTTCTTCTCTTCAAAGGCAACTGTTCTTAGAAGAATCTATCCAGAATTATCTTCAGATGAAGGTCTTAGAAGTTCCAGATTGCGAAAAGGGCCAGGGAACCTACTCCATCGTTTTTTTGGTCCAAAAGCCAAATGGAACTTTTCGCATGATAATCGATTTGAGAATGGTGAATCGATTTATAAAGAAAAAGCATTTCAGGATGGAATCGATAAGGTCCGTTATTCAGATTCTCGAAAAAGGAGATTATCTGGCGACAATAGATTTAAAGGATGCCTATTTACATCTACCCATCTTTCATCATCACAGGAAATTTCTGAGGATAGCAGTGGTTATTCAAAAGAAGATACACCATTTCCAGTTCAAGGCACTACCTTTTGGAATAACTTCTGCACCACGAGTCTTCACCAAGGTGGTGGTAGCTGTGGTAGCAGTGCTAAGAAGAGAAGGAATACACATAGTCCCTTATCTGGACAATTGGTTATTGAAAGCAGTCTCAGCCTCTCTTCTAGAAAGACAGATTCAGAGAACCCTGGAGATCCTGGGAAATCTTGGTTGGATAGTCAACAAAGAAAAATCTTCCCTCTTCCCAGCCAGACAGAAACAGTTTCTGGGGAACAGACTGGATACAGTCAAGATGAGGATTTTTCTGACTCAGGAGAGAGTGTTGTCTCTTCAAAACCAGATTGTAGCTCCGGAGAATTTTGGGGCGATATCTCTTCGTCAGAGGATGAAAATTTTGGGCCTCATGTCAGCCTCTATAGAATCGGTACAATGGGCAAAACTGCATATGAGGCCACTACAGCAAGAACTGTTCTCCAGATGGGACAGAGACATAGAGTCACTGGACAAAAAGTTCTTCATATCTGCAGAAACAAAAAAGTCACTAAGCTGGTGGCTGCAGGAAGGAAGACTTACACAAGGGAAAAACATAGAAGAGCCAGAGTGGATTGTTGTGACAACAGACGCTTCTCTCAGTGGTTGGGGCGCTCATATGAGAGGCCTATCTGCCCAAGGATTTTGGGGTCCTATAGAAAAGTCCCTTTCGTCAAACTTCAGGGAGTTGAAAGCAGTTTTTCTAGCTCTAAAATCTTTCCAGAGGCATCTAACAGGCCAGGCGGTAAAGGTTCAGTCCGACAATATGGTGGTGGTAACCTACTTGAACAGACAAGGGGGCACAAGATCCAGAGTACTCCTAAAGGAGACCATGAATATTCTTCAGTGGGCAGAAGAACATCTTCTATCTCTGATGGCAGTACATATTCGAGGTCAAGACAACAAACTAGCAGACCACTTGAGCAGAGTTGCGTTGGATCCAGGAGAATGGTCTCTGAATCAGAGGATTTTTCAGAAAATTATCAGAAGATGGGGAAAACCAGTGGTAGACCTGATGGCAACAAGAGAAAATTCCAAGCTGCCCAGGTTTTGCTCCCTTTACAGGAAGGATCAGCCTTGGGTCCTGGATTCGCTATCCATCAAGTGGGACTTCAGTCTGGCATATGTCTTTC
This sequence comes from Xenopus laevis, assembly GCF_017654675.1. Lineage (NCBI taxonomy): Eukaryota > Metazoa > Chordata > Amphibia > Anura > Pipidae > Xenopus > Xenopus laevis. The sequence continues at coordinate 35,382,786 of NC_054378.1, read as the reverse complement.
CCCCTATTCCTCTCATAGGGAGGGTTCTAAGGAAGATTCGCATAGACCAGACTTCAGTGATTGCGATCATACCATTCTGGCCGAGAAGGAGCTGGTTCTCACTCCTAATGAAGATGAGTCGGGGGGAGTATTGGATCCTTCCCTGCAACAGATGTCTATTGTTCCAGAAGAAGGTGTTTCACACAGACCCTCAACGTCTGAACCTGACAGCATGGAGGTTGATAGGCCCCTATTAGAAAATCGGGGTCTTTCTGAAAAAGTAATCAGTACCTTAATGAGTGCAAGGAAAGAATCCACCTCCAAAGTTTACTCCAGAATTATAAAGGTCTTCAAGAACTGGTGTAGCCTAGAGAATGTTGAATTGTCTTCAGTCTCTGTAAACAACGTTTTAGATTTTCTTCAGAATGGCTTGGATAAAAATCTAAGACCTAATACACTCAAAGTACACATATCGGCAATTTCAGCTTTTCTGGGGACAAGGTTTGCTGAAGAACCTCTTATTAGAAGATTTATAAGAGCATCCTTCAAATTAAGACCAACTGTTCTGGAGCCGTGTCCACAGTGGGATCTGAATATTGTATTAGAAAACTCTGTGACGCTCCCTTTGAACCTATGGAGAGTACAGATATTAAACATCTTTCCTTTAAATCACTATTTCTAACGGCCATCACCTCTGCAAAGAGAGTAAGCGACCTTCAGGAATTATCAGTTAGAGAGCCTTATATAAGATTCTTTCAAGAACAGGTGGTACTTAGGACGGTGCCTTTTTTTAGACCCAAGGTGGCTTCTTGGGCTAATATTAATCAGGAGATCTGTCTTCCTGCATTTTTTCCTCAACCAAAAACTCCAGAAGAGAAGAGACTTCATCTGTTGGACGTGACAAGGGTTCTAAAAGAGTATATCAAAAGAACAGAGTCATTCAGGAAATCTGAGAAGCTCTTCATTTCCTTTGGGAAGAACAAAGGACAAGGGGCTTCAAAGTTAACCTTAGCCAGATGGATAAAGGACACCATACAGACATGTTATGTTGCTGAAAACAAATCTCCACCAATATTTGTAAAAGCACACTCTACTAGAGCGACAGCAGCATCTTGGGCAGAGAAGTTTCTAGTACCGCTGGACCAGATCTGCAGAGCAGCCTCGTGGGCAAGTCCACATACTTTTGCTAGTCATTATAGACTGGACATCAATGCTTCCCAGGATGCGGCCTTTGGAAGATCTATTCTTCAATCAATGGTGAAAGAATCTGGAATCTAATCCCTCCCTTTATTGTTACTTGCTATGTCTCAGTGTGTGCTGCTGTTGGACGTTAAGGAAAGTTGAAATTTACTTACCGTAATTTCCTTTTCCTTTTAGTCCAAACAGCAGCACAAGTAAACCCACCCTATTAAAAAATTTGGCATTCGGTGTTGTTGTATTACTTGCAAAGACACGATGGAAGGGGGGAAGGGGAGGGTTCTTATGGCTTCTAAAAGCTTGGCTATTGGTCCTTCTGTCCTAATTAGGGGGAGGGAGGAAATCTCAGTGTGTGCTGCTGTTTGGACTAAAAGGAAAAGGAAATTACGGTAAGTAAATTTCAACTATTTTTGGCATTCGGTCTGTGACCAGAATGCCAGTATAAGAAGTCCAGAGTGTGTTACTGTGATAATTTAATAAAACAAGTAAGGATTGTCAGTTCTTAAGCTCTCCAGCTTTTAAAAACTGCTACTGTATTTTTTCCTAGCCATCTCTGTCTTAACAAATAAAATAATTAAACACTGCTGTTTAGTATTGAATACACTGAAACCTACACAAATTGCTAAGTATTTAGTAACATTTATCACCCTTACATAATGTTTTGGGTTGACATTGCTTTATTATACAAAACATCATTCGAGCTCCCATTCCTCATTTATGTATAAGAAACTGTATGTTTAGTGTAGTTTGTAGTTTCAGTTCAATGAGACCGCCTGTGTACTGCAATCCAGGGAATAGGGAACCAATATGGGAATGCTCAGCACGCTTGTGGTCCATCCGACCCTAGCTATTAATCATCACCCTCCATTATTTACTGAGGATTCATTCATTGTTCCGTTAAGGTACCAAGAGGGTCAATTAGAGAATACAGACAGGCTTTTTCAAAGACACAGGAGGGTCAATTAGGCCCTTATCATAATTTTCTGCTTTAACAGCAAATGCCAGCCTATCACGCAACAGATGTAGCAGGATTTGGAAATAAACAGGGTGCTGTTTAAAAAAACACTGGTAACTGTGCTGGTCTGTTGTATTTAACATATGGTTCTCTGTCACTGTGGGTTCAAATAAGAAAATCAGAGATTGTCATCAGTGGGGCTCCAATGTGCACAATTTTCAGAGGGTCAGGGCACAGATAGTGATTTGGGAATTCCTGTGATGGAATAGTATGTTGCCTTCTTAGAGGTGACTCATTTATCTAATGAAGGGTCCTCTGGTCCACACATTCCTATCATTTTACCTGTGTGTGCATAGAAAAAGTAAAATATCAGAATTGTAAGTGCCTTTGCTATTTATAAAGCCAGAGAGCTGGCTCATCAGTTATATTCATGCATAATAACTTACTACAATTTAATCATCATCATTTACACTGGCCAAACACACTAACATATGTTAATTTGGTGAGGTCACCAAGGAGTAAATCTTTGCCTTGTTTTGCTATCCAGGTGCTGGGCTAAGGAACAATCATTATATTAGGGGCCTATGCAGACCTGTCAGGAGACGACTGCATGAACGGTGTGAAGCTTACATAACTATACTATAGGCACATTAGACTAGGGGCAGCATATAGGCACACAAGACTAGGGGGCAGCATATAAACAATCATGACTTTGGGCAGCAAATAGGCACACACAAATAGGGGCAGCATGAGCAGTTAATATTTGGGGCAGCATATAGATACACAAAAGTAGGGGCAGAATAAGCAGTCAATAATAGGGGCAGCATATAGACATGCAAACTAGGTGCAGCATATAGGCACGCAAAACTAAGGGCATCATATAGGCAGGCAAGAATAGGCGCAACATATAGACACACAAGACTCGGGCAGAATATAGGCACTGAAATTAGGGGCAGAATAAGCAGGCAATAATGAGGGCAGCGTATACACACACAAAACTAGGGACAGCATATAGGCACACAAGACTAGGAGCAGCATATACTGTAGGCACAAAAGACGTTGGGCAGCATATAGGCATGCAAGACTAGGGGCAGCATAAACAGTCAAGACTAGGGTCAGCATATATATGCACGCAAGACAAGGGACAGCAAACAGTATAGTTAGGTGGTTGAGTAGAATCCAAGAAAGCAGTTAGTCACAGTATATGTTTTTTTCAAAGCCTCTATAACGTACACATTCCATTTAATGAAAACTCGGCTTTTAATATTTTGATAACTATTTGTTAAATAAATAATATCAGTCTATAGCATTGTCTGTTTAATACACCAATGTACTTTTTAATACACCAGGTATTATAATGTATTTTTTGTTACTCAAGATATGTAGTATGCACAACATAACTTATTTTAAATCTATTGTGTTTCTTTTGTTTGTTTAGCTTTCACCTCAGTGAAAGACTTTATAGGCTATAACACTGTAAACAATAGGTTATAGGCTGAATCCGTGACCACTGTGATAGAATACTTTGTTGCTAAGATGACTGAACTATAAAACAAGACTGCTGCTTTTAAGGGAATGCATTGCCTCTAAAAAACAGAAATAGGCTACTCTGCTCAAACACAAAAATGACAATACCTTTTTCAGATATGAGAGCGTATATTGTTTTTCAGGTGTGTACAATAATGTTCCCCTTTCTTACTGTTGCGTTATATTAATTCAGCAATAAAAAGTTTTCCACATCAAACCTGGGACACCCATAAACTTTCCCCTCTTTGTCCGTAACATGAATTCTGTAACAGACGTGACCATGGGGCTGTTAAACCAGAAGTAGAAAATCCAGTACAAAAAAAATCCACAATGAATTACTGTAGGTCATGACACCTTTGTGTTTATCCGTTTGCTGGTAGGCAGGAGTGAATATAAATTGCCTTGTTTTTTTAGCAAAAGCCCAGTTTATTTCTTGTTGTTCCATTAAGGAGCCTCTTTAATTAAACACATCACAGTCCTGATTTTGTTCAAGCACTAAAGCAGCATTACAAGTCTGCCGGTTAACTATCTTTATACAGTATGATAGTGAAGATGCCATAAATATGACAGAAGGTTTGTAGCCTGCTTAGTTGCTTTAAGACTTTAAGGCCATCTGCGGACAAGCTTAATGGTACCTACAAAATCATATTTACACTGGAGAACTTGTTATTTTCTGAAGCTCTGTAAACAGATGAATAGCATAAGTCAGAAGTACAGAGATATTGTCTTGTGTAAACGCAATGTACAAGTACTGTTTGTCAAGGTATGAGGCTCATTGCAGATGGCACAGATAAAAATAAAACCAGCCACTAATAAAATCATCAAGGCTCAAACAAGTTACTAAGAGGGTTCCCTTGTGGAAGAGGCATACTCTTCTGGCCTCAGCATCTCTTTTCCTTTATTCCTTTTATATGATGCATCATATACTGCTGTTCTAAAACAACTCAATAGCTTAGTAGTATCAAATCCCTGTTAATCATAGCACTATAATTCCAATGCCATCAAAATAAGAGAGGTTAAGTAACATTTTCAGTGTAATTAGGACAAATGTAATCCAGCATGCTCTATTTTGTAATCTTCTATAGCAACATTATTGACCAAGTAAAGTATAGCCAGTAATTCATTCCTCATTCCTGATTTTATTAAGATATTCTGTTATATTTATCAAGCATTAAGTGAGTGAGTTAGGTGACGGTTTTTCTACCTTGATTAAACTTGAATTTGGAATGTTTGAGTATTTATGAAAAAATCTCTCAAACACTCAAATGAAAAGACGACAGGGAAAAAAACTCTAATGATCAAGTTTATGTCCTGAAAAAAACTTGAATCGATCGAGTTTATGTCCCGAAAACTGGTATTGATTGAGATTTCAGATAAAAACCCTCAAATCAACCATAAACGTTGCCACTGACTTTTATATGGCCTCGCCAGCTTTTAGATGGCAAATTTATACATTTAAATTTTCGGGTTTTTTTTGTTTAATAAATACCAGACATTCGTGTTTTCGAAAATACAACTAAAATGTGTGAGTTTGGGTGCAAAAAAATTTGAATCGTGGAAGAAATCAAATTAGATTTTTGATAAATATACCCCTAATACTATTATATGTTTTTTGCTGTTTTGTCCATATAACATGATACAATTAGAATATACTTTCCTGGCAGCTTCTTTTAGTATCAAGCTTTTGATGGTTTTCCTGAATAGGTCAGAAATAAAAGGGAAAGAATAGCTAGCTATAGGAAGAAAACTCTACTGGGAAGCCACAGAATTTAAAACATTAATGGGGGAATATAATATATTTTATTAGTGCACAAAACATTTGCAAACACCTTTGGCAATGTTAGCGAGTTGACTGATTAAAGACCTCAACGACTTCCTCGCAAAGTTTGCTACCAAATTGCTTTGAGAATGTTCGCAGTGTATTTAATAACATTTTGCAATCGCAAACCATTTTTTGTGACAAAATATTTAACTAAACTCCAGAGCAGCTGTTAAAGGTTCACTAAGCGCAATTAAAATTCACAATGCAATAAAAGCCTAACAAAGTATTTTACATTGCAGCAGGCAAATCTTTATTCGCAAAGTTCTGCTCTTTGCCAATTTTAGTACATTACATTGAAGTTGTGTTAAGGCCTTCTTAGAAAAACTTTGGGCGCATTCACACACAGTATCCCTTCTATAGAATATTTATACATCAACCAATTAAAATTATGTTATCCTTAAGGTGGCCATAGATGCAAAGATCCGCTCGTTTGGCAACATCGCCAAACGAACGGATCTTTCCCCAATATGCCATTAACAAACATGGCTATATCGGGTGTATTCTGATTGTTCGGCCGTATGGCGGAACGATCCGATTACGATGTGCCGTGGGCTCCGGCGGGATCGGTCGGGTCAAAATCAAACCTGACCGATCGACCAAACGATAGATCTCCGCCGGACGAAAGATGTCGGCACACGATCCGAAATTCGTACGAATCCTCGATTCGTACGATAGGATCTGTGTGTCTATGGCCACCTTTAGTCTTTCTATAGTTGAACAACTGGAGTAAAATGTTGATTGATTGCTGCAGCTTACTACTTTAGACTAAAATCATAACAGTCTGAGAATTCACCCCAGGAAGGACTAAAATGCATCAATGATGACTTTCGGTTTTCTGAGTAGTGCAGACATCACTATAATATACAACAACACTTTAAGATATTCTGGAAGAAAAAAAATATCCATTATACAAAACAAAGACTTGATAAAGGTCTAAGACAAGAATTGAAATACCAACTTGTCATAAATAAAGCTGTTGGAATTTTATAGAAGTCCCTGGAGTGCCCCATTCTATAGTTGATGACCGTAAATACGTAGTTATTCAACCAGCACCCAAGCAGTGATAAACATTTATGGAGTCGTGAGTGCAAGTGGATTTTGTTGTATTATGGATAAGAGAGAGAGTGATAGATAGATAGATAGATAGATAGATAGATAGATAGATAGATAGAAATTGGAACATGCCAAATTACAAATTACATCTCCTGTTTTAAGCAAATATTTATATTTTTGAAAAATGATTATTTGATCTTAAATAAGTTGCCCTAAATCCATAATGATGTCATAATGATATATTTTTAATGGATGTGCGGTTCACGTTTTTCAAAATTTGTCCCTTATTTTACACTGTTTGTTGAGGTCCCACCAATATATAATGTATTTCCCTGGTTTTACATTTACCCAGACTTTACGCAATTGTTTTCTGATCCCCTGAAAAATTTAAAATAGGGTTCTACTGTACATAATTGAAATCAACAGCTAGCGAAAATAACAAATTATAACCAGTCTGTGGCCCTTTTTTTCATTAAGCCCTGCTGTTCTAGATCTATTTCTTGATGACCTTCCCACAAATCCAGCCAATCATACACACTCCATTGAAATGAAGATGTTCCTGATTCTATCAACATTTCATTTAAAACATTATCAATTTGAAAAATCCACTCTGTATTTTACAACTGCACATGCATAAAATCTGTCAGGCCCCTTATACCGGTATTACTAATGAATCTTGTGATATCGAGGTTCCGCAAAGATTTATGTTCCACTTGTTGCCAGTTTATCCATTAAAAAGTTTGAACTGCATTATCCTGATTAGCCATTAACACTATACTAATTGATAACTTGAGCTCTGCAATTTTGCATCCTAAAGTACCTGCAATGAAATGCTTATTCCCTGGTAAATAAGACAGCTGCTTCTATTAAATGAAAAATTTTTTTTTGTTCACAAGGTTACATATTTTAACTTTTCATGTGAAATAATAGATATTTAATATACCTTTTTTAATTCAATATAATTTTTTCAGACCCTCTCCCTGCAATGGATTATCCTTTATTTATGAGCCTTTTTTTTTAATCTGAACTATATGGAAATTTTTTGATTGGAGCACATTGCGTTGGGAATGCTTTGTGACAGGATTCTTTCAGTTGTTGAAATTAGTATGAATTGTGTAAATACCTTTTTAAAAAAAAAAGCAGTCAGGAAGCTTTGAGTTTCCATCTACTAATGCACATATCTGTGTTAGTATGTTTTCTTACAGGAGCTGTAAAGTTTGCTAAAGTGTCCATGGTCTGACATTATGATTAACTTAGCACTTAGTATTATGACCTCAGCCTTAGATAATCGACTTGGTAACTTAAGAATCACTGTAGGTTCTACTTTTTCAACCAAGGAACATTTATATTTAAGTGTCTGAAGTTCCCAAAACCAGTTGTTGAATAGTACCTGTCACTTCAGTTTCATTCTGTGCCACTAGCACAAGTCTTAACAGTGTGTTACATGAACAACAAGGACATGTCTTCACCCAAGCAAAATGTCTTCCTTTATCTAGACTATGTATAAAACACAAATGTCCCAAAGACCTTTACAAGTCAAGACAGAAAATGTGAATTCTTCTTGCACTGTACTGCAGTGGATGTTCAAAGTTCCTTTTTCATAAGTAGTTTTTTTTCTTATAGTTTTCAGGATATAAACACTTTATGAATGTGTTGGTCATCCAAACATTTTTGTCTTGCAACTGTTGACAGGTCTGGTAAAGCATGAATACAACATATTCTTACTTTTAACATAACTTGAAAATGTTAGATCCAGAATACATTTAAAATCTTCATTTCAGCAGCAATTCCTGACACATGGTCCCTATAAACCGCAGTCAGATGCTGTACTCCTTTTCATGATGTCTCCCCCTTTACAGCGCCACCTCCGCTAAGTGTCATGTAAATTCTCTTGAGCATGTGCATTCAGTTTTATCAATTCATTTAATGGCTTTAATTGAGTTAATTAATGGACTTAATGTTTATCATGTCACTCTTATTATGATATTAACATTGGCACTTACTTGATCAGTAGCAGACTGAGGGACAAATGTATAGTTGGCACAATATTGATCTATCAGGCAGAGTAGCAATATAACAGACGCAGCTGATGTCTGTCTGTTAATATGCTTTAATATGCTGATATATTAATAATAGAATAACATATTCTAGATTTCAAAATTTCTTCTAAAATAATGATTGTGTACTAAAAAAACTGCTGCCATGACAATTTGTTTTTTATCAACAAGCAATTCTCTTGCAATAAAGTGGAATTGTGCTCCTGCATTCAGTCTCACCCTATTCACTCAGATCACATTCCACGAATACAAGCCTGGGCTTTGTTTATAACAGGCCATGTTTTGCTTTCCATTCATTGTAAGCAGAAAGCTATTTGTAAAAAGGATTATACATATGCTCATTTGAACTAATTGCTGTTAGACACCAAATTAATTAGATAATTAATTTCTATGAACATGTGGCTATTGTGTTGCTTGGGCTTTAAGCCAACATTTCTGCAGTAGAAGGAGAAAAAAAACAAGCTCACAGTATTTTTTCTTTCCATTTGTACTGTTATTATTACTGTTCAGGAAAAATACTTAACTTCCTGAGTTTCAGAGGATTGCAGTAGGCACATTTCTGGTGCAGGATATATTAAATACATGGGGGTGTATGTGTGCATGTGTGTATATTTGTTTAAAGGACCAGTAACATCAACATTTTTTGAAAAAAAAACGTGTTTGTCTACTACAAAAAAAACCCACCAACACATATTAACATTAAGGGTAAGGACACACAAGGAGATTCAGGGAGATTTTGTCGCCTGGCTACTAATCGCCTTGTCTTTTGAGCAACTATCTCCCTGAACTGCCTCAGCGTTTTTCCCCATAGGCTACAATGAAAAGTCGCCTGCGCTAATGCACACACGGCGATGCGTTTTCAATAGTTGCCTGAAATTGCCTCACTGAGGCAACTTTGGGCAACTAATGAAAACGCATCACCGTGTGTGCATTAGCGCAGGCGACTTTTCATTGTAGCCTATGGGGAAAAACGCTGAGGCAGTTCAGGGAGATAGTTGCTCAAAAGACAAGGCGATTAGTAGCCAGGCGACAAAATCTCCCTGAATATCCTCGTGTGTCCTTACCCTTAAAATCACAAAGTCTTTATTTAGAAATAACTTACCGAATCTCTGATTGTGCTCCTCTTCAGAAAAGGCGACAGGGTGACGATCCATCAAGCGGCGCTCAATTTCTCCTCCCTGGCTATCTCCTATAAGGACGGCAGGGAGAAGAAATTGAGCACTGCGCGATGGATTACCCGATCGCCTTTGCTGAAGAGGAGTGCACGCGGTGATTCAGTAAGTTATTGCTAAATAAAGACTTTGCGATTTTAAAGTTTAATATGTGTCGGCATTTTTCACCATACACAAACAAATTTCTTTTTTAATTGTTTTTGATGTTACTGATCCTTTAAGGTCCCTCTAGTTAAAAAATGCCTTTTTATATCGGCATGAATTTTTGTAACGTCAGTGTAAAAGGGGTTTGTTTTTAACCCTTTTCATATTGCATTCTTTTTTTCCCCCACCCTCCATCTCAGAAATTAATAGTATTGATTTTTCTAGATTTACGGTCAGCTGATGTAAAAAGTGCTCTTTATGTGTAAATGTGATGTGACATAGTATCAGCCTCTCTTTGGCTCCCACTGAAGATTATGAGTGTCGCCAACCGGTTTGAAGAAGATTGCTGTTATATCAGTAAATTGTCCATGTGCCTTACCTTTTTCATCAAGGTTACCTGTCAGCAGAATTATCTCTTAAAATGGGCCTTCTTTGCTATAGATGACAGAGAATCACACAAACCAATGCTGTCTTAAGCTGATTTCTTGTGCTCTGATTTGGTAAGGTTCCATGCTATCAGTTTGGATATACTCCATTTGAAATTAAAATGTGTGGTCCTAGAGGTGACCTCCAAGTAAGTGACCCCCAAATCTAATCACATTGGAGTTTGAGAAAATCGACAAAAATGTCAGCAGTGACTTTCAGCATCCAAACACCGAAAATATTTATTCATTGGCAAAGCAGGCTATATCAGATGACATTGTTACTGTCTGTTATGTGTGTATTTGGTGTTATAAAACCTTCATATTTTAAGCATTCTTTGAGAGAGCGATATTGATTAGTAACTTTTCAGACACTGGTCATAAATAGATCAATAACTGGCCAAACCACGTCTTTCACATCCACGCAAAATGTGATCTATGCATTCCGTATTGATGCTCTTCACTTTCAATTAAGAGAACATTTTGAGATTACCTCAACTTTTTTTGTGATTACTTAAAGATCATGATTAATATTTAAGAATATTGACTGCAGATGATTGATGGGGATGATACTTTACAGCAGAGTATATTGCAGCTGAGTCTTCCATGCCAAACAATTTATAGCATATAGTTGAAAAAGAAATGCTACAGAATATGAGTAGGTTATATTTGGGCCTTGTACCTCAGGCAAAAAAAAATATTGTTATTTCTCCATGTTTCTATAATAATTCTATTGGCAGCTACTACTAGAAAGCACAGGCATGGTAACAGTAAAAGGCGCAAAAATTGACTGATTGTTATCAGTTGCTAAATCTGGGCAAACTACTTTTCTGTTATTACATTCCCCTCAATTTATTTGGGGGCACAAGGGGGAGGGTATACTGTAGGCCTGTTGTTCAGATATTCCACAATAACCAGAAAGGGCTAACCCATATGTAAGAAACCTACCTTGGTGGTCTAGTGGGCAGCGGGGTCCACGCCGCGTCCTTGGCGTTGAATGCCCGCAGCACTGCTCCTGTCCTCCCCTTGCCGGTGTCATCTTGGATGCCTAGGGGGCGCACCTGTGCGTCTCTTAAAGGCGCAGGCGCGCTGGAGTGAATTTGCGCACGTTTTGGAGCAAATTGGGACCCTATTTAAAGCCCATTCAGATCTGTAGCCAGTGTCCGTTATAGGATCTTATCCTGTGGTTTCCTGAGCCTTGTGCTACCTGTTCCTGAATTTGCTATCCTGACTGTTCTTTCTGTGTTTGACCCAGCCTGTTCCTGACTATTCTGACCTCTGTATCCTGATCCTGCCTGTTCATTGACTACCAAGCCTGCCTGATCCTGTTTGTCTGATTACATGGTTTTGACCCTTTGCCTGCCTAACGACAACTCCTTTTGCCTGATCCAGCCTGTCTGATTACCTGGTTTTGACCCCTTGCCTGCCTGACGATTCTGTTATCTGCCTGTCCTGATCCGGTCTGTCCTGTTTCCGTTTCCACCAGACGCCTTGTCCTTGATCTTCTGCCCAAAGACTCTTGCTATCCAGTCATGCCCCTTTGCCAGCCAGGACACCTCGCCTTGTACCCCTCGTTAAGTCCAGGTGGCACCCAATTAAGCTGAGGGCACCTGCCGAAGCCCAAAGGTGGTCACACTACTGGTGAAGCCGAGCCGAGACCAGGGTCCTTGGCACTTGTTCTGGTATTGGGTGCCGGCCGTGACACCATATTAGTGATCCCAGACATTTCTAGAACATCAACAGACAAGGTAGTCTTAAAGGAGAAGGAAACCCATTTAGTGCAGGGTTGTGCACTCTTTCTATTTAATGTCACTAGTGATAAGTATACTGCTGGCACTAGTGACTTGTCAAATGCTGAAAATGCAAGCCAGGTATAACAGTCACGTATCAGAATCCAAAAAGTGCCTTTATTATACAATGACTTGCATTTTTCAGGATATTCCTGCCTAGGAATATGAAAAAATGTAATGGCATGCATTTGGTTAGGTTAAGTTAGCAATGGTAGAATAAATGTTTTGTTCATTTCATAGAAACAGTCCTTGATTGATGACTATTAAATCTTTCAGGTAGAGACCCATAATGCCCTGTTCCAATAATTTGCTCATGCACTGAGTCTCTGACTGTGTGGTCCCTGTGCATTTGGAATAATCCAGATTTCATATGCTGCAAAACACAGTAGGGATTGTTTCTATTTTATGATTCTTCTCAGTTCCCATGTATATAATGGAATACTTAACAGGAATGCTACTTAATGTGCACAGTTCCTGGCTACACTAAAGTTAATATAGTGGCAAGTCCCAGAGGTTTAACAGATAATAAAAAATAATGAATTCCATTCTGGTGTATTTATTTATATAACGAAAATAATGTTTAGACTGATGAAATCATTTCTGTAACATGTACTTTGCAAACATTGTCTCCTATTCCCCCACCCCCTTAACACAGGGGAGAAAGTGAGAAGGTTGGCGTGATCAGGAGCCTGAAACAGACTAGGCTTGCTGTGGCACAGTACATTAAGGGGCACATTTACTAAGAGTCGAATATCAAGGGTTAATTAACCCTCGATATTCGACCCTCGAAGTAAAATCCTTCGACTTCGAATATCGAAGTCGAAGGATTTACAGCAAATACTTCGATCAAACGATCAAAGCTAAAATCGTTCGATCGAACGATTAAATCCTTCGAATCGAACGATTCGCAGGATTTTAATCTATCGATTGAAGGATTTTCCTTCGATCAAAAAAAGCTTAGAAAGCTTATGGGGAAGGTCCCCATAGGCTAACATTGTAGCTCGGTAGGTTTAAAGTGCCGAAGTAGGTAGTCGAAGTTTTTTTTAAAGAGACAGTACTTCGACTATTGAATGGTCGAATAGTCGAACAATTTTTAGTTTGAATTGTTCGAATCGAAGTCGTAGTCAAAGGTCGAAGTAGCCTATTCGATGGTCGAAGTACCCAAAAAAACCTTTCAAAATTCGAAGTTTTTTTCATTTGAATCTTTCACTTGAGCTTAGTAAATGTGTCCCTATTTGTGTCAGTATTTACATGTTATTAATATTTATTCAATGCATACCAGATTACTGCCATTGAGCTAGTTCATGAGGCTGACCTGCCACTAATTGTGTCTGTTCTTAAGGAAATTATTGCACTGCTTTTTTAAATTAGGGTAACTGAAATATTGTCTACATCACTTAAGTCTTTGTCACCATGAGGAGATCATTTTGTCTTTCCTTCACAGATAATTCCTATAGAACTAAGCTTGTTTAAAGATGTGCCACCTTCATTTTTTTTCCACTTTCTCTCCTGTTTTCATGAACTGAGCATTTATTATAATTCTTATCCTATTAATTGAGGTCACTCTAATTAATTAATTTTTAATTACCTTTTACTATATTTAATTATTCTGCACTATTAAGCACTTTATAATTTATGAACTAATTCCTCAAGCACAATTTGATGGGGGAATAGAAGCATCCAATTCTCAAGCAACGTTGCTATTTACAACATTTTAGTGGTTTTATTCCAGCTAAGGGTAATTGGTGCCTTATAATTTGTTTAAGCCTGGGCACAAGCATCAACTTTTGTCTTTTAAAATTGAATCACTGAAGGGATGATATTGCACTGCACTTTATTAATTTATTAATGATCAACTTAAGTAATTGCTTTTTAATGAACGTAATACAATTATAGCACTGCACTTTATACTTAAACTCGAGTTATAAGGTAATTGAAAAAGGCTACAAGTTGGCCCGATCTGTGACTGCTGTTATTTGAGTGATTAAGCGGGGTACTTTTTATCTTTCTATTCAAAATTTTAATTTTGGAGCTTTATCAGCCAACAAAGAGGAGGCTCATTCATTTAAGCCAAACCAGTGAAAATAGAAATGTAGGCTTGGTATGGATATTAGAAGGCTGGTGGGGTGCTATCCTGACATTAAAAAAACTACTTAATGTACTGTAGAAGGATAAAGGATAAAGTACCACTGGCCCTTTAAGGGTTGTAGAACTAACACTCTCAGTAGTCTCTGACGTTTGTTCCTGAAAAGTGATCCATATGATTAACCATGTTGTAAATGGCAGCACTGACAACTCTGTTGCAGCTGGATCACCCTCTTCAAATAAAATAAGAGGTGCCAAGCTACATTTAACTTTTAATTTTAGTTTCTACAATGCCCCTTTCAGTGGGGTGAACGTTCATAATGCCACTGACATAATTAGAAATAAATGTGTTTTGGAAGGAGTAACTGGGCCTCATGCGATGTTGGAAATGTTGGACAATATCCTGCCTTAAAAACATTTGTGGAATTACTCACTAGTCTTGGCCACAGTGGATCCTCTATATCCCTTGGTCCCTAAGCAATTGCATCATCTGCTACTTTTTTTTTTTTTAGCTCTTTCCATATTTCATTCATATTTTATGATACATCAGAAAGAAGGAGAATATACATTGTACATTGTTCTAACATTTCACATTCTCATCTTTTTCAAACATGCACAATATCAATACAATTTGTTTTAACAGAAAATGTGTATGAAGTGTAACTGAAACTCTGTGGACCAACATGTTCTTCAGGGAATTGTCATTGGATTTTGTCATTTAGATCAGGGTTCTAAGTCATATACAAAGGCTGCAATATCTTTCATCATATTGACCTTCAATATACTATTTTTTGTGAATGCTCCCAATATTGCTTTCTCTTATAGGCAGATAGTAGGCTGAAGCAACCCAATAGATCCAAAACTCATTATTAATTAGAATTTTTATTAGATCCTTGCACTGTGCTATTTTTTGAAATATTGATTATTATCAGATGATTAGGCATTGTGAATCTTAATTGTGTATTGTGTTTAACACCTGCTTGAAGGTGGGTAAACTTTTGGAGCAGAAGTAACAACTTTTTAATTAAGAGCTTTTATTGTATGCACTGCACACTATCACAAACTATTGTATCACTATCACATACTGTTGTATGAGAGGCAAAGTGTTTGCATAGGCAATATTTTTCACTTTGCAAACATTTATTAACATTGCGAACAAATTGTGTACGATTTTTGCTTTAGTGACCAATATCACACTCCCCCCATTAGTCTTTAAAGGACATCTTTCAGTGGAAAAATGTCCAACTGGAGAAACATGTCTCTTTCTCATGTTTACTAGTAACAAGTGGAAAGAACAAAAACCGACAACACTGTGGTTAGAAAGTGCAACTACAGCCAATATACATAGTTAAATTGGGTTGAAAAAAGACAAAGTCCATCAAGTTCAACCCCTCCAAATGAAAACCCAGCACCATACACACACCCCTCTTTTAATTAAATTCTATATACCCATACCTCTACTAACTATAGAGTTTAGTATCACAATAGCCTTTGATATTATGTCTGTCCAAAAAAATCATCCAAGCCATACTTAAAGGCATTAACTGAATCAGCCATCACAACATCACCCGGCAGTGCATTCCACAACCTCACTGTCCTGACTGTGAAGAATGTTGCTTCAAATGAAAGTTCTTTTCTTCTAGTCTAAAGGGGTGGCCTCTGGTACGGTGATTCACTTTATGGGTAAAAAGGTCCCCTGCTATTTGTCTATAATGTCTTCTAATGTATTTGTAAAGTGTAATCATGTCCCCTCGCAAGCGCCTTTTTTCCAGAGAAAACAACCCCAACCTTGACATAATTTAAGTCTTCCGTCCCTCTAACCAATTTAGTTGCACTTAGTCTCTGCACTCTCTCCAGCTCATTTATATCCCTCTTAAGGACTGGAGTCCAAAACTGCACTGCATACTCCAGATGAGGCCTTACCAGGGACCTATAAAGAGGCATAATTATGTTTTCATCCCTTGAGTTAATGCCCTTTTTTATGCAAGACAGAACTTTATTTGCTTTAGTAGCCACAGAATGACACTGCCCAAAATTAGACAACTTGTTATCTACAAAGACCCCTAGATCCTTCTCATTTAAGGAAACTCCCAACACACTGCAAATATATATGGCTTAGTAAATGAGAGCCATAATGAAATAATTCGATTAATTAAAAACAGAATGTAGCCCAAACCACCTGCTTGCATATTTCCTGACACACATGGGCTTGTCTTCTTTCCTTCAATCATGTGGTTTAGCTTAGTTTCACACTAACAATGTCTTTGGTCAGTTATCGCACCCTGCACCCTCTAATCGTTTAATAGCAATATTAAGTCATTTAGATAATGACCACTGGAAGGTAACAGAATAATATGCAGCTAGGAAAAGTTTACAATAATAATGACAAATTGCAATTATTTCTTGACAGTAAAAAAAAATATTTTTTTAATTATTTCTTATGCTTTAGGATATCATGGCCTGGTGTGAATCCTTGGGTGAAATATTGTTATGCAGAATCTCTCTCTCTATATTCTGCTTTTCATGTAACATAATGATAATACTGAAAGTTAATGTGGGGTACCGTATGGACCTAATTAGTTAAGAAACCAACACTAATTCCTGCTGTGTACATCTATTTCAATATGGGGCAGCAGAGCTAACTATGCACAGTATGTCCTCCTTCTCTACTACTGTGACTGGCATGGGGTCGTACCAGACAGCAGCAGAGTCAGTTATCCTTATTGGCAGGAAACATAAATGTAACTCACACACACCTGTACATTGCAGTCTGTGTTTTCTGTAGGGGCTCCAACAGCTATTTAAATTTACTAGTGTGTGCGGTAACCCACAGCTTTGGTACTTAATGGTCACACTTAACCATCATATATCTTTAATATTTTTTGGAATGTACTTGCTGAACACAGAACACAGAACCCTTGCCTTTAAAAGTGCAAAGAGCATAAGCATTATTTCAGTGAGCCATGTATCCCTTTGCATTGTGTGGTATGATGCAATAACTTTTTATTTTTGAGAGATTTATCCCTGCAAAGAGACAGATAAAAAGTGCTCTTCCTCGGTACATTAATTTTATTTCTCAAGTACAGCATGTTACATTTTCATGGAGCAGTTCTCAAGAAAACAATTTAAATATATAAATGAACACTTTGCATGATATTATGAGAGCTCCTAATTTTAATGGAGCGCACTTGTATGGATTATCACACCCTCCCAATATTGAGAGACTTTGTGCTCAGTTTAAAGATCTGCTTTGTAAGTACTGTTTAAAGTGCTTTTGTTTATTATTGGACGAGGGGAGAGGACCTTGGGGATCTTCAGATTTATGCTCAGTGAATAAAAAAAAAGTCTGATAATAAAGTACTAGTGGAGTATTCTGCCAGATTTTTAGTTAAGCATAAAAACATACTGAATTATTGAATGATACCGATCACAGTAAAGGATGATCTTGGTATCTCTGTGAAAGGTTTGATCTAATATTGGCATTAAAATAGCAGAGTCATCAGTCCATTCCTTTAATAATATAGAATGGCAATTTGCAGCCCTATTTTATTTATTTTTTATTTAATTGTAAACATATACAGTATATAACAAAATATGTTATTATTATTATCATTATGTACTACTACAGGTATCTGATTCATTATCCGGAAACCAATTATCCAGAAAGCTCTGAATTACAGAAAGGCTGTCTCCCATTGACTCCATTTTAATCAAATAATCCAAATTTTTTAAAAATGATTTCCTTTTTCCCTGTAATAATAAAACAGTAACTTGTTCTTGATCAGATCCCATACCTATACTACTATTTTTTTTTTAAATCAACACTGTTGGTAAGATGCATTAAATTAGAGGTAGGGTAAATTAGTAATGGCACAAAGTATTTTCTCTATATGTATAAAAGAAGCATATTATAGTTATCAATAGAATTTATATACACTTATATATATATATACATATATATAATAATGACTCTGAACCGAATTGTTCCTTCTCTACTTTCATACCCTTTTCCTAACATTTAAGTGCAAGTAAGTAATCTCACACATGCACACTGGCATATTTATGTCTGACTGGGTTATGGCAAAAGCACAGTTTCATTATTTTGCAATGACTTTAGCCTATATGTCATGCTGTGTACAAAAAAACGGTGACCAAATGCATCGCATCACCAGGCATCTCTGTGTAAAATCGGTGTATTTTTCAAGCTGTGTATTGATTTTCAACATGGCGTACGTTTATCACCAGAACTTACTTGCTGCCATTGATTGAATGGATATGTAAGGTCTGATTTGGTATAAAATAATGACATCAAATCCGATGTTCAGGCAGCATAAAATGAAACACACGCCTTGATAAATGTGTCATTTATTTTACACAACTGTAAAAGTTATTTGTTTTAGATACGTATGATAAACAGGCCCCCAAAAAGACTATTTTAGAGTGTGTTTTGACAGATCCTACTCATTGCATCATACTCACATAACCCATTTTTGTGAATATGGCCTTATATAGTCTCTCACATTGGGATCCCTTACACTGAACAGCTGACTTTACTAGTAATGATTTTATTGCAGCCATTTTAACCCTTTGCCTGCCAAGCACGTACGGCGTACGTGCTGGCAGGCAAATGCTCAGGCTGCCAAGAACGTACATTGTACGTTCTTTAGCAGCTGAGCGCTCTCTCTGCTTCGGCGGCTTTTGCCGCCTCCGCAGAGAGTGGGGAGAGAAGACAGCCCCCTAGGCAACGAGGCTGGGGGGCTGTCAAGTCGGATCTGCGACTCGATTGTCGCAGATCCGACTTCAAAGTAGCAGACGCATCGCATGGAGCGTCTGCTACTACACTCACCTTCTTCCTGCCTGCAGAGCCGCCCACGCACTTCCTGCTGCGCAGCAACTCTGCAGACACGCTGCCAGGACTCCTCCAAAGAAGACAGCGATTCTCCTGCTCCAAAAACGGTAAGTGCACGTTTTTTTACACACTTACCTGCACCTACACATACTTACAGTACATTTATGCATTTTAGTAAAGATTGGAATTTTTTAAAATTTTTTTTTAATTTTAGCACACTTGGTCCCTTTTGTACAGTTATTTACACTTATTTACACTTATTTACATGTATTTGCACACTCAGATAACTTTTATTAGTGCACAAATATGTATACACAAACAGGTGTTTTTTTTTTTTTTACGAATTCATTATACTGTTATCTTTTGTTTTTTTTGCCTAAAAACGTGTTATTTTGGCAGCGTGACTATTGGATAATCGATTTCGGCCACTAATTACGCTGTCAGAACAATTATTTTGTTATTTCATTGATTTACGCTATTTTTGTGGTTTTATTGCAATTTTATCCCTGCATTATTGTTCCCTATGTATCTTTAGTATCGTTTTGCTGTTTGGTGCTTTGGTATAGAAAGATAGATTTTACTTAGTTTGATCCGCCAAAATATGTGCTTTCCAAAAATATATGGGTTTCTGGGGGTCTTTTTACAGTTTGGGGGTCTTACGGCACATAACGTACAGTTAGGGTTCTCTTTTCTGCAGCTTAGTTGGCTAGCGTGAAAATTCATAGTTACGTTTTTCATTTGGGGTCCATACACAACACATACTTTGGTAAATCTATACATATTGGGCATCAAACTATTTATTAGACCTCTGACGTCCATATTTAGAGAGATTTTTCTTTGTACGTAAAACATTGTGTCCGATAAATGCGGCAAACTGCAACATTTTTAGGCGATTTTCAGAAATGTTGTAAAAACCTATATGTTTAGAAAAGCTTTGCAGTTTGGTAGTTTCGTGTAGAAAGACGTCGTTATCTTTGTTGGAATCGGCAGAATGTGTACTTTCCAAAAATGTATGGTTTTGGGGGGTCATTGCTGTTAGGAGGGTCTTGAGGCAAATAATATGAAGTCAAGGGTCTATGTTCACAGAAGGCGAATGGGCAGCGGAGAAAACTCATATTCACTATTTTTATTTGGGGTCCGCACATGCCAGCTGCCTTGGTATATCTATGCATATTGGGCATCAAACTGTTCAGTAGACCCTTGGCATCAATATTTATGGTGTTTTACAATTGTATGTAAGAAATTGGGTGAGATAAATGCGGCCAATTGCAATATTTTTAGGCGATTTTCAGAAATGTAAAAACAGTTGCTTTTATCGCCAAATTTAGGAAAGGCTTGCGACTTGGTACTTTGGAGTACAAAGACATGCATACCCAATTTGGATTCGCAGGAATGTGTACTTTCCAAAAATATATGGTTTTATGGGGTGAACGCACTTTTTTCTACCTTTGCCCCCCCCAAAACAATGTAAATGTGTTGATTTTGCAGTACCTGAAATGACAGACCATATGGGGGTCTTTGTTTTGGGGCCCCTATACGCCACGTGCTTGGGTACACCTATACATATTGGGCATCAAACTGTTCAGAGGACCCCAGGCTTTCATATTTGGGGTGATTTGTCTTGATACCTAAAAGTATGTGGGTAATACAATGCTGCAGGGTCGAAATTTTGAAGTCATTTTTGGAAATGTCCCCAAAATCACCAAATTTAGGAATGGTTTGCGGCTTGGTACTTTGGAGTACAAAGACATGCATACCCAATTTAGATCCGTGGGAATGTGTACTTTCCGAAAATATATGGTTTTCTGGGGTGAACTTACTTTTTTCTACATTTTCCCCCCTCAAAACAATGTAAATGTGTTGATTTTGCAGTACCTGAAATGACAGACCATATGGGGGTCTTCGTTTTGGGGCCCCTATACGCCACGTGCTTGGGTACACCTATACATATTGGGCATCAAACTGTTCAGAGGACCCCAGGCTTTCATATTTGGGGTGATTTGTCTTGATACCTAAAAGTATGTGGGTAATACGATGCTGCAGGGTCGAAATTTTGAAGTCATTTTTGGAAATGTCCCCAAAATCACCAAAATTTAGGAATGGTTTGCGGCTTGGTACTTTGGAGTACAAAGACATGCATACCCAATTTAGATCCGTGGGAATGTGTACTTTCCGAAAATATATGGTTTTCTGGGGTGAACTTACTTTTTTCTACATTTGCCCCCCTCAAAACAATGTAAATGTGTTGATTTTGCAGTACCTGAAATGACAGACCATATGGGGGTCTTCGTTTTGGGGCCCCTATACGCCACGTGCTTGGGTACACCTATACATATTGGGCATCAAACTGTTCAGAGGACCCCAGGCTTTCATATTTGGGGTGATTTGTCTTGATACCTAAAAGTATGTGGGTAATACGATGCTGCAGGGTCGAAATTTTGAAGTCATTTTTGGAAATGTCCCCAAAATCACCAAATTTAGGAATGGTTTGCGGCTTGGTACTTTGTAGTAGAAAGACATGCATACCCAATTTAGATTCGTGGGAATGTGTACTTTCCGAAAATATATGGTTTTCTGGGGTGAACTTACTTTTTGCTACCTTTGCCCCCCCCAAAACGATGTAAATGTGTTGATTTTGCAGTACCTGAAATGACAGAACATACAAGGGGGGGTCTTCCTTTTAGGGCCCCTATATGCCACGTGCTTGGGTACACCTATACATATTGGGCATCAAACTGTTCAGAGGACCCTAGGCTTTCATATTTGGGATGATTTCTCTTGATACCTAAAAGTATGTGGGTAATACGATGCTGCAGAGTAGATATTTTGAGGTGATTTTTGGAAATGTCACCTAAATCACCAAATTTAGGAATGATTTGCGGCTTGGTACTTTGGCGTAGAAAGACATGCATACCCAATTTGGATTCGTTGGAATGTGTACTTTCCGAAAATATATGGTTTTCTGGGGTGAACTTACTGTTTTCTACTTTTGCCCCCCCCAAATCGATGTAAATGTGTTGATTTTGCAGTACCTGAAATGACAGACTATATGGGGGTCTTCATTTTAGGGCCCCTATATGCCACATGCTTGGGTACACCTATACATATTGGGCATCAAACTGTTCAGAGGACCCTAGGCTTTCATATTTGGGGTGATTTGTCTTGATACCTAAAAGTATGTGTGTAATACGATGCTGCAGGGTAGATATTTTGAGGTGATTTTTGGAAATGTCACCTAAATCACCAAATTTAGGAATGATTTGCGGCTTGGTACTTTGGCGTAGAAAGACATGCATACCCAATTTGGATTCGTTGGAATGTGTACTTTCCGAAAATATATGGTTTTCTGGGGTGAACTTACTGTTTTCTACTTTTGCCCCCCCCAAATCGATGTAAATGTGTTGATTTTGCAGTACCTGAAATGACAGACTATATGGGGGTCTTCATTTTAGGGCCCCTATATGCCACATGCTTGGGTGCACCTATACATATTGGGCATCAAACTGTTCAGAGGACCCTAGGCTTTCATATTTGGGGTGATTTGTCTTGATACCTAAAAGTATGTGTGTAATAAGATGCTGCAGGGTAGATATTTTGAGGTGATTTTTGGAAATGTCACCTAAATCACCAAATTTAGGAATGATTTGCGGCTTGGTACTTTGGCGTAGAAAGACATGCATACCCAATTTGGATTCGTTGGAATGTGTACTTTCCGAAAATATATGGTTTTCTGGGGTGAACTTACTGTTTTCTACTTTTGCCCCCCCCCTAACGATGTAAATGTGTTGATTTTGCAGTACCTGAAATGACAGACTATATGGGGGTCTTCCTTTTGGGGCCCCTGTATGCCACGTGCTTGGGTACACCTATACATATTGGGCATCAAACTGTTCAGAGGACCCTAGGCTTTCATATTTGGGGTGATTTCTCTTGATACCTAAAAGTATGTGGGTAATACGATGCTGCAGGGTAGATATTTTGAGGTGATTTTTGGAAATGTCACCAAAATCACCAAATTTAGGAATGATTTGCGGCTTGGTACTTTGGCGTAGAAAGACATGCATACCCAATTTGAATTCGTGGGAATGTGTACTTTCCGAAAATATATGGTTTTCTGGGGTGAACTTACTGTTTTCTACTTTTGCCCCCCCAAAACAATGTAAATGTGTTGATTTTGCAGTACCTGAAATGTCAGACTATATGGGGGTCTTCCTTTTAGGGCCCCTATATGCCACATGCTTGGGTACACCTATACATATTGGGCATCAAACTGTTCAGAGGACCCCAGGCTTTCATATTTGGGGTGATTTGTCTTGATACCTAAAAGTATGTGGGTAATACGATGCTGCAGGGTCGAAATTTTGAAGTCATTTTTGGAAATGTCCCCAAAATCACCAAATTTAGGAATGGTTTGCGGCTTGGTACTTTGGAGTACAAAGACATGCATACCCAATTTAGATCCGTGGGAATGTGTACTTTCCGAAAATATATGGTTTTCTGGGGTGAACTTACTTTTTTCTACATTTGCCCCCCTCAAAACAATGTAAATGTGTTGATTTTGCAGTACCTGAAATGACAGACCATATGGGGGTCTTCGTTTTGGGGCCCCTATACGCCACGTGCTTGGGTACACCTATACATATTGGGCATCAAACTGTTCAGAGGACCCCAGGCTTTCATATTTGGGGTGATTTGTCTTGATACCTAAAAGTATGTGGGTAATACGATGCTGCAGGGTCGAAATTTTGAAGTCATTTTTGGAAATGTCCCCAAAATCACCAAATTTAGGAATGATTTGCGGCTTGGTACTTTGGCGTAGAAAGACATGCATACCCAATTTAGATTCAGGGGAATGTGTACTTTCCGAAAATATATGGTTTTCTGGGGTGAACGTACTGTTTTCTACCTTTGCCGCCCCCCAAAACGATGTAAATGTGTTGATTTTGCAGTATCTGAAATTACAGAACAAACGGGGGGTCTTCCTTTTGGGGCCTCCTATGCCACGTGCTTGGGTACATCTATTCATATTGGGCATCAAACTGTTCAGTGGACCCAGGATTTTATATTTGGGGTGTTTTACATTGATACCTAATGATGTGTGGGAGATATGTTGCTGTAGAGTGGAAGCTTTGAGGTCATTTTTCAAAAAATTCACCAATTTCTATAAAACACTATAACTTTAGGAAACAATTGCAACTTGGTGGTTTGGAGTACAAAGATATTTCTACCCATTTTTGATTCACCAGAATCTGTTCTTTCTAGTAATGGGTAGTTTTCTTGGGTAAACCTACTGTTAGTGGAATGTTTGGCCTTGAAATCAAAAGTATGCCGTTTGGGGAGTGTTGCTTTGGAAATTTGGTTGTGTACTGCTTGTAGATTTTGAGCTATACAAGTGAGAAATCTCCATAAAACTATATATATTTGGTATTGTCGCGTTCAGGAGACATAGACCTTTCTAAATCAGCTGTGTTCTCGTACGTAAAATGAATGATGTTTCTGATATATGTGATTGTTCTTCGTGCAACATGATTTTTTTCATTTTATTTGACACTTAGAATCCAATATTTTTTTAGAGAAGTAGAATTACACCAAAATTCTTGCATATTGTGAAAGTTCAGGTTGTCCTGAAAAAAACAATATATTGTTTTCCTGGGTTAACTAAAAGACCACCCCAGGAAAGGCCCTTAAAGTGAAAGAGTGCAAAATATCTAAAAACTGCTTGGCAGTAGATGTTCGCATCTAGGACAAAACGGCTGGCAGGGAAAGGGTTAAGGAAGATTTAGGATTATTTTACACAGCAATTTATTACAGATCTACTGGGGTGTCATTATTTATTGATCTGATATCACTGTGTTGCAACAGTATTAAACTCAAAATCAGTGGTGTAACTAGCAGGGGTGCACAGGGTGCCATTGCACCCGGGTCCACACCCAGTTGGGGCCCATGGAGCCACAATGACTTTTACAGTGCACACGCCGACAGCATTCTGGTGCAAGATTCATAGGGAGGAGGGCCCGACAGGGGGGGCCCGGGTGCCCATCCTGTACAAGGGCCTGCCAGCGAGTAGTTACGCCACTGCTCAAAACAGAGGCAGTTGGGACCCTCCATAAGCTTAAAGAGGATGCGTACCTTTGTACAAGTTGCCTTCTAACAAAAAAGTGTCAATTTAAAAATATCCCCATTGTACAAAAATGCACAATTTAAGATATATTAACCCCCAAAATTGCATGGATGCACAATGGTCCTTGCAGTGTTATGTTTGATTGCAACAAAGGCATTGTCTGTAAGGAGTTTGTATGTTCTCCCCCATGTTTGCATGTGCTTGTATGTTTGTATGTTCTCCCTGCATAAAGTATCTCCCAACTGTCCCGATTTCAGAGGGACAGTCCCTCTTTTGACAGCTCAACCCGCAGTCCCTCGTTTGTACTGTAAAGTCCCGTTTTTCTCTGCACTGAACAGTCAGAAGAAGTAACAAAGTTTCTAACTTTTTTGGCAGAGAGCCCAGAACAGCCACAGCTGCATATAAGATACTCTTGTAACAATTTCAAGATAAGCAAATAAGTAATTGTAACAATATAAGATAACAGGTCCCTTGGGAGAAGTTAGGCTCGCAGCTTAAGGGTAAGGCCAGACGAGGAGATTCAGGGAGATTTTGTCGCCTGGCGACTTATCGCCGCGTCTTTTGCGCGACTATCTCCCCGAACTGCCTCAGCGTCTTTTCCGCATAGGCTAGAATGAAAAGTCGCCTGCGATGCGTTTTCAATAGTCGCCCAAAGTTGCCTCACTGAGGCAACTTTGGGCGACTATTGAAAACGCATCGCCGCGTGTGCATTAGCGCAGGCGATTTTGCGCTGTAGCCTATGCGGTAAAGACGCTGAGGCAGTTCAGGGAGATAGTTGCGCAAAAGATGTGGCGATAAGTCGCCAGGCGACAAAATCTCCCCGAATCTCCTCGTCTGGCCTTACCCTAAAGGGCAATTCACCTTCATTAGCAAAACTGTAGTAACTGGGAAAAAAAACACAGAAATATGTTCAAACTTTCATAACCTGCCAAATTTTGAACATGATAATTAGGGGGTGTGGCCACAAAATGGGTGTGGTCAAAAAAAATTGCCGCGCTATGTGACTTTTCTGTCCCTCTTTTTATTTCCAAAATGTTGTGTGGTATGTCCCTGTGTCCATATGGGTTTCCTCTGAGTACTCTGATTTCCTCTCATACCCCAAAAACATACAGACGAGTTAATTGGCTCCTGATAAAACTGGCCCTAAACCATGTGAAAGGGACCTTAGACTGTAAACTCCACTGGGACAGGAACTGATGGGAATGATGTATAATCTCTGTAAAAGCTCTAAGGAATATGGTGGCACTATATACTGTAAAAAAGTGCAATAATAATTTCCACAAGACTTACTTTGGGTGCAACACCTACTCCCAGAGCACGTGGCCGATCCAAATAGCTTCTTCGTTTATGCTACCTACATTAACACATTATAAAATTCACAGTACAATGTTTCAATATGAGGAATACCTAGGGAAAATAAAATGATCTGCTCCCACAATGACAGTGTAATATAACTGTGTGGCAGAGTTTAGTGCTTTAGATAACAGCTTACAAGTTGCTTCAAGCAAAGTAAAGCCCATAGCTAGGTGCTCTAAACCAGAGACATCTTCCACTCATGGGCTTTAAATAAAAATATAAAATAAAACAGTTTTTCAAGTACTATAGTAACTGCCACAAAATATACAGTTATATTCAGTTAGTAGAACCCTATATGAAAATTCCTCTTTCCATCACAAATGCTATTGGTTAAACTGCCACCCTGCAAAGGCCGCCTTACATCCTGTGCTTTTGATCAGCCACACGTTCTGCTTTTCTGTGATACATATTAACAGCTTGTTCCGTAGCTCCCCAATTTAACATGTTATACATTTTAAGCATGTGTCCTTTTGTGCGTAGTCCTTGCAAGCTATTTTTCTCTCTTTTAAATTCAGATACTTCCAGCTAAGTTTATTCCCATCGTCAGCATACTTTATCATATCAAAGCGTTTGCAGACAGTGTAGACCAACTGAGTTATGTTTGGGTCATGTTTTGCGGTGTGCCCTTTAATACTGTAGCTTTAGAAATGCAATTTTCAGCCTCTGCTTATTACAATATGATAAAGTATTCCTGGTCTATGTCCAGCTCCACTAATCTCCAGACTACACTTCATGAATTAGGCATGAAGATTTTAGTCAATGTGCTTTCAAAGTCCAATGTTTAGGGAATCATGGATTTTCTACAAGCTGAGTTAGAAATCTATAGTAGGAGGAGCTCATTTTCAAAGATCTCTGAAAGAAATTACCTTTTCTGGCATACAGAATAGAACAACATCTTTATCATATCTAGTAGTCATTAGAAAAAAAGGGGAAATAAATAGCTTTTTTTATTTGTAAATCGTGCCTTGAAAGCGTAGTGTACGTTTTCACACGCAGCATAACAAAGAGCTTATAATGAATGAGTTCAGTGTTGCTGGAATTAGGGGTAAACGTAAAATATTTATTTTTATTTTCTCTGGATAATGAAGCTTTCCTTTAACTTTATTCAGGCCCTGAGTCCTGAATTGTGTGAGGATTAGGCACACCTTGGTCAACTTTCTGTGCCTTCACAGCTAAATTTCCCATCATACTCAGTAAGGTCCAGGGCAGATGGTTACAATTCATTACTTAATGAACATATAGCACAATATAATTAGGAGTGTGTTTTAAGACACTTGTAGCAGTAAATATAAAATATATCAAAATTAATAATTCATGCCATACCCTATCGCAACCATATTTCTTTCTCGGTTTAGCAAAGTAAACACCATCTGTTATCTGCCATTAATATTAGTATAACATAGGATATTATCAAGCAGTCTCAAGCATTCCCCCATAACTGGAATGTTACTTCAACATATAGAAAATCGCTGTCAGCCTTTCCACAAAATAAGTAATGATGTCATGAGACTATCTGCCCCTACCAACACCCAGCAGGTGGGTTGCACTGTTAGGGGATTATTTATTAAAGTCTGTTTTTTTTCTGGTCAGAATTTTAAAGGGGAAAACACAGTTTTTAGGAGAATGAAAAAAAACCCAGAGACTGCTAAAAGTGCAAATAAAAAATGACTCCATCTCAAACTTGACGAGGTCTTGTAGAAGTTAATGACAGATGCCCATTTAAATTGGAAGATATCATGATACAGATTCTATTTCGAATAGGCTTGGGTGAATTTGCCACCAGAGAAATGTCGCCAACGCCTATTAAACTCTATGGGCGTCAAAAAAATTTGACAAGCAGCTAATTTTTTTTGACGTGCGGCAATTTCTTTTTTTTGACGCACAATGCCATACAAGTCTATTGCCGTCATGGTGAAATAAGGTGAAAAAATTTGCCCATCCCTAATTTTGAACATTATATAAATCAGCACCTTAGTGTTCTGACATAGCCGTTAACACCAGGAGCTCCCAACCACTGCTGGAGCCACTATCAAAAATTAACACTCTATTGGGCGGAAACCATATTAACATGACATGTGCCCTTTAAGGGCTTTGTGGGTCCCTTTGGTCCAGTCCAGTTGCAATATGGCCACTTATGTTGAGAGCCTAATAGAGCTGTTATGTTTTTTCAACCTGAGAGGTGAGTGAAAAAGGTGAGTATCTGTCTCTTAAAAGTTATGTTGGTGCTGCCCCTTCCATTAACTCAGTTTGTCAATTGCCTCCCCAATAGTCAGACAATATCAGACTGATCTAACCACATGAGGGTTCTTCTGAGCAGGCTTTAATGGCAATCTCAAATTACAGGAGCAGGATTTCTTGCCTTACCAGTGTGAGGGAGCCAGGAGCTCCCTCCAGGGAGGTAGTCAGGATCGAGGAGGAGCCCTCTTGAGCGAGCAAGGTCGCGGTGTCCAAAGGGTTAATCAAAGGAGTAGTCAGAATCCAGGCAAGAGTTCAAAAGGCAGGCAGAATAACAAGCGAAGTCCAAAGTCCAGGCAAGGGTCAGGCAACGATCAGAAGCAAGGTTATATCTTAATTAGTTCACAGGAAACCCAGGAAACATTTAGGAAATGGATCCTATACTTGGGCGCCATTCTGGCTTCTTGGTAGGGTTTTTATATTTGAATTTGGTGCCATAGTGACGTCATCGGCGTCCTTGCGCTGACGTCGACGTGCTGACGTCATCGCGCCAGCGCCGCTACCCACGTGGCCGCCATTTTGGGAGCAACGCCGGCAGGGGAGGACACGCTGCCCGGAGCTCCTGGAACTGCTTCGGGCGGCGATCATGACAACCAGTAAGTAAGTTGGTATTATGCATGGGCCAGTAAGTTGTATATTTGGTCAAGAGCCAGCAGCCAGTATTAGCCATTGTATCGGTGCTTAAAGGAACAGAAAAAAATTAAAGTGTATAAAATGTAATGTACAGTTACACTGGTTCAACTGTTGTGTTTGCTTCTTAACGACTACTATAGCTTATATAAACAAGCTGCTGTGTAGCTAGGGAGCAGCCATTCAAAGGAGAAAATGCGCAGGTTACATAGCAGATATCATATACTGTAAGCTCAGTAAAATACTATTATATTCAGGGCCGGAATTAGGGGTAGGCAGAAGAGGCACCTGCCTAGGGTGCAAAGATGTGGGGGTGCTGGCAGGTACCTTTTCAAGATTCTTATGCCTACCCCTAGTTCCGATTTGCTCCCGTCTGCAGCTCTCACCTACCCCTGTCACTCACTCCTCTCCTCTGTCCTTCCCCTCCCCTCTGTCTCTCCCCTTACATTTCCCCAGCCCTTTTCGTTGCTCTTCCCATTTTCATAGCGTGAATGCAACTGCGGGGGCGGGGCAAGAATACTGGGTTGCCTAGGGCGCCCGTTCGGCTTGGCCCGCCCTGATTGTGTTCTACACAACTTATCTCTTATCTAAGTATTGTTGCAAAAGAAAACACACAACTTTTACCAGTACAGAGCAACACTAAATTATATTTCAAAATTTTTTGGTGTTGCTGTTCCTTTGTTTGAAGAGATGCTCAAAACAGAACAATGGCAAAGCTGTTTTTATTAAACATAAAATAAACTTTTTAAAGTCAAGCTAAGTTTGTAGAGCTTGCATCTGTCTCTGTGTGTCTGTCTGCCTGTCCATCTGTCATTATCACTTACAAAGGCTTATTTAAAGACACTGGATAAATTTGTCCTAGTGCAGTACAATTGTTTACCAATTGGTCTACTGCAAACTAGAAAACAAAAGCAAATCTTTGGTTTCTATGGGTCACTGCCCTTGGTCCGACTCTCTTCACAAGGACATTTTGCCAGTGGACTGGGGGGAGGCGATTTTGGTTCTTGTTGAGTGTAATGTAATTAGCTGACATGTTAGTCTGTACGTTATATTAATATTGTGGTGTAAAGTTTTCAATAAAAACCCTAATACTTATACAGAGAAAAAGTTAAGACCCTTTACACGCTTTAATAAATAAATCCTCATTGCTTCTTTGGATACTTTTAAATTACTGACCTATAAGATGTCAGGACATCATTCATTTTAAAAATGAGTGAGGCATTCCTATGGCCATAATATGCACTGTTATGTACACAAACTGGACCCAAAAGTTGTGTTATAAAATTCTATGCCTAAGGCATTCAGCATTGAGTCGTACCAATTTAAGGATAAAACCGCTTAAACAGAAACAGAGCATTTATTGTGTAATGAAATATATCGCTCTATAAACCATGTAAATTTACTATGCTGTTAAAAAGATTTAAAATACATGTTTGCTGAACATTTGTAACATGAAACTCATTTGGAAAATGCATTTAGTTTTTAGACAGACATTCAGACAGATTCGTAGCTACTGCTTTGCTGAAATTACTTTGCAGGGGAAACTTGTTTAAAATAAAATGTATATTTTGCTGAGCTTCTGTCTCTTTACACTAAAAGTTGTTGTCTTTAAAAAAAAATAAGAAAAACATGGTATTTTTGTTAAAAAAAACTGTATAACTTTCTTGTTGTTATGTTTGTGCAGCTTACACAGCATTTTACTGAGCTAAAAGTTCTCTAAACGATACAGTTTAGCTAAAAAATCCATGCTGATGTTGTCCAAGTTTTAACACAACCAGAATCCAAGGGATGCAAGTTGGAAATGGTTTAAGATGCAGATTTTAGATTGTATACTGAAAGAGTCAGTGAAACAGTTCAAAGATTGACATAACAACAGCAGTAGCTAAGCGGCAGTGGAACCAAAAAGTTGGCCATAATCATATGATTTAAAGGAGCAGTACACCTCCTTGTTCAACCTTTTGTCTTTAATAATCATTGTTATTTATTGAGCCAAAAGGGGCAAACACGGCAACTGAAATACTTCATTGATAGTGCACAAGTAATTGCCCTACATAGAGAAGGCGTTGCTTATAAAGAGCTCACTACATTTTTAATGAAAGGAATAGACAAGCTACAGTTGTGTTCAGCATAAAGTCAATGTACAGTATATTGCTTATGATGTTTATAGGTGAATACGGATTAATTTCTGGACGAATACTACAAAGAAAGTATTAAAATCTATTTCCAGAGCCATTCTCTCAATTCTGTTGAAGGGACATTCAGCTGAGAGGGTGGTATTGGTCGACATGAAGTACATGTTGACAAATAGTGACAACTCTGATCCCCTCATAAATCCTTTAGAATGTAATGTTTTTTTTTTCTTGTTTCATTTTATGAAACATTCTCTGCATTAAAATAAAACACTAATTACTGCTTATCATACTTTTAAGTATACTTTGGGTATATTTGGTTCTTGAGAGTTGAAGATGCCCAAAATGGCCTGGGAAAAGCACTGGGAAGAATAAACAATTGAGCCATTGGATGTTCAGTTGAATCTCTTTATAACACTTGCCTTGTTTTCCTATAAGTGTGAATTTAGTTATCTTTCCTTTAGGGGTTTGGATTGTTTTCTTCTTAATAACATACAGTTGAGCTCTTGTGGTTTTATTGGAATCCTCCAGATAAACTTTCAGAGTTTTGGGAAAATAGCATTTTCACTTCCAGAACATACAAGTCAAAATGTTGACATTGTTATTCTCATTTGGGAAAATGATCTTGCGTCTTTCCTTTTATATTATTGGAAGGTAAAGTCACAGAAACAAATGGTTGCCACACATGCAATAAGTAATGGAGTTCCTCCCAAAATATTAATACCTACATTGGCCTTGTTAAAGTTAAAGGGGTAGTTAACCTATTTTGCAGATGGTTTTCATTTTTGTGTGTGATATATTTATTTAGGTTGTGTAGCAGCCCTTCAGTTTGGAATCTATCTACCCTAGAAATTTGATATATATAAACAATAGGAAAAAAGTACGTTATGTATAAAATTATTTTTCATTTTATCTCTACAAACAGATAACTGTACTTTTGCTCGACCAACCAATATTTGGTTAAGCAAGCATATACAGGTTTGGGACCTTTTATCCAGAATGCTCAGTACCCGGGGCTTTCTAGATAATGGATCTTTCTGTAATTTGGATCTTCATACCATAAGTCTACTAGAAAATCATGTACACATTAAATAAAGCCAATAGGCTGGTTTTGCTTCCAATAAGGATTAATTATATATTAGTTGGTATCAAGTACAAGGTACTATTTTATTATTACAGAGAAAAGGGAAATATTGTTTTAAAATTTGGATTATTTTGATGAAATGGGAGTATATGGTAGACGGCCTTTCCTTAATTCTGAGCTTTCTGGATAACACATTTCCAGATAAAGGATCCCTATACCTTTGTCTCCCTTAGTATTAATAGCTTGTGTGTACTATGTTTTTGTATATGTCTAGGATAAAATGTGCATAGGATTGCGGGAGTGCCTGCAGTGAGGACACAAATGCTAGACCCAATGGACGGATGAGTATCAGGGAGGCAGTGGATTTAGATCCAATATACAGTATCCATATTTGTAATTTTCTTTGTAAATTGTATGTTGAATAGCACATGTACAGTATCTTGGTATTTGAGGAGTGCATCTTGTAATAAATCTTTTTTCTTTTTTTTTAAAAACATCTATAGTTTTTTTTCTTTTTTTTGGAGTTGTGAGCTCTTGTGATTTCCTATTAGGATTAACAAATTGTTATGGTGATATTGCAAATATATAATCGTTGTGTGCTTATTTGTTGCCATATAATATTTTAATAATGTATAATTATAGTTTATTTTAATAATGTCAGAACATATGAATGACAAATACATTTTAGGTAACTGTATTGGTCTTGTAAAAAATATGAAAAATGCAAGCTCAAGCTACTTCTTGATGTACTAAGGCAATCAAGCATTTCCTTTTGTTGGTTTGTAAGTAATTCCATGTGTGGAATTCCATGGAATGTTCGTTTTAAGCTGGTGTAGCCTTTAAAAAAATCTGAGTTTGTCACCCCATTTTCCCCTATATTTGGCTGAGCTGGAGTGTTTCATCAACAATAGTTTTTTTTAAACCAATAGGTTTTTTTGGTAACTAAAGACTAAACAAAACCCAGGAAATTATGATTTATACTCAGACCATTTCAATATTCCATATATCTGTTGAATAGTTTTGAAACCATGTATTGAAACCATGTATTGAAACCTTGCTCTGATGAACTCCTTTTTTTATTAAAAACCCTGTATTTTCCAGCAATCTTATTGTTGACATAAAGATTTCTTTGAGGTGGAGGCTTTTTGGCTCACACTCATTAATCTTACGGTTGTCAGCGTAGTAGTTTGCTACTGGTCAGGTCAGGTCAAATACATTGTGAAACCCTATGGTTCAGTTAACATTACAACTTTAAAGCTGGATTGAAGTGAGCATATAGGTCATGTTTGCAAAGAGTACATTTCTGTACATATTAGACTTTTTTTCTTTAAAGGAGTATAATTGTCACATTTTTCCTTAACCTTCTTAGAGCTGGGCATTGTTTTTGTTGTTGTTAAACTATATCTTTAAAATTAAGTTTAAAAGTTAGAAACAACAAAAAAGTTACAAAAATGCAATCTTGAGTTATAATTTCTTTATTTACCTCATTCTTATCCCCTTGCTTTCTAAATATTTTTGTCTTTTTTTTCTCTATGTACACTCAACAATGCACACCATCATATCATTGATATAAAAGATGTACAAACAATGGTAACTTTTTCAACATTTAACCATTTTTTTCTGTCCTTTATGTAAATAAATACAGTTATGGGACTTGTTATACAGAATGCTCGGGACCTGGAGTTTTCCTGATAACAGATCTTTCCATAATTTGTAGAAGAGTAGGCTGTCTTTAAAACACCGAAGGCAAGAGATTTTGGACACCATCCAAACCAAAAAGGTGACCAGCAGATTTTACCCAGTATAGAATGTCATTTATAAAATCTCGGAAATAACGTCACCAATTTGTTTTTCATTTTATGCTGGCCTAGTATCTGTTTTTCATGTTTAAGCAACAAAATTTAAATTGTACTTGAGCCAAGTAGAGCACTTTCTAATTAAACATAACACACATTAACCGAAACATTAGCTTTCTACAATTAGTACAGGTATATTTATTTAATGGAAAATTAGCATTATTTTATTGACCCCACGTAACAATTTTCCCTTTTACCATTCCCTCGTGTATATATTTTTCACTTATCAAATAAAAAGAAAGAGAGTGATAGCTGGTCAGCTTAGAAGGATTTGCAATTAAGCTTATTAGATGTTGTTGAATTAGTAAGAATGTTTATTGCAGTTAAGAGGGTTATTTATTAAAGTTCAAATGCCAAAAACTCGAAAAATAAAAAACTTGAATTTTTTCGGGATTTATTATACATCTTGGAAAAAGTCAGAATCCGAAAATCCAGCATCTCAGACCTGCCGAGGTTGTATATAAGTCAATGGGAGCTGTCCGAAGATATCCTGATCTGCGCTGGGTTTGTGCACGAATCCTAAAAGTAGGTGGTTTATTGGCAAATATCCCAAATAAATCTAAGTTTTTGGGAGGAAAATCTGAAAAATTTGTATGATTCAAATTATTTCCTGTAAAAGGCAATTTTCGTATTGATAAACCTGTGTGGATTTGGTCGAGTAGATTTCAGAAAATTATGAGATATTTTCAGATTTTAATAAAGTGCAGCCTTAAAATACCACAACATTAAATAATCTGTCATTGTGTTGAGCTTTTTCAGTGCCCCTTTGTGCCTTGTTCTGCCAGGTGCTACACAGTGCAGCATAGTTCAGAAACACAGGGGCAGATATACTAAAGGGCGAAGTGGCCGTCGCTAGGGAAAATTTGCCAGAAATCCCATCCGCAGGTACATTGCCAATTTACTAACAATCATAGAGGACAATTCGCTAGTGAAAGAGACCATCGCTAACGCATTCACGCCCTATCGCCAGGAGAGTTTTCTCTCAGGCAACCAATCGTTACTCCCCAAATTTCCTAATGTGTGAATTTTACAGAACGTTATGTCTTTCTCCAGAGTTTCCTTCTCCAGCTTAGACCTGAAGAACTGATAAGCTGAAGCTACATCCTCCTCAATCTTATGTCAGTGGCATCATATCCTGTATCCCGAAAAGTTATTAAAATGATAAAAAATGCTGGTGTTTTTTCAAATTTTAAAGCGAGATTGTCTTTAAAAGTTGTAACTATGGCCACTTTTGCAAGCATTTGCACCAACATCTCTAATAAAGACATATATATGACCTATATGTAACCACCCTGTTCAAATTTACCCAAGTGTACTAACGAAGTTTTGCTAGGCAAAAAAGAACGTTAGCGAAAGTTTGCTGTGAAATGCATGCGCTGATGAATTAACGCTAGTGAAACTCCGGTTCGGCTGCCAAGATGCAACTTCGCATTTTAGTGAACTAAAGTCGTGGCAGCAAATTTGTGCCTACTGAAGTAGAGCAAGTGTGGCTAAGCCTTCGCAGGCGAAAATTCGCCTTTTAGTGAATTTGCCCCATAGAATCTACAGTATCTGTCCATTAATGCCAGATAAAGTAGATTCTACGTCATGTGGCACCAAAAGGGTTATATTGGTGAGGCATTAGCTCCTTTTTTCCCAGCACACCAAAGATACTATCATTGCAGTTCAGAAAGCCTTGGAGCTGTTAAGAAAAGCAGGCAAAAAATCAATAGTCCACTTGTTGAGGATAAGTGAATTAGCCTTGTGTTGAATGTAACAGAGTACCTGAACACTTCAATGAACAGGCCTTGTATATTGAGCATTCTACAGCTCCAGTGATGCAGACCTCCAATTAACTGTACTTCAGAGGATGGACTGAGTCATTTATGTGAGTGCTAAAGTGTGAAGTCGCTCTATTGTGCCTCACAGCTTTTCTTACTTTATCAGGCTGAGCAAACCTGTGTATGATCTCTGAGCGTAAAACAAATGCAATGATTGAAATGTAGATATAGAGCATTCAACGGAGATAAGAGCTACTTGTGATAATGGTTACTCCCTTAGTTCAACATTATCTGATTTCGATTCTTAATAGAAAATAGTAAGACGTAAATGAAGCAGTTATGTCCAGTAGACTACTACGTAAAGTGATACTGACACTAAAAAATTATTATTGAAAATATTAAAGTAACTTATAGCTCATGTTGATCGTTTTTCACTCATAGGGCTAATTTAATTGTTACGTGAAGTTCCTAAACCTGACAACCTGACTGTCCCTTCTCAACATGTCAGTTAGAGTTTCTAATGCTAACAGATTACTGCTGCACAAATATGGCAGCCCTTCATAAAGGAACATGGGGGATCAGATGGGTAATGTAAAAACATCTGTGAATACTTTTATGGCAAAATTATAGATAACATGCGAAGACAATATTACCGTATATACTCGAGTATAAGCTGACCCCTACGAAAACTGGGAAAACTTATTGACTCGAGTATAAGCCTAGACACAACTACAGCCCTGTCTCCCAGCAGTGCACATTCCGCAAAAGCGACCCCCCCATCGATCAACCAGACTTCTTTGCAAAGTTGATGGTGACAGAGAATTGCCAAACGGATTACTGTGTGCATTGTCCCACTGTCCCACTACCATGTGCAGAGGGTGCTGTGTGATATTGCCATCACTGTTAATCTTTCATATAACCAACAGAGGGCGCTGTGTGATATTGCAGTTACTGTTATTCTTCCATATAATCAACAGAGGGCGCTGTGTGATATTGCAGTCACTGTTAATCTTTCATATAACCAACAGAGGGCGCACTGTTATTCTTTCATATAACCAACAGATGGCGCTGTGTGATATTGCAGTCACTCTTATTCTTTCATATAACCAACAGAGGGCGCACTGCTATTCTTTCATATAACCAACAGAGGGCGCTGTGTGATATTGCAGTCTCTCCCCAAGCGAACTGTTGGAATAGGAATGATTAAAAGTGACTGCAATCTCAGCTACTGCCCACTGACTCGAGTATAAGGTAGACTTTTTCAGCACATTTTGGATGCTGAAAAACTCGGCTTATACTCGAGTATATACGGTATGATAGATGTAAAAAAAGGTTTAATTTCTGGTGTAAGTATCCCTTTAAGCTACTTAAGGGAAAAGGGTGAACAATCCTTTGTAGTTTATATAAGCATGAGCCACAAAAGCATTGTGTTAATTTTAAAGCAGTGCATGTGTGTGGGGCAACCCTAAAAATCAGTATAATATTTTTCCTCATAATTTAAATACTGTATCTAAAAGATTCAAGTAAAAAAATTGCAAGCCCTAAACAGAATGGTACATATCATTACCACTCAAAAATAATGCTTTGTAAAGCTGCCCCTATGTGCAGAATCAAGCACCCATTTAATAGAAATGGGCCAGATTGTTTGCTTTGATATAATGGAGACAAATGCAGGGGACCCTGGTCGAGGTGAGAACTGCTCTACATATTTATATACACACTGTGCCTGCTCCAGAACAGTGTCATTAGGAAATTTATTTTAAGCTTTTTGCTTAATTAAAGAACCTGCCATTGTTTTCAGTATTTGCTTTTAATTAACATCCTTTTGGTGACACTTTTAAAATACTTTTTCTTTAGACTGATGAAATGGCGGTGCCTGTTAGAGAATACATGTCATTTAATTACAGCTAGTGACAATTGCTTTATGAATCCAGATTGAGGATACCTTTTCTGGAATTCTGGTATTTTGCTTTTGAGTGCCCTCTACTGAAGAAATTGGACATTTTTTCTCAGTAGTTTCACTTATTAAATATACCTTTATATGAGTGCTGGTTTATGGTATTTCATATTCACAATTACGTAAAGGAGTGTAAAGTGTAAACT
Organism: Xenopus laevis; assembly: GCF_017654675.1. Lineage (NCBI taxonomy): Eukaryota > Metazoa > Chordata > Amphibia > Anura > Pipidae > Xenopus > Xenopus laevis. The sequence goes on along the minus strand of NC_054378.1, from coordinate 35,344,460 downwards.
GAAAACCACACATATAGCATGAGCATACCATGATCAGCTCACATACTCAACATTCATGCACCACCTTCTAATTAAGAACAATGTGGAAAAGGCCATAACTTTATTTCATTTCACAATTGATTACATGAACAATTCATATTAACAATACTTAACAAAAAAATGATAATGAGTATTAAAATCCCTGAGAGCATTTCACACTGTTTCTTTGTAGTTACTTGGCAAAAGGACAAACCCATCCAAACACTGAAAGTTTACCATCCAATACCACCATTGCCACTGTATGCCCTTACCCAGCATATGCTGCCACCATTATGGGCCCTTATGTACACAGGGGCTCCAGTTACTTAAGTCTACCAGAGTAGACCTAAGTCTACCTAAATTTCCAGGAATTAAGTTATAATTATCCTAGGGCAATTAAACCTTCAAAACCAAAGATAACTCTTTAAATTATTATGGCTGCTGCTTTTACCACCAATTGCCTCCATTGTCAAGGCCCCTGCTGCTTCTGTTAAAGGAGAACTAAATATTAACTAAAGAAGTAGGTTAGAAATGTTGCACATTATGTTTTGGGCTTCTATACCAGCCCATGGCAACCACAGCCCTTTAGCAGGGAAGATCTGTGTCTCCAAAAATGCCCCAGTAGCTCCCCATCTTCTTTTCTGCTGATTCAATGAACATGCTCTGTGCTGCTGTCACTTACTGAGCTTAGGGTACAGTGCACATAGAAATGTCACAATATAAGGCTGATTAGTAATTAATATAGATAATTAATACATGACACCAGTGCAACTAGCATCAGAATTTGATAATCAGCCCTATAGCATCAGCTTTTATTACAGGCCAACCTTATTTTCTGCTTGTAAATTTACGATGACCCCTAAGCGTAGCTTCTAAGATCATGTCCCCCTGTGACAAGTCCTGGATCATTGCTGCTATTGAGAAGATGAAACTTTACTCTGGTGCAATAAGTTCAGTATATAAAATATGACATTTTCAGAAATATTAATTTTTAGGGTTTAGTTCTCCTTTAAAGCTGTGACAATGGACCTATATGAAATGGACTGCAAACACTGACAGGAATGGGAAGATGGGGACACTTTCTGTTTCTAAGCTAAAACTGCATCCTTAAATGAGAATTCAACCCTTTAAGAAAAAAAAACGTACCCCCCACCCCACATAGACCCCCCTCCCTCCTCCCCCAGCCTAACTGCCCCCCTGGAGAAATGCCCCATACTTTATTTTTACCCCTTCTGGCATCCGAGTTCCACGCAGCCATCTTCAGGGTCTTCGTGTCTTCTTTGGCGCATCACCAATTTTCATGAATTTCAGAGCATGTGCAGTTGTTGCGAACTGGCAAATTGTTCCAACTGCGCATGTGCCAATATGCCGATCTCCCACTCAGCTTGCCGAAGACCCAGCAGATGGCTGCGTGGAACTCCGATGCCAGAATCTGTGCCGAGGGGTAAGTATAAAGTATGGGGCATTTCCCCAGGGGGGAGGCAGTTAGGCTGGGGGGAGGAGGGAGGGGGGTCTTTGGGGGGTGGGGGTACGTGTTGAACCCCCAAGTGTTGAATTTTCCTTTAAAGTGATACTGACACTAAAAATTTTCTTTTCAAAATATCAATCTACATTAAAAATTACCTATAGGTCGTGTTGATTTTTCACTGATAGTTCTGCTTTTGCAATTAATTGTTACTTGAAGTTCCTAAACCTGACTGTTTTGCCAACCTGACTTAACCTTCTTCTTCACCTGTCAGTTAGAGTTTCTAGTGCTAACAGACTACTGGTGCACAGATATGGCAGCCCCCTCATGGAGGAACATGGGGGTAAGTAAGGTCATGTAAAAATATCTGGCAAATACTTTTATGGTAAAATTCTAAATCGTATGCAAAGACAATATTATGATAGATATAAAAAAAGGTTATTTTCTGGTGTCAGTATCAATTTTACATTCACTTATTTTCAAGTTTCACTTATCCTTTAAAATGATGACTCCAGAATGATGCAGGTGAACAGAGATTGTTCCATGACAGTACTAAATACTCAACTGTGCTGCAATGTTGAAAGCAACCTTTTAAAAATTACTAAAATTTTATTTATTATAAATAAATTATTATAAAATTATAAATCCTTCCACATCAGCATTTTGCCCTGCTCTGCATTCATACATCTATAGCAGTTCTATTCAATGAAAGAATTAGCAGGACAGAAGCATATGGTAGCACACATCTGCTACAACTGTAGTAACACACACACACACACACACACACACACTTTTTTATTATTTTTTATTATTTTTTTTAGAGAACATATGTTGGGCTTTTTTAATTCAGTCAGTACAGTGTGTACATGCATGTGTACACTTATAAAACCTTTTGTGCTATAAAAATTTTTGAGCTACCCCATACACGGGCCGATAAAAGCTGATGACAGGGGGAAATGTACTTACCTCCGCAAATCCACCAGCATTGCCTTCGCCGCAGTTCTCCGCTTTTCACCAGGCGTCAGAGCCGGGCCAACCCAGCCAGGCACCCTAGGCAACCTGGCTGGCCACGGCATTACGGCGCTATAGCGCGCATGCATGAAACTGCGCTATGGCGCGCATGCGTGAAACTGCGCTATGGCGCGCATGCGCGAAGTTGCGCTATGGCGCGCATGCGCAAAACTACGTACACGCATGCGCAAAAGCACAATTAAGAAAAAATATCCACGGCAGTCGGGGAGAGACAGGGCCGGACAATGGGGTGGGCGACAGAGCAGGTACGTGCCTGGCGCCCCCCCAGCTTTGCGCCCTAGGCACGTGCCTACTCTGCCTACCCCTAGTTCTGGCCCTGCCAGGCGTAGATTCGTCAGGGCTGCGGAAATTCATGAAGATCCGAAAATTGCATCCAGGGAGCCGAAAGGTAGCGAAGTTGCGCTAGCGTAAATTCGTTAGACAAAGTGAAGTAGCACTAGCAAAGGCTAATTTGCATACGGCGGCAAATTTAAAATTGAATGGATGTGTATGCTACAGCGCATACGTAACATTACACAAGCCCAGGAAAAATGAATAAAAGTATATAGAGCTGTTCTAATGCCCTACACATGTGCCTATCTACTCTATTGAACTTCGCCTGGTCTGACCTGGCGAAGTAAACTCTGACGAAGGAGGTAAGCTCAGAAAAAAAATAATCTTAGTAAATTTGCGTAGTTTTGCCCCCCTTCGCCAGAGTGCAACTTCGCCAGGCGTTAGGGTGGGAAGTTGCGCTACTCTATCTAATTTGCTGGTGAATTTTCGCCAGGGCCACTGTTAGTAAATTGGCGAAGTGGCAAAATGACTTCGCCGTTTAGTAAATTTGCCCCCAAGTCGGCAGCTTACTGGCCTGTGTGTGGGGCCATCCGATGGGCTTCCTCGATCGATATCTGGCCAAAAGTCGGGGAGAGATACGCTCATTTTGTCATGTTTCAAAGGTGTGTGCAGTGGGAGGGGGAAATACATCTTGGAGATATCAAAGCTTGTATACAATGTTTATACAAGTACTTCAAAGGATAATATTTTCCCTAACACAACCCACTCAATTCTGGTGTTCTATCATTTGCATTTAACTTAAATGTACCATTTAAAAAGATGCCTAATCTGTCTTAGTTTTTAAATGTACTAAAAATTTGTCAAAAATTATTTGTTAATTGTAATGTCTAGGAAAGTGTCTGAAACATAAACACAATCCCTAAATAAAATAGAGGGATATTTGGAGGTATAAAAAAACACTGTATGATAAAATGCAGAATCAATTTATGTTAGTTTTTTACTTTTTACTGTACAGAAAAACATTTATATGACTTTATCAACATAGCCAAAGCTTTCATATCAATGTATATATCTGTATCTGTATATTTTCTTTACTTATTTTCTTCTATTTTATGACGCAGAGCTTTAACTCCATAAACCTATAAATGCCATTGTTTCATTACATATTTGAAAGGACACTTTTTTTTTTGTTTTTTTTCGCACCATGCAGCTAATTTCAGCACATGTGACATTGCAGTGGGGAAAGGGCTGCTACAATTATCACTGCTTATCAACAGAACACATTTTATTTTGGTCCTTCCTTAAGTAACAATGATGCTGACGACCTTTATTTAGTAGAAAGTAGCTCCACTCAGCGGCTGAATGTACGATTGTGATCTCGTGTAGAATGCTGTCTCAGCAAGATTCCTTTTTCTGGTCTCTGGCAAGGTCCTGCTTCATTCTCAAGGTGTCCTCACTTGGTGCCTTTGAAGGTTTTTTTTTAATGGATTCGCTTGATATACCATCCAAATGGAGTACTTTGTGCGTTAATTCAGTTTGTGATAAAGATCCCTTTTACCCTTCTTTTCATAATTCTTCCCAGAGATATGAAGTACAGTAGAAGGTTAGATGTGGCATTTAATTTTTCCACAAAACCTAGCCCTACAAGAAGGGAGAAAAAAAAGATTCAATTTCATTACTATTCATGTGTAAGAATATTGAAAATGGTTCTCTAAAAGAGATAACTATTTCTTCTATCATAGGAAGAACACATCTATCTTGGAACAAGTAACTTGATTCTTATTTAAAAGATAAGGTCAAAGATAAGGTCATTAACGACACCTATTACTATAAGGCTTCAGTGTTTCTGGAAGGTGGCAATAGGAGTTTAACCTCTCTACTTCCAGAATGAATTGTAATGCAAAACAAGTATAGAATTTATCTAAAAGCATAACTGCATTTTATCAGGATCCCTACACGTTGAGAGGTATTGTGAAAGCTGCAAAAACTAAACAGAACATTAGATTAAGCCCCTGCACTTACTAAATAATACAGTTTATTAAGTGGTTATTTTTTTTACCAATATTTAATTGTATTATTATTTATTTTGAAAGTATTTGTATTGTTATACTTCTACTTATACAGTATCTGTTTAAAGGTGGCAATACACTACATCAGGGATCCCCAACCCTTTTCACCCGTGAGCCACATTCAAATGTAAGAAGGGTTGGGGAGCAACATAAGCGTGAAAATAGTTCCTAAGGATGCCAACGGAGGGCTGTGATTGGCTATTTGATAGCCCCTATGTGAACTGGCAGCCTACAGGAGGCTCTGCTTGGCAACATAACTGGTTTTTATGCAACCAAATCTTGCCTCCAAGCCTGGAATTCAAAAATAAGCATCTGCTTCGCACACTGGAATATGGGACACCTGGATATGAAATAGACTTATTATTACATTATTATTGATGTTTCCTTGGGAAACGCATTCATATCCATCCTGGCCCTTGGGTTGCAGGTTGGACACCCCTGCTTTAACCTGATTGTTGGCCCTAGGGCAACAGCAATAGATTTAAGCAGGGATTGCATCAACTAGCTGATTAGGTCCCTGAACCGACAGAAAGATCAAACCTGCCCAATCGACATTTGGCCAATTTTTGGGTGATATCTGTTGGTGGGTCCCATTTGAGTACACACTATGTGGTCGATAAACTGCCAAATCGATCTAAAGGGCCTGAATTGGCAGATTAAATTTGCCCATGTATTGCCACCTTTATATTTCTCAATATTAACTGCACCAAGCTTGTCCTTAGGCAAAGTAAACAAATTGTTGAACCTGCTTTCAAAACAGTGGGAACATATTTAAGTCCACAGAAGGATTTCAGGTTTTGCAAATCTGTTCATCTTACCCACAGGTAGGACAAATGGATTCCCAGCGAGCTGTGATGCTGCCGTGTTCCTGGCTGGTTGATGATTTTAACCTTGTTCCTTTTAGGGACTTTGGCCGATGTGGTGCAGTTTGATTACCAAAAACCATCATATGAGGCCGCCACAATGCTCTACACTGTCAGTCTGAATGCAGTGAATTGGGGGAACTGCTTTATCTGTGTTGTTGGCTTCACAGTGCTGTGAATGTTAAAAAAATATTTTAGTCAAAGCAAAGATAGATACAGATAGATATACATAGTTTGTATCCATTCATCCAGGACTTACAAATAAACTATGTCCTGTTTTATATGACAGAGGATTTCATTCAATAGTTCTGTAGAGAGCCTAAGGCATTTGACTCCCTGTTTATCTTTTCGTAATTAACACTCTATATATGTAACTAAAATGATTGGAATCTACACATTTTATCTATCTGCTGTGTAATTGTATGTCCTTATGCTTTAACTTTAATGGCTGCCCCAATAGCTACACTTGAGCTTATTTTATGTTAACGGTTGTATTTATGAAGCAAAACTGCACTTTTTACCAGTGCAGGAAACATTTCATTAAATAAAAATGATACAAAACCCTTTAATATTTCAGTGTTAGGGATTCTTTCAAAAAGATACAATTAATGAGCAACCCTGCTTTGTCCCATGCAAACCCCACTGCAGAGAAATGTCGACTAAATATGTTATTATTAGCAAAACCAAAATTGATTGGCCTCTATTTTGAAGGAATTCCCCACTAGGATTTACATGTTAACTCGTCACAAAACCTACAAGTATAGTAGTAGGGGAATTTGTACACCCTCCCCTACAATGAAGAAAATCACGCCACCTTTGTGGTTTGACATTACGGTGGTCTTAGAATTACACTGAAAGTAACTTAAATAATACTACATATAAACCACAAGTAAGTTCTGGAAGAGGAAGCTTAAGTCCCCCAACTGCTGTGAGGTTGCTGTGATCTATTTAGAGAATGAAAGCTTCTGAATCATCATGTTTTGGAAACGCTAGGTAGAAACATGTGTGGGCCGGCCACATTAAGTTCCCCCGGATTTGGAATTACTGAGTAACCTGCAAATGTTTTTTCAGTGCTATCTTGTCCTGCCCTGTCACACAGTACTGGAAAGACAAGCCACTTACAAGAAAAGGAGAATGTGATGAGAAGCAGGCACGAGCTGTGACTCCTGTGAGGGGAAGTGAAACGGATACAGATTTGCATAAAAGCGAGCTATACCATGAACAATGCTGCGTTATTTATTTCATCTTGATTAATGTGACCGCAATGTGCTACCAAAACCTTCAACACTGCTCACATTCAGCATTTTGCCTGATCTTTGTATACTCTATGAAAATTTGTGAAATGTGTGATGACTGCTTTGAAATGTGAGAATCTTCTATTGGCTTTTGCTGTTGTTTTACTTATCTATATCTCTAAGGTATGAAAGCTCAGAGGAAAGTTTTATGGAAATCTGTAGTGAGAATATCTCTACTATCTTGAAACCCCCAGCGGAGCATAAAAGATTTAGAGGGGTAAAGGGGTAAATGATAGCCATAAACAGCCAAACTGTATCTTTACTGGGACACTAAGGGGGTTATTTATCAAAAGTCGAATTTGAAATGTATGTGAATTTTATTTTTTACTCTAATAAATGTCAATGTACTCACAACTCAAATGGGAGGTTATTTATGAAAAAAACTCTGTCTAATATTCGATCGAATAGTCATGACCCGAGAATTTGAATTAAATTCTGCCATTGACTTGTAAATGAATTCGGCAGGTTTTAGGTGGCAAATATTTGAATTAGAACTGTTTCCACAGTTGAGGTGTTCTAAATCTCACATTCTAATTTACATTTGAATTGGTGCTTTTAAATTCGAATTTGTTAGTTTTGACACACAAAAAAAAAATCAAAAATTTGAGTTTACACCTGGAAATTAAGCATGTCCTTATCGAAAAATGTAGTTATTACTTTATTTAAGGATACAACAATCTTGGGTTTATTTTCATAGCCAACACTTTTTCGATAAGGACATGCTTAAAACACTTTTTCGATAAATACAACACTATAAAGAAATAATTAGGCTAAAAGGATGTGAAACAAGGGAAAAAAAGATTTTGGAGTACTGACTCAAAATCACATAAAAGTTAAACAGACAGACTAATATGTAACCGGAAATATGCAGCAGATAATGGCTATAAAGTTTTTCAGAATTTAAAGGTTTGGTAACTTAAATATTGTCAATATTTCCATAATTTCCATAAAGTGACCTTCAATAATACATTAAAGGGAACCCCTCCCCTTAACACGAGCTTGTTCAGTTCAACTTATTAAGGTGCACTATCTGAACTGACAACAAAAATGTAATGTATTTTTACATAGAAGTTCTTTGGTTCAACATATTGAAAGGAAACTATCTATCTAGTAGTCAAGTGAACCATTTGCTACCCCTCCCTCTCTATGTTCTATTGTGAACTTAAAGACTCTGCTTACCATAGCGGGTAATGCACAGATTCTCTGGAAAGCAGAGTGACTATTCCCAAAAAGAGGAATCATGTAAGTATCATGCAAGTATCATGTGGACTCCCAGCTCTACCCTTTCCAGCCCTGTGATACCTGATTCTTTTGCTTTTTGACAGTCACTCTAGAAATGCTGGATTTGTCAGAGACACTAGTTTGGGCGGCAGTGGAATCCTCAGCTATTTTAGTACAAATAGGATGGGAGGGAACACAACAACAACAACAATCTGGAGTTAAAATGCAAACAGCACTTGCTGGAGTTAAAATGCAAACAGCACTTACTGGAAAAAATTGCTGATAATATCTTTCTTATTTTTAACTTTATCTTAAAAAGCAGCTGGTATTTATGCAATGCAATTAATTTAATCTTGTTAATTATTAGCCCGAACTTACATATTTCCCAGTAGCACTTACACAAAACAGACTGCCTTTTCCCACATAAAACCATATCTGTAACAGTGTCTCTGTTTCTTATATGTGACTGTTTCTGTATAAACAGACTAATCTAATAGCTAGCTCAACCATCTAACTTTGGCAGAATTTCAGAAAATCACTCATTTCTATGACTGAACTGCATGCCAAAGGGGAAAAAAAAACTTTTTATTGCAGAAAGATCTTTCTTAAAGTTGTTTTTCATAAATGTTATATAGCTATCATTTGGAATACTGCTGTAACTTGACATAAACTTATTTATTGCACCAGGGCACAAAACAGAGTTGCAGTCCATTATTCAATGAGTAATACATTGGATGTTTTTTTTTTTAAATCCAACATATCAACTATATTGGCTAGAAAAATATTCTCTGGACAATAAAACAGATTTGTGCTCCGTTGCTCACTCTGAATCTTGCAAACGATTGTTAGAATAAATCAAGGTAATTAGAATGCAGACCTTATGGAGATTTCCCTTTCATTTACAAACAAACCCTTCTTATTTTCCCAGAATGCATTAAAGGCAAAGTAGAATCTAAAAGGTTATTGATAATGCTACAAATAGAGAATTCGTAAAAAGAATGTTTTTTCATAATTGTCTACTACAATGTTATGATATTTTGTTTGCTTGACATCAAAAAGTGTAACAGGAAATAAAAATATGGAACCTGCTTTTCATATATCGATATGGAATATGTATTAAAGGGGACTTAGTGTCCTCTGCACTTTGCCTTAAAAGAATCGGTGCACCTTCAGAAAACTGTACTGAATACATGTTGTTACATTTACATGGAAATACAACAATAGCGCCACACTCTTGCTGCACTCCTGACTCTTAAAGCAATGTAACAGAGGTCAGCTCTCTTACAGCCAAGTCTCCATCTGCCACAATGTCTTTGCATGTGTTTTCACAGGTCTGCTATTAGCTGGCTTTGCAAAGAACAGCATTCTACTCCTAAAAAATTCTGACATGTTTTGAGAGATATACAGCAGGTAAAATAAATATTGAAACATCAACTTTTTTCTCAGTACATTTCTAATAGGGCTATTGACATGAAGTTTACACCAAGTAATCAACAAAGAAATCAAAACAAATATGTCCATTAATTAAGTTATATGTAATAAAGTGGAATGATACAGGGAATAAGTATCGAACATGCTTACTCGATTTATTTAATACTTAGTAGAAAAGCCATTGTTGGTACTGACAGCTTCAAGACTAGGGATGTAGCGAACTGCCGAGTATGTGTTCGCGAACGCCGTTCGCGAACACCGGCAAAAAATGCGAACAGTTCGCGAACAGTTCGCGAACTTCGAACGATTTTCATTCGAATCGAACGATCGAAGCCATTCGATCGAATGATTTCATTCAATCCAATGGCTTCGATCGTTCGATTCGAACGAAAATCGTTCGATTTTAGCGATCGAATGGTCGAATGGTCGAAAGATTTTGACGCGAACGCCTATTGGCGAACGTCGCGCGACATTCGCGAACTTGCGGCGGACGCGAACAGTCGAAGTTCGCGCGAACTAGTTCGCCGGCGAACAGTTCGCTACATCCCTATTCAAGACGCCTCTCATATATGGAGAAACTAGTCGCATGCATTGTTCAGGTGTGATTTTAGCCCATTCTTCTACACAAACTGCCTTCAAATCTTGAAGGTTCCGGGGGCTTTTCTATGAACTCTGATCTTCAGTTCTTCCATAAAGTTTCGAATGAATTCAAGACAAGTGATTGACTGGGTCATTCTAGCAGCTTTATTTTCTTTCTCTGAAACCAATTGAGAGTTTCCTTGGTTGTGTGTTTTGGATCATTGTCTTGCTGAAATCTCTACCCTCATTTCTGTCATTCTGGTAAATGGCAGCAGATTTTTATCAAGAATGTCCCTGTACATTTCTCCATTTGTCCTTCTTTCAATTATATGAAGTCTGCCAGTACCATATGCTAAACACAGCCCCACACCATGATGTTCCCACCTCCAAACTTCACTGTTGGTATGGTGTTTTTGGGGTGATGTGCAGTGCCAGTTATTTTCCAAACATGGTTTGTGCAATGACATCCAAAGAGTTTAATTTGACCACACTATATTCTCCCAGAATTCCATTTGCTTGTCCAAATGTTGTGCAGCAAACTTTAAAAGTGCTTCAAGAAGCAGTGGAGTCTTGCACAGTGAATGTGCATAGATTCCATGTTGGTTGAGTGCATATACTGGTTGAAACAACTGTACGTGCTAATTCAAGGTCTTTCTGAAGCTCTCCATAAATGATTCTCTTGGACATCTCTTCTGATTATTCTTTTGACTCCTCTGTCAGGGAGGAACACCTGGCCATGGCCAGTTTAGGGTGAAATGATGTTCTTTCCAATTCTGGATTATGACCCCAACAGTGCTCATTGGAACATTCAAAAGCTTAGAAATATGTCTGTAACCAATGTCATTGGTAAATTTTACAACAATAAGGTTGCAAAGGTCCTGAGAGAGTTATTTTATCGCTTTTACCCATCACCAGATGCTTCTTGCATGATACCTTGGTCATGAGAAGCCTTTTCATTGGCCATCAATTAGGACTAAACCAGCTTTTTTATTAGGCAAAATTGGATTTTGGGGTGTACATCACTTTATAATGCCTCTGCTACAGCATAGTCTTCTCTACAGCACCTCCAGGTAAATGCTTCTCCCATCATACTGCCCAGTTGATCAGAGTTATTTTCCTGATTGGTTAGAACTCAGTGCTGCAGGTGCTCCAGGAACATGGGGAGAGCTCTTTACTGCATGTGATGTGGATAGGAACCCGCTGGAGCTGACGCATTTGAATAATATAAAAAAAGACAAGCAAGGGCACAATTTTCTTATACTCCAAAGTATTTTTAAGGTAATGTTGCCAAGACATTTTGCATACCCTTTAATGACTCAGGATATTTGGGATGCCTCAGCTAGGTAGCTAAAATTGACATGGCAGGGGGTCACTGTAGGTTTCTCTCCACTGACACAAATGGGAAGCAATGAAAGTTGGAAGGATCTTGGAATTGTAGTTAACACCTTAAGGGGTCTCCTGTTACCTATCCCTGTCATGCATCGACAAGGTTAGTGCAAGAAGAGGTCATTAATTGAAATTCTCTTTTAATCAGAGGGAAATGTCCTTCAAAACCTGTTAGGTCATCAAAAGTTTTCTGGCAGTTAAATATTTTAGGCTGTTTTGGCTCTGAAATGACATATTGGCCAATATTGCTAATCTTACCAAACGTTTGTGTGGGTAAGTTATTTAACGTATTGAAAGCCTGCTTTGTTTTATGGTTATTATAATGTATCAGAAAACTGTCTAAAACTGTCTAATTTCTCATAATTCAAAAGGCTGTAGAGTAGGCAGATATCATTAAGCTGTTATTCCTTTCAGCTTTCCTCCTGTGTATAACAGCACCTGACTTTTTCTGAATGCCAATGTTAATTGTTACTGACTATAATAGAATATGAATATTAGAGATATTTGACACCAATGTAATGGTTCTGACTTTTCCATGTTAGCATGAGTAGGAGGCTGAGCGGGATACAGGGTCAAAGGAGAGATAAAAGCTTTTCTGATTCCCTCGTAAAACATTAAAGCTTCTTGAATTTAAAAATGCTTTGCATGAAACGTGCTACTGACTTATGAATGAGCTTTAATATACTGTTCGATGAGTGACATTATCACTGACTCTTCACCTAATTTAGGCTAATTGCTTAGCGCAAGGCACCATTTTGGGTTACTGGAAGCAATACCCTTCCGTAAACCTTTGGATAATGTGCCGGTTAAGTACCTTATACTGAAAATAATGTACATACCATGTAAATCAGCTATTTTAAACCTAATTATGGCAAATTACATGGGTCGTTTGTTTTGCAACTTTTTTTATTTTATTTATTAAAAATATTGTGGATACCTATTAAGTCATTTTTTAAATCAAAGAATCATCACATGATCCACAACACCCCCCCCCCCCCCCCCGATTCCTTAAATCTAGTTAAGCCAAGTTTTTTCATTATTATTGCTACAGATATAGTGTGTAGGTTGAAGGAGAAGAAAAGAAAAGAAAGAAGAAGCAAGAAGAGGCTTGCTCCTTGGTTCTCTCTGAAAAGTACCTCTGGCTGGTGTACTAATATGAGCACTAGCCCAGGGTGTTAGTAAGTGATTACAATATTTGGTGAATTACTAACATTTGGAACCACCCCAGTGATTTTTCCTTTTTATGCAAGGGATGTTATTTATGTGGCTGGTTCAGGTTCTTGCCTAATCAGGGTGATGCCTCTCCTTCCGAACCTTACTGCCTGCCTGATCCTTAAATGGAACTACTGTAAAAATGGAAATTTATTATTAGCTTCAGCACAATAAAATGAGAAGTTTTCTATATACAATCAATTAAAAATTCTGTACCATTTCGGAAATAATCCAGTTTATCTTCACTATCCAAATTTCAGCATCTGTTTCTCTTTATTCTGTCTTCATGCAGGATGTGGGTCATGCAGGATGGTCAGATATTCATTGAAAGTTAGATTCAATATATTTTATAGGGGGGCTCATTTTGCCTAGAAGATGTTTTAGAGCTATGAAAATTACCGTGCATTGTGTCTCTCCACATGCAGGATTTGTGCAAAATGCAGGGGGGTTTTTTGTACTGGAATCAGTTATTTGAATGAGCTCCAACACATCTGCTAGGAAAGGAAGCCTCCCATAAGATATATTGGATCGAACTGTCAATGAATATCTGACACCTAACTGTTGCAAGAAGTTAGAATGAAGAGAAACAGATGCTGAGAGAGGAATAGTAAAAATAAACTTGATTATTTCAGAAATGATGCAGAATATTTTATTGATTGTATTTAGAAAGTTTCTTATTTCAATATGATGCTTATATTCCATTTTCATTTTTCTATAGTTCCCCTTTAAGTATGGTGGGGGCTGTGACAGAAGTGGGCCTAGTCTTTCCTGTTTGGAAAGGGCCTGCCTATAATCTCCATAAAATATGAAAAAGTCAACTGAGAAGACTAAAGGTCTTCTATAGAAGTTTAGAAATGCAAATCACAATTTGAGGAAACATAGTAAAATTTGTGAACTGAGGGATATAAGCAAGCTGCTTTTATTCATGCTTTATGTCACCAAAACACAAAAACATGGATCTGAGGTTTGGAATTAAAAAAAAAAAAAAAAAAAATAATAATTAATTAGCAGTTTGGAAAGATATACCTTTTAATTGCTATTGTTTGTAATTTCTAGGTCATCAATATATTCGCTTTGTTCATTAATAAACTGGCACATCAAGTAAGAAAAGCTGCAGAAATATAATTCTCCCCCTAAGCTCTTAATCAACTGTAGGCTTCATCAAACAGAAAAAAAGGGAAAAATGTAAATCAGCTGCATTAATTCAGCTGGCAATAAATAGGGAGAAGAAAACATAAGGAAGAAAATCTAATTTCACCAAGCCGTCTCTGTACTGAGCGAATGAAATAGGTAGTTAAAGTGCCTTTTAAATTGTGACTGACTAGGGGATGGTAGAGGTTTATGTATGGATTAGCCCAGTGATAGACCCCGAGTAGCCAGCGACAGTGACTAATTACCTGACAGAGCAGCACAGTGTTCAGCTTGGTCATTGAAATTAATTTTCTGTTTTCAAGACTAGCAAAGAGCAGATGCAGGGCTGCAGCTCAATACTTAAATGAACAACGAGTCCATGTTATTACTTTCATTGTAAAGTAGGAGATGGATAGGCTACAAAATGTATCTGGACTGTAATTTCTTTGGGAAATAGTTTAAAAAAATAATAATGGAATTAATCCTTTGAAGTAATTCAATTAAAATCAGAGGAATGTTTCTTGTATGATACCGGAGAAACACCGGAAAGAAGGCTGTATTCGGTAGCATGTACTTGAACACTGAAGTGCTTATTAATTGAGTGATTATTATCAGTTGTGGGTGTCAATGCTGGTGTATTCTCATTCTGATAAGGTCCACTTGAAAACTGAATGCAATGTTAAGCTTGCAAAAGCCCAAGTGGGAAGGATTGCTTGTCAGATCAGCAGTGCTCTTTATAAGACAGCAACCTTTGATATTCTTAAAGCGATGCCAGCATACAAAGATCTTTACAGGGTTTTTAAGGTAAAGAGAATACCTAAAGGAATACCATGCAGGGTATATTTGAATGGGATGTGACATGAGGTGGGAGGGCGGTGTGACTTTTCCTAATCAATGCAGATATCTTGAGAGTGAAGAAGAGAATGGTTGAAACTGACACAAGGAGCAGAGCGGCCACAGAGAACCCTTGGGATTTGTCATTGTAGTGATCATTAGCTGCTTTGATAAGAATAGCTTTGCAAGGATGGAAAAACACAGTTGAGTCTGTATATGACTATTAAGGAGACTGCATTTATTAAGAGATAGAATATTCTACCAAGAAGTCTTGGTAGGTGCTTTCAGTTGTGTAAAATAAAAAAGGAAGTGTTGGGAAGTCCTAAATACTTGCCTTTGAGCTGTGCCATAAAGTGCCTAATTAGCTGCCAGTAAGAAAATAATGGAAGAATAGTCACTCTTTATAATGTGGTTTACGTATTTCTCTGAATCTTTAAAAAACATGTAGACGGGTTATTTCGTCTGTAGAGATCTAAATATCTGCATACTTTTTAGTGTTGGTATAAGTGAGAGCTGCTTATTGCTCCTTGCAAGGTTACGTACTCTTAGGAGGAACGGGATGCAGTTTTCAATTCAGCCCAGGAGAACAGGAGTCCCATGGATCTGGGTTGAAAGTAGTTGTGTGGGTTAGGTTTGGTTGATGGTGGGTTTAGATGACTACACTAAGGGGCAGATTTATCAAGGGTCGAATAAATTTGAATTTGAATTTTCGAGTTTAAAAATTCACCCATTCAAATTTTATTCCCCCTATTTAAATGCAAATTCGAATTTTGTTAGAATGTTAGAGGTGGCAGAGGTCCATTGAGCCATTTGGAGATGTTAATAGCCTTCCTGACATTCGTGTTTGTTTTTCAGAGAAAAACATGAATTGTACTAATGGAATATGAATCGAATATGATTTGAATTTTCGGGTCGGAACCATTCGATCAAATATTAGACATTTTTTCTTAAAAAATCCTCCAGTTAAATTGGAAGTATATTCGAATTTAAAAAAATTCACATTTGATAAATGAGCCTCTAAGAGAGGACATGGACTACCATGAAAGTGAGCTTTCCCCCTTAACCCATGGCTGCTACATCACAAGTAGGTTCAGACTGAGATTGAGTTAAAAAGAATGACAGAGCACTGTAATTCATGATGCATACAGTTTGTAAAAGGCCAATTTTAAATAAGGTTAATGTTAATGTGTTTTACCCTCTCATCGATATCAAGTAATAATATATCTGATTTCTAGCCAGCTACATATAGAAGCTGCTACTGCTATTGTTCTTGTGTGAAATATGCAAAAAGGAAGCATATCAATAAGAAATAAGTAAACATTGTCTTTATCATTGGTACTTCATAGCTCTGGTGTGGTTTTTTGCAACTTTAAAAGAAAAAAAGTCTGTGTCAAATACACAGGATATGCCATACACTCAATGCACTTGGAAGTCATACAGACTCATAGTACATATATAGCTACAAATGAGGTGGGCTGAATAGTGCATCTTACCTTTACATATTTAAAACCGCCATTAACCTTAAAGGGATACTGTCATGGGAAAAAAAAACATTTTCAAAACACATGAGTTAATAGTGCTGCTCCAGCAGAATTCTGCACTGAAATCCATTTCTCAAAAGAGCAAACAGATTTTTTTATATTCAATTTTGAAATATGACATGGGGCTAGACATTTTGTCAATTTCCCAGCTGCCCTTGTGCCTGCACTTTAGGAGAGAAATGCTTTCTGGCAGGCTGCTGTTTTTCCTTCTCAATGTAACTGAATGTGTCTCAGTGGGAAATGGGTTTTTACTATTGAGTGTTGTTCTTAGATCTACCAGGCAGCTGTTATCTTGTGTTAGGGAGCTGCTATCTGGTTACCTTCCCATTGTTCTTTTGTTTGGCTGCTGGGGGGAAAAAGGGAGGGGGGTGATATCACTCCAACTTGCAGTACAGCAGTAAAGAGTGATTGAAGTTTATTAGAGCACAAGTCACATGACTTGGGGCAGCTGGGAAATTGACAATATGTCTAGCCCCATGTCAGATTTCAAAATTGAATATAAAAAAAAACGGTTTGCTCTTTTGAGAAATGGATTTCAGTGCGGAATTCTGATGGAGCAGCACTATTAACTGATTCATTTTGAATAAATGTTTTTTTCCCATGACAGTATCCCTTTAAATGTGAGAGGTTAATATTTTATCCCTTTTCCTCTGTAAATAAAACATTTTTTATTTATTGAGTGTTCTTTAAAAACATTGCATTTTCCCAACAAAAGCTTGGCACTAACTTTGAGTTACAAGCCGTCATGTAGCCGAAGTCAGATCTAAACTCTTCAAGGTGCTTTCTTTGACACGACTAATATTCTTTGCAAATGAGTTCAGTATACAGTAAACCAGAGCAAAACATCATCTGCTAATTTAAAACTAGATGATGTTCAAAACTCAGCCAAAGAAAGCCCTAGGGTATGTTCAGGATATTAAATATACACACAAGTAAGTAGGTAACATGGAAAACAATCATTTCCATGTCTGTTGAAAGAAGTGCATAGAAAACACAACTCAAAACATCTCCAGACCATTTGCTTCACAATCAATAGTTTCTTTACAGAACTATTTGTTATATCACTGTTAAAAACAATTCACCAATATATTCTATACTACAACATTACATATCTTTGTACAAATTTGAAAATTTGGTAGTTGTTAACTTAAAGAATTTTGTATAATAAAAAAACTTTAAGCAACTTTCCAGTGTACAAATTCTGAACATGTAGGGGCAGATTCACTAACGCCGAATTTGCGCTAGTGTCCACATCGCTAACATCGCAACTCTTTGCCAGGCGTAAATTCGCCAGGATAAAGCTAATTCACTAAAATCCGAAGTTGCGTCCAGGGCAGCGAACGCTGGCGAAGTAGCGCTAGCGTTACTGCAGCAAGCGAATCGAAGTTGCGCTAGCGTTGGCTAATTTGCACAAGGTGGGAAGTTAAAGTTAAATGGACGTATATGTTGCAGCCAATACATTACACTACACAAGCCCAGGAAACCTTAATAAAATAAAATAGAGTTGTTATTTTATCCCATGATCCCAGTGAATAGTTTATGTGCCATATGTTAGGAAATGTAGGGGGGAAGCCGGGTACCCCAGAAAAAATTTACACTCTTTTGCAGCCTATCAACCTGAAAAATGAAAAGTCGCCAGCGTTTTTTGCGACTTAGAAAGATTTTCAACTATTTTTTTTAGGAACTCCTATCTACTCTATTGCACTTCGCCTGGTCTGAGGTGGTGAAGGCAAGTCTGACGCAAGAGGTAATGTTCAGTAAAACCCGCATCTTAGTGAATTTGCGTCCCTTCGCCAGAGCGCAACTTTGCCAGGCGTAAGGGAGCGAATTACGGCTAGAGTCTATCTCCTTCGCTAGTGAAGTTACGCCTGCGCCCGTTAGTAAATCGGCTAAATAACGAAATGACGTCACATTGGCAAATTTTCGCTAGCATTAGTCACTTCGCATTAGTGAATCTGACCCGTATTTTGTTGTAAATGTCAATGCTGTATCTTTTCTACCCTTGCCATTCCCTGGTTCTAACAACGTGTATGATTAAAATAAAGTTGCAATAGTCAGCTCCCCCAGCTTGGGAAATAGTGTATGGGCTGGGGGAAGCTGACTACTGCTACATTTTTTCAGGGGTACGTGTCGTCAGAACCAGCAGTGCAGAAAATTAAATGGACAGAAAATGATTCCTGTAAATAATGTGTATTCGTAACATGCTTCGAATTAATTTGATTTCACTTTGCAACAGATATCATTTATATTCAATTGCGAAACTGCAGCAATGTGTATTCGTAACATGCTTCGAATTAATTTGATTTCACTTTACAACAGATATCATTTATATTCATTTGCGAAACTGCAGCAACATTTTGTCAATTTTTTTTTTGATGTGGCAAATTTTTTGCCAGCGAAATGTTGCTGCAGTTTCGCAAATGAATTTGCTTGGGACGAAACACTTAAATTTGCTGCAAATTCACTATTCACAAACAAATTTTGCTGTGTTTCACATAAATTACATTTATTTTTTTTCCGAATTTTTTTATCAGTCACATTAAAATCAAAATGTATTAGGTTTTTTTTTTCAAAATGTAATTGCGAGTAATAAATCCACCCCATAATCATTTTCAGAAAAAAGCAGATGTATATAATGGATTAAAAAAAATGATTAAATGGGAAGTGCACCCAGAATAGAAAGTTTTTTTCTTTGATGTAATTGTTTAGCCTCCTTCTGTAAGGGACACTTACGGCTCCGGTGCTGCCTCCTCGGCGTCTCCTAATCCAATATGGCAGTGCCCACGGAGTCCTCGTGGTCGGCACGGACGCCAGCATCAAAATAGACACAACATAGTGACGCCGGCGACAGAATGGACACAGCGTCACAACACCGGTGACAGAATGGACGCAGAGTCATGACGCAATCACGCTTGATTTTGGCACCAAATGATGACTATTTAAAGCGCCAGAGCACTGCAGTCAGTGCCCTTGTATAGGTTCCACATAGTGAGTTCCTGGGTGCGCTATTCTACTTTCTATTAGATTCTGAACTTGACCTTGCCTGTTAAACCGTGTATTGAACCTTTGCCGCCTGAACCGACCCTGATTGCCTGGACCTGACGACGCCTTTCTCTTAACCCCTTGGATACCTCGAACTGGTTGGACTGTGCTTCCTCCTTGGTCCGCTACCCCTGGTTGAGCTTTCGGGCCCCTCACACCTTCCAATAAAGTAATTAAGATTTTAAATTATTTTAAGTTCTTTGTATATGAAATTGCAAAAACTTAATGTTCTTCAGTATATCCTTTGCTATTAACTTTTCCGTTTGAAAACAGAATGTAAAATAATCAACTCTCCTCCAGTAAAGACTCCGGTTCCCACATTACCTTGCACACTGTTATTCTGTATGCAAGGCATTGTGGGTGTTAGCAGAGTTACTGGGTAATCTGGAGGTGCAGTGACAGTCAGGACTTTTTTTTAATCCAGGCAAGTTTATTGAATTAAAAAGTGTCAGCACATACAATCATCATTTTCCTTTACAATACCGTATTGCAATGTCAAGTTTTACATTACGCAAATAGTAAGAACACATAGTTGTTGCAATTTTGCAGTAAATTTAACAGCATTTTTATGGCCCATTTTCCCTTAGGGTTAATTATCCAATACTTATCCCTTTTATCATATAGAGTCCATTAGGTCATATTCACTAAACAGTTAGATCCAACCATTGTCCCCATATTTTTTTAATTTTTTTAGTAGATCTTCTAGATAGTTTTCCAATGTGCATAGGTGGTTAACTTCAGAGAACCATTGTGCATATGTGGGTGGCAGTGACTCTTTCCACCTTCTAGTTATTAATTTCTTCCCAAGAAATAAACATTCCTTGACTAGCATATTATGATACTAAGGGGCACATTTACTTAGCTCGAGTGAAGGAATAGAATAAAAAATACTTCGAATTTTGAATGTCTTTTTTGGCTACTTTGACCATCGAATGTTTCGACCTTCGACTACGACTTTGAATTGAACAATTCAAACTAAAAATCGTTCGACTATTCGACCATTCGATAGAAAACTTCGACAGCCTACTTCGCCACCTAAAACCTACCGAACATCAATGTTAGCCTATGGGGAAGGTCCCCATAGGCTTTCTAGCCAATTTGGGATCAAAGGAAAATCGTTTGATCGATGGATTAAAATCCTTCGAATCGTCCGATTCGAAGGATTTAATCGTTCAATTGAATGTTTTTTCCTTCGATCGTTCGATTGTAGGAATTGCGGTAAATCCTTCGACTTCGATATTCAAAGTCGCAGGAATTTACATAGACGGTCGAATATCGAGGGTTAATTAACGCTCGATATTCGACCCTTAGTAAATGTGCCCCTAAGTGTACTGTTCTTTAAGCCCTATATACAGCAAACACGCTCGAGGGGTTTGTGGGACTGTCTCCACTAGGACTGAGTCTAGTTTGTCCAGGAGCTTAGTCCAATATAAGCCATGTGGAGCAGTATAGCTTTATCAGAGTGACATTTAGGACATTCAGACAAACTTTGTAGCAATATCTGGTTTAGCTAAGCAGGGGTATAGTATGCCTTGTGGACAAAATATAGCTGTAGCATTGAGGGAGGCCATGTGTGGAGAGGAGACAACTTGTCCCTTCATCATCATCTATGGGCCCGAGGTAAATTTCCAATTTCCCTCTCAACTTTTCCAGTGGTTTGTTGGATAGTTCATCACGTAGAGCTGCATATATATTAGTTATTATAGTAGACCAAACATAAGTGATTCCCATGCCTTTATCTTGTTCATTATGATCTCCCTCATTGGGTGTATGTTTAATTTGTGGTATTCTGTTTTTTATAAATATTGAACACATGTTTTCTGAAAAGCCTCACAGCACAGGTAACAACTAGACATTTGCTGTCAAACAGCAGACCAGTAAATGCTGCTTGTTGATTAGTTGCAATAGACCAATAGATCTGTTACATAGTTACATAGTTACATAGTTAAATCGGGTTGAAAAAAGACAAAGTCCATCAAGTCCAACCCCTCCAAATGAAAACCCAGCATCCATACACACACCCCTCTCTACTTTTAATTAACTTCTATATACCCATACCTATACTAACTATAGAGTTTAGTATCACAATAGCCTTTGATATTATGTCTGTCCAAAAAACCATCCAAGCCATTCTTAAAGGCATTAACTGAATCAGCCATCACAACATCACCTGGCAGTGCATTCCACAACCTCACTGTCCTGACTGTGAAGAACCCCCTACGTTGCTTCAAATGAAAGTTCTTTTCTTCAAGTCTAAAGGGGTGGCCTCTGGTACGGTGATCCACTTTATGGGTAAAAAGGTCCCCTGCTATTTGTCTATAATGTCCTCTAATGTACTTGTAAAGTGTAATCATGTCCCCTCGCAAGCGCCTTTTTTCCAGAGAAAACAACCCCAACCTTGACAGTCTCCCCTCATAATTTAAGTCTTCTGTCCCTCTAACCAATTTAGTTGCACTTAGTCTCTGCACTCTCTCCAGCTCATTTATATCCCTCTTAAGGACTGAAGTCCAAAACTGCACTGCATACTCCAGATGAGGCCTTACCAGGGACCTATAAAGAGGCATAATTATGTTTTCATCCCTTGAGTTAATGCCCTTTTTTATGCAAGACAGAACTTTATTTGCTTTAGTAGCCACAGAATGACACTGCCCAGAATTAGAAAATGTGTTATCTACAAAGACCCCTAGATCCTTCTCATTTAAGGAGACTCCCAACACACTGCCATTTAGTGTATAACTTGCATTTATATTATTTTTGCCAAAGTGCATAACCTTGCATTTATCAACATTGAACCTCATTTTCCAGTTTGCTGCCCAGTTTTCCAATTTAGACAAATCACTTTGCAAAGTGGCAGCATCCTGCATGGAACCTATAGTTCTGCACAATTTAGTATCATCTGCAAATATAGAAACAGTACTTTCAATGCCCACCTCCAGGTCATTAATAAACAAGTTGAAAAGAAAGGGACCTAGGGCCCTGCAGTACTCCACTAACAACACTGGTCCTATTAGAAAATGTTCCATTTACCACCACTCTTTGTAGTCTATCTTTTAGCCAGTTCTCTATCCAGGTACAAATACTATGTTCCAGGCCAACATTCCTTAATTTGACCAGTAACCTTTTGTGTGGCACTGTATCAAATGCTTTAGCAAAGTCTAAGTAAATCACATCCACTGCCATCCCAGAATCGAGGTCTCTACTTACCTTCTCATAAAAAGAAATTAAGTTAGTCTGGCAAGATCTATTACGCATAAAACCATGCTGGCACAAACTCATAGTATTATGAGTTTTATGTTGCAACGTTGATACCTTTTCTTACATTTCCCCCAATGTGTTTTAGGCCTAAGCACTGGAATGCCTGTTTTGTGCTCGTCCCTAAAACCATAAGGGAGAGAACTGTAGACTTTTAAGGGGTGATGTAATGAGAGATACAGTTTGTTCCAGTCTTAATAAATCATAGGAACTAGTAGGTAGCATTTACTACAGAGATTTCCAAGCTTTTCCTCAAAATCCCATAGCCATGCACTTATTTTAATATCCTTACAGAGACACTGGTGGGTCAATATGTGGATGGTTAATTCTGAAGCATCCACCCATGCTACTCATTGATTTTGTGTTGTTGTGTGTTCATCCAGAAAACAAGCACTGTTGGGGAGACCCTAGGAGAGGTTGGGGATCCAGTGACCTATAATATCCATTTCAATATTCAAGAACATTTAACTGCATTCTACAAAATACAATATTTTACCTCTCATTAAATGGCAATTACAAAGCTGCCTATTTATAATTCCTCGTATACCAGTCCCTAAGCTTCAGCTATTTTAATTCATATCAATAGATTGCATTGATTTCCTGTATGACTATATCTAACTAATACAGAGTGGGACTAGGCAGTTATTTGTCTGGTTTTTGCCATCCCTAATCAAACATTTATGATATAGTGATTGCTACAGTGCCTTCTTGAAAGGTCTTGATCATATTTATCTTTACTGTTAGGGTATGATCAGTGTGACATGACTGTAATAAATCTAAGCTATGAAAAATCCATCACCGTCTTGAAAGCAACGTTCTGTATGAGTTATGTTTGAGTTACCACTGGCTATGGAGAAATATGCCTAGACCTTTCCCATTGTGTCTTTTACACAAAGCAATGCATTATTAGATAAGTGGAGCAACTATTGTGGGTGCAGCTGCAAAGGGTCACACTGGTAGACTTGGCACAATTATGTCAGGTGCTCTGGGTGCCTTGCTGCGGGGGGAAACTGTATGCGTTGGACCCTGAACCCAATTTTATCTATGCTCTATAATCTCTAATTACATGAATGTGTAAACTTCTTTACCTTCTAGTATATTTAGAACTTTAGCATCCCATTTTCCTTTCCCCAGTTTAGTAACGTTTTTCACCATTGAGCCATGGATGCTGGGAGTGGTAGTGCAAAGTGAGTATTACTTCAGTGCTCTTCAATCAATAAGCAGACTTTTCTGTCTATAAAACAAGGTCTTTACAAAGAAATAATGGGACAGGAGATTGGGGTGTACCGTATATACTCGCGTATAAGCCGAGTTTTTCAGCACCCAAAATGTGCTGAAAAACTCAACCTCGGCTTATACACGGGTCATACCGTAGATATGCCCAGCAGTGCGACCCCCTGTGACCCGGCCCCAGCAGGACTGTCTGTGATGCCGCCCGGAGCAGGTCCAGGAGCTCCGGGCGGCGCGTCCTTCCCTGCCGGCGTTCGCTCCCAAAATGGCGGCGCCCATGGCCGCCACGTGGGTAGCGGCGCCGGCCGGGTCACAGGGGGTCGCACTGCTGGGCATATCTACGGTATCTACGCCGGCAGGGAAGGACGCGCCGCCCGGAGAGTGGACACAGTGAACCGTCCTGCAGCTCTTTCACAGGGCCCCTGGCGGCCATTGTTAAAAGGTCCTAAAGCTTGATTCCAAGTTTGCCAGCAGCAGAGTGCTATCTGTGGAGCTGTACATGTACATATAAATTGCCTTGTCACTCCCCTTTCATTCTGTCATCATTACGCCAGGTACATAGGGCGGGGGAACAATGCTGCCTGGCAAGTTCTTGCTGTTGTCAGATAGAAACATGCCAAGCTTGTGACTTATGGTGGGAGTCACAGGGAACTCCAACATTCAAATGTACTGGGTGCCAGTATGTGAGGTTCAATGGCTATTTATAACCTGGCCCACACTGATCCTTCTCAGGGTAAGCATATTTTTGCAGTGTCATGTTCCTGCTGATGGAATTATGGGGAGGCTCTTTTAAATAGTTTTAGATAGATTTCTATGCCATAAAACATGATTACACATTTACACATTCACATTTTGAAATCTGACATGGGGCCCCTAGGCTTATACACGAGTCAATACATTTTTCCAGTTTTCTTAGGTAAATTAGGTACCTCGGCTTATACACGGGTCGGCTTATACACGAGTATATACGGTATTTGCTTTTACAAAGTATAAGTTTGCAAGGGAATGCAGATATCATGCGTAGTCATTTAAGGAGTAATGGGAGTTGACATGTATCACCCTGAGAGCTGCAACACCCGTTCAATATGATGAACTTGGGACGGCTTTCTTAATGAAAGAACTGACGTTTTCTGTGCAGTGGTTGCATTCATCAGGCTGCCCTCTGTTCATTACACTACAAAGGCCTGCCAATGTGAATGTGTAAAATCATTTATATAACGGTGGTGATCGGGATACTACAGTACGATGGAGGGGGCTTTGTGGGATTTAAAAGAGGGGAGATAGGGGTTGGTGTCAATGTGCATTTAAGGCCAATGGCTGCCAATAAACATAAGGTACTATACAAGTAACATAATGAAATATACAACAATTCAGTAACACTAACATTTTACAAGGTGTCATTCTTATTCTCCATATAGAGTTTTAATGTACACTCCTGTTAAGGCCAGGCAATATGGCAATCCCCAATGTCCTCATAAATGTAAATTAAAATAGGGGTAATATTTGTGCCTGCGCAATTAGCCATGTCATCTTGTTTATTATCCATTTAAGAGAAAATAAATGAATGAATAAAGATAAAAGCATCTTATAAATACTGTGTATTTTACACACTGATGACAATGTAATGGAACGCATTACTACGTAAAACCTTACCATGAAAAATGTATAAATAAATAAAAGATAGAAGCCTACAACGCATTGTGCAGATAATAAGCTTTTACACTGTGCATGCTGCTGAGTTTTAGAAATTACACCCTTGAGAACATTGTCTTGCAACTGTAAATCTGCAGATGCTCGGGTAATTCTCAGCTGAATATTTATTAAAAAGTAGACGGAGTCCCTTGTGTTGATTTCATTTTCAAAGCTGGGTAGAAAGTGCATTACACTGGTCATTCAGTCTCCCTGTGTACGCAGCTCAGCTGCTTTATTGTGTCGATTCATCCTGGAGCAAGAAAAGGGTGCCGACAGAAATATTGTGTTGCGTTTTCAAAGGTTTAAAGTTGCTGTTTCTGTGCTTGTCATTTGTACTGATTATGACATGACAGCTTTTGAGTCTCCAATGATAACAGCCATCTGACTTGATCTTTGTTCAATGGATTTTCACTAAAATAGAATCATTGCCTTAGTGATGGATAGAAAAGGCAGAGCCATACATCCTGATAAATGTTCCTGTTTCCCATAGTCCTTCTCGAGTTTGCCCTTGTGCAGTCTATGAGTCAATGGAGCTAAGCCCGGATGAGTACTGGAACGTGTCGCGGTTTTAACATTTAAGTAGCTTGGTAGGTTATCAATGGGGTAAAGGTAAAATGACTTAAGAAACAGATAGATCATGTTTAAAGGGCTTATAGGGAAGCACATAGCATCAAGGTCAGTCTGCAAGCATGTCTTGACATAACAGCTAAAACACAAATTCACAGCTCCCATCTTCTGTGCTGCTCATGATCAGTGAAGGGTGTAGTGTCAAAAAAAGTCCATTACCCTGAGCGTTTGTGTTCTTGAAAAAATTGTGCTGCTTGAAATCCCTTACACCTTGAAACTAGATTGCATTTTTATTACGCCCCACACGCCACAATCAAGAATCAAGCAAAATATCCATATTTAGCTACATATTAAAATATTTTATATTTTGAGTCCTCATGTTTGCAGTATGCTGAAATTTATTATATCAATAATTTGGTCCACTCCTTGCCAGAAATAGGGAATTCATAATGAGGTGCATGATAATGGTAGTACGGCTGCTCAAGGAGCCAAATCCACACATTCTCCATAAAGCACTGACTGCTGACATGTCTTTGAAGAAGGCAGGTCACTCCAAAATGTCTGCAGAGATTTGATATCATTAATAACTCAAACAAAATATAACACACTGACCATGACACGTTATTATTATTTCATGCCATTACCACCTTTATAAAGAATTGTATTTTTTTTTTTGTGTTGGCATGTGGGCAGCTTCTTTTCAACTTATCAAAGGTTTGTTATGGTTCTGGATACCATTTTTCTTTTGAGAAATTCTTCCTTCTAAGGATCAGGATATGCTTGAGTATATAATGCTTGAGTATATTTTATTGCATTTAACCTTTAAAATATGCATGCTGAAGAGTTAATATATTTACATTTTTGAGTTCTTTAACTTTTTTTATAGAATTACATAAGAAAAAGTAATGCACTGGTTTCAGTTAAAAAGGTTACAACTAGAGTAAGTCACTAGCATATTAGTTAAGACTTCTTTAGGTACTATTGGGCCTTGCTTGTATGATCTAAAGAGCTTCCAAGACACAGTAAACATACTTTTTATTTCCCTTTGGTTGCTCTTGGATATTCTTGGCCTCTAAAAATAGACCCAGGGTCCCCAAATTTATTGGACCCAGTGTCCAAAAGCTAAATTTTTGCTCCTAAAAGATGAAAAATCTCAGAGAGACATTAAGCAAGTGAGCTAAATACCAATGCAGTAGAAAGACTACATTGTTAGTCTTAAATAATTCCAGTTTGGAATACCGTACATGCATTTTTTCCTGTTATGTGACTAACGCAGAACCACCAGACTGTCTACAGCTGCTAAACACAAAGCCCAGCTTCTTTGCTCGTTATCAGTATTTCTTTAATACATTAGGTTTTGTGACTAATTCCTACAGAACATTATATTTCCCCTGAAAGAGTTTTCTTAGACTTTGATAACTATTTGATAACTTGAACCCCCCGTTTCTTTGCTGAAAGCAATGATAACCACTCACACCAGGAGATTTATTACCATTTTATGCAAATCTGTTATTACCATTCTCCACTTCCTTAATTATCCATGTTATTTCCACAACCCCTTCTTTGATGTCCCTATCCTGTTTTTAAATAGCATACGATTACTATCGCATCCTCCCGTAGAGGTTTGCTTCACAAAAAAAAAGATTGCCAACAGCAGCTGTTTTACATACTGTTGGGAAATGTTTAATTGGTTAATCCCATTAGAGATGTGCAGAGGTATTGCAGCACAGAAAAAAAGTCAGAAGCATGTAAAGGCCTGGCCAGGAGACATTTGCTTAAACCTACAAGGCCTCCCCTATAATGGAGCCCTGTAGACTTTTGTGTTTCTTGGCAGCTCCTGCTGGAAATAAATTCAAAGGAAATCCCTCGAACTTTAATGAAATCTGCAAAGTGATGAAAATTTTTGATGTAATATTTTGGAAAGCAATCTAAAAGCTAAGCCCTGTTTTGATTTGATTATCCTTTTATATTACTTTACCAAATCCTATTTTTGACTTTTCAGGTCTTCTCACAAGTGGCTTTTATTATATTTCAGGGTTGTCCAACTCTTGGCCTCAAAAGCTTTAATACTTCAGGGTTTACCATGTCCCTGCTTAAGTACAGGTGTAGTCCGAAGTCCTAAGTGATTCTGAGATCTGATCTGCCTGTCCTTAACTGAGGTTAATTCTTGGCCTGGAGTGAATTCACAAAAGTTTAAAGTGGAGTAAAATGTTTCAAAAATTACATTACTTCAAATTATAAAGTTCTTGAGTCCAGATTCAGATTCACTGTGGTTGTTTTTTCTATTAATGTCAAAGTTGGAGACAAGCTTAACACCATTCCTTTGAATTTGTCATTTTAGACAGCAAAATAGATTTAGTAACTCCAGATATGTCACACCAAACTGTGATAAGTTGTTAAGTTCGATATCTGTGATTCTTAATGTATTCTTCAAGTTCATAAAAGTAGCTGCCAGAGTACTGTTCTTTTTATGGCTTTGTAAGGCTATAATTTTTCTTACTCCTATTATAATTTTCTCCACTTTTGTGAATTACTCGCCTAGATCTGTGTGTGTCACCAAAATTAAGGGGTGATTTGCCCAGCTATCCTTTAGGCAACGCGTACCATGCAGATAAGCCAGGGGTGACCTAAATTTTAGTTTGTTCTGTGCTGTAAAAAACTTTTCCTAAGATTTCTGTACTGTGCATAGACTGTCTTATAACTGGTGCAGGGAAACCTGGGAGAACAAAAGAAGATGGCAGTAAGGTACTAAACAAACACTATCCCCTACTCGTACATTTTGTAAAGAAAAAGAGTGCCAGTACAGAATAACAGGTAAGCAACTAGAATCAATGAGGGGTGCCTAACAAATTGACATCCCTCAATGATTATACCTATTTTTAGGTTAAGCCAGAATTTAAAGGGACAGATTTATCAAGGGTCGAATTTAAAATTTAAAATTCAAATTCGAAATTTTAATTTTTCCATTTTTTTATGGTCAAAACTGTCAAATTAGACTATGGAGTTATTCAAATTCAATATGAGTTTTTAAAAAAATTCGAGATTTATCATACGCTGGCCCTCGAATTCGACTAAAACCTTCTAAATTGCTGTTTAAGTCAATAGGAGCCGTCCAGGAATAAATTCTGAGTAGTTTGCAGCCTTCCTGACATTCGATTTTTTTTGGAGAAAAAATTTGAATCGAGTTTTTAAAATTCGAATTCGAATTCAATTCGTATTCTATATGAATTTTCGTGTAAATTACATTCATCCAAGTTTATAAAAATTGATTTTTGATCGAATTTCGAATTTATGGGGAGTTTTTAAAAACTCACATCAATTCGAAATCCGTCCTTTGATAAATGTGCCTCCAAGTGTACATAACAAGCGTCAATGAAAATTAGAATTTTGACGCAGTTTTTTTTACATAGCTTTATATATACAGTATATGCTTCTATGCTTGCTGTTACTAAAGAGTTGTAACATTTTATCACATATTTCCCTTTTCTACTGTAAATGTCTACTTTTCTACTACATAGAACCCTGCTATCTTTCCAGTTTTCTGGCACTGCAGGTATGGAATCCATTATCCGGAAACCCATTATCCAGATAGCTGTAATTACGTAAAAGCCATTTCCCATAGACTTGATTTTATCCAAATAATCTACATTTTAAAAAATGATTTCATTTTTCTCTGTAATAATAAAACAGTACCTTGTATTTATCCAAACTAAGATATAATTCATCATTATTAGAGGCAAAACCAGCCTTATTTAGGGACTGATTTACCAACAATTGAGTTGGCTTTTTATTCTCTAAAAAAATAAGGATATAGAAAAAACGTTCGCTTGAATATTTTGGCAAAAATTTTTTCCTTCAATAAGCTTCCATTACAGAAAAAAAAGGTGCATGAGTATTGTCTGCTTTTTTTTCTCCTCGTCCATGTTTTTTTCACATTCATATATTGATAAATCTGACCTTTAATGTTTTCATGATTTTCTAGTCTTAAGGTATAAAGATCCAAATTACAGAAAGATCCTTTATCCAAAAACCGCTAGGTCCCCCTGAGCATTCTGCAGAATAGATCCCATACCTGTACAACTTTTTCATGTTTAAATAGCTATGCATCAAATCCATATGTTTTTTTGGTTCAACCAACTAGAGAACCCTGTAGAAAAAGATTCAGATAAGTACAGACTAAATTTTTAAATCTAATATGTAAGATCTGAACACAGTAAACCATTATTTATAGTAAAATAGCTAGTGTTCTATGTTGCATTAAGAAGTCTTGATCTTCTCTTTAGTTTACTTGTGGCTCCCCTTAGTATAGTTAAGTGATAAGTAGGAAGCCTGCTGCTTATAAATATGGCACCATAACTCTCTCCTTGTTGTGAGTTTATTTAATAATATGACCTTCTGATTGGCTGCAAATAAATATAATGGGGTTGGTTATGGAATGTGTTCTGTACTGTGAAGTCTAGTCTGCAAGTCTTTCTGACCATGCTTGATCTCACAAGCAAAACAAAATCTTGGTTCATAAAAAAAAAGTCTTTTGATATGACTTTATAATTCTGTGTTTGTGGTTGAATTATTTTAAGCAAAAAGATTTTTTTTTTATGTAAAAGTATGCCATGATAAACACAATGTAAACTTTAAGAGAAACTTAAACATATATCCAGAGGTGTAACCCTTACTTGAACTTCTCCTTACAAAAAGCATTTTTCCTTTTGCTTGAGCACTAGGTTAAGCTTTTTAGGAAGCCCCACCCAGAAGTGTGGATTGCACAGTTTCATCACCGCAAAACACATTGTTCCTACTCAGAAATTATACAGTCCAGAATCATCATCATGTATTTTCATCAGGATGAAATATCGTGAGCCCCGCTTAGTGCAAGGTTTTATTAATGATGTGCTGTCAGACTCTGGATGCTCTGCATATTTGCATATTAAACAGCTGAGTGAAGAAACATTCCTTTTATTGCTGTGGGGAATAAATCAGTTTAAAGTAAGTTTTCATCATTTATACTCCTTTCAGCTAAGTCTCCTTTTATTGAAATAAATTGTTGAAGTACTTTGCTGTTTCCTTGAATACTGATGAAATGTATACCTTGATAAGGTTTATATATATATATATATATGTATATATATATATATATATATATATATATATATATATATATATATATATATATATATATATATATATATATATATATATATATATATATATGGCAAAACATGCATCTTAAAGCAACAGTAACACCAAAGAATTAAAGAGTTTTAAAGTTTTAAAAGATTTATCAAGGGTCGAAGTAAAATTTCGAATTTTGAAATTTTTTGAAGTTTTTTTGTGGAATTAGACTAGGGAATAGTTAAAATTTGATTTCAGTTTTAAAAAATGTTTAATTCAATTTTCAAAATTTATCATGAACTGGCCCTTTAAGAATTCAAATTAGACTATTCGCCACCTTAAACCTGCAGAATTGCTGTTTTAGCATGTGGGAGGCGTCCTGGGATCAATTTGAAGTTGTTTGCAGCCTTCCTGAAAATCTTGTTTTTTTAAAAAGAAAAAACTTGAATCAATTTTGATTCGAGTTTGCAGTTTGATCCCATTCACCCGAGTTTGTAAAATATGAATTTTTTGATAAATTTCAAGTTTTTATTCGAATTTCAAGTTCACGGGAGTTTATGGAAGTTTTTACAAACTCCCATGAATGGGAAATTTGACCCTTGATAAATCTGCCCCAAAATGTACTGTTGTGTCGCACTGGTTTTGTTTCAGAAACTCTACAGTAGTTTATATAAACAAGCTGCTGTATAGCCATGGGGGCAGCCATTCAAAGATGAAAAAAGGCGAAAAGGAATTCAACTAGGGAATAGTTAAAATTTGATTAGAGATATTAAAAAAAATTTATTTCAATTTTCCAAATTTATCATGTACTGGGCCTTTAAATAATTTGAATTGACTATTTGCCACCTTAAACCTGCCGAATTGGTGTTTTAGCCTATACAGCCTCTGTAGCATACTATGGTATTCTTAAGAACTTATTTGTTATCCCTTGTGTATCCTGTGCTTGAATGGCTGCCCCCATGGCTACACAGCAATAACCTTCGAAATTCGACCCTTGATAAATCTGCCCCTTGGTGTTACTGTTCCTTTAAACCTTAATGGTGTTTCAAGAAAACCCCACGCTCAAGCTTTCTGAATAATAGCTGTGTAGATAAAATTCTATACTTTTTTTTATTCTGGTATATAAATGGTTAAAAGCAGCAGATTTGGACATATTGTCTGTGTTGATTGACGTCACAATCATTTATTTATGAAACATTTAAATGCTGACATTCCATGAAACACTTTATAATAGGATCATATTACACATTACACTCTGCCCAGCAGAGAATATAGTTAATCTCTGGCAGGAAAGCAAATAAAGGCTCACAGTCATTTATACTGGACCATTAATTGCCCATCAAGACAGGAATTAAAAAAAAATGCCTTAAACGATTATTTGTTGATATATGAACAGAAAGTAATAGCAGCAGCTGAAACACAAATCATTGTCTCCATTCAGTCTGTTGGTGGCAGCCTGTGTCTGAGCTAATGCACAAACAAACCATGGCATTGTTATACATTCCTATACTCTGCTTTGTTCATTTCCAAAGGAGTAAAAACATCTGGGTATCTTTCTTCCTGTGTATGATAAGTTCATTCGATGGGATTTGAATTAATAACGATCGTGGTACATTGTGTTTTGATTAAGAGGTTCCAAGAGTGAGGTCAGTATTTATTTGTGAAATAGATGTACGGAGACATCGACATGCGATTTTCACATTTTTTCCGATTATACATATTCTGTTTTAAAGCAAAACAGATAATGTTTCTCATTATTTTTTTTCTGCAGATGACACTGATAACATTAACCAAAAATACATTTCCCTGCATTATCATCCAGATGATATGAATCTGTTCTGTGAGGCAAAGTTAATCAAAGTGCAGTAACCAATAGTGCCCGTATAACTTATTACCATAAATTACTATCAAGGTAAGTGGTTAAAAAAAGCACATGCCTTATTTATTGGGTGTAGTGATGGGTGAATTTCTACCGTAAAATTCGCAAAATGGCAAAACATCTGCGAAAAATCGTGAAAACGTAAAGTTCACAAAAAATCGTGAAATTCGAACGTTTTCATGAAAAAATAGTGCAATTCGAAAGTTTTCACAAAAAAATCGAGCAATTCAAAAGTTTTCACAATAAAATTGAGCAATTTGAAAGTTTTCACTAAATTCGAGCGATTCGAACGTTTTCACTAAAAAATCTAGCAATTCAAACTTTTTCAAGCAAGACATTTAAGCAATAGGAGGGTGGTAACTACTATGTATATCTCATGGGAACTTTGACAGTGTCAACAACAGCCTCTAAGGAGATCATAAAATGAGGGAGAGGACAAGTCCTTATTCGGTATAAACTGATTGGTCTCACCTCTCACAGTCTTGCTTACATCTTATATTAAAGGAAAACTTTACCCCCCAAAATGAATATTTAAGCAACATATAGTTTATATAATATTTAGGGGCAGATTTATCAAGTTAAAAATACTTTGAAATTCAACAATCGAATTAAAATACTTTGACTTAGAATTTCGCAGTCAAAGTTTTTTCCATCGAATTTGGCTATCCTGCGGTCGAACGATTCTAAGGATTTCAGCGATCGATCAAACGATTTTACTTCGGCTTCCAAAAACTTCGAAAAATGCTCTAGAAGGTCCCCATAGACTAACATAGCACTTCGGTAGGTTTAATTTGACCAAGTATGAAAATCAAAGTTTTTTTAAAGAGACAGTACTTCGATTATCGAATGGTTGAATATTCAAAGTATTCTACTTCGAATTGAATTCAAAGCCATTGTATCCTATTGTATGGTCGAAGTATCCAAAAAATGACTTCGAATTTCAAATTTTTTAACTTCGAAAATTCGCTCGAATTCACTTCGACCCTAGATAAAGTGACATATTAAAGAATCTTACCAAACTGGTATATATATTTAAGTAAATATTGCCCTTTTACATCTCTTGCCTTGAACCACCATTTTGTGATGGTCTGTGTGCTGCCTCAGAGATCACCTGACCAGAAATACTACAGCTCTAACTGTAACAGGAAGAAGTGTGGAAGCAAAAGACACAACTCTGTCTGTTAATTGGCTCATGTGACCTAACAAGTATGGTTTGTTTAGTATGTTTGTGTGCACCGTAAATCCTACGATCCCAGGGGGTGGCCCTTGTTTTTTAAAATGGCAATTTTCTATCTAGGATTAACCAATGGCACATACTAATAAAAAAAGTATATTATTATGAAAATGGTTTATTTACATGAAGCAGGGTTTTACACATGAGCTGTTTTATACAATATCTTTTTATAGAGACCTACGTTGTATGTGGGGTATAGTTTTCCTTTAACCATTGATCGCTGCTTGAGCTATTAGACATTTTACATTCTCACTGAAATCAGAAACAATTAAGCTCACCATACACTTTATAATTCCCTTGTTTTGCAAAATTTCCAAATCTTGTTTATATGAACTATAGTAGTGTTTCTGAATCAAATATATCAGTTTTACCAGTGCAGTGCAACACTACATGATATTTTCATTACTTTAAAACACTTTAATTTTTTGGTGTTACTGTTCTTTTAAGTGAGCTGGGGAAACAAAGCCGCCTAATAAAAACTTTAAAATCCAAATGTTGGTAAAGGCTATCCTTTTGTTCTCAGTGTATTTGTTTCATCAGACAGAGTGGCTGAGCTTACCTTATCTTCATAAGTCACAATATAACACTCTGGAGAACCTTTGCTTCTCAAACACGTAGGGGCCGATTCATCAAGCTCGAGTGAAGGATTGAAGTAAAAAAACTTCGAATTTCGAAGTGTTTTTTGGGCTACTTCGACCATCGAATGGGCTAGTTCGACCTTCGACTACGACTTCGAAACGAAGGATTCGAACTAAAAATCGTTCGACTATTCGACCATTCGATAGTCGAAGTACTGTCTCTTTAAAAAAAACTTCGACCCCCTAGTTTGGTAGATAAAAGCTACCGAAGTCAATGTTAGCCTATGGGGAAGGTCCCCATAGGCTTGCCTAAGTTTTTTTGATCGAAGGATATTCCTTCGATCGTTGGATTAAAATCCTTCGAATCGTTCGAATCGAAGGATTTAATCGTTCGATCGAAGGAATAATCCTTCGATCGTACGATCGCAGAATTTGCGCTAAATCCTTCGACTTCGATATTCGAAGTCGAAGGATTTCAATTCCTAGTCGAATATCGAGGGTTAATTAACCCTCGATATTCGACCCTTGATGAATCGGCCCCGTAATCTTTTATTGAATTGCACTACGTGTTCTTTCCTAGTGTTCTTTGCTAGTGTTTACTAGGATCACTTTGATCCGAAACATGTAGTGCAATCTAATAAAAACTTTACTGTTTTATATAAGATCTGTGAAGTGCGGATTCCTATGTCAGTGTTTGACTCTTCCTTGATGAACTGCACCAAGGTGCATTTGCCATGTAAGTGCCAGCATCTATATGTGTTATGTAAAACATAACAGTACATTTTCTTTATCACAACTGATGCATTTTTAAATAAAAAACATATTTTTTGCAATTATACATATGGTTTTGTGTCGGGTTTCATAAACATTGTTTATGGACCATATGATTTTTGTCAAAAATTATGGATTTGATGCATCTCTAAAATAATTTTACTTACAGCTGAAGTGGGGTGCATAAAAAAAACCCATAGACTGCTGCGCAAAATGGCTATTACTTGAAAATTCCATAAAATGATTGGTATGCTTCTCCACAACAGGTTATTATTAAGGTAAATATCATACATAAAAGTATCTGGTGCCTTGGTTTCTAGATACAAAGACTGATATAAGGTCGCTTTTAACTCAAGGTAGTAGTAGTACTCATGTACTAGTAAATTATAGGGTGAATAGTCATAATTCTGATGCAAAACTCAATTACTAAACAGTGGTATTTGAAACAATATTGACCAAGTGAGCCTTGAGGCTATGGGGTGTATTTATCAAAGAGTGAAGTTAGAGATCGCCAAAGTCCTCTAGAGTGAAATTCCTCCAATCTCCATTCATTTCTATGGGATTTTGAAAGGCGTATTTATCAAAGGATGAACTTTCACTTAAACCCATTGATAAATACTCTTTTAAAAATCCCATACAAATGAATGAAGAGTGGCGGAATTTCACTGTAGAGGACTATGATCTCTAACTTCACTCTTTGATAAATAAACCCCTTTATCTCTACCCTGGGCTCCAATGGGAAGTTGCGGTTCAGATAAGCTAACTTTAGCAGTAGAAGTTCTCTGTGATATTTGGCTTATCGTTTTGCAGTTAGTCTCTATTATCGCTGCCTTGGGATGTACTCTTTGACCTTTCTACAAAGTTGCATTATAACACAATGAAAGATGATATAATACCTGCGAGTAATTCTTTTGATTGTGAGTAAGGCAACCGGCAACTGAGAAACAGCTATTTTTCTCCATGTATCATACACCTTGTATAGGCTTCTTTCTAAATTGAGTACTTATACCTGGTGGTGGCTCCTTCAGTCCCCAATAAATTAATGAGATGTGTGAACAGAAGGCAGCAGGTTTAAGCAGTCTTAGTCTATTCCAATCGAAGGGCTGTAGAAAGAAAAAGAAAAAAAAAACTGATAAAAAATTTTTTAATCCCTTTATTTTTTTTATTCCAATCTGAAGAAAAATATTATTAATCTAGACTGCCTGCTACTTTCATTTACCACGTTGCTGCTCATGGGATTACAGGCACAAAGGTTTCATAAATTTCAAATGAAATATGTTGTCAAAACACAGTTACTCTATAAAAGCTGTGTTAGATAAAGGCCAGTTTTTTTATTGAAACATTTATATCCATTGACATCCATGTTTGTTTCAGTAAGCAGAGCATTTTTTTTAATACTGTCAATTTTCTTTTTATTTACTTTTGATCCCTATGGCATGGATTCCCAATGGAGAACACGTGCCTACTGGATAACTTGTAGTCCTAAATTTTGGCAGGCTGTTAGTAATAGTAAAGCAATACAAGAGCTGTGTCCATAAATACATTCGGTGTGATGACTGCACACTTCTCATCCGTATGGTGTGATATTATCCACTAATGCTTTTTTTTTTAAATGCAAATAAAAAATACGTTTTACAATTTTATAAATTTGGCCCAGGTGCATTGTGAAAGGAGTAAATCTGATTATATGCTATCTGTATTATATACCATGTCCTGGATGAATGAAAGGGGCAGGAACACTGGAAAAATTGAAGCTGGAACATGAAGCTACTAAAAACCACATGTTTAGTCTCATAGAAGAGGTTACATTGTAGACTGAATTATGTTGATCAGAACAAATATGGGATTTTTAGGAAGTTTATGGTTTTCATCATTATTATTATTATTCTGCACTTGTGGAGGAGCTTAAAGTACTTTTACACAAACAAAAAAAATGGGCTAAACAGAATTAATGATCCTCCAGACATTTGCTCTCATGCAGAGACCAGTAAATGCTAGCAGTCAGTAGAACTGGAGAAAAGGTTGCACCTATTATTACATTGCTCCTAACTTACCTTTCTATGGTAAATAGGACATAGCAATGAGTTAGGACTCGGCAAATAGGTCTGTGGCTTGAGATCCACAACTAGATGCAACAGTGCTAAGGGCAATTTTAGCAGTTTTGCTAAGTAAACTCTGGAGGCCATCTTTTCCTGAATCCCAAGATTATTGCAAATGGCTTATTACTGACTAACTATAACTGCCAACTACTCTATATGGTTCCATTAGTTGGATAGTAAGTAACTGTTCAAAATAGTGTTGGATGGATCACACAGTAGGCAGGCTCTGCTGCAATAAATTTTATTCAGATCACAACATGTTTCGGATCTACATGCATCCTTTTTCAAGTGAAAAAGGATCTATGTAGATCCGAAACATGTTGTAATCCGAATTAAATTTGTTGCAGCAGAGCCTGCCTACTGTGTGATCCATCCAACACTATTTGAATGATTACATGTTGGTCTACTGGTGTGGCCCGGTTGGAAAGTGAGTGGCCCGGTTGGAAAGCGTTGGACCAAATCCATTATAGTAAGTAACTGCCAGTGGTTTCAGATTAACTCTGTTAAATTCGAATATACTCGAAATTCGACTGGGGGGTTATTTAAAAAGAAAATTGAATATCTCAAACTATGACTAATTTTTCTGATTCGAAAACTCGAATCGAATTAGACTAAACTCAATTTGAGTTTCTTCTCCGAAAAAAAATTGTCATGGGAGGCCACTAACATGCAAAAATTGGTCCCTGGACCTCTCCTATTGACCTATACATGAACGGCTAGCATATGATAAATCTTGAAATTCGAATTAAAACAATAGAAAATCCAAAAATTTTAATTTTCTATTTTACCCTTAATAAATCTGCCCCTTAATGAATGTAAGTTCCCCAAAAGTTTGTTATTCTAGGTAAGTCATAAACTGCCTGCATATTCTGCAGCACTGTACCATGAACAGGGATAGAACACAAAAAGTAGGAAAGACAAAAACAAAACAATTACTATAGATTGAAGCAGCAGAAAGGAGCTACAACAATACAGTTAAGGCACCGTGTAGTGTTCACAGTGTTGCATATAATACTGTTAGGATAAACCTTCTGAAAAACTATATTTAGAAATATGTTAAGCTCTTTTTTATTTGATGTTTATATCCCTTTATTACAATAAGTATTCATTTTATTTGTTCTCAGCCATGCTGGGGAGGGGCAGAGTTCATTCAAATTTGGGAATTTAAAATTCGAATGTTTTAGATCTTGTATCAAATTTATTATACTGTACATCTTCTTTGAGTCCTGCTGAATGCCTGGTTCAGATCAGTCATACATTCCAAGATTGAGCTAGAAGAGGAGCATTCTATTCTCGCTATGGAACTGATCACAAGACAAATCTGTTTAATAATAAGCAGACATATGTTGCTGCTGGGTGAATTTTGGAAACGACTTTGTGTACTAAGTAGCTGGATTCGGAAAGACTGCTAATGCATTGACAATTGATTCGTTTCAAGCCATTGGCATTCTAAATTCTAATGCTTCATTTAGCAGCAGTGGCACTTATTTCTAATGCTTTCTGAGCATATTTAGGATCCAAGCTAAACTGACAGATTTAGTATGACTATAAGTATTAAGTATTACTTTGGCTTTGGTAGTAAATACAGGTGCTAATTTTTAAAGGGACAATACATTGCATCTTTAGCTCCTGGGTGCCTTTTATGAGCCTGTTTGGAGGTCACAAAGTGATACCGTGTACAAACCACCCGAGTTACTGCTTGGACTAGGAATATTTGGCAACAACTATTAGTCTGTCTGTCAGGATATGCTTCTATCAATTTTGCACATTTAGATTTGTCAATACATGACCATTTTTTTTATACAAAACTGCTTAGTCTGTCGACTTTCTTTGAAAGAAATGATGGACAGCAATCTTTGTCATGTTACATATTTGTAATTGAATTTTTGTCAGGGATCCTACTAACTGACTCAAGGTCATTTAGCTTTTACTTCATTAGATGCTCCACTTAAAGGAGAACTAAAGCCTAACTAAAGAAGTAGGCTAGAAATTCTTTACATTATGTTTTGGGCTTCTGTACAAGTCCAAGACAACCACAGCCCTTTAGCAGTAAAGATCTGTGTCTCCAAAGATGCCCCAGTAGCTCCCCATCGTCTTTTCTGCTGATTCAGTGGACATGAACTGTGCTGCTGTCACTTACTGAGCTTAGGGTTGACTCAATATATACAGTACAAATAGAATAGAAATGTTACAGTATAAGCAGGTCTAGACTGGAACTCAAAACATGACCTGGTATATCAAGTACACAGAGGCCCAACCAGTCTCCCATCATCTTACAGCAGATCCTCTGTCATTTGCCAGAACTCACAGATTGCCAGTCCGGATTCGAGTATAAGGTTAATTAGTAATTAATACAGATAACTACTACACAGCAGCACAGAAACCATTGCAACTAGCATGAGAATCTAATAATCAACCTTTTAGCATCAGCTTATATTACAGGCCAACTTCATTTTCTGCTTGATA
The DNA here is from genome assembly GCF_017654675.1 of Xenopus laevis. NCBI lineage: Eukaryota > Metazoa > Chordata > Amphibia > Anura > Pipidae > Xenopus > Xenopus laevis. Next base: position 35,304,191 of record NC_054378.1, on the reverse strand, counting down.
ATTTGTGACGACCCCTAAGCTTAGCTTCTCAACAGCTGCTCAAAGCCCACTGAGAATGTGAGTGTCACAGACTCTTTAAAAGATGGTGAGGCTGCTGCAATAAGTGCAGTATATAAAATATATGCATTTTTAGCCAAATGCATTTATAGGTTTTACTTCTCCTTTAAAGGAAAACTTTACCCCTCCAAAATGAATACTTAAAGGACCAGTAACATCAAAAAAAAATGTTCAAAAATTCGTTAGAGCACAACAAAAAATGAACACAGAGACAAATGAAACTTTTAAATAGCAAAGACTTTATTAAGAAATAACTTACAGAAAATCCACTTCCTGTCCTCTTCAGAAACGGCGAAAAGGCGACCATCCACACTGCAGCAATCGATTTCTTCTCCCTGGATATTCACTGACATCCTCCTCTCGTTGTGTCTAACAGCAGCTGGTTTGTTCCTGTGCTGGCGGCGATGAACTGACAGCAGCGAGTCCTCTCGCTTCCCTTCCACTGGCCTGGTCGTCTACAGTCTCCCAACGGCACACTTGTTCCTGCACTTTCACTGTGCATCGGCTTCCCTGCTCCGCTCTCCTCACCTCCCTCTCCGTCTCCCCTCCTCCCCAAGCTGCTGCCTTATCAATGGGCTGCTATAGACATCACGCGTTACTGTGAATATAAAATGTCTGGACTAGCCGGCAGTGCAGCATGCATGTGTATATTTTCAGCAGCAGTAGAGCCGATCCTGCCCAGACCCTAGGGAAGCAACTTCATGTACAATCAGCGCGCCAAGCCGCGTACTTCCATTCCGACCTGGATCGAGTGGTTACTAGCTGCCCTTCTCTTCCTCCTCCCTCACTCACACCAGCGAGCGCCACGATCGGCTTTTGGGAAGGAAAGCTCAGGAGGCAGCGGCCGCGCTGTGGGAAATGCTGCCCCGGATTCCAATTCCAGCGCCGGGGAAGTGAAGGCAGAGCACGAGCAGAGATCCCAGACGCACAATCTGTCCCCTTCCCAGAGAGGAAGGGAAGCCGATGCACAGTGAAAGTGCAGGAACAAGTGTGCCGTTGGGAGACTGTAGACGGCCAGGCCAGTGGAAGGGAAGCGAGAGGACTCGCTGCTGTCAGTTCATCGCCGCCAGCACAGGAACAAACCAGCTGCTGTTGGACACAACGAGAGGAGGATGAATATCCAGGGAGAAGAAATCGATTGCTGCAGTGTGGATGGTCGCCTTTTCGCCGTTTCTGAAGAGGACAGGAAGTGGATTTTCTGTAAGTTATTTCTTAATAAAGTCTTTGCTATTTAAAAGTTTCATTTGTCTCTGTGTTCATTTTTTGTTGTGCTCTAACGAATTTTTGAACATTTTTTTTTGATGTTACTGGTCCTTTAAGCAACAGATCTAAGTGGTATTTTAAAGAATCTTATCAAACTTTAATATATACTGTATTTAAGTAAATATTGCATATTTACATCTCCTTACATCACCTGACCAGAAATACTGCAGCTCTAACTGTAACAGGAAGAACTGTGAAAGCAAAAGACAGAACTTTATCTTTGTTTTGAGGTGACACATTGATTCATTCAGTTAATACAAAATGTTTTGTCCAATAACTAAACTACACTGATAGGTTGTCTGTCTCCCTTGAAGTAATTCAGCCACATTATTTCCTAAATGCTTTCATGTTTGCTGTTGCTCTTTTATAGTGATAGACAAATTTATTTCGTCAGGTGCGAATTCATGGCGAAATTCCACATTTCGCCCGGGGTGAAATTTTTTTTGAATTTGCCGGAAAAATTCAGACGCCAGTGACGATTAATGGACGCCCATTGACTTTAATGGGCTCCAACACCAGTGCCCATTTTTACGCCGGTGTCAAAATCTGCGTTTCGCTAATTTTGCGGGACAAATTCGCCCATCACTACTCTTTTACCTTTAGTATTGATATTTGAGAAAAATTAGCAGATACTCGTGTGACTTGCTTAAAGAATTGCAGAAAGAGAGGAGACAGGCAGCAAATATGGGGAGAGTTAGGGAAACACTCTAATTGGATTAAGTAGTCAACGCCCTTATTCCCCATGTAATCCACTTTTGTGGAAAAGAGGCCACAGTTTTCCATTTTTTTATCCAACTGCTGAATTAAAGAGTGGATTACACCTTCCTCCAGCCTTCTGCTATTCCTCAGGACACTGGTGATGACAGCCTCCAAAGGTGTTATTTCATGATGCTGTACTCTGGCGTCTGGATATGCTTGAATATATCTGTATCACAGCTTTTTTACAACAAGCCACTTGTTTAAATCACCGTTAATGTAGGTAAAAGTTTTGGAAAGCAGAACATTTAATTAATAGTAACCCATCAGTTTCCAAGTTAAGATGTGATTTGAAATAAGGAATAAAAAGATTGATGCCGTATAGTAAAGCATAGTTAGGTTGATTATTAAGTTGAATATTAAAAAATAATAATAGAATGTTTAAGTGAAGTACCTGTGGGTCAGAAAACATCTTTAATTATGTTCCTGCTTTCATCTTTGTCATTTTCAGAGCAAGGATTGTGATGAGGAGTGAGTGTTTGTAGCTCCTCTATACAGATGCCTGTCACATCTTGGTTATGAGAGTGAGTCGTGGCCACTGCATGACAGTATCAGTCATTCCCTGGATGACTGAGCTCATAAACTTAAACGGTTCCTGTAAAAGCATTTCTTTTTTTTCCCCTCAATCCCTAAAACTTGCATGTGTCCTCTGACAGCTTTATGCCAGTAAATTTCCATCACAATTTATTACCACTTCTTTGATGTCCCCAACCTCCTGATCTCTTTCACCTTACTTTTTTCCCTTTTTCTTAATTCAACTCTCAGTATTTTATATGTAAAGTCACATCCTTGGCTTTGTCTGTACTGCTAGTGTGGATACCTGCAAAAGTAGAATTTTCTGGGATCCACAGCAAAGTCATTTTAGGGCCCATAAATTTAAAGTAAGACGACTTGTTTTGCAAACATCATATGAAACCAGGCCCAGAGGGCTCCAATATATATGATATCATGATACCATAGACAGCCAATATTTATTGGGCCTGTGGGCGGGGGAGGTGGGTTGTTTCAGCCTTGATATAGTGAAACTGCCAGGCAGGGGGCATTTTTGGTCATATTTGGAAATTGGTTATTAATTGGGGGCTTAAGACTCCTGAACCCCTAGCAGTGCAGGGTGTGCTACCACCCCCCCACCCTTATTGTTACACCCCCTGGGCCTTAATCTTTAAGCATATTTAGAGATGTTTAGAGTTTACTGCTCTTTGTTAAAGCACACAGAGCACACATCCTCTGACATTTGGCCCATAGAAGTTTTAAAAAACTGTGATTTTTACTCCTTTTTTTAATCCTGCAAATAGATTGCTCTTATAAATTATTCACCTCTTGTCTCATGAATGCTATATAAAATGTGCAGGTCCAGCTAGTTTTGCAGGCATTCAGTTAAAGGGATACTGTCATGGGAAAAAAATTTTTTTTCAAAATGAATCAGTTAATAGTGCTACTCCAGCAGAATTCTGCACTGAAATCCATTTCTCAAAAGAGCAAACAGATTTTTTTATATTCAATTTTGAAATCTGACATGGGGCTAGACATTTTGTCAATTTCCCAGCTGCCACTGGTCATGTGACTTGTGCCTGCACTTTAGGAGAGAAATGCTTTCTGGCAGGCTGCTGTTTTTCCTTCTCAATGTAACTGAATGTGTCTCAGTGGGACATGGGTTTGTACTATTGAGTGATGTTCTTAGATCTACCAGGCAGCTGTTATCTTGTGTTAGGGAGCTGTTATCTGGTTACCTTCCCATTGTTGTTTTGTTTGGCTGCTGGGGGGAATCGGGAGGGGGGTGATATCACTCCAACTTGCAGTACAGCAGTAAAGAGTGATTGAAGTTTATCAGAGCACAAGTCACATGACTTGGGGCAGCTGGGAAATTGACACAATGTCTAGCCCCATGTCAGATTTCAAAATTTAATATTAAAAAAATCTGTTTGCTCTTTTGAGAAATGGATTTCAGTGCAGAATTCTCCTGGAGCAGCACTATTAACTGATTCATTTTGGAAAAAAAATTTTTCCCATGACAGTATCCCTTAGCTTTGTGTCTTACTTATAGTACAGGTTATATGCTAGAGTTGGAATGTCTTTCTGAAATGGTTTCTCCCCAGTTCAATAAAATACAAAATAAATGTGTTTCTAACTGGTTTCAATATCATTGGACACATAAGTTGCTTGGTCATAAAACATATGCGCAGAATAATTACTTTTACTAGAAGAAAAAGTGACAAAAAAAGGATCCAAGCTGTCGTGCTTTCAGTGGGGATTATTTATGAAGTGGTTGCAATGGTTTGTCCCCAAAGAGGCTCTACAAGAGCTTCTTTACATTCTTCTACCTAGTCACAATTACTGATTATTGGGTAAATTAGCTTAAAGAATGCCATACTTAAACAAATGAGTTTGCACGCCTGACTGATCTCACCTGGTCTTAGCAGTGACATGATGCCTTTACATGGTACTTTTCATTGAGACAGCTTGTAAATTACTTGAGATGAAATCTTCCTGTCTCAGACTTAATTTAAAGCACTACAGCACCCCATGTTTAAGAGAAATGTAATAATTACATGTATTACTGCAGGAAATATTTAAAAAAAAAATGGAAAGCTATTATCCAGAAAGCTCAGAATTACGGAAAGACTATCTCCTATGAATTCCATTTAAGCAAATCATTCTATTCATTCATATTTACATCGTACAATCTGCCTTTCCTGCAAATCTCACAGTTACATTGCCTATTGAGTATTGAGCTTTTGCTCTGTAAACACTAGTTAATTTGCTATATAGCCTTTCAATAAATATCAGCATTTTTACAAAATGCCCAGTTTAACTTCTATTTTTAAAGCGCTTGCACTCAATAACAGGCAAATTAAACAGCTCTATTCAATGAAATCAGGCATGGCCAATATACATATCTCCTAATTATTTCCTAATAAGTAGTAGAAAATCACTCTAATGCATTCTAGCCCTTCTAATCCTTTTAATCAAAGGCCTTAAAGACCCACAAACCATGAGGGTTGTAAGCCTTCATTAGTGACTCCATTTGTATGACTCATTAAAGAATAAAGTCATTACACTGTGAAGCCAACACCCTATGTCACTAACATTGTAAATACTTTATCCTTTTGCAGCATTTTATGGTTTCCTCCTTGTGACACCATTCTTATATTGCAACAAAAAAAAAGAAAACGAACTTGCCTGATGAATGTAGGATCCATTGTTGAAAAGGCCCAGGTCTCCTGTTAACACAATACTTTTATCTAGTTATCACAGCCTGCGGGAGACAAAATAACAATTCATCTGGAAAACGAGATTAACTCATTTAAGGTAGGCAGTGATCAGAGAGAAACACTGTGCTGTTATCTGTCTGAACGATAGCATACAGATTTGAGGGCCATTCCGGTTCATAGGCCCCATGTTCAAGCCAGGCTTGTTGAAAGTAATTGGACCCTGTCAGGGTATGCCTTTGTGAGATATGGAAATTACAATGGAATCCTATTAATCTCTGACAAATCCCCTCTCATCTGATAAAGACTGTATCCCTCTTTTCTTCATTAGAACACCTTACTAACCAGTTTCATTTCTCCTTTGCGTTGTTATAACTCCAGACTAGTAATGAAAACAAGATCTGCATGTTAATAGCTTTTAGTTTTAAAAAAGGCCTGGCGGCTTGCTTGGTACAGGCCTTTAGTATTGTTGTAGTGTAGCAGACCAAAAGATTCTCTTTTCAGCGCGTCTGGGAAAAACTGCACTGGTTTGGGAATTGTTCCAGCGAGTACCACTGAGCGATTGTCTTGCGACTTCTTCCATCTTCAAATTTCCCTTGCAGACGCATGTGCAGTAGAACGAAATAACTGACTTTTTCATTAAAGTTCAGATTTCGTGCTACTGAGCATGCACAGCCGTGAGAAAAAAGAAGAAATCAGAAGACTATTGCTCCGTGGTGCTCGCTGGAAGAATCCCAGGGTTTTAGTTAAGTACATGCGATCACTTGGTGTTGCCTAACATTTGGCTCCCCCAAGTTAAAAGACATTTCCTTCTCCCAAATCACAAAAGATTTTCATGCTGCATTTTAAAGATAAAAGAGCAAGAAAACCAATGGCCACATGGATATGTATTATGTAGAGTTTGCTTACATTTCCATTTGTGCATCAGCCGTGTAAATGCTTTTTCTTTGTTTTTATATCACGCCAAGCACACCTGTCATGTGTCTCTGAACAAAACATGTCACACATCCATTGGAACAGAATAAAGTGTGATCCTCCAACTGTACTATAGTTCACACTAACCTAGTAAATGTATTAGTAGACCTTAATATTGGTGGTTAAAACTTCCCATGACATTAACAAGAAATGTTTATCCGATAGATAGTTGAGTAGAATTCAAGAAAGCAGTTAGTCCCAGTCGACTCAGCTTAACCTTATGACTAACATGACTTATTATATACAGTTTTCCAGTATTTCCAGTATCCATTTTTCTAATCATCATTTAATTTTCCCTTAAGTTGTTTTAAGAGATAGGAAGCCAAGCAACAGATTCTTCAAAATTTACTGTCAATCATTTTAAACTCTCTGCTTCTATTTGTGTGTTTTGCTGGCACCTTTTAAAGATCTATACATATATTATACAGTAAGGGGCCGATTCACAAAGGGTCGAATATCGAGGGTTAATTAACCCTCGATATTCGACTGGGAATTAAAATCCTTCGAATTCGAATATCGAAGTCGAAGGATTTTAGCGCAAATAGTGGGATCGAACGATCAAAGGATTATTCCTTCGATCGAACGATTCGAAGGATTTTAATCCAACGTTCGAAGGAGTATCCTTCGATCAAAAAAAGTTAGCCAACCTATGGGGACCTTCCCCATAGGCTAACATTGAGTTTGGTAGCTTTTAGATGGCGAACAAGGGGGTCGAAGTTTTTTCTTAAAGAGAAAGTACTTTGACTATCGAATGGTCGAATGGTCGAACGACTTTTAGTTTGAATAGTTCGATTCGAAGTCGAAGGTCGTAGTAGCCCATTCGATGGTCGAAGTAGCCCAAAAAACACTTCGAAATTCGAAGTTTTTTTACTTCGAATCCTTCACTCGAAGTTAGTGAATCGGCCCCTAAGTGTCCTTTAGCTGCTTTTATTTGTAAGAATGAACAATAGGGATGGGCGAATTTGACCCGTTTCGCCAAAAATTCGCCGCCCGCGAAATGTCGCAGATGCCCATTAAAGTCTATGGGCGTCAAAAAAAATTTGTCGTGCGGCGCAATTGTTTTGTCGCGTGTCTTTTTTTTTTGACGCACGCTGCCATAGAAGTCTATGGGCGTCATTTTTTTGGCGAAACGAGGCGAAAAAATTCGCCCATCCCTAATGAACAAGTCTGCAGTGTTTGGATGTTGTGGAAGCGAGTGCATTCCTTCAGTACAATGCATACATTCTGTTAGGCCGTGCCTCACTCCTGTTCTCTATTGGTATATAAAAGCAAAATAAGTAAAAAAAAAAATAGTAATACAGTACATGTATGGGACCTGTTTTCCGGAATGCTTTTGACCTGGGGTTTTCTGGACAATGGATCTTTCCTTAAGTTTTATCTTCATACCTTAAGTCTACTAGAAAATCATGTAAACATTAAATTAAAACTAATAGGCCGGTTTTGCTTCCAATCAGGATCAATCAGGGCCAGGCCGCGCCGCTCAGGCACCCAAGGCAAGCCCGCTTAGCGCTCCTGCGCATGCGCAAGGTGGTGGCATGAGCATGCGCGTATCGTTGCAAACGTGCTCATGCGCAGTGACGTGAGCCTGCGTTCACGCGCAGGAGCGCAAAGAGAAGTAAAATGAGACAGGCACAGAGGGGACCGGACTGGGGGTAGGCGACAGAGGAGATACGGGCCTGGCGCCCCCCCATCTTTGCGCCCTAGGCACGTGCCTACTCTGCCTACCTCTTGGCCCGGCCCTTAGATCAATTGTATCAAGTACAAGGCACTGTTGTATTAATACAGAGAAATCAGTTTTAAAAATTTGGATAAAATGGACTCTATGGAAGATGGCCTTTCTGTAATTGGGAGCTTTCTGGATAATGGGTTTCTGGATAACATACCTGTTGTAATCATTAGAACTATTATGGGGTTGGTAATGAACAACACAAAAACACAGCATGATATAGGCAGCAATTATAGAAGAACCAGAATAAGCTGAAGGCCAGGGGCAGCATTTGACATTGAAAAAAAACACTATATAGAAGCACATGATGTGAAACATGGAGGGCACTAACTTTCTGTCACAGTCAAGGCAGCTGTACATATGTACGATCTAAGAATTTCACAACATGCCATTTTATATAATAGTAAAGGTTTCTTCTCTTTAGTTTTTTTACCCCTTCTGCTGGTGAAATCATTTGAAGCATGTTTGAAAGCAAGAATGAACTGAAACCAGGCCACATTACACCTCTCTGTCTACTAAGCTGTGACAAATCATGATTGACAGCCAGAGGGAAAAATAGGCATCAACGTGCACTTCTTGATAAATGGTACCTTTTTTGATTTGAAAATGCATTTGATGACAATAAACTTCTATTTTCCATATAGCAGACTAATTCCTACTGCTTGACTAGGATGTGGGTTCAGACGAATAGAAGCAATATGCACAAACGTTTCCCATCTCATCTGGTCTGACCATGCCATTCCACTGCCTCCCGCTGAGCATAAACACATCAAAGTCATGTACAGACAGTAATGTGGTCTTTTACTACCAGTTACAATATTTCTATGCTATGTGTTTGAACAAAAAGCAAAGCCATTCCTTCTGTCTTTTTTGGATTAAAAAAAAAAAAAAAAACGTCCACAGAGAGTAAAACTAGGTGCAGAGAGCACTGATGGTTTTCTTTTTATTTCCCTTCCCTTTAAGTTGCCTTATTTGCACAAGAAAGTAAAAGACTTTAACATAAATACTATGAGTTATTACAAAAAGGAACATTCTGGAAATATGCTGACAAGATAGATATATAAATATGAAACAGACTTTGTCATCTTTGAACTATAAGATGTCCCATTAATGTATTAGTTTGTCTACATTTAGTCTGCAGATTTCTTTCTTTTTCTGTTTACATTTTTAACATCTCTGTTTTTTTGTGGGTTTTAGCCAAGATACCAGGCATAAATGTATCGACTGATTGTTTGCTTTCATATGCAGAGTCACTTGCACCCCTGCTAAAAGATTGTCCCTCAAATGTATAAACAGAGAAACAAGCAACGTAGTAAAAGTAAAATAGAATTTGCAGTCCAATAAATGAATCCATCAGAGAGATATTTCAGCTTCCCTGTAACCATGGTGTAGAACAGATTTTGTAGTGTGTTGGTTGGTAGCCTACTCTAAACAAAGGCATAAGGGGGGACTGCTATGGGGTAGTTACAAATGCCAACCAATCAGACTTTTTCTTTATTAATTTTAATGTAGTTAATTGATAGTAGCTAATTTCTGATTGGTTGCTGTAGTTCACTACTTCAGAAGGAATATACATTTGCATATTATATCAGATAATATCAGATTTCAGAATATCTTTCTGCTGCGATTGTTATGTGAAATATGACATCCGTTTAGAGCATCTCCACATCCACCACAAATCTTTTTGCACTTTGGAAGCCATAAGGCCTCTTGTTGATGACTTCACTTTGCACGCCTTTTAATGCATTTTGGTTTTTACATTCTGAAAACTATTTTATGTCATTTTACTCCCGCGTAAATCTTAACCAGGCAGTCATTTTGCCTCGTACTTCTGCATCATACCTCATCTGAAATTATTGCAAGGGAATATCAATGCCACATGAGTTGTTTAAGATTGCTGTGTTCTTTATGTTGATAAGATGTTTTCAGAGATGATTAAATAGTTGGGTTTTATTTAACTGCTCAGAAACGTGTCTCCACAAATGACATGCATGAAGAAACACGTGCCTACAAATGACAAAGGTGGAAGTTTGGGATTGTCTTTGACTAGGTGTGATATGCTGTATGTTGGTCAAGGAAATAGCATCTAATATATGTGCAGTAAAATAGAAATACATCTGCATTGTTTATATTGTATTGTATTATTATATTGTAAACGCTATTATCAAGCACATTGCAAAGGGTTATGGTTCATGAGTGGGTTATGGAGCATATTTAATACTGGGGACAAAAATCACTGATGATGCTGCCCATAACCCATCTTTGCTTTTTTATTCTGGCTTGTAGGTGACTGTTCAAATATAATTGCTGATCACCATCACCAGTAATGTTTGCCTACTCTCCAATGTTAATAAATACACCCCATTGGTGCACTGTTTTTCTTCCATGCTGAAAATACAGTTTTATTCGGGCAAAGCAAAACGCGTGGTACAATTGTAGCTCAGATTTACAGCACCCGCAATACAAAAGAGAGACACACATTATTAGAGGCAATAGAAAAGGAGGAGGGGTATTTATGTTTGTTTGGCAGGATTTAAAAGTAAATACTGTATAAAGGAGGAAGTGGTGTTCGAAAATGGGGAGGATGAAAAGAGTGGGGTTGAGAGTGTTGCTCCTTGAAATAATGTATGGTTGTAACAGATACAAAAAGCAAATGTGCTAAATCAGTTCTTTTCTTCAGCGTATACAATAGAGGAGTCAGAGTTCCCAGGCTCCCTTCATAGCTGCACTGTTGGCTCAGCTCAATCTAGTCAGTGGCTGACTCAGGATATGATTCATAAAGCTTTAATAAAGATTTATGTGAACAAGGCGCCAGAGCCAGATGGCATACACCCCAGGGTTCTAAGAGAACTTAGTTCAGTTTTAGACCGGCCCCTTTTTCTTATTTTCTCAGATTCGCTTACATCTGGTATGGTACCTATGGATTGGAGGAAAGCTGGTGTAATTCCAATATTTCAAAAGGGATTATGATCTCAGCCTGGACAGCTAAGTGGCAGATGACATTTAGGGGTACATATACAGTAATTAGCTTGAGTGAATGAATAGAAGAAAAAATACTTCGAATTTCGAAAGTTTTTTTTTGGCTACTTCGACCATCGATTTGGCTACTTCGACCTTCGACTACGACTTTGAAATGAACGATTCAAACTAAAAATCGTTCAACTATTCGAACATTCTATAGTCGAAGTACTGTCTCTTTAAAAAAAACTTCAACCCCCTACTTCACCAACTAAAACCTACCGAACATCAATGTTAGCCTATGGGGAAGGTCCCCATAGGCTTTCTAACAAATTTCTGATCGAAGGAAAATCTTTCGATCGATGGATTAAATTCCTTCGAATCGTCCGACTGGAAGGATTTAATCGTTCGATTGAACGATTATTCCACTAAATTTAGCGAATTGCTAATCGGCAGTCAAATATCTTGGGTTAATTAACCCTCGATATTCGACCCTAAGTAAATGTGCCCCTATATGTTGATAAATGTAATGCACCTGGGATGTAAAAATATCCAAGTCACTTATACCCTTAATGGGACTGCAACTATGCAAATCCATAATGGAAAAGGACCTTGGAGTCCTTGTAGATATTAAACTTGGCTGATGCAAGCAATGTCAGTCAGCAGCATAAAGGGCAAATAAAATCTTAAGCTGTAAAGGGGGCATTGATTCATGGCAGGAGGGGGTTATTCTTCCACTGTATAGAGCACTGGTAAAAACCTATCTAGAATATGCCATACAGATTATGTCTCCAGTGCTCAAACAGGACATTATTGTATTAGAGAGGGTACAGAGAAGGACAACTAAGCTGGTAAAAGGTATGGAAAATCTTAGCTATGAGATAAGACTGGCCATATTGGGGTTGTTCACGCTGGAGAAGAGGTGCTTAAGGGATGATATGATAACTATATATAAATATATAAGGGGATCATATAATAATCTCTCTAATGCTTTATTTACCAGTAGGTCTTTTCATTTGACATGAGGTCACCCATTCCGATTAGAATAAAGGAGGTTCCAGCTAAATATTCTGAAGGTTTTTTTTTACAGTGAGAGCTAGGAGATGTGTAATTTTCTCCCTGAATCAGTTATACATTAGATAGCTTTCAGAAGGGGTTGGATGGCTTTTTAGCAAGGGAAGGGAATACAGGGTAATGAAATATAGCTCATAGTACAAGTTCATCAAGGGACTAGTCTGATTGCCATCTTGGAGCCAGGAAGGAATTTTTGGACCCTCTGAGGCAAATTGGTGAAGCTTTAAATTGTTTTTTTTCCCCTTCCTCTAAATCAACTAGCAGTTCTGCAGGTTATATATAGACTTATAAGGTTCAACTTGATGGACGCATGTCTTTTTCCAACCTAATTTACTATTTTACTATGTACTCATAGCAGAAGGAGTTATCTACTCAGGTTTTTCTTTGGTGGGTTAACTTGGATGTGTCACAAGGGGTTGAACTAAAAAGAAAAGCCATTTAAGTTTTCATACCATTTTCTTCTGTTTAAAATTAAGCTGTGACCCTTTGTTTTGCTGATTTTGTTCTGCAGGTATCAGATACTGGTCTCCTGTTAAAAAGCAAACATATAATTGGTTTCTATGGGTCACTGCTAGTGATGAGCAAATCTCTCGAGTCTCCATAACCAGTTTGGAGATGCCTCATTTTACAACTTTGCATTTTTGTTAAATTCCTACTTGTTTTGGTTTTAAAACTCAATAAAAACATTTACATGATGAGCAAATCTGTCCCATATCTCCCATATCTCCCATATCCCCCAAAAATTTTGCAAAACTAAGAGAAAATTAAAGAAACTGAAAAAAAAAAATTTGTGAAACACATTAAAGAAACAGTTCAGTGTAAAAATAAAAACTGGGTAAATAAATAGCCTGTGCAAAAAAAAAAAAAAAGTTTCTAATATAACTTTGAATATTCGACCATTCAAAAATTGAAGTACTGTCTCTTTAAAAAACTTCGACACTTAGCCACCTTAAACCTGCTGAATTGCTATGTTAGCCTATGAGGACCTCCTAGAACCTATAGCCAATATTTGGCTAAGTTTTTAGAAGTCAAATTTTTTTTTTGAAAATCGCTCGATCAATTAAATCGTTCGAACCATTCGATTCAAACCATTTCCATGATCGAACGATTTTAATTTGATTGAAAACTGTTAAATTCAAACAAACAAAAACTTTGACTATTGAATTTAGCACTTCGAAATTCGACCCTTAGTAAATGCGCCCCTAACTCTGAGTTAGTCAGCGACTTGAAGGGGGCCACATGAGACATGGACTGTTCAGTGAGTTTGCATTCAGCTCAGATTCAACACAGTTGAATTTCTCATTATTTTATTAAAACCACTTTGACCAAACTCCCATCCACATTTTTTCTTATTAATCTGGAAAAGACTAAAAAAGTGAAAAAATTTGAATCGCACGATTGTTCATCTTTTATAACCTAAAACTCAGATTTATTTGGATTATCACCGGAAAACCACAAATTAATCGGATTGTTGAACGAAAACCAGCGCAGATCAGGAAATCTTCCAGTTGTAAAATGGACATCTGCCATTGATTCTCCATGACCTCTGCAGGTTTGAGATGGAGTATTTTTTAATTCTAAAGTCAATTTGTTGGAATAAACAGCTTCAAAGCAGTATTTTCAAACTGCATGTGTTTTATTAGCAGTGCAACACACTACATGTTTCGGGCCCAAATATTCACCATCCCACTAAAGGTACTGAGATCATTTTGAATACTTTTGCGACTTGTACCAGTACCCATGTCATTTATGTGCTCAAATGTCCATGTGGCATGTTGTATGTGGGGAAAACGATTAGATCTGTGAATATGCGAATTATGGAAAATAAAAACACAATTCGGAATTATGAACCTGAGACACATACTGATACTTCTGTATCAAGGCATTTTTTTGAGGCTAAACACAATGTGAGTCAGATGAAATGGAAAGTGCTGGAACAAGTAAGGAGACCCCCAAGAGGAGGGAATTGGGATAAACTCCTGCTTCAAAGTGAAGCACGGTGGATAATGAAATTAGATTGCATTAAACCTAGGGGCATGAATGACCATAATAGCCTTAAATGTTTTTTGTAACAATGTTTCATGTAACAATGTCTTTTCTGCTCTTAAACCTTTTTGCTCTTAAAAGCTAAATAATGCTAACTATTATTATTCTATTCTTTCTCTTAGATATTAAATATCAGATAGCGGTGTTGAATTTCACGGAACTCCTGCCGTGTAAGTAATAACTAATATGTACTAATCAGTGTAAAGTACTGAGACAGGAGTTACTTATTTAGATATATTTACATATGTTTATTTATTTATATGTATAATATATATATATAATATATACATGCTTCTTGTGACCCTTAAGTAGGCATTTTTTTGCAGTACTTTTGAATTTTTTGTATTTTTACTAGGGATAGGCTGAGAATTGCAATTTCCCGGTTATGGATTTTATACTATACACTGGATTTGTGGATTTCACTTACACCTTGGAATGACACCAGAACACTTTGGATTTGTTCGTTTGGACTTTTAGACCAATATTTATTCAATATTTATTCAATATTTATTGTTCCAAACTGTGGAGCTTGTTGAATCTTGACTTGACTGGGGGAGGTTCCTGGAGGGGAGGAGGGTATTTAACCTCATGTTTAATTGCACTTCCTAATACACTTGAAAAAGGCTTTCACCCGAAACATGTAGTGTGTTGCACTGCTAATAAAACACATGCAGTTTGAAAATACTGCTTTGAAGCTGTTTATTCCAACAATTTGACACAGGCTCCTAGTAATTCACAGCGATACAACTCTTGAATTTATACGCGGGGACCAGCAATTTGTCTGTTTTGAAGCTATTTTTTAATTCTGACTTTTAACAACTTTTGGGTTTAATGAATTATAAAAAAAAATTGAGTTTTTTTTCAACGAAAAGTTGCGTTTTCCCTTTAAAATGCTGACCAGAAAACTTGGGACTTTAGTAAATAACCCCTTTAAAGCCAATAGGCAGTTTGTCTACTGTGACTTTTTTGTCTTCTGCGTGATATTTTTTTCTACCGTGCATCATTTTTGTTGCACACCAAACTTACTGTGTGGCAAAGTTACTGCAACGTTTTTTTGCCTTTGGTGAAACTCAGAAATTTGCTGTCAAACCATACATGGCGAAAAAATGTACTCATCACTAGTTACTTTGTGCTGTTCAGTATATATATGACTTTAAGACATAAGACTTTGTCCACTGGTATGGCTGCTTTTTTTTCTCAACTTGCAGTATGTATATTAATTTATTTGGACATGTATGTTATGGTCATTATTATGTAAGGTTCATATAGGGAGTGTTACCTTATATTCTGTGGGTAAGTGTACAATTTCATGTAAAGTCTTTATATAGGATTTGCTTTTTTGCAGTTATATCTTTAAATTACATGTAACCAGGCAGTGGCCTCTCTAGAACTGCGGCTGCTGTTTATTTTAGATAAATAAATATATTCATATCATTTACTTTTTCTCCACAGTTCAGTCACAAAGTGCATATTACAAACATTTCATATTATTCAGTCAATGACAAAAGATATAAAAGTGGAAGCCTGATGATAGAATCCACCCAACTGTTTAAAACCATTTTACAATTTGTTCTGTTTTATGTGGTGATTCTTGTTATTCTGCTGATATAGTGCCTATTTGTTCCTTTTTCACAGGTGGTAATGTAACAGAGGACCTCATTAAAGGCATCTGTTATCTACGTTCATATTTTATTCTACTTTTAAGAGAACTTCATCTTGAGGGATTAAGTCAAGAAAGAAAACGCCATCAATTTTCTTTTATTGCTTTTTTTTTTTTTTGCTTAAGAAGGAAACAAATCTTGCTCTCAGCATTTGATATTTCCCGAGATTTTGTATGTGTCTAACTATTAATGCATACAACAGCTAATATTTTTTGTCCTTTACCCAACTTTTTGCATCAAACCTATCATTTTACTAGTGATGGGCAAATTTGGGGTGTTTCGCTTTGCCGAAAAATTAGCCAATTTCCAGGGAAATTCGTGAAATGGCGTCAGTTTTTTTGGATGCTGGCGTCTGTTTTTGGCGAAATTTTGCGAATTTATTTGCCAGCGGCGAATTGCGGGAATTCACCGCGAATTGGTGTCTTGCAAATAAATTTGCCCATCACTACATGTCACACCAGTTTTACTTGTGTTTAGCTGAATTGGTCTATGGGCCTGAATCTGTTTTATTTACAAATGAGTTTTGTAAATGTACAGAACAAAGATAGAGACTCATAGATTCATCCTCTGAAACTATATAGGCTGCTTCCCTTGCTGCCTGCATACAAAGAGCTTCATTTTTTTTTATAAAGCTTTAGCTGGGACATAGCTGCCTGGGTGAATCAATTGACCACTTTAGGTGTCCAAAAAACAGGGGAAACTGCATGAGTAAAATATCTAGCCCTCAGGGTCTCTACACTATTAATTATACTCACTTGACAGTGAGGCAACATAAAGGTACTACCATGTGAAGACTACTTTTGCTTACACTGATGGGTTAATGTTGCCAATATGATTGCTGCATGGCTCTGCTCTCTGTTTGGCAAAACACAAACTAATCATCAAGTCTTGTTTTTCTGATAACTCTAATGAGGAATCCTTTTTGAGTATTTTTTTAATAGAGGAATCCATTCCTCAACTTATATATTTGTGGCTGTCTACTAAAGAGCCAGTTTTTTCCTGGGATATTGATCCGGCCTTGCATGAAATACTTTCCTTTCCTAGCCCCTTCTGACCTTCATAAATCCAAAAACATTGTGAAGTGTTATTTTTTTATTCCACTAATAACTTCTAGAAGAGATGAGCATGTTGGCTTTGCATTTTAAACTATTCCTTCAACATTCTCATTATTCTTCAGTGTTTCTTTATCTACAAAAGAAAGTGTTCTCTTTGAAACCTCTCAGATGTTAAATCTTGAGTATGCTTCTGCATAATAATTTTGTTTTTAATTTTATTTGGAAGACCCATCAAAAGTCCTGAAATTCTTTTGACACAAGTCAACTTTATTTATTCATTTCATGTAATTATGCTCCCTGCTAATTTTATTCATGTTATGACTAGGGTTGCCACCTGTCCAGTTTTCACCTGGACAGCCCGGTATTTTGAAGGGCTGCCAGGGTCAAAACTTCCTGCCTGGTTTTCAAAATTAGGAAAACTGGCAATCGGGCAATCAGTCTGTAATACAGACGTATCCTCTATTAATGAGAGTCAAAGGGTTGAGTTCCCAGTATATAACATGTTTACTTGTGTGTTATCTATTTTTTTCTGTCTTTAATTGTTTAACAGTAGTGATAAACAAAACGCAATAAAGATAATGGCCAGTTTTTCACTGTGACTGCTACTTTTTTGTTTTTCTATGCAATGGTTTTGCTAGTGTGTATCTGCCCCACAGGATTATGTGTGATGATATGTTATTCCATGTTTGACTTATTTTTATTTATTAAAGGAAGCAAGCAAAGCCTGTTATTTAGTTACTATTGGTGTTGCTGATTGTAATTATTTATACAGTGATGGGGATAACTAAACAGGCGGCAACCTCAGTAACCTTTCCTTTGGGTTGATGTTTTGTGTAATAGTGTAATGGCAATTTAGCAAATTAATTTTGCTGCACTAAAAAAAAAATAGGGTGGGCCAAACTTCGGAGCTTTCCCCGAAAACTCTGAATTGTTCGTAGTTGTCCGAGTATTTTGCACCGAAACCCTGAAATCATCGGATTTCGGTATGGACATCGGCGCAGACACTGGGACCTTCCCCATTGACTTATACAGGACCTCGAGAGCTTTTAGATGCCGGGGTTTCAGATTCTGAGTTTTTAGACCATCGGACTTTAATAAATCTCAAAAAAATTGTTTTTTTTTTTTTTTTTGCTCTGAAAATTACGAGTTATTCGAGTTTCGAATATTCGGAGCTTGATAAATAACCCCCTTATTGTTTGCAGAGTGTCATGCCTTGGCATGTGAAGGATTTAAATATTGGTTTTGTCATCCACCAAATTTTAGGGGTGGTTATAGGCTGAGTAGTCTAGCTGCAGCTTTGTGGTATACTAACAGATTTTGACCTCACATCTTTTTTGTAGTCTAGACAAGCTACACGTAGTCTGCATTACATTCAGAGCTCAATGATATCTGAAGGCAATAACGTGTCCTCATTATTTTATCTGCACATCTAATGCATTACGTGTACCAGAGCAAACAGTGGTGCTATTGTTAAGAACACATGTATGGTGATATATTATCTTTAAATATATAAATGCATTACAATATGAATATACTGTATGTGTATATTTTCCCAAGTATCAAATATGTGTCACAGTAGAATTTCCCCTGAGTGTCCTTCACAGCAAACACAGATGATACAATCTCCAGAACTCTTTTTTGTCCCATGTGGCAGTTCAACTCCTGGGCTGGGGGCAATATGAGAACGAGTTAGACACAGAGCTGCCTAATGCGTTTCCGTTGCTTGGCCACGACTTCTTCAGAGGCGAGCGTCCCTTATTATGTTTTAAGCTTGTTTCCTGAAATTGAAATTCAAGCCTTTGCTAGAATACTCTTGGGAAATCATTCAGCCTTGGGGGCACTGCATGAAATTACTAAATTCCCCTTGCAAAATTTGCAGTGGACCCTTGAACTTAACACACAGATGCTGAAGTGAGAGGTCTGTAGGACAGCTAAGAAGACTGGCATAGTTATGCTTAACTGTTTTATTCTTAAACAGGTGTTATTGTGGGAGAGAGGTAGTACAGATTTGTTGTTCTGTTGTTCTGTACACTGTTTAAAGGGACAGTAACACCAAAAGAAAAAGTAATGAAAATATATTGTACTGCTGTGTTTCACTGGCAAAACTAGTGTGTTTGCTTCAGAAACTCTACTATAGTTTATATAAACAAGCTGCCATGGGGGCAGCTATTCAAAGCTGAAAAAGGAGAAAAGGCAAAGGATACACAGCAGATAACAGATAAGCTTGGTAGTATACAATGTGATTCTTTGTCTCTCTGTGAATTCTGTGCTTGACTGGATGCCCCCATGGTTACAAAGCAGCTTAAATATATAAACTATAGTAGTGTTTCTGAATCCAACACACCAGTTTTACTAGTGCATAGCAGTAGTACATCATATAGTCATTCCTTTAAAACACTTACATTTTTTGGTGTTACTGTTCCTTTAAGGCAGGATATGCAGGAACACAGGTGGTCGTGTGGAGCATAGTAAATGCTACTTAGTTTGTGGATGGTTAAGCTTACCATGAACAACATCATTCGGCTCTATAAATTATGTAGTGTAGCACTGTTTCCCAAATATGGTGTATAGCTCACTTCTCTGGTTATTTTGTTAAGGGTTGAACCATTCCAGGGGTTCTAGTCCAACAGCATCAGGGTTCTACTATATTGCTTAAAGGAGAACCAAAGCTTAACTAAAGAAGTATGGCAGAAATGTTTTACATTATGTTTAGGGTTTTAGTACCAGCCTGAGGCAACCACAGCCCTTTAGCAGTGAAGTTCCTCCAAAGATGCCCCAGTAGCTCTCATTCTTCTTTTCTGCTGATTAACTGTACATGCCCTGTGCTGCTGTCAATTACTGATCTTAGGGACCAATGCATAAGATACTGAATATATAATATAAATGTCACGATAGAAAGCTGATGAGAATTTAATAATCAGCCCTGTAGCATCAGCTTATATGACAGGCAGAACTGATTTTCTGCTTGAAAATATGTGATGACCCTTAAGCTTAGCTTCTCACCAACTGCTCAGAGCCCACTGAGCATGTACATGTCGCAGATACTCCTAATAAAATCGAAGATGGCAAGATGACAACATTGAAGATTATTACTACTATAGAGATGCTGTAGGCTGGTTCCATAACTTCAGTATATAAAGTATAGTCATTTTTATAGTTTGTTCTCCTTTAATAAAACTTCTTTCAGCTGGCGGATGCCACTCCCCTATTACAATGCAAGAACTCTCCAATGGGCATCCAATCTGATCTCTACTAATATGACTTTGCTCTTGCCCCTTGAGCTGGCAACCATTTTTATTAAGCCAGTATATTGTTAAGAAATAGCACAGAACATCTAAAGACCCGAAGGCCAAAGGATCTTAACTCTTGGGGTGAGAAATGGGATGGGGAGGAGAGTAAATAAATGTAATTGTCACCTCATTCATACTGTGTGACCTGTGCTTGAAACACAGATGCAGTTCCCTGACACCAATCCTCACTATCCATTGTAGTGAAGTTCCTTAAGAGATTGTAAAAAAA
Source organism: Xenopus laevis (assembly GCF_017654675.1). Lineage (NCBI taxonomy): Eukaryota > Metazoa > Chordata > Amphibia > Anura > Pipidae > Xenopus > Xenopus laevis. The sequence continues at coordinate 35,283,892 of NC_054378.1, read as the reverse complement.
AAAAAAACTTCAAGCATTTATGTTTGGATTTTTTTTCTCTCCTTTCCTAGAGTTTATTTTCAGCCATCTCTAATGGTACTTTCCCAGGCTGCCCTCCTCGTTAGTTTAAAACCCACAAACTTTGCAGTGTATGTGGAATAGACAGCAATTACTATCCCATAAATTTAAAGTCCATTGGGACTTGGCAAAGCTGCCGGAGCTGCACTGCTAAGCTTAGTGATAAAACATGCTCAGATATAAAAATGACCTGGTCAAAGCTATATTGAAAATAATATGTTTGGCTCCTCTAACGGCTATTCTGGCTACATTCTTAGAATGCCCCATGCTTTGTGTGTTTTATTGCTTGGAACATAGTTATCTGGGCTTTTTATAGTGCTTGAGAGTCTAAGCATTTTGCAGTTGTAAGGCAATTAGTATTTGAAGCTCACAGTTTGTTATACAGATATGATTTAGATATTTGTCAATAGCAGTGCAATGCCTGTATAGCAAAAAGCAGTTATCTACAGCTGTAGTCCTTTTTTTTTTTTTTTAAAGGGCCCTGCTAGCATTTTCTGCATCTGGTTTTGTTAAACAGAGACTGGTTGGGGGTCAGGGTCCATGGTCTTCTTAGGGAGAGCTGCAGTAATCAAAATGCCTCTGCCCAGTGGCACCTGCATCCTTTTTCTTTGAATGTGAAACTTGCAGCCCAGGACACACATTAATGTTGTTCATTACTAAGCAATCTGGTATCTGTTATAGGCAGCACAGATAATGGGAATTCAAATGAATAGAAACTAACTGCAACTAGAAGAGAGCATACTGATTAGAGAGGGCCAGACCTTTGTGGCATGTGATTTAAGGTGAATTCAAGTTATGCAAGTTTTAACTTTAATTGCAAATGCTTTATTTGCACCATACATGTACATTTAACAGAGAAGCATGCCAAGAGAGGCGATTTATCACATATCTGCTCCAGTTACAGGCATTCTCTCTTTTCTAAACTAAATCAGTGTCATGAGTTTTACAATTTACACTACCATCTATACATATACAGAACTAAAACTCAACTCTTCATAGTCAACTCGTAACACAGTTTTATGCTTCTAAAATGTAATGCATTTCGCCTTTTTGCTAATTTTTGGCTAAGCGAAACAGGTCATATTCACCCATCACTACTTTCTTGGTCTCCCCTAGTAACTACAACTGTCTGCAGCTATGAACATACTTCTTTAAGGTGTGGTGCATTCAACTGAAAGGTACTACAGTATGGCTATGCGCCCCCCGAATGGACTTGTCAGGTCCAAATACCATGAACAGAGCTACGTTCTTTGAGCAGGTATTTACGGAGCCATTGGTTAATTGCCGGGGTTTGCAAGGGCACCTATTTGAGGGCATTATAACCCCAGTTTGACTGCAGTGATTATTTGCAGGGAATCAGACATAAATTGTGGCAAGATTCCATCTCCGTCGCTCTCACCAGATAATGGTATATGCATTGGTTGCCTTGGTATCTACACATATAGCAACTGTAGGCCAGCACACAAACACCCAGTGCGCATCTGCACACACCCACCGCTAGGCTGCTTTCAGATTGGACAGAATACCGCCAACCGGACCACCGGCTGCTAGGAGAGGAGTCTTGTTGAGTAGCGTTTGACTTGCACGGTAAGATCGTCTGTTTCTACTTGTAGCCCTGCATTAGCTATTTCTCCTACTTGTACTTCACTTCCACTCCTTAATCCCTGCACACTGTCACACTAAGACTGTTGATCAAGGATATATTTATCTAAATATGTATATGTATTCTCATATACACATGTACATAAGTATTCCTGGTTATAAGGGTTCTTTAACGAAAGAGATAGTTCAATCAAAATATATATATATTTATTTACAAAACTATTGACACATATCTACAGAAATAATACACATACACAAGTTACACTACATAGAATGTATAACACATTGTTACAAAGACAATTACAAATATGTATATGTTGGATCTAAATCCACTGCCTCCCTGAGACTCATCCTTCCATTTGGTCTGGCATCTATGTCCTCACTGCAGGAACTTCAATTGGAGGACACTCGCACACCCGTTGTGTAAATATTAAAGCTCGCTCGGTGCACAGTGATTGGAGGATACGGCAACCTCCCAATGAACTGCATAGAAAAGAATCACACTGGCACACGAGACTTGTGTCTGTAGGGCAAGCCCTTGTAAAAGTTTTTTGGTGAATACAATAAATCCTCAAGAATTAAAAACATATCAGTCAATAAGAACTTAATATAATTCATCCCTTAGTTACATTAGTTTAAAAACAAGACAAAATAGCAAACTCAGATGTATCTATCTTACAACTTTTCTAAACATTGTTGCTAGTTAGTCACTTGCTGAGTAGTTCTTCCTTAATTTACAAAGCTCAGCTGTTCAGTGGAGTTTCTCTTTACTATAATTCAGGGCATCCCAATGCCTTTTATTTACCATGGTTTTGTATCCAATTAATTTACTTTTATAGACTTTAACTAATAGTGCTTTTCTAAGTTACCTTTGATTTAACATATCTAAACCCTCTTATGTGTTTCTTATGAGGCCACAATGGTGTTAAGTTAAACTCCGGGGTTCTGTCTCGTTCTAATTTTATTTATGCTAATTTTGAACCTTGCCTCACTATCATTAACCTATGGGGAACTAATTGAATTGCTGGGACATGACACATACCCCCCTCTGGTGTGTTAGACTCTAAGGATCAAAAACAGTAATATTCTGTAATCCATCTTAATAAAATAATAAATGTATAAAAAGTGATATTCATATTACTATATGCGATAACTTAATATATATATGTACTGTATATATACATATAGCACGGAATGACTGATGAATGAACTAAATTAATTGATTGATAGTGTGATATCTGTGGTGGCAGTGGGTAAAAGGGTGAATTTTAAGTTACATGGGAAAGATGAATGTCTAAAGTTTATTATCAGTTTCTGACAATGTTTAAGGCAATTTGTTGTCCTTAAGGGGCCCTGGACTGCATGCAGGGCCCTTGGGATATACCAGCTCTCTAACTGATACAGAAAGCCTGGGATTGTAATGCATACTGTAATTACACCTGCTCAGAAACATAAATATTTTTGCAGTGAAGAGGTCTTTCTAATATATCCCTCATTTATGGGTTTTTTTCCTATATCTTCCTACATAGTACTGCGAGTTCATAGCAGGGAACCCAAGTGTTTTTCATCTCCTTCTGTCTTCAGCCAAGTCTCCATCTGGCAGTATTTAGCTTTTTTGTTATTAGGCAGGGACAGCTTACCAGGCTGGCCTCTTCAGGTGCAATGCAGTGCATGGGGATTTATCCACTTCCATCATTCTGACCGGCTTTACTGAGAACAGCTGTTATATTGCATAGGTCGGCTGATGACCCATATGATGTACGCCACAGCCTCGGCTTGTTCTACAAGATGTAAACAGTAGAATTGCTTCTGTTTTGTGTAAAAGCAGCTGCCCTTAATGATTTGTTTTCTAGTTTACACATCCTTTGCATTCTTGACTTTTACACTGCATTCCAGTTTTAAATACGTTAAGAAATGCTATTGGTGGAATACTATTATGTACCGGAATCAGGATTATCAAAAGTGGCTAAGTTTCTATAGAGTTAAAAAAGTAGCAAAGTTTGTACAAGTTTTAATAACCCACAGCAAGTAGCCATTAAAGTAGTATACTACTTGCACTTAAAGGGGTGGTTCACCTTTAAACTAACTTTTAGTATGTAATAGAATGCCTAATTTTAAGCAACTTTGCAATTGGTTGTCATTATTTGTTTTTTATAGTTTTTAAATTATTAGTCTTCTAACTCTCTCCAGCTTTCAAATAGGGATCACTGAACCCATCTAAAAACAAATGCTCTGTAAGACTACTCATATATTGTTACTGCTACTTTGTATTACTCCTCCTACTATTTGGCCCTCTCCTATTCCTATTCCAGTTTCTCATTCAAATCAATGCATGGTTGCTAGGGTCATTTGGACCCTATCAACCAGATGACTGAAACTGCAAACTGGAGAATTGCTGAATAAAAAGCTAAATAGCTCAAAAAACACATCACCAAAACCAATTGCAGACTGTCTCTGAATATCCCTTTAAATACACTGTCCAGAGCAGCTCCTTGAAATTCTATATAATTACCCTCAATGTCATTGTCTTAATTTTGCCTCCTCTTTATTGCAAGTGTGTCCATTGACACACCTCTAAAGTCAGAACTGGCCAGTAAAAATGATGCTTGATGCCAATGTTATTAATAGGAAAAAACTGCAAGAATATAGGAAGGCCGGTATTTTTTTCCAGAAAAGGTGGCAACCCTATATGCATCTAAAGACAAACATGAAGCCATCCGGCATTTTCAGCATCTGATTTGTTTCAGTGCAAAGATAAGAGAATTTTACTGGCTGAAATTGTGCGCAAAGCATCTCCCCCTCTGCCCCCACCCTATCGAACTGTGGCTCACTGGAACTGCAAAATCAAGGCCCTCATTGCAACCATTTGGGGCCCTCCTCCCGACATGCCCCTTATCGCAATCCGCTGCCTTAACTTGGGTGGCTGATCAGGGGAGCAGTCAGGGACGGCGGGCCCACCATGTTTTTGGGCATCTGGTAGCCCTTACTGTAGGATAACATTACATTCATATTTTTTAGAAATATTGCCAATAATTCGGCTTGGCTTTATTGTACATTAACCAAAAACCATATGTGTTCACCACAATAGCGTAATGGCTCCCATTCTTTTCTTTAACATCATAGTGCTCTTTAGTGTCAAGGTTCCACATTACCGGCTTCTCTTATTATAATATACTCCCTAATTCACAGCACACCATCTGGCCTGTGGATTTTAAAAGGACATGCAGGGACACCTCCCTCCCTGTCTTTTACTCTGATCTATTCACCATGGAAGGGAAAATGAACTTTCTAAGAGGGTAAATGCTGATTTTCTTTATCATTCCATTTACCCTCTACGTGAAAATAAAATATCTGTGTTTGATCAGGCTTGCATTCATGGAATAACTTTTTCTCTTTTTTTCCCCTTTACAAATTTGGATTGATTGTCTGTGTAGTTTCTCGTTTAGACCTGTTTTCCCCCACCCTCTTCATGTCAGCAGCAAATAAATATATTACAATAAGCAGTGAGATGTATAGAGATGTATAGTACAGTATAACAATGATAAATGGTGTTGTGTGTAATTTTTCAACTATTAACATAAAGTAATATAAACTGAAGGACACTAGTCTATTGAGAGAGTTAGTAACTAATGTTCCATATCAGATGTGGGCAATGTCAGGACTGAATACAGATTAGGCAGTGTCCTTTTCTCCCTGGGGGAATTAAATTTAGAGACACCACTCGCTGCCAGTGGCTTTTCTGCATTTTGTTGGTGCCCGTGGTGCTTTTTTGGTCTGTTAATTCCAAAGCCCTAAATGACAATGTGAGTAAAAAACATTTCCAGAGGGATGTATTTCACTTATGTATTCTTGTATCTACAATACCTATTCATTCCATTTTGTCACACTATCTGTTTAAAAATTGTGTAGATTGCCTGTATATCGTAATTGGCCAGAGCATGTTCTCGTTATAGCAGATTAGATGAGCAGTTTTAGAAAATTGTAAAAAGCTGATAATCTGACTCGCTGTAGCTTTCAAGCTTGAGAGCATCTTTTATGAAGATCCACCTTTTCTAAAACCGTTGTGTACAATGCAGAGCTTTGAGAACTGAGTACTTGTAAAACCATCCGAGAAAGTCTTTTCTGCTCCCCTCTCTCTCTCTCTCCAAAGGCATTAGACAAGAAAGGCTGCTTTATTTTGTTTTTAAGCAACTTTCCCATTGGAATAATCTATAATTGTGGTTAAAAGCCCTGTGTTGGTGTGCCTTGTAAAGAAGTATAATTAATTCGATTTCTGTCTTTGGGTTTCAGCTACACCCTAGGAATGATGAAAAAACTTGTAGAACAGTTTAATTCATTATGTGTACTTTTTAATATATAAAGTATAAGAACCAACTTTTATGTGTGAACAAATTAGATGAGCTGGCTTGGAAATATAATAAAAAAATAATATATTGCATAGAAATCTAAACATGCCAAATACAAGGCTGGCCAAACTAACAACGTATGTTTGAGTCCTAAGTGTCAACATAGGTATGTAGGTAGGTATATAGATAAGTTGCTGTGTAACCATGGGAGCAGCCATTCTTTTTAAAAAAAGGAGAAAGGGCACCAGTTTACAAAGCAGATAAGCTTTGTAGACTACAATGGGATTCTACTGAAATTTTCTGTTTTCTGCTACAGTATGTAACCTGTGACTTTTACAGACTGTATGGCTATCCTCCATGGCTACACAGCAGTTTGATAATTTAAACTATAGTAGTCTTTGTGGAGTAAACAAATCAGTTTTACCAGTGCAGCACAACAGTACATTATATTTTCATTTAAAACACTTTCTCTTTTGGGGTTTCTGACCCTTTAAACAGTGTAGTTAAGTTACTCCTACGATTATACACATTGCAGAACAACACATCTCTACTACTGCTCTCCCACAATAACACCTGTTTAGGAATAAAACAGTTAAGCGTAACTATGTCAGTATTCTTAGCTGTCCTACAAACCTGCAGGTCAACAGAACATTACATTGTAGTTACTTTAAAACACTGCTTAATAAATGTTTATTGCTGACACAACATATTTCCGACCCCTTAACCTCACTGCATACCTCCCAACTGTCCTGTTTTTAGAGGGACAGTCCCTCTTTTGACAGCTCAACCAGCAGTCCCTCGTTTGTACTGGAAAGTCCTGGTTTTTCTCTGCACTGAACATCCATAAAAAGAAACAATGTTTCTAACTTGATTGGCTTTTGTTAGAGTGCCCAGAACAGCCACAAGGCTTAGATAAGATACTTTTGTAACAATTTCGAGATAAACAAATAAGTAATTGTAACAATATAAGATAACAGGTCCCTTGGGAGAAGTTAGACTCGCAGCTTTAATGGCAATTCTCCTTCATTAGCAAAACTGTAATAACTCGGGAAAAAAAACCCACAGAAATATGATCAAACTTCCAAAACCTGTCCCTCTTTCTGTTTCCAAAATGTTGGGAGGTATGACCTTAGTGCTCTTTATCAAGTGTGGGACACTAAGAGGCCCAAAACGTGTCATATTGTAAGCTGCCACTAAAAAGTTATTAAGCAGTTATTCTGCGTTCCTGGTGCTCTCCTCTTTAGACTGTTTGTCTACTGGCAAGACTTATTGCACCCAAAGCTACTTTAGCCACCAGCTCTGACTGCAGTGCACCTTCTTACTATAGAGAGAATAGTGGAGGTGGGGAAGCTTTGGGAAATCTGAAGATAATCTACAATTCTACAGCCATCACCAAAAACAATGGTTTTGATTTTAAGCAGGAAAGACTTTGAGAAAGCTAGGAAACGGACCCCATTTTAAAAACATTGTATGATTTATTACTTTTTATATTTATTATCTCGCACTGGAAACTAATGGAATAATCAGTTACTATAAGGTTCTATTTTGTTTACAATAAAGTATCTATGATAACATGATGCCCGGTGGACTGACTTTTCCAAGTCTGGGCAATATGTAATTATTTTTAGTTTATTTGTTTTTGAAAACATAGTAGAAGAGGCTGAAAGATGTAAGGCCTTCAGGATCAAATATACACAGATATGTGACACTTCATTCTCTCTATCTGGTCCTATTAAAACAGTGTGACTAATTCCTGGTGAAGTAAAATGGGAAATCTAGGTAAAATCTAACAAAAAATGACCCCTGTAATAAACATTTTAATGGACTTAATATCAATTGTATAAATGGAATGTCCTGCTTATTTTAAAGAAATTTCCGACTTGAATAATATTTTTAAATCTCATTGCAGCGAATAATTTTGTTTGCAGTGTTTTTTCAATGTTTCTCTTTTTGAGAATTCCCAAGACTTACTTTGGATCAGAGACGTAACTATAGAGGAAGCAGACCCTGAGGCTGCAGAGAGGACCAGGAGGTATAGCTGCCTCATGAGGCTCTAATTCATATACAATTTCAATAAATATTGGTAAAATAAGTCAACCTCTAGACATTTTGGGGGCCTGAAAAATAATTTGCTGTGAGGCCCAGTAATATCTAATTACGCCACTGCTTTGGATCTTTCATACAGATTAATCAAATTCATGAGCTCATTTTCTTCAATCTCAGCTAATTTTGCCGCCTTTCTCTTTTTGAACTCTTACAACTTTTTTGTTTTTAATTCAAATAATTTTTATTGAATACGCAATACAAGTCTTGGTGGCATAGACTGTTGAAACAAAGACAAGCAGACCTGTCTTTGCTGGGAAACTATCCCTCATATGTAATATAAGGCACTAATGGTGGCCATACACGGAGAGATCCATCTCTCCCCCTGATCTGCCCACATTGAGGTGGGCGATTATCGGTATGATCCTAACGATGGGTAAACAGGCAGTTTGATTGCAGGACCGTATTAAAGAACATATGCAGTCTGCGATCAGACGGGATTTTTAATCTTGTCCTATCGACATCTGGGCGACTTTCGGACAGACATCGATTGGGGAAGCCCGTCGAAGGGACCCATACACGGGCCAATAAGCTGCCGACTTTTAACAGCCTGTGTATGACCACCTTAAGTTTGCAGTAACTCATACCATAGACTTGCCCTTTAAGACTTTCGGTTCAGTGTAACACTAAGGTGCTGGTAGAGTTTTTAAAGGGGAAAAAAAGAACTCCAATTTTTTGAGATTTATTATGCTCTGAAACAGCTAAACATCAGAATCTGAAAACACTCCAGCTAAAACCTGTTGAAATCATGTAGAAATCAACTGCAGATGGTTCCTTAAACAATTGGAATATGCTTTATACCTTCTGGATTCTGGATAGTTTCAGGCTGTTTCAGGCAACTTTTTCCCACACTGATTTTTTTTTTTTAGAAGATTTATTTAGTAAATTAAGGGGATTACGGTTTGGGAGTTTGGTCAAATTCTTTTTTTAATTATAGTGAGTGCATACATCTATATCTATATTTATAATTTTTATAGTTAAAGTTTAGAACGCTGAATCTATTATTTTTAAGAGTCTTCAATGAATGACTAAATTGCTCTGGCTACATTACAGACAGTATTATAACATGCATTTGTGTATTTAGTTTCCTTCTGCGTTGTGACCTGTTTATTACTGATCTGAGCACAGTGTGTTTAAAAAATGCCCTCAGTATTAGTCCTTAAAGCTCATATTGCTTGCTGTGGAAGCCAGGGATGCTATTACGCAGGAATTATGCACATCATTAGGGTGGTCTTTGATATGATGTGTTTGTCATGCTTTGTAAATTTAATCTTTCCACTAGAAATAGGAGAGCATATCTTCAATGCAATTATAAAAATGTATTAGCATTAGGGATGCACCGAATCCACTATTTTGGATTCGGCCGAACCCCCGAATCCTTCGTGAACGATTCGGCTGAATACCGAACTGAATCCGAACCCTAATTTGCATATGTAAATTACGGACGGGAAGGGGAAAAATGTTTTACTTCCTTGTTTTCTGACAAAAAGTCACGTGATTTCCCTCTCGCCCCTAATTTGCATATGCAAATTAGTGTTCGGATTCGGTTCGGCCTGGCAGAAGGATTCGACCGAATCCAAATCCTGCTGAAAAAGGCTGAATCCTGGCCGAATCCCAAACCGAATCCTGGATTCGGTGCATCCCTAATTAGAATGAGGATTGAGAAATAAATATGGTGCTGGATGAGGTTTTTAATGATTTCCTGTGTGTTTGTCATTCGGGGGAAGAAAGTTGCTTTCATTGTGAACCAATATCTTAATGCATCTGTTTGATCTTGGTCAAATCAAGTCCTGTTTACTCACATATTGAGTTCATACCATCCAAAAATTGAAGTTTGCCATGGTTGAAAACATCTTATAAAATTCAGTAAAATATTTATCCTACAAAAACTGTTCCAATATCGAAAGAATTGCTTCACAGGAAACAAGTTGATAATATAAAAGGACAGTAAAATGCCTTGTTCAGTTTGAGTGTAATAAATAGGACTTGTGCTGAACATACTTTCTGCCTATTGTTTGTCAGAAAATATCTATGGTTTTTGTTATGTTGTTAAACAGGAATACCAGGAAGCTTGAAACTATACCTCGTTTGGTTCTTTTGATGTATTTAGATAATCAAATAATTTCCTTTGAGTTTATGTGCATACATATGTGTGTGATGTCACTTCCTCTGATGTTACCAATCTGGAAAAATTCTATCCTGCACTCTCCTTTTTTTTCTATGAGGCTGATTTGGAATCCAATGATTGAAATAAAGCATACGGTACATATGCATGTGTACTAGGAAAATTGCAACTAGAAATGTGGCTATAACTTTTTTAAAATTAACCCTGTAAGTTCCACAGACAGAGGATTTTATCATATGCAGAACTTTTGGGTGCAGAAGCAGATCACTTGCTTTTATGGCCACTCGTCCCTTTCTACTTTCTATTGGCAACAATTAGGGGCAAATTTAGCCAGTGACTAATGCGGGTGAAAATTCGCCAGCGTGACGTCATTTCGGTACTTCGGCGATTTACGGTCGAACTTCGCTAGTAAAGGAAATAGACTCTAGCGGTACTAACACCTGGCGAATTTGCGCTCTGGTGAATGGACGTAAATTAACTAAGATATGGATTTTAATGAATGTTACCTCTTGCACCAGACTTGCCTTCACCACCTCAAACCAGGCGAAGTGCAATAGAGTACATAGGAGTTCCTAAAAAAAATAGTTGAAAATTTTTCTAAGTCCCAAAAGACGCTAGCGTCTTTTCCTTTTTTTAGGGTGATAGGTTGAAAAAGAGCGTAATTTTTTTTTTGGGGGGGGGGGTAACCGGCTTCCCCCCTACATTTCCTAACATAACTATAAACTATACACTGAGCTCATGTGTAGGGCAATATAACAACTCTATTTTATTTTAGTAAGGTTTCCCGGGCTTGTGTAGTATAATGTATTTGCTGCAACATATACGTCCATTGAACTTTAACTTCCCGCCGTATGCAAATTAGGCAAAGCTATCGCAACTTCGCTACATTTGGCACAGTAACGCTACTGCTTGGCAAAGTGTTGTGCTGTGAGCGAAGCCATCGCTGGTGAATTTTTGGAGGTTAGTGAATTTGCCCCTTGGAGCGAAGATTTTGCCCCAAGACCCTAAACAAAAGTGCACATAGAAGTCATGTGTCTGCTGTAGTAACTGCTCCCTGAGCCCCCCAGTGCTGCCTCCCTACCACCTATGAGCATATGAAGGCATTCCTTCTGTTTCTGTAGAAGGTTGTCCCCATGGCTTCATACATAGGTATGATTAGAGGCAGCATTTTATTAACATACTTTACCCTGGCCCCTTTCTTAGGAGGAAGGGGAGCCATCCATTGCACAATCATCATTTTTTTTAGCTTAGCAAAGCAAGGATCTTATCAGTATCCTCTTATGGTTTGTGGGGAAAGACAGCCACACCATTTTTTGGGGGTGCGTGTATCTGGAATTTTAGCACACATAATTCATGATTGGAAAAGCTTACACATGCGGTGTAAACTACCAGTTTCACTACACAGAAGTTTCTTATATTACTTTGTTCATTTTTATTGGATTTCTTTTTATTTTATTGCATTCTGCATTGTTCTTGATAACATGTTATTGCCCATTTTGTGTTTTTTTACATATATAGCTTTGTAATCCTGTTGGATACTGGGGATCAAAGTGTTCACCATTGACATTCGTATGTATGTTTGTTTATCACTATAGTTATTGTTATATCGGACTCTGTTAGTGAAAGCTTTCAGGTGATTAGAAGACATTTCATATGAAATAAAAATGAAATTGCGTTGTGAAAGTTGGGGTAGAAAGACATACCTAGTCATTTTAAATAAATAAGAATGTGTAAATGGCAAGAATTTATATGCTTTGAATGTGGTGGGGGGGTCAACTTTATTTTTAGCTTTTACCATACACAAAGAGGCAGATTTATCAAAGGTCGAGGTGAATTTTCTAATTGAAAAAAATCGAATTTTGAGCAGTTTTTGTGGACTTCGACTATGGAATATTCCAAAATTCGATTTGAATTTGCAAAAAATTGTAAAATTCGAATATCGAAATTTATCATGTACTGTCATAATTTGACTTCTACCATTCGCCATCTAAAACCTGCCGAATTGCTGTTTTAGCCTATGGGGGAACCTATTTGGACCTATTGGTGGATCAAAGTTTTTTTGGGGTAAAACTTAGAATCGAATTCGATCGAATTCCTTTGATTCAAGTGATTTGAATTTGGCTGAATACGGACATATTCAATCGAAAATGGACCTATTCGACCCAAAAAAAACCTTTGACTTAATTTTGGTTGGTCTTTTTGAATTCAAATTTCGAAGTTTTTTTCAATTCAAAATTCGACCCTTCATAAATCTGCCCTAAAAAGTTGGCAGTATGTTTGCAGTAGCTGCCAATCATGTAGATTAGCTTGTTTAATTTTGGAGTCTATTTATGCCACAGTGCAGAATGTCTAATATCTGTGACATGTGGGGGTATGGGGATAAGTTACATGGAAGTCACCTTTATAAAAAAAATGCCACATTTAGCAAAGCTTTTTAGCTTGGAGTACAAATATATTTACATCTGTCCATGGTAGTGCTTGCAAAACACCACACGGCAATCTTTCTCATCTCCTCGGAATATCTGCTTCAGTTTATGCAGCCACGTGCACAGTAGAGAATTTCTGCTGAGATTTCTGTACTGCACATGCACCCTACAAAATTGACAAATGGAATCCTGTGAGAAGAAAATAGATATTGGTGTGTTACTCTGCAAGTTGTACCCCTTGCAGGTGCATTTTCTATCCAGCCTGGGGTAGCAGGAAAACAAATAGAATCACGGTGGTATTCCCAACAACTTGGCACTCCTCTTAAAACGATTGAATATTTTTTATGAATGTATATTGGAAAGATGGTTGATATATAAAAGGCCATATAATATATTTGAATTTACTAGCCCTTTAAAATGGGTCATCATACCTTAGCATACCTACTACCAAACACTAAAATACTCACAGTAAAATGATTTTGACATGACTATAGATGTGTTTTAGCTCTAGTAAAATAAGGTACTGCTTCACTATAAGCTAGAAAAAGCAAATAAGGCAAAACTCAAGAATTGTTTGTTTAAGTAGAAACCTTAGGGAAATGGCTTCAGTATATTTCTGAGCTTTCTGCGTGATAGGTATCAGATTCAATAACTGTTTTAAAGACACACTGTTTACTTACTTTTAATATTTTGAAAATATATACTGTATATATTATATTACATAGCTTTGTTAATTACAGGGCTCTGTTCAGGGCTACTTGGCTTTTGCTTAAGTTTTAGCTGTGCCCGTAAGTCCATTCTGTTTATTTATGTCAAAACCTAGCACGTCAGTCTGATATAATTTGCTTTGAAAAGCCATAAACACCAACAAGCCATTGTTAATTAAACGACCTCACTGTACCATTCTTTCATCTCTGCTGATACAACATTAGGATAAAATACACCACGTTCCTGGAGTGTTTAATGTAGCGCCTCAAATATATACTACCCCTCCTCTGCGTATTTTCTGCAAAATACATTGCACCCTCCATCATAAATTCCCAGACCTGACACTGTCTAAGTCTGCTGCTCCTTTGCCCTCAATTTCAGTGAGATGGGCCATTGAAAACTCATTACAAGCTGTTTAGACTCTGACTTTGACTTTTGGTCGACAGCGAACAAAAATTAACAGCTCTTGGAGGGAGCAAAAAAAAAAGGCATTGTGCCAAATAAATAACAGATAAAAAAGAATTGCAACAACAGAAAAGTGACTTTGTATTACTGTCATTCTCTGTTCAAAATGCTTTAGCATATCACTGCAGACAGAAGTGTTGGTGTTACAATAGCTGGCTTGAGGTTCCTACAGAACATGCATTTCCATACATTACAATAATACAGGTATCCAACAGCAAAAGCAGCAAAAAATGGTTAAATATGTCAGTCTCCTTGTGTACAAGCCTATGCAATCTGCAGAGGATTGTCAATCTGAAATGTAGACTTCCATATTGTTTCTATGTCCTTAAGGCCAGGAAAAACATTGTTACGCAACACCAGGAAATACTAAGAAAATTAGGGCATATTAGGGCTCCCAAATTCTAGAAGTGAACACATTGGGGAGGGCTATAGGGGAGAGCACAGATTTGGATATCTTTGAGGATAAGGCCCAATCTAATCAACCCCCATTTTAATATAAAACTTCCTTGTTTGTTTTTATGGCGCTGGCGTCCTTTTTTTTCGAAAAAAAAATTTTTGACGCCGGCAAATTTTTGAATAAATTCGCCCATCACTAGAGACGATCGTTCGTCCGACCATCATTCGTACAGCATCAACCATCCCATAGGTTATTGTTACTATCGTAATGTTCTTAATCGGTCATTTGGAAGTCACATTCTGTGACAACTCACCTCCCTGGTGGTCTAGTGGTGCAGCGGGGACGCCCACCACTCCTCTTTGTCCAAAATATTTGCTTCTTAGGGCGGGCGCGCATCTCTTCTCTTTAAAGGCGGATTGACGCTGGGGTATGACGTCAACGCATAATGGCGCGAAATTCAAATGCTATTTAAAGGGACATTTTGTATTTACTCATTGCCCATTATAGGATCAGATTTTGTGAGTTCCTGGTGCTTCTGAGCTATTATTCTGTCTGTTATCTAATACCTGTTGTGACCCCTGCCTGTTTTGACGATTCTGATCTCTAAAATCCTGACCCTGCCTGGTAACCGACTCTTCTATATCCGTATCCCTCCTGATTGATCTCCTGGTTTTACCATTGCCTGTCTGTCTCCGCTTGTACTCTGCCTGCCCTGACCCAGCCTGATTTGACTACTCTTTCTGCCTACGCCTTGTACTGTGACCTTTTGCCCAAAAGACTTTTGCTTTACCTTAGTGCCCCTTTGCTCATCCAGAACCCTTCGCTTGGCACCTCTCTTAATAAGACCTGGCGACATCCGATTAGCCAAGGGCTCCTCCTGAGGTGAAAGGCGGCTGTTAAAGGAAGAAGCAAGAGCCGAGAACAGGGTGCTTAGCATAGGTTCTGGATTTAGGGTGCTGACCATGACACATTGTACAATCTTGTCAGCCAGACAAAGCAGTTATTCAGGCATGCAGCCCCTACAACTCTATGCTAACAATTCTACATTGTTTCAGGCACACGTAGACTTTTTATTTTAATGACCTTTAACGAGACATGAATGGGTAAATAACAGAGCTTGAATTTCTAAGCTAACAAAAGAGAACACAAATGATCAAGGGAGAGCTTAAAATATTACAGTAGTCTAGCATTAAATAAAAAACATTTGTAAAAACACACTGAAATGTGTAACTTTAATAATGGCTCTCAACTCACTGTCCTAAATTAATAAATTAAAAGTGCAGGGGGCAATAAATCCTGGGAGCCAGCCCCATTAACTGCTTACTATAACAACCAGTCCATGTCCATTTCTGTGTTGTGCCCTGGTGTTTGCAGCCTACCTTGCCTGGATCACTCATTTCATGGCTTACCTTTTAGAAAGGTTAACTATAAGTTCCAGCCAGCTTTGTGTCCATTTATAGAATACTCTGATTTCTCGTTTGAATATTCTGATTTCTCGTTCATTGGCAAATCTGTGCTACTAAAAATGTTTTACTGACAGGGTTAAAGCCACATCTTTGTGTGCTCAAACAGTAATATAACACAGATATATAAAGGAAAAGCCCAAAAAGATGCTGCAAACTTTTTCAATAACAATATAAGATTTAAGTACACCCTCGAACAAAATTTGCAGCATCTTTTTGTGCACGGTGTACCTTTTTTTGTGTGAGGCTTGCTGTACCATAAAACAAAAATATTCAAAGGGAAAGGAACACCATGCGCAGAAAGATGCTGCAAGTTTTGTTCATGGGTTACCAATCACCTCAAAGAGTCTTTGAGGTGGTAATTTGGCAACTGTAAGGAGGAAAAATATTTGCACTGGCGGGTAAATTGCATGTAGCAACAGGACAGCCCTCAGAAGTCATCTGTATGTGTACTTGCTCGTACTTTAATTGAGCCTAATACAACTGGACCTTAAAGAGCGACATACAAGTCCTGTACTTAGGACTGCCATCAGTAATGATGGGGGCTTATACAGGTCCAGACTGAGAATTAAAATAGTCTCTGGCATTTCAGGTACACAGAGGCCCAATCAGCCCACAGAGAGGCGCAAACAGCCCCCACCAGCCCACTAAATATTGACTTTCTATGGCACCTTATAGCAGCCCCTCTGGCATTCGCCAGAACTCGCAAATTGCCAGCCCGGGCCTGGGCTTATACTTCTAAGCTAGCAGGGCACTCCCTCATGGGGGTCAATTATTAGCCCAATAGTCACCTTGTCCCCCATGTCCATTGGGCCCTGCCAACAAACAGAATATTCTTGCTGTGAAAATAAATTGTGTGCATTCATCCAAACTCCATTTGGGCTTTGATTTCAGTACCAGCTTGGTGCTCAATATTTGAAAAGCAATAGATGCCATCACTGGATTCTGTTGTAATGGGTGCATTTCTGTGCTTCTTTTTACACTTAAAATTATTACATACCATGTTTATTTGGCAGTATACTATACTATTGTTTATTAAACAGAGAGGTGTACCACGTCGACTTGCTAATATCCCAGCAATGTAACAGAATGCTTATTTTACTGCATAGCACCGAAAGACTTTGCTTCTAAATAGTTAAGTGACAGGTTTATTGTCTATAAATCATCTTCTGTGTGAATTCTGTTTGTGGATCTGGTATTCGCACCCTGTGTATCTGTGTTTTGTCTTCTATGATGCTAATAATTCAAATCCATTTCTTCTGCTCATACTCGCCTGCATCATACCCAAAACTTTGTCTACGTGTAAACCAATGAGCCTTTGCAAACTGCACCATAAATTTAACTGTATCTTGTTTAAAAGCAAGGCAGCTTTTTAATTTAGTGCTTGGTAGTTTTTATGTGAGATGTCTGCGAAGCTATTTATAGCAAAAGTAACCTTGATTAAACAGGTAAGAAGGCAACAAAACTTATAAAAAAAGAACATTTTCTTTATTATCCTCCCAAATGAAATGTAATTTGGGTGTATTTATGACTGTTATCAAGATGAAGATGGTAAATCATATAACACACATCTGATATATCTTTAATGCAGACTGTCAAAAACACAAATCTTTGTAACAGACAAAGTGAAAAAATTTGTCAACTGTGTTTATGCCCTTTATGTACATTGGTGTATGTTTAAACATAAGCGTAGCCTTCTCTTTTTTTATAACTATTAATTAATAACTGGACTGTATAGTTTAGCTTTCCCTCAGCTGAAGGTTCAGGGTTGTGCACCTGGACCCCTTCTCTAAACTGGTGAGTTCTTCACTTTACTAGTGTTCATAATCCTAGTTTAGCTTTCCTACCCAAGGCCTCTATGAAATTTTGCTGGCACTGTGTCTCAAAAGCGACTTGTTGCCCTGATGTTTCTTAAATTGGCATATCTCTAGGATGAAAATCTTCTTAATAAGCTTAGAATACCATGTTCTGTTTTCTTGTAAACATAAAAAAGCAAGAATATATATAACACTTGTTTTACAAGAGATGATGTATTCTTGCCAGGTGGCTGATTAAAAGAAACCCTGATTTATCACAAGTGCAGTCCAGATTTTGCAAATGCTGAGTAAACTGGCAAACAAGCAGCACCTATTCTTCAGGAGATAGTAGCTTTTAGCAGGGCCGGAACTAGGGGTAATCAGAAGAGGCAGCTGCCTAGGTCTCACAACCCTCAGTCTTTCTCCCCTTCCTTCCCTTTATCACCCACCCCTCCATTGCTCTTCCCTCCCTCCTGTCAACTTCCCCTCCCTCCCAGCCGTTGCTGTCCCCTCCCTCCTCTCCCATCCCCTCCGTCACTCACCCCTCCCTCCCCTCCCCTCTGTCGCTCTCCCCTCCCTCCCCTCTGTCGCTCTCCCCTCCCTCCTGTCACCCATAAGTAATTACAGATCAAGTTAAATTCTTAAATATCCATGAGGTCTAACTCTACCTCAACTACCTTGCTGTTATCTAACATAGGGAGAACAAGAACCAATCAAACATCAGAAGGGAGAATAGTGTGTTTTGGTGTTTAGTGCTAGAAAACAGAAGTGTAATGCAAATGATAAACAAAGAATAGGGAAACCAAATGCACACAGCAAAGGATACTCAGTAGATCATGCTGTATCAAGAGGGCAGCTTCAGGACAAAGCTTGATCAGTCAATGGTGTTTTAACAAGCCATACCTGATGATGGAGTTGCAGTGCAGTTACATTTTAATAGGCTATGCTTGAGACGTGCTATAGAAAGCACTATGTAGAGGCTTATAGTAAAGTGCCAAGTGACACCCACACTCCCAAATGCACTTCTGAACACATTCATTTTGGTAAATTCTGGGGCTGTACCATAACCACTGCATAAAACAATGTGGTGCAATTTTGCTGTCAGAATAGTGTATGTCAAGTAGGGATGTAGCGAACTGTTCGCCGGCGAACTTGTTCGCGTGAACTTCGACCGTTCGCGTCCGCCGAATGTTCGCGAACGTCGCGCGACGTTCGCATTTTGAGTTCGCATTCGATTCGAATACAAATCGTTCGACCATTCGACCATTCGAATTCCTTCGACCGCTAAAAATCGAACGATTTCCATTCGTTCGAACGATTGTAAGCATTCGATCGAATGAAAAGCATTCGATCGAATGCTTCGATCGTTCGATTCGAATGAAAATCGATCGATCGAACGATTAAAATCCTTCGATCGTTCTAATCGAACGATTTTAGCGGGTGTTCGAAGTTCGCGAACTGTTTGCGAACGTTCGCATTTTTTGGCGGTGTTCGCGAACCAAATCGGCAGTTCGCTACATCCCTAATGTCAAGGGGTTTGTAGGCCATGTCACATTATGTTAAAGTGTCTTCTACTGCTTCACACATTCTCCACCTGCTGTTCCTGAGGTAGACATGAAAACATATCTTCCACATTCTGAAAACTATTTAAAAGCTCCCAAACAGCTCTGGATGTCATAATACACCCACAAAATCATTTAGTTACCCATATTGTATAACCTATGAGCATAGCTTATACTGTTCTATTTAGAGAAGCCTTTGGTGAAAGATCCTTTTGAATGGCAGAAGCATTTTTAAATGAACAAGTAACAGGCCTACAGTGGCTACAGTTCATAAATGGTTAAATTTAGTTTTTGTTTTTTTCTAGGTTCCCTGTTGAAGCAGGGCCAAAGATTTCCCATTATCTTGAGCTAAATTTAGATATCTGCGTTGTAACTGACCAAAAAAAAATATTTTTCTTTTAAATCATATTAGTGGCCTTGATATTTTATGGCTGTTTTAAGGTCTATTAATCTCTGAATCATGAGACCATGTAAAACCTGACAGCCTTAACAGTTATTCCTCTCAGTTTATTTGGAAGGATTTAATGTCAACAGCAATTTTAATTATTATTATTAGTAAATGAACTTTCAGATACCAAGAAATAAAAGAGAAAAAAAGGAGCAATTTATACTTTAGGGAAACATGTATTTAAATTTGTAGAAGTTTATTTAGTATACTGAGTAGAGTATCTTACAAGCTTGGGGAGAACATACAGACTTCTTTAAGGTGGTTCCCAGCTGGGAACTGAATTAAAAATATCACTCTGGAATTTAATGAAGCCCATAAGTGGGACAAGTGATCAACGTAGGGTTGCTACCTTTCTTCTCTTGGAACATCAGACAGGGGGTATATGGTGATGTCCCGGGACAGGATAGGTGACGAGACAGGTGACATCAGGGTGTGGGACTGTGAGAGTTCACATGGTCCCTGCCTGAATGTTTAAACTACCTGCTATACTGTATAGTATATATACATACTGTGTGTATATATATATATATATATATATTTGAAGTTTCAATTTAAACTAAATAGGCCCTTTATTTGTTGTATTTCTCTTACGGGCCTATTCCTCTTACCATGTACAGTCTGCCTTATTTCTGAGCTGTATCAATCAATTTCAGTGCATATCTCTTTCTTCCCAAATCACTGTGCACTTCTTTTCAAGTGTCAACATTTATTTAATTTGTCATGTGTCAGACAAATTACATAGCAGATTTAAGCTGGGCTTTTTTTCCTTGTTTCCTGAATGTTCACTATCCAACGATCCAATTTTGAATTATCAGCAGTTTTTGTCTAGTTTGCTGTTGGATATCTGTCTAAGTCATTTGTCTAGATTAGTATCCGTTCAGGGCTGACTGCTAACCCCACAAGGCTTCTCAGAAAATTTTACCTAGTCTGTTTTACATATATTTTTAATGAGCTGTTGATTCTATTTTTTCTGTGTATAGGTATGCAAAACATTGATCAGTGAAGGAATTTGTGTTCTGCTGAAAATAGAAAAATCCCAAATTGTATTGTTTATGATGGCCCAACAACTGATTTGTTAACTAAATTAGTCCTTTGGGTATGTAGCCTTCCCATGCATTGCATAGAATAAGCTGGGGAAGTTTTGACAGAGTTCTGCTTCACATAGAGGAAAACAATACTCTTAAGTACCTCAGTTATGTTTTATCTCACGGGCATTAATGCGTTTGTGCTTCTTTCCTGAACCATGTAACCTTTCCAAGCTAGGTTAAAAACTCAAGAATGCTTTTAGCGATCTAGTTTCTATCTTTTCTGTTTAAGATTATGACTACACAAAGTACGAAATGTGGTCTGTAATCTTTTTTTTTTCGTTTTTTCCACCTTGAGATCTACTACTTGCAATTTTATTAGACTTTGCCTAAAAGTTTTAAGACAGGTCAGTGCAGACAAAGCATTGTGTTGTATACTTCAAATCCTAACCAATGTCTATTTGTCTTTAATAGTATGTGTACATCACTATGCCCAAGAAAAAAAGGTGGAAAAACAAAACAAATAAAAGGAAGGCCCATGAGCTTGTGGTTTTCCCCTTTACCCCGCTGATTATCTTACTTATCGCCTCTAAACCCCCGGTGCTGTGGGGCAGATTACCAGCTTTCATATTTTAACTTCTTTTTCCAAATCTTTTAATTTTTTAACAAATGTGGCATGGACTGCAGAAGTCCATAATCCCTTTCTGCTCTTTGATTACTTAATATGACACCAGACAACCATATTGGACCTGCTCTATATAATTTATCATAAAAGTTTTTCTGCTTAGCATCAAAATGACAATGTATACGTTAAATAGATTTTTACTTTACTAAAGCCAGATCATACAGGGACATGTTAGAGGCAGAAAATGAATATAAGGTTTGGCTAAACTTTGCTTTAAATTTGCCAATGACAATGTTCATGCAACAGGCAGCCAATTTGGCCATTGAAAAAGGACACTGAGCCAGCACTAATTATGTCAACATGTAGTTCATGTTTAGTCCTTGTTAAGTCAGGCACATCAATTTGCTGAAATCTGAATGCTGTTCTGTTGTGTAAGAAGCTGAGTGTAAAATACAGAAAATACTAAATACAGATCAACTTAAACATAAACACTATAACATTCTGGCACCTAATGGTTTTTTTTTACATAAAATTGTCAAAGCAGAAGAGAATCAAATTTTCATCACATTTTGATTTTGGCCCTGAAACACGAAAGAGTTTATTTCATGGCAAATAGGCAATGCACATGAGAAGTGTATATTTGTGTAAGGGCGTTTTTGAATACTAATAAAATATTAACATATTAATAACAATAACATATTAGCATCCCCCCTGCTTTAAGCTTTTTTTCCTTTAATTTGTACCCATGACTAAAGTGGGGAGAGTTGGGAGCTAGTAAGGCCAGTTAGTTGAAGATGAAGTGGTCCACTTGGGATTGAGCAAGGACATGGATGAGTATCTTAACCCCATATGTAATAATGCGCAGATATTTCGATGGAACGATCGAAGGATTATTCCTTCCATCGAACGATTAAATCCTTCGAATCGAACGATTCGAAGGATTTAAATCCAACGATCGAAGGAATATCCTTCGATCAAAAAAAGTTAGCCAAGCCTATGGGGACCTTCCCCATAGGCTAACATTGACTTCGGTAGCTTTTAGATGGCGAACTAGGGGGTCAAAGTTTTTTTTAAAGAGACAGTACTTCGACTATCGAATGGTCGAATAGTCGAACGATTTTTACTACGAATCCTTCGATTCGAAGTCGTAGTCGAAGGTCGAAGTAGCCCATTCGATGGTCGAAGTAGCCCAAAAAAACCTTCGAAATTCGAAGTTTTTTTACTTCGAATCCTTCACTCGAAGTTAGTAAATCGGCCCCTGAGTCTCCAGCTGAAGCTTTTTTAAATTTACAATATATAAATATAAATATGGGCTTGTTGACAGCTTAAAATCATTGTAAAACATGTTTTACATACAGACATTTTATCACAGTGATATCTAAGGCTTTTCAGCCTGAGTTACTTATACTGTAAAGTTACTTAGAAAGTCTGAGTATCTAATAAGGCATTCTGAAGTCACAATGTCTTCTCACATCATATAAGTTTATAAAAAAGATGCATCCAAAACAAATCTTTTTATTTAATCCCAAACTGCACCTTTAAGAAGTGTTCTAACCTTGCAACAACCTCATGACATCATCATTTTTCACCTTGCTTCTGTCTTATGAGATACATCCTCCATGGGATGTACGAGGGGAAAAGGTTTCACAGCCATGAAGGCAGATAGCTTGCATGATAAATGGTCTAAGAAGTCAAATCATTTTTAACCTAAACAATATAACTTGCTGTGGTTATTTTCTTTCAGTGGTGGACAATTCAATTAACCCCATCTGCACACGGGGAGTCTTGACCCAATTGACAAAGTGGGAATTCTGGATCTCCCATAAATTGAAATTGCCTATTGTCTCAGAAGAGATGCTTTGTTAACCCCTTTGCCACAATGGCCAGTTTATTTATGTCCTGAAGGAAATGAGCTGGGCTCGTTTTTACATTCTGGATGCAGCTTTCTAGGCTTGTATTTGTCTATCTTTGTCACATACATCTCTCACACGAGCATGGTAGGAGCAACGTGAGAGTCACAGAGAGAAAATCTCTTAAGTTAATAATAGTTTTTTTAATTCCTTCTGATGAGAGTAATAAACCCTCTTTCCACATTGGTTCTGTCCATACTTTTATGTTTCTACTGGGCTTTGATAATGTAAGTAAAATAAAGATCTTTATTGTGGCAGGAGGAATCCGCATACATTGACTTTGTCATCAGTATTTGCTTAGTTTGTTATTTGAAGACCATGGAGCATTTGACTGCCACATCATTCCTAACTGTCAATCTGTGCCATGACTTTGTAGCCCATCATAAGCCATTCACTTTCTTAATATTATTAATACTTTAAAGGGATCCTGTCATTGGAAAACATGTTTTTTTCAAAATGCATCAGTTAATAGTGCTACTCCAGCAGAATTCTGCACTGAAATCCATTTCTCAAAAGAGCAAACAGATTTTTTTATATTCAATTTTGAAATCTGACATGGGGCTAGATATTTTGTCAATTTCCCAGCTGCCCCTGGTCATGTGACTTGTGCCTGCACCTTAGGAGAGAAATGCTTTCTGGCAGGCTGCTGTTTTTCCTTCTCAATGTAACTGAAGGAGTCTCCGTGGGACATGGGTTTTTACTATTGAGTGTTATTCTTAGATCTACCAGGCAGCTGTTATCTTGTGTTAGGGAGCTGTTATCTGGTTACCTTCCCATTGTTCTTTATTTTGTCTGCTGGGGGGGGAAGGGAGGGGGTGATATCACTCCTACTTGCAGTACAGCAGTAAAGAGTGATTGAAGTTTATCAGAGCACAAGTCACATGACTTGGGGCAGCTGGGAAATTGACAAAATGTCTAACCCTATGTCAGATTTCAAAACTGAATATAAAAAAATGTGTTTGCTCTTTTGAGAAATGGATTTCAGTGCAGAATTCTGCTGGAGCTGCACTATTAAACGATTCATTTTGAAAAAAATGTTTTTTTCCCATGACAGTATACACTTTAATAATAATTTTGGAGTTGAACAAATTAATGAAACCCCATCATTGGCATCACACTACACTGAGAACATTCCCACTTGCATTTTTATAGAAAGGGCTCCTCTACAACTCTGGTCCTTGGGCTGCTTGTACCGTCTTCCAGTGACACAGTAATTAAAGAATTTAATAGTCCAGTTGGAATCCTTTGCTGCTGCACTCTGTTAGTAATAATTAATCCCTGTCTGCTGGGGTGTGTTGTAAGTAAATGTGGTTTGGTTTGTTTCTGACCAAAAAAATTATTTTACCCTGAAAAAGATGCATGTAGAAATAGCTTTATAGCAGTGATATTTTAATTCACCTTTGGCTGGCCAACTCAAACAACTCTTTTATATGATATTTTGTTAAAAGAAAAAGTAAATAGGATACTGCATACCACATTCCCCAAAGACCCGTCTACCTTACTATTAGGGAAAAAACCAGACAAATTTCAGAATGCCGCTCATAAACTGAGCCAACACATCTTAATGGCAGCCAGGCTCATCATTGCTAGCCACTGGAAAAAGCCTACACTTTCTTTGGCAACCTTGAGAACTAAAATAATGTACATCGCAGCAAGCGAAAAACTTACACATCTCCTTAAAGAAGACATGGAAACTTTCGACGCAATTTGGCTACCCTGGCTGGCCCATGAACAAGATCCACAACTATTACTGGCTCTACATGTTTAACTCCGACTGGGGGGAATCCTCGATCCGTAGGCACGCCTCCATGAAAAGAAGGATGGACACTTTCCAGTTATCCCTTCCATAGATTATGATGGACACTTTCACTCATGGACTCTGCTCTTTGAATTCAGGACTTGCAGCCAAAACGCTTGTGTTTCATTTTTTTTTTTTTTTTCTTTCTTTCCCTCCCACTCCCCCTATTCCCTGGATATACATCTATGTATGTTGTTGCATATGAGAAATTGCTTAATAAAACTTTCAGTTTAAAAAAAAAGAAAAAGTAAATACCATAACATAAACTGGAAATTCCTGGAAAACAAGAATAAAAAAGCATAACCTAGAAACAATAATAATTATAGCTGTTCTTTAAATGGTAGTTTATGAAGCTAATACAGAGTGTGGTCACTGACAGATTACTGACCCTACTGACCGACCATAGAGCAGATCGTTGCTATTTGACCATCCATGTACATGGCCAAACAGCTACAGTATGCATTTGTACCAAGAATTTTAAATTCAAAATTGGGAGGTAAATGAGTGAGAGCTTTGGGCTCATGTCAGATTGCTAAGAGAACCCCATAAATCTGTAAAGTGATGAAGTGGGCTCTAGCTGCCAGCATAACAGTTAAACTGGAAGGTGGTCAGAGAAAGTATTACGCAGAGCTGTGAGTCATGCTTATTTAGTTAACCCTTGAGCTGTCAGACACTGATGAGCCAAAAGCTTAATATTAGCTGTAAACTTTAAATCTTTATCTTTAAAATAGAAAACATTCAATTCCATTGCAAAAGTACTGCCACTCCAAAAAAGAATACTTTTTGTGATGTTTTATTTTATTCCAAAGAGGGATGCTTTCTAATTTTGGTAAAATTTTGTAGTTAAATGAAAACCATGTGACATATTGTGGACAGGGCCTGATTTATAAACTGTTTGCCCATAGGCCGCCCAACCCGCTCCACCTCCGCTCCACTCACACCCGATCCTCTCCCACCCTGCACCTGACCTGCTCCACCAAACCCAACTCGATCCTCCCAGCGCATTCCCACTGCTCACCTCCATTGCTTTCTCAATACCCTGTTTGCCAGCGCTGGGGACTAGATGGGCAGGAGATTCAAACTGCCAAATCTCCCCAATTTGATCACAAGTTTAAGTGTGGCCAGCGGGCGGCATGCCACCCCCAGCTCTCTGGCGCCCTAGGCCTGGGCCTTTGTGGCCTGTCGACAAATCCAGGCCTGATTATGGGAAAAGAAACATTATGCATAAAGGGCAAAGAGCAAAGTCCTGGCCAAGGTTTGCAAATTTGTTAATATATGACTCAAAGGAATTATATGTTGGGATTAGAATTGGTAGGAAACACACAAAGCTGTGTTTTATTCCCTGTGTTTATTAGCTCATTTAGTTGGTTATGTAGAAAAGGTATATAAACACTAACAAATATTTTATTTCTTTACACAAATATACTTGACTCCACAGATTAAAAGCAAACTATGGTATTTGCAGGAACCAGGTGATGGATTCTTTTGATGAAGTATTTTTGCTTTGCATACTTTACAATTCAACAAGGTGAGGGAGGGGTTATTAGACACGCTACGGTTGGGCTTTTTTGTATAAGCTCTGAATGAGCACATACCAAAAAGAAGGGTTTATTTTCTCTTTAAAATCTAACACTTGTTGCACCACACAGAGATGAACTGCTAATATGGAAAACAAACCCAGATTTCCAAAATTCAACCAAGCAAGTCACTTTGTGTTTAAAAGAATTTGCCCCCTGTGCTATGATGCCTGAAATAAACATTGAAATTAAGCTTTGTATCCTTATGCCTATGGCACTTTAATTGTTAAACTCCTGTTTCTTGTATGAACACACAAAAACATATATACACACTCTGTCGTTCTTGCTCTCTTTTTAACTTTCCATCAAATAAATAAAATGTGTTCTTTAGTGATATCACAATAGCTATACATGTATATACATATTTGTAAATGAGTGTAGACCTGTTCAGCATTCATAGCCCATGAAGGCCACAGGGAGCAGGCCATTTGTTTCCTTTGTCAGTCTTTGCTTATTTTAATTTTATTTCTTATTTGGTACCTTATAAAACAGAAGGGTTAACCTTCATATTGGATTATAAATTGTAATCATGTGAGTTCAACTTTTCCCTAGAAACAACATGTCATAATAATTATTGCTTTGGTTAACCCCAGCTAGGTGAAACATTGCTTGGCTTGCTGAAACTATTTTTAGAACATTTTCTCTATTTATAGCATTTGTACCTTCATGCTGGGCCAGACAGGAATTTCTGCGTGGTATTTAAACACCAAGGGGCACATTTACTAATGGTCGAATATCGAGGGTTAATTAACCCTCGATATTCGACCGTCGAAGTAAAATCCTTCTACTTTGAATATCGAAGTCAAAGGATTTACCGCATTTCCTACAATCAAACGATCGAAGGAAAAATCGTTTGATCGAACGATTAAATCCTTCTAATAGAACGATTAGAAGGATTTTAATCCATCAATCGAACGATTTTCCTTTAATCAGAAATTTGTTAGGAAGCCTATGGGGACCTTCATGAACATTGATGTTCGATAGGTTTTAGGTGGCAAAGTAGTTGGTCGAAGTTTTTTTTAAAGAGATAGTACTTTGACTATCGAATAGTCGAATAGTCGAACTATTTTTAGTTTGAATCGTTCGATTCGAAGTCAAAGTCATAGTCGAAGGTCAAAGTAGCCAATTCGATGGTCAAAGTAGCCAAAAAAAACATTCGAAATTCAAAGTAGTTTTTCTTCTATTCCTTCACTCGAGCTAAGTAAATGTGCCCCCAAGTGAGAGTTTTTAGTAGTGACTTACATTGTCATTCTATGGTTTGAATGCAGCCACAGAGATTAGTTGAGATTCATTAATGAACCTTACAGCCAATGCTTTCTAAACAAAACATAATAGTCAGGTGCAGCAGTACATTGTCGGGTTTTCGATTTATGGCCACTTGGCAGCACAACTTATGGCAACAACCCTTCTTGAAGTGTCAATAGGGATGTCCTTTGGTGGGTCCCAATTTGGAGACATTGCTAGGCAGTCACACAGCTTACTTGTCCAGTCATTATCTAGGATTGTTCATAGCATTTGTAGTGCTAATGACATAAGATAAAGGCTTTGCCAGTATCAGAAAGAATTAAAGGCATAGAACTGTCAACAATCGCTGGGGGATGCCAAAAGTTAGGCACCCCCCAGTGATTATATTCAGTTACCTGATACCCCGGGGCTGTTGCACCTATCAGCGGAAAACTGCACCGGCCTAGGGTTCTTCTAAGCAAGTACCACAGAGCAAACCTCTTCATGCTTCTTTTTTCAGTGGATGTACGTAAGCAGCACAGTGAAAAGCTGAACTATAGCAAAAAAGCTGTATTTTTCACTGTATAATGCATATGCTGGGCCTGGAAAGAAACTGTATAAAGTGATCAGAAAGAAACACAGATAACCCCTATAAAGCCTTATATCTGTTTGTTACGAGTAAGGAAAAGATTATTTCCCTACACCACCTGTAGACAGGTGCCTGAGATGTACCTTAGCAGCTGCTGCAGTGAATAGAAAGCATTGCCCTGGATATAGCCTTGTAGCCAGGATCTAGCTGAATGGCAACCAAGACTTTGCTGCAATACAAGCTCCCTGATTGTGCCTTTGTCATACAGTAACTTTCTCACGTATACAGTACAGCATTTAATCATGAGCCTTTTTGCCAGTGTTTCAAAGGGCAGAGTTATTATTAAGACACTTTTTGACATAAATGAAGCAAAACTAAATAGAAAACAGTGCAGTGAATGTCTATTGTGATGATATATTAAGGCTTTAAAACATATCAGTGTCTCTAATTTCAGCAGCGGACCTTACTTTTCCCTTCCATTTTCTGAAGGTAAACATGCAAGGTCACCAGACAAAACATTGTTTTTAGAAAATTGAGTCTTGGTGAATCCTCGTTCTTAATGCAATTTTTGCAATACCTATTGATAGTGACAGCTATGGTCACCAATCTGTATTGTGCTGTGTTTTATTTAATAGTGTAAGATGTCATCAGTATGGATTGGAGGTAACATCTGAGCTCTGCCTTCTCTCTTGGGGTTTCTCTTCTCAGACACTTCTCTACTTTGTATCTGTTAGCTTGTTTTTCCCAGTTGTCCTTCAACATTTACACACAGAGCTTTGTTCAGTTAGTGTTAAAAATGCACACATCTTTATCATAAACATCTGCTTTACCCCCTTAACAATAATGTCATTCACCACAATGCATTTCACTTTCCTTCAGAGCTGATTTATAAAAGAAGGTGCGTATGAGCAGTGTCAACTAAATGTTTTATGCAAGGTCAGAATGTATGTGACGATATCAAGCTTTCTCTTTAAACCCAGATTTATAAGGCATAATGCTTACACCAGTTTTTAGGATTTGTTGTAATGTTGTGTACCTGATTTGTGTTTATATCTCCCAAGTTCCCACATTTGCAACCTCTTTTACAAATGTGACCTGTGTCCAGAATGGCAGTTTTTCAACAGCCAGTGACAAAATATTTTGTACACTCATGCTATACATATATGTGACAAAAGAGTAAAAACAATATTTTAGGCAACAGATCAGAATAATACAAAATTACAATGTAAGCAAAAAAACAATTCACTCCTTTTTTTAATTTTTTTTAGAAAAGTAGGTGAAAATGCTAGGCATATATCCACAATACTGTATATAGTCAATATGTTGGATGCTCACTGAACACTGATTTACAAGTTCAAAGCTGTCTCTGGAAGCAACATTAGCAACAGAACTTTCAGTCTGGAGCAATGGGGTGTTTAATGGGTGAGCAGCTTCACACAAGGCTAAAATTATTATGCTCAATATTGTGTGTTGTAAATGCCATTGAAATTGTTCTGTGCCATAAGGGAGCGGAGAAACTTGACTGGCCTGTACAGATTCACAAATTAAATGGAGACAAATGCGTGAGATAAATTGGAAAGCTGGAATTTAAACCCAAAAAAATGAATTGAGGTAAACTTACTTAGGGTGCCTCTGTTTGCCTTTTAAATTCATTTTTTTTTTTTAGGTAGTTTCTGAGATAATTGCATTTATAGGCTGCTAATAGCCCATTTTTGGCTCACATGGGAGTCAGCAAGGTTAAATGGAAGTACATAGACAGAGTCCCTGACACTGTGGGTTTTTAAAAAGAACTGTTGAGTCAAGCCTACTACTAAAAGTCTAAAACTGCTGATATCTTATAAACCACTTGAAAAAGAAAATGAATGTAAACTGCAAAATACATTTTTTTAGGGTTTAAAATCTCCTTTAATGGAACCAAATCCCTCCCAGCTAGTAGTGGAAAGTCTTCATCTAGATAAGATATAGTGTAGAGGTAGAGAGAGCTGGATTTATGGAAGCAAATTCGAAAAACATTTTCTCTGACAATCTGTGATGTGCCATTTACAGATTTTAGCCAAAGAAATGTATATGCTTTTTTTTTTTTAAAACTGTGTTTATAATTTGTGATGGATGAGTTGAAATCAGCTGCCCCCATTCAGAAATATCAAAGTACATTGGTTTGACAATCCACCCCTCCCCCCAACTATCTTTACTCCATATCGACCTACATCTAATCCCACACATCCACAGACTATATGTTACCCACATACTGTGTGCCGCAAGGCATTCTATAGTTTCCAATTGGAAAGACTGTTCACCTCCTAACACAGAACACATCCTATTTCAAGCCTCTCTCAATTTAGATATGGAAAAAAGATTGAGAGGCATAAATATCTGATTACCCGGGGGTTTCTACTTAGCTATTTATACAATATTTGTTGTTCGGTTGTTACATATCTCAATGTAGCGTCCTGATTTTCGTCCATTCTCTAGATGATTTTGCCTTTTGTCCGAATAGGAGCATTTGTCTCCATATTTTGGGAGGATTTGGGAGCCTTGTTATTCCAAGTAGTTGTTATTCTATTATGTTACTCTGAGCTCTTGTTTGAAGTTCAAAGCATGTGTTAATATGGAACTGGCAAACCACCGAACTTTCTGTAACTGCTTAAATATGTAATGATACCATAATTACTTCTGAAACACTGTATTCTTATAAAAGGTTTGCATTTCTTGCTTTTATGAAAATCTTCAATAAAACTTGCTAAGTTTAAAAAAAAGAAATCATCTGCCCCCAGTTATGTGACTTGTGCCTGCACCTTAGGAGAGAAATGCTTTCTGGCAGGCTGCTGTTTTTCCCTTCTCAATGTAACTGAATGTGTCTCAGTGGGACATGGGTTTTTACTATTGAATGTTGTTCTTAGATCTAGCAGGCAGCTGTTATCTTGTGTTAGGGAGCTGTTATCTGGTTACCTTCCCATTGTTCTTTTGTTTTGCTGCTAGGGGGAAAAAGGGAGGGGGTGATATCACTCCAACTTGCAGTACAGCAGTAAAGAGTGATTGAAGTTTATCAGAGCACAAGTCACATGACTTGGGGCAGCTGGGAAATTGACAATATGTCTAGCCCCATGTCAGATTTCAAAATTGAATATAAAAAAATCTGTTTGCTATTTTTAGAAATGGATTTCAGTGCAGAATTCTGCTGGTGCGGCACTATTAACTGATTTATTTTGAAAAAAAGAATTTCATGACAGTATCCCTTTAATATTTTAAATCTTTATTTCGAAAACAGAAACATGGTTTGGCATTGATAAAATTGTACTTCGAATTATGCTAAAAATATAGTGGATACGAAGGCCTTCCTCTAATAATATTGCCCAACGATTAGTTCTGTATTCTGTACTCATTTGATAAGCTACAAATAGTATTTATTCAAGTCCCAAGCTATTTTTTGTTTTCTATTTTTATATATGAAGAAGGGTGTTTTAACTGGCTTGTGTGTGCATTTAAATATTTAAACTTTTAGTTTAGCATACTGTGGAATACATGGCATTGTTTTAGTTAGTATGTGTTCTACAATTAGAGTCAGCTTGCTTGAAGGCATTGTTACAGATCTGCCTATAGAAAGAGACCAACAAGTCCTTAGGAATTTGATCACACAAAAAATTCCCACATTTAAAAAGACTGTTTTAGCACACCCATTTACTAGGCGACAAACCATAGGATTAAATTACAGATGTAAAGAGTTGCATGCAGTCTACATTCCTTTGCAGCACACCTAAGCCTGCAGTCTAAGAATACAAATTTAAAAAGGTTCTGTATAGTTGTGAAGGTTAATCATGGTTATTCACTTCAACAAACATTTATGTTTCAGCTCTGTGGTATCTATGTTTTTTTTCACCTTTGGTTGCCCAGTCTCAGTGCTCAAGGGCATCCAGCAGCCAAGAACAAAACCAGACCCTCAAGGGACATTCACTTGTGGCTTTTCATCTGTTGTTAAATGACTGTACTGTGCTTCCCCTCCATAGGTAGACACAGATAACCTGATGGCAATTAAAGATTGTAAAAGCGGTAAAGTATTTCATTTCTCTTAATGTTATATTACATCAAAAAAAATCTTCTGCTTATTGGCACAGGTGGGTAATTATGACACAAACGATTTCAAAATCGTGTCTAGATATTCATTAGATCTGAACACTCAGTCTTGGATACATATGATAATCAATGGAAGCCCAATATTTTCAAATGAACTGGGTTTTAAACCATGTGTAGCTGATGTATAGGTTGTGCCTTACTCTGGAACACTTCATCTTGGATAAATATGATTTGATTAACAGAGCTCTAACCAGAAAGACATTATGCATACCTATCAAAATTCTCAATTCAAATTCACTTGTTCTGCTCTTGCAGGAGTTTTTTGCATGAGTTTTACTGAACACTTCTTTGGGCACTGTTTTTTCTTTTCCTTTGAGAAATGGAATCAGGACTTGTGAATTATGGTTCAACAAAGTTAAGAAAAATACCACAAAAAACTGTTTTTTAACAGTTTTAAAGTTTGTTTAAGTTCTGTGGCAACAAACACCCCACTGAATTGATAGACCCCATGAAATGACACAGAAATAACAAGAATTGATGAAATATTACTCAATGCATGTTAAAGGGGGGATTACAATTTCAGAAGAAGCTTGTTGTGTATCAGACAGTAGAGGCACGTGCCTAGGGTACAATGGTGTGGGGGACACCAGGCACATACCTCTTCTATCTGCCTACCTCTAATCCAGGCGCTTGACCCCACACCACCACCTGCACATAACTGGTACTTGTCCCCCATTGTTTTGCTGTCTTGTGTGCCAATGCTTTCTCTGCCCCGGCACTGTGACCATGCATTTTCCAAGCTCATTTGAATTTTGGGTGGGGGTGGGGGGAGACAGGTGGTTGGTCAGGTTACTTTGTTGTTTATGCATTCAGACACAATACAACCAAGAGCAAGCCTTCAATATGCCATCCATTTATCCCAACATCACATCTGCCAAGTGACATTGATCTGACTAATAAAATTACAGTACAGGTATGGTATGGGACCTTTTGTCCAGAATGCTCAGATAATGAGTCTTTCTGTAAATTGGATTTCCCAATCTTAAATCTATTAAAGAAAATATTTAAATATGAATTAAACCCAATAGGATTGCTTTGCCTCCAATAAGGATTAATTATATCTTAGTTGGGGTCCAGCTTGGGGTACTGTTTTATTATTACAGAGAAAAAGGGAAAGTTGTGCTCACCACTAATTTTTAAAACCATTAGGCGGGGGTGCAATGAGGCTGTGACCACAAAATACATATAGACAAATACAAGAGTCCTCTGCACTCAACTCATTATCAATATATTTAAGACAGAGACATTTTGTGCATACTGCTACTGAAAAATGCCTTACCCTTTAAACAAAACAGGGATTGTTCGTCCATATATTGCAATATATTTAAGCTGGCCAACTACGTCAAAGTCATCCCATATCTGGCCAGTCCTACGCTCAATTTTATCTGATTCATTAAGAATTCTATTGCTTCATTATACATTTTACAAAGGGACTAAGTTTTACCTGCAACTTACTAGCTGCTTTCAAAGTAAAATGAATCAGATGAAAATTGAGCATAGGACTGGCCAGATATGGGATGACTTTGACGTAGTTGGCCAGTTTAAATATATTGCAATATATGGACAAACAATCCCTGTTTTGTTTAAAGGGTAAGGAATTTTTCAGTAGCAGTATGCACAAAATGTCTCTGTCTTAAATATATTGATAATGGGTTGAGTGCAGAGGAATCTTGTATTTGTTATATATATATATATATATATATATATATATATATATATATATATATATATATATATATACCAGCACCCTCGACAAAATTTGTGTGCCTGGATGCAGAAGCCTTAAAGTACTTCACGAAGAATCCGCACTCTCAGGGCTTATTCTGTAATTAAATGTTAATTTTACTTTATAAGCCCTGACAGTGCATATTTTTCGTGAAGTATATATATAAAAGGCTAAAGCAAGCTTTATTTGGGATGGTCCCAAAACTAGCTTCTGGTTGCATATACTGTACAAACAGATCAAATACATGTTGAGATTAGTTTGCCTTCTCCTTGTTAAGTCTTTAAATATAGTGAGCCGGAATGGTCTGGGGCAAAGGTTATTGCTAATGCATGTCAATGAAAAATTGTAGAAAATCTAATTTATGTAATGAGTGTTAGTAACTTTATATGCTCCAACTTTCCTGCCAGAGGGAAGGATGATTTTAGGATAGTGCATTTGCCTTGAGCCTCTAGCCTTACTGGGCCTTTGGCTAATATATGTCATTGACTAAACACAGCTGACATCTACTATTACTGTTTTTAGTAACCAATGCATGTTTATTTTTGGTATTTGATATTTTTTCTCAGTTTAAAGTCCCTGCTTTGCTCCTTTACCGTGTGATTCCTCTGGTCTAACTGCAGGGCTGGAGTTACTGAACTTTGGGTCTTTAGGCAAATGTAATTTTCTGCCAAATTAATTGTCAGCACTCAACTAATAATGTAAAACTGCAACTGATACAGAAAAATCTGTGTGATGTATAGAACTTTCCAGACAAATAGACAGACCTAAAAAAAATCCAACACTGCTACTGTATGTCTGACATTGACATATTAACCAGGGCAATATTTTTATGGTGTGGAATGTCATGCAGCATATGGAAAATGAAATCAATACCTGTATTTATGTTATATGATTGTAAAGTCTATCTAGATTTAAGACACTATTAAGATAACATTACTTTTATTACCAATTTATCAATAAGAGCAAACATGTTTACAATACCAGAGACAAGACAAAATAACCAACCCTGTCCATTTTTCCATGTGCCTTATCTATCTCTTTATGATCTTATATAGAGGATTGTAAGGGGAACTAAAGTCACAAAATAATTTGACCACAAAATAATGAGTTCCCATGCACAGTAGCCCTCCATAATGTTAGGTCCTAACTTCACAATTACTTTCTGGTACTCTCTGATCTTTCTATAGCCGCATAAGTATGAGTGACTCTATTGGTGCACAGAATTGCTGCTTGTGGTGAACAGTTTATCAAATGTCCAACTAACCACAAGGATTATAGGTTTAAAGGAGAAGGAAAGGCTAAAATTAAGTAAGCTTTATCAGAAAGGTCTATTTAAATGTACCAGTAAACCCTCAAAGTAATGCTGCTCTGAGTCCTCTGTCAAATGAAACACATCATTTATTTCCTTCTATTGTGTATACATGGGCTTCTGTATCAGACTTCCTGCCTTCATCTTAAACCTCCAGGGCTAGGGCTTGAGCATGCTCAGTTTGCTCCCCCTCCCTCCTCTCCTCCCTGCTGTAATCTGAGCCCAGAGCTATGACTGAGCAGGGAAACTCAGGCCAGATGTGATGTCACACCAAGTGAATATGGCAGCTGCTAGCCTAAGCAAACAGAGAGCTTCTAGAAATGTTTACTCAGGTATGGTAAAGCATTCTACAGAATAAATATAGTGTTATAGCTTGTACTATTGTGGCTAATCTATTGACAATAAACTGCTTTTGTACCTTTTCTTCTCCTTTAAGGACAAATGATTAGTTGCCTGAAAAATACTTCTAGATAAAGTAGCTTGATATAATAAAGCAGACTTGTCTTTACTTGAAACAACTTGCTTCTATGCATTTGGAGATTCTGTTGTGCTTCTCTCATATTTTGATGATGCAGATCATACTCCACATTTTGTGTATTGCAAGGCTGGAGATTGAATAGGCTGAATGATAAGTTGCAGTGGTTTCTCTGCAGCCATGTTCACTGTGTTCAGCAACAATATTGGATTTAATGCTCTGTGGTTTTCCTGACACTTCATGCACTACTGTTTATCAGATAGCGGCCAAACAGTTGCCAATAATAGGGACTTTTTAGGTCATCCACCATCCTCCCTGAGTCTTAATATTTGTGTCACTCTTACGCATTCTGCATTAAAATGTGGCTTCTGGGGATGCATTTTGCATTTAAAACTGGACAAACAGAGCTGCCCTGTAGTTTACTTGTACTATCCAAGGTGCACTGCTGGTTGCTTTGCACTGACATGAAATGTTTTCAATTTTTGCAGAGCAGTGTAGAAGCATGACACTGTAGTATAAACTGATCAATAATGAAGTCCACATATTTAAAAGTTGTATAGGTATGCATAAGATTGTACCCACCTAATATATAATACCACACAATTAGTGATGGGCGAATTTATTTGCCAGGCGCGAATTCGCGGCGAATTTGCGCGATTCGCGGCAGGCGAATAAATTCGCGAAATGCCCGCGAAAATTCGCGGAAAAAAATCCCCGGCGTCAAAAAAAAATTTTTTCCGAAAAAAAACGGGCCCATCACTATACACAATAATAATATTCTAATACATAATAGGATTCTGTTTTTTATCCAGCTGCCTATGAGGACATGAGATTCCTGAATTCACAGTCTGCTCCTTTTTGAAGTCGTCTGTGGTCCCACACCTGCCAAGGCCACCTTCTGGGTAGTAATAGATTTCAAATATTTATAAAACCTTGCAATGACTTCTGCCTCTGATATCCGAGCCCCTGTTCCTTTACTTTTTGAAGGTCCCATTCTGTGTAGTTGACTGTGTAGCGGGATTATCCAGATTTCACAGACAACTAGTTTCACCATCCTTCTAAATACGTTCAAATAGATTTCTGTTAATTTACCATCTGATAGGTGCCTGAATAGCCGAGAGTTTGAAAAATAGATTACTGTCTTCATTAATACAGGTTTGACCTACAAAGTCTTCACGTACTTAATGATTAAAAACCAAAGTACTAAATAATAAATTATAGGAATTTATAGGAGTCATCATCTTGAAATTAGCTCACTGAATGTTCTTATCATAATAAATCTGAGTGGGTGTCTAATTCACTGAAATTATATGTTACAGGCAGATAAAGGGAGATCTCTTTTGTTTGAAGACAACTGCAGTGAATTTAATTGGTACTGACCTGAAAGGCAAACATATTTTGTAGCTGGCGCTCTTTACAAACTTTGGGAAACTCAGATTAGTGGTGCTTGAATTAAAATCAAATGTCTGTGAGAGTACAAGACAGTAAAAATATTCTGTTTCGGTGACATGCTATTTACTTAAACACGTGATGTGGTAACATTACATACTTGGTAGTTAAAGTACTTTATACTCAAGTGTATTGTAAATGCCTTTCAGCTTGGAGGTAGCTAGACAAGGAGGACTATGTTTTCTTTAGTGGAATGCAAAGTGACCTGCTAGGTTTAAACTCTCTCTGCCAGAGGGCAGGCACTGATAGAAATCTCATGATGCATACTTCATCAATAGAATGCAAAATTTTCATCATCTGTGAGCGAAAACTGATGTAATTTTGTATAATGCCCCAAAGCTTCACACGTCATACAAGAGACTCAGATGCAAATCAAAATAGAAGATGTCTTAAAAATGTATTCATATATATATGTATCTTATTGTAATGTGTGCCTAGATACTTTGTATAAAAGGTAATTACTGGTCACAGAAAGAAGTGAGAACTTATCTTGTTGTGAGTTATAACAGGAGAGCGGAGAAACATTGTAAAATGAATAGTAATAGCTAAAATAAGTGTGTGTATGTATGTATGTATGTATATATATATATATATATATATATATATATATATATATATATATATATATATATATATATATATATATATATATATATATATATATATATATTTCGGCACTCACCATTCATATAGTTAAGAGCCGGGTGCTAACCAAATTTGTAGATATCAGTCCAGCGAAAGCACTCACGGCATTGACTCCTCAAATGTATATCAAAGGATTTTTATTAGTGCATGGTGCCTTTTTATTGATGCACCATGCACTAATAAAAATCCTTTGATATACATTAGCTCGAAAATCGAAAAATCTGGAAAAATGAGCATTCGGTAAAAAGATCGTACAATTTGGAATTTCGCTAGGTTTTTTTGTGTTTGTCTCCGATCCAATTAAATCGGATTCTTCTTCTTATTATTATTATTACAGATATGGGATATATTACACGGAAACCCATTCCGAATTACAGAAAGGCCATAGACTCTATTATAAACAAATAATCTAAGGGGCACATTTACTTAGCTCAAGTGAAGGATTAGAATAAAAAATACTTTGAATAATAATTTCGAAGTTTTTTTTTGGCTACTTCGACCATCGAATTGGCTACTTCAACCTTCGACTACTCGAACGATTCAAACTAAAAATCGTTCGACTATTCGCCCATTCGATAGTCGAAGTACTGTCTCTTTAAAAAAAAATTCGACCACCTACTTCGCCACCTAAAACCTACCGAGCACCAATGTTAGCCTATGTGGAAGGTCCCCATAAGCTTTCTAAGTATTTTTACTGAAGGAAAATCGTTCGATCGATGAATTAAAATTCTTCGAATCGTTCGATCGAACGATTTTTCCTTCGATCATTCGATCGAACGAATTGTGGTAAATCCTTTGACTTCGATATTCGAAGTCAAAGGATTTTACTTTGAAGGTCGAATATCGAGGGTTAATTAACCCTCGATATTCGACCAATAGTAAATGTGCCCCTACATCTTTAAGAATGATTTACTTTTTTTCTGTTATAATGAAACAGTAGCTTGTATCTAATCCAAACTAAGATATAAGTAATCCTTATTGGAAGGAGGACCAGCCTATTGGGTTTATTTCTTTTAATTTATTACAACTAAGCAGTATGATTCCATCTTGGTGGCAAAACAATCCTATTGGGTTTATTTAATGTCCAAAACATTTTTAGCTAACTAGGTATTGAATTTCAAATTCTGAAAAGTTCCTGAGCATTCTGGATAATAGATCATACACTTGTGCATAATTTATATTGTACATAGAATTTATGCAGTGTTCAATAAAAGTAACAATGGATCAAGCAGAGATGGTGAAGAACATGAAAAGAAGACATTGCCATTAGGCTTTCAAACTAGAAGAATGATAAGCACAAATCTTATATTCTTATAGTCTGTATTTTGGGTATTGTAGTAAAAGTTAATGTTTCAGTAGAGGGAAGTGTGTTAAAAGCTATGAAGTTGTGTGGCATCTGAATGGGAATAGATGCCTATAAACATTTCTTTTTTTAAAGAGCAGGATACAATTACCTCCATTAAGAAACACTTAATACGCGGATGACCATTATAAGGACAACTCCATATCTAGTCCTTTAATGACCCTTAAATGTTCTAATATGGTTAAATTATCACTAAAGGTAATAAGGGAAATAAGTATTTTCGGAATAAGAAAGCAGTCATATACAAAGAGCATATTGGGCTGTTGGCCCCACTTTCAGCCACATGTGAAGCATCAAGATTAAAACATGTAAGCAATGTGTTAAGTGACCTGGCAGCAACATTCAGTATTCCGCAACTCTAGTATTCAGTAACATAACTAGAGGGGGGCGGGCCCTGGTGTGTGACGCGCAGCCGCCACAACCCCAGCCCCCCTCCGTATGCAATTTTCGGCCCGCATTTTAGTGGCGCGTGGGCCCCTGAGGGGGTGTGGGCCCTGGCCCGCTCGCACCCTCTGCTCCCCTGGTAGTTCCGCCACTGATGGCATTGCTTTTAGTTATCTTTATTTAGTATTAGTTTTGTAGTAGAGCTTTTAAACAAGGTTATATCTTGGGTAAAGTATCTTTTCAGTTATTTATTTTCTTTTAATCTACGACAATGAAACCACGATTTGTCCCCTAAACCATGGCAGTCTGTGTATTATCAAGAAAACAGATGAGTCTTGTGTCATAAGAAACAGGTTTCAGCTATAGACAAGGAGCCTATATTTACAGTATTTACATGCACACCTATAAATTAAATTTGAGCCAAATGAATCTTCTTTTTGCAGAATTATTTGGTACCCTGCTAGTTACAAGGAAATCTTGGTTTGACATGCTAAGTAGAGTTACAATTCATATTGTTTCTAGACATCACTACATGGCAATATTCCAATGCCAGTCCAGATATGAATCCATAAGCCCAGTCAGTGCTAATATTTGGTAAATGATTAAACTGCTCAACAATGCAGTAGCAAGGCTAACAATTGCATTCTCATGTTTCCCCTTTGTATGTGATTCCCTAACATACTGAAATTTGCATAAATTATTAAGTACAGTCACATATCAAAAATGGCTGTGTTGATTAAGGACCTACAGATTTACAAAACAGATAAGTAATAAGCAAACAACAAATTTCTCTAATATACTTAAAAAGCATTTTCATAGTGGAATTGCTTTACTGTTAAATATCTTGAAAAGTATTGATTGTCTAGAGCCAAGAACTAAACAGAAGTGACAAGTCAAGGTCATTTGCTCTCTTGATGATATGCCCACCAAACCTAATTGTAAGACTGAAAATACAACCATTAGAGACTAAGACATGCAATTGACCAGAAATCTAATTACCATTGCTATAATATCTCTCTGCTTAATAACTTATTGTACCAATACAATATACTATGTAATATACTATGCAATATAAATACCTTTTTAAAACAGGTACACTCGAATACAATCAGACTTCCTAGCTGGTGCTCTTTGAAAACTCTTAAGTTCACAATAAGTGGCTATAGGGAGGAACATAAAGCATATGCTAGGGCCAACTCATGAAAAGCTATTACCAACTGAGAGATGGCTCTGATTTACTGTCATCCAGCAGTAAAAAAA
Organism: Xenopus laevis; assembly: GCF_017654675.1. Lineage (NCBI taxonomy): Eukaryota > Metazoa > Chordata > Amphibia > Anura > Pipidae > Xenopus > Xenopus laevis. The sequence goes on along the minus strand of NC_054378.1, from coordinate 35,242,904 downwards.
AATGCTCATCTCAGTCTCTGCAACTCTCTAGTGCTAAACAATATGATGAGGCAACATTTGGCTGCTGGTTTCATTTTATTGCTGAGAAGAGCAAGGATATGGCCAAACTCAAACACAGCATGTTGTAGAAAAGCTGTGAAGCAGCAAACCAATGGACATCTTAGGAAGATCAAATGCATGTGAACATAATATTTGCTGTGAAAATAAATGTATTTTTGGTTACTACTTTTTATGTTATTATTTTAGAATGTACACATCTAAAGGTCCATCAAATAAATAGTTTGAGTATGTTTAAAATACAAATGTTCTCAGGATTTATGTTCCATACGCATAGATACATATCACTTTCATACGTCCACACAATCGGGTCTATTTTTTTATATGTCTTTAGGTACAGAAGACCAAACAGTACCAGTCGATTTGATGAACATCACACCACTAAAGATACAGAGCTTTCATCCTACTCTAATGTGTATACTCTAGATCAGGGCTGTCACATGCGCCCCCCCCCTTGTGTGGCCCTTCACATGAAAGTCTGCTCTGTGCTCACTGTTTGTGCAATACTCTGCCTGTCCTATGCTCCCTGTGTGTGCCATACTCTGCCTGTCTTATGCTCCCTTTGTGTGCCATGCTCTGTCTGCCCTATGCTCACTGTGTGTGCCATACTCTGCCTGCCCTTTTCTCCTTGTGTGTGCCATACTCTGCCAGTGTGTGCCATACTCTGCCTTTCCTATGCTCCCTGTGTGTGTGCCCTGCTCTGCCTGTGAAACATCAGCCTGATATTTGTTCTGGGGGTTTGTTATCAAATTGTTAGGGGCCCTTAAGATGTCATGTGCTGTGGTATCCGCAGGAGAAGAGGAGGTATATGGATTTAAGGGTGTGACTGCAGAGATATGAGTGATAGCCCTGCAGTGAGCACCAACCATTTGGTTTTTTTGGTGTGCTATTAATGTGGACATGGTTTTTTGGAAACATGGGTGTGGTTTAAAGTGGGTGTGGTCTAAAAGAGGGAGTGGCTAACACTGGCTTCATTATCGGCCTTCCACCATGTAGACCAGAAAAATTCTGTCCCTCGGTAGCACAGAAGTTGGACAACACTGTGCTAGGCTATTACATGAACTAGATTCATAGATAGGGAGCCAATGGAAGTGTATAATGGTGTCATTGTCTGTGGACAAGAAAAAAAGGAATTTCCAATTTTTTTTCTACCATCTATTTGGTAATTATCTGGGCATAATGTTTACGATTGGTAATAGTAGAAATAAGGTTAGATTTTATTTTTACAGTATATCTTATGAAGGTAGGAGTATATTGTCAACTTTTGTGGAAGTGAAGTGTTTAGCTGCATAGTTTTTTTTGTTTGATAACATTCTTCTTGACCAATGCCTATATATTAGTAACTGAACAAGGGAATATCTTGTAAATATCAAGCTGAGGTCTTTTAGAGAAAGGTTATTCTCCTAAAGTAGTTGTTTGTGCATTACAGAAAGATATGGATGAAGATTGGGGGAAATATATTAATGAATAAAGCCCCTAAGAGTGTCTTTATGTGTGATGTAAAGGGCATGGGCAATAGAAAAGATGCAAGTAATGAGAAAATGGACAGCTCTGGTTATTTGAAATTGTAAGGCTATCCATGAGATTTTATCAGGCAATGTCATTGAAACATTTTATTGAAGGACAGGGAATTCAGTTTTAGACCTTATATATTTAACATTTCAATATATAGTAATTGTGTTGAATATATTTGTGATGAATTGTATTGATTTGTTGTGTTCTTAGATTTGTTTGTTTTCTGAAGTGAATTTATCTTAATCTCTGACTTGTAGGCCATTATTTTAGTACAAAAATATTTTACATTACATTATTATGATAAAATGTATTTTATCATTGGGAAAGTGAGTGTGCTTAAAACTGTGGAATTCCTTTCAATATGTTCACCTTCATGTTTGTGCTCTCTGTCCTTATTCACTATGCTGATAATTTATTTCCAATTTTCTGAAGCAGAGTAGGGACAATTAAATCCTCTGGGACTTTGTCTATGAGGTTGTGTCCTTGTCTTGTATATATTTTTTTCAGAAACCCGAGAAAGGAAACGCTATCAAGCAATGGTATGAATTAACAGGGCTCCCCCTTTTATGCAGGAAGGCCATCAGGTAAAACAGAGGGTCCATCTGAGCTAAGCCTGGAAAAAAGTATATGTACCTTCATATGCCTCATAGAATTGTTTTACTTGTACAGAAAAAAATCTCCTAGAGAATCTCATTAGTATAGTTGATGTTTTTGCACGTATATGGACATACAGAGGCCCCTTGTACAACTGCATCATCCAAACTCCCAAAGGGACCCTATTTCTCTATACCCAAGGGACTAATGCAGAATTGCACAGCACAGTTGGTGTCCTCCATGTTTGGCTATGTCACATTATGTCAAACAATATATGACTGTGAACATGGAAACTGAAATCCAGGAGCAGGTCAGCTTTCAGTGAATATGCTGTAGCTCAGCAATGACAGTCCTAAAGGATGACAGCTGAACACAGTGACCACCAACTATGTTGAGCTCTCAGTTGCAAGGGAATAGAAGCGTGCATGATATGGTTAGGTAGAGGGGGCTAAGCAGGGGCACTAGGGGCAATATTTTTCATACGATATACACTGAGAGACATGTTATGCAGATGAGGGGTCTTTCTGTAATTTGGATTACCATACCTTAAGTCTACTAAAATCATTTAAACATTAATTAAAGCCAATAGAATAGTTCTGCCTCCAAGGAAATGACAAAACCCAGAGCCTTAATACCCCCTTAATAAGTTCACATTCATTTATTTAATTTTTGTTGGTTTAGATTTTATATTGGCAACATAATGTAAAAGCATCCAATACTTTTTAAGTTAGAAAATCATGCAGCCTGCCACAAGTAGTTAAATTATCCTTTTCCCTTACATCTAACAACCACATACAGAATATCAATGGGCATTTGCCCATTTACTGGTTTGTTTTATTGAAATGATTTGCCTTATTGTTCCTCTTTGCCTGTAATGCCAGTGAACATGTTTGCTCTTTATAAGCAATTGGCAATTACAATCAAACTGATTGCTTTCACAGGAAAATGAGGGGACATGCTGTGTGTCTCTCATTATGAAATATTAGTTCCTGTTTCAGGAAACCTATTACCACAGTAACCAATAAACCACTGGTTGCACCAAGAACAGTTTTGTACTTTTTCATCATTTAGCATGTTAAAATTTTTAGCCAAATAAATACACAGATGAAACTTTGTTTATTAAATTAGCAGCAAGCAGCCACACCACTACTCCCATAATGGTGGCTGGAGTGCATTGTGTGCGCCATATGCACAATGGAAGACTGCTCCTTCTGTATCTTATTTGTGTCTTCTTTTGTCTATTTTACTGCTCTTGCTATGATTTTAATCTTTAAAATATTGTAATTGGCTGCTATTAGTTTATTATTATACTTATTTATGTTGTTCCAAAAGGTCCTTCGCCCACACAACACACACACACTATGGTAACAATCATCAACCTGCCCATAGAATAAAATATATTAACTGCTAGATACACATTCATATAATTATACATTCTCTATTGCAAAGTCTTCTGTTGGAAGCTTCCACAAACATAAACGTGACCCTCCTTCCCAGAACCATCCTAAATGTTTCTGGATTGTGGATACATAATGTGCTGGTCAAAAGGTGCAGGCTGTAAGTCTGCATTGTTAACACTGTCCTACTGTGCTGCCCAGAGATGATTCGTTCATGTTTGATTAAGGGGTTACCATCTTTTTGAAAATTACTTATCGGCTAGCTGGGTGTGGAGGCAAAAGGAGTTAGTCTGTGACATAAAAGGGACAGGGTAATGATGAAAGTGCACAGCTATGACATCATGGGCTGCTTGAGGATTGATTAGGGAAGAGAAAAGGAAGGGAAAAAGGTAAGTTTTGAGCAGACCAGGGGATTAAGTGGTTGGGCCAGGGGCTAAACTTAAAGGTATTAAAATTTGCCGCCAACTACAGGTATGGGACCTGTTATTCTGGATTCTGTGACCTGGCATTTTATAGATAAGGGGTCTATCCATAATTTGGATACCTTAAGTCTACTAAAAATAATTTAATTCTACTAAATAATATTTTAAACATAAATTAAGCCCAATAGGATTGCTTTTCCCTCAATAATGATTAATTATATCTTAGTTTGGATCAAATACAAGACCCTGTTTTCTAACGACAGAGATAAAAGAGCCTATGATTAAGTGTCTGTGAGAACATGAAACACGTAAGGCTGTAATCCATACCTGTACCTCAATAAATAGTTTTTAACTACAACTGCCTGGAGGATTTGCTCTTTGAGTGCTATTTGATTCAAACAGGATATATAGGAGATGGGCTCCCCCTAATTTGGAGCTTTGTGGATAACTGGATTCCAGATAATGAATCACTTACCCTGTAGTATAATTGTAATACTGGCCCGGCCTTGAGCAAGTATTTGTTAGCTGAATCCATATGTTTTTGTTAGAATCATTTAAAGTGTTACTTACAACTCCATAAAATGAATGGAGATATGTAGCTATAGTACACAGTGATTAAACCAATTTTTGGACACAGGTTGCAATTTTGTGTTTTGTCTTATGTTGCAGAGTAACACCTCATTCTCTTTTAATCACTTATTTTTGAAAGGGGTGAAAACATAAGATTTTAACCCACATCATGCAATAATTTGAAATAACCAGTGCTCCATCAATCTCTAGGGCTTTTATTAGGGATGCTTCCCCAAATATTAATCCAAACAAAGACTCTGTATGCTGTATATGTCCTGTAATGATCTCAGGTAGATAAAACTGTAAAAGATGTGGTTGAATAGCAAATATGTGTCTTCAACTGCATGATATGTGTGACTATCCTTGTGTTTCTTGACTATACTCATGAATCAGTTTCACTTTGGGCCAGACAGGTTGCTGGTATGATTTTGTACTTCTTCACACAAGGAGAACATAGACTAAGCACACAGTAACCCTTATATCTACATATAACAAAGCGTTTGTTGATCGACCATGACACCCTCTGTGCAAGTTATATTTATATAGTACAAACCAGTAAAAAAAAAATGATTCGCTAAAATGGCTAATTGAAAAAAAAAACCTTGTCTATCAGTTGTTCAGAACAATAAATTTTAAATTTAGTAAACAGAATATTTTGTATTTAAACCTCTGTTTACTTTGCTTAAATGCATGTTCAAGAACCTTTTCTTTCTTACTGAGAACCTAAGAGTTCATGGCTTTAAAATATTACCACCCTTTAAGCAGAATATTAAAGGTAGTCTCATGTTATTCATAATTGGTTCATATCACAGAAAATGAAATAAAAAATAATGAGCCAGAATTCAAGAAAGAAGTGCCTTAAATGCTTTATGTATCATGCTTTACTAAAAGAGATATTCGTTTAAAAGCCTGCTGTGCCCACAGGAACATGGTTTCTAGGTTGAATTTAAAGTAAATTAACTTTTTAAGCTCCCATCGGAAATTTTTGAAATTATGACTGAAGTATTAGATTGAAATGGGAAATGTGAGTTCACAGCATGAGTTCTATATTTTCTGCTTGATGGGCCATCATAAAATGTAACTGTGGGGAACATTAGACCATAAATAGCATTAGAGACTGATACAGAAATACCCATTTGATACATACATCAAAATAAGTGCATCCTTTCTTTGGTGGATTGAGAAGTTTGATTATGTTTGTACACATTAGGCGAAGGAGTTAAATATGTAAGCCATTTAAACAATACTTGATTACAGTTTTTTCCTGTGAAGGAACTATTTCCATTTCTTTCTTTTTTTATCCATGTGTCCATAAAAGTTGTAAATAAAAAAAGGCATTGGTGAATCTAGTGTAAAGGGTAATAAAATTGATTCTATACCTAGAATGCTCCAGTTCAATCAGACTTTAAACACAGCGTTGTTAACAAATTGAATGTTTTTGTCTGTGTCTGGTCTGAATCCGGTACCTATTTTCTTCCTGGAATATTAAAAGGTTGTAATCATCCATCAGTAACTGCCTTTCTCATCTTTGTTACAATGGTATGCAAGCTCCCTTTCAACAAAGGAAAAATCTGACTTATTTCTTTCCTTTAATTCCACCTTCCTCTTCATTAGATCTTAATAAAATAAACTAAAATAGATATATATTATTATTATTTGTAAAAAGTTTAGTAATGTAGTAATTATTCATTTGAGTGGGAACTGCCTTTATGGTTCTTCCTCACAATAAGAGGTATTGCTGTCCTTTTACATATTTCATTTCTCATATATGCAATAATGCACACTCCTTTGTATATTATAAGAGTATAGGAAGTAACAATAGAGGTCTGTGACTATATGAATGCATGACAAATACCTAATGACTATCGCTTTTATACAGCTCATAGAACTCCAAGGTGCCTTTTAATTTCCTCATATTTTGTAAAATACTCATTGATTACATATAAAATCCTTTGTAAATGGTCTCCAGTGGAGTCAACTAATACAGCAAAAAATGCATTTATGCTCTAAAACCTACTATTTGACATGATGCCCATCCTTAACCATCAGTGTTTATGCCTAAACCATAAAGCCACTGTTGTATAATTGCAAAAGAACAAATGATTTAAAGAAACATAGCATCAAACCAAAGGATAGGACAGGCATAACTAAAAAATATGGACCAGATTAAATTCAGTGTGAAATATATTAATTTCATCTTAAGTTCAGAGTGATCGAATTGTTCGATTCGAAGGATTTAATCGTTCGATCGAAGTATTTGCGGTAAATCCTTCGACTTATATATTCGAAGTCGAAGGATTTTGCTTCGATGGTCGAATATTGAGGGTTAATTAACCCTCGATATTCGACCCTTAGTAAATCTGCCCCCAGGTGTGTAATAAATTAATACTGAACCTTTATGACCATAAAAGTGCAGCCATAAGATTGTAAAGAAAAAAGCTCATAACATCATTTATAATGCCCCTACTTCCTCATCATGTTTCCCGTTTGAGGGTCCTTGTCTCCCTTGGCCACTAGTTGGTTTTACTAGGAGTCTATTTTATGCTTCTCAAAATGATAAAGCTGCAAAGAAACAATGACTTATTTATAGAGATAGCTAACTTACAGATCCTGAAAACTGGACAGGGCTGCCATCGGGGGGGGGGGGAGGTTTAGGCAGGCCTGGACTGGCAACCTGTGGGTTCTGACAAATGCCTGAGGGGCTGCTGTGTGGTTCCATAGAAAGTTACTATATAGTGGACTGGTAGGGGGCTGTTAGGGCTGGTAGGGGGCTGTTTGGGCCTCTATGTACTTTGAATGACCGGGTCAATTTTGACTCCTGGTCCAGGCCTGGTTTTAGGGCTTAAGGGGGGCCCGGCTGTGCTGTACTTACTTGGATATAGCTGGCCCCACTGTCACTGAGCTGGAGACTTCGGAAGGGAGAGTGGGCGGGAGCTCCAATGACTGCAGCTTCTATCTATCTGCTCTGATTTGCAAATAAAATGTAAGTCCCGGATAAGCTGCATGGTGATTGGATGGGTGAATTTTGAAACGCCCCTCCAGCTTATCCAGTCCCCATACGGCATTACCAGGATTTACACTTCACCTGAGCTCCACTGAATGCTACAGCTGAGGTAAGTACACTTATTTATTTTAAATAACTTACAGTGGTCCTGGCTTTCAATTTTTAATATAACTTGCAGGGGCCCTGGCAACCAATTTTTTTTTAATATAATCTGTAGGGGCCCTGGCCAGCAATTTTTTTGTTATATAACATATAGGGCCCTGGTCACCATTTTTTAAATATACAGTAACTTGTAGGGGCCTTGACAACCATTTATTTAATATAACGTGTAGGGGCCCTTGCCACCATTTTTTTTAATATAATGTATAGAGGCTCTGGCCACCCTTTTTTTAATAAAACTTGTAGGGGCCCTACAATTATAAAACTTACGAATATTTCAGTAACATTTGGTCAAGATAAAATCCTTGTCAGCGCCATAAATGAAAACTTTTTGGCTCTTGAGACCACAGCTATCAGGCAAATTAATTCTGAATTGTTGGAAAATACTTTTCATTTTGTCTAAGCATTTTCCACAATACATATTACGATTAGATTATGAATCAGAACTCTTGCTTAAAGTTTTCCCTGTGAAACTAATTACAAGTAAATAGTAAACTACGTATCAGCAGGATACAACACACTTAATGGTGCTTAGATAATGTTTTCCCCAAATCTACTGTCATTTTTATGAGGATCTTACATTTAATAACTAAACTGGGTTTCAGAACTCTGTACCTGACTGATACTTTATTCATACCACAAGCAGGAATGTTCTTGATAACCTTAGTTTTGAATAACTGTCATATCTTTGCAACAACTGATCATGAATCTTAAGAATATGAAAAAACAGTAAACTATGTTTCACCTTTAGCCATCTGAAAGCTATTTAGACTTGTAAAAACTTGGTTCTCTGTTCATACTTCTTATGCCATTCAATTTACCAGCCTAATAGAGTTATTGGTATGTTATTGGTCTATTATTATTATTATTTATTTAGTGACATTGTCTCTTGCAGGACTTTACAGTGTAAAGGGATACAAATAAAATACACAAAAGTTTATCTAGAGTATACACATAGGCAATTCACTAGAGTAGGATGAAAGCTCTATATCTTTAGTGGCCTAATGACCTGTTCATCAAATGGACTGGTACTGTTTGGCCTTCTATTTAGGGATGTAGCGAACCTCCGATTTGGTGTTCGCGAACGCCGTTCGCGAACACCGGCAAAAAATTCGAACGTTCGCGAACAGTTCGCGAACTTCGAACACCCGCTAAAATCGTTCGATTCGAACGATCGAAGGATTTTAATCATTCGATCGAAGGATTTTCATTCGAATCGAACGATCGAAGCCATTCGATCGAATGCTTTTCATTCGATCGAATGCTTACAATCGTTCGAACGAATGGAAATCGTTCGATTTTAGCGGTCGAAGGAATTCGAATGGTCGAATGGTCGAACGACTTGTATTCGAATCGAACGCGAACTCAAAATGCGAACATTCCCAAACGTTCGCGAACATTCGGCGGACGCGAACGGTTGAAGTTCGCGCGAACTAGTTCGCAGCAGAACAGTTCGCTACATCCCTACTTCTATTCTTAAAGCCATATCAAAAAGTAGACCTGATTGCGTGGACTTATGAAAGTGATAATTCTCTATGGGTATGAGTATGGAACAAAAATCCTGAGAACATTTGTATTTTAAACATACTTTATTTGATGGACCTTTAGTTGTGTACATTCTAAAATAATAGCATAAAAAGTAGTAACCAAAAACACATTAATTTTCACAGCAAATATTATGTTCACATGCATTTGATCTTCCCAAGATGTCCATTGGTTTGCTGCTTCACAGCTTTTCTACAACATGCTGTGTTTGAGTTTGGCCATATCCTTGCACTTCTCAGCAATAAAATGAAACCAGCAGCCAAATGTTGCCTCATCATATTGTTTAGCACTAGAGAGTTGCAGAGACTGAGATGAGCATTTTTTTTACTGCTGGATGACAGTGAATCAGAGCCATCTCCCAGTTGGTAATAGCTTTTCATGAGTGTGTGTTTTGGATCAAGTGAGCTCTTATAATACAGCACAGTGCAGGGTTTATCTTCCAGCTTGGTATTATTTGTTATAACACTTTCTACTGCTGAGGCCTTTGCTGTGCTAACAACGCAAAAAATGGCAAATGTCCTCTCCAGCTATGCCCTTACTTGTCTCATGCGCTTTGCTAAGAGCGTTCTTCTAACCACTCAGCATTCCACAAAAGACTGTTATCAATTAGGACTTTTTTATTTGTTGTTTTATGGAGTTTGCATTTTTTTTTTAAATCCAGCATGCTCTCACCAAACCAACTTCCAGAAGTTAATTCTCAGTTAATATAAGAATATGCTAATATAATTTAATGTAATAATATATGTGTGTTTTACTACTTTTTGCTTGTAATATAAGCATTTTCCTCATAATAAATGTGTTAATGAAATACAAAATTTCTGTACTATTCTGTCTTTGAATTTAACTAAAATAATTATGATGAATATATATTCTTGTTGCAGGAGTTTCCTGTGGTCCTCTGATTGAAGATGGTCTGTACAGAAATAATTGTTCTTGTTCCCTGTCTATATTCTCCTAATCCAACCTCAAAACCCATTTTTTAATCTAATTATCTCTTGATATACTTTCTAAATAAAATGGTGTTCTGACCCAAAGGCACCAAAAGAGCAGCCACAGGAAAAAAATTATAGGATGAATGTATGTACATTTGTTGCTGGGTTTGGCTACAGTCTTATAGAAGTGTTTCTAACTGTTAGAATAGGGATGCGAAACGAAATGGCTCAAATTTGCTCATCCCTATGGTACCTACAAAAATCATTGCTCTCTTTTCATGTCTGTATCCTCCTAACCCCACCCAGAACCCTCTTTTTAATTGTTTAATCTCTTGATAATCTTTCCAAATAAAATGGTTTAGTGACATATTCTGACCCAAATACTGTATGTCAAGAGAGTAGTCATAGGAGTGGTAGTCTTCTAAATATGCTCATAGTGTGCACTGAGAAAAAAAACCATATTCCCTGTCACTCCATACTAGGGACAATAATTTTTATGATGGGAATAATGTGCAAAAAAAAGTCTTTCTTAGTCGTTCTAAGTAAATTATAGTCAGCCAAAGTGGCCAAGTAGATGTTTAATTTAAAACAGGTGACTAGTAAATAGTAAATAATAATGCTATGGGATACTAGGTATAGTACAAATACATTTAACCCTATTTACAGGTATCGGACATATTATCTAGAATGCTCTGGAACTGGGATTTTCTGGTTAAGGGGCATTTCTGTAATTTCGCTATACCTACAGTCAACTAGAAAATAATTTAAACATTAATTAAACCCAATAGGATTGTTTGTCTTCAATATGGATTAATTATATATTAGTTGGAATCAAGTACAGGGTACTGTTTTATTATTACAGAGAAAAAGGAAGCAAGTGTAATGATTTGATTAAATTGGAGTCTATTGGAGATGGCCTTTAAAGGGGTGGTTGATCTGTAAGTTAATGTTTGGTATGCTATAGAATAGCCTATTCTAAGCAACGTTGCAACTGGTCATTATTTCTTTTATAGTTTTTTTAATTATTTGCCCTGTTCTTCTGACTCTTTCCATCTTTCAAATTGGTCTAAAAACAAACTTTGGAATACCAATACATCTATGTATTGGTATTCCTACTTTATATTACTCATCTTTCTATTCAGACCCTCCTCTATTCATATTCCAGTCCGTTATTCAAATCAATCCATGGTTGCAAGGGTAATTTGAACCCTAGTAACCAGACTGCTGAAATTGCCACTAGAAAGCTGCTGGATAAAAAGCTAAATAACTCAAAAACCAAAAACAATAAAAAATGATAAACAATTGCAAATTGTCTCAATATAGTACACTCTGTCCCTTTAAGTAAATCAAAGCTTTCTGTATATTGGATTTCAGGATAACAGATCCCATACCTGGATTTTAAGTGGATATTGTATGTGCATTGAAAATCTGTTTAAAATTTCATTCATTGGGGTGTATTTATTAAAACAATTTTATTTTCAAATTGTTTTTTAAAAAAAAGGTTGGCCAAACTCCCAATCATGAATTCCTTGAGTTAACTAAAAAAACATCAAACATAAAAGCATGGGGTGGCATCGTGACAAAATCATGCAATAATTTGAAGTGTGCATCTTTTCCAAATTTGTCCCTCAAAAACCACAACTTTTTCATATTGTCTCACAAAGACCAACGTCAAAATACCCAAACCCTCGAAGATCATGAAGGCAAGAAACATCTTCCAATTGTAAAAGGGACATCTGCCAGTGACTTCTACATGACTTTGACAGATTTTAGCTGGATTACACAATTTTGTTGCGTGATAAATCCCAAAATGAAAAGCCAGACATGAAAAATGCAACCTTTAATAAATGTATCCCTCAGTGTTTCTAAGCAATCGGACATTTTTAAACCTTTATCCTTAATGCAATAGATGCACAATACACCATATTTTGTATTGAAACAAATCGATTTTCCATGTTTCTCTACTCCTGAATTGCAGGATAGTAATAGTATTTTATAATGCTGAAAATTGATGGCACATAGAGTACGGAGAGAATCTATAAAAAAAAGTATGATTTTCTAGGCCCTTCATTTGAGAATCCATCTCCCCACACTGACAGCCCATGCTGGGTGATCTCACAGTTTTGCCTCTTTAAGTGTTTAACAGTAATTGGTTCGTGTCTCTGTGTTCATTGAAAATCCCAGACATTTCATGTAAAATCTTATTAATGAGGAGATGAATTTTTCATTCACATTAGAAAGCTCAGTCTGACAAACAATTTCTAAATAAAACTTTAGCGACATGACATCCCGTATTGGACTTGACAAAGAGGACAGGTGCATTAGAATAAAACTCTATGGCGATCCTTCAAACTGTCAGCCATGAATATTTCATTTCTTAATGAATCATCTTTGTGAAATGAACTTTCTTGTTGTAGTACCAGTGTCATTTACTACAGAAAGCTATTTAATAACCCTTAGGTACCCAAAGCAGAAATTTGAGTCTCCTTAAAAAAATGGAAGTAAAATTGTACAGGCGATTTCAGTGAGGTTAAACTGTCATGTAGCAAACAGCAGTTCTCAATAGCCAATTACGTAAAGATTATTATATACTCTGTATTTAGTTTGACAGTGGGAAACTGATCATATAACTGCAGGCAGAATTGAAAAACAACGAGGATGGTGTAACAAAAAAATATTATATTAATGATCCAGATTCTGTTTACATACAAAACATTGCAGATTGTACTTACATCTATGATTGTGATGTTTTTGATTGAGGAGACAGCCAGTCTTCACTTCCTAGTGAACTTGTGACAGTGTCCAAACTGTTAAAGAACTCAAGAGAACAAAATGCTTTTTCTAGGGCATATTCTCCTTGCAAGATCATAACCCCACCCTTCAGAATTATCGTTCATTAACACATAGCATTTGCAAACAGTTGACTTGACTAGAGCTTCATCGATAGCAATATGATTACACCCGTGCAGCAATTAAATTAAATTCTAAGTTAATAATTGATGCAAAGGATTAATGTGAGAACATCTTCAGTTACTGAAAGTTTTTTAACATGGCATAAAATATTGAATTGTTGCCTTCAATTAGGTCTGCTGTCAGTTCCAGGTAAGATTGTTCTTACCATAACCAGTGTGGAAGGCCCTCCAAATAATCAAAGAAAATGTAAGAATATCCTCAGACACCAAAGATAGGGGTCTGTATGAGAAATTCAAATGGGAATAGCATTTTTCATCCTTAGAAATGCAACAGAAGGTGACTGGAAATTTTAACATTCTTATCTTGCTGCTGGGAAAAATGCTTACTTTTTACTTTTATCCTTTTGCTTTCATTTGCCTACAAATTTAAGGTTTATTTTAGTGTACAGGTATAGGACCCATTAGCCAGAATACTCATAACCTGAGGTTTTACAAATGTTTCTGTAATTTGGATCTCCGCACCTTAATTCTACTAACATTTAAACATGCATTAAACCCAATAGGCTTGTTTGACCTCCAATAAGAATTACTTATATCTTAGTTTGGATCAAGTACAAAGTACTGTTTTATTATTACAGAGAAAAAGGAAATCCTTTTGAATAATCTGAATTATTAGATTAAAATGGAATTTATGGTATATGCTTGATAATGGGTTTCCAGATAACGAATCCCATGCCTATACTGATTCATACCTTTCTCAGTTGTTCCTCAGCAAATTTAAACTAATGCATTTTGGACTCTAGTCCACATGCACAAGTCTGGGAAATGTAAGTAATATACATTGAAATCAGCAGTAACTTATATAACTTGTTCCAGCTAGAAGCACGCCAAGCACTAGAGCAAGAACTCCTTAGTTAATTGATAGGAATGCAAAACAATGCAGCTAAGCTTCTAATCATCACAGAACAATATATTTTCATAAATAAATCCCATATTGATTAATATTGTTGTCTCTGTAACATCTTTTGTATGTTGATTATTTAAGTAATTTTATGGGGCTACCAATGTAAGTATTCATAGAGCCAGATTCCAGGTTGCCTGTTCAATTATATAGTAGTAACAATGTGCACTGAGATTGTATCAGAATCATAAATGGCATAACATGCACTGCATTATTAGTGAACTGATCAGATTATAAACGAAGACAAGAACGAGGCAACAGCAAACACTAGGATCATGGAGTAGCAGTGTTTATCTGGGGATAATAATAATTATAATTTTGATAACGTCTTTAAATGAGAAAAAAGTCGCTTGCAGTAATAGGAATTTATGAAACGTAGTAGAAAATGCTTGAAATTGTTGTAGAATTTGTTAAGACCAGAAGTACACGAATTTGAAAAATAAATACAGTTGCGAGCATTTATTCACAGGAAATTGTGTGTGTGTGTATGCGTGTGTGCTTAAATTCTCTTTTCAGAAAGGGCAATGTATCTCTAAACTGTTCCACATTAAAGAAATTTGTTCTCATAGTGTTTTCTTTAAATATCCTGTTTATTGACACTAGATACAGTTCTTGCATTCTTATTTTTGGAAAAAATATTCTCAACACTATTGAATATCATTAAAAATAATCTCTTTTGTGCATTATATAAGAGCATTCTTCCCTGAATCTTGAGTTATCCTTTTTGAGGAGTCTGAAATTATCTTTTCAAAATTCATTATTTTTTATTTCACAAATGTTGGAATTGCTAGTGCTACACACTCCTTCACCAGGACTTTATATTACACAAATGTAGTTATATGTAATTCAGGTGGTCAATTCATTCAATTAACAGTATATCTAAAACTCTACTTTTCTTCATAGACTTGCTATGTTCTGTGTCCACCATACATTCAGATTGGCCATAACAACATTATTTTGTGCTCTATGGCTTATAACAATGCACCCAGTTCTATGTTAAAACCTCCACCATAGTGTACTTCATAGAACAAGCTGTATGAGGGACAATGTGGTGTGCCGTTGCTAGCTCCAGTGAGAATCAGGTGCTTATAAGGAAGCTCTCACCATGTCAGCTTTGATGTGACTAAGAGACTGAAGATCAACTGCGCTGGTCCTGAAGTGCTACCCAAAGCCAATGCTTATGCTGGATACCAGTTTGATAACTATATTGATGCCCAGTATCACAGCATTCAGACCACATCACAAACTCCCCTAGGCATTTTTTTCCAGGAATGGATTACGTTTTTGATGAAATATATAAATATTTCTGGCTTCATTCTAATAACTTAAATTAGTTTCATTCCATGTTCTAATCTAATATAGCTTTCAGTACATAGTCAGCACAATTTAAATACAATTATTGTAGTGCTATTTAGGATTCTGCAAATCTCCTGAGCTTACTGTACTTTGCTTAAATCACTCAAGTGCCAGCTTTTTATATAAAATATATACTCCTGGCCTGAATCCCTTGGTACTTGGAAATATTATTTCTACCCCCTCCTTTGGAAACAAAGTTTTAGTAGTGCTGTGTATAAAATGTACAGTCCTACAATGTTAAAAATATCTACATATTATTTTTAAGGGTAGATTTGATTTATGCCTTTTGTGGGTGTGTTAGGCTAATAAGAGTAATAATCAACATCATGCAACCACAACTTTATTTCTAAAAAAAAGATTATTCAGAGTGCTGTGCCACCCACAGTGCAGCACCCAGTCTCCCCCTAACTAGCTGTACATGCAGCACAGGAGAATGGAGAAAAGAAAAAGTCTGAAATTAAAATTTTGCAGCTGGACTTTGTTATAATTATACCTGATAACTAAAGGTGGCCATACACGGAGAGATCCGCTCGTTTGGCGATGTCGCCAAATGAGCGGATCTCTCCCGATATGCCCACCTTGAGGCGGGCAATATCGGGCTGTTCCAATCGTGGGCCCTAGGGCCCAACGATCGGATCCTAATGATGGGTAACGGGCGGTCAGAAGAGATGCGGCCGCGATCCGATGGGATTTTTAGTCCCATCCGATTGACATCTGCCCAACTTTCAGCCAGATATCAATCGTAGAAGCCCGTCAGAGGCCCCCATACACGGGCCAATAAGTTGCTGAGTCGGCAGCTTTTATCGGCCCGTGTATGCCCATCTTAAGGCCCCTTTCTATCTCTTTACACAAGATATGTGGGCTCAGAAACTGAGAATTGCTAAAGCCTCTGTAATTTAAATACCATCTTCATTAGAACATTGCAAGTAATGCATGCTTTTGTGATGCACAATATCTATATAGTCACACACGTATTTCGAATCTACTCACTATGTTTTGCGGCCAAAATGTCATCCTTCCCATAACAGGCCAGTGTAATTTTACAAGAATCAATGAATCAATGAGTGTGCTTTTTGCAATTTAATGTCAAAAAATGTATATTTTCCAACCTCATGACGTCTGTTCTAAACTAATTTCTATGTAAGTTGTACTAGAGAAAAAATTGTCTATTAAAAATTGTCACCCTGTCAGTATCAGTAAACCCTTGTCCACTGTTATGTACCTATGTTTTACTGGGCTTTTTGATTCCACAGAAGGGAGGAAAAATCCCTCTTTAGTGGATAGACGATGTCTTGTCTATCAAGTGCACTTTCAACAGAACTTAAAAATGGGTCTTGGGTAGAGTCTGGAGTAGGAGGTAATACCAACTTTGTGACAGTAGTTTAACTGTTTTTGTACTATGTAAACAAAGAATGGGCAGCATGTGAAAGTCTAAACTATTGTAATGTTCTAAGGCTTTCTGACCCATAGCATAAATCTGCATTTGCACAAAACACAGAAAACTAAGTGAGGATTAGTATAATCAAATATTTCTCTGCTCACCAAAACTGAGTGGAGTAATAACTAAGCCTCCTCCAAATAATTTTTCCATACATAGAATAGATCAACTTGTATTTAAATTTTTAGGTGTTACTCAGTGTCGGACTGGCCCGGCGGGAAACCGGGAAAAAAACCCGATGGGCCCCGACCCTCATGGGCCCCCGCCGGGCCAGACCCCTCTTCTGATATAGGAATTCTAAAAAAAAAGTTTTCTTTCGGCGCCCGCTGTTCGCTCATGCACGCTTTGTGCGCATTCATGCGTGTGGCCCGATTGGCACCTCACCATAGGGGGGGCAGAGGGGGCCCTGGACAGAGGTCCCGGTGGGCCCAGAGCCCCCCAGTTCGACCCTGGTGTTACTGGTCCTTTAAAATGGCTTTATAACAAAACAAATAAAATAAAAAAGAAAATCCCTACCAAAAGGGGAGTTCTTAAGAATTAAAAAAAACTGGTCTTCATTACAAGTGTTTAAAGAGAAGGCCAAAGAACTTAAGAGCAGGCTTAAATTGAGGGGATTTTCAGGTAAATGTGTAAAAAGAGCATACCATAGAGCTCTTTATACAGACAGATCTACCCTATTGGAAAAAAAAACAAAAGGTTATGGATGGAGAAGTGGTAAGATTTATAGCCATCTATAATACCAACAGTAATCAAATACAGGATATTCTCAACAAGCATTGGCCTATTTTACTTGAGGATAAGACCTTAAAATCAGTGTTACAGGAAAAAATTTGCTACAAAAGAAGTCCCAATCTGAAGGATATTTTGTCCAGGAGTCATTTTCAAGCTCATCAGATCAAAACTAAACACAAAGGTTGCTTTCCATGTGGCAGCTGTAACATCTGTGAAAAAGTAGTTAAACTGGTCAAATTTAATGACAGATTCGGTCAAGAACATACTGTAAATGATTACATTAATTGTATAAGTCAGGGGGTCATCTATTGCTTGGAGTGTCTCTGCTATAAGAAATACATAGGAATTACAACCCAGATGTTTAAAACTAGAATCCAACAGCATTGCAGCTCTATTAGAACTGCTGGGAATATAAATAAATCGGAAAAAAACATTGTCAACGGTAGCACAACATTTAAAAAAAAAAAAAAAACACTCCATGGACCCCTCCAAGATAAAAGTATGGGCCTTAGAGAAAGTGAATTTAGGAATCAGAAAGGGAGACCTGGAACAAACCCTGCTAAAAAGGGAAAGCTTTTGGATTTTTAAGTTGGATACAGTTTCCCCTAGTGGGATCAATGAAAATAATCTATATACCGCTCTTATTTGATCTATATATGGTGTAATAAGAGTTTTTAATTGTTTAATTGTTATAATAAATGGTAATTTTTAACTACCGTATATACCCGAGTATAAGCCGAGTTTTTCAGCATCCAAAATGTGCTGAAAAAGTCTACCTCGGCTTATACTCGGGTCAGCGGTACCCAACCCGAGTAGCTGAGATTGCAGTCACTTTTAATCATTCCTATACCAACAGACTGCAATATCCCACAATGCCATCTGTTGGTTATATGAAAGAATAACAGTGACTACAATATCACACAGCGCCATCTGTTGGTTGTATGAAAGAATAACAGTGCGCCCTCTGTTGGTTATATGAAAGATTAACAGTAACTGCAATATCACACAGCACCCTCTGTTGGTTATATTAAAGAATAACAGTGACTGCAATATCACACAGCAACCTCTGTTGGTTATATGAAAGAATAACAGTGCGTCCTCTGTTGGTTATATGAAAGAATAACAGTGACTGCAATAGCACACAGCACCCTCTGTTGGTTATATGAAAGAATAACAGTGACTGCAATATCACACAGCGCCCTCTGTTGGTTATACGAAAGATTAACAGTGATGGCAATATCAAACAGCACCCTCTGCACATGGTAGTGGGACAGTGGGACAATGCACACAGTAATCCGTTTGGCAATTCTCTGTCACCATCAACTTTGCAAAGAAGTCCGGTTGATCGCTGGGGGGTCGCTTTGGCAGAATGTGCGCTGCTGGGAGACAGGGCTGTAGTTGTATCGTAGGTAAAATTAGGTACCTCGGCTTATACACGGGTCGGCTTATACTCGAGTATATACGGTATACACAAATCAGATCCCACAAAAATACTAAGTATGCGATTGGCTTATGGCTATAGAGTTATCAATCTCCAGGCGCCTGTCGGGACTAATAGATAGATGGTGTCCAAATAGGTTGATTGAAATTAGCACTAAGTGCGAAATCCCGCGATAGTAGAAAACACAGTTTCACAGAAACAAGATTAGAGCCCTCCCCTGTGGTGTACGCTGGTTCTGGGGCTGAGCAAAATATCACAAGATCGCGTGACGTCATCACGTTACTATGAACGTAAAAGTCTTTAAATAGTCGGCGTCCTCGAAACGATACATACTTGCTGCTTTGAAAAAGCTGGCATAGCGAAACCCGCGTCAGCACTAAGATACTTTAAAAGCTACATTTTAAAACTTCTTTTAAAAGAGTGTAACGATCGTTTTCATTATGGATCTTTTTACTATTTAAGCACTTAACAGTCTCCTCCCCTTTTTATTAATTTGTGAGTCATTAGTCATTTGGTGGTGCTTCTGCTGAACTCCATATGGCATAGAATTCTCTCTCTTCTTGTCTAGAATTCTTAAAGGTTAACGATTTGTGGATCGCATAGATAGCTCTCCTTGAAGTTAGTGTAAAATAGTATTGTGACCACAGTCCAGTTTACTTTGACTGCCTTTGCTTTGTGGTGTCCCAAAGTTAGCAAAGAATTGAGTTAGTTTCTTTTGGTACAGCTCCACCGTCTACAATTTCTTTTTCCAACCTATTTTCCAATGAATTCAAGCCTTATTAATCTAAGTGTGATTAGCAATTCATTTTTGAAGTTTATTAATTGCTTTAATTGATTAGGTCTAGGTCATTTGAATTGAATCAACTTAAGAAGCAAATAGCATTTTTTCAACTTTATATGAACTTGTGGGGGGTAGATCAAGTTTTTTCTATTTAATATAAGCACTTTTTGGTCTTTTTGGTCTTTATATCATTCAATTAATTCTTCTAGATTTGAATCTATTAATAATCAAATATTACTTATAACGCAATAAGCACTTTATTCACCATTATTTAATAAGGAATATTAATACCTCTTTTTAGAATAATTATATTAATTAAATGTGGTGGTTACTTATGTAATGACATTAGGGAAATTATTATGATTTAATGAATTGGTCTATCTGAAAATATTAATTAGGGAATTTACGGGGGTATCTTTTTTTTCTTCCGGTTTCTACAAAGGAGGTGTGGTGCTAGTTCAATGAGAGACAATTGCTAAAAATATTGATCCAGACTCTTGGCAGAGTTAAATAATTTTAAATAGTGCTATTTAGTCCAAAACCCAGGGAGGCTTATTTTAAAAAAAAATCTCATTTGTGAATCTTAGAGTTTTTTTCATAAAAATACTCAAATGTGTGCTTATTTATGACAAAAAATAAAATGTAAAAAAAAGGTGAAAATTCATATTCTACTTATCATGTTCAATGGGTCTACCAACTCTCACAAATAGGAGAATATTTTCAAAAACTCAATTAAATTTTGCTTTTAGATGCTGAATTTTTACATTTAGGGTTTATTTTCACACTTTTTTTTATCAAAGTCTGAATTTATCTCAATATTTTCTGCTACAAACTCAGATCAAATCTGCTCGAGTTTTTAAAGCTTATTTATTAAATTTTTAAAAACCCAGCGCACATCAAAAAATCGTTGGGACTTCTCCCATTGACTTATATGCAACCTCGGGAGACTGAGATGCCAGATTTTCAGATTCTGACATTTTCATCCTCGGATTTGATTTTTTAAAAGTCTGAGTTTTTTGTGAGTTTAGTAAATAACCCCCTTAATCTCTAAAATTTGAGTATTCAAATTCAAGCTTGTTTATTTTAGGGCAAAAAAATCTGAATCACAGTAAAAATGTTAAAATTGAACATTGATAAATCAGCCCCTTATTATACATAGCATGCATTTATAAATCACAAATCTATAAGTACAAGTTACACTCAGAACATGTGATTCAACAATTCATGCTTTAAAGTAAATAACCCATCAGTCTCCCCCAGACAAATCCCTTTGCCATAGAATGTAACTAATGCAGAACAAAACATGACTGCTATGAAAAGTTTTTCTTTACTTACAGAGGAGCACAGTAGTGTGGCCTAGTAATTTTAGCTGCTGGAATATAGTCTTACATGTTGTAAATAGAATTTATAGCTTAGCTTAGGACATACACTATATAGCAGCCGTGCCAGAGTTTTGTTGACATGGTATATTATTTTTAACCTTGTTATCTGTGCCTTAATTTACAATGTCGTTTCATAAGAGCCTTGGCATAGCCAGTGTTAATAAAGTGGAGATTGGACTTCAGCTCCAACAAAGACTTTGCATTGGAGGAATTATGTGTGGTACTATTATTATGGCTGGTTGGGGCAAATGCTTTAACCTGTGCTACTATTAATATTTATCAGTTATATTGCTGATAATTGTCCCTAGTACACACATTGCCTTTATTTTAGCACATGTTGCAAATGCTAAGGTAAGTGAATGAAAGGTGTTGCAATGTGCACATCATTGTTGCAAATTAGTTTTTTTGGTTTCAGATTGAGGTAATGCCTAAAACATTAACTTCCCTTTGGAACTCATACACAAAGCTTGAGCACAGTTGCTGTAATCCATAGAAAACCAATCAACAATAGGAACTACTGTTCCTATTGGTTTACTACACTGGATTAATAAATCACTTTCACATGTGTGCAGGATGTTGACTAAACTGGAGAATTTGACCACAAACTGGCAATTCTATCTCTCTTGGAGATTCTTTGTTGCCCTGCAAAACTGAAGAGATGCTTCAACTCTCCAAGGACTATTGTGCAAATTAATATTAAGATTAAAATCGTTTTTGTTTGCTCTGAAGTTCGAAACTGAAACTGCTGTCTAGTCCTGTGCTATCTCTCCCACACTCTCCAAGGTACACATATTAACATAAATACAGCCTATTAACACTTGTTCCTCTCTGTCAGGACATAAATTAAGTCTGAAGGTGTTCAATGAATCTTTACCCTTGGTATTAATTAAACTTTGATAATTAGGTTTGTTAAATTCAGGCCTTTAAGATGATATTCCCTCTTTGGGCAAATCGGATATCTGTAACATGTAAGGTCTCTTTTTACTAAAGGATGATTGTAACCTGCACTATGAAGTTATTTCATCTAGGTGCAGATTTAATTAATACAGTATTTACCTTACAACATCAAAAAAAAATATTTCTATTTGTAGAATTGTATACATCGTTGTTAATAAAAATGGAGCAGTTATCATGAAATAATCCCATTTCTACAATCCCAGAAAATTCTGCAGATCCAAATTCTCACAGTGTATCCTAGTATTCAAGGCTAGTTCCACCTCCTATATATTGTTTTTGAGCACAATCTACAAAGCTACATCATCTGTGAACAAAACATTTTCCTTATTTGTCAATGGCAGCACAGTCACATTGTAGTAAGAATTTAGATTTGGCTTAAATGAATACAAATGATGCAACAAATCCACCTCAATTTAGCCAGCCTATCATTAACTTACTGTTTGCAAGCTTAGTAGCTCTTCTTTCTCTTTTGCATTAATATCCTTTTTAAAGGAACAGGTCAGTGTGAAAATAAAAACTGGGTAAATAGATAGGCTGTGCAAAATAAAAAACATTTCTAATATAGTTAGTTAGCCAAAAATGTAATGTATAAAGGCTGGAGTGACTGGATGTCTAACATAATAGCCAGAACACTACTTCCTGCTTTTCAGCTCTATAACTCTGAGCTAGTCAGTGACTTGAAGGGGGGCCACATGGTGCATTTCTGTTCAGTGAGTTTGCAATTGATCCTCAGCATTCAGCTCAGATTCAAAAGCAACAGGTATGACCCATGTGCCCCCCCTTAAGTCACTGATTGGTTACTGCTTGGTAACTAGGGTAACCAGTCAGTGAAAGCCAAGAGAGCTGAAAGCAGGAAGTAGTGTTCTGGCTATTATATTAGACATCCAGCCACTCCAGCCTTTATGCATTATATTTTTGGGACTGTGAGGAGGCATGTGCTTAATGTGTAGCAACCTACCATCTTAGCTGTTAATACACTTAACATATAGAAAAATCACGCTGAGACAAGAATTCCTTTATGTGGGTGAGGGTCGGCCACAGCTTTTATTTGAACAGATTATTATTCATAACGTAAACAGAAAAAGCTTGCCATTACATCACTAACCATTAATCTCCAGATGCCAGCCACCGCAGCCGCGGTGGGCATGTAGGTTACGCCAACCAGATACAGTATAACCAATGGCAAGGACACTTTTTACCCCGCTGTGACAATGAAAATTAAAAGCAAATGGAAGGAAAGTTAGATATATATATTTTTTTTTTTTTTGTATTATAAACAACGGTAGAAAGATATAAAATGACATAACAACCACAGAGGAAAAAGACGGGAGGGTGGGAGGGCAGCTCCACCAGCGCTCCAGGATCCGGGGGAAGAGGAAGCAGGTAAGTAATTGTCATTATATATACACACCCTCCCCTTCCACCCCAAACTATCCTGCTCTAACCACCTCCCTGGTAACCAATCCCCTGCTCTGCCATCCCTCCTCCCAGTCACTGGCACCCTCGCTACACCCTTTGGTGCCCTCCAGACTGTGAGGAGGCATGTGCTTAATGTGTAGCAACCTACCATCTTAGCTGTTAATACACTTAACATATAGAAAAATCACGCTGAGACAAGAATTCCTTTATGTGGGTGAGGGTCGGCCACAGCTTTTATTTGAACAGATTATTATTCATAACGTAAACAGAAAAAGCTTGCCATTACATCACTAACCATTAATCTCCAGATGCCAGCCACCGCAGCCGCGGTGGGCATGTAGGTTACACCAACCAGATACAGTATAACCAATGGCAAGGACACTTTTTACCCCGCCACGGAGGAGTTCATGTAAGCCTACACTGAACTCCGACCCCCACCCAGACGCAAAAGAGCCTCACCGATACCATCCTGCAAACCAGAAAGAAAAATGTCCATGCCAATATCATTTAAATGAACACCATCACGCAACATGAGTCCTTGATCAATACCTTCTAACTGCCGGTGCCGGACTACAACACCCCCCCTGTCGCGAACAAAATGGGAAATTCTAGTATTAAGAAGATGCCGTGCTCTCTCTATCGCAACTGGATCCCTAGCGCCCCGCCAGGAGAGCCGGGGAACAATTTCGGACCAGACCAGTACCATTTCAGAGAAAAAGGCTTTAAATCTGGCCATGTCGGACCGCATCAAAGACAAAAGTTCCGCTACGCGCACTTGTCCGAGGTCATTCCCACCTGCATGAATAACTAGCACAACTGGGGGGGAAGTAACTCTGCTGATTGCCACCACCTCTGGTAAAACCTGTAACCAGCGCAACCCGCCAACTCCGCGCCATTGAAATTGAACCCCTCTAAAACCCAAGGTGTCTCCTCCAGGACGAATGGACGCTCTTTGTTCAGCCCGACGAATATAGGAGTGCCCGACCAGCCAAACCGTCGCTGTCGGAGGCCCTGCAAAAAATTAAAGCGTCAGTAAATCAGGCCGAACATAAGTAGTAAAACATGCTGATTTCCAGCGACCCAACTTTTTGATATGTTCATCGTTGAGACCGCTCAGACTCGCTTCCGTCGCCGATCCAATGCGGAACGAGTGAGTTCCGAATTCAACTGGGTTGAAACCAAGTCGAGCCAAACAACGTTTAAATATGGACGCGAACTGAAAGCGGGTCAAAGGGGAACCATCAAGATGCGAAAGGAAACGGACACTAGGAGCCCTAATTGAAGAAAAATTGGAAACTAACGTGTAAGGACATGCCGGACCAGCTACAGCTGTTAACGAGATCCAACACCCCTGTCCCATAACATCCGTTTTGGACCTCCGAATGCGTAAACGAATGGTATAGTTATGACTGAAAACGTCATCAGCTAGTAAACCTCCCGGTTTGAACTTACTCGGCGGGACCAGTTCGCCAACCCGCAACGCTGCAAAAAATGCCAGAGCAAAAGCCGTTCGTAAAAGGAAGACCTCATAACTAGACGTACACACGTCAGGCAAAACTGCCAGCAGTCGGCACAACAGTGCAAAAGATACAGGTCTCCTGGACTCTTTCCGAACATAACTCCTCCTCCAACCTTTCATAGCTTGCAGAATGGGAAATCGTTTGGTGACATCTTCCACCCCCAAAAGTTTAAACAAAAAGGCTAAAGCCGACAGGCGTTTCCTTGCGACAGCTACTGAGTGTCCGTGGCCCCGAAGCTGTAAAATGTACTCCACCGCAACAGCAAAACAGGTGTCGGATGACCAAGCGACGCCAATGGGAAACAAAGATAACCACTCCACCCAAGCCTTACCATGCGTAACCCAAGTTGACGGAGCCACTGAAGATCGAACCATGCTCATAAGCTGCGCTCCACTATCTCCCACAAGGAAATTGGGCATTCCCGACCAATGGAATCGGCCTCCGGGACTAGGTCTCTGAATTTCTGCCACTGTGAACGAGAAAGAGCATCAGCTGCTGTATTGTCAACCCCTGGCACGTGCTTTGCCCGAAACCAAATGTTATGTATTAAGCAAAGCAGGACCAGGTGTCGTAACAAAGATAAAACAGGTAAAGATGAAGATGTTAAGTTGTTAATGGCAAACACAACACTCAGATTATCAGTCCAAAAGCAAACTTTTTGATGAGACATGGCTTCGCCCCAGAGGTCCACAGCCACCACTATGGGGAATAGTTCGAGTAGGGTTAGATTTCGACAAAGGCCAGCATCGACCCAGTGTTGTGGCCAAGCGCCGAAACACCAATGGTTGCCGAGGATAGCCCCAAAAACCTATTGAGCCGGCAGCATCTGTAAACAAGGCCAAGTCGCTATTAAGGACTTCGTGACTCAACCAGCAAGACCTCCCATTGAAAACCCGTAAAAATTGTTTCCAAACTTCTAAATCGTCCTTCAATTGTCGAATGATCCTGATAAAGTGGTGAGGTGATTTAGCTCCTTTAGTGGCCAGGGACAATCTCCGGGAAAAAACCCTTCCCATGGGCATGATTCTACAAGCAAACACCAGTAAACCCAAAAGGGACTGGAGTTGTTTTAAAGTAACTTTGGATGCACCCTGGACCAGTTCGACCAAAGCTAGCAACTTAGCCATTTTGTCGCACGGAAGACGGAATTCCATCTCAATGGTGTCAATCTCAATTCCGAGGAAAGTCAGCACAACTGTAGGACCTTCAGTTTTAGCCTCGGCGAGAGGGACACCAAACTTTCGAGCGAAAAAACGAAAAGTGGATAGCAGGTCCGTACAAATGCTACTGGACGCCGGGCCAACAAAGAGGAAATCATCCAGGTAATGAGTTAAAGAATGGGAGCCTGACTCCGTTTTAACCACCCACTCCAGGAAAGAGCTAAAAGCCTCAAAATAGAAACACGAGATAGAGCAACCCATTGGCAGGCACATATCGTAATAAAATTGGTTTTGGAAATAACAGCCCAATAGATGAAAACAATCTTTATGGACGGGTAGGAGCCGGAATGCGGATTCAATATCGGCTTTAGCCAAAAGTGCACCTCTACCCGCCTGCCGAACCAAAGCGATTGCTCGATCAAATGGGGCATACGACACCGAAGCATCTTCCTTGCTAATCCCATCATTAACAGATCCACCTTTGGGGTAAGATAGGTGATGAATCAACCTAAACTTACCGAGTTCTTTTTTGGGAACCACTCCCAAAGGTGAAACCCTCAAATTGGGAAATGGTAAAGCATCAAAGGGACCAGCTATCCTGCCTAGCTCTACCTCCTTTTGTAACTTGTCCGCTACCACACCCTGATGTACTTCAGCTGATCTGAGGTTAGTGGCAAAGAATGGCTTGAATTTCAATTGAAAGGGAATAAAAAATCCAAAAAGAAAACCACACCTAAGCAGGGCGGCTTCCCGTTTCTTGGGGTACCGATCTAGCCAAGGTGACATTGCTAGTACGTTCACTGGGGTTCTCCGTCCTACCTGGGAGTTGGGGAGCTGAGAGGGGTTTGCCCTTTTTAAAGCACCGAAGGGCTGAGTGGGCTCCCCCACATATGGAGCATTCATGCTTAAATTTGCAGGTGCCGAAAAATCTGCAGTGGCCCTCATTAAAGAGCCAGCAGACCCCGGGCCGTCTGGGGGCCGCAGAGCTGACCTGTGAATGCCCAGCGGCCCCCGCAGAAAAGGGGGGGGGGTCGTTGGGCCATCATGAGTCTGATCCACACATCCGTAGCCTTCATGTCCCAACCTAGGTCTGGTCTAAGGGCCAGCTTCCTCCTGAACTCTTCATCATATCTCCACCAGGCTGAACCCCCATGTACTTTGTAAGCCCCATAAATAAGGTCCTGATAAACAAAGAGCTGAGAACACTTCTGCGGATGCTTCTGACCAATAACGCCCGCAAGCACAGAAAAGGCTTGAAGCCAATTACCAAATGTTCTTGCCACTCTAGGCTTCTTGTCCTCACTTTTGTCGAAACGCCTCTCTTTGTCCACTGTCACTTGATCAGGGGAGATAAGGGACCAAATATCAATAAACTCATTTTTCCAAATTTTGTCCCTGATCTCTGCCGACAAATGAGAGCCCAGCGGGCTAACCCCACAAAAATACACATCTTTGTAAGTACTAGCGGATGGGAGTTCAGCCTGAGGAGTAGCAGAAGAGGCATCTAATTTGCCTAAAATATGTTTAAGCGCCACGAGAACTTCCCTATTCTGATCGCTAGCACCCAACCATGCCCCTGAACACTCATACTCACCTGGTCTTGAAGGCAGGGGTGAAGGAGAAGCAGGACGCAGTTGAACCCCATCGTCATCTCTACGAGAACGGCGAAACCGGCGGGAACCCCGGTGTGTTTTGCGCCGTTTGGTCCTAACCCGATCCTCTGAACTCCCATGTGAGGAAGAGGAGGGGGAGTATGTAGCTGGAGACTTGGAGGAGTGATTGGAGAGTGGGGAATGGACCCGGGAGCCCTGGCTGTAGGCAGTAGCCTCAGGTGACCGGGTACCTTGCCTTACCCGACTACCGGTGGAAACCTGGCTATGATGCTTGTCGGCCCTCCGGGAGGCATGGCTGCGCTCAACAGAACAAGGCCTCCCGTGAGTGGGGGTCAGACTAGGGGATATGTGCACCCTGTCAAGGTGCTGGGAAAAGTGTCCATGTGAAAACCCCCTTACATCCTGCTCAGAGGGAAGGGGAGACTGTGTGGGGTCGCTATCCCCCCCAGAAGATAAAGGGGGAGCAGTCAAATTATCAGGGGGGAAAGTAAGAAGTGGGCCCCTGTGCAGAGGTACATGCGCAGCTTGCTTAGAAGGCTGCGCTGAAGCAGGCAGGCGCACTGCTGTCACTGTAGCAGGGGGAGGTGTGGGGACGCGGGCAGCTGGGCGTTTGCCTGCCCGCGTTCTGGTGATCCTTTGAGGCAGGGTAGGCGTGCTAACAACCGGAGGGGCTCCTGCCTCCGTATTAGCCGCCTTGTTCCTCACTGATGCGCAGCGCGCGGATGCTTTTTTCTGTGCGCTGCGTGTGTAGGGCCTAGGGGGACTAGGACTGAGGCGGGAGGGGGGGCGGGAGCGGCGCGCAGGCCCCTCTGCTGTGCGCTTAGCAGGAGGCCTGCTGCGACTCGTCCCTGGCGTGGATGAAGGGGGAACAAGCTCAGCTAAGAGCTCTTCCACCCAACCAGATCCGTGCTGCAAAACTCTGTCCCTCACCTGCGAGGCTAAACTATCGGCCATGATGGGACTGGACACGCTTCTGGCAGCAGCTCCACCAGCACTCCAGGATCCAGGGGGAAGAGGAAGCAGGTAAGTAATTGTCATTATATATACACACCCTCCCCTTCCACCCCAACCTATCCTGCTCTAACCACCTCCCTGGTAACCAATCCCCTGCTCTGCCATCCCTCCTCCCAGTCACTGGCACCCTCGCTACACCCTTTGGTGCCCTCCAAAACAGAAACATTTAGAAACATTTTTTATTTTGCACAGCCTATCTATTTACCCAGTTTTCAATTTTATACTGAACAATCCCTTTAAGAATTGGAGACCAAAACTGCATTGCATATTTGAAATGAGGAGTTAACGGTGCTTTATAAAGAGGAATATGACCATCTCCTCCTGTAAATCTATATCTTTTTAATATATGCCAATACCTTACCAGCCCGTCCTGCTGACATTGGCTGCTACAGTGAGGTTTATTATCAGGTACCTCCAGGTCTTTCTCAGTCGAGGAATATGTGTAACTTAAAGGAGAATTCAACCCGTCGTTTAAAAAAACCCTTCCCCCTACCCTGGGTAGCCCCATTCCCTCTTCCCCCCCCAGCCTACCTGCCCCCCCCCCGGACAAATGCCCCTAATTTTTTGCTCACTCCTTGCGGCAGATTCAGGCCTTTGAGTTCACGGCAGCCATATTTTTCTTCTCCGGTAATCTTCGTGTATTGACGGCATTTTCGGCTTAAAAGAGGGAATGTCAGAAATTGAAAAACAAAACTCATGTTACAGGAAAGATTACCTTGATAAAATACTGATCCTGTTTTATATAGCAGCCTTCCCTGCATTATGTGCTCACTGTTGAGCTGTTAAGATTGTTATTAAACTTTATGGACCATAAAGCCCGTGGAAACAAGGCAAGTGAACAACTATGCCATTACAATAGTGTCAAAACAAGAGCTGTATATCATATGCTTTGAACTGCTAGTCGACATTCAGAATGTAAGTGCTTTTCCTCTGACTCAACCTTCCCTGTGTTTTTCAGCCTTAGACTATAATGCAACATGGCTAATTTATGAACGTTGAACTCTACATATGCCATTTAGCTCAAAGTTCTGCGATAAATCCTGATCTCTTGTTTTTGTCTTTTGTATTATAGGCAAGTGCTGTTTGTTGAGATGTCTGATACATATATTGTCTTTTAATATTTCTTATACTCATGGTTTCTTTGATTGAAAAAAAAACCAACTCACCAATTATGACCTGAAAATGTCTACACAAACATTTTGCCCAGGGTTAATGTAATCATATATTGGTTCAAATGTTTTGTAACGACCTAAAACATACCCCCAGGTAACGGGCTAAAGCATTAGCATTTCATATAATAAATTATGACCCAGATAACAGTAATGTTGTGGGAGGAAATATATGATATATGTAATTCAACATTCAACACTACTGCAGATTTACTAATACCCATTCCATTTCTAAAAGGCAGTTTCAGGGTGTCACAAGGCTCCTCCTGTAAACTTATAAATCTATCCGCTATCCGGTGCCCATATGATGTATTACCCAAGCTATAGTAATGCGTGGGTTGGTGTAACCATTGGATGTATTTTTGGCTACTTAGACACATTTCAAGCACAGGATACACAGTAGATAACAGATAAGTTCATAAGAATCCTATTGTATACTACAGAGCTTATCTGATATCTGCTATGTATCCTGTGTCTTTTTTCCTTTTTCAGCTTTGAATGGCTGCCATCATGGCTACAAACCAGCTTGTTTACTAAACTATAGTAGAGATTCTGAAGCAAATACACAAGTTGTATCAGTGCAGGACAACAGTACAGATGCAGCCACTTTGGTTTGTCTGTTTGACACAGAATAACTAAACACAGATATCCCATTTATCTCATTTAACACAGAAAACTGCGTCACAACATCCCAACTAATTAAAGCATTCACCATTGTTCACAATGGTGCTTTGGTATGCTAATGGAAAGGTTAAATGCATTAAATGAGTTAAGATGACTTTAGATAACGCAGTTTCTTCAATTAACCCTGAGTCATGACGCATTTATCTCACAAATCCAAGTGGCTTCAGCTGTACATTATATTTTCATTACTTTAAAAGGTTTTAATTTTTTTTTGGTGTTACTGTTCCTTTAAACAAGACCCAAACCGTGGAACCTTGCCACAAAATAATGCCCAACGACTCAAATTTATTTCTACAAGTTTCAATGTTTGTTGAATTTTTTGGCAAAGCGAAAAGGAACAGATTCACCCAACGTTAGCAGGTAGCATTTACTATTCACCTTTTTAAAAGCATACATCTTACTGGTTGGTATGGGTTACTGTACAGGGGCAAACTCATTTATTACATACTTACATATTCATTGCTAATGTCAATGAACTCACCTGGATTATGTCATTGGGGTGCATGTAAATCAGTCAGTGACTCCAAGTCATTGTTTGGCCCATGGCAAGCATCTAGCAGTGTGCAGGTCAATACCTATTTAAAAGATATACAGACCTACTAAAACCCCTACAAACAAATGTATGACATAATTAGAATTAGCTAGTATTATTGAAATTTAGAAACATATTGATGGCGTCTTATGTTACATCACTGACTAGCCTGTAAAGGTAAAGAATCCAGAGCTATATTGACAGCAATCCAGTATGCTCATATTCATTTCCACCAAGGTATTTGGGTGGACACATTCCAGAGCAGGAATCCTAACCCAGTATGTCACTTCGTTTTACATTGCACAGGATAAAGAGCAACAATAAGGCACAATAAATCATTTTTAAGGGCTAAGTCATTAAGTCCTACTTGTGACAAGCATTCAGAGGGTTAGGCTAACCCTAAAACAAAGCAATGTTCTTGGGGTGTACGGCTGTTGGTACCAATGGTTAAATGTTTCCCCATAATGATTATAAAAATTGCAGCCTGCTGGAAAGTTGCTTTACAAAGAAGATCTTTCACTTTCACACACATCACAGCGAGCATAAATATATTAGATATAAAGTGCATAATATCTACAAAACGGCATTAAATAATAATTCGCATGCACAGCGAAATGTAGCATAGTAAATCAAATGGCAATAAACATCCTCATGTCTGTTTCAACTAACAACATTAATCTGTTTCAAGAGAAAGATCAGTGTACGAAAATTCAAATACCTAGCTTTTAAGTAAACAGTATTTCAAAGTGATCTCACTGCGTGCTGGCGTAACATCAACTACGGCTGTAGGCAGGATAATGTTTGCTCAGACATACGGTACTGTGTTTTCATGTTATACCTCATTTACTCACAGTATATAAATTGGAATTTAATCACACTTTTTTTGGAATGCATATCTATGCGAGGCAAAGTACAGACCCTGCTTTTTGTATTAATAAATCTCCCCTTATAGAAGTAATCTATTTATTTTCCCATCTGGGGTCACACTGATAATATGGTACCTTTTTTCTCCTTCCTCTTCTTATTTTGGGCACTTTGAAATCCAAAGAGGTGCTAAATGGAATTGATCAGCAACAGGACTCGCTGTAAACGGAATTTTTTCTTTCTGCCTCGCTATTTGATTTTTATCTGTATCAGTTTGCAGCAAAATAAACTCTGAATAAATCTGCCTGGTTTATGTACCATGAGAATGGATTATTTGCTTTGCTTGAAACATGGAGTTTAATTTCAGATTTTAGCATTTCCAAATTAAAGGTACAAATAATAAAAAAAAAATAAGGAAACTAATATATTCAATTAGTCATAATGGATTGTAGCTATAATAAATAGATGTATTGGGAAAGGATTTAATTCTTAAAATGTGACACTGTACAGTGAGAAATTCCAATAGCAGTGTCTCTTTGGGACTTTCAGTTTAACAAAATCTTTGTGCCAATGTGGCCATTGCTGCTGGAGAATTATTCACTATTTATTTAGAACCATTTATAGGACACACTCTAAAATATTGTTAAATGAAGTGGCAATTTACCAACATAGCACGTAAGCTTATTGCTATGGTAGTTATTTACAGCACTAAATTCGGTTTACTAATTCATTATTTTTGGCCATAATAAACAGCAGCTCAGATGTGGAAGGAGGTTGCACTTTTACATGATTTGTATACTCACTTTATCCCAAATATCCTTCATTCCTAAAATGATTTAAAAGTTCAGATAACCCCTCCCCATTAAAAAAAAAAAAAAAAACAGGGCACCCACTACCTACATAAAGATCTTATAATGTAGGTGTGGTTGTATGTTGAGAAATGTATTTTTTTTTATATCAGAAATGTCTACATTTTTCCCATTGACTTTAATGGATAACTACAGGTCTACACGTAATTATGAATTCCGCAACTACAGTAGTTCTTTGAATTGGATGATGTCAACAATTGTGGTGCAGGGAGTGATTTATGTCTTGCCCCACATTGGTAAGTTTGTGTTACCATTCTACGCAAGTGTCATTGTGACATTGCCTTAAAATTGCCCAATTAAATTTAGCAGCATGTTTGGAAAGGTGTGTAAAAATTAGTGTTGGAATATAATTAACATTACTGATTTAATGCCATAGTATATCATGAAATTAAACTTTACAATGTTTTATGCGAATTTGTTAAATCTGGACTAAAGATAAGTGTTAACTTTAAAAAAAAAAATGTGCCCATTTTTGTATCGTTTTTGTGTTCATAATAGATGATGATTATTATGTGGAGGAGTAGGAGACTTAATTATTTAACCCTAGAGACATACAGATAGGGTTTTGGAAAATACTAATTTTAAATGACGCTGAACATATGTTGCTAAAGCAAATTTAGAGATGCAGTATCGTCATGTTAAAATGTGTGCCCCTTGATAATTGTATATTACATGGCTCATGAAACAACACATAGTATAAATTGAATATAGAGTCCTTGGTAATGCTTATTTAAGGGAAGAGTTCTGAAATAGAGATCAATAATAATTGATTAATAATAACCAATAATGGGGCTAAAGTCAATAAGGCTAGATACAAATTTGGTTAACAAAACTAAAGCAATAAAGTGGGCGAACCTGTCCTACCACCTATTCATTTTGTGTGTCTGTGTGTATATATATATATATATATATATATATATATATATATATATATATATATATATATATATATATATATATATATATATATATATATATATATATCTGTCTAAAACAGCACGCTTTCTTTAGGACAGTTACTTATTCATTAGCACATTGTGCCCATGCACACTATCCACAAAATAAGACCAGCAATAAGTGTATTTAAAATGCATGTACAGCCAAAGTGATATTTTGGTCAGAAGACATTTCTAAGCAACTGGCGGCTCAACTCTGCCTCCAAGCCAAACATCCAGCCTCCTCTTTCAAATGCATGCCCACTGATTGTGTTTTAGATTTACAACGGGGTGGGGACATTGACTGTATCTTGCTCCAAAGAGAAGCTTTATATAAACATATAAACTGAACTGGGTGACTCCTAAGGGCCCAAATAGCTCATTATTATTTTGTATCTATGATTCTGGGGGTTACAGTAGGCCCCACTGACTCTTTTCCTAAGGATCCAACTTAAACAAATCAGTCTTTCCTGCTCTAGTTCTCTGTCAGCTAATAAAGGAAAGCCTGAATGTCCTCTAGAAATGTGCATAGGAGAAAAGATATCTGCTATTAGCTTGCACTCAACACAGCAGCATCTTAAAGACCACTCTGTCAACAAATGCATTAATAAACTAATAGGCAAGATGCCTGACAATCCAGTGTCAGATTTTGAACATCAGCCTTGTGGTGCACGTCATTCAAGTCAACGCTCGGCCAAGATTTGACACCTGACACTGGGTTTCACTGCCCACTAAAGCAGTGCAGTTTGTGGGTTTGTATGAATAGGGTTCTGTAGCTGTGCTATTTTAGGCTTCCTCTAATTTTCTGCTATACATTTTCTCTTCAGGAACTGGCTGAATGTTAAGTCCTTCTCCTAAAAGTTTTTTTTTTTTTTTTAAATCAACATAACATTCCATTCCAAGCAGCCAAATATATTCTGAGAATGATCCTGCTGCATGAGTGTAAAACTTGCAAACTGGAATTTAGGAAAATAACCGCATATACAATTTGTACATCTAATATTGCTCCCCAAGGAGCTAGAGATTTGCTTTGCAATTACAGCTTAATTAAAATGTTCCAAAGAACATAGCAATGGCTTTTCAGTTATGGACAGATTGTAAAACATGCTTTTTCTTCCCTTTTGCAGAGAATAAATTTTACGTGCAAAAATGTGCTTGAGAATTTGGAAGGATTCCAAAACTGCCGTGTTTCAAATGTTTACAACAAGTCAATGCTGTCAAAACATTGAAACCACTTCCAAATGTGTTTAAGTTAGAAGTACAAAACAGTCAGGAAAAGACAGGCTTAAAGGAACACAGACACTCCAATATGACTTGTTCTCTCTTTTGAGAGAGAGTGTTCACATTTGTATTTATGCGAGGTACAAATAAAAGGGGCACCAGCAGCCACCACAGACATGATTCCTAAAGTTTCTTTTGTTTTTATGCCTTGGACTTATGTTATAAATCTAGCATGGGAAAAAGAATGTTACCAACAGAACATCTCAACCTCATTCAGTCAAGCAGTATGTTAAAACCTGCACTGAGCAGTGCAGTAAAGCTATCATATACGGTAAAGGGGAAGTTCACCTGATTGTATTTTACCATCTATCTCTATTCATTTTAATTGTGTTCTTTAAACCTGTGCCTGACCAATGAGCACTAGCACATCTAAAATAATTGTTCTGAAAAACTGTGGCTCCATCGTGTCCCTGTCCACTGCTGCTGTGCTGTAAAACACAAGCAGAAGCTGTTTATTTACAAATGGTTATGAGCAAAGATGGGGGCACTGGTAAAACCATTTTCTTATGAAAACTTCCAATATTAAAATCAGCATATGATCCATTTGAAGGTAACCTAGAGTCCTGCACGGGTCTATTTTCTTATGCCCGTACCAGTACCCGACCCATACTCGTGACCCGTAACCCAGACCTGCAGCCCTCAAATTTCCCCCACTGATCCGCTACCTGAGCGACCAACTTTCCAACCCAAGGACAGACGGAAGCGGAAGTGACATCACATTGGACCAGACGTAACGTCACTCCGGCGCCAAATCTTCACCAAATAGGAAAAAACTACCAGAGCCACAGGGGAGGGTGTGAGGGATCAAAATCGCACCTTTGAGTACCCAGCCAGGTTACCCAAGGACTGCCCGAACGCCCAGGGAATCAGGGACTTTTTGCCTGAAATCCAACCACTTTGTGGATATTCTGTGGGTATTCGACCTGGTGTAGGACCCTAGAGTAAACCCCACTTCCTCCTCATACTCTGTCTACTGTGTGAAAATGCTCAGGCTTGTGTTATAGAAAGGTTCATGTCACGGATCAACTAGGATTCTGGATAAAACTTGAATCACCTAGAAAACTCTGTTCTTTGCTCCTTTTTTATTAGCTGCTATATTTTTAGTTACATTATAGCCATAGGAATGTTACATTGTTTTGTCGATTTCGTAAACTTGTAAGACAAAAGTTCCTTGGGACAAAAAACAGTTGCATAATGCATTGCTTATATGGATAGTTGAAGATATCCTTCGCTATAAGCAGCACTGTGTTAGGAAAAACAAATATGGAAAGAAAAATGTTTTGGTTAACTTTCCTCACAGGTGCAAATGAAAGTGAACGTGTCTCCTTAGGAGAACATATGGCAGAGGTTGAGTCTGAAAAGGCAGATTCATTGAAAGAATCCTGTGCCCAGGGCTATGCTTTGCTGCAACAGCTGGTTAGTTTTCTTTAGTTTATTGTTTGTTGGAGATGAAAGATAAACCATACGGCCATGATTGCCTTTAAAATCCTTTTGGAAAAATTGCCTCAAACTCAATCTTTTTAATTGGTTCAATGTTCTCTGTTAATTGAAACATCGCTGCAATCAACACTTTATTCAGCTTGCCTTCTCAAAGGAGGAACAGTCGGTCTACGAGAGTGCAAGTTTGATAGAATTCTAGCTTAGCCAGTTTTAGGAACAGTTTACACATGCAAATAATTGCATCTATGGCGGGTGCCTGCATTACATGTGTGTGACATTGTGTTTTTGCTATATCTGTTACACAGCATGGACTAATGTGCTCTGTTTTCTGCTATGTGTCTTTTCCTGAACTTAACAGTATGTGTGTACCAGATGTCCCAGTGAGACAATGTTAAAATAAACATTTAAAATTGTATGTCTAGTACAGACTAGAGCAGAAATTCTGCTCTTCTAGTGAGCCAGAATTGCCCCGGTCCAGTACAATACCACTATGATGCAGTGACACACTGTAGTCTTTATTCCCTCTTCCCAAACAGGACCACCATCCCATCATATGGTCTCCTTTAACTGCTGCAAAATTAAGTTACTAAGCACAAGTTTAATTTTTTTAACATTTTACTACTCAAACTGGAACAAAGTGCTTTAAAAATCCCAAATTTCCCCCATTTCCCCCCTCTGTTTATACAACATTGATTTACTGTGATGAAAGAAAGGAAGAATTTTAGATAGGCGCTTCGCTGAGCCTTGTTTAAATCGACTAACACATACTTTTGGTGGCAAAGCAAATATTAGGTTACCTGATGGAGGCATGCACTGCCATAGAATACTTTGTGTTCTTATCATAAAGCAGGAAATTATATTTGCCATGTCTTAATAGACGTTATATTTTCACAAATGGCTGGGTGGTCCTTAATAACTTTAACTTCCTGCTGCTTACAATTTGCGTCTTTCTGAGGAAGAATAGCAGTACTATTGCCCACTGTATATACATCTCCGATTGGCAAAGCTTTGTCAAGGAATGTCATCTAGTTTTTCCTTTTGTCTGCGGGAGATTGCACTTTTAGACTCAGTAGGAAAGAAAATCCAATTAATGTAGGAGATCATGTAAAAATCATGTTCATTGGCAATAATTATTTTTTTGCGTAGACTGCATGGTTTTCAATAAAATATGGTCTGACATGATAAATGAATAATATTTATCCCTCTGCACCACCCACTATGTTAAGCAGAGGGAATTCATCACTTCACAAGGAAATAATTTGAGGGAGGGGTTAAATGAATGTAAGGGGAGTGGGGAAAGGATTCCTATGAGTTGGAGATAGACTATCATGGTTTCCTTGCAATTTGTGGAATCCGTTGTGTCTGTGTAGATTTAAAAAAAAGTGTACTTATGTTTTGGAGTGTCACGCTCAAGTGAAAAAGGTGATATATTTTCCCTTTAAATGAGCTGTCCTTATACCCTGGTTCAACTCACTTCTTTACCTGTACCCATACTAAGCTAACTGTAGTGTAGATCATAAGATCACTATAGCCTTGGATATTATGCTTGTTCACCTCTTAAAGAGGTTGTTCACTTTTAAATTAATTTTTAGTATGATGTAGAGTGATATTCTAAGACCATTTGCAATTGGTTTTCATTATTTATTGTTGGTGTTTTTTTTAGTTATTTCGCTTTTTATTCAGCAGCTCTACAGTTTGCAATTTCACCCATCTGGCTGCTAGGGCCAAAATT
Organism: Xenopus laevis; assembly: GCF_017654675.1. NCBI lineage: Eukaryota > Metazoa > Chordata > Amphibia > Anura > Pipidae > Xenopus > Xenopus laevis. The sequence continues at coordinate 35,204,517 of NC_054378.1, read as the reverse complement.
ACCCTAGCAACCATGCAATGATTTAAATAAGAGACTGAAATATGAATATGAGAGGCCTGCATAGAAAGACTAGTCATAAAAAGTAGAAATAACAATACATTTTTAGCCTAACAGAGCATTTGTTTTTAGATGGGGTCAGTGACCGCCATTTGAAAGTTGGAAAGAATCAGAAGAACAAGGCAAATCATTTAGAAACTTTAAAAATTAAATAATAAAGACCAACTGACCATTCTATGACATTCTAAAAGTTACTTTAAAGGAGAGCCACCCCTTTAAAGGCATTAACAGAATCAGTCCGCAGGGCATTCCACAACCTCACTTCCCTTACTGTGAAGAACCACCTACTCTGCTTCAATTGAAAGTTAATTTCCTCAAGGGGTGGCCTCTCATTTTTGATCTTAGGTATTTAAAGATCTTGGCTGTCAGTCACCCAGATGCCCCCATTTTGAAGCATAAACTCAATTTTGGGATGATGCAATACTTGCCTTAATAACAGTGTTCACAAAGTGGCACCTGTCTGTATTCTCCAACTTTGGATTGCAAAAGAATGAAGGAAAACAACAGAAATAACAAAATGAAATAAAGTTTATTTTGATCAAATAACATGATAGGATTGGAATTATTTCTTAGTGTGACAGGTCCCATTTAATTATTCCATCCCTCTTACCATTCTAGTTGCACATCTCTGCAATCTCTCTCTCCCTCTTAAAGGAACAGTAGCATCAAAAAATGAAAGTGATCTAAAGTAATGAAAATATAATGTACTGTTTGTTTTCAGAAAGACTACTATAGTTTACATAAACAAGCTGCTGTGGAGCCTTGGTGTCAGCAATTCTGTAAGAAGGCACAGTTAATTACAGATAAGCTGTGTAGTATACAATGGGATTCTTCTGCACTTATCTGTTATCTGCTGTTTATCCTGTGCTTGAGTGGCTGCCCCATGGCTACATAGCAGCTTGTTTATATAAACTATTGTTTTGTTTCTGAAGCAAATACACCTGTTTTACCAGTGCAGTGAAATAGTATATTATATTGTCATTCCTTTAAATCACTTTCATTTTTTTGTGCTACTGTTCCTTTAAAGACTGGTGCCCAAAATCTCACTGCATACTCATGAGGCCTTACCAGGGACCTATAAAGGGGAAAAAATGTGTTTTCATACCTTGAGTTGATTTCCTTTATTTGCTTTAGTATCCACAGAATGACACTGCCTAGAATTAGACAACTTAGCTACAAAAATCCCCAAATCCTTCTCAATTAAAGGGATTCTGTATGATTTTAATGGTGTCGTTTGTATTTCTATTTTATATAATATTTACACTTCAAATATTTCACTCTACAATGTAAAAGTTTATTCCTAACCCAATAAGTCTATTGTTTTTTTGTTGTAATGTTGGTGTGTAGGCACCATCTCAGGTCATTTTGCCTAGTCATGTGCTTTCAAAAAGAGCCAGCACTTCAGGATGGAACTGCTTTCAGGCAGGCTATTGTTTCTCCTACTCAATTTAACTGAAGGTGTCTCAGTGTGACATGGATTTTTACTATTGAGTTCTGTACTTATATCTACCAGGGAGCTCTTATAAGGTTACCTTCCCATTGCTCTGCTGCTAGGGAGGGGGTGATATCACTCTAACATGCAGTGCAGCAGTAAAGAGTGACCTGGGAAACTAGCCCCATGTCAGATTTCAAAATTGAATATAAAAAAATCTGTTTGCATTTGAAAAACAGATTTCAGTGCAGAAGTCTGCTGGAGCAGCACTATTAACTGATGCATTTTAAAACAAGCATGTTTTACCATGACAGTATCCCTTTAAGGAAACCCCCAACACATTATCATTTAGTATATACTAAATATACGATCATTCTTGGACATACCAAAGTGCATAACTTTTTTAAAATAATAATCTTCCCTGAGTATATTCATGCTGAGATGGGAGCCACCAACCTTCTATTTGCTTCCAAGCATCCCTTATGCTGTCCTGGGTGGACACATGCTTCGTACAGAATTTTTTTTTATTCTGAGCTCTGGTATAAAGAGATGTTTTTGAGTAAAAGTCAGCAATTTTAGTCATGGGGTAATACATTTGCACTCATCTGGCATTTTTACCTTTCATACTCAATAACCCTCTGGTATACAGTATTTATGATTTATAAAAGTATGAGTATACAAAAACTTTCCAACTTTTGCCTTTTACCATGCTCAACCTGCTGCTGGGCCGGGCCCTCTGGTTGTCAGTTCACACTCAGTGCCCAATAAATTGTCAGCCTTTTGATAATTTTGCTGTGGGTGTAGTAAGAACCAATCAGATGTTTAAATCAGCGTCTGCTTGGACATGCCTGAGGACAGCTTTCAAATTCGAAACATTCTGACTTGTACAGGTTAAAAGTTGTCGTTCAGACTCTGTCTCTGCCTTTACTTTAATTTTAATAAAGGGGTTAATGTGATTCAAAGTACTTAATTAATAGTTTGTAAATTATCCATATCCTATCCTATTTCTGAGTTAATGGCCGGACAGGATTTCCAACACAGCTCCACTAGGTGGAAACCATTCCAAACTGTACTATAATGTGCAGTTAAATCCCCCATTACTTTCTAGAAAGATTGGTGGATGGACAGATAGAAAGGAACCTGTCTTTTCCATTGTTTAAATATATTTTAAAATACCTTCTCCGAAAATCATATATTTAAGATGAAGGTTACTAGAAAGCAGCACACTAGAAAATTAACTATTTTAAGTTAATATTAAAACCAGGTTTTCCCTTTAATAAAAGAATGTATTTTTTGTCTTCAAACTTTTTCTTTATCCCCTTAATATCATGTTCGTGATCTGTGGCCTGAATCCGGCAAATGCACAAAATATATATCAACTGCTCTCATAACATATACATTAAAAGAAATAACCTCTGTTAGGTTTGTTTACTGTGATATTTTGATTTATGAGTTACTGCCGCATACTATTCAAGATGAAAAATAAATATGCAAAGTGCTGGATGACTTTTAATGGGGTTACCATCCCAGCTGAGCATTACTCCACAGAAACTGACCTTGAAATTGCTATTTCAACACAAGTCAAAATATGCAAATTTGGAAATAAAAGCAGGCTCTCAGAATCTTTCAGCTGCGTTCCACTTAGAAGGGAAAGAAAAAGACGTAGAAATTCACATTTTTCAGGTGTTCTTTCTCTATCTATAGTATCCCATTTCTGCTCAATCTACAGCGTCCTTTTCAAGTTTTTGGTGGGGTTGTCCAAATTTAGGTTAGATAATAGCCTCCTTAGAAGAAGTAAGAATCTTTTTTTTTTTTTTTTAGGGTTAGTCAAGTTATTCACCTATTTAATCCTATATATGCAGTGTCGGACTGGCCCGGCGGGAAACCGGGAAAAAACCCGGTGGGCCCCGACCCTCGTGGGCCCCCGCCGGGCCAGAACCCTTTCCAATCGCAAAATAAAATTTCTGGCGATGCGCAGCGCCGCCTGCGCATGCACGCCAAACGGCGCTGTTGCGCGTGCGCACCGAAACACGCTGTTGCGCATGCGCGCCGAGCGCCGGTGTTGCTGGCCCGACGCATTTTAGTAGGGGGCGGGGGGCGGGGGGCTGGAGGGGGGCCCCTGGACAGCAGTCCCGGTGGGCCCCAGGCCCCCCAGTCCGACCCTGTATATATGTGAACTTTATCTAAAAGGGCAAAAATACATAAACTCTCTTTGGTTCATATTATAATTCATAGAAAGAATGTATATAAAAGTACTCCTAATCCATATACTGCCAGAGAGAATAAGACACCAGAGTTCTACAGGTGCATAGAACTTTGCCGGTTTACATTTTTTACATAAACATATGATGGAGCTGCCCTTACTCTTGCCTTATTTAGGGTACATATTGACATTTTCTATTTAAAAAGGCTTCAATGGCATAACTTTTAGGTGTTGCTATTGTTGTTTATGAAAAGGTGAGTTATGCCCTTCTGTATTGCTATTTGTTTTAGTGAAAATTAATGTTTTTCTGTGTTTTTTCTGTGCTACTTGCGTAGTTTGTCTTCATTTTTTTAGTAAATCTAAATATAAGAAAGTTACTCAGAAAGAGCAGCATGGTGTTGACTGAGGCTGCAACCTTCACAAAAAATCAGTTTATGAAAGGTTTGGCTCCAGTTTAGCTGAGCGCCAATGATTTGGCTGAAGTTGGGTGCTGGATTCAGTGCATCCCTAATTTGAAGTGGGGAATCCAACTACACTAACAGGCTTTAATTAAGCATTCTAAATCAATTAAGAAAATATGTATTATTGTAGGAAAGATGCCAAATATATTTTGTGGCTAAGGCTAATGTCACGCATAGCTGTTTTTCTGTCAGCAGAAACAATGAAAATTGTGGATTAGGCCATCAAGCACGCAATTGATGGCCAATTGATATAAACAATACAAACACTTTACACATGCAAGGAGAAACACATGGTACATGGCTGAGCCTTCCTTAAAAGTGGGGAATTTGTGACTTATTTCTAATATAGTTTTAAAGGAACGCACATTGAGTAACCTATATCAACCCATTTACAACTGACTTGAATAAATGCAAGTTAGTTTAATGCAGTGATCCCTAACCAGTGGCTCACTAGCAATATGTTGCTCACCAACCCCTTGGATGTTGCTCTCAGTGGCCTCAAAACAGGTGCTTATTTTTGGATTTTTGACTTAAAGGCAAGTTTTGGTGGCATAACGGCATATGTACTGCCAACAGACCCAACTGTAGCCCACATCAATTACAGCCCTTATTTGGGGACCCAGTGACTTTTTCATGCTTGTGTTGCTTCCCAACTCTTTTTACATGTGAATGTGACTCACAAGTGGAAAAGGTTGGAGACCCCATGTCTAATGCAAGCAACAGTGTGATTCGTAGTTATGGTTTATTGCATTTGTTGGTATATATACCGTTCGTCCATCTGCATAACAAAGAACAAGCTGAAGGGCAGTAATGTAATATAAGAGAGATGAAAGGTACAAGTAGCTCTAAACATAAACAATTACTTTGCTTCAGTGTAGTATTTGAGCAACCGTTGTCTATATAAGGTCCCTAGAAAGTCAGTTCATCTGTGCTTAAAAGAGGGAAAGTCCCAAAGGTCTCTTATGTTGTAAAGTGCCCACTAATGTTCATGGTACTCCTATGTCATTTGATAGTTCAGTCTAATTTGAGTGTGTTCCAGGACTGGTTTCCAAGCACACAGATAACTTTTTCTGCAGAGTCTGGAACCATTTCAACTTGGTTACTAGAAGGTACCACTACCCGGTTGCTTTTTCACCACCAAAGAGAACTATTCCTCACCATGCTTTTTATGTAGGAGAGAATGATGATTGAACTTCCCTTAAATGTGTAAAATCTCCAAGTTCTCCAATGAAAACTCAAGGGAGAAAAACAGGATTGGGTCCAGGTTATAATTAATGCCACTAGCAGTAAAAGGACATTAGGGATGCAGAGTGTTTTGATTATTCCTTCATTTTGTTTATGTACAGTTACTCACGCGGTTGTGTGGCTACTGCCAAGTAAAACCCTAGAGACAGAGCCTTAGCTGCCTCTCTGCTGTAGCTGCATCATTACCCCGCTCCAAACAAAGTCCTTTTTTGTCAATAGAGGATGAAAACATTATTGGATTCAAGAGCTCATAGAAGTCTTGTAATCAGCTGGGGACAAGGAGGATAGATTTATGAAATTAACCATTTCAAATGGTATTATCTTCCTACAGTGAGGTGCACCTTTCATAAATCATAAGAGAGTGCTTGGAAAATACAGCATTTGTTATTTGTGCTATGTGGCGTATTTGCATCCCCCACAACATCGTTTTGTGAATAGTTTCCCTCATTCAGTACAATCAGACTATGCTGTGCAGCCTGATAAACTATGCTTAGCATAGGCTAATGTGTTAATTATATATATAATATAAACCTCCACGGAAGAAGCTGCACTCACAGGACTTATCTCAAAAATATAAATACTTTATTCAAAAACTAACGTTTCGGCTGCAACTCAGCCTTTGTCAATAAATAAAGTATTTATATTTTTGAGATAAGTCCTGTGAGTGCGGCTTCTTCGGTGGAGGTTTATATGCAAGATTTTTTGCACCCAGGCAACGTATACGGATTTATTGTGAGTGCTGTAATTTTGGGGAAGTATATATATATATATATATATATTATGTAAGCTGCAGGATCCACAACAGGCACTTTTCTTCTTTTTAAAGGCAGTTTATTTACACACAGGGGTGACCATTTCAGGATACAAAACAAATCATAAATATAAATCCTACCCACTGGGCTCTACCTTCACACATGAAGAGTTCCCTTACTACACTGGGCCCCTCATGGACTACCAGTAAGAAAACACATAAGTAGGGGTCACCCCTGTACTCACAAATCTTCTGGGGGATTGCTCAGCCTCCTGGCTTTCCTCAATCAGATAGACCCTCTGTCACTTGGTCTCCTCTCTCTGCACCTTGCAGTAGCAAATGGCACCCCAGCCCCTCTGGGACTTCCTCACACAGGCAGGTGTCCTTCCTGCTCTGTGTCCTGCTCTGAGAGGGATTCCTAACAGGCTCACTAGAACTAAATACCTATATATATAGTCCCCAATGGAATGCACACCAAAAGTTCAATCAAAGCCTGGGTGCCAGTCTGTTTTTGTTAACAATGTAAAAGTCTTCTGGTGACGACACTCCAAGTAAAGTAAATAAAACAAAACAGTTAAACTAAAGCAGGTTTATTGTATCCAATGTTTCGGTTCTATCTCAGAACCTTCATCAGGGAAAGGAAGATTAACAGTACACAAATTGACGATTTAAACATGCAAGTTTTGGCGCCTCTAGGTGACATTTTGAACAATGTTACACAATGTATCTTTTTGATTATAATATCAAGTGTCACAATGTGGGAGCCTCGCGTGCAGGCTATGTAATGCAATTGGACACGGATGCTGTAAATGGGTTGCTAGGCAACACGTCTACGAGATCCCACGCTACTCTGCCCGGTTCTTGCGGAAGTTCCGGTTCACCTCTATAGTACCACGGACGGGTGATCTTGCGGCTTTAGGTGTTTATATGTATAATTGCACGTGTATACACTCTGACATATCCAGGGGACTGATGAGCCATCAACATGTGGTTATCATTCTTTTCACTTTCACTTTACCCATACATTGCTTCTTTTCCCTATTATACACTGGTTGCTAGGGCTCCCTAGCAACCATTTTTGGCGCCAAAACTTGCATGTTTAAATCGCCATTTTGTGCACTGTTAATCTTCCTTTCCCTGATGAAGGTTCTGAGATAGAACCGAAACGTTGGATACAATAAACCTGCTTTAGTTTAACTGTTTTGTTTTATATACTTTACTTGGAGTGCTGTCACCAGAAGACTTAATGGTTTTAAAAATTAGTGGTGAGCACAACTTGCCCTTGTTTGTTATAGTTATACAGGAGCAGTGACCAGCTCCATGTTGTAGCTCCCACCCTTCCAACTATAGTCAGGTGATCCCACTGGTGTCTAATAAAAGGGCAGCCAAGTATGGGAGTTTTACTTTGAAAGCAGCAAGTAAGTTGCAGGTAAAACTTAGTCCCTTTGTAAAATGTATAATGAAGTAATAGAATTCTTAATGAATCAGATGAAAACTGAGCATAGGATTGGCCAGATATGGGATGACTTTGACGTAGTTGGCCAGCTTAAATATATTGCAATATATGGACAAACAATCGCTGTTTTGTTTAAAGGGTAAGGCATTTTTCAGTAGCAGTATGCACAAAATGTCTCTGTCTTAAATATATTGATAATGGGTTGAGTGCAGAGAATCTCTTGTATTTGTCTATATGTATTTTGTGGTCACAGTCTCATTGCACCCCCTCCTAATGGTTTTAAAAATTAGTGGTGAGCACAAATTTCCCTTGTTTGTTTTATATATATAGTTTGCAATATGTATCTGTTGTGCTGTGATGCAAAAGTGCGTGATGAGTCTGCTTATGAAAATTCAAATCTTCAGCATTTAGCACCTTATTGTTTACTGGCCCCAGCAGTTATCTTTGTCTCTGATAGGTTGGTGCTATGCACTTTGTCTCCTTGCCAGTGGCCACACCCCCTAATTACCATGTCCATTTTACAAAATTTGGCAAGTTATGAAAGTATGAACACATTTCTGACAGTTTTGGGGCAATAATTGTTTTGCTAATGGAGCTGAATTTGAGTCAGATTCCCCAAGTGACCCGCTTATCTTAAATACTTACAATTGTTTCTTTGCTTATCTTAAATTGTTACAAATGTATCTAAGTGCAGGTGCCCAGTGTTCTGGTCTCTCTGCCAAAAGCCTCTTATTTTAATTACGTTTCAGAAACTTTCTATCTTTTTCTGGCATCTGACTCTGGAGTCTGCTTTCACTGTAGTTACGCCACTGTGTTAAGGTCTTCCTACTCTAAGTTGACTTTTAATAGTCTCATGTTTTATAAAAGGGGGATACATTATTTTTTTGATACGCAAGTTTAAGTGAATCACATGACAGAAATAACATTACTAAGCACTAAATATAAAGATATAATTTAAAGGGTATTCATGGCTCTTGTGTAATATGAATGTACAATAATCTTTCTGTGGCACATGCTTTTATATATCCTGGAACTCACTGATGAGGCTTTTAGCATTATCTTTATATATTACATTATATATTAGCACCTTGATTAAAGTAAGTGCTAATCCTGATGATTGCAGCAGATATTATACAGTCTAACCCTTGGGAGTACTGATAGTACCCAGTGGGATGTAGGAAATGTCTGTTCCTTATTTTGATAGATAACCTCAATATGCAGCCTTCAATGTAGAAGTTCCCAGTCATATAATAACATATCTGCTGGTATCTTTGATGATATTAATACAATACAATTCTCATTAGTGATGAACGATATTTTTTGCCATAAAAAAGGCGCCCATAGACTCTAATGGGTAAAAAAAAATTCGCGTGTCAAAAAAAAATTGTCACCCATTCATATCAATACATTTGCCAAACTTTTTGCCGTTTCGCAAATTTTCGGTGAAGCAAAATGGGTCAGATTCACACATCACTAATTCTCCTCTGTTCTGTTGTTTTTTTTCTGCAAGTGCTTAATGGGTTCCAATAAAAACGCGAAATGTATGATTAAAACTGTTAAGACTTCAGATTAGGTGCTAAGAGTTACTCAACCTTAAACAAGCTTTGCACCTATTACATAATGTGCTAATTGTCATTATAAAGTCAGCTTAGAGTATACATGTGTTATATCCGAACCCAAAAATAGATTCAAATTAATACAAATATGCATGTACACACTTTATTCAACATCAAAGGCAAAAAAAAATCCTAGGACTCTTTTCAATAACAAGTGATATTGATGCTAGGTGATCGGCGTCTCAATTGGATACCCCAACCTCTTGGATACAGAATTGAACTGGCAAAAGGCCAATTGAAAAATGTAGACATGAGTGAGTCTACTGTAGCTAAATATGTAATTATATTGACATACTGCTTATATTTTATTAACTAAGGTTCCTAATGCCTTCGTTTAAAATAAACCCTGTACAAACATACATGAAGGAACCTTTCAATACATTTGAAGCTCATATTTCTTTCCTGAAATACACAATTCAATAGACCCCTTCCCCACTTTGCCATTGCATGTTCCACAAGGACAGGTGCTCATTGAAGCTAGAGCAGGCCAAAGGAATTCGAAACGGTGTGGTCCTATAATGCATAATGATTTTCACATAATCCCCTCAGAAATATTGATATACAATAGTATTATCCTTGTACATTACAAATATCAGTCTTTGTGACTTTTCCAGTGGCTGATCTTTATATCACCCATTCCATGCTTTGAAAATAGATCTTCTTATGCTACAGGCTGACAGTTCACTTTCTAGGTTAGCTTAACCTCCCAGCAGAAAGTAGAGGTTATTACAGTATAGGTACTTGGGAAAGGCCTGAGGCTGTTATTAAAAAAATGGTGACCAAAGATCAAATGGTGTCTACTATTACAAATCAGGTGGGCAGAAGGGAAAAGCATGTGAGGCATGTTCCTGTTTTCAGCTTTGGAAGTTATAGCAACAAAATATATTCTTTTGCCTATCTCTACTCTCAATTGAGCCCCATTTTGTAATTACTAAGCTCACATAACAAAGGCCATGCCTCTTGGTCATGATACTTGGTTATTATAGGTTTATGGCAGAGGACTGAAGAAGCAGACCCTGTGGCTGCAGGGGGGCAAACGGTATAGGGGGCCCCATGAGGTTCTACTTAATGAGCAATTTTACGTTTTGGTAAAACTTGACAAAACCTCTGGATATTTTGGGGGCCCTAAAATAAATTTGCTGTGAGGCCCAGTAAGATCTAAGCCACTGGTTTAATGGAATATCAAATGCAACACAGAACAGACATAGGGGATTGTAAATTAAATAGAGACTACACTAACTGGGAAATGTAATATAAGTCGCTAACGGAAAAACTATCCGCATTGCGAAAAGTTATGCCTTTGCGCAAACAAATTTTGAATTCCACGAATTTAATATAGCTTTTGTGAGCCCGGAAACTGTTTAGCGACCACTTCAGACAGTGGAAAACCGTTTGCGGATTTTATATTTTGCGCCAATGCACAGTCAATGTAATAAAACTTCTTGACGAAAAAGTCGTTATGTTTGCTAGAGAGTGTGCAATTAAAATTCACAATGTGCTATTAAAATTTGCAATGCAATAACAGTTTAAGGAACAATATTGCATTGCAAGATTAGGATTTTTAGTCTTACTGCTGCAAATTATTTTGCTCTTTTTGACTTTAATTACATTCTCCTGTAAGAGCTCTAGGACCCAGGTGCCAAGTTGGTGGTCCTTCCACCACCCTCTTCAGCCTCTTCAGTTTCTGTGTATATAGAATAGAGCAACAGAAGAAATCTTGGCAATATTGCAGCCTCACTGATCTGACCCTCCTATTTTTAATATTTAAAATGTTTTTATTTGCCTAATAAGCACCAACTGATTCCAGAGCACTGCACATTACATTAAAATTGATAAATGTAAACATGCCAATTGCATACAGTGTGATAAGTTAAAATAAGAGGTCAAAGTGCTCTTTCAGTGAGGACTTCCAATAACACAGCCTACCTAAATAAAAGAAAGCAGCAAAAGAAGCAGCTAAGATTCATATTGCTTTATAATACAGTAAACCTATTATCCATATAGCTCAGAATTATGGAAATGTCGTCTCCCATATATTCCATTTTATCCATATAATCCAAATTTTGTAAAATCATTTAATTTTTCTCTATAATAATAAAACAGTAGCTTGTACATGATCCAAACTAAGATATAATTAATCCTTATTGGAAGCAAAACCATCTTATTGGGATTATTTAATGTTTACATGATTTTCTAGTAGACTTTAATAATGAAAATCCAAATTACAGAAACATCTGGCAGATTTCCTCATTTCGGCACCTGTGAATTGTTTTGCGAAGCTGCTGTAATAATTTGGCGGCGGAAAAATTTACTGCAACAAAAAAGTTGCGCGTATAAAAATCGTTGCGCCTCAAAATGATATTGATGCCATTGACTTTAATGCATTTGGACAAAAAAGTTGTGAAGGTTAAAATTGTCACACGTGTAAAAATTGTTGCGTGTCAAAATAATTTTGACGCCCATTGACTTTAATGTCTATGGGAGCTGGCCTTTCGGTAATTCTGAACTTTCTGGATAATGGGTTTCCAGATAATGGATCGCATACCTGTATTTGGTGTATTTTAGAGATATTTTATGAGCTAATAATGTTTTTCAGGGGCATAAACTTATGTCATTTATACAAAATACTTATCCAGTGCCAGTGCTAAGCACACAAGGATGACTTTTGGTGTTCAGAGGGGGAAATATATTACCACTGGTGACTTTCTAGTAATGTATATGCTTAAGAATAGAGACACAGACTGCCTACAAAATGACGGATGGCAGAGTATTGAGCTTAGTAAGTTGAGAACAGAGTTGTCAAATGTCTTTGTGCTTTGGCTTTTAGGGCTACTGTTTTGTCTTTGAGAGTGATGAGGTCCAACTGCAGCACACCTGGAGTGCCTTTCCTTGAGCGTAACCACTGTGATTCGCAGGACAGACACATTACTCATTAACGTTTTGCTAGATGATATCACTGTGAGCTGAAATCGAGGGATATTTTCATTCAGGAGCTTGATTTATGCTCCCCTCCTAAAAAGGACTTTATGTTGCAAGGAACATTACTGCCATAGAAGCCAACATTTTTTTATAACTCCAAAGCCCCACAAAAAATTATTAAAAATGTTAAACTCTTAATTCACCCTTATAGTCATAGGATACCGAGTTTACCTTGTTGTGCATAACAACTTAGTTGGATTCTTCAATTAAAAGGGAACTAAATGTTAAACCACTGTGGGCACAATAAGGCACCATGTAACCCCTACCAACCATGCCTGCTTGTATTAATATCACTTAGGGAAATCAAAAACTGGCAATATATATATATATATATATATATATATATATATATATATATATATATATATATATATATATTTATCAAGGCCCCAATGAGGGCCGAATGTTGGATACACGAGTGATGCTATAAAAAATTATTGAATTGAAAATGCTTGGAGTGCTGGTCCATTTCGAAGATTACATACATTATTTGACCAAGCACCCACGAGTGGATTAACGAGTAAGAGTGCGGGTACCTCCAGAAACATTATATTTATATATACACACTTTGGGGCAGATTTATCAAAGAAGGGGGGGTTGTGGGTGCACACCTAAGGCAAATTTCAAAATATTTAAAGCCCTTTCTAAGTAATTCAAGTAAATATGCAAGTGCAGGTAATTTTAAAACAAAGTTATGATCATAAAATTGATAAGCCACCATACCACATCAAGGTAAATCCCACAGGGTGGTCCCTAACTTGTTTACCTCTAATCATAGTATTAAAGTTCCTGTGCCTCTCTGCTTAATAGCATTAGTATACCTTGACGTGATTTAATGTAGTATACCTTGACGTCTCCCATAGACTCCATTTTATCTAAATAATATAATTTTTATAATTAATTTTTTATGCCCTTGTTCTCTATAATAATAAAACAGTACCTTGTACATGAGTCTAAGATATAAGTAATCCTTATTGGAAGCCGAACCAATAATGTTTACATGATTTTCTAATACACTTAAAGGGATCCTGTCACCAGAAAACATGTTTTTTTCAAAACGCATCCATTAATAGTGCTACTCCAGCAGAATTCTGCACTGAAATCCATTTCTCAAAAGAGCAACAGATTTTTTTATATTCAATTTTGAAATCTGACATGGGGCTAGACATTTTGTCAATTTCCCAGCTGCCCCCAGTCATGTGACTTGTGCCTGCACTTTAGGAGAGAAATGCTTTCTGGCAGGCTGCTGTTTTTTCTTCTCAATGTAACTGAATGTGTCTCAGTGGGACATTTTTAAAATTGAGTGCTGTTCTTAGATCTACCATGCAGCTGTTATCTTGTGTTAGGGAGCTGCTATCTGGTTACCTTCCCATTGTTATTTTGATTGAAGTTTATCAGAGCACAAGTCACATGACTTGGGGCAGCTGGGAAATTGACAATATGTCTAGCCCCATGTCTGATTTCAAAATTGAATATAAAAAAAAATCTGTTTGCTCTTTTGAGAAATGGATTTCAGTGCAGAATTCTGATTCATTTTGAAAAAATGTTTTTTTCCCATGACAGTATCCCTTTAAGATATGAAGATCCAAATTACAAAAAGATCCTTATTACAGAAAGCCCCAGGTCCCGAGCATTCTAAATAACAGGTTCCATACCTGTATATCATATGCTAATTCATGGTTCAGCCATAAAACCATGTCTCCAATTATATTTATTGGGAAGTAACTTTCAGTAAGCAGTAATGGGCTGGAAGTGGCTCAGGGTTTTAGAAGTGTAACCTACAAACTAATAAATCCTTCAAAAAAAATTTCCCCAATCCAGGTATTTAAAACATAAATTGCACGTCCATATAGACTCATCCTTGTTCCTCAGCTTTTCACAGCCCAACCATTTCTGGTAGACCATATCCATTTAACATTTTTGTACCTGCAGTATAGTTCCATGAAATAAAAGTACCTGGGAGTATGTAAGCACATGTCGATACAATACCCCTGCTTTAATACTTTTTGTGGGGGATTATTAATGAATCAGTTCACTTTCCTTAAACTAAGCAATGGCACACATTTCTACATAGGCTATAAGAGTTTCTACATACATCTAAATTCACAAAGCAGTTTAGTTGTCTAAAGGCAGGACAATAATATAGCTTTAAAGCTTGCCTAGTTAATCCCTACATCTTTATTTCAATATATTCTGCTGTACTAATGAACCTATATAGTGTTGGCAAATAATCTGCTATTTTACTGCAAATCCAATGCAATCCTTGCATGTTTGACTAGACAGAAAAATGCAGGAATCCCCTTGGGAAATATATGCTAACAGTAAAAATGGATGCAGCTCATAAAAGAGCTACATTTAATTTTCAGTCTTAAATTGAGCTCAATGGAAGCGTTATATGGCCCTGAAATAATGTAAAATACACCCATGTAGATTTCTTGGTCATTGTTTAAAATGTTTTGATGGGTATTTTACAATACTATGATGAATAAATAGCCAAAATATAAAATGATTGAACTGTGCTTGAAATATAAATGCCATACTAAGGTTGCCACCGTGCAGGTGTTTTTAATGACATGACCGGTAAAAAATTATATGTAATGCCAATTTTATTAATAGGGAAGTAAGTTAAAATATAAGAATGCCAGTTCTTTTCCTGAAAAGGTGCCAACAAATATTAAAAGGAGCAATTAATTTTCTTGTGCCAAGTCACCAGGATTGAAAAGAATAGAAACACCTCCATAATAACGGATGATAGCAAGTTGTGGGCAAGTTAATTTCCAATGCTTTTTATACTATGATTTTCAAAAATTCTATGATGTTCAGTACAATAACAAGAAAAACCTTAAGAGGCTGCACACAGAGCAGGTCAACCTTCCATCATCGCTAATTGTAGAACTGAGCTGTCAGACTACTGTACACGATTGTTATCTGACCCATACTGAGGTCAGTTAAAAATCTGATGTCAACCATTTAGGGATTCAGTGTATTGCTGATCAGCAATAGGACTACTGGGAGGTTTGGTGGGAAACAGGAAACCATCGGAATACAGTTACATGGTTACTGGAGGGCTTATTTGTCTGAATTCTCCCCAAGAAGAAACCTGAGTAATGAAATCTCTTACAGGCTTCCTAAAGGTTAATTAAGTAATTAAGTTAGTAAAGTAATTTTGCAAAAAAAAAAATGACAGCCATAGTCAGTTTCTTATGAGCACCTTACTAATTAATTCACTAAATTAATTATTATTATACATTTAGGGGCAGATTTATCAAGGGTCGAATTTAGAAGTACAAAAAACTTCAAAATTCAACCATCTAATTGAAAAACTTCAAATTCGAATATCGAATTCGAAGTTTTTTCACCAAATTTGGCAATCCTACGATCCAATAAAAAATTGTTCAATCGTACAATTAAATAGTTTGAATCGAACGATCCGAACGATTTTAGCGTGCGATCGAAGGATTTTTATTCGATGTGTAAAGACTTTAGAAAAAGTTTGTAGAAGGTCCCCATAGGCTAACATAGCAATTCAGCAGATTTAATTTGGCGACAAGTTTTTTTCGATTCGATTATGGAATGGTCGAATATTCTAACGATTTTTGCTTCGAATCAAAGTCGAAGTCGTAGTATCTAAGAAATTACTTTGAAATTCAAACTTTTTGTACTTCGAAAATTCACTCGAACCCTAGTAAATCTGCCCCATAGCCTATTTTAAAGAATTCTGTTTTCTTATTGGTCTCATTCCTGGGTATTGTCTCCCTTAACATTATCATGCCTTTACCTAGCCCAAGTACTCTACTTTATATTTAGGATATTTTTAGGACTAGGCCTATGCATAGAGACTGTTTTGTACCTATATGTTTCACAAGCTGAATGCTGCAGCTTTTCCACTAAAAAATTGATAATTTTGCATTAGCGTCTACTATTTTGTTTAAAAATAGCAATGCATTTGCTAGCTGTGTAAGAGTTTTGCAATTATTTGATCCATAATAAAGTGCAGTGGTCAGTCCACATAATGTGACCAAACTGCTTGCCCCCACCTCCTACAGGGATTGTTTTTATTGGCTGAAACACTAAAGCAATGAATGACAGCAGACTTTATTGATATTATTAGTCTGGTCTTTAGTTTAAGAGTCTACACTTATGTATCTCTGCCCTTTGAAGCACATTGTTATCTAAGCAATGTTTGTTTTACTTTCTTGTGTTGAGACCTATGGCCAAATCAGCAACGGTGACCACATCAGGCCAGTGAGGCGTTTAACCATTTTACATAGTGATAGTATGATTGAATTTCAAGTACAATTCAGAAAAAAAGATAAAAATGATATTCAGGCAGTTTTGATCTTTTTTTTTTTTTTTTAACAAACATTCTGTTCCTGTTTATGGTTTTGAAAATGTGACTGGTAGACCAATTTCAGATGTCAATTTGTGCAGATCTGATGGGCAAATAATATAAATTATATAAACAAATAGGATCAAACCTATGGCATTTTTCAGCCTTTCAATATGTGAGACCTTTGTTTTACTCCTACACATCCTTTGGCTATCTCAATGCACACAAATAGTTTGTACAGTAACTATGAGCTGCTATAAGTAAGCTGTAAGCAATGCATTCACTTGTTTAGAGTGGACTGCTATGTTTCCACACTTCTACCAGTTACCCTTAGATAATTAACCTTGATACTGTCAGGATGTGAGCCAGACCTTCTACTGCTCTTAACACACTGTGCCACTTAGCCCCCTGCTAGTTGTAGCTTAACTGTACTCTCTTCCAGAACATAGAGTGTGGAGCCTCATTTCCTACTCATTTCCATCCTGATCTACTTCATTACACATGCAATTTGGTGCAAAACATACAAATGGCTTATTTTAATTACAGATTGTTGTAAAAACAGTTTTCTGTTATAGAAAATAATGCAATTTGAAACAGACTTTGTTTTAGTCTGTTTGTTTGTACTTCTGGTTATGTAATAATATGTTTTCTTTCCTATAAATACTTGAATATTGATGTGTTTTCTAGGGTTTGCTAAATCCATGAAATCATTGTGGTTCATTTATTAACACAGGGCAGATTTGCCTTTTTGCATTAACTCCAGGATAAGATATTTGCTTTCTTTGTTTTTCCTGCAGAAGAGTAACCTAAGCTAATACTTGATTGGATTTCTAGTTCAGCAAGGCAACTTCATTCAAAGTTAACTGAGCCCTAAACATCTGCTTTAGATGCCTAAATGGAGTTCAACACTTGTGAGATTTTGTGTAGCCGTACCTTTTGCACCTAGGGTGAATATCTTCATAATTCTTATTAATGTGAATGAAGAAAGTGAGTATGTGCCAAAAGTATATGACAGCGTGAGACCGACACAGTAACTGCTGCAGGTGCAAATATTGTGGGGTCCATTTAAGGAATATTATTGCCAATCATCTTCTTATGCATTTCTTATTCTGCAATATATTTAACCATTTCCCATTATGATTTACTCGGGCCTAAGATAGGAATAAGCAAGCTGGGTTGTGGTTTATGATGGATAAACAAAAACTTTGCCCTTTAAATACCACATTATAGACCATTATATTGTTATTTGTTTTAATCCCTTGGGCTTGCTTGCAAACTATCCAAACGGAACCATTGGCTGGTATTCTTATTCTTCATTCTAATCTAATAATTATTCTACATATATTCTTACTCTCTCTCTCAAAACATGACTTATTCTTGCTGCGCCTATGTCTCTCTCTTGATTTTGAATAAGGAAAAACTCACATGTCACCGTCCAGGAGGTCACTCCTTTATTGTGCCTATCCTGCACTTGTGTGGGTCTCTTCTTACTGGTCTCCATTCCAGCAGACATCATGTTTCAGGGATATAGTGATTGAGAAAACCAATCCACATGTGCGGATTAAAATAAAATCCATCTTTATTTGAATATTAAAACAACAAACAGGCATCCATAACAGATGTACTCCTACCCTATGACATGTTAGATCACCTGACGATTTTTTATGCCTCCTTCTGGCACTTCATCTGATGATGAGTACATCTGTTATGGATGCCTGTTTGTTGTTTTAATATTCAAATAAAGATGAATTTTATTTTAATCCGCACGTGTGGATTGGTTTTCTCAACCACTATATCTCTCTTGATTTTCCCTTAGACCCAAGTGACCTCCAAGTCCTCCTACTCACCTTCAAGGCTTTTTATTCAGCTGTACCCCTCCCCTACATTTCAACCCATGTGCTCTCTCCATATGTTCTTTTGCATCACCCGCACTTTTCAACCAGCAGCCTACTTTCTACATCATCTCCCTCCACTGATTTCTCTCTATAAGACAATACTCCCTTACTGGCTGGAAGTCTCTGCCCTCCAGCTTACATCAAGAACTGTACCGCTCATTCTTCAACTCTAACCTAAAGTCTCTGCTTTAGAAATATAAGCAAATAATATTTTGTTTTGTATATGACTGCATATATATGTTAGAAATTTTTCCCTCCTCGTTGCTGCTGTAAACACTGCATTTTTTTGTTTGATTTTAGGTAATTGTCTGGATATATTTATTTCTTTGTACATATTAAGAACTGTAAATAAGGCAAAGGTTACTCTGCTCCTATCTGATTAGTTGTACAAAATGCCAACAAAACCCAATTAAAATGCAATGTGTGGGCCTTAATGGGCTTTCCCTTTTTTCAAGTTTTTTATTGGTGTCCTTCATTTTACTTGGCACAGTCTTACCTTCACGCTGGTAAATACTGGTGAAAATGCCCAGCCTGGATGCTGGGTGGACTGGTCCAGCTACAGAAAGTGTCATTTTACACATTCTCTTTTAAGATAACCTGTGGGAAGGCTATTAGGCTACAAATGATAATACTTGTAATACTTCCACCTGTATAATCTCTAATGGCTGATCATTTCCGTGACTTTCTAAGAAGTCTGGTAAGAATGCAAAAGCACAGATCAAGGACTAGATGTGGAAATAACTGAGCAAAGTTTAATAAGGTAGCAGAGTCATGTACTGCATGTGGCTGTGTTATAGCAGTATCAGTTTAGGGGCTGTTCTCAATGGAAATCAAGTTTAGAACAGTTTGCATTGTTGTCAAGAGGCCAAGTTTGTTATGCCAGGCTCCTTTACTGATAAACCTGAACAATTGAAATAATTTCCAAGGGGGGTATTGGCCCTGCTTGAACCGATAACCATTGCTCCATATTTTCCATCCAAGCCACTTGAGGTCCAACCTTGGGTTGGGGCATAGAAATAGAAAATATCAGTATATGTCATCTTTAAATATTTACCTTGCTGGCATCAAGGCTGAGCCCCCCTTGCTACTGCTTTAAGTCCCTCCACAGCAGAGGACCGTCCCCATAGTATCGGACAATGACGTGAAATTTTTTGCCCACAAAAATCTCCTGAAAAATACAGTAACGCATATGTTTTAGCACTGATGATTCACTTTATCTCCAGTGGGGAAGTTTTTTGAGGAGATTAGTTGCCCGCAGAGGAGGAGATTTGTCATGGGCAACTTCTTTTCTATCATGTTAGTGGAGCAAAATAAACTTTACTTACGCTATATTTATTGTTTAAATGTTGTTTCCTTCAGTCTTGGAATTACACAAACACAGCAAGCAGGCAGGTGCCATTTTGTGGAAAGGAGTGTGAGGAGGGAAGGGGGAATGTGAGGAGAGCAGTGACATCTAGGGATTGCTGAAAGTGAAAGTTATTGACTGCTCCACTTCTATGCCTCAGGCATAGAGGCGGGGCCAGGTAATATTTGATTGACAGCTCAGATATTTAAGCACTTTTATAACAGGTGTGGATGTTTTAATGAAGAAAATAATTTAGGTTACATGTTTAATTTGCAAAGGAGTTTCACTAAACAGATTTTAAAATGTTTTGGTGACAGGACTGAAAAAAAAACCCAGTGTCAGAATTCCTCCAGGCTAAAAGTAGAGGCATCTAGCCCTCGTGGTGTACAGTATGTGCACACTCTGCGTATTATCATTATGTATTTATGTGGTGATTCCAAGCTTAATTTTGCTTTTCAGTGGGGTAGCAAACAATTTAAGAGAGCATGATCATTAACTGAAATGAGAGATGCTGAAGAGCTCATTAGATCCGTAAAGCTACACTGTTGTCTATGGTTTACCTGAAAAGCGATGTAGTATTTAATTAAAGTGACACTTTAATTAAACTCTACATCACTTTTGTGCATTTAACAAAACCTGAGCAGCCCTGCTTTTTTTCCCCTGTATCATATAACACATGTAGACACAGACACTGGAACTGTATAAATTGCAATACAGGTGCCTGTATTTAAACGGGTAAATGGTATATTTCTTCAGTGTTTATATTACTGATTAGGATAAGATATTAGCTATTGGTTTTGTGCTGGCAGACATCAGAAGTGAAAATGCAAACAAGGTACTGGAGAATACGGTATGATTGCAGCATGTTTAGGAATAAAGCTGATACCATTTTAATTCCTTAAAATTATTGATTTTTCTTTAACAATCACACTTTAATATGTTATGCTTAGCAGTACTACACACACAGGGAATTAGCATTTGCTGCCTAGTCTGTGCCTATGAGAGCTATTGGATTCTCATGTTGTTAGGTCCTAGTGGCATCCACACAGAAAAAAGTCAGCTCCAAGATCAGTAGTGGCTGTTTTACCCACTACTAAGGCTAATTTTCTTTGGTGTGGGTTGCTTGAACCATAATTCATACCACACTTGTGTTATGATTAGTGATGGACGAATTTATTCGCCAGGCGCAAATTCACGGCGAATTTGCGCGATTCGCCGCCAGCGAAAATTCGCGGCAAAAATTCGCCGGCATCAAAAAAATATTTTTTCGAAAAAACGGGCGCCGGCGTTGAAAAATGGGCGCCGGCGTCAAAAACGAGACGCTGTCGCAGTTTCGCGCAAATTTTTCGGCGAAACGGCGCAAATTCGCCCTTCACTAGTTATGATAACATTACTGCAACATTTTAATCAATAAATCACATAATCACATTTTCCTATAATTACCCAACATTACACTGTATTATGCTTAAGACTTTTTTTCATTGTGACCTTAATTGTTTTCACTCATCCACCATAGGGGAAACATTCCAAAGGATATAACCCACAATGTATTTCCATTTCTTTACCTTTCACTTATACTTCCGGTTATAGTATGAAGGAAAACCTTTGAAGTAGATTGATATCCATGATTCTGAGTTTATGTCTCTTTTTTTGGCAAACACAAAGCAGAATTGGTTCTACATTTTTTTACAGTTGGGCTGCTGCCAAGACCTTCAGAAAATTGTTTAATAGATAGTAAATTCCCATGTACTTATTCCCAGTTTACCTCACATGAAATACTAGCACATACCCTTTTCTTAGAGGAGCTGGCAATCCAGGCAAAGATAGCAGGCCTTATTACAGAACCAAAGAGCGCAGCTTCTGTTGATGGAAGCTCATAATGAGTAATTAAGCTACATTACAGGAGTCAGGGCTGTCACATTGTGAAATGGATACTCTCCCTCCCTGGTGGATGCAGTTCAGAAATGGCAACGTGATAAAGGAAAGGAAAACAGAATTGCTTAACAGAGATCTTTTTCATGTACTGCAGCTTTCAGGCCTCTCCACAGGGCCCAAAGGAAGCCTTTCTTCCATCCCCAACCCCTGTCTTTTTGTATTGAGGGCTCCAAACCATTGCTTCTTGACTTTGTGCATAAATTTTGATGTAATATTGAAGGCTTTTCTCATGCAATTATTCTCAGTGTAAAGATGACCCCTGCCAGTACATGGAAACAGGGATTGTACATGTTTTATTGTGTAACTGGCAAGGATGTGATGCCAATTTGCTTGTGTATATGCAGAAGTAAGTTATTTGTCTGACAGTTGTTCCCTTTATCCTTTTAGTTTTTTTTACAAATTTATTTGCAAGTGACCTTAAAGGGAACTATAGCAGTTTAATTTTCAGATGTATGTACACAAACTCTATCTGCCTCAGTTAAACCCACTCTTAAAATCTTTAATTAAGTTCTGCTCAAATTCTACATCATGGGCAGATTTATCTAAGGACGAAGTGAAAATTCGAATTTAAAAAATTAGAATTTTGAGCTAATTTTTTTGCGTATTTCGACTAGAGAATAGTCCAAATTCGATTTGAATTTGAAAAAAAAACTTGAAAATCCGAATTTCGAAATTTATCATGTACTGACCACCTGCCAACTTGCTGTTTTAGCCAATGGGGAACCTGCTATAAACTATTTCAAGTTAATTGGTGGACTTTGAAAAATCTTGGAAAAACTTTGAATCAAATTCGATCGAATGAGCTATTACTTCGATTTGTACAATTCAAATTCAAAACTGACCTATTTGATCGAAAACTGACCTATTCGCCCAAAAAAAACCCTTTGATTTAATTTCGGGTGGTCTTTTTGAATTCGAATTTCAAAGTTTTTCAAATTCGAAATTCTACCCACAAATATAAAATCCTTGTTTCATGATATGATATAAAGAGCGCTATTTGGAGACAATGTGCAATTGGTTTTTATTTTTTATTATTTGTGGTTATTTAGCTTTTTATTCAGCAGCTTTTCAGTTTGCAATTTCAGCAGTCGGGTTGCTAGGATCCAAATTACCCTAGAAACCATGCACTGCTTTGAATAAGAGACTGGAATATGAATTGGAGAGGGCGTAAATTGAATTGAAAAGATGAGTAACAATACATTTGCAGCCTTAAAGATAATTTTTTTTAGAAGGGATCAGTGACCCCCATTTGAAAGCTAGAAAGAGTCAGAACGGGAAGGCAAATAATTCAAAAACTATAAAAAATAAATAATGAATTTCAATTGAAAAGTTGCTTAGTACTGGCCATTCTATAAGATACTAAAAGTACATTGTGAAATGCAAATTTTTATTCTTATTTCTGCAAATTGTTTTTCTTTTTGTGACTTTTATTACATTCCCCCATTTGGCCACCACAGTTACACCCCAGCTCAACTTTATTTGCAACCAGTCACTACTACACCTGATTAAGCACAATTTAGTAACTTTTTAAAAGCTTCCTGTCTACAGGGTCACCGCCTATTTTTTTTATTGCACCTGTGCAATATTATGTTTACTCTTTAAAAAGAATAAAAGTGTGCAAATGCATATGGTGAGAATTGAATAAATCATGTATAGTATGCAAAACCTTAGCACCACTTCTGGCAGAACAACAATTTATCTTACTACCAGAAGGGCTTGCTAGGGTTGGATGGGAATTGTAGTTCCACAAGACTAGGAATGACTCACCCACTATTAGTTGATAATTCCTTACTTCATTTACATTTTTATCATATATATCAGTTCTAGTTAGAATATTATAAATATTGAATAAATCTAGAACAAATTTTTTTTTTTTATCTGCTTAAATGAAAAAAGAAGCTGTCCAGCAATCCATTACCTGTGCTATCTGCCCTTTGGTGTTTTAAACTATAAACATTCTGCTTTACTCTACATATTTTTCATTAGCGGATTAAAGAGACATTAAACAGACAGTCCTCTGCTTCTTTTGATATAGTGAATGGTGCAAACAGTTGTTTAAAGGGCTATAAATGTAGGCTTAAGTGGAGATAGATAAATGGCCAAAGGATTGAGAATTTTCTCTTAAATAAAAATATTCTTTGCTAGGTAAATACTGGCTAGCAAATGTATATACATGCCCCTTACAGCTACCACAGAAATAGTAATATGCAACTATACAAAACTGACAAATGGAAAAAAGATGTGTAAAATACAGTAATCCAATGTGCTTGGTATTTGAGATATTTAAAATAATATATCTGTTTATTGGTCCCAGCTTGATTCACTTCTTTTACCTGTGAGTGACCTTTATGATTTGCAATGATATTAACAGTACTTGAGATGCCATAAGAGGGGCTGTTGGTATTGCCACAGAAGTACTTACACCTAAACTGAAATTGGTACCCCTTAAGTTACAGTAGGGTAAAGGATGCAAACTATGTTGAATCATTGGGATAATTACAGCATGTACCGCTGGCCTGACATATATGTGACTGCTTGTAAGATTTACTGTATTATTATCTCAATTGCAAACTACCCTAACTAATCATCACCTCACTAGTAGTGATGAGCACATTTTTTTTCCAGGCATGGATTTGCAGCGAATGTCAGTATTTCGCCATCTGCAATTTTTTTCGTAAAAAAAGAGGCAGAAATCCACCT
Source organism: Xenopus laevis (assembly GCF_017654675.1). NCBI lineage: Eukaryota > Metazoa > Chordata > Amphibia > Anura > Pipidae > Xenopus > Xenopus laevis. The sequence goes on along the minus strand of NC_054378.1, from coordinate 35,180,112 downwards.
CGGAAAATTGTTGCCGAGATAACAAAGTCGTACGTATTAAATTTTGACACCCATTAAATTCAATGTGAATTTTTCACTGTATCCTGAATTTCTTCGCATTTTCAGAATTTTTTTGGTGAATTAAACGGGACAGATTAGCTCATCACTGCTCACTAGTAACTTGTGCCTCCATCATGGGAGTTGCAGACAGCATTACTTGCTTACAAAACCCCAATTACAACAACCAATCATAGACACGGACACTTGCATGGTGGAGAATGGCCGCAGCTGTTGTTTATTAAATATCATATCAATCAGAACATTAATATTGCTAATGATACTAATACCTGTTCATACATATCTTCCCAGCCAGCCTCTGCATCAGATCTCTGCAGCGGACCGCCTTAAAGCTTGACCACAAATATCCTTAAGCCCCGCCAATTTTTTTTACCTAGCCAGGAGCATACCTCCACATGAAACTTCACTATAAACAACAATTAACTGCTGCGACAATATTGTTTTTTTTTTTTTTTTTTTTTTTTTTATTATATATGCATTCATATATTATATACCATAACAGGGTGGGTGGGTGGTATTTCCAAGACGATCCTCTCACGTCGGCTGCCGGCGAAGAATGAAGAGTGTTCGCCGGTTCGTCCTTTTATAGCCGGTCTTCGCGGCTTTTCCTGTGAAGCCACGCCCCTTTTTTGAATCGACCAATCAGAAGGCTTGGGATTGAAAATTGACCAATCGGAAGAGAGGTAAGTTTTTTCCACAGAACTACACGAGGTAAGTAAAAAATACATCAAACGGGGGGGAGCTGCCGCACTCCCATGTTAGGGGAGGTTAAGTCACTCCCCGTTCATGGGAGTTGCAGACAGCATTACTTGCTCCCAATACCCCCTGGGGATCTTTTACTCTGAGAGACCGACTCACTTACCCGAAGGGCACCAAAGAACGACACAGAAAATAACAACGTAAACAACATTGTTTCAAACCGAGAATAGCATATTTGAGGTAGGACCGAAACGAGATCTTTCAACAATGATAATGTGATGGGTCTCCTAATGTCTACAGATCGTGTAATCCTACCAACACCCCGAAGAATTTGTTTAACCAAAAAGGATTTAGTTATGTCAGCCTCACCTTGAACCTTTAAAAAGAAAGATATGCCTGCTAATTTTTTAGTTATAGCTGAAAGAGAGTACTGAGCCTCAACTTGCTCCAGTACAAAAGACAATAAGACGTCACTGTCCCTTTGATAATGCTCTTTAGGAAAACTTGTTTTGAACTTCATCCACTCATTCCAGCTTGCGATGTAAGCATGCCAGGTTTTGTCTGCCAATGACATACTTAACCATTTTGAAATTCTGGCAATACTAAATTCCACAGATGTTGGGGGCATGGTGTTCCTTCTTTGTCCAAATAATTGGCGATTTCCCAGAGCTCGTTGAACTGAAATCGAGATAATGCGTCAGCCACAACATTGGTACAACCAGGGATATGCTTTGCTTGAATCAAAATGTTAAATTTAAGAGCTCGGAATACTGCCTGCCTAAGTAATCTCAGTACTGGGGGGGAGTTAGAAGATAGATTATTAACAACTTGCACCACACCCATATTATCGCAGTGCCAAACAATACGTTTGTTAGCCAATTGGGGGCCCCACACTTCCAAAACAACTAACAGTGGAAAAAATTCCAGTAACACTAGATTTTTGGTAAGCTTGAGTTCTACCCAGAAAGATGGCCACGCATCCGCAATCCAATGTGTGCCAAAGATAGCACCAAACCCAGCTGAAGCCGCGGCGTCTGTATACAGATTCAAAGCTGCATTCTCGAACAATTCTCCTTGCCAATAAGAAATGCCATTGAAATTCTCTAGAAATTCCTGCCAAACAATCAGGTCATCTTTAACCACCTGAGGGATTCTTATGTGCCAGTTAGGATTATCTAGGCCAGACGTAAGTGCAATAAGTCTCCTGTTAAAAACCCGACCAATAGGAATAACCCGTGTAGCGAAATTCAGATGTCCGATCAAGGATTGTATGTGTTTTAATTTAACCTTTTTAGATTTTAAAGTTGCGTTTAGAATGCTTCTCAGCTTAGCTACTTTTCCTTCGGGTAAGCGAAATTCACGATTTACAGTATCTATCTGAATACCAAGGAATTCTAAAGTTGTAGTAGGGGGTATTGTTTTTTCAACAGCTAGTGGAATGGCAAATTTCCTAGCAAACCACGTAAAAGTACTTAACAAAATTCCACATGAACTAGAATCTGCAGGACCGACAAATAGGAAATCATCTAAATAATGAATAACCCCCTTAGAACCAGTTTCCCATTGAACTACCCATTGCAAAAAGGATGCAAAGGCTTCAAAATAAAAGCAGGAAAGGGAACAGCCCATTGGGAGGCATCTGTCAAAATAGAAACTGCCTTCATAATGAAAGCCTAAAAGCTTATAACAGTCAGGGTGTATGGGCAGTAGCCTGAAAGCCGATTGAATGTCACTTTTAGCCAATAATGAACCTTGACCAAATTCTTGAATTATCGATATTGCCTGGTCGAAAGTCGTATATGAAACTGAAGATAATTCATGACCAATTCCATCATTGACAGATGCCCCCGAAGGATATGATAAATGGTGAATTAAGCGATAGCTTCCTGGCTCCTTCTTCGGTACAAGTCCTAAAGGCGAAACTCTGAAATCCTCAAATGGAGGATCATCAAACGGGCCATCAATTCTGCCCAATCTAAGCTCCTTCTCAATTTTTTCCTTAACTACTTTTGGGTTTAGCTCAATTGATTTTAAATTCTTGGGAAATGATATGAGGGTTACAGGATCTGCTGATGGTATCCAAAAGCCAACTTCAAAACCCTTCTCTAAGAGGCAGGCCATCTGGCGCTTTGGATATAGCTCTAGGTATTGGCGCATTTCTGGTAACCTCACTGGGGTTATCTGACTTACTGGAGTCCCTACCACTGTGCTTTGTAGCAAATCGTTTGATGCAACGAAAGGCAGGATGGTTGCCAGCACAATGAGCACATTCATGTTTATATCTACAGTTTGCCTGAAAGCGGCAAGTTGACTCATTGAATGCCCAGCAAGCATTGTATTTCACAGGAGTCTTGTTCCCCGGTAATGGAACTAATGGCTGTTTGGGAATAAGCATTCCCATCCAAAGGTCAATATCCTTTGAACCCCAAGATATTGACTTCTGAATGGACATTTTCTGTCTGAATCTATCATCATACAAAAACCAGGAAATACCCCCATAGGCTTTATATGCTTCCAGAATAATGTCAATGTGTTTAAATAGGCCTGGACCTAATTGTGGGTGTTTTTCACACAATACATTTGAATAAATACAAAATGCCTGTAACCAATTAGTGAATGTCCTTGCCACAGGCCTGCGTCTGTCCATTTCAGGATCTGACTGCTTAACTTGCTTGCCTAAAAATTCCTTTGATGATGGCAACAGTGAGAGCATGTCAATATACTCCCCTTTTGTGATTTTTTCCTTTATGGCCTGTGGCAAGTGCAAACCCAAAGGTGTAGCATCACAGAGTATTGAATCTTTTTCCACAGAACTACACGAGGTAAGTAAAAAATACATCAAACGGGGGGGAGCTGCCGCACTCCCATGTTAGGGGAGGTTAAGTCACTCCCCGTTCATTATCTTTCTGGGAATATGCCCACACTTGGAACCAGTCTTACTAAAAAGCTGTCCAGGTTGGATCCTCATTTTACTAGATATATAGCGAGACTAGAAAATAATCTCACAAGTAACCTGCCCACACTCTCACTTATCAACTAGCTACTGTAACTGCTGAGACTCTATTGTTAATGGCTTGCCCAGGCTATAACATTTAACACAAACAGATTGGATAATCTTAAACTATTTACACTGTGCAGTTAGAACAGTTCAGTGTAAAAATAAATACTGGGTAAATAGATAGGCTGTGCAAAATAAAATTAGTTTCTAATATAATTAGTTAGCCAAAAATGTTTTATAAAGGCTGGAGTGACTGGATGTCTCACATAATAGCCAGAACACTACTTTCTGCTTTTCAGCTCTCTAACTCTGAGACTTGAAGGGAAGCCACATGGGACATAACTGTTCAGTGAGTTTGCAATTGATCCTCAGCATTCAGCTCAGATTCAACAGCAACAGTTATGACCCATGTGGCCTCCCTCAAGTCACTGATTGGATACTGACCAATCAGTGGGAACCAAGAGAACTGCAAAGCAGGAAGTGGTATTCTGGCTATTATGTTAGACATTTTGTCAATCCAGCCTTTATACTTTACATTTTTGGTTAACTATATTGGAAACATTTTTTATTTTGCACAGCTTCTCTATTTACACAGTTTTTATTTTTACACTGAACTGATCCTTTAATGTGGTCTAGACTGTAGGCAATACTTAGGGGCAGATTTACTAAGGGTCGAATATCGAGGGTTAATTAACCCTCAATATTCGACTAGGAACTAAAATCGTTCGACTTCGAATATCGAAGTCGAACGATTTAGCGCTAATCCTACGATCATGCGATCGAAGGATTATTCGTTCGATCGAACGATTAAATCCTTCAAATCGAACGATTCGAAGGATTTTAATACAACGATCGAAGGAATATCCTTCGATCAAAAAAACGCAGGCAAGCCTATGGGGACCTTCCCCATAGGCTAACATTGAATTTGGTAGCTTTTAGCTGCCGAAGTAGGGGGTCGAAGTTTTTCTTAAAGAGACAGTACTTTGATTATCGAATGGTCGAATAGTCGAACGATTTTTAGTTCGAATCGTTCGATTCGAAGTCGAAGTAGTAGTCGAAGGTCAAAGTAGCCCATTCGATGGTCGAAGTAGCCAAAAAAACACTTCGAAATTCGAAGTTTTTTTAATTCGAATCCTTCACTCGAGCTTTGTAAATGTGCCCCTTAATCTTATAGGACATATCTGGTCATACGGCAACTGGGTAGGCCAATTATAGGCAACAAACTTGATTTCAATTCAATCCAGTGATGGTATGACAAAACAATTGGTCTGCCCAGATCAAATTATTACCTCATAGGTAAATAACAGACAAAATCCCTGCTTATAGTCTGGATAATTATTGCACAAATCCACTGATAAAACTGGATATTTTTACTGTTAACTTGCCCAAACAATATCATCATTGTGCTTACAACCTGCCCACGCTAGATCTGTTTCTTCATGATTCTACTGGTTCCCATGTTTAAGTTTGATTGTCTGGTAACTGATTGGATATAACTATTGACCAACACAAACTCAGTATGCTATCTCATTGGTATCCTTCCAAAGACTGCGGAATTATTTAGCTTCCAAAGACTTTAATGTGTGATGGGTGAACAGCATTTTTGCCGCTCCTGGCAACCAGCGTGGTGCTGCCGATTGACATGAGTTATTTATGCAGCACCCCTGTGTACAATTTGGTGCAGGCTGTTTGCAGAAGGATATGTCAATTAATGACAATGTATAAAGTTAATGCTATTATTTCTTCAAAAGCTAATGAAATATTGTGGTGTACAAGAAGCTGCAATGATGATGAACCCAACTGTGTCATTGGACCTAGATTATTACAAACATGGCAATATTCATATTTTTCTCTAAACCACAATTAAATCATTACATCCATAAACTGTTTGATATTTTACTTTTATAATGTCAAAGACTCCTGTTGTTTTACTTGTTAATTAGCAAGGACATCACTGTTATACTACTTTGAACAAAATGCATTCCACTCAATATAACCAAGCCTGGATTCTAATGAGGTTTAATGTGTAACCAACAGTAACTAGTATACCTAATAATACAAAGAAATAGTTTTTAAGTGTGTTGATGGAACCCTTTACCACTTTAGCTCCATATTTTCTACTTACTTCTGCACCTTCTTGTGTCTTCTCACATGCATATAATTCAAATCTCACTCCTGCATCAAGCAATTAACTTATGAAAGTGAGATCTGAGTTGACTAAATAGACCTGTCAGAATACAACATGCCTCCCTGAAATACATGCATGTTCAAGTAACCTGACTTAGGCAATTAAACATCAAGACTCTGGGTGATTCAGTCTCTTTGCAGTTCACCAGAAGACTTATGTGAGTTCATTTTCATATTGTGTGTCTGTGTCTATGTGTCTTTAGACATGAACTGACAGTTACCCGCAGTGAATAGACCAGAGTTATCAATTATATGGTTAGCTGTGCGTTGCATTGTATGTGGCGCGGCTCCTGAGATTCCCTGACAGAGAAGAGAAAATAGAGATAGGAAGTGAATAAGTTTGGATACTGAAGCAGTTTAACTAAGATTTCAGTGTGAGAGGAGATAGCCTATTATAAAACTGGATGGGCTTAGTATCAAATAGCTGTATTATTAAATATACATACTTTCTAATACAGTACATCAGTTGTATCAAGTGTCATTTATGTGGGGTTTGATTGACCACTGTCTTGTGGAGAACTATTCTATAAAACATCATTTCATTTTTTTACGTTGTTATTGTAAAATAGTGTTGTCCAGCAAGTCTTTGGCCATTGGTGAACAACCATGCCAACTTTTGGGGAATTAATGTTATTGGCCAGAGGGTTGCAGGATATTTTACAGTGCCGTGTAATGAATGAATTGTTGTCGTCTACCTTTCTGCTGGTGAGGAAAGAAATTAAAATTCATTAAGCTGTCTGTGTAAGTTCTAGGAGTTGGAGTCTAACAACAGTTTGAAATCGTTTCCTAAGCAGACATAAAAGTCAACAGCCAGAAGTTCCTTTTTTTTTTTTTTTTTTTTTGTGATTTGAAATATTTTATTTGGTATTCATAATAAACCATAAAATTCAATATGATAACAAATAGTATGCAGAATAAGAAGATTTGCCAGAAGTTACTAGTACTGAGTATTTGTTAATTTACCAGATCCAGCTCTATTTTTGATTTTGATCTTTGTAATCCTAATTATGCCAGAAATACCTCCCCATGTAATGGTTTGACCAGATTTTGTTTCATGTATGGTTGGCCAAAACTCTTATAGTACAATCTGCATGACGTCACTGTTCTGAACCCTTGGAATGGTTGATACCTTATACTCCTGGATAGGAATGCAGACACAATAGAATAGTATTGGCAGCTGGGGGACCCAGCATTGAAAAGCAGTAATCTACTTACAAATAATGAAGGTCTTTTAATGCTACGGAATTTAGAAATATAGAAATAGAGTGTTCACTTTTTCTCTTGTAAGGATATCATTGCAAATGCTGAAGCAGATTTTATGCTTTCATGGATTCCAACCCCGTTATCTTTAGCCCAGACCTTAGGTTTCAAAGACAGGGTGGACTGTTTCCAAGTTGAGAATATACCAAGGGCCAAAACTCAGTATGCACTCTTATCAAAGCATCACATACTGAAACATTTGTCAAGATCTTTTCTCATAGTGAAATCAAAGCAAATGTTCAGTTTAGCCACAGGACAGTCTCTCTTGGAGCCTGCATTTTTGTTGTGTACTCACTGACCCTTTAAGTTTGAAGGATGTTCTATAAAACCATCTGGTTCAATGATGAAAGTTAACTTGCTGGAAAAGTAATTGACATGAAATAACTGTTTAATTATTATTGTTTTATTATTATTTATGTCACGTAACGCAGTTGATTTACCCCATCTATAAAAGCTGATGGCAGAGTTGTAATAGCTGCATGTGCTACCGAGGCCAGCTTCTTTTAAACAAATATTTTCTAAATGAAATAACACCAGTTCTAAGTGCAGTTCATGCTGATAGTTTGCGATTCTGCATCTGATATACCTACAGCACAGTTTGGGACTCATGGGCCCCACAGAGTGCCCATTTCAGAAATTCAGCAACGTAGATTGTAGAAACCTCTGAGCTGAGCTTCTAAAATATTTTGCTCAGGCATTGTTATGCAATACACCCTTTGCAGGACTAATTTAACCTATGTCAGGGACTGTGTTAGGTTTTACAGATTGTATAACAACCTCACGGCTTTCTTGGCTGACTGGTCGGATCTACAACTTCCAATAGTTGACAACAGTCTACAGAGCCTACAGTTTGGCATGTCTATTTTGAGAGACCTGATTGAAATGTAACTGGATAAAATGTCCCCAGAGTTGATAGTCCGTTCAAAATAAACCAACTCAGCAGTTCCAGCCAGTAAATATGCATTGCTTGAGGGATGTCTGTTATTTAAGCAGCAAGAAGAATGGCAATTATTGTAACCTTTTCTAAAACTTTGATTGAGTAGAAAGACTGCTATGTAGCTGTTCCCCAGGTAGGAGCTATTAATTCAAGAGAAATGAAGGTGCCTACTGCAGATGTTCATATTAGACATTGGGAATGACACTTTAAGGCAAAAAAGTACCTATTAAAAATATGTCTCCTTCCCTTGTAAAGATATATAAGTATATACTGTAAATAAATATAAACACCCATTCCCATAAGTGCTTGAATTTACTTTTGAATTTATAAATATGACCAGGATATTCTAAACTGACTTATCAGGAGTAATCTCCATCTTCAGTACCACATTTTCACTAGGTGACGTCATCCATAAATTTTGCATCTTAGTCCAAAAGCAATGTTTGATGTTTCTTATTTCATAGTCAAAAAGCATACCTCCCAACTTAAGTTTCTCGCTTAATTGGCTTTTAGTAGAGAGCACAGAACAGCTAACAGGTACAAATAAGATACTTTGTAACAATTTTGAGACAAAAAAACAGTTTAGACAAGAAGAAATATTTTCAAACTTTCGTAACCTGACAAATTTTGTAAAATGAACATGGTAATTGGGGGTGTAGCCACAGAAAGTTGCGTGGTCAAAAATGTCGCTGTTCTACATTTTTTGTCCCTCTTTTTACTTCCAAAATGTTGGGAAGTATGAAAAAACCAAAACAATATTACTTTATTAATATCTGTGCTGTGTACAGCAAACACAACTTATTTTATTACTCACATAGCTGCTATGTACATGGTGTTTGCCTTAAACTGGTACGAAAAAAATCTCTTTTTCTGTCACTTCCCATTCCATTTTTGCAATTTCCACATGTAATCTTTTTCATATAAATGCATAAGTGTGCCTTATTTTGGATTGGAAATGTATCTTTTGTGGGAAAGTGATGTGTTTAAATTACAAAGTTCACATGCTGCGTGTCTGATAATTGCAGTAAGATACTGAAGCTGCAGCCAAGATTTCAGCTAACAAAGGAAATAACCAAGCCTGTCTGCAGTACATGGAGGATAACAGGGCCGAAATCCTTTTTGGAGCCATGGGGGAAGGACAAGATTCCGAAAACTGTTCTTCCTTTTTTTTTTTTTTTATAATTAAAAAGGGAATCTCTGATGTCTTGTATTTACAATAAAATCTTCAAATGCTTGTCAAGTGGGGGATGTGTCATTAGCAGGAGCTTTTGCCTGGACTTGAGTCTCTTCTCTGGGACATGACAGTGCACCAGGATAACAGAAGAGTAATTATAGTTCAGCAGGGCTGCCAGGTGTGATAAATGAGTAATCAGCACACAGGAGCCCCAGTCCTCAAAGGAGGACTATTACAGTGTTATCAGCTGCAGGCCTGGCTGTACTGCTGCCTTGTCAGAGACAGGCCTGGCCCCAGAGCCGTAAGATTCAGCACAGACGCCTGCAAGACTTCAGCTGCCTTTAGTTGTATCGTTGGCCTCTTTGTTTCCGCCACACAGAATACTCTCTACTCTCTCTAATCTCTGCTAGTCTGTCTTTGGGGTTTTTTTTTTAAAGTTTTAAAACTGTAGGTCATAAGAGGGGTAAAAGACAATAATTTATCATTATTACAATAATTTAATATTTTCCTTTTTATTGTTTCCATGCTGCAAAGAAATTTGCCCACCTACTTTTAGCACAAGACAACAAAACAGCTGTTGTATTTTATTGCTTTGTGTATTGTGCATGGTTGTGTAGGGTTTTAGTTCACCTCTGTAGGGATGGATAGGTTCTATAAATTATAAAGTCATTCGGCATTTATATGCAAAAATAGCAAACAGAAATCACAATTCAATCACATTAAAAATGTAATAAAAATGGTTTAATTGGCACTGCAAATTTTGAAAATTGTATGACTGATCTGGCCAAAACATTTTCTGCTGACCAAAGCATTGCTGATCTGAACACACATGCTTAGTGACTGATCACTTTGAGGGGTACACTTTGTAAAAGTCAGATAATAATAAATACTTGCTATTTTCAGCTGTTTACCCTAGGATTTCTTTGTGGAATTGTACAGATTTCCTTCCATGGCATTTACATGGTATGTCCAGAGGCGTAACTACCGGGGGAGCAGGTGGTGTGAGTGGGCAAGGGCCCGCACCCCCTCAGGGCCCCCCGGCAACTCGCGCAGCACTGAGTTCTTCACTTATTGAGGCCGTTTCTGGGTGTAAGGAGGTGGGCGGGGGCCCGGCTGCATGTCTCGCACCAGGGCCCGTCCCCCTCTAGTTACGTTTCTGGGTATGTCTCTTTACATGTCTAAGCCCACAGCAAACAGCCTCTTGTGTTAGCATGTGTTTTTATTGATTTTGAAATTGTCTCAAAGGAACAGTAACATCAAAAAAATGAAATTGTTTGAAAGTAATACAAATATAATGCAATGTTGCCCTGCACTGGTAAAACTGCTGTGTTTGCTTCAGAAACACTATTATTGTTTATATAAATAAGCTGCTGTGTAGCAATGGGGGCAGCAATTCAAATGAGAAAAGGCTCAGGTTACACAGCAGATAGCAGATAAGCTCTGTAGAACATAATGGTGTTATATGTTTCTGAAGCAAAAAGCAGGTCAGTTTTACCAGTGCAGGGCAACAGTACATGATATTTTCATTACTTTCAAACACTTTCTTTTTTAGGTTTTACTGTTCCTTTAAGCTGGCCAGATAATGACTGTTAAAAGCTGCCAGTCAGCAGCTCAATGGCCCATATATATATATATGTAGGGCATTCAAGAATAACTGTCTGAAAGATATCTGGCCAAACATTAGCCACATACTGTATCTACTGGACAGTTTGAAAATCTCGTAGGGACCACATAAGTCCTCACCCAACAGACCAGCAGTGTAGACTTATTTTGGCAACCTTGGGGCTCATTTATAAACTTTGAGCAGCACACAATGATTTGACAGTGAATATATTTCCCTTGTGCATGGTTATATTTCTAAAGCTGGATAAGAGTGGTTTAATTTTAATGTTCCAACAGAATTGTAAATCTATTTTTGTGCTGTGAATGTCCAGAAGAGCTTTATAATTGCATATTTATGCATACACTCTGGGTTTGAGTTACGCCACGCCTTTGGTGGAGGAGAAAATATTCGCAAAACAAGTTTAGCAAATTTAAATTACTGTCAAAACTTTTTTTTCAAGACTTCACACAGTGGCCACACTGACACAAACGCCTGTCTCATTTGTGAGCCATTTGCGAATATTTGTGCACAATGCAAATTCACAAAACAACAGAAAGATGGGCACAGTATTTCAGCATTCAGTAAAGGACATGGGCAATACAACCATTTGTGAATAAATATGCACTGAGTATAAATTACCCCCCAGGTGTTTTAAGTGTTTTTACCCTTAGAATCATGGAAATGCTGATTTTGCACTGTTATGTCACTTTACTGGGAAGGATTAACAAATTTGTCTCTCTCCTGCAGGAGACCAAATGCTTTTTAAAAACAATAGATGTTTCTAAAATCCATTTGGGTTTCAGATCTTCACTGATGATTAATAATTTTTCTGCTAATGTAGAATCCATAAATTTTACTAGTTTTTATAGAAAAACATCAAAAGTCCATTTGATTAGTGAGTAAAATAAAAGAACTTAAACGGGCAGTTGATACAAGATACAACTTTTTGTGATTAATTACATGCTCAGCATAACTTCTACACTGGTGGTCCATTTAATTACTGCCAGAATATGCATCGCACTTACAATGGGTTTGGCTGCTTGTTGATTTAGATTGTGGACTTGAGTGCTACAAGGATAGATGTTGCCTGTTGATTATCAGTAAAGGGTCCGGCAGCCATGAAAGAGCTGACTAAGGATTGTGGGAAGTTGATGCAAGTCCAACATTATGATATATCCCTAGCCAAGTCCATTTTACAATGAGCAGACGAGATGAGCTCCTGCTGCCAGAATAATAAATCTGACCTGATAAACCTGTTTTGGCTTCTTGTATCAAGGTGGAAATTATTTTGTTAATAATTTAGCACTGGAAATAGTATGAGTAACACAAATATAGTACATCAGGGTAATATGGGTAAAACTTAGCTGAACTTTCTACCGTGTATCATTTTCCAGCAGACTGGGGGAAGCAGTTTCGAGTTGCACTCTTATCTCCCTGGTACTGTGGTTATATTATATTGTTTTAGTTCACACTAGGAGGTTAAAAGCGCAAGTGAAAAGGAAACTGCTGCAAACTTTAGAAACCATTCCAGTGCTTTTTATAATGAAAGTAGTCAAGGCTCAATAGTTTTATTTATTTTCCATAACTAAAAACAATGCATGTGAATTTACCACCTTCTTATCAAGTCGATGCTTGTAATGTATTGCAGTTATATTGGACTACAGAGATTTCAAAACAAGTACAACATGGTTTTTCCCTAAGTCAGACTCACGTGCTTAATGTGACCTCCTCACACCAGTATCAAAGTCACGTTGTGTAAGGTGAAAAGAGCTGTTTCACAAGTTATCTGCTAGGTATCCCAACAGTTCTGCACCAGAGGGAATGAATAAAAGTCTCTGACCTACAAGCTTGGACCAGAAAGACACAATTACGCATCCTGTTTGCCCTTCCAGTGACCAGTTGGGAGTATTTCTTTCTACTCCCCCACCCCCAATATAACAATAATAGCTTCACAGCTCTTGAAAAGAACGTTTGCGCAACAGCAAATGGTGCAGAACGCAACAGATCCCTTCGTCTGTCGCACAAGCTCTGCTATAAATAAAGCCCTTCCTCTCCCTTTATTTCCTTGCCATTAACTGTGATGAAATTAGATTTTCCCCTCTTTTGATTCTTACAGTACCCATCTTCCACATTCTCCCCCCCTCCCCTAGGCTGACTATAAAACGTGTGACCTGCTTGCTCTTATCCTGCGATTATTTCATAAAGCCATCCTTTCATTCAGCGCTGTAAGTTCAGAACTACAAGGTTATCTGTTTGGAAAGCAATGTCTCATTCCTCATATTCATTTGTGAAATCAGATCTTGGAGATAATGACAAGCCTGTTGTTATTGCATATGACTGATGATATTCTACATGGATGCCTCTGGAAGAGGAAATAGCTGTCCATTCCAAGTGCTAGATTTTGCTAAATGTGTACAAATAATGGGGCAAAGTTTTTTACGAGTCCACAACAGTTCATATTTTTTTTTCTTGCAGGAGAGTATCATTGAAGATAATCTTTCCCAGAAACTATTGCAACATATAAAATCTGAGATGCTGTTTCAGGTCTATGAGAAAGACTCTGCATCATTGCAGCCCCAAAAATATACCATAAACAAAGCTTGAGTTTTTATTAAATTTAGAGTCATTGTTTTTGGAGATTTGTTTTCTAAATTTACATTAAATTGCCAGCACAGAAAATTGTGGAGAAGATTTATGAATGATTAAACTGGGAAACACTGACAGATCACCATCAATTTAGTATTTTTCCAATTTAATGACATTGTTTCAATTTAACAGAAATATTTATTGACAGTCATGATAGCTGACACATTTGCTAAATTCGATGCCTGTATCAGTTTGTTAGAATGTATTTGGCTGCTGTGAGCATCTGAAGAGTGCAGTATTCTGTTATGTAGGGGGAGAGAGCAAAGAGGGAATATTAAGAGCACCAATGAAATAATTAGGCCAGGGTGCAGTGTGGTTGTGACCACAAAATCACATGGTTTCTCTTGACCTTCCTCTTGTTTATATGCAGAACCATAGGGGGTAATATCTATTTGTAACATGCTAAAGAAATAACTGTAAATTAGTTAACTGTGCTCCATGCTAAACCAAGGACATTAGCAACGTGGTTAAAACCCAGTATAACAATTAAAAATAAAACACACAGTTAAAAAGAAAAATACTTATTTCATTCCCTAGTAAACGTTAACAGAGGGACGTTGTCATGAGATTTTTAAACTGAATATTGCCATATATTGTTATCAGTGGTATTAATTGCAGCCACAGAAAAATAATGCCGGCATGCACTAGATGAGTGACTTTGTTACCTGTTCATTTCTCTATGTTCTACACAAAGGCACTGTGCATTGCCAGGTTTCCAGTGGCTTTAGGCAATCAGCAGTATTTCATATCACATCTCTTTTACACCTGGACTACTAGAGAACTGCAGAGCTCATTTGGCTGATTCTTTGCACTCAGTACCGCATAGGTCAATATAACATCTGCTGGCTTCCATGTGACTGCCTCTAGAACAGTTACTGCTTCTTTTCAAGGAGTCCTTTCCCTTCACGGAATGTCGTGCTGCTATCTGCCCTGGAAATCACATAAAACATTGGAGATTTTAGAATAGCATTTGCTACAGTTGTTATCCTCATTTCACTTTTGATACAACTTCCATTTGCCTGTAAAATAAACTAAAGAAATGGTACGGCACAGGTACCTAGAGGAGAAAGTAATATACAAGTTTAGGTCAAGTACTGCAGAATATATCTGTGCTTTATGAATCAATTAGAATAAAAATAATAAGTATTCCCTCTAATACCTTGTAGGCCATGTGTGTGAAAAATATATTGCATGTGCACTTCTTAAAACTGCTTGTGCAGGCTTTACAGTTGGGTAGAGCAGTTACTGTGTGCAGACAAATGCTGGGTATTCCACAATTTGTTGTGTACACTGGTGTCATCACATTAGTGCACCATATACTGTACAGGCAATTCTGGACAATATGGAAGTGCATATGGAATTGCATTAAATACAGCTAATACAATAGCATTTATTGGGAGACCTAATTAAGATTCACAAGGACACACAAAGGGGCAGCTTGCAAGGAAGACTGCTTGAGGGAAAAAATATTATTGTCTTTATAAATAAACCAGGTCACTGCTAGCAACGATAGTTGAATTGATTTTCAGGTGATTTGAAAAGGATTGAATGTGTGTCATTTCTTTGAAAGGCATGAAACAGTTTAGTATGACTTTTCTTTGTTTCTGAAGTTCTTCTGCTTTAATGGAAAATCATGGTGGCAAAGTTGCAGCTATTGTCAGATGCTCCTTTACAAATTGAGACACAAAGTGTAACTTCAGCACTGCCAGTAACTTTATGATACTGGAACCTTTTGCCCAATGTATCTTCATGGGGAGGTCTTAGTGAGAAACCTAAAGTTAAGTCTTCCTGGGTACTAACCCTGGTCATAATAATTAACCAAATGCTTTTGCAATTGCCTTTACCAATGGGTTAATTGCAGGGCAGCAAGGCGGTTGGTTTCACCCAAAGTTGCCTCACAAGAAAACGTAGACTGAATTAGGTAAATGAAGTGTCATGTATGTTTTTCCACTGGTGATATATATATTATTGTTGGTGGGAAAGCACTTGAAGAGATTTGTGCCCACAGTAGCAAATATATCCTTGTGTGCCAGTATCATTATATTAATCTACTTGACCACACAGTGGTTCAGCTACTGCAGAACCAAAATACAAAACAGGGACAGAGCTGAATATTTTTTTATTTGTGTGTATTCTTTTAGCAATCATAATAATACACTTTAAAACTTTATTTCCTGTTAAAAAGGCTGCAATATGAAAATCTAATTTGGTTAATGGTCTTTCATAGGTGCATACCAGACCTAGGGTAGCCCTACATTTGGGGAATGTAAATGTATGTGCTAGGGATGGGGTATCAAATAAAATAAAGTGATTTAATAGTGCAGATAAGTAGAAAAGCTCACTATATACAAATAGCAAGAATGGGAAGAAATTCTTTCTTTTATACTGCAATCCTATGCTAGCAATACAGTGTACATTTTATTTAAAGGATTGACGAGTATTTGAAGTTGTTGTTACTGTTGTTTGAAAAAAAGAGGCTCATTCTATGACCCATCTGTTGAACTATTGGTCTCTCTTTTCTCATTCTCAGCATTTTTGTGACCAGTGTATTATGTAGAACTTCCCTGTCCCAGGGGAACCTGCAATTTAATAGTAGGCACTTTCTTAAACCCTCCTGCATTGCCTTATGCCTCATAATTCTCATAATATGATTACGTTAGAGTCCAAATAAAGAAACACAGGCTCATGTTTTCCCACTGACAGTTCCTTCAAGTCTTAAGTGTTTTTGGACTGACCCAGTAATAGTGTCACTGCCCTGGAGTCAAACACCTGTTACTCTTAAAAGACTGTATATTGCAAGTGTTTCCAATGTAATCTGTAAATGATACATAACAAAATAGCATTTGTAAGGAGATCACATGATCCAGCACCCTCCTATTGGATGAATATTTTTCTTCACTATAGGTCTTTTGAATTATTAATTAAAAGACCACAGCTTACTTGTGTAGTTGCACATATATTTTACAAAACAGTATTCTCTTTATTCCTTGTTTACTGATTAAGTATATTATATATGATGAGGGATCATATGCTGCTGTATGGTAAATCTTATTGATAGAAATAACTGAAACTAGAGCATGCAATGCCCAGGCCATTTGAATAATCTACCGATCACTCTGCAAGAGTTTTATAAAGTTATACTTGAGATTATGCTTGAGATTTGAGCAGATACATTGTGGAAGAAACATTACCTGTTGGCAAGAAAAATGTCTCAAAGATCATTTTTGGGAGAAACTCACTTTGTGCAGTATCTGGGGGTCTCTGAGGAATTATGTAGTTATGAAACGCGTCAGACTTCGAACACTGTTAAACTGAGCAATCCTTGAACTCAGGATTGCGCTGCAACGCTTGATAATTTTTGGTGCTATTGCCTCCCTTAGCGATGGACTCGGGCAGCAGCACCCAGGTCATTGGTGAGCAGTTATAGAGTTTACCAATATCATTAGAATTGGATTGGTGGGAGTTTAATAGACATGTAGGAGATACCCGTTATGGGTGCTGGATATATGTTTATATCATATCTGGTAAAAGGCTTGAGCAGGGCGAGCTAATGACTTACTTTCAACATTGTAAAGCAGGTGACCAACGGATAATTTATAAATTTTGAGCAGTGCATATTTTTTCTCATATCAATATTTTGACGTTTTCCCCTAAAGACCTGCATATTGCACTGCTGTGCATGTCTTTCCTTTTGTTGTGAACAGTGGTGAAATGCATATTGTGCACAAATATTTTTAAATGAAAGGGTGCTGGCGTGAGTGCGGCCACTGTGTGATGCGCAGCAACAACAACTTTGCAAATATAAATGTGCAATTTGTGATATCTGCTAAACTATTCATTTGCACCACCACTTAAGTTGTGGCATAACTGAAACGCAGAGTGTTTTCATACATTTTGTGCAATTATATTCTTATTAATCTGTGCAAAGCTTATAGATGAGCCTGTGTAAATTGAAAATTGGAAAAGAGCTTTGACCTGTTAAAAGGAAAGTCAAGTTTTGTGCAATTGAGTGAATTGACGATAATCACACTGATGCCCAGTGTTTTCAGTTGTGAGATGGGAGAATATTAGTGATGGGCGAATTTGGGGCATTTTGCTTCGCTGAAAAATTCGGGAATTCCCTGCGAAATTCACAAAATGGCGAAAAATTCGCAAAACTGCGCCGTTTTTTTGGACGTCTGTGAATTTTTGTGGTGGTTTCACGAATCTTTTCGCCGGCAGCGAATCGTGGGAATTTGCCTCGAATTCGCGCCTGCCAAATAAATTCGCCAATCACTAGAGAAGATGCCTGACCAAAGTTCAGCTTGTATGTCTGTCTGTATATCCAGAAATGTGGCTAAAGTTCACATTTCCTCATCTGGTATCTGCCTTGTGAATGACAGGACTGTGAGAATGATATGGTATCTGATGGTATCTGTGCAACTATGCCTGTTACCACTCTTTTATATCTCATATGAAGGAGAATTTTAGCTGGTCCTATCAGAAAAATGCATGCAAGTATCATTTTCTTAGCAAGTTTGAGGTCACAATAATGGATCATTGATAAAGCCCCCCAAATTGATACTCCAGCCAGAATAATTTTGCTTTAGGACCATGGCACACAGGGCATATACTCTGCTGACACTTTTCATCTTACTAAAACATTTATGACACCCCCATATCTTCCCCCCTCCTCCCCCCTCCCATTTATGTGATTGGAAATGTGTAGCAGTGCTGGAACTGGAGCTTTTTAGACTGAAAACTCTCACTTTTGGCTGAATAGCACTAGTGAAACTTGAATAAAAGCCAGAGCTTATATTCTAGTTTTATTAAAGTCTCTTGGCATTTGGTCATAATTAGGACCTTTCGTGAAATGTTTGACCATTTCAGAAGTTGACAGATTATGACTTTTTTTTCTGGTTCCAACCCTCAGGCCATAAAGTTCTTGCCTGTGATGTAGACTGTAAAACATTCATCAATGTATATCACATTCAGTGACACTATTAATAGTACAACCCATTAGAACCAACCCTTTGACACTCGGATTAATGTGTGAAATAGGAAATACAAGCTGATAGCTGATACACGATCCTAAATTACTTCTGGTCTCCAGAGTGATGGGTGCTTGAATTTCACTGGTGTGTTAACGGTCTGTCATTTGCCATGCTCCTTACTTTTTGATATGAATATGAGTACAGTTAGCTGCTATATTACTAGCACTGTACGCATGCACAGCAGGGAAGCACACTGCAGAATACCTACTGGAAATTAACCTCTTTAAATAAAGTGTCTTGTGAAAGAGTATTTCTTTCATAACCCTATGGTATTCCTGATTTGCTGTCCATTTAGCAATAACTACTCCCAGAGAATAAATCATAAGTTTACTTTGCTCAGTTTTATTTCTCCTTAAAATCAGAGGCTGGCCAAGTAGTATGGCTGCCCAAGGTAGAGTCCTGCAGCGGGTTGGGTACCTGCGGGAAGGTAAGCGGGTCCAAGCGGGTAAGAATGCAGGTTGCGGGTCCGGGTTGCGGATTGCAGGTTACAGGTACGGGTCTGGTACAGGTTCCATAAAATGGACCTGCGCAGGACTCTAGCCCAAGGCAATATTGGCCAAGCACCATGCCAGCTGCCCCCTTCCCAATTGCTCTCCCAAAACCCCCCCGCCAACATTGCTAAGGCCACAACCCTCGCCCCACCGGGTGTCACTCGCTTGCTTGCTTCACCCTCCTGAATCTCAGTTTGTCCAATAAGTACTATGCCCCCTCCATGTCCTCTGGGCATGTGCCTAACCCTAGTTCCAGTCCTGCATAAAATATTCTTTATTTGCAGTATGACCCCTGTGAATTAGCATACAAAGTGGATACTCAAGAACCTCTTGAGGAGCAGAACTAGGTCAGCACTGCAATATTCTAACATACACAACCCCATGCTGAAGTTTGCCTTGGCTCCTCTTCTAAATAAAAGGTAGCTGGTATCTTTCTGCTTCTTTGTTCGATAGAAGATTATAAGGGCAGGTCACAGTACATTGCATTGTATAAGTGTGGGACCTGTTATCTAGAATCAGGACCTGGAGTTTTCCGGATAAGGGGTCTTTCCATAATTTGAATCTCGACACCTTGTCTGTTAAAAAATAATTTAAACATAAATAACCAATTGGATTGTTTTGCTTTCAATAAAGATTAATTATATCTTACTTGGGATAAAGTACAAGGTACTGTTTTATTATTACAGAGTCTATGAAAGACAGCCTTCCTGTAATTCAAGGCTTTCTGGATAACAGATCCTATACCTGTATTTACTATACCATCGCTAGCATGAGCTTTCAGTATCTTCCAAAAACATAAACACTACCTCTCAGAGCAAATGCACAGTATCTGATTTAGTTTTGAGCACTTCCCCGGGTACTATGAGCATGTGAATTAACCATCATCACATTTGTAAATCACTTCTGCTGGCACACCACATGGCACATAGCGGTTTGCAATTTCTAGCTTATGGGCACAGTTCAATACATTGAAAAATATACCTTGAAAATAATGGCATCTTCATGCAGCAGTTGGGTGTCAGATATTCATTGACAATTAGATCCAATGTATCTTATAGGGGAGCTCCCGTTCCTATCAGAGAAATTAGAGCTCACTCAAATAACTGATTCCAGTACAAACAAAACAAACTGCCTTTTGCACAAATCCTGCATGTAGAGAGACAGGATTTCTGGTGATTTTAATAGTGAGTTCTAATACATCTTCTAGGCAAAATGAGCCCCCCTAAAAGATATATTGAATCATTGACCCAACTCCTGACTAAAGACAGAATGAGGAGAAACAGATGCTGAGAGAGTAATAGTGAAGATAAACTTGATTATTTCAGAAACGGTGCAGAATATTTAATTGATTGTATTTAGAAAGTTTCTTATTTCAATATGCTGAAACTTATATAAAAATTTTATTTCCGTGATAGTTTCACTTTAAGAAGAAAATGAGATCAGTGCAACATGGCATGACACAGTGCACACAGTGTGGAGGGAGAGATTGGATGTCAGGAGGGGCCTCCATGGTGCAGCCCTGGTGGGCCTCAATGCTCCAATCTGATGCTTAATAAACATTAATTATAGATTTTCAGTGATTTTAACATTTTTTGTAAATAATTGTAATCATATCAATTTGCCAAAACAGTTAAATATTCCAATGCCCTCTGGTACCCCATTCAGCCAAAGCAAAGCTTTCCTACTCAGCAAATTCATTGTATCTGTTATCATTACGAACACATTAATGTGCAAGGGCTAGCCTCTTCCTACACACATTGTCTCAGTACAGTACAGTACAGTTCAGTGGAGGAATCTATGCATTAAAAAACATGACATTTGATACAAAGGGCTATTTATATAGTTATGACTGCATTCACCAGTATTCAGTTTCATGCTGTTGCCTCTTCAGGTCTGCTACAGTGTTTATAGAGATGAATACGCAGTAAGGTGATCTTTTAAAATCATAGTATCTTTTTCAATAGGTGTTTTGCGAGAATTTGATCTTTTAATAAATGCTAGGGTATTGTTGTGTGGTGTCATTTTTTTGTGAATATTTTTTTTGACCTTGTCTGTATATTGGTTAGCTTCTTATCACATGGATCATTGGACAACTCCTTTATGTATAAAATTATTTACTGTTATTCTGGTCTTTAAATAGTAATATGATTCAATATAAGTCAGAAACTTCTATGTATCAATAAGGATAGAAATGCTGTATTTTGTATAATAAACATGAACTTACTGCACCACAAGCCTAATCAAACAAATGATTTATGTATAACATACGAAAGGTTAACTTGAAGGAACAGTAACACCAAAAAAGTAAAGTGTTTTAAAGGAATGACAATATAATGTACTATTGCTCCACACTGGCAAAACTGGTGTGTTTGCTTTAGAAACACAACTATGATTTACATAAACAAGCTGCTGTGTAGCCATGCGGGCAGCCATTCAAGCACAGGATACACAGTAGATAGCAGATAAGTTCTGAAGACTCCCATTGTATACTACAGAATTTATCTGTTGTTGGCTGTGTATCCTGTGCCTTTTATTCCAACTTGAATGTCTTCCCCCCATGACTACACAGCAGCTGGTTTCTATAAACTGTTGTAGTGTTCCTGAAGTAAACATGCCAGTTTTACACAGTTCAAATGCAATACTACATTATATTTTCATTACTTTAAAACACTTTCATTTTTTGGTGTTACTGCTCATTTAAAGTTGTACTGCCCCTTTCTGTTTCGGAACAGATCCCAATTCAGTAATAACCTTTTATTCTCAATGGTATAGGCTTCTTGAATGTAGGTTTCCATGAATGTGTCCAGCTACAGAAAGAAAATGCTTTCAATGGGTAGAACAAATAGGTTAACTATACTCCATTCTAATCATCTGACCTTTTTCTATAGCTGCCATGTGTATTAAAATGATTTCACTTGTGAAATCAGCTTTGGAAATGTAACACAGTTTATACCCTTTTCCCGCTGGGACTGATAACTATTGCTCTTTGAATATTACAGCGAGCCTAACGGAAACCGAGAATATACTTTGTGTGTATACTCTTCTAATATTAATAGTTCTTTCCCTTCCTCTTGTGATATTATCCATCCATATTCCACACGCTGAAAGCTTTTAGTCGGCGTTGGACCCAGATCTCCAAGGAGGTACAAAGAGTGCATTTTCCTCTGTTTATTAATCTGCAAAAGTTGTCTTCTAAAACATATCTACAAAACATTTGGGAGTTCTCCGGAGCAAAGCAATTGTGAGTTCATTTGTTATTTCCAAGACCTGATTCTTTATGATTCAAACAGTGCCGGATAACAAATGGAAATCTGTTTCCAGGCTGTTTGTAGTCATATATTTTTCATTTGGTTTCACTTGAAAGACTGAAACATCATGTCTCCTTGGAGGAATGATGATGTTACACAATCTGTGGCTTTTTTTTTTTTACTCTGGTTCTTTTGTCAGGTGGCATGCGATACGCTTCTCGGGCGGTAATTTAGAGCCTGTCAGTTTTACAGTTGCCACTGGGGACCTCACGATTGCATTGCTCAACTTGTGTCTCTGCGAGAGTTCTCTGTGTGTCTGCATGTGAGAGAGCAAGGCTTAGCAGGGCACTCGCTCATATCACGTGCTGGAGTTTTTTAGCATCTTGATTACAGGGACCTATCTGTAGAAAGTCCAAGAATGGGAAGTTGTACGTTTTCTTAAATGTCATAACACAAATTTTTCTTCATAGGAACCTACTCTGCCATGTAAGCTCATAATAATGCAACAAATAAGACAAAATGCAAGGTTATTGTGTTGTGTTGTTGTGGCTTATATAAGGGCAGTGCAATCTCAGACATCCATACTGTTATGACAGTGGTCATACATTACATAGGATGTAAAATTTTGTGTGTTTGCAGCAGGGTCTAAAATTAACTTTGCTGCATGTACATCACATACTGTACACATGCTCTTGACTTGGCCACGTTTCTAGAGTACTCTCCTAATTTTTGGTCCCCCGACCTGACATCTAGGCATGCATGGTGGTGAAAAATCCTTGTAATTTGTCAGTAGTATTGTATCTGAACAATCTTAAGCCAGTGGAACATTTTGAATAAATAAAAGTATGTCTGTGTTGAAGGTACAATTACTGTAGACACTCAAAACCTTGCTACCCCACTGGCATGTAGTATATGCAAGTAAAGAGACTTCTGGTTACACTATTGTACAGGTTGAGCGTGATATGGAATTGGAGTAGAGTCGTAACTTCTCTATAGGGAGCCATGTTTTCAGATCCTCGCTTTTGTATATAAATAACATCCTAATATGGGAATAAATGTCAGCTCGTTGTCTATTGATGACCCATAACAAAGCCACCTAAGTTAACAAAATGGCAGGATTTTAGGGGGCAGCAAGCTGCCCAACCACACCCACATTGGTTCAGAAACAATGGGGATGTGCAGGAGATAAAATAGTTTTTTAAATTTCCTGTGCACCAATTCCCATTGCTCTGGTGCCAATGACGAAATTTTAAGTGAATAAAAGGGAGGTGATAGGGTGACGAATGACGAAATCCAGCCCTGGATGCATTGAGAATGCTTGCCACATAATAAAATGTCTCCATAGGAACTGATAATCTGACACACAAACAATTTCAGTCTTTAACGATAACTCCACATATCTCTTAAAAATAATCCAGCTGCTTCACTGTTTTCCACAAGCTTGTATGTTTATTAAAATGTTCTAATAACTAGCTGTTGGCCTTTAACGTGGCATCTCAAGTTGATTTTGATATTGGCAGGGTCATTTTTTGCAAGAAATGGGCAGAGTTAAAGTAAATAGACAAAAAGCAGTGTACTTCACTGCCCCTGCCTCTCATAATAAAGAGCAATTTGCAGAATATTTGTTTAAAAGTATGTATTCCACTATAATACTGCCGGTGTCCTTCTTAATTAGAGCAAATAAGGTGCAGTCTGAAAATCCTAGTGAACAATTTTAATCAAAGTCATTTTAAAATATTTTTAAAATGTAGCTACTGTGTTTTCTGAGGCCAGGCATTCATTATCTATGGAGAAGTTTAAATAATAAGTGGTATGCCTTAGTTTTTGCACTTTTCCAAACAATGTTACTGTAGCTTCATAATGAGCACAGTCTCCAGGGTACCTGGCTCCTACCAGCTACTGGAGATCTGAATTGATGTGTATGTTTTGCAAATTAAGAAGATTTATGATACATTTGGGAAATATATCATAACAGAAAATCTGCCTTTCTATTTATAATGTGAGATATATTGATGATAAAAGGTTTGATTGGTGATGTAGTGCTTCTGCTGTGACTTGTTAAAGGTACTGGAACCTCTATTTATTTCTAAAATACGACTTTTTTATTTACAATTTTATTAGTGCGATCTTTATTGGTTTTGTGGAGGCAGTTTTACCTTTGCTTATAGAGTTTAGAAAATGAGCTTTTAAAACACATTTAAAAAAGATGTCTTTTTAATGCACCATTTATGTTAAAAATTATATTTATGATCCTAGAGGTACCATATTGTGTGATGTGAATTCAATCTGCATTTTAACATACATTCCAATCCCTGAGAGGTTACTGCCTAAAAAAGAAGGCAGGATGAAAAAAATGGCATGCTTGTTTTTTTTCTTTTAATGAAACAACCCAGAGGATATATACTTTTGCATCATTAGTGAAAAAGACCCTTGAATAGGAAACTTATTTTTGTGATCTCCAAACATTACTGAGAATTACTGCATAAGTATAGTGTTGGTAGAAGAATAGTAGAAAATTAAACCAATGGCTATAGATTGTGCTATGGGTTCTTCTTCTTATTTTTAGTTTTCATGAGCTCTGTGGTGATACTGGTAGGTAACTCAGCCCTTTAACAGGATCCTTAGTAAAACAAGGAACACCCTTATTGACCCATTTGCCCATTCCTCCACTGGTTGGGCATCCCTTTTTCCAGCTATTCTCACAGAT
The DNA here is from genome assembly GCF_017654675.1 of Xenopus laevis. Classification (NCBI taxonomy): domain Eukaryota; kingdom Metazoa; phylum Chordata; class Amphibia; order Anura; family Pipidae; genus Xenopus; species Xenopus laevis. Next base: position 35,155,072 of record NC_054378.1, on the reverse strand, counting down.
ACTCCACTGCCCAGTGCTAATCCTCACCTGAACAAATTTACTTCCTGTCCGTATTTAGCCTCCTCTCACCAGTCCAAAATGAAATGGTCTCACAAGTTCTAAGCCTACACACTCATATCCCTACTCTGCTATGGCCCGACAGGGTGCTAGACAAGGATTGTTCACACAACTCTACTCCTATGTCTAACTGCTAGAAGTTTTACAGGACTAAGCATTATATTCTTGTTTGTAAGACCTGTTCTCCCTGATTTCTCTGAGATGGTGTTACTTCTTAAGGCTTTCTTACAACCCTCTTATTGAGACCTCCTGACTCTGGCTCTCATCACCAGGCATTACCAGCTGGAATTTCCACATGGAATTTCCAGCTTTATCATGGCTTACAGAAGCCTCTCCACATGCCAAGGAACTTGCCTGGATGGGAAGTGCTAACACCAACCAATACTATACTGTACCTGCACATAGTCTATGTATCAAATGGGACCTTTGGATGCAGTGGCAGATCATTAGTGATTTTATCTGGAGCATCAGCATTTATGTCCATACCATTTCTCTATTTCTCTATTCAGTTGGTGTGGATCTAATGGGCAAAGTTGTCTAATGACAGTTCCTCCAAGTATGCAAAGATCACATTTGATACAAACAATCAGGAAAAATGTAGGCAGATCCCATTATGTGGTTCAAGAATTCTTATTTCACCCATACTTGAAATTCCTGTAGTCCTCTTATTTTTATTTTAATAAATAAAGCACAAAAATATGTTTATGCACAATTTCAAGCGCAGTTAATATTCCTGCTCTTCTTCAAGTACCAATTAATATTTAAATATTGCAAATCCTTTGCGCACTGAGGATACATCTAATTGCTAACATTCTCCTTGCAGTAAACACAACTGAATTAACATAAACCTGTTGCCAAATGTATCTGATGATTAAGCACAGAAGAAAAAGTAACGATAGCATAGGGCTACGGTAACAGCGAATGATGGGACAAAGTGAAACAATTGAATCCCTTTCTTTAATTGTTTCTTTGTTTGCACTTGAACAATCGGTCCAATTTAAAGAGGGATCTGTTTGCCTCATTAACATGGTTTTCATGTGAAACAGGGCCTTTTTTATAACCTGTTAAAGGAGAAGGAAAGGTTAAAAATAAGTTAGCTTTATCAGAAAGGTATATATAAATACACCAGTAAACCCTCAAAGTAATGCTGCTCTGAATCCTGTCAAAAGAAACACCACATTTCTTTCCTTCTATTGTGTATATATGGGCTTCTGTATTAGACTTCCCGTTTTCAGCTTAAACCTGCAGGGCTAGGGCTTTAGCATGCTCAGTTTGTTCCTCCCCCCTCCCCTCCCTGCTGTAATCTGAGCCCAGAGCTATGAGTGAGCAGGGAGAGACTCAGGCAGGACGTGATGTCACACCAAACTAATATGGCAGCTGCTATCCTAAACAAACAGAGAGTGTTTTTAGAGCTGTTACTGTTTACTGGTAAAGCATTCTACAGAATAAATATAGTGGTATAGCTTGCACTATTGTGGCTAATCTATTGGCATTAAACTGCCTCGGTAGCTTTCCTTCCCTTTAAGTGGTAAAAGGTAGATAAACACGCACATGACATTTTATGTTTTGCAACAGCTGTTGGATATTTTCAGATATTTTACATCATGGTGCTATTAAGGTTCAAATTTACATATTGTCAGTAGGTCTAAAATGTCAGATTTTACCTAGTCTACCTAGTGTCACTTTCGTGAGAACAATAGAAAGTAACATATTTGCTCTGCATTTCTGTTCTATTTATTTTAGATTTAGTTTAGTGTTTATTCTGTTTCTGTTTATTTTATAATGGATGTAAAATGTGGAATTTCTCCCCTACTACATGACGTTTTCATTCTACACTCTCCTTAGCATGAAATATACGACAAGTCTGTGTTTTACAAACCCAACTAGCCTTTGATATATTGCAATATTCACTCTTCTAGTTGGCTGCCATTCATAAGCTGTCCAAGCCTTTATACACTGGAGTCCCTCAAGTGAATTACAAGCCCCTATTCACTCTGGACCATCCATCCATTATAAATGTATGCTGTTCTTCCTTTGAATGCTGCTGTTTTTTGTAAATGATATTCTTCTTGCTTTCAGAGCAAACCGCTTTACACAATCTGCATTTTTGGAGTTTACCATCACCCTGACAATATTTACACAGTGAGTCCATTTATTGTTGAGATGCCTACATCAATGTATTGACTGTTATTGTTTGAACATACTTTTCATGTCGATGGCCCCTTTACAGTTGTCAGTTGTCAGTAATCAAAAGGAAAGTACTGAAGAAATGATGAGTTTGACGACCATGAGGCTCTGTCTGTCTTATGCATATTTATTGAGACTAGCCTGCTGGAAATGCAGTCTATATATATCGACCAGCTATTTGTATTATATATTATTTTTACCATTTTTTTCTATTCCTATTATAGGCTCACAAAACACACTTTCTGGGCTTTGTTTATAAGCTTCCATAATAAAAACGACTGTTTTATATTGACACATTCATGGGGCCTGTGTGCCCACCTATCTTCATTTCAAGGTAATCTGCTCCATCATGAGGAAGTTTTGGGGCATGAGCCCTGTGTGACCTTTATGGAGTCCTTGTAGATGATAAACTTGGCTGTAGCAAGCAATGCCAGTCAGCAGCATCAAGGGCAAATAAGATCTTGAGTTTAAATATATATCAGTGGTACAGGCTGATATATTAGATAGCTTTAAGAAGGGGTTGGGTGGCTTTTTAGCAAGCGAGGGAATACAGGGTTATGGAAGATAGCTCATAGATACAAGTTGACCCAGGCCCAGGGACTAGTCCAATTGCCATTTTGGAGTCAGGAAGGATTTGTTTCCCCCTCTGAGGCAAATTGAAGAGGCTTCAGATGGGGTTTTTTTTCCTTCCTCTGGATCAACTAGCAGTTAGGCAGGTTTAAAAAAAAAATTAAAAGGTTGAACTTGATGGACGTGTGTCTTTTTTCAGCCTAACTTATTATGTTACTATACTACTCAATTATGTACACCCAGACCCCTCAAAACAGGTTTGGAACTAGGGGTAGGCAGAAAAGGCACCTGTAGAGTATGCTAGGCATGTACCTTTTGAAGAATCTTCTGCCTACCCTTATTCCGGGTTGTTCCCACTGCCACTCTCCCAGGGGTTAAGGTGGCCGGCTGGGTTGCCTAGGGTCATCACCAGGAATTAGTCTCCCCTTTTATTCCACAAGGGAATTGTTATTCCAAACAATCTATGTTATTAATGCCAAGAGTGGGAATATTAAGTCATTGTTTCTCTATATATATATATATATATATATATTGCACATTTGCATTGGGCAGTTCTGTATTCATGAGGGTTTGAGGGTTGAATGGAGTAGCCGCATGCCCTAACCGAATGCCCAAAGTTAATGACCACTAAGAGGTGCAATATTTATGCCAATTTTGGGTGTATTTAGTCTGTGAATTGTCATCACCAAATTCAAAGGTGTCACTATGACCCTCAGTAATATGTCTTGGTCCTTAGAGTTCCTTAGAGTGATTTTCACTTGTTTCTTTTGGTAAGTGTCCCTGTGTTTTATTATGCATACCTGAAGAATGGAGGAATGTTGGTATATATTATTATTATTATTATTATTAACAACATGTATTTATATAGTGCCAACATATTGCGTAGCGCTGTATTGAAAAACCATAGATAGATAGATAAATAGATAGATAGATAGATAGCATATACTGTATATTACCTTTTTCTATAAATGCAATTTAATAGTAAAAGAGGAAATTGCAATAACTGACTTCTCCTACAGTAAATAACACATAAAACTACACGCATTCATGGCTTATGAACCAGTATTTGTTTCCAAAGTAATACAAGTTAATTTATTTGTGCTATTTGGCAACCCAGATGTTCAGCATATGTGGAGTTACGGTTGGTTCTAGGCTGTACATCCATAATCCTTTGGGTGTAATGTTTTGTTTGTCCCATGCCGGGAGGGAAGTAAATGCAATTGTCATGTTTAGATTCTCTTCTCAGCTGGTTGAGCTGCCAAATCATTCAGTGAATTGCAGCAATTTCTCTTTCCCAGACGACGGATGTAGAATTCAGAGAGGTCTGGAAAACACAATAAACCTTGAGTTGCTGGCCGTGTTTAAACAATATTTTTATTACAGTTATGTCAAACAGTCCCACAGAAGTCAGGCAAATAATAGTTTGTACATTTCGTAAACAGACAAGCTTAATGGAGTCTTAATAATTGCCACATTATGTCTTTTGTACGCCACTTAACTTTACATTACAGTTGGACTTATACAGGAAACCGTTATTGGCGAGATGTTATAGTCTATCTGAAACAAGGGCCACACATATAATATGCATTACTGCATGATTAACCCTTTTGAGGTGTTGGTTGAATTATCCTCCCCCTCAGAATGAAAGGAGTATGCTTCCCTCAACCCTGTTCTTAAAATGCCAGTAATTCTCTGACATTCAGGAGTGCTCCAGTTATATGCCCATGGCTGCAATAAGCTGACACTGTCATAGTGTTGTGCCATGTGTGACGTCATCACGCATTGGTGTAAAATTTTAAATTAAAGGACCCCAGTAACCTGGATTCAGTGCCTGAATAGAGGTTCATCTCCTGAGAGTTTCTGGGTGCTTTATAATTGCAATTCAGCCAATTCCTGGATCCTGACTACACAGATTGCTTCCTGCCTTTGACTTTTGCCTGGAAACCCACCTTGATCTGCTCATCCCTGGTGTACCACATATTGGACTATTTCCTGTCTGTTTGCACTCCAGCCTCCTCCTTGGTCCTGACTCCTAGTTGAGCCATTAGGCCTTGATAATGCAGTTCAGAATATATTCATACTACTGAATTCTGAATATTGCTAGTCTATGGTAGCTTTTAAAAAAGCTACCATAAACATTAAAACAGACATACATGCCTAAAAAGAAAAAAAAATTATGACAATATTCCCATTGTTTCCCCTTAAGTAAATCGCAACTTGTGAGTGTGGCTTTGTGCATTGATTTGTTTGTATATACTGTGACAAGCCGACTGCCTGTGCACATATGTCATTTTTGGGAAAATTAACTATGGTAGGCAGGTAAGCAGAGGATCAGGAGCATAAAGGCAAAAACACAGGATTATTTAGGCAAACTCTTCCCAACATAAAGTCACAGGCACAGTTCATTAGCGTTTTAACAGCACACATTCAAGACTTTTCCCCATACAGGGTGGCTTTCATACTTTCATACTCTGGAATATTCTTGGCTTCTCACTAAGCCCTGCTGACTTTCCCCTCCTGCTCCTGGGATATCAACTCACCAGCCTCTGGTCTGACTCTCCTTCTGGCTTTCCTCAATCACTTTAGACTCAATCACCTGGTCATGTCTCCCTCTGCTCCTTGCAGTGGCAGGCAGCACCCCAGCCCCTCTGGGTGTTCCTAACTCACAGTTAACCTTCCTGTTCTTTGACCTACTCAGACAGATCATTTAACTGCAATTAACCTTTTCACAGGACAGCCTTCTATGTGAGCTGGACCACTGGAATGGATTGTCTGGATTGCCTTTTCCTTCCAGAACACTATAACTTCACTTGCAGCTTTCATCTTCTATTGGGGAGAAATTAAAGGCAAACACACCCTTTGTATACATTTCCTTGGGTACTGTACCACAAAACATATACATTTATGCAACATACAGTACACAGCAGAAGCTGCCATATTGTTTGCCATTGTCAAATCATTTTACAGAGACAACAGCAGTACTAGTAAGTTCTTTTAAAAACCTTTGCACTGATTTATTTCTCTGGTGCAGCAGAAGGTTTCTTGTGTGGAAAATCATGATGCACATTTTCATTGTCCCGATTTTAAAGGGGATCAAAACTCAAAAAAATGAAGAAACGTAAACTTATGTAGAATGGTTGTCAGGTCACTTTTAAAATTGACATTCATTTTTTATTTTTTAGTAGTTTCTTTAATATTATTTTTAGACTGCCAATACTTAATGAAAGTCAGAGAGTCAGCAACCCGAGGTTTTTGCATCGAAAGTAAATAGACAGCCATTGAGTGAAAAGTCAGGTATTAACAGTGTAAAACAGACACCACTAAAAGATTAAAATTCATTTAAAGTGCTCAGAAGACCACTGTAATTAAGTTTACGTTACAGATACACACCTTATGTGTTTATAGCGTATGAGCTCTTAAAGGTGTTGTTCACCTTTCAGTTAACTTTTGGTATGATGTGGAGAGTGAAATTCGGAGATAATTTGCAATTGGAATTCATTTTTATTTGTGGTTTTTGACTTATTTAGCATTTTAAATAAGCAGCCCAGCTTTTAATTTTAGCAATTTGGTTGCTATAGTTCAAATTACCCTAGCAACCATGCATTTACTTGAATAAGAGACTGGAATATGAGTAGGAGAGGACCTGAATAGAAAGGTGAGTAACAAAAAGTAGCAATAACAATAAATGTGAAGCTTTACAGATCATTTATTTGTTTAGAGGGGGTCAGTGACCCCATTTGAAAGGTGGAAAGAGTCAGAAGAAGAAGGTAAATAATAAAACAACTAAAAAAAATAAATAATGAAGTACAATCATTTAAAAAGTTGCTTAGAATGGGCCCAGGCCCGGATTGATGGAGAGGCCACGAAGGCCCGGGCCTAAAGCGGCAGGATTTTAGGGGGCGGTATGCTGACCAACCACACCCACATTGGTTCAGAAACACTGGGGATGTACAGGAGATACAATAGTTTTTAAACTTCCCAGGCGCCAATCCCCATCGCTTCAAAAATGTGCGTGAATAAAGGGGAGGGTAAGGGGGCAACAAATGACAGAAGGCCTAGGGGCGCCCGCTATGTAAATCTGGCCCTGAATGGGCCATTCTATAACATACTGTACTAGTTGGGAGTTAGTGTAAAACCATTGCACGTATCCCTGTAAGAGATTAAAGGGATACTGTCATGGGAAAAAAAATTTTTTCAAAATGAATCTGTTAATAGTGCTGCTCCAGCAGAAATCTGCACTGAATCCATTTCTCAAAAGAGCAAACAGATTTTTTTATATTAAATTTTGAAATTTGACATGGGGCTAGACATGTTGTCTATTTCCCAGCTGCCCCAAGTCATGTGACTTGTGCTCTGATAAACTTCAATCACTCTTTACTGCTGTACTGCAAGTTGGAGTGATATCCAGGCCTGGATTTGTGGAAAGGCCACCAAGGCCCGGGCCTAGGGTGGCAGGATTTTAGGGGGCGGCATGCTGCCCAACCACACCCACATTGGTTCACAAACACTGGGAATGCACAGGAGATGCAATATTTTTTTCCTTCCTTCCCCAGCAGCCAAACAAAAGAACAATGGGAAGGTAACCAGATAGCAGCTCCCTAACACAAGATAACAGCTGCCTGGTAGATCTAAGAACAGCACTCAATAGTCAAAACCCATGTCTCACTGAGACACATTCAGTTACATTGAGGAGGAAAAACAGCAGCCTGCCAGAAAGCATTTCTCTCCTAAAGTGCAGGCACAAGTCACATGACCAGGGGCAGCTGGGAAATTGACAAAATGTCTAGCCCCATGTCAGATTTCAAAATTGAATATAAAAAAATCTGTTTGCTCTTTTGAGAAAGGGATTTCAGTGCAGAATTCTGCTGGAGCAGCACTATTAACTGATGCATTTTGAAAAAAAAAATTTTTTTCCCATGACAGTATCCCTTTAAGCACAGAGTCTGAGTCTGTCTGTGTGCTGTAAGCTGTTACCTAGCAACCAGCTGTTCAGTGAACTCAGTGCAGCAGGAAATGACACAGCAGCAAGTGAGTGGCTGGCAGGAAGAGGAAGTAGCAGATGCTGGTAAAAGAGAAACGCCTGGCAGAGAGAACCACATGGTGGACAGAGAGAGAGAGACTAGAGCAGAGGGAGGAGCTACTGGTGAGCCCAGAGAGTTGAGAGCCTCCACCAAAAACATTCATTTGGATCAGGCTGGCACAGATAAGATAGATACTGTGCCTGGAGGGACAGAGAGTGTGAAAGGAATACAGACTGGGGGAACAACTAGCAGGAGATTCCTATCTGAGCATCCAAAGGGACTGGTAGTCGCACCGTATGTCGGAATGTGCTGGACTCACCCAAAGAGAGCTCTAAATCATCTAAAGAGTATTTGGAGTGAGTATCCGGTTTAAAGGGACAGTACCCTTAAGAAGCGCTTGAAGATACAAAGACTGTGTGGGGGAAGGACATTAGAGGACTTTGCCTTCTTTAGTTTGCTAGACAGATTGCTCAAGCAAATTAATTAGTGAGGCCCTATTGTCACCTGTTAGAAAGTGCTGCATGTATTAGGTGCCCATTTATTTTAGATAAACCATTATTCAGTTTAACAAATACTGTGTGTTATTATTATATTCCTAGTAGGGTGCATTCAGGGCTGGATTTGTATTTCCAAAGCCCCCAGGCCTTAAGCAGTCTGTCTGCTCCCCCGCCCCCTGCCCGCCCAAGAAGCGTATGTGCACATGCGCTCAACCCAGGATGCACATAGTAACTCCCTCATCTCCCTGTCACTTTCGGCACTGTGGACTGCGTGCACAGGCAACTTAATGGGAAGTCCTCGGAAAATGAGGCAGCTGGGCGGCATGCCGCCCCTGTGCCGCCCTAGGCCCGAGCCTTTGTGGCCCTGCTACAGATCCGGGCCTGGGTGCATTCCCAGATCCCACTAGGTGGAGGCACTGTGCTAGTAAGTACCAGGTACCCAGTCTGTCCCAATACCACTGCGGAGTGTCTCAGGTTTGTCCAGTGCCATCAGGTAATCGCCACACGTGGAGTGTAACACCGACAAAGGGGTGTCAAAAGGGTTACATACTAAAGGTTAATTAAAGATGAATAACCTCTTTAAGCTCCACCTGAATTTAACAGTTTGAGGGAATAAAACTGTGTGAGCCATATGAAATCTCACAAGTGTTACCTTCTCCAACATTCTTCCTCACCGATGCCTCATTTGCCTTCAAATGGACTAAAATATTGATTGTTTTATTACATGTATTTTATTTTGCTATTCATAAGCCATAAATTCTTCTGAGTTATGCTAGATTTTGCATATTTAATACTTCCTTTAATGCTTCCCAGAATTTCAATTAATATTCTACAGGGAGCAGAAGTCTTGGAGGGTTTCAGAAGTGTTTTGTCTTGTGCCAAATTCGATTCAGTGTCTCTGCAGATACTAGAAAGTGTCTGTTATAAATAGCTCTTTTTTTTTTCTTTACCTGTAGCTGATAGAATTACCCATCCATATACAGGTCTGCCAGCCTTTAACGTTATTGGATTTCTTTCCATCCTTCTTTCTGTCTATATTGTAGTTAATTATATAGCGGTGTACTTTAGGGGGCCGATTCACTAAGTTCGAGTGAAGGATTCGAAGGTAAAAAACTCGAATTTCAAAGTTTTTATTGGGCTACTTCGACCATTGAATGGGCTACTTCGACTATGACTACGACTTCGAATCGAACTATTCAAAGTAAAAATCGTTCGACTATTCGACCATTCGATGGTCGAAGTACTGTCTCTTTAATAAAAACTTCGACCCCCTAGTTCGCCATCTAAAAGCTACCGAAGTCAATGTTAGCCTATGGGGAAGGTCCCCATAGGCTTGGCTAACTTTTTTTGATCGAAGGATTTAATCCTTCGATCTAAGGAATAATCCTTCGATCGTTCGATCGAACTATCTGCGCTAAATCCTTCGATATTCGAAGTCGAAGGATTTTAATTCCTAGTCGAATATCGAGGGTTAATTAACCCTCGATATTCGACCCATAGTGAATCGGCCCCTAAGTCTTGTTAAGTGTTAATCATCTTTCAAAAGTTGATTTTTTTTTTTTTAATGCAGGTGAGTATATATGTTACGGGAGACCAATAAATCATAATTATTATTATTTATCATTCTTATTGCCTGCATTCACATAGATGCTTTTGAATACTGGCTTATCCCTATATTTTATATGCCCTTTTCTAATTTTGAATGCGTTTAAAAGCTTCATCAATAAGACCTGTAGGTGATTCCCACAATGTAACTCAATCAGGCTTACCAACTAGTTTGTCAGTTGCCAGGTCTTATAATCTAATTTTAAACACTCTCCTGTGTGCTGCATTTTTCCTAGTTAAATGGAGAAAATGCATAAATAAGAGCAACAATTTGTATTTTGAATGGTAACATTCCTCGTTAGCCTATGACATTGCAAATTTAATTGCTTTAATGTAGAAATTTCTTTTAGGGAGGCAGATTTATTCCAATTTGAGTATAAATTTTGAGTATAAATTGAATGAGTATTTGTCTAGATTTCTCGAAAATCGTGCTTATTTATTAAAATGAACCTTGAATTGTTCAAAAACAAAAAAAAATGCAATTTTGGCAAATTGGGACTGTGTAAAAACATATTATACCTTGAAAGTTGACAATGCACATCACCATTGAATAATAGAAGAAACTTAGGGGCATTTTTATTTCGAATTGAAAAAACGTAGAAATTCGAATTCAAAAAGACCAGCCAAAATTAATTTGAAGGTTTTTTTTGGGGTCGAATAGGTCAGTTTTCGATCGAATAGGTCTGTATTTGGTCGAATTCGAATCATATAAATCGAAGGAATAGCGAATTCGATCGAATTTGATTCAAAGTTTTTCCCAAAAAAACCTTTGATTTTTCAAAGTCCACCAATTGACTCCATATAGGTTCTATGAGGTCCCCTATAGGCTAAAACAGCAATTCGGCAGGTTTTAGATGGCGAATGGTCGAAATTGAATTTTTAAAGAGACAGTACATGATAAATTTCAATATTCGAATTTTCTTCAAATTCACCTCGACCTTTGATAAATCTGCCCCTTAGAGTCCATTTTAAGCAAATCATTCTAATTTTTAAAACTGATTTTGTTTAAAAAAAAGGAAACAGTAGCTTGTACTTAGTGATCCAAACTAAGCTGCATGAATCCATACTGTTGGCAAAACAACTCTACTGAGTTTATTTAAGGTTTAAATGATTTTTAGAAGACTTAAGGTATAATAACAGAAAGATCACTTATCCGGAATATCCCAGGTCCCAAGCATTCTGGATAACTGATCCTATACCTGTAAAGTTAACAATTAAATAGCATTATCAGAGAGCGAGAGAGCTAATAAAATAACACCATAGGATTACGCTGTGACTCCTAGCCCCCAAAAATCTCACTTGCATTAGTGATGATTCAAGAAACACCCTCCTGTAGACCCATTTACAAGTTCTCCCTTCTTCCTTGTGCCAATCACTCATGGACAAGGCACAGCATGAACACGAGAGCATCCTGTTTATCCCATCCCATGTCAACCAATGACTTTTCATCTTTAGTGTATATTTTCATTTGCTTTGAAATGTAGCAAACAATGAAATATTACACTTTGCATAGCAGAGCAGGCATTTGCACCAGGTCCTTCTTACTTGTATAATATGTAACACATGCTATATCAGTGCCTACAGCTATTTTGAACTGCCTAAGTGTCAGTTGTATATTTGTATATTTTTTTTCAAGCTAATCATTTTTTTTTTTTAAAAAAAAATCAATATGTTATTCATTTAGATGTTTAGATATAACGTTAAGATGTTTGCTTGGGGGCTCCATGTAATTGAAAGACAAAAAATGTCATTACTCCAGGAGCAAAGCAGTACTGGAGCTGAGCCTAGTAAGCCCTTTTCTGTAAATGCTTTCACCAAGTTATGATTTGGCATCTAAAACAAAACCCATTAGCAATGACAGGGGTTTTTCCTTAAAGAGTTTAACACCAGCTCATGAAAAAGCCTTGAAGCTATAATTGGGGCAGTCTTCTGTACTATGTGAGCCATGCTAACAGTTTTTTTTATACAAGGATCTTTACAAAGAAAGCAGACTCTCAGGGGGTTATTTATTAAAGTCCAAATGTTAAAAACTAGAAAAATTAGATTTTTTGTGAAAAAAACCCCTAATATTTTGGGATTTATTAAAGCGCAATGCTGCAAAAAGTCAGAATCGGAAAATACGGCATCTCAGACTTGCCGAGGTTGTATATAAGTGAATGGGAGAAATTCATATCCTATTTTGAAGTTCCTGTGCTCTGCGCTTTCGGACAAAAAATCCAAAAAATTTGACTTTTCAGGAAAAAGCCTGAAAAAATAGAGCAATTTGGGAAAAAATATCTGATTATATTGAATTTTTCCTCTATCCGATTAAATTATGCTTTTTTATTGATAAATAAGGTCAAGTCGTGGATTCTAGTTCGCTCAGCCTTTTTTTTAAATAAAATATATCAGAAATATTTGGATTTTGATAAATAACCCCCTCAATGTACAGTATAAAGCCTTTGTTGAATTGCTTCACATATTATTATTGTTATTATTATGGAGCTTCAGCAGACTTTTGTTTCTGGCGACAGAGACTTGAAACAATAAAATGTAAAAGTTGTCCAATTTATTTCCTATTCTTAAAAGCATTTTAGTGACTTTAATCCAACTGTATATTTCAGGTGGAGAAAGTCAATGTAACCTCACACAATACCTTGGGAGTGTTGGAACTGACACATTCATGAAATATACAATAACATTTATGCAAATAGAGGAATTTTAATATATCTGCTTTATGGCTGTATATTTTATCATAGGTATTTTTTTTTACAGTTATTTTAATTACCAATTTGAGCACCATGTATAATTAACTGCAGCAAGCATGTTAGTCAAAATCTGCACATTACTGAAAACTCAGTTCATTTTTATTTCATTTTTCAGTCTAAAAGTTCTCTGTTGCTTGCCATAAGATTATTTAGTAGCATTTAAAATTATATCGGTACTATTACATTTCTGGATCAAGGCCTTTCATATATTTGCATTCATGAGCCAGAGCTGGAGTCCATTATCATTTTGAGAATTACTGACCGAATCTAACAAATTTAAGCAGGACACTTTCATTATGATAAAAGACTAATTTCCTGGCATTCTGCATTTTGAAGTCATGGCCAATATAGGTCATTGTATTTGTTACAGTGGAGAGATGGGAGTGAAAAAAGGAAAAGAACTTCCTCTAACCAGCTGTGCTCATAATCCCTAACACATCCCAACACAGTGATCACATTAAGTCTGCAACATTACACTATCTATCCATATGTTTTGCATTATTTGAGTTGGATCTCACCGTGATCACTTCATTGACATCTGGCTTTCCAGAGACTTTAGGCAGAGAGGCATTTTCTCAATCTGATTACAGCAAAGAACCCAGGAAGCACAACGTATACAGTAAACCAGAAATAAAAATATATATGAGGAAAAACTTAAAGGGGTTGTTCACCTTCAAACTACTAGTTGTTTTCAGATAGTTCACTAGAAATAACAACTTTTACCAATTCCTTTCTATTTTCTATGTGTCGCCGTTTTTCTAATATTGAAGTGTAAAGTGTAATTTTTCCCCTTCTAAAGCAGCTCTGGGAGGGGGGGTCGCCGACCCTGTAAAACTGTAATAAATTGAACGTTTAGTTGATACATTTCTTATCTTTGTCCCTGCTGAGCAGAACCTCTGGGTTTCATTACAGGCAGCTGTTAGAATTGATACAATAGTTGCTAATACTCCAGAGATGCTGCTGAGAAATGTATCAACTAAATGTTGCAAAATTATAACAGTTCAGAGTCTGCACCTGAATTACTGAGCTGCCAGACTGAAACACCAGAGACAGGAACATTCAACTTTAAACTTAGATTTCGGAAAAACAGTAAAAAATAAGTAATGGAAAGTAATTGAAAAAAGTCTATTTCTGGGGAACAATCTGAAAACGACTGAACTGAAAAAAGTTTTGGACAGTGAAGAACCCCTTTAAAATCAGGGTATGTAAAACTGAGGTTTCATTGTATTTTTTTTTAGTTTCAACCCATTCCTATTATTATTATATTGTATATCAACAATAAATCCCACGCAGAATGCACACATGCTGAAATTCTCAATTCTGTTTTATTTTTTCCAATGGCATATTTGCAAGTATCACTGTAAATATTCGTTTCATTGTCGCCATAGCATATTTCTCTGAACCATATGGTGAGATTTGGGAACTGTAATGAAATCACAGCACCAGATCTAGTAATTTATGGCAACTGATGTGTGGTGTTTGCATAACAACAGCAACCAATATGGTAACTTGCTCGTTGTTTTTTACACCTGATGCAACATTTATTATGCATCATAACTATAGAAAATATCAGTATCAAGTATAAAATGACAGACATGTTAGAGCATATCTACGTCCAATATTGCAGTTGCGTTCATGCAAATTTCCCTGAAGTCAGTTGCATATAAAACTTTATTTATTAATAAGGTACTCGAGTCAAAATGTGCTCTTTAAACTTCCATATAGTTGCGCCCTGCACTGTTCAGTGATTACTGCCCACTGTTACAAATAGGGTTGCCACTTTTTCCCGAAAAAAATACCGGCCTTCCTATATATTTATAATTTTTCCCTATTAATAACATTGGGATCAACCATCATTTTTACCCGCCAGGCCTGTAAAATACCGGCCAGGTGGCAACCCTAGTTACAAATAAAGCACACTTACAGCTATTGGTGTAGGAAACCCATGGAGCTGCCGCTAGCTCTGGACCAGGTAGAAATGACACCAATCAGACTTGGAAAGTGTTCCGCACAATTGTTTTTGATTTACAAAGTGTGAGATCAATGGCATTAGACGAGAAAACATGGTGACGAGCAGAGTCTGCCTAGGGGGGCTCGGTATGTAAATCTGGGCCTGGGCGCTGAATACGACCCATTGTTTTACCCCTTTTCCTAATTTATAAATTTTTATTAATTTCTTTCTAACATACATATACTTTATACTACAGTAATCCATCCCTTCAAATTCACAGTATAGTTAGAAATGTTTAGATTTCTGTAAAGCACTGGGTAATATGTTAGAGCTTTAAAATGGTCTCCTTTCAGTTGTGTCAGATCATTGGCAGCATAGGACCATAGATATTCAGTGCCCAAGTCTTGAAACATCCATTCATTTTATGCTACAGTATCTCTGCCCAAAAAGCATTCAAGCAAAGTCAGATCATTGTGGTCAAAGAATAACATTTTCATCCCCCACCCTAATATAAATGTTGTTAATGTTAATTGATTAGATGTCTAAATTAACCTATATAACCATGTTTGGGCAAATTTAGTCTCAGGATGCCTTCTCTTTCTAAACAGGATTTATACTGTTTTTTAAATGTGCAATAGATCAGATTTAAAGGAGAAGGAAAGCTAGGAAGGCATTTTATTGCCAATTGATTAGCTGCAATAGTGCAAGCTAGAATGCTATATTTATTCTGTAGAATATTTTACTATACCTGTGTAAAAAGCTCTAGAAACTCTCTGTTTGTTTAGGATAGGAGCCGCAGTATTAATGTGGTGTGACATCACTTCCTGCCTGAGTCTTTCCCTGCTCTGGGCTCAGATTACAGTAGAGAAGGGAGGGGTGGGGGGAAGAGGAGCAAACTGAGCATGCTTTTGCCCAGGGCAATGAGGTTTAAGCTGAAGGCAGGAAGTCTGATACAGAAGCCCATGTGTACACAATAGAAGGAACGAAATGCAGTGTTTCTTTTGACAGGGGACTCAGAGCAACATTACTTTGGGGGTTACTGGTATATTTAGATGGACCTTTCTGATAAGGCTTACTTAGTTTTAACCTTTCCTTCTCCTTTAATGGAGAAGGAAAGCTCAAAGACAGTTTATTGCCAACAGATTAGCCACAGTAGTGCAAGCTAGAATGCTTTATTTATTGTGCAGAATGCTTTACCATACCTGAGTAAACAGCTCTAGACACTGTCTCTGTTTCTTTAGGATAGAAGCTGCCATATAAGCTTGGTGTGACATCACTTCCTGCCTGAGTCTCTCCCTGCTCACTTACAGCTCTGAGCTCAGATTACAGCAGGGATGGGAGGAGGGAGGGGGAGAGGAGCAAACTGAGCATGCTCAAGCCCTGTCCTGGAGGTTTATGCTGAAAACAGGAAGTCTGATACAGAAAGCCCACGTATACACAATAAAAGGAAAAAAATGCTGTGTTTGTTTTGACAGAGGACTCAGAGCAGCATTACTTTGTGTTTATATAGACCTTTCTGATAAAGCTTACTTAATTTTAGCCTTTCTTTCTCCTTTAACTGAAAAAAATCAGGCAAGATCACACATCTTTACTGGAGAGCTTACAGTATTATTAAATAACACTAATAAGGGAAAATGTTGTATTGATGCAATCACGCAGACGTGCATTACAAAAATGTGAACTCCTGCCTAACTGCCTGCTGTGCATCTGTCAGATGAGGCAGACCGCTTTGCAAGTGGCATTAAAAAAACAGTACAGTCATGAATGAGTTTTATTTATGTACCCATTGGGCCTCTGTGTGGAAACACTCCAGGAATTCACATGGCACACTCTGTTTGTGTGTGGAGGGACAAATGCCCTTTTGCCCTTCATCATGGACAGCTATTGATTATATTTCCATGCAATAATTACTTCAAAGGACAATCTACACCAATCAATCCATATCATTTTGCAAAGAAAAAGAGCTGCGCTGCTGTGATTGATTTGAGCTATTCATCCCTTTTCTACCTCGACTTTAAATGGTCAGACGGGTGTCTCTTTCATGCAGGGAAAAAATATCTTAAGTGGCACATTCAATAAATTGTGGCTTTGTCTATTTTTAGAGATCTTTAGGGTTATATAATTGCAATGAAATCTGGAGCAGATCAACTACATATGCAGGCTGTGTTGGAGTTATCTGCAGTTAATCATAAGACAATTGAAACTGGTCGGCAATTTTTGCAACAGCCTGTGAAAGTACCTGTTCCTTTATTTTTTTTTTAACCCAGGGGATCTTGTCATCATTTGTCACTGAAGGCATTCTGATAAAAATGGTGGCATTATTGTAAGGCCATGGGAGAAGCATATTACATATTCAAGTAAAAGGCACCTATTTCCTTCATTTTCACATGGAATAAATTGACCTCATTGGTGCCTACCCATGGAAAGAGGTAGCGAATGCTTGATTATATAATTGGCTCTTTTGTGACATCATTTACAACATGAATCTGTGATAGATGGAGTCCAGTAAAACAATTAACCTATGGAATGGCAGGCGAACTG
Organism: Xenopus laevis; assembly: GCF_017654675.1. NCBI lineage: Eukaryota > Metazoa > Chordata > Amphibia > Anura > Pipidae > Xenopus > Xenopus laevis. The sequence goes on along the minus strand of NC_054378.1, from coordinate 35,137,896 downwards.
TCTGATTCCAAGAAATGCAAACTGTCCCCAGAGACACAGTAGTTTCTCTTGAAATGGAGAGTATCTGGCTGAATCCAGAAATGACTATGCATTGACATGTTATGAAAATGATGTGGTACAGGGAAAGCTGTGCAGTTCTTTAGCAGGTGACAGGCCATACACATTCCACCTGCAGGTCAGAGCATTAAACAAGCAGAAGAAGTCCGCTGGATATTTTTCACTTCTGCCCTTCAATTCACATTGTTGAAAAAAACTAATATGAATTTCACTGTTTTCTTGCAGTGCAAATTGATACTTCATAAAAATGGTTATTGTTTCACCAAGTATGATGTCTTATTCAATAACAGTCACTTCAAGGCCACTGTCATGCACTAACGCCTTCTGAAGTCATACGCTCTTTGACTTTGCAGTCATGCACCTAACAATAAATGTGAACTGTAAGAATTCATTTGTAATGAACCTTTATTGATACAAGGGGCAACGAACAGATGTAAGCATCAGTGACCCTGGTAAACCCAAAGACAGCAATTATACTGTTGAGTTTTTTTTATTTTACATCCTTAAGATTCCTGTATTAATATCTAAGTTCATTTTTTGCACTGAATACTTTACACGTGCTCATCTGAGTCCTGACAATAAAGAAGTTGAATGTGACAAACCCTACTCTAAGGCTCTCTCTCTCTCTCTCTCTGTATATATATATATATATATATATATATATATATATATATATATATATATATATATATATATATATATATATATATATATAGGATAGGGCCAAAATGTCAGGCTGGAGTTCTGAAAATAAAGATTCATTCTGTACTCTTAAACCCTGTGAGTACGGATTCTTCCTGAGGTACAGTGACTATTTGATGTTTCTGCACCCAGGCATATTCAATGACTTTATCGAGAGTGCCGGTAGCCAATTGTAATATATATATATATATATATATACACACACCCACTGTACAGATATGGGACCTGTTATCCAGAAACCCATTCTCCATAAAGCTCTGAATTACAGAAAAGCGGGACTTCATTTTATCCAATTTTTTTTAATTATTTCCTTTTTCTCTATAATAATAATAAAACATTGAAAACAGTGCCTTGTACTTGATCCCATCTAAGATATAATTAATCCTTATTGGACGCAGAATCTGGCTATTGGGTTTATTTAATATTTACTTGATTTTCTAATAAACTAGTAAGGTATGAAGATCCAAATTATAGAAAGATGTGTTGTTTGGAAAACCCCAGGTCCCAAGCATTTTGGATAACAAGTCTCATACCTGTATACACAAGAGATTTGCTTATATAGGGGAATTCCTAACACTGTGAATCACTGTCATCTCACCTGATCTAATAGGCTGATTCTAAATGGACAAACAGTATAGCTGAGTGTCTGTACTTTACTATTGTAGGTGTACCTGTTATTGGACCCATTTAAAAGATAAATTAAATATCTTATCACTCACAGAACTTGCTTAAAAAATGAAAAAAAAATTTAATTTTGCACAAGATATATATTTTTTTATTTTATAAGCAAGTTCTGCAAGAATCATTGCCATGGATGTGTTTGCTGAACTACCAGCCGGCACCCAGGCATTTGGTAGATTTTTTTGCATGTGCACCTCCACTACTATGCTGTATATATAAATTCTACTACATAACCTGGGCAATGCAGCTAACAGTAAAAAAGGTACAGTAGCTCATAGTGACGTCAGGAAGCTGTAGGAGGGAAGCGACTGCGCCTTTCCAGATCTGTAGGGAGGGTTTATGATAGCTGGTGATTATTGCTGATGAAAGAAGCATACTGCTGCTAATTTAAATCACAGATGGTAGCCCTGTGATATGATCCCTCACCCTGCCTACATATATTTATCCATAAACACATGTACAGACACACATTATCACACTATCCAACACAAAGCAAAGAGTCTGGGGTGCACCTGGATATCAGCCATACTTGTTTACAAATGACCCTAATTTTCTGCTTGATTCAGCAGCAACTGTTTAGACTCCCCAGTGATGTAATTAGGCCTTCAGAGTTCACGTGTGCCCATTATATTCTCTCTTGTGTTTTGCCTTGGTATCTTTTTGTAACAGTAATCATATATATATATTACATGTTTGTACCAATTGTTTGGCTAAATTATGCACAGTGGGCCACGCTGGCCCTAAATTAACATAAAGTATGCTAAACAAGGTGTTTTTTCCCTGATAATTATACTCTAAAGCTTCAAGAGCTTATTTTAGAAAATGTACCTTGCTTGTGATCGCTCGTGCCTTTAGCTTTCATTTGGATATCTGGCTGTGTGCAGACTCCATGTGCTCTGTGCTGTTTACTCAGCTCTCTTTTATGAACTTTTCATTTCTTTTTGTTTGAATCTTCCAATTTCATGGCTGATTAAGGAGCGCTTTTTTTTCTTGAGAAAGGTAGAGAAAAGTATGCATTCAAACCATACATGCTCAGCAACTTTGTGTTAACTCTTCCGCTGTAGTCATTGCCAAGTGAATAGGACTTCAGCCTGGCAGTGCTACTAAGGTCTACAAAGTGCTACTAAAGCTTGGGTGAATAACAAGGGGTGTTGCTATCTTCTCACTCAAGGCACATGGCTCTAACTAGGCTATTGGACTAACTGCATGAACTTAAATATCTGGCGAGTATTACTATATGCACACTGACAGCACAGATAGTATAAATGCCGCCAGCAGGGCCGCCATCAGGGGGGGACAGGGGGGACAAGCGTACCGGGCCCGGGCATGAAGGGGGGCCCGGCAGCGCTGCATTTTTTGAAGATCCGGGCCCCCCTTACGAGCGCCCAAGCCGTACGTCCTCCCTCTAAGTTGCCGAATGCGGAAGTGCCGAAAAGCCGAAGCCGATCCGCCGAAAAGACCCGAAGTCACGGAAAGACCCGAAGTCACGAAGCGCTGAAAAGACCCGAAGTCACGAAGCGCCGAAAAGACCCGAAGTCACGAAAACAGCCGAAGCCGAAGTCCTGAAGCGGCGCAAAGACCCGAAGTCACGAAAGGAGGCGAAGTTGAAGTAGTGAAGCCATGAGTTCAATTCTACTGAACACCAGTTTGTGTATTTTTTTTTTTTTAATCCCCTGGCCACCAATGTATTATTTTAATATTCTATAGGCCCCTGCCACCAATCTTTTTGTAAAAAAAATTTTTTGGGGCCCCAATTTTTTTTAACTTGTAAGGGGGCCCCTGACACCAATGTTTTTTTTAAAAAAAACTTTTTTTTTTTTTTTAATTTTTTGGGGCCCCAATTTGTTTTTAACTTATAAGGGGACCCCTGCCACCAATGTTTTTTTTTTAAAAAAACATTTTTTTTTTTAAAAAAACATTTTTTTTTTAAAAAAACATTTTTTTTTTAAAAAAAACTTTTTTTTTAAAAAAAACATTTTTTTTTTAAAAAAACATTTTTTTTTTAAAAAAAACATTTTTTTCAACTTGTAAGGGGGCCCCTGCCACTTTTTTTTTTTTCAAAAAATTTTTTTTTAAAAATTTTTTTTTGGGGCCCCAATTTGTTTTTAACTTATAAGGGGGCCCCTGCCACCAATGTTTTTTTTAAAAAAACATTTTTTTTTACATTTTTTTTTGGGGCCCCAATCTTTTATAAGGGGGCCCTGACCATCAATAGCTTTTTATAACTTGTGTGGGGGGGTTACTTTTTTTACATTTTTTTTTTAAAAAAAACATTTTTTTAAAAAAAAAACATTTTTTTAAAAAAAAAACTTTTTTTTTTTAAAAAAAACATTTTTTTTAAAAAAAAACATTTTTTTTAAAAAAAAAACATTTTTTAAAAAAAAAACATTTTTTTTAAAAAAAACATTTTTTTTTTAAAAAAAAACTTTTTAAAAAAAACATTTTTTTTAATTTTTTTTTTTTTAAATTTTTTGGGGCCCCAATTTGTTTTTAACTTATAAGGGGACCCCTGCCACCAATGTTTTTTTTTTAAAAAAACATTTTTTTTTTAAAAAAAACATTTTTTAATGTTTTTAACTTATAAGGGGACCCCTGCCACCAATGTTTTTTTTTTTAAAAAAACATTTTTTTTTTTAAAAAAACATTTTTTTTTAAAAAAAAACTTTTTTTAAAAAAAAACATTTTTTTTTTAAAAAAAACATTTTTTTTTAAAAAAACATTTTTTTTTAAAAAAAACATTTTTTAAAAAAAAAAAACATTTTTTTTTAAAAAAACATTTTTTTAAAAAAAAAAACATTTTTTTTAAAAAAAAAACATTTTTTTAAAAAAAAACATTTTTTTAAAAAAAAAACATTTTTTTTAAAAAAAACATTTTTTTTTAAAAAAACATTTTTTTTAAAAAAAACATTTTTTTTTAAAAAAAACGTTTTTTTTAAAAAAAAAAACATTTTTTTTAAAAACATTTTTTTTAAAAAAAAACATTTTTTTTAATTTTTTTTTTTTTTAAATTTTTTGGGGCCCCAATTTTTTTCAACTTGTAAGGGGGCCCCTGCCACTTTTTTTTTTTCAAAAAAATTTTTTTTAAAAATTTTTTTTTGGGGCCCCAATTTGTTTTTAACTTATAAGGGGGCCCCTGCCACCAATGTTTTTTTTAAAAAAACATTTTTTTTTACATTTTTTTTTTGGGGCCCCAATCTTTTATAAGGGGGCCCTGACCATCAATAGCTTTTTATAACTTGTGTGGGGGGGTTACTTTTTTAGCGATGATGTCTGTGTGGTCTTTTAACTGCGATGTGGAGTGGGCGGCATATGGGGTGGAGCTTGGTCGTTAGTGTGGGCGGGGCCCAGGGGGCCCCAAAAATTTTGTTGTACGGGGCCCCGTGATTTCTAATGGCGGCCCTGGCCGCCAGTCTCCAGAAGATTTTAAAAACAATCATTTATATTTCAAGTGTGTTATGAAAGTTTGGACATGTACCCCTGGAGTTTAGGTCCTGATTTCTCTAATGGTTAGTTCTGTCAGCTTGGGCTCACAATGAAATTCAGGTCTGATTTGCTGGTTTTAAAAGCAATGGAACTCCATGTCACTCTGTAGAGAGCACATCTGTCATTGCAAATATTCTGGCGAACATATATATTAATGCCTATTATAGCATTCACGCTGTCTTGAAATTTTTACTAAAGATTATCACCAGAATTGTCGCCAAATATAGACAAAATTGCCACCAATTTTTATAGCCATCCAGAGGGTTGCGTTATGTGAAATGAAGACAGAAATTGGATTGCAAAAGGGAAGTATAGTCAGTTTTTTTACACATAAGCAGGGAAAATTTGTGATTGCACTGGGGAAGAATGATAATTTTAAATGTATTTAAGGGAACTTAGGAAAAATTTATATAATGAGAAAATAATTTATTTCTGTTAGTACTATTAATGCATATATATATATATATATATATATATATATATATATATATATATATATATATATATATATATATAGATATATATATATATATATATATATATAATTAGATATCTTCAGTATCCGCACATATATATATATATCCAGAACCAAAGCAAGCACTTTCAGGTCTTATTAGTCCAATAAAAGTGCTGACATTTCGGCTAGCACTCAAATGAATATAATGATATATATATATATATATATATATATATATATATATATATTCATTATTGTGGTGCCAAATAGTGTTGCCAAAAAAACCTTAAAAATTTAAAGCAGATTATCCAGTTAACCTAAATGAGCACTCCAAAACTCGCAATTCGCCAGAAATATCGATGGAATGAACTGCTACACTTGTGTAATTAACGGATCTTACTGCAAGACAAATTTGTTTCATCGCACTTTAGTAAACATGCAAGTGGCGTTCCTTTTTTCACAAGGATATTCTCAGGGATTTTTACGAACTTTACAAACTGACCCCTTAGAGTGATCATTGTTTTAGAATTTTTAGGGTTACTTTACAATATATTAAAGTGAGTTAATCCTCATGAACCAAGTCAGAGCATAATCTTTATGGAAAATCCACTTATGACAATTTATAACTTATAACGAATTTAACTTAACTTTTCTGCATGTTTATAGAAGTGTGGAAGAAATCTGGAGCAACCAGAGGCAACCCGTGAGAAGAACATATTTTTTATAGGAATTACCTGAGCTGAAATTGCACCTAGAACTACAAGAAAGTGCTGCCCACTGTGATCTCTAGGGGGATTCTGAGTTGTAGTGTAACAACACATGAAAGGGTGCAGGCCGGACATCTCTGCATTAAGGTGACGCTGCCTAAATATGGTAGGAATTTAGTGCAGAATATGGTAATCATGAATGTGAATGGCCCAAGATAATGATATACCAAAATGAATAACCAATTCAGTATTTAAAACTTTAGATGAATGACTTTTTCTAATTTGCACAATAAGGTAATGTGAAATTGTTATGGCAACTTGACTTTCTGCCTAATCCACTGAGTGGATATTTAATCTTTTTTATACCAATACGAAGGTACGAGTGAAGATATGAATATTAATCTAATCGTATGCAGATCACTTTAATTTAGCTAATGTTTGAGGTATTAAAAAGCAACTTTACAAATTGGTTTAGGTTGGGAAAACCTTTTAGAGGATTTTCGGTTTCATCAGTAAGTGCACTTTGGAGGATTTGGAAGTGCTACATTAAGTTTACAGTTATGCAAATGAGAAATGTTAATCCTGGTCTTTTGTTAGGAGAATTTCAAGGTGTAGACCATAAAATGAAAGCTCGCTGTTGTACAGGGGGTACTGTTAACCTGTGCTTGGCACCGGGGGGGGGGGGGTACAGCTCTCTCTGCTGAATCCTTAAGAGGTTTCACACCCTAAATAATCAATGTGCTTCTCAGACATTGCATGAAATATTGGCTTGAAGGGAAAGACGTGATATTATTTCACCCAGACATATTTACCGTATTTGATTAAAAAAGTGCTCCTCTGTTTATGTTTAAAAAATACCTAAATATAATACTGAAGTGTAAAATAACCCAGTTTCTTTCCAGCGTGCTGCTTTCCTCTTCAATTGTGGCATCTGAAAGAAGCATCTGCTGTCTTGTTAGAAGCTTTTTTTGTTTTATGACCTCTATTTCCTTTAGGGAGTTATTTATTAGTCCGATTTTTTCTGGCTGGAATTTTAAAGGGAATAACACTTTTTCGTAGGGAAAAAAACTCAGATCTGCCAAGTTCAGGTAGAAGTCAGTGGCAGATGTGTCCCTTTGACATTTTAAAGATATACTGATCTGCACTGGGTTTCGTTCAATAATCCGGGTGTCAGTTTAGAAAAAGTCACAGATTTCGGGCGTCAAATCCAAAAAAGTTGCAGTTTTCGGTGACAAAATCCAAAATGCTGTAAAAAAAAAAAAAAACAGTTTTCTCCTTAAAGTTGTAGTACATAGGTGAGCACTTCTTCAAGCACTTGTTATTTATTTATACTCATGCTGGTGAAACTGATCCATTATCTTTAATTTCCATTTGAGCAGTTTGTTTCAAGGTGTAGAATTCTAATCATGATGCAAACATATTATATAATCCTGCATTAAAGCAAAAATACTCTAAAAAATAATAAACTTTTGTTTGCACTACAGTTAAAAGGGGTGTTATCTCCACTTACCAAAATGTTATATTAGGAGTGAATTACAGTAAGCATTATAACAGCTTCCTGTTATATTCTTTTACTGTATGAAGTGAACAAATCACCATGTTTTTTGCACTTTGTCCACTTTTCTGCACCTTGTGTTCATAGGTGTATTTGTGCATCAGAATGGAGTGCAAAGAAATGTGTATTTGTCATTAAATACAGTGCTGCCAACACAAGGTGCAGCGCGTAACTATACCATGGACAAAAATGCTCTGTAGCTAGATACTAACGGGATGAGATTCTGCTTTTGCATTACAGCCAGTGTTCTTCTTGCATTGGCAGAAAGCATCCTATTTGTATATAAGCTCTCCAGTCCCCTGCAGTGCGATACCTAGGGGCCCATTTACAAGGGTCGAAGTGAATTTTTGAATTCAAAAACCTCGAATCTTGAAGTCATTTTTTGGTACTTCGACCATCGAATAAGGGTCAAAATTCGATACGAATTGAAAAAACATCGAAATCGAAGTACTGTCTCTTTAAAAAACTTCGACTTCGACACTTCGCCACCTTGAACCTGCTGAATTGCTGTTTAGCCTATGGGGGACCTCCTATAACCTTTCTGAGAGTTTTTGAGTAGTTGAAGTATTTTTTTGTAAAATAATTTGAAAATAAAAATAATTTAATCGATCGATCAAACGAAGATTTTTTACTTTGATCGAAAACGTCCGTTTTCTATCAAAAAAACACTTTGACTATCGAAGTATTAAATTCGATTTTTTAACTTCGGAATTCGACCCATAGTAAATGTGCCCCCTAATGTTACTGGGCCCAGTAGCTACCCCAACATATCCAGAGGTTATACTGTATTGCTTATATATATTGAATACGATCAAATTGATTAAATTAGGCCCTCATGGGGCCCCTTATACCCCCTGGTCCCCCTGCAGCTGTAGGATCTGCTTCCTCAGTAATTAAACCCCTGGTTGCCTTTCTTTGTAGTCGAAAAATAATGGTATTTAAATCAAATTTGTAAACTACATAAAACTTTCACATGACTAGCGAATGCTGCTTGCTGTTTTCATACAATGACCCCTGACACAAATTATTGAGCACAAATTGTTTTTACACTTTGCACCCTGCCCCACTGTCAGTAAATCCTAGAGCCCGATAGACTTGTTTCTCAAAAGGATGAAAACAAGCATCTGCCTTTATCTCATCAGATTTGATATTAAAACATAATCCTGTACTATTGTGTGTATTTAAATGACAATATTTTATAGGGGAGAAAATAGTGTCTCCTGTGTAGTTCTACTTTGGATAATTAGCAACCAGAATCAGTTTTCTAATTTGCAGAGGAACAATACAATAATTAATTGCATATGAAGAAAAATATAAATAACCAGGCTAGGGGTGAAGACTTTTTGTCTCCCAAACTCATGGATTAAGAAAACCCACAAAGCCAATTTGATTTCTGCTCTGATTAATCTCTATAGACCTGTGAACAAAACATCATACACAGACTCCAAAAGTAATAATGGACGTGCTGGGCCTCTTGTCTGGGATTTGCCACTTTCATTCCTTTAGCCAATTTATTGGTAACTAACAGGTTGTTAGGACCAAACAACATTCTTTTTTCCCCCCAAAATTATCTTTCTACACTTAAAAAATAGTGAGGAGGAAAGGTCCAAAATGTGTACTAAATGATGTTTTTTCACATTAAAATATTGTGAGCAACACAATTGGTTTATTTTGAGGCCTAAACATTCGAGTGGAGCCAAGACTAGTTTGTGATTTTAAGTAGCAATGGCATAACAGAATGGCATTTTAGAATAGCATTCTGAAAAAAAATTCTCTGGCCATTAGACTGCACAAAGCAGACTTTTTAAAATGGCTTTTATAAAATGAAAAATAACCTTTGTCTACAAAGATTAACCTCGGAAAATGAGTACAGAGAATTTCTCTGAAAAGTAACAAGGCATGAATGGAACACGTTACTGCACAGAATGAGGCTTTAATGTAATTCATGGGAATATTGCAATTTGTTTACTGTATTTGTACAGTTATGGGACCTATCATCCAGAATACTCGGGACCTTGGGTTTTCCAGATAGCAGATCTTCATACCTTAAGTCTACTAGAAAATCATGTAAACATGAAATAAAGCAAATAGGCTGGTTCTGCTTCCAATAAGGATTATTTATATGTTAGTGTGGATCAAGTTCAAGGTAGTGTTTCATTATGACAGAGGAAAAGGAAATAATATATACAAAGGGGGTATTTAAATAAAATTGAGTCTTTGGCAGATGGAGCATTCTGGATAATGATTTTCCAGATAACGGATCCCATACCTGTAGTGAATTAAGCTGGACTGTAATGTAAATGTATCAAATAGACAAAAAAAATGAAGCTAATTAAACTTAGTGAGAGATGTAATGCAACTGTATGTGTCAAGAAAAAAATCTATGAAAATGTGTAATGATTAGAGCAAAAAACCCCTTTTCTGTCACTACCTATACAGGGAGCCCACCTACTGCTAATGGGTTATACTTCAGGAAATGCCATTAGGCAATAAAATACAGACTGGCTGTCCCCACAAATGATTCTTGGTTGGATATTTAAAGGTGCAGTTCAATTGCTGGTACAAGTCTCTTCCCTAGGGCTGTTATACTGCGCCTATGTAACAAACAACTCTAATCTGGGATGAAATTGCCACAGCTTTATTAAACAAGTATACAAACTACTTATACATTTTAATAACCACATACCGTAACCAAGTTGATATAAAATGCGCAGGCTGCTATGCTGCATGGTCACCTACGAACAGAAACCAAACCATATCTCCTGGCATCCAACTGTGCAGAGAATGCACAGAAATGGCCCTGACTGATATTTCATTTTTACGTAGGCAAGCATTCTGCCCTCCATTTTCAGCTGTAATAAGAAAATGATACTGCCCTAATTTTCTAAAGCCGCAGATAATGAAGCAGAATGAAAAGAGCCCTTACTGCTCCATTCCCTAAGTCTTCCTGTTCCTATTCCAGAACCACCAAGACCTTCAAGCTTTCTGGTCGAGTCAAGGTTCCTTTCTCTATTGCTTTCCTCACAGGTTCAGAGTTACCATCCCAACTCAGGAGGTGTATAGCAAATAGTGACATAGAGAAAAAGCAAATCGTGATATAGAGAATCACTTTATATTGATGGGCCATACACCATCCCAATTGCAATGGATAGTATTACAGGTTGTTGAATACCCAAGGAGGGTAGGGGATTGGGGATGGACTCCTCCTCCAAACAGAATTAAAGTGGATTGATAAATTGACTACTAAAGCCCCCAATGGGATTCAATAAGGATATTCATTATTGTTGCTTGTATTGAAATGGAACGATCTTAAATAGTGTTGCATGTTATAAAATGTTGGATCAAGTTTCCCTTTAAAAAATTGCACGGTTTCTCTTTAAACTTGCAATGAATTGATTCAACCATTAACTATATTTAGTGCACTATTGGCTAATCAGATCAACGCTGATGTAACATGATGGTTTCATGAGAGGGCAGGGCAATATATTGGGCAGCCAAGGAGAGTAGCTAGTAAGTTGTCAGGAACAGGGGTAAATCACCTATTTTGTAAAAATGCCCTAATACTTGTTAGGAACTATACATATCTATAGACAAGCAATGATTCTGCATTTTGAAAACTAAACTCCCAGGGAAGTATGAAGCAGCTCTGACATATCTGAAGAACACATGACAGCTGAAAGTGGGAGAGTGGAAACAAAAGAATAATACAAAAATAGATTTTTCAGGGTTTTCTTATAAAATATTTCTAAGCAGGAGTATCATAGCACTAACACTAGAAGATCCTCTTCAGCCTTTAGCCACCGCTTAACTCATGTCATAATTGGCAAGGGTGAACCCACTGTGTGGCTTCAAAATTACACACGCTGATAGTTATCACAAAATAAGATCTACGGTTGGGAGAGGAGCTTATAGCTGCAGAGTCTTTAAAAAAGAAAAAAAAATATATAAATACATTTTATATTATATTAATATATATATATATATATATATATATATATATATATATATATATATATATATATTTTATATACATTTCTATTATAAATATAAAGCATATTTCTGCTGCTCTGTTGCCCTTCTGCACACTATATAGAAAACAATCGATAGCACAACCAATATCAAAAAAATAATAGAAAAATGTATTACAAAAAATAAAGAAAATACAAAAAATTATACAAAAATAATAAATAATGAAACAGAGAGCCCAACGTGTTTCGACCTTAGGGGTCTTCCTTAATATTGGGTGTGCTATCCATTACTTTTAGTATTTATAGTCTTGTCTGGAGACCCTTGTGGGGAGTCCCCTATGGATTAGCACCCCTCATTTTACTTTAATGGGTGTGCGCCTTCTCTCTATATTTTGTTCACTATATACAGTAGAAAGCAGCAGTAATGACTGAATCTGACAGGGTATCAGAGAAGCAAGGTGGCATCGTAACACTGACTTTAATTCCCCTTTTTTTTCTTTTACAAGTAAACTCTTTATTCTGTTATTAATCAGAGATCGGGAGACCTAGAAACACATGTGTGTAATGCAAGAATCCCAGCACCATTATTTACTGTGCATTTAAAGAGCTGGAAGAGTGGTGACATCTGGTGGGGAGAGAGTTACAGGTATTTCAATTGTATCTACTCTCCATCTTGTTGAGTAATAATGTTTGGGCTCACTGGCACTGGCACAGTCCCTGAAATAGGTAACGTACATGGATGGCAATCACACCCTTTGAAAGTTGAGGACAATCACCAACGCCACAAAGTATAAATCACGTTACAAACCGTGTGATTGTACCCTGCAGGGAAATAGACTGCGTGTTTATAGGGCTCTTCACCAAGCACTTAGGAATAATCTGATATAAAGCAGCAGGGGAGCCACGTAACGACAACTCCAAACTAGTTTAATGAATGTCTACATAAAACAAAAGCTTTTACACCAACCCAAAAACACAAAGTGACAGCTTCCCATTGTGTTTTACTGCAACAAGATCTGATCAGTTAAAATGACAGAGAAAAGGCCCCTTCTTAATTGTTTGTGCAGGTAAGGGGCTTGGTGCACTATATGGCTGTGTGTTATTCTCCCAGCTCAATAGCATGAACACCTTTCTACATTTTTAACACTGGAATTACAAATATAGTTAAAGTGATATTGACACATGAAGGGAATTATCCCCAAACCTATTATTTATAAATGATACTAGTTTTACTAAACAATGATTATGGACGAATTTCTCCAGTTTCTCCGAAAACTATGAAAAATTAGCAGAACTCAAAAATTGGCAACTGCAACAATTTTGATGCCTGTGTCAAAACTGACGAGGGCTGCAATTTTGACGCCAACGTTTAAGTCAATGGGTGACCAAATAATGTCGACGTGCAGCGCTTTGATGTAAGTGACTTTTCGGATGCGTGTCAAAAATAATTTGCCGGCTAATTTTTGCTGGAGTTTCACGAATGTAATCTCGGCACCGAAAGTGGAAATCCGCAGTGAATTCACGCCAGGTGCATTTATTCGCCCATCACTACTAAACAATAATATAAAAAGGACTTGCTGTAGATTTTCTGAACTTGGCTGCAAGGATAACATCCCATCCCCTCGCATGATGGTGAGTGGGGCTTAAAGGAGAATTCAACCATTTACCAGAAAAACCCTAACCCCCACCCCACATAGACCCCCCTCTACATGGTAAATAGTTGAATTCTCCTTTAACTAATGCATTAAGATTTTCCTCTCATTCTCTTCACTAGGTATTCAAACCATTTCATCTGCAGTCGTCACCTGACCTAGAGGCTTAATTTTAGATTTCTGGAGGGCTGAAAGCTAGGGTGCAAGCTTTGAAGTGGCATAGACAGGCTATCTGAATATTACAGGTCAAATTATGTAAATACCCAGTGAGGAAGTAGATCATGATGTTAACTCCTATAATAGCCATGCCCAGCAGGTTACTTAGAAATAAAGGTAATACCCCCTTGACAGATTCAGAAGGCTATCAAGCAAAGGAATCTGCTGTAAGTTTTGCAAATGATTTTTACACGATTTTTAAATATCAGTATTCATTTATAATTGCTAGGCACAACAGTTGTGAGCAATAAAATAACACGTATGATGGCTTAGGCTTGCTAAAACATATCTATACTAGTGGTGCCATATGTTTGCCAGTAGTGCCTACTTTGGTGCATGAGGCAAAAAGCAGTGCAATGGAGCCTTGCACTGCCTCATTGTACCCCCGCCTAATGGTTTTAAAAAATAGTGGTGAGCACAACTTTCCCTTATATATAAATATATATATGTATATTATACCTGTACATGGTATATTGGCTGAAAGAGAAAAATGTGTACTCAGCTACATATTGAATCCGCATAGCAGTATTTTGAGCATTACACCTACTCCATCAGAGGTTCCATAGTTATGACTCTGCTATACTGACCTGACATAAATTGCTATCACTTACATCAACTTCGATTACTTTAAGCTATATATTTATTATACAGGCAATTTCCGATTTTGTACACAGCAGAAAACGTTGCATTAACAGATTACTTTAACACTCTGGCTGTTGCAAGATCAGGTACTTCTAGACTTCTCATCCCCATTGCTGTGAATCTTTTTTTTTTTTTGTCGACCAGATCCAAGTTGTTATTGACAAGCTCTCAAACTATGGCCTTCTGCCTTCATCAATTCATCACATACATTAGACTATATGCACTTAAGTGCAATAGTCATTATCTGTCTTTAAATGCAATTCATGGGAAGTAACAGTTGATAATAGCCATCGCATCTAAACCCCCCTCCTATCTGTCAGACTGATCATGAGTGCATTGCTTTGCATGGTTTATTTATTAACCCTATAGTGGAGCTTCTAATAAATAATATATTCGAGTAGTCCTTTTTATTCCTTCTTTCCACAAAACCGATGTCCTTTTTATTAGATTAACCAAGAATACCATCAGGTGTTTAATATTCATCTTGAGGGTTCAGTACACGTTGTTGCCCGTCCCCATCTTCAGTCACCTCCTATTTATTTCTACTAGCTAACGAAATATTTTATTAAAAAGAAACTCTTTGTAATCCAATCTCTGAATAAGAGAAACCTATCTCCTTAGTCATGAACTATCTATGGTATCAAATTGGGGGGGATAACATGCATCGCCTGGTCAGTCGCAGCGCCCAATAGGCATGCACATGCACAAAAAGTATGCACACTCTGCCCAGAGCAGACAAAGGGAACCTGACTAGGGGTATTAGGCAGAGAAGGTACACGTCTGATGCCCCTCCAGCTTTGTGCCTACTCTGCCTACCCCTAGTTCCGGCCCTGGTAACATGTTTCTCCTACATCAGTATCATCTCTCTCAAACTATTTATTTAAAAATATCTGTTATGAATGCATTGCATGGAAAGATATAAATGACATTTTTCTCTTCAGAGTTCCTTGAAGACTTCCATGTTTCAGTGAAGACTTTGAGGACCCTGATGCAGTAATGTCGATAGTTCAGATATCAAAGGGTAACATCAGAAATCAAGAACAAATCAAGCGTGTCGTGCTACTTAATGGGTCATTGATTGAAGCCAGTCAAGATAAATCTATTAGAATGTTGTTCCAGGAAAAGTCAGTGTGCTGATTTATTTACCAAGAAAGCAGTATCTATAACAAACCAGTTGCCCATGTGGCTGGTACCAATATGCTTAAGTAAGCCTTTCTCAGAAGTCAGGGAGGACAAAAATTTCTTAATTGCACTGAAGATGTGCAAACAGAATGGGTTTATGGTCTTTTCTCTTTTAACAGGCTCTAAAACAAGTAATTGAAATGACTAAATTATATTTAATTTTGTTTTCCTTAAAAACTCATTAGGCTGATTTACTGGCAATTAGTAAAGTGCAGTTACCCCAGCAAGCAACAATATCTTTGCTATTATTTTGTAACGTCTAGTAGACTGATCAAAACAAAATGCTGGTTGGTTGCTCTTGGTTGTGGCTGCAATTGTTCAGTAGCACAGATGTTAGTGCATCAGCTCCATTGACCATATAGTTTTCTCTACATATATGAGATTCTGAATGATCTATCCTTTCATCTTAAGCTTAAACAAGAGAATGACTTTACCATTTCACCAGCTATCTACTGTAGAGGCATGTTGGATAATAGGCATCTGCACCTATCCTGCGCCAAGCAATGGTCTTCATGCAGAAAGGGACAGTTATGACCCTTCTGTGCAGTGAGCCTAGTACATTGTTTGGTGGTTGAGATTATGCTTCCCTCATGAAATTACTAAAAATAAATTTGATTTACCCCAACTACCATTTTTTTTTACATTTTCTAGCAAGCATGTTTTATCTTTGTAACACTACAGTACTAGTTGCCTCTAGTGATGGGCGAATTTATTCGCCAGGCGCGAATTCGCGGCGAATTTGCGCGATTCGCGTCCAGCGAATAAATTCGCAAAACGCCCGCGAAAATTCGCCGGCGTCAAAAAAATTTTTTCCGCGTTTCGCGAATTTTTCGCCGTTTCGCGAATTTCGCGTGAAATTCGCGAATTTTTCGGCGAAGCGAAACGGCGCAAATTCGCCCATCACTAGTTGCCTCTAATTCTATATCTGAATTTAAGGATCCACTTAACAAGGGTCTCAAGTGTAATTAGACTCAGGGCCCATCAAATTTGAACAACAGAGACAAAGTTTTGTCACAGGGTGTAAAATTATGTGGTCTCTGTGCCATAATAAACTGTCCTTAATAGTGATTTTATTGCCCAAGTATTGGCATTATGAGTAAGAAACAGTTCCATGCAATAGTAATTAGCATAGTGAGGTAAATTTGACTATAAAAACTCCAGTAAATGAGGTTTTTAGGTTTGTAACTTAGCCCATGTCTAGTAATATCTGAATTGTTTTACAGACCTTACTGACAATTCTTATGTGGAGCATAATTTTGACTCATCTTAAAGGAGTGATTAACTTTTACTATGTGATAGAATAACTTTTCAATTGCTTTTTATTATTTATTTGTTATAGTTTTTGAATTATTTGCTTTCTTCTTGTGACTCTTTCCAGCTTTCATGGGGGGGGGGTAATTGACCCCATCTAAAAAACAAATGCTCTGTAAGGCTACAAATGTATTGTTATTTCTACTTTTTATTACTCCTTTTTTTATTCAGGCCTCTCCTATTCTTATCCACATTCCAGTATTTTAGCAGATTGCTGAAACTGCAATCTGAAGAGTTGCTGAATAAAAGGCTAAATAACTCAAAAACCACAAATAATAAAAAATGAAAACCAAATGCAAATTGTCTCAGCATATCACTCTCTATATCATGCTAAAAGTTAACTCAAAGGTGAATAACCCCTTTAAAGGAGAACTAAACCTTAAAAATGAATGTGGCTAAAAATGCCATATTTTACATATTGAACTTATTGCACCAAAGTAAAGTTTCATCTTCTCAATAGCAGCAATGATCCAGGACTTCAAACTTGTCACCATATTGGAAAGTATGACCTGAGCAGCTGATGAGAAACTAATCTTAGGAGTAGTCACAAATTATCAAGCAGAAAATTAGGTTTGTCTGCAATATAAGATGGTGCTACAAGGCTAATAATCTGAATTAATTACTAATCGGTCATATATTGTGACTTTTATATTGTTTATATACAATATATTGTACATGGGTTTCAAAGTACAGTAATTGACAGCAGCACAGAGCATGTGCATTTAATTGGCAGAAAATAATATGGATAGCTACTGGGGCATCTGTAGAGGCACAGGTCTGCACTGTTAAAGGGCTGTAGTTGCCTTGGGCTGGTATAGAAGCCCAAACATACTTAACTTTAGTTACTAAGTTAAGTTGGCTGAAGCTCAGTCTATATATCCAAACACAGCCTTCAGTTAAGTTACATGTAATTGAAATATTGAATTCAGGGTGCCAGCCATTCCCACTGAATGGCTGTTGGCTGTCTGGCTCCCAGTTGGGATGAGATCTCTGATCACAACTGGTTGTAAAATGTTCATAAATTCTGCCTTGAAGCATCCTAGCTGTAGACTCATGAATATGAAAGCAGCACGTTTTCTGTGGAGTGTTCAAATAAAAGCCTTTTTCCAACCTTATTTTTCCCCCATCTCTGACTGATTTATAACCTGTACTTATTACATATATTGATGGTGGCTGCCTCGAGGAAGCTGTTTTGCATCCAGTTAATGTGTTGTTAGGTTGGCTGGATATTTTTTGGCACTATATGAATATATATATATATATATATATATATATATATATATATATATATATATATATATATATATATATATATATATATATGAATATATATATATATATATATATATATATATATATATATATATATATATATATATATATATATATATATATATATATATATATATATATATGAGAGAGAGAGAGAGAGAGAGAGAGAGAGAGAGAGAGAGAGAGAGAGAGAGAGAGAGAGAGAGAGAGAGAGAGAGAGAGAGAGAGAGAGAAAAAAACACACTAAACACAGACACTTGCTAATCCATGCATTTCTTTTGTCCATTTTTCAGCCGTTTGGCAGATTTAGGCCACTCATGTCACACAATACGTGAGCAAATGTAAGCATGCTACTACACTTTCTAATTTCTATATAATTAATGCTACAGAATGCATGCTGAATGTAGAAATCTCAGATAGATGAAAAAAAGGCTAGAGACTTTATCCTCTGCCTATTTCAAGGTAGGCTTTAGACTTGTGTTTTTAGGAAGTGCCCAAAAATGTGAATAAATATTGCTGCTACTATATTTCTGTATATGTTTTGCTGTTTGTTGCTGGTTTAGACCCTATGGACCCTGACTTTTGACCTTAAAAAAGGTCTGAAATTGACATTCTCTACTGTTGTGTATTCAACATGGAAAGGGTTGATTCTGGCTGGAAATAGAGCCTTGACCCTCACTGACCAAAACCCAGCAGCAGTCTGGCTAATCAATTCCATACTTTGCTCCAACCAGGGTGGAAAAGTACCATTCTCTGTTTTTACTATATTGCTTAGAATATCTATCTAAACCACATCTATCTAAACCACATGCCTGGTAGTGGGAAATGATGTATAGTACTAGAAATTGCCAGTGCTTATATGGAGCTCATAGACTGTGTAAACTCCACATTAATCACTATCAAGTGGTGCTGCAGCCTGCAAGTGCCAGCAATAGGGCCAAATTATTGGAAAGCCTTTCAAAACAGCTTCATTTGGCTGGCAGACCAGATCTCATTCCAAGTCTGTTTTCAAACCCCCTACCTTCCATATCTGGTTTATTTACTCGTAATCTCAGAAAATCACAATACAGAATACATATTAAGACCTTTCATAACTGTGACTTTTCCTATGGAAGTTTTTGATCTAACATTAATTCATTATTAGATTCAGGAAATAATACAATTCATTTTAATAGTTTTATTTAGAATAAAAAATATATGATGTTCAAGAATAAGCAATTAAATATTGCTTTGCGAATCCATTCTCGGATTATAGATTTCGACTTTTCTGCTCTGGCTGTGCTTCCTTAAATCTACATGAATACAATTTAATTTTCTCCCATTTCCTCTCTCATGTAGTCTTGTCATCCTGATGCGTTTCTTATCTCCTTTTCAATTTCTTTTCTATTTCTCTTCTTCTCTGTGTCCCAGTTCCTTCTCTTTGCGACTTATAGAAGCAATTTATTATATTCAGAAGGGAGGGCGTGCTAAGCACATAGGAATAAACCCTTTTTCATATCACTTTATATACTGAAATTTGATTATATTTCAAGAGGTTGCACATTTCAAGAGGTTGCACCAATAATAAAGTCCAGCCTTAACAAAACAAAGTAAACTAAGAACGTATCAGTCATATCAGGACACAGCTCTTTGAATATTAGAGCTCTTTGAACAAGAATTACAATATATATCGTCTTTATGTAGAAGGTGCATGTCACACATGTTCAAATAGCAGACGTTACTAATCTACAGTTGTTGCTGTTGCCAAGTTCTCTTACTGCTTTTTTCAGTGAAATAGTGCCTGGGATTCCTTGTTAGCATATGGGTGGGTTTGACTCAGTAGTTTTTTTCTTTTGCAGAATCCCACCCTTACAGTTTCAGTGGGATTCAGGTTGGTTAACCACATACAGTATAGCAAGTCGAGGAAGTTACTTGGGGGTGTTACTGTACAGGGCCGTTAGCTGTTTCTCATGCTCTGCTAAAGCATAAAATATGAGATAATCACTAAAGGGAAGACCAAGTTGTTTGAGTGTTGTTGCTTTCTTTATCTTATCTGTATCTACAGATACCTGGTATGAATATCGAAGCAACCGTTTCTTTGCCAGAGTAGTCTTTTTAGGAGTGGTCTGATTAATGTCCCAGTAGAGGTTGCTTCTTATTCCTTTCATGCATTCATGTAGGTTACTCCTGAGAAAACTGCTGAAAAAACATAAATGGAGTTAATTATTAGGAAAACCTTTCACATCAAAGGGAAAATTCACCTTTACATGAACATTTATTATGCCATAGTTTGGCCTGTAATGCTATAAATATGTTCCAAGCCCAACTTGTCAGTTAGTCTTAGTTTTTGTTTTATTGTTCTTGAATATGTGACCAATGATGAAGACTGTATTTGGGGTCACTAGCTTTTAAGGTTCAATAGCTGCTACAGAACATCCTGGACAGTAGCAATGCATTTGCATCCATTAAATAGGAAATAGATTCGTTTTTTACTCACCAGAAGCAATAAACACCAGAAATTAGTATTTATTTTGTTAGATATCAGAAATGTGAGTTGATCTCTGCACAGTAATTTGAATTACTCTTTTTACCCACCAGAATCAATAGGCAGACAAAATGTTCCTTGGCTTTTGATAAATGAAATGCCTCCCACTGTATGACCCATATTATAATGCAATGTGAAAAACTCTTGAATATTTGTAAAACATACCTTCATTGGATGTGGTTTAACTCAGCTGTCTGTACTTGGGATGAGGATTGCCCAATGTAAATCTTATAAGCACTATAATATTTTTCTCTATTACAATCAACACCGATGTATCATTTATTCTGCAAGGTGATTTTTAAAATGTGCCTTGAATATTATTGAACAGCTGTGAAAAAGTGGATGAAAAGTAAGCATTTATAATGAAATGAGTAATACAGTTGCCAAGGGGGACTTTGGAGTTATACAACTATGCACGATCTGTCTTGCAGCAAACGTCATTCCTTCTCGTAGGCTGTTGTTTGCTTTCAGGTAATGGACCTCGGTGAAACCACTCTTCTGCATACTCATACGTTATTTTATTGAAATGGTCTTCAGACTTCATAAAGAAAGTCATTTTCTATTTTTGCTTTCACTTATAGGCAGATTTTCTATG
The DNA here is from genome assembly GCF_017654675.1 of Xenopus laevis. NCBI lineage: Eukaryota > Metazoa > Chordata > Amphibia > Anura > Pipidae > Xenopus > Xenopus laevis. The sequence goes on along the minus strand of NC_054378.1, from coordinate 35,116,892 downwards.
AGATGACATTTAAGGAGAGGCAAATGCAGCAATCTAGCTTAAACAGTGATATTGGCTAATGGGACACAGTTGCCCATTGACTGAATGTAGAGGTACCAGGATATAAGCAAGTTACTGTTTTACAGAGTGGGCCAGATGTGCAGTTGTGATAGCTTCATAATGGCTCGTAAATGGGATGTTCACCTTAAGAAAAAACAGCCCATCGGATTAAAATTATTTTTCAAACTGATGTTGGTTTTTGAAAATTAAGCTTTACCAAGATATTTAGTTCAGCAGCTCCTCTTTGTGCACCTGAACTAACCTCAGATTCTTCGTCCAGCTTGGTTTACTGTTTCTGCCCCTGTATAAAAAACCTGAAGTGTTATTACACATACACCTTTGTCAGGTTAACTTGCATATCAGTAATTCAATTGGCTGTAACGCTTCAGCCAATCAAATAAATGGCATGCTAATTACAGTGGCATGGCAGTAGCATTGAATCCTGAACTTACTACTATGTCAAAATTAGATAATTATTTGTAAAGGCATGGGCTGTTCATTTTCAGACATTTGTTGAAAGGTGAACGTCCCCTTTAAGATGAAGTTGCCTGGTGGACCTCAAAGGGCTGTAGGCACTACCTCTTGCTAATTACTGCATTTCGTCACTGCATCTCTATTTTATTTTTCTAAACACATGCCATGTATAATAATAAAAGTCCAACATATGTATTGCACACTCACTTAGAGGCAGTGATTAAGCTATATTGGGTGCGTTATCTCAAAATGTGGTGAGTCACTCCACTCAAAATATACATTGTCCAACGAGTTTGCACACCATTGTATAAAAGTTTAAAACATAGCGTTTATTTTATAAGCATAAAAACAGCCAATGTCATCTTAAATAGATTACAATTCCCAGAAACTCGCTTAAGCCCTGTGACCACATGGGACGCCACAGGGCTTAAATGAGCTTCTGGGAATTGTAGTCTCAGTATTACATGAGCTTGAGAAAGATAGCTTTTTGTTATCTGAAAACTGCAAATATGAAAAAGTGTCATACTAAGTAGTTTGTAAGTGTTTGCCTATATCAAGTTATGATTTTAGATTGTGTAAAATGAGAAATGTAAAATGTAAAAATTAAACCAATTACTGTCAACACAAGAGCAATCGAATTATAAGAAAGAGGGGGAGAAAAGGGAGATTGGAAAAAGTAAATAACACGCCGGCCTCCTCCGAGATGAAGCGTTACACATCAAGCCACAGCAGGAAGTGGGTAAATTGTGTTTTTATAATTCTCATGGGAACAGATTTGGAAAGTGCTGTGGTGAAGGTATTTGGAAATAAAACAGCTCTGATAGTGCTAAAAATAGTGCAAGCTTTCTTTAAAAGCAGATGATTAATAATTATTGTTACAATAACTCACGTTGACATTTAGCAATGCAGAGCCCGCAGGATGAGATGCCACTGCAATGCGATCAGTTGTCTGTTTATCCCTCTCACTGCTGGAGGCGCATTACTGTAAATCAACACACTGGGGCTTTTTTTTTATTTTAACTAGAAAAGGGATTAAATAGAATTCCTTTTTGTGCATTTGGCTAATGGACATTACTTGTGCTGGAATTTGTGTTTGGATTCATTATTTCAACTTTACATTCTTTATCTCTCTTTGTTCCTTCTTCGTTAATAATTTTGAATCTGTTTTTCACCGATTTTAGCTAAGTAATTCACACTCACACATCCTCACACAATGCATTTTGCACTATTTTTCCCTTTTAACCTTCACACAATGCATATTATTCTATCTTTCCCTTTAACCTTCTATACTGTGCTGCAGCCTAATATATAAGCGTTTATCTGTCCACCAAAAAGAGCCACTACACTACTTTATTCTAAATGGCTGGTCAAATTGTACTATTCTGATTAAAATATCCCATGGTGTTTAGCCAGTGTACCCATGTACATGCTTATGAGGGTTATCACACAACTTGACCACACTTGATGAGCAAAATTAAACAGGTAGTTCAACAGATGGATCAATACGAAAGAAATCCACGGCACACAGGCTGCTGCAAGCAAGGATCCCCTTGCACGTTTAATGCGGAAGTGAGCAACGTTTCGGGGTCACGCCCCTTTGTCAAGCCTGGACCACTGAGCACCGGACTTCGCATTATACACTGGGTGTGCGAGAGCCAGCTTTTGTTTTACAATTAGTTCAACAGATGGGCCACACGATTGATTTACACAGGATCCCGAAAACACGAGGTCAACAAATGACTGCAGTTGAGCAGCTGGTCAATATTTAATAAACTGTGGCCAGAAAATGTACAGCATTAGACAAATACAAGAGGTCATCTGCACTCAACCCATTATCAGTATATATAATAGATTTTTTGCATGCGTTGGTGGAAATTACATCATGCTTGTGACATCATGTGACATCACTGCTGTGGTGGACCGGACCTAAATACAGAGTATTTCTGTATGTTTGCATCTCAAACATACAGATTTCCAAATGTTTACATTTACTGACTGTTCTCCTATGAAAAAAAACAACTAAAATAGATACCTAAAAAACACACACATTATTATATCCAGATCTCTAGAGTACTCTCTAAAAGATTCGGGTGAAATATACTTTACATACTTTTCTTCAATGTAGGAGAATTTGTACTGTCTGTCAGTGTTAGTTTTCCTCCTGCACCATCAGTTCTGTTTCATGTATAATGTGCCCTCCTGACAGCAGGAGAGAATAAATGATCCCTCAGTTTTGTTTACTGAGCGGATGCCTGTACATCAATGCTGAACTACAGATGTGGCTTGAAATAAACCCCTCCTTTCAAGACATTTACTTGAGTTTGCTCACTGGCAGTGAATCAAGAATGCAAGGAATGTTAAATGCAAATTTTCTAAGCTGATTTAACATGCAGAGAAACTACAGATGTGCAGTTTTTCATCTTTTCGTTGTATCGGCTTTTTGGCAGAAATGACGAATAATCTCAATCAAGTACTGAAGGCCTTACTTGGGTACTTTCAGAATAGCTGCTCTATGTAAATTTACTTTTACGCATTTAGTTTAATACTTGCATGCTGTTCGGAAGTGTTAGTTGCTAGTTTGTCAAATATACAGCAGTTAACTGAGACACTCAGCTTTCTTGTCAGGTCACCATGAAATAAATAGCTTTCTTTTAAAACTGTAAATGAAAAAAAAACCATATAACCAACAAATAGGGGGTTATTTATCAAAATCAGAATTTTTCTGATGCTTTAAATAAAAAAGTCAGACCAAGCCAATTTGGAATAAAAGCGACTTTTCCGTATTTTCTCATGAAAATCAAAACTTTTTCTGATTGTCATCCGAAAAATCAGTGGAAAAGCTGAAATGTTCAGATTACTGTACGAAACCCAGCGGAGACAATAATATCTTCAAATTGCAAATAGGACTTCTGTCATTTACTTCTACAGGACCTCAACAGGTTGAAGCTGGAGTATTTTTGGATTCTGACTTTTTGGAGCATCAGGGCAGGGCCGGGCCACGCCGGCCAGTCACCCCAGCCAGCCATGGCGCCCCTTCCACCGTGCGTGCTGGAAGTACGTGCGCATGTGCGCTGACTGACCGGCACCCCCTTCCGGTAAGCTCTCTTCCTGTACGTGCACGCATGCGCAGGCGCACAGACAGTACGCAGGACTGAAGAGGAGCGCACTCAGCCGGACTAGGGGTAGGAAGCGGGGAAAGGTACGTGCCTGGCGCCCTCCAAGCATTGCGCCCTAGGCACGTGCCTACTCTGCCTACCCCTAGTTCCGGCCCTACATCAGGGTATAAAAATCACAAAAAATTGGAGGGTTTTTTTCCACTAAAAATTCGGATTAAATGTTTGCATTTTTAGCATTTGTACTTTAATAAATAAATCACATAATGTTTATCCTAATAATTTACTTTCAGTGCAGATCTGATTTGCTTCCATAGCTCTTCATTTTCAAAATTAGGACTTTTTCTTGTGTTTTCTCATCTTATTGTAACTTGTAGATTCCATATCTCTTTAACCCAATAGCCTCTACTTTCCATTTCTGCATAAATGGGAGCTGCTAAAAAAAAGTAATAACATTGCTGGCTTTTTATGACCTGTGGCATAGTTTTCTATGGCAGGATTTTAAAACAGGAAATCAAAAATTGCTTTTTTCATGTACCGTTTACAAGATATATATAATTTAAGGATATTTAACATGCTTTACACAACAGTCATTAAACTGACCCTCACTCCACAATGCCTTTCTGCACCCTAGACAATCCTGACAACATGCACATCTCTGAAGCGCTTAAGTTAAAGTTTTCATATATGTATATATATATTTTTGCCCTGGTGTGCTCCTACAATCTCCATTGTTAACTGACAGAGCAGCCTGGTTAGGGTTATTATATATAGTGCCAAAGGGTAGAACAGTGGAAAACAAGAGCTGCTTTGGACAGGGTGTTGGGTGGAGCAAGAAAAGAAGGAAAAGAACTAGCTCTACAACTGATGTTGATGTTGAATTAGTGAAATTGTGGCTTTTCTGGCAAGGGCCAATACTAAAATAAAATAAACTGCAAACAGGCTTAAGATGGATAGTATGAATGATGCAAATTATTATATTATAATATAAACTATGGTATCAGATGCTGGGCATTTGCTTAAACAGCACAAACCTCCAACTGTCTCTTTACAAAGCAGTTAAATTGCAGTCACATTATTTTAGCATATGTTTAAGCTGACATAAATATTTCTGGACTTTGTTCTGCCAAACATCCAATTATATGGCAGTGTTGGACTTTGCAAAAGTTCATCTTCCACTCATTATGGTCCTATCTTAATTTGTGGCCAGTGATATATTTGTATAAATAAAAAATGCTACTATCTAGTGCAGGCCAAGAATAACAATAATTTGTTATAAGCCATCTGGCTCCTTATTTTTTTTCCTGATAGGGAGCCAATGATATGTTGAGCCATAGAATAGGATGGGGCACATGTTCTAAAATGCAAATAGGTGTCTGGTGCCAATAATCCATTAGTATTAATGCCAACACAAAGTTGTAAGACAACAGTTGTAAGAACATATCTTAGATCAACTCTTGGAACCATATTTTGTTTCATTTAAAAAAGATTTTTGTGGTATGTGCAGAAATATAAGTTCCATGCAGGTCATAGCCTCTTTGCAGTGAGATTTGACTAAATTGGAAAACTGGGCAACAACCTGGAAAATGAGATTCAATATTGATTAATGTAAGGTTAAACACTTCAATAGAAATAACATACATGTGAGATATACGCTAAATGGCAGTGTATTGGGGGCTTCCTTAGTTGAGAAGGATCTGGGGATTTTTGTGGATAAAAAACTCTGTAACTAGGGATGTAGCGAACTGTTCTGCGGCGAACTTGTTCGCGCGAACATCGGCTGTTCGCGTCCGCCGCAAGTTCGCGAACGTCGCGCGACGTTCGCCAATAGGCGTTCGCGTCAAAATCGTTCGACCATTCGACCATTCGGTCGCTAAAATCGAACGATTAAAAATCCTTCGATCGTTCGAATCGAACGATTTTCGGATGTTCGAAGTTCGCGAACTGTTCGCGAACTGTTCGCATTTTTTGCCGGTGTTCGCGAACGGCGTTCGCGAACACATACTCGGCGGTTCGCTACATCCCTATCTGTAACCCTAGGCAGTATCACTTAGTGGCTGCGTGAGTTAATAAAGTACTGTCTTGAATAAAACAGGGCATTAACTTGAAGGATGAAAACATAATCATATAACTAAACTTGTAAGAAGAATGGAAAAAGTTAAGCCATGGTTGCGGTTGTTTTCTCTGGGAATGATTACTCGTTTCAAGTTCATTAGCCCTCTTAACTGACTTTTAAATTAAATTAAATTAATGAAAAAGATGTTATTGAATGGATGTACATTTTTATGATCTCCATCTGATATTTTTGTTTATTTCAGTAAGTTGCTAATGTTTAGAAAGTTGTATTAAAGAATACAGCATGTGATTCGCCTTGGTTTTAAAATTATTTGTATGATCCTGTTTAGGTATATGTAATGTCACATGACAATGTCAAAACAAATCTAAAAGATAATGGTTTGTGGTGCATTGAACTATTTGTGTATAACAAGGAACACTTTGGATAAAAAAATGCACTAAATTGCATCTCAAATATTTAACAGGGCTTAAATGGGGAAAAGCATGCCCATAACCCTTTTCGTTTGTGTCCACAAAATTTAAATAGTAGGTTTATCTCCAGAAGGAACCTTACTTCTATCTACATATGTATTTATATATGTTGTGATGTGTAAGCCTCAACGTTAGGCAATAGACAGACATAGTCAACAAAATCAACCAGAAATATGATAGAATGGTACTTTAGTTTTACTGATCTTTATCCTTACAATTAATCTGCTTTCACACAGAAGACAACCCTGGTTTTACTCAATTGGAGAATATGTTCTAGACAGCCCACTGTTGTGTTCATGAGGGCAACTTGACATACTGTAGGTTTGTAGCATTGTCCCATTGTTGTCTGCAGACAATGGCTTTTTGATCATCACAGTTGGGCTATGTGCCTGAGCCTGGAAATCTTGCACAGTAAACAATTTTACATATAGATTTCCTACAATTGTATGTTGGGTTTCAGGAGCTATAATATTGGGGTTATTGTGGTTCCCCAGTGTACCAAGAAAATAAGTCATAAAACTCTGGGTAAATGGGTTTGACTTCTTTCTAGATGTCTATGTAGTTGTGGCTAATCTGCATTAGGTGAACAAAACAGTTTAAACAAAATGTATATACTATATCAGGGGTCCCCAACCTTTTTTACCTGTGTGCCTCATTCAAATGTAAGTGTCCATGATTACATGTAAGCCAACCAGCCCCATGTCATGAGGTAATGAACCTGATTTATGGACAAAAGTGCTAAATTGTCCCATTGCCCATAGAGAACAATAACATTCTTGTTTTAATTAAGTTTATTACTAAAGTTGGAGCAGACTATTCAAAGCTTGGTTGCTCTTGGTAACTGCACTTTTGCACCTATGTACATACAGTAAATCAGCTATAACAACCTTTAATACATCTGGCCCCTAGATTGTGCACTTATTTCTAACAGGTTTTTTAAATTATTCCACACTTTAGCTGATTTCTCATGTACAATTGCATTAATCTTAACCTCTCACAGTCTTTGGTAAAATGCCCATTATATTGAGTGACATCAAGGTGTCCAACCTGTGGGTCTACATTATGCTGTCACATATTTATTTTTGTCTTTCCCTGTTGTTATTTTTTTGTAAGTAGTCTTGAAAACACTTGGGTTGTATATCATGTTAGAACATCTGGTGTAGTAAAAGCTTACAATTTACTGAATTAATTCCTGTAGATTGTAGGTCGCTCATGAGATTTCTGGACAGAAATGTGAAGGTTTGGCACACATACATGGAGTCAATCTGGAGACTGATAACATTTTTTTCAGAGGGAGCAAACAGGGAAAATAACCAAACTGTGCAAGTATCCAGTGCCCTGGTGTGTTTGTAAGCAGGCAAATGATACATGCTAGGTTTCTGTGGATAAGCTTATATAACTGTAATAAATGATAGTTCAGCAGCACTCCAATTATGGTGAAAAAATTGGTACTTTATTCGTGCCTCAAGCTAAGTGACGTTTCAAGCTTTTCCAGCCCTTTATCAAGCTTGATTAAGGGCTGGAAAAGCTCGAAACGTCGCTTAGCTTGAGGCACGAATAAAGTACCAATTTTTTCACCATAATCGGAGTGCTGCTGAAGTATTTTCTTGTACGTGAACCAGACCTGGGCAGATAGGGTCACAGACGGCACCCGACGCTGCAAAGAGCGGTGAGAGTGTGTGCGTAGCACTACTTTGTGTTTGTTGTAATAAATGATAGGAGTCTAGTTAAATATGATTTATGTAAAATAAATTGCATGGACAGGGCAGAGATAAACCTTTATTTATTGTTAGTGTCTCTTGAGAAGATGTAGCTTGTCATGTCTCCAACTTGGAAAGCACAATTTGGGCCAAAACATTAATTTCTCATTTATTTCTAAGAAAGCAGTGACCTCGGGTTGAGAAAATACAATCTTACGCCTGGTGCTTTCCCACATCCTTGTTATCAATCTGTTCCTTTTGTAACATTGTTTTTCATAAGAAAATGATCTCCCTAGATGTGGCTTTTAAAGGACTATTGAGCAGTACAGAGAAGGTTTGTTTAACAGATAAAGGCAGCTAGTTCATCTTGATAAGTCAATTCTTGCTGTGAAATTAGATGAATCTGAACATTCTTCTGAGAACTGATGTCTCTTCCGATGAAAAAATTGTGCAGAACTACAGGTTCCATGCAGGATGCTGCTACTTTGCAGAGTGATTTGTCTAAGTTGGGAAACTGGGCAGCAAACTGGAAAATGAGGTTCAATTTTGATAAATGGAAGGTTATATATAGTTACATAGTTAAATTGGGTTGAAAAAAAGACAGTCCATCAAGTTCATCCCCTCCAAGTGAAAACCCAGCATCCAAATACACCCCCATCCCTACTTTCACATAAATTATATATACCCATACCTATATTAACTAAAGAGTTTAGTATCACAATAGCCTTTGATTAATGATGGGTGAATTTATTCGCCAGGCGCGAATTCGCGCGATTCGCGAAATGCCCGCGAAGATTTGCGGCAAAAATTCAAAAGTCAAAAACGGGCGCCGGCGTCAAAAAACGGGTGCCGGCGTCAAAAACGAGACACCGGCGCCGTTTCGCGAATTTTTCACCGTTTCGCGAATTTCACGGCGCAAATTCACCCATCACTACCTTTGATATTCTGTCTGTCCTAAAAATCATCCAAGCCATTCTTAAAGGCATTAACTGAATCACAACATCACTCGGCAGTGCATTTCACAACCTCACTGTTCTCACTGTGAAGAACCCCCTAAGTTGCTTCAAATGAAATTCTTTTCTTCTAGTCTGAAGGGGTGGCCTCTGGTACGGTGATCCACTTTATGGGTAAAAAGGTCCCCTGCTATTTGTCTATAATGTCCTCTAATGTACTTGTTAAGTGTAATCATGTCCCCTCGCAAGCGCCTTTATTCCAGAGAAAACAACCCCAACCTTGACAGTCTACCCTCATAATTTAAGTCTTCCGTCCCTCTAACCAATTTAGTTGCACTTAGTCTCTGCTCTCTCTCCAGCTCATTTATATCCCTCTTAAGGACTGGAGTCCAAAACTGCACTGCATACTCCGGATGAGGCCTTACCAGGGACCTATAAAGAGGCATAATTATGTTTTCATCCCTTGAGTTAATGCCCTTTTTTAAACAAGACAGAACTTTATTTGCTTTAGTAGCCACAGAATGACACTGCCCAGAATTAGACAATTTATCTACAAAAACCCCTAGATCCTTCTCATTTAAGGAAACTCCCAACACACTGCCATTTAGTGTATAACTTGCATTTATATTATTTTTGCCAAAGTGCATAACCTTGCATTTATCAACATTGAAACTCATTTTCCAGTTTGTTGCCCAGTTTCCCAAAGGTTATGCACTTTGGCAAATATACTAGTCATACTAGTTCTTTAAACTTCATTAACTGTGGCAGTCTGACTTTTTCTAAGTACAGGTATGGGATCTGTGATCCAGAAAGCTCAGAATTATGGGATGGTTGTCACCCATAGACCTAATTTTATACAAATAATCCATATTTTAAAAAATATTTCCTACTTCTCTGTAATAATAAAACAGTAACTGTAAGATATAATTAATCCTTATTAACTGTAAGATATAATTAATCCTTATTGGAGGCAAAGCCATCCTATTGGGTTAATTGAATGTTTAAATGATTTTTGGTAGATTTAAGGTATGAAGATCCAAATTACATAAAGATCCATTTTCCGGAAAGCACCAAGTCCTGAGCATTCTGGATAACATTTCCCATCCCTGTATTGCAAACCAATCTGCGAGCAATGAAAAAGTCTTCCAAAATCCAATAAATTCTGCCAGAGCTGGGAGTAGGGGTAGGCAGAAGAGGCACATTCTTAGGGCCCAATGATTGCAGGGGGAGGGGGGTTACTGGTCATGTACCCCTTCTTTCCGCCAATCTGTACATTTGTGGGATTTTTGTGTGTGACTACTCAAGGGGGTGGTGTTTGGGCTAAGGCTTGTCTTGGGTGCCGAAATCTTAGGCTGCTGGTAATGTGTTTAATATAATGCACTCTGCCGCATAACCTCCAGTTTCCTGTAAATGTGTTCTTATCCCAATCCCCTTTAATGCTGACAGATTATTCTCCAAATTGTTCTGGTACCCAAGATAGTTGTACATGTTCTGCAAGTGAACAATGAGGAGGGCATTTACAGTGAATAGGATGCAGGGGGTAAATGACAGGGATATTTTCTTTGCATGGAGCTTTTTAGTTCTCTTTAATGAATTGAAAAGATTTTATGATTTTCCCTTCAGTGCAGGGGTCTTGAGAACAGGGTATTTTAGTTTAGGATTCAAGGATTTATGTTGTTAATCCTCCTGACTAATTGTAATTTATGGGATTCTGCTAAATTAATATGCAGTCTCTGTCATAAAGTATGGGATAGTGTCCGACATGCATAAACAATTCTGTTACACTCTAATTTATTCCCAGCAATGAGCCATATTAAATAAAGTCAGCACAGGGGTATTTCTCCTCAACTATACTTTTCATTATTAATCTATAAATTTATGGATGTCATAAACACATTTTTATAACACATTTTCCATTCAGCTCTGTAGATTCTGACGCACGCAGTCCTGGAAAGTATAATAAACCTTGCCCAAAAGAGGACTGTATCACATAAAATCTAAATAGCAGGGCTTTATTAATTTAATATGGACATTTGAAAATACTGATATCTGAAATCAGCCCACACTTTCATATGTTCGTCACCTTGGTGATCTAAGACATGATTAAGAGTATGGAGTTTTTAGTCTGTTAGGATTTCAAAGATATAAGATGCATTGAATCTGTCAATGAATATCTGACACCCAACTGCTGAAAGAAGACAGAAAGAAGAGAAACAGATGCTGAGACGAAAATAGTGAAGATAAACTTATTTCAGAAATGATGCAGAATATTTAATTGATTGTATTTAGAAAGTTTCTTATTTCATTATGATAAAGCTTATATTAAATTTCAATTTTTGTGATAGTTCTCCTTTCAGTAAAATGTTTGCTGAAGAAACATGATATTTTGCTCCCAGATAAAAGTATTTTAGACAGATAAAAAAAAACCTAATTTATGTAGTTAAAAAGGAAAAAAAAAAACCCCTAGACTTCAATATATATTATACATACTGTACTGTATGTAGTAGATACCCGATAAAGGCCCACATGGGGACTGAAGATCAGTTTCACAATGAATAATTAATATTGCATATATAATTATATGTCCATGAATTTAACAAAATTGAGGTTAAGCTAATACACTAACTAAACAGTATTAGACCAGGTTAATACCTGGTTAGACCAGGTATTAAATGACAACTGGAAGTGGAAATAAGTGAAAATAAGTTAAAAGCTAGTTTGTTTTGTGTTCTTCTCTATAATGCATCTATACAAGATTTTGTAGGATCCTACAAAATCTAATCCCCTCTGATATTATTCTCTACTTCTGTCCCTGGCTCCCAGTTAGTTACCTTAGTATGTCTTCCCTCCCTTACGCATTTTACTGAAGTGGTTTCACTGATATTGTTAGCTTTTTTACTGTTCCTTTTGAACACTAAACATTTACTAAAACTCCCCCTCCTGAAGGAGCAATGTGATCCTATCAGTTGTCCTTTTTCATGTATGCTTTTGTACGATCACCAAAGGTCTGTACAGTGCGGGCTTTCCATATGCACAGCACAAAATCTTGTCACTCATTCACTGTTCATAAAATTCATTGACAGTCATCTCTCGTTTTATGGCTGCGGTAAAACTCCCCAGTCAATCGTAGCCTTTAATAGCTTCTAAACTTGCTTTAAACTTAAATAATAAATATTATTGAATGGTGGGATATTAAAGCAATTCATTCTTGGCAAAAGCAAGAGCGGATTTGATTTGATTCTCTCCCCAACCTATCAGACTCAAGATGAACAAAATGCTACTTCTTCTGTGTTGTAGATTTTAATATAGTCACCTTCTCCTTTAGGTCCTATTAAGTAAAATCTAGTAGTATTCAATTGCTAACAGAAGATATTAACCCAAGATGTGAAATTTGTGCATGTCACTAGTTTATTGGTATCAGTATGTGTGGGGCTGCAGGCATGCATGCACACGTGTGCACCCCTAACTATGTCTATAGTATGTGTGCCTTAGTACACAAGCAGGCTTAACTGTTCTACCATGTCTTTATCCTACATTTATATTTATATCCTCAGGTGTCAGATTGCAGATAAATGTCTCTAGATACTGAACTGATAAAGTTCTGCCTTGGGATTTGCATTTTATGGTTGTTATGAACAAGAAAGCCACGGCAGAAATGATCAGGATGGCTTTGTAGGTGCATATAAGCTCATGGTTTACAATACCACCTCCGTGTATAGTTCCATATTGTTACATTGCTTGCAGAGTAGTTGGGAGAACCTGGGAGCTTGTTTTGAGACCACAAATAGTAATAAGCAAAAAATAATGCCCATGGACTCTAATGGGTGAAAAATTTATTACATGTCCAAAAAAATGTCACCCATAGACTTTAATGCATATCGGCAAATTTTCGATGTTTTGTGAGTTTTCCGCATAACGGTTCACATTTGTCCATCACTAACCACAAACACTATTTTCAACACATAGTTGAACTTGTAGTGGCAAACTAAGAATGTGCATTGTCATCTCTGCATACTTTTCTGTAATTAAAAAGAGCAGATGCAAAATTTTTGGGACTCAGAAATATGCCCTTATTTTATTGATATGAATACATACAGAGACAGGTATGGGACCTGTTATCCAGAATGCTTGGGACCTGGGGTTTTCTGTAATTCAGTTCACCATTCCTTAAGTCTCCTAAAAAAATAATTTAACCATTAAACAAACCCAATAAGATTGATTTGACACCAATAAGGCTTAATCATATCTTAGTTAGGATGAAGTACAAGGTAATATTTAGTCAACTCATATTGCAATTATAGATCACATTCACAAGCTCCATTTGGTGCACAAAGTAGTATGGAAAGGTAATATAATAAAATTAAAAAAAACAATAACGCTTGTCCCAGGTCTATTAGCCCATTGATTGTCAACAGAAAAATGGTGACTCTGCTGGTTGGCTGCTATGGGTTCATGGAACCGAGGGACAAACTTTGTTTAAATCGCAGACCAAACTGTAAATATACGTATGTATCATGTATACATTTTCATGCTCTGAAATACACTGCATCGCTGCGAGTCTAGAAACTACACTCTACTGTATGTATGAAAATCATTATACTCCTGTATATATCAGTATATGTGTTACGGTGAACAGTACATTAATGAAAAGTGTTAATGAAGCCCAGGTGCTGATCTGGCTGTTCCACCACATTACTAACCATCCTATGCCCAGCTGCTTGCCAGATCCATCTCCAGTTGCTCATACCTCTCTCTCTGGCTTCACCACCTCTGGGCACAATTAAAAGCCGTAGACTGCATCTCATCAGGTTACGTGAGAATTTAAGGCTCAGCCAAAAAAACTAAAGAAGGGAAATGAAGGAAAAATCCATCTTTTACTGTACTCATTGTAGATAGTATGCACCTGTAAATGAAACTTTTACAGTGTAACACACTATGCAAGTGAGAATGGAATAAAACAATACTCCACACAGAGATATGTTAGAGAATACAGACCCATGTAAAATTAAAATCTAAATTGGCCTGACACTGGTACCCTTAATTGTCAACCACCCTGGGCCTTTGTAGAGGCAGGCTGCTCTTGCTTCTTATTATCAGTTTTAATATCTGATGCAGTACCATAGGAGCTCCATCCCAAACCTGCAATTGAAAAGACAACAATATAGTGGCTTCAATAACAAGTATCCAAAAAACTGCATCACATCCTGAACAGACAGGTGTTATATAATTGGTTCTTCATGGAAACAACCAAAGAGCACTGTTTATTTATTTTGAACCAATAGCATAAATGAGTAAATGAGGAGGATCTGCCATTCATTTCACTTCCTGATCTGGCAATGCACTACCCACCTGAAAGCTGCAATGGCAGGTTTCAGTCATTTGATTTTCAGGTATAGGATCCTTTATCCAGAAACCCGATATCCAGAAAGCTCCGAATTACGGAATGGCTGTCTCCCATAGACTCCATTTTATCCAAATAATCCAAATTTTTAAAAATGATTTCCTTTTTCTCTGTAATAATAAAACATTAGCGTGTACTTGATCCCAACTAAGATATAATTAATCCTTATTGGAAGCAAAACCAGCCTATTCTAGTAGACTTAAGGCATGAAGACCCAAATTACGGAAAGATTCGTTATCCAGAAAAGCCCAGGTCCGGAGCATTCTGGATAACAGGTCCCATACCTGTATTAGATCATATGAAGGTTCATGGAGACTGGAGTCCCAATGGGGACATTCAGGCCAAATGGTCAGCCAACAAGAAATTGCCCACAAAGTCTGAACATAACATAAGTCTTAATTGGTATAGCCAACTAAACAGTGGCTCAAATGCAAGGATAAAGTCAACTGTACAATGTGCTCAAAACATGTTAATGGCAAAATTAGTGAAGTGGCCCAATGTTTTGGCTGGCTACATGTATAATATACTGCATGGATTCATGTAGTAAGTTGCTGAAGAATTGGTCACTCTCTTTTATTAATTATAGCCATTAGGTATTTATTAGCATATAGCATTTCTTCTAATTCCAGGTGAAACTGGCTGGCATATGTGCTACTTTAAAAAAGTAAGTTTGTGATGGATGTCTCTATCAGGTATTATGTTTTAGCATGTCTATCCTCCAACCATGTGCTGATGCTTCCAAATTTGAAAAATGATAGTTACTCCAAGCCTATGTTGGCCAATGCGGGATGGGAGGTGGGCAGGATGGGGTGTTCTCTGGAACACCCCTAGATTGCACATCTCATACAACATGCCAGCGGGGGAGCTCCAGGGAAGGCTGTAGGGTTGCCTATATTTAATGGCTGCTTAAGGGAAACAATAAGGATAGAGTTTCCTTCCACCTTACAGAGACAAACACTTTTTTTATATTGCATTTTAATCTGGTGCTTAAAGTGTAAGGCACAATTCTGCATAATCTTTGTATGGTACATATAATAATGTAGCTGTGGGCTATAATCAATGTCAATAATATATTTTGTCACAAAAAAAATTATTACATTTTCCTTTTCTGTAAATTGTAGTGTTAGAGAAACTTGTGATGGAAGTTTGGAGGGGGTTTGCTTGGGGGGTGCTTGCTTGAGATATAAAACCACAGTCAGTTCCATTGTACAGATCAAACTGCCAAAACCTTGAGACTATATGCCCTTATCATATTTCATAGCAGCAGCACTCTTTTTAGTGTAGTTGCTATCTGGTTCTTAGATGTGTTGGCCAATTTGGGAGGAAGGGTTTCCTTTGGGAACCAATGAGACTTTAGATCCAAGATCAAAACATTGAATTGTCTTAGTTTCCTACATCTTTAGAAACAGAGAAATGTTAAATGAACAAGTCACACAAGAACGGTAGAACGGTTATGACTGAAAAGTAAATTCTGACTCCCCATGGCCTTAAACTCGACAGACAAAAGTATCTTTGTTATCCAGTATGGAGGAAAGCAAGGCCTAATACAATGGTCAGTGTGACACTGCTGTATTACAATGTTGTTTTTTTTATTATATTCCCTGGTAAACAAGGTTGGAAGAGATTTGCACATTTAACCCCATTAGCAAGTGTGGCTTGTGATATCCAAACTGAGGAGTCTAACTGGGAATAAAAAAGTGTATAATAGCTGGAGTTTCCATACATTTAGTTATGCAGTAACAATACACATGCTGTAAGAATAGCAATGAGACAACGATGACCTTAAGATCAGCAGTATTTTGAAGCTGTTACTGGAAAGCAAAGGGTCTCTGTCTCTGCTATTGCGTATTAGCTGTTAATATGCAGGAAGAATGGGAAGAGGTTTGATTTATTAAATCCTAACGTTTAATAATTATTTCATAAAACAGTGGCAAAAGACTGTTGAACAACTTTATACATATTTTTATTACATGTTGCATACAACAGATAACTGTGGTCACTCAAGTCAATTTAGGTTGTTTATTCAAAATGTTACTGATAACAACTATTCCATTTTTTTGGTAATAGGAGCAAATAGATTTAGTGGTAGATAACAGAAACATTTAATCCTTTCCTATGAGCCTACAATACATCAATAAATCTGGGAGAACAGAACTCTTTGCAACATTTCAGGTATCATGGCCTTATCTTTGCCATTGTTTTCCTGGTGTAAGAAAGAACCTGCTCATCCCCATTTTCCATATTACATATCTAGTTGTGTTGCATCACTTTATCCTGCATGCTGTTAAGGTATATATGGAGAAGTATTAGCACCTATAGTATAATGGTGCTGCCAGGAGCAAATGTATCAAGTAGTTCGCTGTAACACATGTGTGAATGTGGTACATATGGATAAATAATAATCTGCTTATACATAGTGAACAAGTTACCTTGAACCATCTCTTTAATTGCACATAGCAATGCGGCTAAACAGGTGGGTGCAGCAAACTTTAAGGCTAATGGTATGTGGGGTGTTGATGCAGATATGTCAGTGGTGAAAAGCCATTCCTCTTTAACTATACAATGCAACACCCTCTTTTCTGCATTGGATTTATGAAAATGTGCAAGTCCCTTCTCTCTGCATGCAGTTTATATTGAGTTGTTAGGATACAGGTGGGTGACAGTGCTTACTGGGCTATACCACCCCACTGAATAGAATAGGGTTGTACACAGGTACCATGCTTAATTAATACATCAATTCATTAAAACCTATCCTGACTGTAAGGAAAGTTGTGATAAATGGGGACACTGCTGGGAATCTTTTAGGATTCCACAATCTGATAAATGATAAAGATTCCCCATAAGGTATGTGATCTTTCTCTGCACGATATTCCATTGTTTTTTTTCTGCCAGTTAATATTGTGTGTAATATTTGCCCCATATTGTAGTTTAGAATTTCCATTGTAAGATTAAAATGGTTATTTTGACCTCTGCAACACACTGTATGTAGTAAACACGGAATTACCTACATATTCTGTAAGCCATTAGAGTCAATAAACTAGTTAATTGATACTTGTAATGGAAAGAACTATACTTCTCCACAACAAACATATGGTTCTGGCAGATAAAATAGAAAATAAGAAATGGAATAAGACACAATTTTCATTATAATACAATATATCTGATATCTGCTAAAAAAGCAAATTGCTTAAAAGGGCATGACGAGGTAGTAAAACGCCAGGAGATTTATTGCCAGTGTATCTAAACCAGAATGGGTCTTTATTAATAGTCATAGTTCTTTCATTAAATCAGATCCTTCAAGTTCTCATTTTGAAGTTATAAAATTTCAAAAGAATGTTTTAGAATCAAGAAAATTGTAGCATACAAGAGAAGAGAACTCTCTCGAGCCTATAAATCAATTCTCGAGTAATAGTAAATTAAATGATAACCTTGTCATATTTAATGTCACTGCAGAACGATGTATGGAACCATTGTCCCTCTCCAGAAAATCAGAGGAAAGGAATTAACTGTACCTGCATGTTCTCCAAATAAAGCTGCCAAGTCACATATGGCTATTTCGTTTTATTCTGATCTAATGCAGGGAAGTCGGGTTTATTGCCCTCCATCTGAACTTCATTTCCCATCATCCATAGCAGGCATCAGATATCCTTCATCTAACGTTTTCTTACAGTTGCTTTGCCTTTAAGAAAAACAGAAAAAACAATAATATTAATTTTATTTATACAGTTCTATATGCAAAAATGTTGGCATGTATTCAAAAGATACCTTCGCCCTCTTTGCACAAACCACAATATCCTGCTGTGGTTTCCAGCTCAACAGCGGTACATGTCACACACATTTTACGTAGAACACAGCCTATAAGGGAAGGGTACAGCTTTAAATTGCTGAACTGATGAGCAACAAAATAAATATGCCCACAAAGATAAACCTTGTGGATATCAGGTTAACTTGTGGTGGGAGATTGGAGCTTCTTAAAATTCAGTGGGCATTACTGCCAGATTTGAAAACCTTGGTCTGTCTGATGAATGTTATAAAGCCACCATTGTTCTGTTTCCATGAAGCAGTATCCTACTTGCACTACAAATGGTTCATTTTTACTGTAATGTCAGAAATGGAAATTGATAGCACAAAGAAACTTCATCCTGCAATGTGTGCAATGTAATATCTTAGCTATGCATTTGGTCCCTGTTGTTCATTAAAGAGCAATATATATGTATACTGTATATAGTTTATAAAGAGATAAAGATTTGGCTGCTTCCAGGGTTGGATTGGGCTGGCAGGACACCAGGAAAACACATGAGCCCCACTGACCTAGACTCGCCCCTCGCTGCCTCTTGACCTGTAACCATTGACTTCTGCTACAAGGTACACAACTGGGGTGAGGCTGCAGGTGAAGGGGGAGTTTCAGATAGAGCAGGGGGCTATGGGTAGTGTGAGGAGTCCCTGAGGCAGAAGCCGATTGAGCCCTGGACCCCCAGTCAGATGCTGGATGTGACTACACTGCAACTGAAATCTGCATGTCTTCAAGCCTATACTCTAGGGTCAGATGATTGCGGAATCTCTGCAAAATGTAGCATTCCTGTGTCGCGGTGGAGCAGATTCTCGGGCTGCATTTCTCTGCAGGCTGAGATCTGCAATTATCTGACCCTAGCCATATTTCAGTTACTGTTGCACTTTACATTTAACCAAGTCATTAGTTCATTAAACTTACAAAGCAATCACCCAAATCTTAAGAGAAAACTTATTGCTAGCAAATTGCTGAAGAATACCTACTTCGGAGCCACATCTGGTTGTTCAGACCCTGGGCCAACAATATCATCAAATGATTTCACATAAACCCATTGGCCAAATACACCATTGGCTGTGGAAGCCTTCCTTGGGTATTTGCCTGCCCCATCTGACACTACCACTGGCAAATAAGCTGGGAGCCCACCAACAAGTGCCATCTAGAATGTAATCATTTTTATGTCTCTCCCCTAAACACAATACCTACAATTGCAACCAGGTTCCTAATTAGGGATGTAGCGAACGGCGGAAAAAATGTCCGCGAACATATTCGCGAACTTGCGTCAAAAATGCGAACGGTTCGCGAACGTCGCAAACCCCATAGACTTCAATGGGAAGGCGAATTTTAAAAGCTAGAAAATACATTTCTGGCCAGAAAAATGATTTTAAAGTTGTTTAACGGGTGCAACGACCTGGACAGTGGCATGCCAGAGGGGGATCAAGGGCAAAAATGTATCTGAAAAATACATTGTTGACACAGCGCTGCGTTTTGTGCTGTAAAGGGCAGAAATCACACTACGTCACTCAGGTGATGTTTCTGGACACGGAATGTGAAAAAGCTCACACAGCTAGGTGGCACTTGGTTAAAGACTGGGCAAACAATGCCTGCAAGGGCAACGTATACAGTAGTGGGTACGGAATATATTATTGCTGCTGTAAAAACATCACTCAGGTGATGTTTACGGACACGGAATAATTATTGTTATTTAGACAGAATGTGAAAAAGCTCACACAGCTAGGTGGCACTTGCATACCTCCCAACTGTCCCTCTTTTGACCACTCAACCCCCTGTCCCTCTTTTGTACTGGAAAGTCCCTCTTTTCTCTGAACTGAACAGCCAGAAAAAAAACAGTTTCTAACTTAATTAGCTTTTGGCAGAGAGCTCAGAACAGCTAACAGGTGCAAATAAGATACTTTGTAACAATTTTGACTCTGGTTGGTGCTGGTAGTGGTGAACTACTAGGAGGAGCAGCACACCAGTCCCACTCCCCAACACAGCTAGACTAATAGCACTGGGCTCTGTGCTGTAGCAAAGTAAAAAAACAAAAAAGAAAATAAAAGCAGTCCTTACAAGGACTATTGGGTTACAGGCAGCAGTCAGCAGATGAGAGATCAGCAGCAGGACAGCTGCCCACAGCAGCTACATACAGAGCACTGCAGTAGAAGGTAGATTACTAGCCAGCAAAGCTACCTAACCTAAAATGTCCCTCAAATCCCTGCAGAGTTCTGTCCCTACAATACAGAGCAGTATCAAGTAGATTACTAGCCAGCAAAGTTACTATCAACTGTCCCTCAAATCACTAAACAGCTCTCTCCCTACACTAGCTCTTCCAAGCACACACAGGCAGAATGAAAAAACGCTGCAGGGCTTCAGTTTATATATGGAAGGGGAGTGGTCCAGGGGGTGTGGGGGTGGTCCAGGAGGGAGAGCTTCCTGATTGGCTGCCATGTATCTGCTGCTCTGGTGTGAGAGGGCAAAAATAAGCGCCAGCTAAGGCGAACCCAAATTGGCGAACGTCGCGCGACGTTCGCGAACATTCGGCGGACGCGAACGGTCGATGTTCGCGCGAATTAGTTCGCGGGCGAACAGTCCGCGACATCCCTATTCCTAATATGACCCCCATTCTCCACCATATCCCTTAAATTTCATAATAAAATATGCTACATTCTCAGTGTGCCATTTATTTTACAACTACACACTTCTTGCAATGAAGTTATTAGTATATGCTTGTTAAATACTCCTGTGCTATATAATTTTTTTTAAATATCTGTAATTAAATATTTAATATATTTCTCCTCTGGAAATAAGATTTGTGGAATTGAAAATGCTAAATGCTCAATCTTGAGTGAAAGTTGAATAAGATTGCCAGTCTGTTTGCACTGTGTTTAATTTTGCACTGAAAGCATGATGCTGGCACATTAATGAGGCACACTTTTTACTTTGTGAATGTGGTTCTCTTTCCTGTTGTTAAACTTGAATCAGTAGAAAATAATACATTATACTTGGCTCATCACTATACAGAATGCTAACAGTCACCTTATGTTGTCATAAACAGCAAATAGGTTGTTTCTGTGATGAGTTATGTTCAACCAACTAAATAAATGTCTTGGTGAGTGTCAGAAGTGTTCCACAAAGGTAAAGTAAAAATCGTATTAAGAGGCAGACAGATGGCTTAATCCCTAAGCTATCTCTAACATGCCTTTAAAGAACACTGCATCTTTCTCCCCTAAACGTCAAGCAGTAAAATGCGAGGCCAAGTGCTATAGATCCCTGGTGACATATTCATGGGAATACAAAGGGAGGATATCAAAGAAAAAAAATTGACAAGGAATGTTGCTGCTGAGAATATATAGTATGTCCCAGTTTACTGAACATGTTGTCAGCAAGACTTTGTTGCCTGGAAATCACATAAGGGAGTAATACCTTATATATTGCTTTGTAAGTATTTCCCTCAGTGCTCTAGAGAGGGAATATCTCTGGTTTAGTGAGTATCTGGCCATAGTGAGTATCTGGCAATATAAATGTGGTTGCTTAAGGGCAATTTCACACTGGTGATTTTCCCTGCGCTCCTCTGCGGTGGATCTTTCCTGTTTTCCCCTGAAGTGGAAGAAAAGCAGCCCGCATCAGGTTGCACTCACTCAACACATGCAAGAGCTGAATAAAAGTGGAATGCATCAAGTTGCGTCCACCTGCGTCTGGCACGCACCTAAGTAAGTCATGCAATAATAATGATGGTGACTTTGGGCGACTATTGAAAACGCATTGCCGCGTGTGCATTAGCGCAGGCGACTTTTCATTGTAGCCTATGGGGTAAAACGCTGAGGCAGTTCGGGGAGATAGTCGTTCAAAAGACGAGGCGATCAGTCGCCAGGCGACAAAATCTCCCCGAATCTCCTCGTGTGGACTAGCCCTAAAACTGCACGTGCAGTGTAACTACGTCAGTTGTTTTCTGTAAAGTGCCAAAACTGAATGTTGGTTAGTTAAAAGATGGTAGAAAAAGTATTTACACAAAGTCCTATTTTTCTTTCATAAATTCCTGCTCACTGATTCTCTTGTGCTTAATACTCACTAGGAGACTGGGAGATGTATGGGAACCTTATTAGACAGGTTGCTAAGAGGTGAATTGAGTGAGCCACAAATTACAGAGATATTGATTACTTACTAATCTGTCACAAGGACACTACTGCAACACATTTATGTATTTCCTGGTATAAATATTATTTCTGCAGAACTTTACAGAGATTATACAGTACTTCATTCACATCAGTCCCTGCCCAAGTGCAAATTACAGTCTAAGCTCCCTATCATATTCACATTATGTGCAATTTCATGAGAAGCCAAACCAGACTGTATGTTTTTTGGGGTATGGGAAGAAACCAGATTGCCCGGAGGAAAACACGCAGACATAGTCAGAACTGCATGGGCAGGATCTGCAGGCCCACCCTACCTGGCCTGGATTTTTGGAATCAGGAGGAAAAAGGAGGTACATGGTGAGGTGGTGCACTGGAGCATGTCCAGGTTCATGACAGGGGGGATGGCAGCAGATCCTCAGTCCCTGTGGGCCCCTGATGCCCAAGTTCAACATTGGGGAGAACATGTCATTTTCTTGCAGAATATACTCAAGCTGGATCTTCCAGAGCTGCAAGGCAAAAGTGCTATCCACTGAACGAACATCCTACATGTATGCCTAAAGATATTTAAAGCATCTTCTTGTATCTGCTTTTTCTGAAAATGTCTGTTTTTGATGCATCATTCCACTACACTAAAGTCAGGTCATACTTGCAAGGCCACCTGACTATGCCTTAATATTGGTTTACTGTAAATGGTTTATCAGAATGGGAATGTTTGGCATGAGTTAAAAGTAGAGATGTCGCGAACTGTTCGCCGGCGAACTTGTTCGCGCGAACATCGGGTGTTCGCGCTCGCCGGAAGTTCGCGAACGTCGCGCGACGTTCGCCATTTTGGGTTCGCCATTGTTGGCACTTTTTTTTGCCCTCTCACCCCAGACCAGCAGGTACATGGCAGCCAATCAGGAAGCTCTCCCCTGGACCACTCCCCTTCCCTATAAAAACCGAAGCCCTGCAGCGTTTTTTCACTCTGCCTGTGTGTGCTGAAGAGATAGTGTAGGGAGAGAGCTGCTGCCTGTTAGTGATTTCAGGGACAGTTGAAAGTTTGCTGGCTAGTAATCGTTTTGATACTGCTCTGTTATTGGAGGGACAGAAGTCTGCAGGGGTTTGAGGGACATTTAAGCTTAGGTAGCTTTGCTGGCTAGTAATCTACCTTCTACGGCAGTGCTCTGTATGTAGCTGCAGTGGGCAGCTGTCCTGCTTCTGATCTCATCTGCTGACTGCTGCAATAACAGTAGTCCTTGTAAGGACTGCTTTTATTTATTTTTTTGTTGTTTTACTACTACTACTACTACTACTACTATAAGAGCCCAGTGCTATTAGTCTAGCAGTGTTGGGGAGTGGGACTGGTGTGCTAATCTGCTGCTCCTAGTAGTTCAGCAGCACCAACTTTAATTTTTTTTTTTAATATTCATTTTTTTTTTATTTTACTTTTTTTTATTTTACTACCGCTGTAGTAGTGTATAAGTTGACCTTTTAGGCATTATTTGCCCTGTAGGCATTATTTGCACACTGTTTTCTTCAACCCGCCATCGAGCTGTGTGACCTTGTTCCCATTCTGTCTAAATATCCATAATATTACCGTCTCCAGAAAAAACACCGGAGTCACTTTTTTCAAGCAGCCATAATATATTTTACGTAATCCGTATCCACCGCTGTAGTAGTGTATACGTTGGCCTTGTAGGCATTATTTGCACACTGTTTTCTTCAACCCGCCATCGAGCTGTGTGACCTTGTTCACATTCTGTCTAAATATCCATAATATTACCGTCTCCAGAAAAAACACCGGAGTCACTTTTTTCAAGCAGCATTCATATATTTTACGTAATCCGTATCCACCGCTGTAGTAGTGTATACGTTGGCCTTGTAGGCATTATTTGCACACTGTTTTCTTCAACCCGCCATCGAGCTGTGTGACCTTGTTCACATTCTGTCTAAATATCCATAATATTACCGTCTCCAGAAAAAACACCGGAGTCACTTTTTTCAAGCAGCATTCATATATTTTACGTAATCCGTATCCACCGCTGTAGTAGTGTATACGTTGGCCTTGTAGGCATTATTTGCACACTGTTTTCTTCAACCCGCCATCGAGCTGTGTGACCTTGTTCACATTCTGTCTAAATATCCATAATATTACCGTCTCCAGAAAAAACACCGGAGTCACTTTTTTCAAGCAGCATTCATATATTTTACGTAATCCGTATCCACCGCTGTAGTAGTGTATACGTTGGCCTTGTAGGCATTATTTGCACACTGTTTTCTTCAACCCGCCATCGAGCTGTGTGACCTTGTTCACATTCTGTCTAAATATCCATAATATTACCGTCTCCAGAAAAAACACCGGAGTCACTTTTTTCAAGCAGCATTCATATATTTTACGTAATCCGTATCCACCGCTGTAGTAGTGTATACGTTGGCCTTGTAGGCATTATTTGCACACTGTTTTCTTCAACCCGCCATCGAGCTGTGTGACCTTGTTCACATTCTGTCTAAATATCCATAATATTACCGTCTCCAGAAAAAACACCGGAGTCACTTTTTTCAAGCAGCATTCATATATTTTACGTAATCCGTATCCACCGCTGTAGTAGTGTATACGTTGACCTTGTAGGCATTATTTGCACACTGTTTTCTTCAACCCGCCATCGAGCTGTGTGAGCTTGTTCACATTTTGTCTAAATATTGATAATATTATCGTCTCTAGAAAAACCACTTGAGTTACTTTTTTTCAAGCAGCATTCATATATTTTACGTAATCCGTATCCACCGCTGTAGTAGTGTATACGTTGACCTTGTAGGCATTATTTGCACACTGTTTTCTTCAACCCGCCATCGAGCTGTGTGAGCTTGTTCACATTTTGTCTAAATATTGATAATATTATCGTCTCTAGAAAAACCACTTGAGTTACTTTTTTTCAAGCAGCATTCATATATTTTACGTAATCCGTATCCACCGCTGTAGTAGTGTATACGTTGACCTTGTAGGCATTATTTGCACAGTGTTTTCTTCAACCCGCCATCTAGCTGTGTGTATTATCGTTTCCAGAAAAACCAACTGAGTTTTTGTTGTTGTTGTTGTTTTTTTAAAAATAATGCCAGGCAAAGGCAGGCCGCCACGCAGAGGCCGTGCTAGGGGCCGTGCTGCTATGCAATCCTGTGGCCCTAGCAAATTGCCCAGTTTTAAAAAGCCAATGACCCTGAACTCCCAAAATGCTGAAGAGGTAGTTGACTGGCTTACACAGCACACCCCATCCTCTACCGTTTCTAACTTTACCACAACATCCTCCTCATCCTCCACTGCTATGGCCACCCCACGTAACACTTCCTCCACCACCGGTGCCCCTTCTTCACTGGGGTCAGAGGAGTTATTTTCCAATGAGTTTCTTGAACTGAGTAATGCGCAACCATTATTGCCAGAAGAAGATGAAGGAGATGAGGACCTTACACCAGATTTAATTCTGGCAGAGAACACGATAGAGATGGACATAATGAGTGATAAGGAGGAGGTCCCCGCTGCTGCTTCCTTCTGTGATGTGTCAGAAGAAATTGATGCATCTGAGGAGAATGATGATGAGGAGATTGATGTTTTGTGGGTGCCTAGTAGAAGAGAGCAAGAGGAGGGTAGTTCAGATGGAGAGACGGAGAGTCAGAGAGGCAGTAGGAGAATAAGACTTAGAAGAAGCAGGGAGGACAGCCCGCAGGGATCAGTAGGGCAACAACATGTATCGGCACCTGTGTTCAGCCGGCCAACGCACCCGCCATTGCCGCCAATACCGCCAACTCCGCCAACTTCTACTGTTACCGCCAGATCGCACACTTCCAAAAAGTCAGCAGTGTGGGATTTTTTTAATGTGTGTGCCTCTGACAAAAGCATTGTAATTTGCAATGAGTGCAGTCAGAAACTGAGCCTTGGTAAGCCCAACAGCCACATAGGTACAACTTCTATGCGAAGGCACATGAGCGGCAAGCACAAAGCACTTTGGGAGCAACACCTCAAAGGCAACAGGCAAACTAAAAGCCACACTCCTTCTGGTCCAGCATCTTACTGCTCTACCTCTGCTCTCCTTGACCCGTCTGAACCACCCTCCACTCCGCCTTCCACCTTGACCACCTGTTCCCATTCCCAGTCATCTGCCACCAGCCAAGTTTCTGTGAAGGCCATGTTTGAGCGTAAGAAGCCAATGTCTGACTGTCACCCCCTTGCCCGGCGTCTGACAGCTGGCTTGTCTGCACTCTTAGCCCGCCAGCTTTTACCATACCAGCTGGTGGACTCTGAGGCCTTCCGCAAATTTGTAGCAATTGGGACACCGCAGTGGAAGGTACCCAGCCGCAATTTTTTTTCTAAAAAGGGAATACCACACCTGTACCAACATGTGCAGAGCCAAGTTACCGCATCTCTGTCACTTAGTGTTGGGCCAAAGGTCCATATGACTACTGACGCATGGTCCTCCAAGCATGGTCAGGGCAGGTATGTCACCTACACTGCCCACTGGGTGAACTTGGTAATGGCTGGGAAGCAGGGAATGGGTAGCTCAACAACAACAGTGGAGTTGGTGTCACCGCCACGGATTGCACGCGGTTCTGCCACCACCTCTACTCCTCCATCGCTCTCTACCTCGTCTTCTTCTTCTTCTTACTCTGCTGCTGGGTCCTCCTTCTCCTCCTCCACACCTGTGCACCCCCAGCTCCCCCTAGGCTATTCGACGTGCCAGGTACGCCGTTGTCACGCTGTCTTGGGGATGACGTGCCTGGAAAGCAAAAACCATACCGGATCTGTACTCCTGTCATCTCTGCAGTCACAGGCCGATCGGTGGCTGACCCCACACCAACTGCAGATCGGAAAAGTGGTGTGTGACAATGGAAGCAATCTGTTGGCAGCGTTGAGACTAGGCAATTTAACACATGTGCCCTGCATGGCACATGTGTTAAATTTAATAGTCCAACGTTTTGTCTCCAAGTACCCAGGATTCCAGGACGTTCTCACCCAGTCCAGAAAGGTGTCGGCCCATTTCAGGCGTTCCTACACAGCCATGGCACGCCTTGCTGACATTCAGCAGCGCTACAACATGCCAGTCAGGCATTTGATTTCTGACAGCCAGACTCGCTGGAATTCAACGCTCCTTATGTTGGAACGTCTGCTGCAACAACAAAGGGCCGTCAACGAGTACCTTTTTGAACTGGGTGGTAGGACTGGATCTGCACAGCTGGGGATTTTTTTCCCCCGTTACTGGGTGCTTATGCGCGATGCCTGCAGGCTCATGCGACCTTTTGAAGAGGTGACAAATATGGTCAGTCGCACCGAAGGCACCATCAGCGACCTAATACCCTTCGCTTTATTCCTGGAGCGTGCCGTGCGACGAGTGACAGATGAGGCTGTAGACCAGCGTGACGAGGAGCTGGAAGCGCACGATTTCTGGTCGGAATCACCAGAACGAACCCAGGCACCTGCTGCAACGCAGGGAGAGGTGCCAGAAGTGGAGTCAGAGGAGGAAGGTGGCTTTGTGGAGGAGGAGGAGGAGGACCAACAGGAGCAGGCTTCCCAGGGGGCTAGTGGTGACCTTTTGGGGACCCCTGGTCTTGTACGTGGCTGGGGGGAGGAGACCGTGGATGATGCAGTCCTTGATAATGAGGAAGCGGAGATGGATAGCTCTGCATCCAACCTTGTGAGAATGGGGTCTTTCATGCTGTCATGCCTGTTGAAGGACCCCCGTATCAAGAGGCTTAAGGAGAAGGACCTGTACTGGGTCGCAACGCTACTAGACCCTCGGTACAAGCATAAAGTGTCAGAAATGTTACCAACATACCACAAGTCCGAAAAGATGCGGCATTTACAAACCAGCCTGCAAAACATGTTGTACAATGCTTTTAAGGGTGATGTCACTTCAGGAACTCATCAACATTCCAGGGGCAGAGGTGCCAGTAATCCTGCCACGAGCACACCTGCAAGGACAAAGCCCTTTGGCCAGTCTGTAACGTCAGACATGCAAATGTTTTTCTGTCCAAGGCAGCGCCACAACCCTTCTGGATCCACCCTCAAAGAACGCCTCGACCGGCAGGTAGCGGACTACCTGGCATTAACTGCAGATATCGACACTCTGAGGAGCGATGAACCCCTGGACTACTGGGTGCGCAGGCTTGATCTGTGGCCAGAGCTGTCACAATTTGCCATGAACCTCTTGTCTTGCCCAGCCTCAAGTGTGCTCTCAGAAAGGACCTTCAGTGCAGCAGGAGGGATTGTAACTGAGAAGAGAACTCGCCTAGGTCACAAAAGTGTCGATTACCTGACCTTTATTAAAATGAATGAGGGGTGGATCTCGGAGGGTTACTGCACGCCGGAAGACTTGTTCTGACTTCTATGCAGCTGTCCTTCTCTTCAAGCCTCATGACTCCACACACAGCTGTCCTTTAGCGTCCTCCTCCTCCCTCCGCCACCGTTACAAACTAGGGTGCAAACCCTACTGGTTTAATTTTTTCTGGCCTCTGTGCTTCAGTGGCTGCAACCAAAAAAACTGGGCAAACAATGTCTACAAGGTCAACGTATGGCAAAAAATGACTATTTTCAGCATTTATATGGCATATTTTTTCTGGCAACTGTGCTTCAGTGGCTGCAACCAAAAAAATGCATATTTTCTGCATTTATATGGCATAATTTTTCTGGCCTCTGTGCTTCAGTGGCTGCGTCCAAAAAAATGCATATTTTCTGCATTTATATGGCATAATTTTTCTGGCCTCTGTGCTTCAGTGGCTGCAACCAAAAAAATGCATATTTTCTGCATTTATATGGCATAATTTTTCTGGCCTCTGTGCTTCAGTGGCTGCAACCAAAAAAAATTATATTTTCAGCATTTATATGGCATAATTTTTCTGTCAACTGTGCTTCAGTGGCTGCAACCAAAAAAATTTATATTTTCAGCATTTATATGGCATAATTTTTCTGGCCTCTGTGCTTCAGTGGCTGCAACCAAAAAAATTTATATTTTCAGCATTTATATGGCATAATTTTTCTGGCAACTGTGCTTCAGTGGCTGCGACCAAAAAAATGACTATTTTCAGCATTTATATGGCATATTTTTTCTGGCCTCTGTGCTTCAGTGGCTGCGGCCAAAAAAACTGGGCAAACAATGCCTACAAGGTCAACGACGTTGACCTTGTAGGCATTGTTTGCCCAGTTTTTTTGGCCGCAGCCACTGAAGCACAGAGGCCAGAAAAAATATGCCATATAAATGCTGAAAATAGTCATTTTTTGCCATACGTTGACTCAACGTATATGGCAAAAAATGACTATTTTCAGCATTTATATGGCATATTTTTTCTGGCAACTGTGCTTCAGTGGCTGCGACCAAAAAAATGCATATTTTCTGCATTTATATGGCATAATTTTTCTGGCCTCTGTGCTTCAGTGGCTGCAACCAAAAAAATTTATATTTTCAGCATTTATATGGCATAATTTTTCTGTCAACTGTGCTTCAGTGGCTGCGACCAAAAAAATGCATATTTTCTGCATTTATATGGCATAATTTTTCTGGCCTCTGTGCTTCAGTGGCTGCAACCCAAAAAATTTATATTTTCAGCATTTATATGGCATAATTTTTCTGGCAACTGTGCTTCAGTGGCTGCGTCCAAAAAAACTGGGCAAACAATGTCTACAAGGTCAACGTATGGCGAAAAATGACTATTTTCAGCATTTATATGGCATATTTTTTCTGGCAACTGTGCTTCAGTGGCTGCGTCCAAAAAAACTGGGCAAACAATGCCTACAAGGTCAACGTATGGCAGTTGTTTAAAGAGAACAGTAGATTACTAGCCAGCAAAGCTACCTAAGCTAAAATGTCCCTCAAATCCCTGCAGACTTCTGTCCCTCCAATACAGAGCAGTATCAAGCAGATTACTAGCCAGCAAGCTTACTATCATCTGTCCCTGAAATCACTAACAGCTCTCCCCCTACACTATCTCTTCCAAGCACACACAGGCAGATTTTTCAGATACATTTTTGCCCTTGATCCCCCTCTGGCATGCCACTGTCCAGGTCGTTGCACCCTTTAAACAACTTTAAAATCATTTTTCTGGCCAGAAATGTCTTTTCTAGATGTTAAAGTTCGCCTTCCCATTGAAGTCTATGGGGTTCGCGAACCGCTCGCATTTTTGCGCAAGTTCGCGAATATGTTCGCGAACTTTTTTTTCGACGTTCGCTACATCCCTAGTTAAAAGGTGATCGTGGGAATAATAAAGAGCAAAGACAAGATATGGCAGAACCTACAAAAGAGCTTCAGTAAGACCTTTATAAGCTATATATTACCTAAAAATATGATCATAGAGGCCACTGGAACAGCACATATACCTAAATATTTGCTATTAAAATATCTGCTTTACCCAAGTATGCGGGTACCAAATGACAAAATAATACAGCTTCACTATTCTGAAAAAATCTAGCAAGAAAGGCCAATCTTTCTTGGGTTATTTTGAAAAGGGAAACAGGGGCTGACTGCTAAAAGAATGACTTGGAGACTTAAAGGCAAATTTCTGAGCACTGAGGGGGAACAAATGCTTACTTAATTTAAGAAGCATAGCAAAGCAATTAAAAATGTATCTTTTTTAGTAAGCCTTTTGGAACACCCCGATGACATCCTTCATCAGGGTTATGCTTTTAACATTGAAGCTTATTGCATATCGCGCTGCACTTGCAATCACCTACCACTTCTGTTTACCATTTCAAAGTGACAGCATTGCCTGGGGCAGCAGTACAAAGCTTCCTCTTGGTGTTTGCTTGCGTGGTGCTCTTCATTTTAAAGACATTTGGCTCAAGGTTGGCCTAGTATTAAAACAGTGTCAATGTTCAAGGGTGAACAGCGTTTTCTTTTTGTCCTCGCGTTTCCAAATGTAGTGCTTAATGACTTCCAGGTGCACCCTGATACACTGCAGATTTGGCTCAGATTCTGCTCATTTTGGGATGGTGCCTTAAAAAACATTGGTGGAGCTTTGAAGTTGTTGCAATTATGTTTGTTAAAAGGGCCCTTCTCCCTGCAATCCAAGATGTAAAAATATTTTCAAGCAAGCAAGCTTTTCAGCATGGAATGTTAATGCAGGAAAAGTGCTAATTCTTTTCAACTTTAAAAGTATAAAGTAACGGATGCCTTCTGCTCAAATTTGTAGCAGCAATAACATCTGGATTCGCTCCCTTGAAATTAGACGTGTGTAGGAACACCCTGAAATTCATTTTCTTGGATGTGTCGTTTTCATGTTTTTTTTGGTCAATTATAGTGTGTAAAGTTCATGTTCATCATGCTACTTGCTGAATAGCGTAACAAATGAATGTTTCCACCTATTTCTAAGTCTGAACATCCGTTACCATGCCTGTTAACGTATATATGATGTTTTAAATCTAACAGTGTTTTTCTACAGGTTATAATCGTGTGGACTATAGGGTCACATTCTAGCCTTTAGCAAGTCATCCAGCTGTAGACTTTGAAGAGAAGCTCCTGGTTCAAATTACTGTTATAAAGTTACCATATCTTCTAATAACATTCTTGTCTCCAGTATATTCTGTACAATCCATGTTTAAAGAACATTGAACTGCATGTTGACAAGAGGAATCTTGGCTCAGTGGTTAGTACTGCTGCCTTCCAGCACTGGGTTCAGTTCTGGCCAGGGGATATCTGTAGGGTGTTTGCTCTCTCTCTATCTGTGTGGGCTTTCATGTGGGTATTCAAGTTCCTTTCCACTCTCCAAACACAGGTGAACTTGCTTTTGATGTCTATAGCATTTATGTTACATGTGTACATTCTACTTTCTTGGCATATTTTTTTTATGAAAAACAAAAATTCCAGGGGGCTGTTACGCAATAAAAGACTCTAAGTTGCTTTGCAACCAAGCAACAGGTAGCATTTACTGGTCAATAGTTTAAAAGAAAATCTTATTGGTTGTTATGAATAACTGCTCCTTGGCAAACTTACTGCCTTTTATAATATATGGGGGTCAGGGTCGGAACTAGGGGTAGGCAGAGGAGACACCTGCCTAGGGCGCAAAAATAGGAGGGGATGGACAGGTGCCTGTTCAAGGGTCTTCTGCCTACTCCTAGTTTGGATTAGCTCCCCTCCTCTGTCATTCTCCCCTTCCTACCTCCCTCCCCTCTGATGCTCACCACTACCTCTCTCCCTTGCCCTTCCTCCCCTCCCCCTCTGTTATAGTTCATGCGGGGTTAGCCGACTGGGTTTCCTAGGGCTCAGCTCAGCCCTGATGAGGGTTCATGTAAAAAAAATGAAAAACAGCCACAATTCAAAATATGGCTTATTCACATCCCCTCTTGTAAGCCCCAAATCTTTCATAATAGGGTTCTAATCCCTGACTAAAAGTGACAAGAGAGCTTTGAGTGGAGGAAAAAAAGTTTTGGAATCACAACATGAACAATGCACAATGCATCTGTCAGCAAGGTTGTATATACACATTTATGGAAACTAAGGAAAGCTTTGAGTATGGAATATCATGATATATCATTCTTGTAATAAATAAAATGTAATAAAAATGTTAGATTGAAGGATAAAAAAATTAGAGTATAAAATAATAAAATAAATACATTTAAAATTTTAAAAAAAAGTGTGGGGTGGTAAATCAGTGTACAATTAAAATTCCAGATTATATATATTGTTCTTTGGGTATTTATATTACACTTTGACACTACCATATTTAGCCAGTGGCTGCTTATAGAAAAATGCATTATTACACTTCACTATATTATATAAGAGTGACAGCAAATAAGTGATTGCAGTCAATCGCCAGCTCATGCAAAATAAGACTGAAATTTAAGACCTCGGGCATTGTACTATGGGATAAGCCATTGGTAGGTGCTCAGTGCCATTTTAATCCAGGTTGTTGTGTCTGGATCTGTTTGTATTCACTATGTCTAAAGCTGGCCATAGACGCAAAGATCCGATCATACAAATCAAGGATTCGTACGATTTTCGGACCACGTGTGGACAGTCACAACATTTTTCGTCCGGCAAAAAATGACGTTTGGTCGATCGGACAGGTTAGAAAATTTCTGTCGGCTGCCGATAATATCTCTGCGTGTATTGCCGATCATCATTTTAGTGGGAGACTGTTACTAGGTTTGGTCGGCCATAACTATCGTACGATTACTGTCAGGGGCAGAACATCGGCTGATTTGTTCTTTAACTACGTATTTGATCTGAATGATAAGACTTTGATCTGAATGGTTAGTGGCAGGTCAGGAGATGGGAAAGTCTGATCGTACGTTGATTTGTACGATCGGATCTTTGCGTCTGTGGCCAGTTTTAGGGGAAAAGTATGCAAATCCACATCTCTACCAGAAAAGACTAAATAATAACACTTCATTCATGTCATGGTACAGCTTGTCGGGAAGGTCCAGCCTCCACAAAATTGGCGTTTTCATCACCATAATCATTGCTCACTTTCTCAAAGCTGCATCCACTTTGTTTTCTGTGCAAAACAATGGGGGGGGGAGATTGTTGGGTGGAGGTCCCAAGGAGCAAGATTAGCTGACCTGTGTTGACAGAGAGGGTGATGGATGACAAAAATACAATGTGGTTTCTGTTTCAGCTCAAGTAGTAAAGAAGTAAAGATATATTATATAAAGAATTACACCTGCATGGAAAGATGGATATTGAGAGAATTCTTAATGACATTGTGTACTCATTTAGAACAGTTTGTTTTAAACATGCACATAACGATCTTAGCAATGTGTTATATTGCTTAGTGTTATGTTTCCTCTTGCTCTGCTGTGTACCTCAGTAATTAGGAGATTAACTGCTTCCGCCATCTTTTTATTGACTCCTTTTCTTATTTCAATCCATTGTCTCTGTTGCGAATATCACTCTTTTATATACAGTATGTATATACTGTATATATATATATATATATACACACAAACATTTTTCTCTTCAATTTCTCATATCACTGCAAATAGTGTACACTTTCCACAAAGAGATATTTTCAACCAATCATCATCATCATTTATTTATATAGCGCCAACAAGGTACACAGTGCTTTACGTTCGTTATAACAAGCAGGGAATAAATGGTAAAGGGTTTACAGAGTACAATAGGACTAGAGGGCCCTACAAATTAGAGTTTACAAGGTATCTGCATAATATTTGTATGTAAAGAGACAGATTGGCAATAATTAAAAAAGTATTATATATAATACATGTAACTGCTTCTGCAACATCACACTATATAGAGTAGCCACTCAGTAATGCCTTTCTATTAGTTACAGTAAGTAAACATATTTTTTTTTTACAATTGAAGTCCCTCTGCTTCCCAGAGAATCTGTGCACCACCACAGAGAGACTTCAAGTTCCAGAATTCATCATTTTACAATTAAACAAAGTGAGGAAGGGAGTTGCATTACATTCTAAGCATAAGGGATCTTGGGAAAATATTTGTACGAGTATCATGGGTGAATAAGTTATGTTTGTGTAAAAAAAAAAAAAAATTTGTATAATAAAAATATATTTATATTTATCTCTGGAAGTTTCTGGATAGTGTTAATGCACATTTTCTAGATAGGCACAGCTGAATGAGCTCTGAATACTCTTTTACTAAATACTTTTCACAGAGACGTCCTACAGCTGTCTGTTCTGGCCAAGTTTTACACTGACACATAAAAAGAAAACAAAACCCATTATAAGAGCACAATGCCCTTCAGGAAAAACTTGGAACCCTTTCCAAAAAGAGACCCTTTAATTATTATAAACATACAACAAGTCTTTAACTGTACGAGGTCATTTGAATTGTAGGAGGGGGGAAACAAAAATGAATCTTGGGCTCTCCCATTGGATTTTGGCTCAGTAAATTAAGTGCTTTTAAATGTAGTTTTCAATAAAGGAGACTTTGATGAATGTTCTAGTGAAGAATGAAGAGGGCCTCTAAAGCACTGCACATCACTAAAAGGTTACAGCAGTAATTAGAAACAGATACCAGTATTTTCAGAGAGTCCCTTGGCAGCTTTCACCCTTGAGTAAACTGTGTGTATTAATAGAAATATACATTTTAAAGGAGCCTGGAGAAAAATGAAAATGTATTAATTAATTAAAAATAAAATATTAATTAAAAACATTTTCAGATCTGGGGTGTCAGTTTTTTTTTTTTTTTTTAAACTTCTCTTTATTTCACGTTGTATCTCCATACAAAATAAAGGCATTTATAGTACATCACATTACACAATGTCTTAAAATATAGCAGTATCACATGTACAATCAATACCTGAAAAGACAGTATAACTAGTGTCTGAAAATAGAGCGACAACTGAAAGAATTGGTCAAGGTAGGTCAAGCAGACCAACTAGTTTAACTAGGTCAATTAGAGCAGCTAGGTCACCAGGTATGTCCGCCTATTACATATTATGATTTAATTCAACTCAATTTTACTCAACACTTCAGGGTCATGTGGTAGACAGTGGGGCCGGGTGTCGGAAAGACTGCCAGTCAGACCATATTTTGTCAAATTTCGAGTAATTGTTTTCGTTTCTGGCTGCCATCAACTCTTTATTAGCTCTGTAATCGACTGCTATTAAAATTTGTTGAAAGTCTATCAGACCAGCAGTTTTCAAGTTTTTAGCAATCATAAGTGTTGTCGCATTGAAGATGTGAAACAAAAATTTCTTCTTAAATTTTGTGACCGTGTCTGGCAGGTTTAACAACAAAGCTGCATCCGGTGTGTGTGGGACCCCATATTGTAAATCAGCATTTATCAGGGTGAAAACTTCGTTCCATAGATCCACTACCAAAGGACAGGACCACCACAAGTGCAATAATGTCCCTTGATGCCCACATCCCCTCCAGCACAAAGGGGTGTCAGTTTTTTTCATTATTAGTCAGCCACTGTTTTCATCCCAACTATGCACTTTTTGGTGAATAGGGATTGGGATTTCTTTTTCATTTAGATCTACTTTGCCTCACAGCAAAGTTAAGAATAGTAACACCCCTCTGGGACCCCCCATTTTTACTACAAATGCTTCATATTTTGTCCTATTCTCTAAAGCATTACCATTGGTTTTCTCACCAAACTTTTTAGTCCTGAGTTGGGTAAAACCATTATAACCTATTGTCAAAATCATAGCAAGTTTGGGTACAATTTTATATGTTTAAAAGTGAGAAAATAATAATACCAGTGATATACACGATATATATATATATATATATATATATATATATATATATATATATATATATATATATATATATATTTGTCTCTTTGTTTAATTAAAATAATATATACTAATATGATAAATAATATACAGTAAATCTGCCCCAGTAATATACTCGTGGAACCTTATCATGTGACTGTGATTGTATTTTATTTTTTATCTGCAGCAGATGTGTTTTATAGTTAGTTTGATGGAATTGTACTTAAAAAAGTATAATACAATTTGTATTTACTAAAGGGACATCTGTTGATTTCCCCAGTTTTTATACGTATATTCATTTTCTCAAATCTTACATAATATAGGTTATCTATTTATAAAGATAGGAGATGACCATTCAGTATTTTCGTTGAGTCTGCAAGGGAATACCACCAAGCCTTAAAGGGTCTCTGGAAAATGTTTGTTTGTAACCCTAAGAAACCTAATGTTTGCTTTCATTATTTTAACAACACTAGACCACTGCTTGGTTGCTTGTTGGACTGAGACAATATTATTCTAATTATTTTACTATAACCTCCCCCTACCCTACAGTTGCAATGGCAAAATCTAACAAACAATACAACTGATGTAAAACCTAAAATATGCAGGCCAGCAAATACTACGATCGATTTAATTTAAAAACACATTATAAAAACAAATATCAGGCTTTTTTTCTCAAACTCTTTATCAGCACGCTCCTTTATATACATTTGGGGATTGTTATATTGTTTTCGATGTTCAAAGTCATTTGTAGTAAAAGAGCTGTATTTGCTGATCATTTCTTAGCTTGTATTTTTCTTATCATTATGACCCATTTCACCATTTAAAAAAAAAAAAAGAAAGAAATGAGTTCACAAAGGGGCCCATTTACTTTACTTAGTTCGAGTGAAGGAATAGAGGAAAAAAAGTTCGAATTTCAAATGGTCGACTATGGCCAGTTCAACCATCGAATGGGCTACTTCGACCATGACCTTCGACTTTGAATCGAACGTTTCAAACTAAAAATCGTTCCACTATTCGACCATTCGATAGTTGAAGTACTGTCTCTTTAAAAATTTCTTCGACCCCCTAGTTCGCCACCTAAAACCTACCGAGGCCAATATTAGCCTATGGGGAAGGTCCCCATAGGCTTCCTAACAATTTCCTGATCGAAGGAATATCCTTTGATCGTTCGATCGTAGGAATAGCGGTAAATCCTTCAACTTCGATATTCGAAGTCGAAGGATTTTACTTCGACGGACGAATATCGAGGGTTAATTAACCCTCGATATTCAACGTTAGGTAAATGTGCCCCTAAGTGTGTTACTAATTTCAGGACCATTAGGCTATATGGATAACTTTTTGGGCAACAGTCACTGCTACCTCTGGCAAACAGTTTGGATGTTTCAAACTTGTCTACAGATTGCAATTAACAGCAGACATTAACTTATATATATTAGATATTAACTTTTGTGGTCCACCATACAAGATGTGGCAGTCATGATGTGCGTATAATGTGAGGTTTAACTTGGTGTGACCATCTGCTGATGTCAGCTGTAATGATGGCCATTGATGCACGATAATATAATACAAGTATGATATTCTGATATGGCTGGGTATCGGTCGGCTTGTTGATCAGGCTGACTGGAAAATTTTAATAAGTGCATGCACATCAGCTACTGGTAGTGCTGAATTGTCAGATACAGGTAGAATTCTATTTTTTCTAACTGTATATCTGACAATTCAGCTCTTGCACATTTGTATTACGAACAATATTCCCTGCGACCATTGGTCATAACTGTTACATCTATAGCCCCCTTAAGTTTGTGTAAGTTATGGATATAGGGACCTACCTTTGGGGTAGACCCAAAGGTCACATGCTGGCTAACCTGTCCACATAGATACAGTATCAAGTGACTACCTTCTAAAAGCATGGACATGGGTTTAGGAGTGAAATTGCAGTTCTGCAGTTGTTCCAAAAGTATATTATACCACATACCTTCTAGTCCACTTCTCTATTTTACTTTGCCTCACCTCAAGTCTGCAGGATATGGCTTCACTTTCCAATAATTTTGCAGTGAATCAGCCATCTCCTTTTAGGATCTGTTAACCGGAAACATGTTATCCAGAAATCTCCGAATTATAGGAAGGCCATCTGCCATAGACTTCATTTTAACTAAATAATTAAAATGTTTAAAAATGATTTCTTTTTTCTCTGTAATAATGAAACAATACATTATACTTTATACAAACTAAGATATACTTGATCCTAATTGGAGGCCTAATAATACTATTGGGTTTATATCATGCTCATATTTTAGTATTTTAGTAGCTTATACTTTTAAAGTATGGTGATCCAAAATGACAGAAAGATCCCTTCTTCGGAAAACTCAAGATCCTGAGCATTCTGTAACCAAGAAAGGCTCAAGAGTACCTTTACATTGAATAAGCTATTATTGTTTAACTGTTATGGGGCAAATTTACTTATGGTTGAATAACGAGGGTTTATTAACCCTCGATATTCGACTGTCGAAGTTATATCCTTCGACTTCGAATATCGAAGTTGAAGGATTTACCGCAATTCGTTCGATCGAACGATTAAATCCTTCGAATCGTTCGATTCAAAGGATTTTAATCCATCAATCGAACGATTTTTCTTCGACCCAAAAAAGATTGCAAAGCCTATGGGGACCTTCCCCATAGACTAACATTGGTGCTCGGTAGGTTTTAGGTGGTGAACTAGGGGGTCGAAGTTTTTTTTTAAAGAGACGGTACTTCGACTATCGAATGGTCGAATAGTCGAACGATTTTTAGTTTGAATCATTCGATTCAAAGTCGAAGTCATAGTCGAAGGTCGAAGTAGCCCATTCGACGGTCGAAGTAGCCAAAAAAAACATTCGAAATTCGAAGTTTTTTTTATTCTGTTACTTCACTCGAGCTAAGTAAAT
This sequence comes from Xenopus laevis, assembly GCF_017654675.1. NCBI lineage: Eukaryota > Metazoa > Chordata > Amphibia > Anura > Pipidae > Xenopus > Xenopus laevis. The sequence goes on along the minus strand of NC_054378.1, from coordinate 35,077,664 downwards.
GGGCCCCTATGAGTCCGACCAGTGTGCAAGCTGACACCAGAGGGTTAAGAGAGATATATGCAGATATAAATTGGGCACTAAAGATATAAATACGAAAAAAAACTTGAAATATCATTTGTGGTTATTATTTATGTATGTGCTCATGAATCAAATTATTCATGTAAAAAAGAAAACACTGTTTAACCATTTATTTTACACATTGGCATAATTAGTTCAGTTTGGACAAGAATTACCCAACTCCTTATGCGATTTGCATTGGGGAATAACTATTCAGCTTGGTGCTGAGCACTAACACCCCCGGTGATTGAACACATGCTGACAGACTGACATCGGTTTGATAAATGTGCCAGTTCATTAAAATGTTTTCTTGACTGTCCTAACAATCATACAAATGTTGATAAATGGTAAAATTATGGAACTACTGGGAATCATTCTGAATTTCCCTATTCTATAACTGATCAGCTTTCGCTTTGGTAATTATTGAAAGAGAACTGAACAATCGCATCATTTGTATCCCATTAAGGCTTAATAAACCAGAAAAAAAACTTATTTATAAACACTGGTCAAATTTGCACATGGCAGTAACTCATGGTAACCATCAAATGTTTGCTTTCACTATACAACTTTCAGCTGGTTGAAAAAAAGTGAATCACTGTTTAGTTACTATGGATTACTACCCTTGTTCAAATTTGCCCAATGTTTATGAATGAGCCCCAGTGCATTTAGCGGGGATATGGAAATCTGTGAAGAAAAAGATATTTACTGATTTTAACTTTTTCATTTTTATTCTTTAGTTACATAATGGCAATTTATTAAGACATTGTTCATCATTTACAGTATTAGTGAACCTATCTCATTGACAAATGAGCTAGGGTCATTTTATGTAAGGATCAGTTAACCTGCCTGTGTGTTTTTGAAGTGCGGAAGGAAATATACCGACTCCCTCCAGATAATGCCCAGGCAGGGTCGAACTGGGGAGCCCGGGTGCAGTTTGCGCAGTATATGCAGTAAAACTTCTTAAAGGAAAACTATACTCCCAACACGAACACTTAAGCAACAGATAGTTTATATCATATTAAGTGGCATATTAAAGAATCTTACCAAACTGGAAAATATACTTATATAAATATTGTTAATTGGCTCATGTGACCTAACATGCATGGTTTGTTTGGTTTGTTTATGTGCACAGTGAATCCTAGGATCCCAGGGGGCGGCCCTTATTTTTTAAAATGGCATTTTTTTTATTTATGATTACCCAATGGCACATACTACTAGAAAAGTATATTATTATGAAAATGGTTTATTTACATGAAGCAGGGTTTTACATATGAGCTGTTTTATGCAATATCTTTTTATAGAGACCTATTTTCTTTGGGGGGTATAGTTTTCCTTTAATGAAAAAGTTATTTTTTGCTCCAAAAGTTTACGCCACCTTCAAGCAGGTGTTAACGGTTCGCAATGCACAATTAAGATTCGCTATGCAATAAAAGCCTAATGAAGAAGATTACATTGCGACATGCAAATTTGTATCCGCAAATTGTTCTCTTTGCAAATTAGATTACATTTCCCTCTTGGTGCTCAAATACTGTAGCAAAAAAATGCGATCAAAATGAGAAATAATGAAAAACGTTCTAGGAATCTAGTTACTTACACACTTACTGGTTCGAATCTGCAAAACTGAGCAGTGGGAACTGGTGTCTTGCAATTGAGTGCAGCTTGTGATTGCATTAGGTAACATAAGCATGCTAATGGTTCTGGTTATGCAGAGTGCAATGAAAGATGCCTATTCTCATTGCATGTAACAGTGATCCCTGGGGAATGCATGTCCTGTAAGCCTTAATATAACCTTTTCTAAGATGAAGGTGTTTATAAACAATAAACTCTATCCTTATTCAATATTATTTTAATAATATGCATTACTCCCTATATGGTGGCCAGTCAAGAATTACACAAAAAAAGACCATTTTGCTTTTTACTTTTTGAGTTTTTCAAAGCAAGTCTGTTAACCTTTAGAATTTTATAGAATGTACTGTTCTTACAAAACTCTCATTTGGTCTTCCTTTTAAATCTCTCTTTTATTTTTTAGATTTTGAATTATATGCCCTTTACTACTTTGAGGTCACTGACCCTGGTGGCCGTTAAAACTATTGCTTTTAATTCTGTTCATGCCTCGTTATGGGTTATAAATTCGCCTGGCACGAATTTGCAGCGAATTTCCGCGTTATTTTTTCAGTGAAAACGTTCGAATTGCTCAATTTTTTCATGAAAATGTTCAAATTTCACGACTTTTTCATGAAAACTTTTTCCGCCATTTCGCCAATCACTATTCATGCCCTCTCTTATTTATCTTCCAGTCTCTCATTAAAGCCATTGTCTGGTAGCTAGGGTAAATTGTACCTTAGCAACCAAACACCTGCTGGAATTTAATACTGTACTAAGTTTTCTTTCACACGGATGATTTGATTTTGCCTGTTTGTACTTATTGTGGCTACTTTCAACGCAACTGAATACTGATACTGAATACTTTGAATACTTTTTGTGCTGCTGAATACTTTTTGTGCTTGACACGTTCAAAATATAGACAAAAATAGAGACAAGTGTGTTGAACTAACAGAAACACATTTAGTTGTGTTAAAAAAAAAAACATTACGCTCAGTATTTGCTATTAAATCAAAATAAGCCTATAAATCATTGGCAAAAGACTAGAGTTTAGGTCTTGCCTTGACACTGCCACAGTTAATCATTTTGGACCTGGCACTAAAACCTCATTAGCTACTGTATAATAGCTAGATCTGATAAATAACCCATGATGGCACTTTTTAAACGTTTAGCAGAATATCAAAACACGTGATATTTTTTTATACCACATTTGCAAATTGTAAAAATGTTTAAAGGGGTGGTTTTGCCCTTTTAGTTAACCTTTAATATGTTATAGAATGGCTAATTTCCTTTCAAATGGTCTTCGTTATTTATATTTTTATATATTTTTTTTTAATTGGCTTTTTTTTTCTGACTTTCTCCAACTTCCAAATGGGGGTCACTGATCCCATCTAAAACTCTAAATGCTCTGTAAGGCTACAAATGTATTGTTATTGCTACTTTTTATTACTTGTCTTTCTATATGGCCCTCTCCTATTCTAATTCCTAGGGCAAATTGGACCCTAGCAACCAGACTGGGGAAACTGCAAACTGGAAAGCTGCTGCATAAAAAGCTAAATAATTTAGAATCCTCAAACAATAAAAAATGAAAACCATTTGTCTCAGAAAATCACTCTCTAAAATGAACAAAAAGTTAATTTAAAGGTGAACAATTCCTTTAAATTGCTACACTTATAAGATCATTTTGCTCATTTTGCTTATTATTTTATGAATGGTCAACATTTATTGTAGTAAAACTGTTTGTTTGCTTTTATCCATATGCCCCACACAATAGCACTTCCAAGAATGTTTGAACATGGGCTGCTATTAGTGGATTTTGGGGGCCCAATTAAAAACAAGGCTAGAACTTTTTTGTTTTAAAGTTACTCTACTGACAACGCTTATCCAGTAATCCTCACCTCTTCCTATCGGATTCCAGAAATGAATCTTAATTTTTGTTTAGTAGTTTGTGCTATATGGATAAGTTCACTCAAGAGGTTCTTTTAGCATTAATGGTGAATGTGTACTCTCCATTATCAGTAGTGATGCGCTTTACTGAAAAATTAGTGAAACCGCAAAATGACTCCAAAATTAATTAACTAAAAGGAAGGCAAACTGATATTGCAGTTAAGGTGTGTTTAGCTCTGTATTAGCATACACATTGTCCTACCTTGTTAGAGAAGCTCCTTTCCCCTGTACTGCAACTACTATTTATAGAAAAAAAAGACTCCTATATTGGGAATTTCTTGTAAATACGGGAGGGTTGAGAAAGTAAGTAGCAAATAAACATAATGTTTTCTGGTGCAACATACTTTCCAGCTAAAATGACCGCAGGGCACAATTCTAGCCTGGATCTGGATTCGCTATTCCTTTTGCTGTTAGTACTGGGCAATATCCGTAATCATAAATACATGATAAATGGTGATATAAATAATAGCTCAAAATGGGTCTTTTCTATGTATGAATGATGCAAAATTAGAACTGTAGCTACGAGCCCAGTCTGACATTTAATTTAAATGTCTAAATGAAATGCTTTCAAAGCATTCAGCATGCTGTATGTACATGCTATTTATGTATATTTCAAAAAGAAGCTGAATCAGAGAGCCAATAATCCTCACTGCCACCTTCCTATCAGATCCCCAAAACTGCACTAACTTGGTAGTTTGACTCAACCCATAAGGATTATGACCATTCGTATTACAGATGCAAGAGTTTATTTACTAAAGATCAGCATTAAATAATGCGTAATTGCCCAAAATATAGGATATGGACCCCCTCGGCTCATCAAGGTGGTACCACATAAAGTCATTTCTTTTCATAAACCATTATCTCTCCAAAATAATTAGTTTTGTTATTAAATTCTACATTTATCACATACCTAAAGTAGAAACAGCCATTATTAAAAGAAAATAAGATAAAAAACATAGAATAAAATTGTCAGAAAAACGGCGCATTCCCATTCATACATTTTACTCATTTCAAAAAATGCTGACATGCCTGCTTATAACATTTTGTCTTTTAGGGTTAAACTGAAAATAGTTCTTATACTCCAGCAATCGATTAATAACAGGCATGCTAATGCCCATTAAAATGCTAATGGAATACTGATGTTGGACCTGTAAGTCTTGTTAATTGCAACAAAACTGGAATGCAGAAAACCTTGGTACTGTTATTTTGGAGATATCTAACATGTAAACACAATTCCCTATTTTTTTTCTACAGTTTTCTCACTTATATTAATCATCATTAGTACTACATATGATACTAAGCATAAACAGCCATAGAACTGTTATTCTATTTCATGATTAACAATGACCAGATGCCCTTCGAACCAGGTTTTTCAAATGGAGGCCAATGGTCTATATATGCATTAACATTTGGGTAGGACATGAGTGTTTTATCATAACATGGCCACTGGACATTTAGTAAGTGGACAATTGGGCTACTGTTTTAATATAGTTGGATAGAACTCGACACAAACATGACACAAACACATTCCTTCTCTTACCAGATAGAACTCTACTATTTAAAATTGGTAGTCTCAATAATTATGTGTGGGAATCTTCTGTAAATAGCACTGACAGGAAAAGAAGCTAATTGCCTTTATAATGAATGTATTAGAGTCAATATTTAGGGGGTTATTTATCAAAATCTGAAATGTTCTCACTATTTTCTGAAACCACTCTGACCAAATCCACATGGACTTTTTCCCCCTATTTATCAAATCATTGTAACGAAAATTTCTTGTGTGGTAAAAGACAGTAAAATCGTGAAAAAATCTGAATTGTACGATTATTTGGATTTGACGACAAAAACCTGCAACTCTTTTGGATTTGACGGGCAAAAACCTGCATCTTTCTTGGATTTCATTCATGAAACCTGCAACTTTGACGCCCCGAAAACCACGAAATATTCAGACTATTAAGCAAACCCCAGCGCAGATCAGTATATCTTCAAAATGTCAACAGGACATCTGCCATTGACTTCTACATACCTGTAAATTCGGCAGGTCTGAATTGGAGTACTTTTAACACCACCAGGGTTTAATCTTAATGTATTGGTTTGAAGCTGCAAAACAAAACCAAGTTCATGGAACTCTACTCTACAGTAAATGGTAGGCAGATGTGTTTAGAATATATACAATTCAAGTAAAAATAATACAGTACCATGTTAGCGGTTTTTTTATTTGGAACTACATTAAACTTAATCTCAGTACCTCATGTATTGATCCCAATATACTTCATGGTTTTGCAGATGAGAATCTCAGTGAAGATCTATGATTTCCAAGAAATTGTGCTCAGGTTAATGCATATAGTGACGATGATTTGCACAATATTAAGCAGGAGGATGCAGTTGGGGAGGAAACCACTTGAGAAAAGTGTGTGTTGTATAGTAATTCTTCATTTAAGTTCTGGTATTGTACTAATACGTCCTAATCTAAAAGAGCCATTTATATTTGATTTGTCTTTCAGTTCCTTTTGTTCAGTTCATATTATGTTAGTTAGAAGTGATGTTTTGGGGCCTCCCTTAGCACAAGAACCTAACATGTTCTTTTAAGCTGAAGCCATAGCACAGAGAAATTCTTATTTATTCATGACTGATTCTCCATACTCGTTATAAAAACTATTTGTACCTTTTCCTAATCTATTTATCTTGTAACAAACCACAAGTCATGTATCCTCGTATTTTCACAATTCAGAATTTTTTAACTTTTTCCTGGTGTTTAATCAATGTCTTTGAATTTTGTGTTGTACATTTGTAGGTGCTATATGAATAATATTGTAATAATAATGTACTACAGCCTGCCTAAGCACAGCTTGGAGATGATTCAAAAATAATTTATTAATCATCATAGTAGCGATGTACAGCTATTTGGCAACTGCAAGTGCCAGAAATACAGTGTTAAGGGGACTTATCAGATGACAAAGAACACGATCAGGGTACATTTATGTTCTTGCCACTAAATCTGTGTAATGGGACCTGCTTTAAACTACATTTATACATGCAAATGTGCATTTTTTCATTAAACAGTGGGGCACGTGTACAAAGCAAATGACCATCACACTGTGACCAAAGTACGGCAACTTTATGACAACTTTTGGTTTGTTCGTCCAAGAAAAACACTGATCTGGGCCCGAAACATGTTGTGTCAGCAAGTCTGAAATAAAACCTCACTTCAGCAGTAATCTGCTTTGTCGAGTGCTCTCCTTTCTACAATCCGTGGCAATTTATCCAAGGTGAGCAGAACACCTTTAAAGGATTGATGCACTTGGTCAATAGACAGCAAAGGTAGCGCACTGGAAGATAACCCTTGTTTTTGAAAAAAAACACTGCACCGCATCATGGATAATAATTTGTCTAACTGCAACGTACTCAATAACTGTGCTTTAAAAGAGATTCCTCTTTTTGGGGATAAGGGGGCGTAATCACAGGAATTACATTTTGAAGCATAGACACCATTCCCAGTATTGTTTTATATAATCATATGTATCTTGTATAGTATTTGTAGACAAAATAAGTTTAAATAAAAATCTGAAGTGCCAGAGTAGGGTCAGTAGTCATTATTTGTACTCAGTACATATTCAAGTTTATATTCTCAAACACTTCAGTGATGGAATCAGTTGTTCAAACTTTACTAGTTACCAACAGCAGGTGTCGTTATTGGTCAGCTAAATGGTCAGCTGGAACTAGGAAGAAAACATGTAGGAAAAGTGGTCAAGTACCCTTGGATTTGTCAAGCTCTGGTGAAAAAAGATAGCCTGACCTATCTCCCTCCCCCCACATCCAGAAACTATTATACAATACTTCATTGTATGTACAGAATTTCATTGTATGTGTTAAATGCAATAATCATGAACAACTGCTAACACACAATTCATGCTTTTGCATTTCTTTCACTGTAACCCTCATGTGGCTAATATAGGACAGGCAAGGCCTATTGGTAAAAAAAAGCTACAGGTGACAGGTACAGATCTGCTGAGAAAACAAACAATGTGCTCCACAGAAGCAAAAGCAACAATGCACAATATTCAGTAATTAATTATTTTGCTTCCAGACTGTTACCAGACTCCATGTGCCCTTGGAATTATCTTACTAGGCATGAAAAAGACAGTTCATCCAAGCTAATTTGGTAGCCGCTTAATAGCAAATCCCAAAGGTGTAAGGTAACCTAAATTAAGAGGAGAAAAAAACTTCATGTACTTATAGCCAAGATATAATAAACAACAAAGAAAGTATTACAACCATGAGCAGTCATTTTCTACTCTGCATATATTGGTCTTTGTTCCTTTCTATCTTTTATCTGTAGAAACAGCAGCCAATGGCTGTAGGGTGACCAGGCCAGTAAATATATTGTTACTGTCCTTTAATTATATAGGGCATACATATTATGTAGCACAAAGATGAGCTTACACTCCAAGGTCCCTAACTTAGAGACATACACACTATGGTTAATATCATCAGTTTATATTTGTGTGGGAGAAAATCAGAGCACAGGGGGGAAATCAAATGCAGGGAAATAGTATAAAAACTACTACTATCAAACATAGGACCCAAGTACAGCAAGGTGACAATACTATTCAATAGTTATTAATTAAGAGAACATGAATAACTTTTCAAAACCATCATAAATATAAAATTACAATAATTTGCTTAAAAAAACTAAAAATATTCATTTTTGTTATATTTTATGAATTGACATGTAGTCAGCCAATGACTGTCAATGTTTTAGTGTGAATGGAATAAGGATTCATGCTGGATTCATGCTGGGAAAGTACCATCTGCATTAGAGAAACCTTCGGCAGCTTAGAAAAGGGAAAAACAGAACCAAGTGATTTCTCCCCTTTCACCCGCTCCTTTTTTTTCCCTCTTATGTCACATAGATTTGAGTAAATATTCTTTAAAAGTGAATAAAATTTTATATCACTTTAACAAGAGAATATAAAAGTGAAAAAAGGTCACCATGGTAATAGACTAATCTCAATTATCAGGGCAGCCTCTGAAACCCCCTACTCCCACCTAATCTCATTGGGTGCACACGCAGCGCACCGTGCGACTTCCAACACGGCTAAATGAAATTATAAAGCAGTGTTAAATTTATTAATCATTTAATTAGCTAAATGTTCCTGCAACTACTCGAGAGATGAATGGCATGTCATTTTCTAATGCAATTTGCCTTGCAGCCAGGCTGGGTCAGTAAGGAAGCTACTGGCATCTGAAAAGATGTTTTTATATCACATCTTTTTTTTCTTTAAGAGGTGGAGTGCCTTGAAGAACTGCAGCTGAACAGGAAAAAATTACATTAGACCATCCTTAAAAATGTTTTATGCTGTAAAAATATATTTCAGGCAACAGAGATTCATCTCAAAGTGATTTAACGGTAAAACCCTTCTATAACACTGCTGATGTATATTGTAAATGAATAATTATAAGTAAATGTAGGAAAACAGTGCTTAACCCTTATTACAAGTTGCAGTGGGGAAAAAATATGGAGTCATAATGTGATAATATCTGCTAGAATAAAACAACCCGACCCTTGTGCACAATTGTTTGCTGCGGTTTCGCAAATTTATTCGCCGGCGACGAATCGCGGGAATTCGCAGCGAATTCGCGTCTGGCGAATAAATTCACCCATCACTATTTGTAATGCATACAAATGATTAAGCAACCAGAATTTATTGGTAAAAGTAAGCATCTGATGGTTACTAAACCTGTTGCAAATGTTGCAGCTGCATTGCTCTATACTTATACTTGGAGAATGAATATAAAAGTGTCTATTCATTTCCACTGCTTGCTGACTTGATATCAGGTGGTCTTATGTGGAATAGAACCAAGATACAGATGGCTACAAATTTCCAGAAATCTGTTTGTATAATAAAACATGAAACCCAATTTTTTTTAATTAAACATCCATTCCTGTTAAAATGTCTCAGCTGTCATCATATATTGCCTTCCCCACCTATGCCTGGGGCACAACAAGTAATTTTACTTTCATCTGTATACTCCCTATATGTCACTGCTCCCCACATATACCCCCTCTCTAGTCACTATCTTTCATTGTGTAACTTGGGCATGTGCATCTGGTATCCCATTCTTGCACGGCACATACATTCGATTTTGGAATAATGCAAAGCTTACAAGATAATAATAGTAGTTAAGATTATTAAACACAGTGAAGAGGGGCTCAGGTGCACCTGCAGCTAGGAGAACAGAATCAACCAATTGTGTAAAAGCAGGCACTCAGTCCTTTAAAAAGTCATGTCAAATGCAAAGTAGAAATGTACATATGTGCAGAAGAAGTAGCCTTACGCATTTCATGTACTATTAGCACTGTTATAGTCTCACTTGAAAATGTATATTGTGTAAGTAAAGTTTATTTTATTTGACTAACACAATAAAATAGGATTTTTTGGAATTATTTCTTTGGAAGCCTTTAACTAAGGGTTGCAAAGTACTAGTGCTTTGGACAAATTTGAGTATACTGAACAAATCCTGCTTCCCTGTAGAATAGTTATTATTGCTAGAGGCATGGTCTGATTAGGAACCAGAGATCACAGCTAAAATGATTGTGGGCCTTAAATAAACTGTATTGTTTTACTTCCAATTCTATTATAGCTGACAATTATGACATTATTATATTTAAACTGTGTTATTAACATTCTGTCAGTTCTCAAATTTTATACTATTGAAGTAGAAAGAGTCCAAAGTAGGGCAACTAAACTGGTTAAGGGTATGGGTATGGAATGTCTCGGTTATGAAAGACTGGTCAAGTTGAGCTTGTTTATGGAGTAGAAAAGGTGCTTATGGGAAGATAAGATAACTATGTATAAATATTTAAGGGAACCATATACAAATTTATTTACCAGCAGATCCTCCCAGCAGACATGAGGGCATTTATTCAGATTTCAAGAAAGTGGGTTCCATCTTAATATTTAAAAAGGGTAAGAGCTGTGAAGTTGTGTAAGTCTCTCATTGCAGTTTCTAAGCCCTGAATCAACCATCCAACCCCCACACAGTGGCATCTGATTGGCATCTTGGGAGTCAAGAAGGAAAGGTTTCAGATGGGGTTTCCTCTGGATCAAAAACAATAAGGCAGGTTACATTTAGATGAATAGGTTGAACATTTGTCTCTTTTTTCAACCTGACTATGTCACTAGGTATATTCTAATGATCTAAGTCTAAGTGACTACAGGTTAGAATTAACACACACTTCTTTTTGCAAGTGTAGTTACACTTTGTTTTTTCTGCTAGCGTTAACATTAACCACTTCAAATGTGGTTACATACATGCAAGACATGAAACTCATACAAACAAACCAAAAAAAAGGGGGCAGATGTCATCTATCATTGAGCAAATCATATTTGCCAACAGAATTTCATTTGGCAACATGATCACCACATTACATTTTCTGTTCCCATAGAGATTATGTTAACAATATATCCACCTACCTATTCTCTGTAATAGTTTGGGAGTCATACAAACAACATGAGATAACGTATAAAGTGTGCATAAAGAAACAAAGGTTCTAACATTACTGCTCTTCCTGCCACAAGATTTCTCATTTGATAACAAAAGAGCACCTTCATCGGAACACATTGCTTTACTAGTTCTTTCCATCCACCCCTTGTGTCTTTAGGTGTGAGTGGATTCTGCAAATTGTAAAGTGCAGTAAACGCATGCACAAATGTGTGGTCTGATATAATACAAAATGATATTTCCTTTGTTATTGAACTAAATTAATTAAAAAATATTTGTATAGGGAATTACATTCTTGGTCTTTATTCAGATCCCACAGGATGCACAGAGGCTGGGAAAAGCATTCATCTCTGATAGTGTAATGCTTCCTGGGTAATCATATTGCAGTTTAATGTGTGAAATTCCATTCTTCCAGTATACAACCAGACCACAGCAATTTATGAGAGCACCAATCAGAAAACTCATACATTTTGCAAGCTCTATCTTTAGGGTCCATGATTAGAGAAACTCCTTGCAAAGTCGGGTGGGGGGTTGCAGATTTGTAATTATGTAAGGTGGTGTTGTATAGGGGAAAATTAGTTACTTCTGAAAAGGTTATAGCAAAATTTGCTGAAAAATAATGCCCATAGACTCCAATGCATTGTGCAATTTGGAAAAAATCGTTCATTGATTTCAATGTGTTTCACGAAATTTTGCAATTGCGCAAATGTTTCACCAAAGCTAAACTGGATGGATTCGCCCTTCCTTAGTCATAGGTACTTGCCTGCTGCTCATTTTCAGGCAAGAAAAACGGTCCCTTCTACCTTCTTGTTTTACGGCAGATATTCTGGATACACGCAGGGGCGTCCCAGGTACCCTCAATTGGAAGCAGACCCTTTTCACCCTCCACGATTAAATCCTTTACATCTGAGAGGGTGGATGGGGTCCAATAGCTAGTGTCCAGAAAGCACAACTGAGCCAAATTGGCAGGAGCAGACATGAATACACTTTCAGGAACATGTATTTTGTCTGACTATACACAGAGCAGAATCGTTTACGCTTTTTGTAAAAGGCTTGCCTACAATTACTACACCGCTGCTTGGAGGGGTCTATGTGTAAGATATACAGAACAAAAGAACAGAACAAAGAAAACCAGTGAACTTGTAACAAAATCTAGGAGGGGAGAATAGTTTGCTCAGAGGGCAGTGTGCACAGTCTGTGGTTAGCAATATACACATACCTTGTCACACACTGTTGTTTCCAGTGTTTCCAGTGTTCTTAGAATCAGTGCTTTACTAAACAGTTATACCTTTAGGGATTGGAAAATAGACATTGTTTTGTTGTGAAGTCTGATATTTACTAAGTTCAGGAATTGTTATAATACAGTGCTTTCTTGTATCATTCTATAAAGTTCCACGGATTTATATTCATGTGCATGTATCGGGAATGCACCAATGAACATCTTATCAATAATGGTGGCAGTTATTGTACATTTGATGCTATATATGACGAGTTAACCCACACAAGGATAAATGGTATCACTTATTTTTAAATTGTAAGGCATTATGGAACTAGTTCTATACAAGTCCCCGCATATTCTTTCATAAGAGAGTTTGTTTCTGTTTGTTGTTCTTTTTAAGATTATAGAGAGCAAAATGACCTCCCACTGTTATTGTACCACAGTCTCTTTATGGCCACGGTTCACAGTTTTACATCCCATCCTCATTATAATAAATGTAAAAACTTGCTTAGAAATATTGAGACGTCCTTCATAATTTCAGAAATTTGCTATCAGGCTGAAGGTGGTCCTACAGAACGGGATGGATGCAATTGTATCTCTTTATTACTGATAGATTAGAACCTTGCTGCCTTGGCACCTTTTCAGCTTGTTCACATGCTTTACCATGAAATCCTCACACCATTTTTTCTGCCTCATCCTGATATAAAATCGTTTCCCGACACATCATGTTTCCATTGTCTACTATAATATTGCTTTTTTTCAGTCCTCGCACCAGAACATAGAACTCTTCCTGCAACTGCTTTACCTTCCTTCCCATGCTGCACTGCATGCACATTTCTGTAATTTTGTAATGTTCTGCAAAAGAAAACAAAAAATAACAACCTAAGGAAAAGCGTAACCTAGTGCAGCATTAAAATTAACCATTTCCGATACAGGTAAGAAAATTTCAAAAGTTGGAAATGACAGATTTTAGTCTTGTATTTAAAGAGTTAAGATGTTGCAATTGGAAGTTCACCTTGTGGTGTTAAAATAATCCAAGAACAATATATAGATAACCTGCACGTGGATCAGAGAAATGTTTGTCCTTTACTTAAATAAAAAAAGGGAAAAAAGTACATCTAATTTATCAAGCTGTCCGTTTTGGCCAAGCATATGCTTAAGCGCACAAATCGGCGAATATGGTACCACTCCTTTATGAACTGTGATGCCAGGGAAAGGAACGTTAACTTTTCCCCCTCCTCCACTTAAGGTCAAAACCTGCTTAGTTTTGTCCTCCTTTTTTTGTCTGTGTATTTAATAACACGGCAGCCTGGACACCTGTGCTCATTTTGCCAAACTTTGACTTACCAAACTTAGAAAGGAAATTATCAAACACCAACTCTGGTTCCCCTGTGCAGAGCAGGGGAAGAGATGATTTGCTGGCATAGGGGGAGCTTTACCTGATCTAGGAAGACTCAGTACAATGATATATGGGCTCAACCCCAAGCTGCATCTTTGTTTAGAGGCAAAATGTCTCAGACTGTGTTCACCGTTTTTACTGTTTAAAGTGATAGGAGTATCGTCACCAATAAAATGGCAGTTTCCATAGCCTCCTTTTGCAATCCCATGGGACTTTGAAGGAAGACAACACAGTAAGGTTCCCCATGTAGTTATAGGAATTACAAGGCCCAGTAACAGGACATAGGGCTGCTATTAGAATTATTTTTAATTGTATCGCATATGAAGAAATGCAGGGTTAAAGTCATTGATTGGGTTTAACTATTTTTCTTACCCTTTATTTCCTGTTATTCCCATCTTGGCCATATTCATGACCCAGGAATTTGTTTTACTCATTTATCCAATTTATACCAGAGAAATCAGCAGTTCTGCCTGGCACATGGTTAATATGTTGTGTGGAAAATAATCGCTGCTGTAACAGAAAGTGGACAGCAAAATGAGTAGCCATCTTTTTTTTTTCTGACGAGCTGCCCTTGTGGCTGCCTGCCTGACTTTGAGGTCCTCATTATTGTGGGTTTAAATGACGGATGTTCACTCAGGCAGAGAGAGGGGGAGGTCAGCTAGCAGAGCCATAGTTATCTGGCCCTTCTATCAGGGCAAGTGACAGAATTCCAGAGGATGAATGCAGAATCTCTCAGTGGAGACCTCAGGCTGACACTAAAAGTGACTCCCTGACTCTAACCTTGAGAAAAAAAAAAGTTCCTACTTTATTAAAATGAATTTCGAAAGGGCCGCTCTGACAGCTGCATAATTAAATATTGGAGTGTCAGCGATAATTTATTCTGATCACATTTGGTGGTCAAAGCCTGCTCACGATAGGGTCAGCGTGCACTGGGAGACAGTCAGGATTGCAAGAGATATTAGCCGGGGAAAATGCTACAGTAAAATAAATCTAGCTGCCCTGGTATTTGTAGTTGAACACAATGAGGTTGCAGTATTAGGCTAGATATTCTATACAGCCCTGCACCATAGACCCTTCATGTAGTTACTTTTTCTGCTTTAATTCATTATACTATTATATAAGTCTCATATTCCTTATACAGTGAAGCCTTGATTTTAAGTACCCTGATTTTAAGTTTTTTACTTTTTTTATTTGTGGTACTTTTTTCAATGGGTGTATTTCCCTGATTTTAAGTAATGTTTTCTTAGATTTTACATTAAAATTTTGTCCAGATGTTCCCAAAAACAGCTTTCTTCCTCTATGAATGTTATTATTTGTGAAATAGAGGTTTTAGAATACTAACCAGGTGTATAAGTTGCCATGGATCTGCCTGTAAATGGTTAATTCCAATTAGTCTGCCCCTTATACAGTCCTGCACCAATCACTTATTGCTTTAGGTTGTGTATGTGACTGATAGAGAGGCCTTGCACATGCCCCCCATAGTGTAACATTTACGCTGTAATGCTTAACACTTGTTATTAACACAGTAAATATTGTATCTCAAAATAAAATGGACTTCTGTACTTATATCCTTTCAGTACTTGAAGAAAAAGTTACTTTAACAAATTTCCCTGATTTTACATATTTCCGGATTTTACATAATTTTTCCTGGTCCCCTAAAAAATGTAAAATGGGGGTTGTATTGTATGGTCTCATATTCTTAGGGACATATACTTAAAAAGGTATGGAAAATGATTTACACCAAGAGGCGAATTTATAAAGTTATGTATATAAATACACCTCATAACCTGAGTATATAGAAAACTGAATGAATTCTGGAGCATGTGTAAAATTTTGGTGTAAAAAGGTGTATTTGCAAAATGCTAAATCAAAAAACAGCACTCGGATTCGCTACTTACATTGGTGAGTCAGATCATTTCTGCAATTTCTCTTTTAAGTGTCTCAGTGACATGGGTCATGCCATAATAAGTTGGTGTAAAATAATTGTGACTAGATAAAGACCTTTAAAAATACAGCAATTAGTTCTTTATGGTAAGTTATTGCTAATGCATGATGTTATTTAGCACTTAAGGAGAAATGTGCACCATTATTGTTTAATACTTATAAGTAGGTTTATAAGTTTGCTTTACTTATAAAACAAAAATGTTCTGCAACCCCTTCCAGACATTATATACCAGTTCCTATCCCAGTGGAGGTTACATTCTAAAGCAGGGGTCCCCGACCTTTTTTTACTCATGAACTACATTCTATTGTAAAAAAGCAACACGTGCATAAAATAATAAGGGTGGTGGTTGGCTATTTGGTAGCCCCTATGTGCACTGACAGTCTAAAAGAGACTCTATTTAGCAGTAGCCTTGGTTTTTATGTAACCAAAACTTGCCTCTAAGCCCAGAATTCAATAAATAAGCAACTGTTTTTAGGTCACAATTAGCAACATCCAAGGAGATGGTGGGCAACATGTTGCTTGCGAGCCACTGGTTAGGGATCACTGTTCTAAAGCATACACATACACTATTGTTGGATATTATCAGGAGTGAATTATTCATAATGTATGTTTTTGCAGTGTGAAAAGAACAACCAAACTCCCTTTGCTGGAATGAAAACCTGCGACCAGCAATGCAAGCAATGGTGTAACTATAGAAAAACTGACCCAGCGGTTACATGGGGCCCAGGGAATAAGGATTCCCAGGACAGGGTCTGTTTCCTCTAAAGTTGTATCTGGGACATAAGTGACTAGGTGGGTGGGTAGCGGAGGACAGTAGAGGGGTGGCTGTGCATGCTGGGGCCCTTTGAAGATTATTTTTTACAAAATGCCCAAGGCAAATATGTCTCACTCTGCTTCCACAGGCATGGATGATTTGTGTGGTGAAAGGTAGTTTTACAACAAACACTTGTCATGACACCCTGATACAGGAACATCCTCTACCTCTAATGTGCATATTGTAACTGTGTTAAAATATACCATACCTGTAGATCATTGCTAGTGCATTTAGGAGTACTTGCATTAGGGGCTAGTTTTTGGGTAAGCCATAGTGTGTTATGTGTTTCTGATGGAAAAAAAGAAATAATTATACAACACACACACACACAAATATAGTTGTCCTGTCATTTTACATTATGCCTAAATAAAAAAAATGATCATTTTAATCATAGAAATCAAATTTCATCTGCAATGTTAATGCCACACAGGCTTTATAGATAATAAACCCCATTCCAGAGTGGCAGTCTATACCTGATTTTGTAGCAGTATACATTAGTGAAGTAGGTCTCTACTATTATTAACCCCTCCAATACAAGCATCATCTCTCACAGAAGATGGATCTCTGCAATCCCCTTCGCAGAAAGGCTGCAAGCAGTACTAGTAATGAGACTCTGTGATATTTATCATTCATATCTAGGCAGCATATAGCTCATGAGATGGACACTATGTATACAGTCATGGAAACAGTAGTATTTCAGCAGTGAGATAAAGTTTATTGGATTAACAGAAAATATGCAATATGCATCATAACAAAATTAGACAGGTGCATAAATTTGGGCACCCCAACAGAGAGGTTACATCAATACTTAGTTGAGCCTCCTTTTGCAAATGTAACAACCTCTAGATGCCCCCTATAGCCTTTGATGATTGTCTGGATTCTGGATGGCGGTATTTTTGAACACTCGTCAATACAAAATCTCTCCAGTTCAGTTAAATTTGATGGCTGTCGAGCATGGACAGCCTGCTTCAAATCATCCCATAGATTATCGATGATATTCAAGTTGGGGGACTGTGACGGCCATTCAAGAATATTGTACTTGTCTTGTTGGAATATCCAACCTCTGCTTCAACTTCAACTTTGTGACTGAAGCTTGAACATTATCCTGAAGAATTTGCTGATATTGGGTCATCCGACCTTCAAATTTAACATGGGCCCCAGTCCCTGAACTAGTCACACAGCCCCACAGCATAATGGAACCTCCACCAAATTTGACAGTAGGTAGCAGGTGTTTTTCTTGGAATGCAGTGTTTTTCTTCTGCCATGCAAAGTACTTTTTGTTATGACCAAGTAACTAAATGTTTGTCTCATCAGTCCAAAGCACTTTGTTCCAAAATTACTGTTGCTTGTCTAAATGAGCATTTGCATACATATTTCTTATCACCCTGCCATACAGATTTTCTTTGTGCAAATTGCACTGAATTGTAGAACCATCTACAGATACACCATCTGCAGCAAGATGTTCTTGCAGGTCTTTGGAGGTGATCTTTGGGTTGTCTATAAACATTCTCACAATCCTCTGCATATGTCGATTCCTGTATTTTTCTTGGCCTGCCAGCCCTTGGTTTTACAGAAACTGTGCCTGTGGACTTTTTTCTGATTATATTCCTTACAGTTAAAACTGACAGTTTAAACCTCT
Source organism: Xenopus laevis (assembly GCF_017654675.1). Taxonomy (NCBI): domain Eukaryota; kingdom Metazoa; phylum Chordata; class Amphibia; order Anura; family Pipidae; genus Xenopus; species Xenopus laevis. The sequence continues at coordinate 35,059,536 of NC_054378.1, read as the reverse complement.
GAGATAGCTTTTTGTTGCCTTCCCCTAACACATGATACTGAACAATCTTTGTTTTCAGATCTTTTGAGTTGCTTTGAGGATCCCTGCTGTCACTCTTCAGAGGAGTGTCAAAAAGAAGCACAACTTGCAATTGGCCACCTTAAATACCTTTTCTCATGATTGGGTACACTTGTTCAAGGCTTAACAAGCTATTCCAACCAATTTTGTGTTGCCAGTATGAAGCAGTTACATGCATTCAAATTAGCAAAATTACAAGGGTACCCAAATTTTTGCACTGCCAGTTTTTCACATTTGATATAAAACACCCCAGTACTTCCCAGTTCCTGGGAAATGAAAGGCATACCACTGTTATCTTTTTTGTTTAAAGTGGAGTAAATTATTATGCAGGCTGAGAGGGGTTCCCAAACTTTTTCATATGACTGTATAATTACCCTTCTCATTTAAATAACATGCATGTAACCAAACTCTCTTGTCCTGTCTGCTGGGTTAATATATGTATCAGATGGGATTCTGTGATATATATCTACAGGGTAGGGATTCTGTACAGAAAGGCTGCATGCAACACATGATCTAGGATTCAATATTTTGCTAAAAGTTAACATTTTTAGTAATTGGTCTAGGTGATATGCAGAGTTAATTTACAATTATTCTTCATATGCATTGCTGTGATTTTTGTACTAACATTTGTGCTAAGCAGCAATTGTTATGTAAACTCCTCCCATGTAGGCATCATATAAAACAAAATGGAATTCAATGACACCCCTTAGTACAGAAAATTAGACTATGGGACAGGCAACACTGTGACAAATTTCAAGACAGAAGAATCAGTCAGTTCCAAGGCAGTGTTTTCAAATGACAAGTTTCTTAATACTGCCATGGAGCTGTCTGATTCTTCTATCTTGAAATTGGTCATTTACTTTGTGGCGCTGCTCAGACACCTGGAATCTACAGCCATACAAATGTTGACTGATCACAATTGAACCATTTTGTTTTTCAGGCAACACTGTGGCCTGCTCTGTAACTTTAGCAGTTTGAAGGATACTGATCTATGATGTCACAGCTTCATATTTGGCACCTTATTTATTCATAGACTGATGATAGATCGATAGATAGATAGATCGATAGATAGATAGATAGATAGATAGATAGATAGATAGAAAGATAATTAGTATTGAATCATAAATATTATTCCCAAAATATATTATTTCTCTCCCATTCAGAGGCAGTATGCCATGTCAGGGTACATGTAATACAAAGAACTTTAAGCAAGAATACTGGGGGCTTTACTATATACTGCACCTCTACTACTGAATTTGTAATCTTGCTGCTTTTAGCCCTCTTCTGATTTGTCAGAAAGCAAAGTATGTGGCTTCCAATTAGTGTTGAAGTCAGGGAAGTAATACATTTCCATAAGAGAGGGAGTTCCTATGACTCTATAGTACCTGGTCAAAGTAATAATGGATGAATATTGGATTATTGCCTCTTGCGTATGTATGTCCTGAGAAAGGTTCTACCGGGCAATTATATTGATACTGATACTGATTTTGCCAGAATGATTCCTTATACAAATCTTTTTTTTTAAGTGATAAAATATAGAAATTCTGGTATTTTTACATCTTAACTTGGCGTTTGCCCTTTTTAATACTTTTTAGGCTTCCACTGAGTTATTTAAACAGTTCTTGTGAAGTTTACAGAAGAAACAACATACACGTCAGGGATATTTTTGGGGTTGTAGATTATTTTGTGGAAATAGAAGAGGAATTCAATTAGCTGTTGTGTGGTATGATTTCACAGGAGGTCAGAAAATATTTATTGTTTATGTGGATATTGTATCACATCCGCTATCTATATGTAAATGATATGAGGGAGGATTAATTGTTTGCAATACTATGTAAAAATGCCCTTGGTAGCTACTTAGTATTAATAAAATATAGCATGTTGCCAGGCCAGTTGTATTTGTCCGCATGAAGTAGCCAAGTGTATTCCTCCAGGCATGTGTTAGCACAAGAGATTACATCTGTGGCGGCAACATCATTTTGCCTTGCTGAGTGTGGGAAAATATGTTGTTAAAACAATACATCAGATTGGGCTCAATTTAACGTTAAAGATGACTAAAGGCTATCAATTAGATTCGGTGACATGGACAATGAGAGTCAATGCAAAGCCAGAGGAGAAGCCTGTATAATAGCTGTTAGTAAATAATGCCTCCAGTCATAGAACAAGTCTATAACAAGAAGAATTATGTTTCTGAACTGTACATTCTTTAGTAATTGATTGTACTACGTATCGTTATGCCTTCTACTGCCAGTACTTATAGACCTCAACATCCTTACTGTGTACAAGTTTTTATTTATATATATATATATATATATATATATATATATATATATATATATATATATATATATATATATATATATATATATCATACAGCACTCTTCAACCAAACGTGACGCAATTTCTTACATTTGTAAGCTTAGCAAGAATAACACGGAAAGCCACCAAAACGCTTTAATTTCCCTTCGTACATTGTGATACTGATGTACCTTTTATTAATACTGTTTCCACCATGGTGTTCTGCAAAGAGTCTAATCTCTCTCTCTCTCTGCTTTATGCCTCGTGGTAGAGTGTCTGTATAGCACTCTACTGTACGCTGTTCTCACAATGTGTTCTGAAATTGGAAAAGGTCAATCTTCTTGAGAGGAAATAAGAATTATGAGATTATGTACTACTCAGAACAGATGGTATAAAATGAGCCTGAAGTGGTCCCTTAAATAGAAGAAATCAGCTGATTATATTTGCATTTTTAAGATCCCAATGATCTAATGTGAATTATTTTGAATATCAACCTGCACCAGTTTTACATTCCCATCCTGCACTATAGTATTATAATGTTTAAGAACATTGAAAGAAGAAGACCGCACCTCACTAGTTATTTGTCTTTGACCCGGATTGTTTTATGTGCCCTTCCTGCCCTGGCTTCCAGAATATTTATTTCTGTTCCTCCTGTTATATGATTAGTATTTTTGGGAAAATGTAATTTTGTTTAGGAGCTTACTAAAATACTTTTTATGCTATAGAGTTTTCTAAGAATTCAGCTGAAGGGTATATTTGTTCTCTCATAAACCTGTCTGACAAAGTAATATTATTTTTAAGTAAAAAGGGGAAAAAAAGAATTTTGTTCTTGATTTATAACAGTCACTTTTGGTTTGTGTTTGCATAGAAGAATGTTCTTAATGACACTTCTTCTTTCCTGTCAAAAAACAGCAGCCCTGGCCCCTGTCATCTTGTGTGGCAATGTTTTTACCTATATGAACATGAGCTGTAAATGAGTTAAAGGCAAAATAACACCAAAAATATACACATTTTTTTATAACATTCGTATATAGATTGCTTTGAAACTAATTTATTTGCAGAGACAGTGGGAGGCAATAATCCAAACCTTATTGAGAACACCGTTTTAAATGCAGTCTACCTTCAATGCAGCAGCAGGAAAGATAATAACTGTTGTCCAGGTTAAAAAATATATCCTGCCTACAGCATGAGGAATGACCTCATGTGTTATATCACCCATGCCCCCCCCATATTGTATAGCTGGGGATTCATTGTTGACAACAAGGCTTGATGGTTCTGCATTCCCCTGGGAGAAAGGAAAAATACATCTGAGAGTAACAGAAGACCCTACTCATGACTGGTATTAACTACAAATTTTGTTTAGTCTATACTATTTGATCCTTTGCTTTTGAATGTGCTGAGCAGAGATAGAGCCACATGTCTTATTTTCATTTCCAAGAAACTCAAGTAAAAACAGTAAGATTTCTGATTGTAAAAATCATGTTCATTGCAAAGAGCACCAGGAGATTTAACAGAGATAGTTAATGGATGAGAGATGTTATTTGGAACTTGGTTAGAACAAGGCTCCATGAACACTGTTCTGATGGAAGCCAATTACATGGTCCATTGACACTGGTGAGTAAATAGTTTCGGTCTCACCTTCATTCAGACCAAGTTAAATCTAAGACCAAATTGGCTTCAGTTTCCACATTTCCATGCTCAAAGACCCTGCTTTCTGACGAAAAATATTAATTGTACTGTTTAGCCAGCACTTATCAGTGGTTTCTTTAACAACCAGGAAGACATTGCTATTTAGTAAAGGTTTTTATTGTATCAACATAAAAAAAGCATAAAATAAAATATTAGGATTTTTTCTGTTGATACAAAAAAAAACCTTTACTAAATAGCAATGTCTAGCAGGTTGTTAAAGAAACCATTGATAAGTGCTACATAAACAGTACAATTCCAACTAAAGCTTACTATGTATTCCCAGATTTAGTCATGCAGTTTAGTAGACTGGGCCTGTACTATCCAAACATATACAGTTGTGTTCAGAATAATAGTAGTCCGACATCACTAGCATGATCAATCACTATTTTTTTGTTAGAAATTATATTTTAACCATAACCATAACATGGCAAATAATTTACTAGTAGGTGTAATAGAAAACCAACAGACCCAGCAGTCATGACATGCATGCTGCTGATTCTGTCTAATTGAACCATTAATTGAGGCTTGTTCCAAATAATAGCAGTGTGGGGTTCAATTAGTGAGGTCGTTCATTCTGTGAAAAAGCAGATGTCAATTACAGCCCTTATTTAAGGAAGGAAGGCAGCAAATGTTGTGCATGCTGGTTATAGTGCATTTCTCACTAAAAAATGGGTCGTTCCAGACAACAGCATACTTTAATTAGAAAGTTGATTGGAGAGGGGAAAACATATAAAGAAGTGCAGAAACTGATGGGCCGCTTAGCTAAAATCATCTCAAATACTTTAAAATGGCAACCAAAACCTGAAACCTGACATGAAAGAATACAGAAAACAACCATTTTAATGGATAGAAGAATAGCCAAAATGTCAAAGACCAGCTCCAAGAAGATCAAAGAAGGTGTAAAATTTATATTGGAGTACTTTTACAATAAGAAGATGAAGAAAAAGCATTTGTGCACTGGAATTTATTTGGGAAGGTGGGTTGAATTTTTAGGACTTTTTCCCCCTAACCCAACAGCTATGTAACACATTTTATGTATTTTTAAAGTAATTTAATTTGTCTGGACAAAATAACAATGCAGCAGCAAAAGCTACAGCAATTTCACTGGAAATAATTTGAACTTTTTTTTGCATCAAGAGGTTGAAAGGAATGAAATGATGTATATTTCTACACACAACTGCTAATGTAAAACAAAAATAACTACAGAAAGAGCAGAACAAGCAGTTTGTTTAAGTTGCTCATATCATGCCCTCAAGTTAATCATTCATCCTATTTTCCAGACACCGTAAAATGTTTGTTCCCCAGATAGAAAAAGGAAATATCCCCCATATGCGAAATCATCCCACACCAAGATGTTTCATGCAGTCAGAAATTCCCTTGAAAATAAAGGTCACTTTTGTGAGCCCTGTGTAATTAGTTAGATTGGTGAATTCACTGGCTCATTAGACTCTGTAGTTGTGGAGTGCGACGAGTCTACAGGTATATCCCAGGAGAGACGCCAACTCATTACTATTCCAAATGATGAAAAGGACACGTACATTGTGAGTGTCTATTAAACAATATTACAGAAACATTATCAGAGCATGGCTCTTGCTATCTAGGGCTTAGGAGAGGGACTCTGAATTGCACTTTCTGTAACAAAGGTAGAACCAAACCGATAGGTTCCATGATATTTTTCCTCTAAGATAGAGGAAATGTGCACCATCCTGCAGTGGTGTAACTACCATTGACCAGACCTGGGTGCAGGATGTGCACCTGGGAAGGGAGCACAATCTTTGGGAAATGAGCACAATCTTCTCCGGACAAGTATGCTCATACCGTTTCACCAGCAATAAGATGCCATCGTGTCTCCAGCAGGTCCCAAGGGGTTGCAGGCCAGGGTGCAATTGCACAAACATTGGTGCCCTGTGTCTGTGCACTATATCTAGATGCAGCAACACATTTCAGGAACATTTGCTGCTTGGCTACAAAGTATTCCCATATGGAGTTTTAATGCTCTCCTGTGTACCAAGTTCCCTCTATGTTTCATTACGTGGAGCTATGTAGTATGACAATGTGTTTTGCATAAAAACATGATATCAAGTTGCTAAGAAGCTGTTGGTAACAGACACAATAGAAATCCTATTATCGCTACTTTTGCTGGCAAGACAAACCCATCCCCCACCTTGTGAAAGCTCTAAATAAGGACAAATTGTTATTAGCCTCCCTTATGTTCACTCTTGCCTCTGACTTAATACAGTCACTACTAGTGATGGGCGAATTTATTCGCCAGGCGCAAATTCGTGGCGATTTTGCGCGATTCGCCGCCACCGAATAATTTCGCGAAACGCCAGCGAAAATTCGCGGAAAAAAATCGCCGGCGTCAAAATTTTTTTTCTAAAAACGGGCGCCGACGTCGAAAAAACGTGCCTATTTTTTTGCTGTTTCGCGAATTTCGCGCGAAATTCGTGAATTTTTCGGCGAAGCGAAACGGCGCAAATTTGCCCATCACTAGTCACTACAAGTATAATGAAATCTTTAATTGTTTTAGCATATGTTGCTTTTATTAGGTGTCAATAATTAAATTCAGGGGATCACATGCAAAGTCTTTCAGCAGATAAAACTGAAATGGTTTCACACTGTGTGCTCAAGTCCTTGGGATCTCTGCAGATTTCCCCTTCAGTGCTCCCTGTCCCCCTCTCCCTGTGCGGCTCACACTGAAGTGTGACAAGAGGCAGTTGACAAGTGACACATGCTGGATTTTATCAGCACTGAGAGCAGGCATGGGCTCTGAGTGAGGAATGATTGTCATTTCTACACCATTTATTCCTCTCTGAGTCTCACTGTTTGCCTACTCTCACAGGAAATTTGGCCTGTTAAAGAACTGAGCTTGTCGTGCCACTTTCTCTTCCTTCTTTTGCTTTTTTTTTTTTTGTAAAAGATTTGTGATTGTCATTTATCTAGAGAAGGTATTATAAATGATCAGCTGTATTTGCTGAGATTGTCTAGATTTTGTTGTTTTTTTCCCCCTACAACAATGGCTGGGCATAGTGATTTTTACAAAGTACTTGAGCCCAAGCTTATTGACTGCATCTGTGGGGCCTTTCAAGTTGGATTATTCTATGACACTTTAACCATCTCAAAAATATACCTGATATATGTGCTCTTTTAGCCAGTGCTTATAGTTTTCCTAGTCTTAAACATATGTATGTAGTAAACCAACAGTACTTGTTTTAGAGTCCTGCTCAGAACCAGTTTTTGAGATCCAGACCCGACCCACAGCCCACGACCCAAACAACCCGAATGTTTACCCACTTGGATCCGCTACCTAACCCCGGCCAGGGCCGCCATCAGGGGGGCACATGGGGTACTGTTATATGGGGCCTGGGCCTGAAGGGGGGCCAAGCTGTGCTGCACTTTTCGAAATCGCTGGGCCCACCTTGACATTTCTGAAGCTGTGGGGAGCCTGCTGAAGTACAGAAGAGCCGATGTCCCATAGCAGCAAAAAGACCCAAAGAGTCGTAGTCGCGAAGCCACAAAAAGAACCGAAGAGCTGAAGTCCCGAAGCCGCGAAAGGAGCTGAAGTTGAAGTCCTAAAGCCGCGAATAGACCTGAACCCATGAAAAGAGCCAAAAGTCCTGAAGCCACGAGTTCAGTTGTACTGAACTCCAATGTGTTTTTTTTTGGAGGCCCCGTGATGTCTAATGGTGGCCCTGACCCCGGTCCACAAATGCCTTATCCGCAACCTGATCCGCAACCTGCCGACCACCATTAAACAGGAAGTGCTGTTGCTGCAACCAGAAGTGATATCATCAAAAGTGTTTATGCACCTTTTTTAGTCCAACTAAATGAGTTAATATGAAAAAGGGGGGATTTTACTCCATATTGATGCAATTTCTTTCCATCAGATTTACCGTTTGGATATATTGAGAGATACACTATAAACAAAGGTACAAGGGCTTTTGAGTAAACATGAGCAATTATAGTTTGTAGGACACAGCAGTTGAAAACCAGAGGGGTTTAAAGGGGTTGTTCATATTCCTAACACTTTTTCAGTTCAGTTGATTTTAGATTGTTCTCCAGAAATAAAGACTTTTTCCAATGGCTTATCATGTTCTGGCATTTTAGTTTGGCAGCTCAAGGTGCAGATTCTGAACTGTTACAAATTGCTACATTTAGTTTCTAGATTTGTTGATACATTTCAAAGAAGCATCTGTGGAACATTAGCATTGTATCAATTCTATCAGTTGCCTTTAATGAAACTCAGAGATTCTGCTCAGCAGGGCCAAAGATAAATCATTATCATTTAATTTATTTTTATTTTTAAAACAGTTTGCAGTCAGTGACCTCCCTCTCACAGCTGCTTCAGAAAAGACACAAGAAGGTGAAAATGGAAATTTAAATGTCAATATTAGAAAAATGGTCACAAATAAAAAATAGAAAGTAACTGAAAAATCCCTTATGTCTTAAAGCAACTGTACTGAAAAAAAAGGGTTTCAAGGTAAACAAACCCTTTAAGAGTTTACTTTAAGACCCCCTTAAGGTCCATTTTTTGGCAAAGGGCTCATCTGAGCTCAAAGCAAGGTTACAAACACTTGGAAAGATTGTTGCATCTGTAATTCAGCCCTAAAAGGCAAATATTTTAAAATAGCACTTGCTTTAGCATTAACCGCCTCATCCTGACTACATGGCTGCAAACTAACTACCCCACACTCCAAACCACTTAAGAACTTTCCTCTAATCTCTCAGTTAATGTTAGTAGAGTGGACAAAAGATATTTTGTACAACCAATGGTCATGGGAAAGATCGTAATTGTAGCATGTATGATACATTTTTCATGACAGTGTAACAGTCAGCTGAGTGCGCTATATAAATAATAAATACAAGTGTGTTGATGTAAATGATGTATAATCTCTTAAAGCACCGAAGAATATTTAGGCTCACTATAAATAAAGAATAATAATAACTATACAGGTATAGGATCTATTATTCAGAATTCTTGGGACCTGGGGTTTTCCAGACAACCCGTTTTCATTTGTCAATGTGCGACAAATTTTGTTGCTGTTTTTTGCACAGCATAATAAATAGGCGCCTGAATGTGAGTTGCAGATTAATAGGGGATATCCCACTGTAGTCACTCCAAAATACAACTAACAGGGGAATGTAATAAAAGTCGGTAACAGAAAAACTATTCTCATTGTAAAAAGTTATGCCTTTGCGCGAACAAATTTTGCCTTGCGCGAATTTACTATAGCTTTTGCAAACCCGGAAACTGTTTAGCTACCACTTCCGACAGTGGAAGACTTTTTTTTTCTCTTTGCGACTTTAATTACATTCCCCCTTGTTCTCCTATAATACTTATTTTTGCCCTGATGAGAACTACGTATTTGTAATTTGTAAGTCTTGAGCTGGTTTTTCAAGAACCCCCAAGAACAACCTATCTGTGCAAACATAAAATCACCTAAGACTGTTTTGTCTTTGTCTGTGTCGGAAATTAGGATGAAAGTTTTGATGGACATGGAACTTGTATCTCTTGTTTTTACTCTTGTACTTTTTTTTTAACAGCAGTGGTAACCTATTGCCATTTTACAGTGTATCTTTGTTCTTGCGTGGCAGTATGTGGCTTGCGCTGTAGCACTTCTGCTGATGTTTTTTTTTAGCACAGACAGGATAATAAATAGATCAAAATGTTCATAATGCAGGCAGAGGCAGCAGGTCAGGGCAAAGTGTGTTAAATCGTAGCTGCCAAGGTGTTATTATGTTCCTTGCTCTTATTCTTCTTGCTCTGTTTTTGGAAGGACAAAGGTAACATGGGCTATAGTAGCTTCTTAAAATTGGATCACCCTGTGAAGCCATAGATCTCCGTGACAGTACAATGCTGAGGGAAAGTTTATGACAGTTCTGCAAGCATACATTATCATCAACAGATGTTGTTTTTCTCTGATGGTTATTGGTCGATTGAGGAGTACTGTGAATTACCCAAAAGTATGTAAACTTGCAGCAACACTAGCATCCAAGGCATATATTAGATTGACCTATCTGCCGTGCTCCTAATTTTTCTGGTATTATTCTTTTCCTTTTTAACTAAACCTGAGCTTTATCATGTTTTAAAGCATTCTCTTCAACCATACTTGATAATATTTTACATTTCTGTTTTAATTGAGTAGTAATAACCGTGCTGTGTTGTCCTGAACTGCCTGTGATGCTCTTTGCTCATAAATGAACTTCAACAGCAGCCGAAAATGTTCAGTCTGGACTTATTTTGATCAGTGCAGGAAGTCATTTAGTCATGGCACTACAGTAGCTCACTTTATTTATTCAACATAGAAATAAATTCTTTTAGTATGGCTATATAATAAATTCTAATAAATAATGTATCACTGTTGTTCTGAGCCATCAGTCTGACAAAAGTCCAGGGTAACAGAATGTGCAAAATACAGTATCTGCAACATTTAGGGGAAGATTTTTTTTTTACTTTGAATGACCCCTAATGACCTCGAAAATTCGAATGGTATCTTAATAAAGAAAAAACCGAACGTCTAAAATTCGAACGAATATTACTCACCCGAAAACTCGAATCGAATTCGAACAGAAATTGATTCAAGTTTTTTCTCTCAAATGGCAGGCTATTAATGTATTCAAATGTTTCAATGGACCTCTGCCATTGACATCTACATGAACTCGCCAGGTTTTATTAAGTTCAATTTACTTCCAGGGTCGAGGTATGATAAATCTTGAATTTGAATTCGAGTTTCAAGTTTTTTCTTGATTTTGGGAGTTTTGAACAAAAATTCAACTCAAAAATTCGAATTCAAATTTACCTTTCGAACCTTAATAAATCTGCCCCTTAAATATTGCCATAAACAGGATTTAAATACCTACAATATGTGCTTTATTGCATTTCTTACCAAATGCACACTGTTACGGTACTTGGAAGGAAGGATAAAAATAGTTGCATGGAGCCATTAAAAAAATTTAATATATATGGTAGTATGACATACTGTACATTAAAGGCAGTGCACTCATTGTGCCTTCCTTGCTTTAAAAACAAGAACCAAGTATTTCTATTACCATAATGCAAACGTTTTTTGGGGTGAATTATGTGTTCTCTGCTTGACTGTGATTTTTGTCATGTTATCTGCTAATTACCTGACAGAAAAGCAGTCTGGCAGAGAAGGGTAGTGCATTTAGGGACCCACTGTATTAATTTTTCCAGGGCCGAGTATATTTAAATTTTTTAGAACTTGTTTCAATGCTTCTAAAATTTTATATTGAGCTATTAATATTAATATGCGAAAACCTGCCTGCATATGGCCCCCTTAGTTATCCCCCAACTGGCTGATGAGCCCCTACAAGCACTAAAAAGCAATATGTAACATGATATAGCTTCAGTACTAGAGCTTTACAATTATATATATATATATATATATATATATATATATATATATATATATATATATATATATATATATATATATATATATATATGTATGTATGTATGTATATATATATATCCTGACGACGGTTCAGAAAGAACCGAAACGCGTTGATGTGGGGCAGTTTGTAACACTCCAATAAAAGACATTCTTTTTTCATCAGAACCGTGAGTGCTCCTATTTATATCTATATATATATATATATATATATATATATATATATATATATATATATATATTTAGTTGCTGTTAAACTAAATCAATAAGATCACATAAATTAAATATATATTTTGCCAAATTGAGTATCTAAGATTTCTAAAAATAACACAACACAACTAAAGCTGTGTGTATAAATATATAAAATGATCTGCCCTCTTGTAACAGTATGTAGTATATTTTCCACCAAAACCTGGAGACCTGCTAAAAAGGATAAATGTGACTCACATGGGATACCGATGACTTTCCATACTTATTACCAATTGATAAATCAGGACTTTCTGTAACAGCTGCAAATCTTCTTTGGCTGTAGAAAGAAAACATTATAATATGATATTGGCTGAAAAGCAGCCAAATAAGTAATCACAATAACAGATCTTCTCTTGCAGCAAGTTTGAGATAAGTGGTTGTGGGCATAGGAATTACCTTAACATATTTTATTGTATTTTTGGCCATTGTGAAGGGATCAGGGGCAGTGAAAACACTCATCCAGATTACTCTGTATGCCTTTTGTTTTCATATTTTTTTTAACCAGGCACAGAGGAAGAGGGGACAATCTGGTTGAGTATCCCTGTTTTTTCCATAGGATGGAACTTTGCAGACTTTAGGCTACATTTTGTATTCACCCCTATTACAACATATATAGGGTGTAGGATAGACCCAACAGTCATGACATGCATGCTGCTGATTCTGTGTAATTAATTGAGGTATGTTCAAAATAATAAAATCTTGTTCCAAAAAAATAGCAGTGTATAGTTTAATTAGTGAGGTCATTCATTCTTTTAAAAATCAGGTCTCAATTATGTTCCTTATTTAAGGAAGGAAGGCAGAACATAATATGCATGCTGGGTATAGTGCATTTCTCTCTGAAAATCTGAATAAAATGGGTTGTTTTAGACATTGTTCAGTAGAACAGCATACTTTGATTAAAAAGTTGATCGTAGAGGGGAAAACATACAAAGTAGTGCAGAAAATGATAGACTGCTCAGCTAAAATGCTCTCAAATGCTTTAAAATTAGTGATGGGCGAATTTGCGCCGTTTCGCTTTGCCGAAAAATTCGTGAATTTCGCGCGAAATTCGCGAAACGGCGAAAAATTCACGAAACGGCGCCGGCGTCTCGTTTTTGACGCCGGCGCCCGTTTTTTCGACGCCGGCGTCCGTTTTCGACGCCGGCGTCCGTTTTTTGCCGCGAATTTTCGCGGGCGTTTCGCGAATTTATTCGCTGGCGGCGAAACGCGTAAATTCGCCGCGAATTCGCGCCTGGCGAATAAATTTGCCCATCACTATTTAAAATTACAACCAAAACCTGGAAGTATACAGAAAACTACCATTTGAATAGATAGATAGAAGAATAGCCAAAATGGCAAAGCCAATGTTCAGCTCCAGGAAGATCAAAGAAGATCTAAAGTTACCTGTGAGTACTGTTACAATTAGAAGACGCCTATGTGAAGCCAAAGCAGTAAATGCAGAAGAATTGTGGAATGAAGCCCAATCATCCTGGGCTGGAATTCCTATTTACAGGTGCCAGAATGGGGCAGACTCCGTGCAACACAGATGTGCAGCAGTTCTCAGAAACAGGGCTTATACAGCTAAATATTAATTCAGTGCATCAAAGGAAAGCAAAATCTTGAAACATTTTTCATTTTATACAGTGAATGTTTGAGTTTGTGCATATATATTGTGGTATGGTGATAAAAAGGTCCCCAGTTTCCTGGGGAAAAGTGATTGATGGTATGTATATTGGGCCACGGATTCTCAGACATTGTTACTGAGGTGAGACGAGTAGTGGTGTTAGCAGAGAAACACTTTGTCTCTTTGCAAGGTTTTTGGTAATTGATGATCAGGGACTGGTCTTACTGGGAATCCACAAGAGTAGGGTGGGACGGATTCCCAAGCCTATTCAGTACACCCGATGCTGAACAGCAGTGCTGAATGTGTGTGAGACAAACTGCTGGTGTTCTCAGCTTCAGGAGAGAAAGAAAGACATTTATTTTGTGTTAGCCAGGAGGCTGGATATTTCTGTTGAACTGCTGTTTTTCGGTTACCTTCCTCCTGCAGCTGCAGGAAGCCCTTAAATCGATCCTGGTGTGTAAAATCGCCTCATTTGCAGCCTACCAGCGAGTGAACCCCCACGATATCTATCTATCTATCTATATGATTTTTTTCCCCACCCCATCCCAACTGGAGTTGCCATGCAGCTGTTTTCTAACCCTTCTCGCATATTCTTTATGTAATACTCTTTAGCTGCATGCAGTAACCTTTCTGACTTATAAGGTTAAAAGTCAATTATTAGTAAACATAGGCTTCCCCAAATAAATACAGAATGCCACTCCAAACACTTGCATTAAAGTAATGGTAATGAATCAAAAGAACATGAAATGTAACATATTTCATCAGTATAACATTGGCTTATTGGCTTAGATATTATTACGCTAGATGGGGCTTTTCATGATTGCATAATAAAACAAAAGGTCTCCTAGCAAACTAGATTTAATGTTCACTTAATGTGCAGCAGAAACTGCTGATATTTATGGAGTTGGCTCTTTAACAAACTGCTAATATGCTGTCCACCCATCTGTGGTCTTTGGCATTCTTTCCAGTAGTCATTTACTACAATGTTCCCTTAATGCTGAACAGAATAGGTGTCTGGGGCTAGTCAGCTGGTGCCCACAGACACAATTTAGAGCATCTACTGTATATTAAAGTCCATGATTTTTTTTGCCAGACTTCTAGTGCAATATAATCATTGCCTCTGTGACATCCCTTTACCCTACAGACATTCCAATATCCAGCCTGGGGGAGTATAAACAGTAATGTGCCAAAAAAACAGGCAACTGCAAGATTTTACAACAAATGGAATAAACAGAGATATTGCAACAGTGTTTTTGGAAACCTTTTAGATGAGTTTAGTTAAGTTGTATGTATTTGTCTATGTATAACTTTATTTATGTAGCCCTGCAAGGATGTGGAAATTAATAAAAGCACACACAGGGAGGACAAGTAACATAATAAATACATTGAATTTGTACAAATACACAGAGATTAGCTGCCATGTGGTAAGAGACAGCAGGAAGGAGGTCCCTGCACCATAGAGCTTACAGTCTAATTTAACAATACAGGTATGGGATCGATTATATGGAAACCTGCTATCTAGAAAGCTCTGCATTAAGGGAAGGCCATTTCCTATAAACTCTATTTCAGTAAAATAATTCAAATTTTGAAAAAATAAATTTTCTCTGTAATAGTCAAACAGTTGTTAATTATTGTTTTGCCTCAAATAATGATTCATTTTAAGATATCCTAGCTAAGATAAAATGAATCCTTATTGGAGGCAAAACAATAATTAATGGTTAAATTATTTTTAGCAGACAATATAATCCAAATTACACAATAAACCCTTATCTTGAGTATTCTGGATAAAATGTTCCCTACCTGTATATAGTAATACATAGTTGATTGACTGGGTCTATGGTTGGCTGGAAGTAGCAATGACAAAGTGAAACCAGTGGTATCACTGGTGAATTATCATCACAGTGACTAGGCTCAGTTAATTTTACAAATATCCACTATAGCACAACTATTAATATTGATCAACTCCCATCTATTAAAAACTCAAGGATACTTGACCAGAAATACCCGTGTGCATTATTAATGAAATTCCTCTACAAAATAATCCTTTAGGGCTATTGCATATCCCTGAGGGTATTTATATGCAGATAGCCTTTATGAGAACTATAACGAATGGTCTATAGTGCTTCTAGGATTTTTAAATGGACTTGACTGTTTCCTTCTTTTAATGCTAGAAATGTCCCAATCTTCATAGAGGAAAGCCTAAGACATTTGAAATATATAATGCAGCAACTTCAGAGAATGTTTGAGGTTTTTTTTTTTTTGCTTTCCTTCCTTTGGTATATAGTTATGCCCTGAGACATGCATTAATAATTTAGAAAACAAGATAAACTATTGCTTTTCTAGCTAATGGGTGTTCTCCATATTAAACTTGGGTAATTTATTGTACAAAAAAGTTTTATGAAGGTTGACAAAAGAAGCTTATGGGGTTGGATGGTTCATACAAGTGTTTAACCCTTACACTACATCCATGTTTATTGAAATAACGTATAAGCTATAAACCAGAGTGAACATGCACACTGATTTAAGATTAGCAATTAAAATGATGCATAAGATAAAGCATCACCTCAAACAGAATGGGAGTAACATCTTCTGGCTCAGTGTCAGAGGGTGGGGTTTCTGCTCTAGCTTATGTACTGTAGCCGTATTTTGCTACTGGGAGAAATCTGGCACTGATTTCCTTATTTGTTGTATTATAGAAGCCCTGTGTCTATGCTACAAGGCAGGGTACATTATAGTCCAGTGTCTGGACAGACTGCACTGTAATTCCCTTCTCTGGGAATTTCTCTGATCCACAATCACACACAAAGGAAAGGTTGATGGGTTTATTTGCAGGGCACTGCACTCTTAAATTGCCTTGATACATATAGACTGCTAGCCAAAAACAATGTCACATAATATTGAGATTGCTTGGGGGGGGGGCAGGTCTGGACTGGGATTCAAAATAGGCCCTGGCATTTCAAATATAAAGAGGCCAAACCAGCCCACTCCACAGTGACTGTCAATGGCATCTTACAGCAGCCCCCTGGCATTTGCCAGAACTCACAGATTGCCAGACTGGGCCTGGGGGGGTCCCATTAATATGGCAGTTTATTTAAAGACCTGAGAAGGACTCCCTTTGGCTTTCCATGCAATAAGAGCATGCTTTACTCTTTAGTGTTCCGACAAGGAATACCTTTACTTCCACATGCTAAATAGAACACACTTTTCTGCCACTGAAGTTCCTCGCTGACTTTATACACACACACACACACTAATATCTAGGATCTTGCAGCACTTTTCTCTCACTCTGCTGCTTCTCTCCCAGCATGTATTCTGTAGGCCTTCCTTCCTGTCAGATCGCTGAGGCCGCGACTCCTTCATCTCCTTGCATAGAACAAAATAGAGGAGATACAGATATTTACATCCTCCCATACAGTACTGGTACATGCCAATATTAGGCTCTCATCTTGGTACATTTTTTGCACCTTCCTTTTTGTTATAAAATTTTGTATTTAATGAAGGACTAAGCGTGGCCTCACATTACATTGTTGTACATAGCCAGTTTATATCAACTCTGCTTTCTTTAAAGAAATTATTACATGCAATGAAAATGCTAATTTCCCTAATATGTAACTGCAGTTTAAAGAAAACCTAACTCCTAACAAAGCATTAGGCTATCTTACAGTCTTATTTACAATATATTTCGAGTCAGTCCAAAATTCAAAATTCAAGACTTATTAGCAATTCATTCATATTCCCATTACATGGCAGAACAGAAAATCAAAAATTTAGTCTTACTTGAAATTTTCCTTTTCTTTAGTCCGAAAGGCAGCACATCACAATTGGGTAATAGATTCCATTTCCCCTGATAGGACAGAATAATAAACAAGCTTAATTAACCCCTATAAGAGTCACCTCCTCCCCCCAGGCATCAGTGTTCATTTTCTAGCTTCTTAAATAAAAACACACCACTACTTTAAATTTATCGGGAGGGATTATTGTGCTGCCTTTCGGACTAAAGAAAAGGAAAATTTCAAGTAAGACTAAATTTTTGATTTTCTTTACGTCCTACAGGCAGCACATCACAATTGGGATTTAGCAAGCTAAACACAGGGAGGGATCATTATTTCTCTGCCAAGGCCGATACCCAAACTGTACTGCTAAAAGGCTGCTTCTTGAAAAGGCTGCTATGTCAAGCTTGTAGAACTTTGCAAAAGTATGTACATTACTCCAAGAGGCTGCTCTGCAGATATCTCAAATATGCACTTGTGATCTTTCTGCCCAAGAAGTGGACACTATCCTTGAATATGCTTTTAACTCTGCTGGAGGTTTCCTCCCTGCCATAAAAGCTTTCCTATCCAAGGATCTTTAAATGGTGACTCTTCCACAGGAATTGTTGTTCTTTTAGAGTCTTGCGATCAAAACATCCACCTGAAGTGGCTCCTCCCAGGGTGCCTCCTTAGCATCTATAGGAAACATCAATTAGAATCTTTTTATCAATTTGGGTGTGTTTTCCACCTAAAATAAATAAAACCGTTCCTTAGATTTGTGTTGTACTAATGAGGAAGCATCACTATCAGCAACTGAATCAAGATTCTAAACTAGATTACAAATCTCTAGAATGTCAGCAGGTGACATACGTGTATTTATATTTGATCTGACTTCATCAACATATTTTGACAACAGTTTCTTGAACCAGCTAACAAACTGTTCCTCGTTATTTACTGGCCACTTGAAATACATGATTCACGATTTGACTGAGAATAATCTTCAGGCAATGGCTGATCACATCCTGAACAAATATTATATCTGGATTTTCGCTTTTTCCTGGAAGATCTTTCTCCAGACACCTAAAATATATGAAAAGTGAGCATAAGTACACATATTAACTTTGTAAATGTGACCCCAGTAAATCTGCTACACATAGTACCTTTAGCAGCCTAATCACAGTCTAGCAGCTTCCGCTACAGGAACGGACACACAAATGGCAAATGCTGCAAAATACATGCTTAAGGGGATACCGCACCCTTAGCTGTGAGTTTCCTGGAAATATCTTAAACTCCTCATACTCACCATATTTTGCATGCATGTGGTATAAATGATGCTCCCTAACCAGTAACAGTTTTATACTGGTAAAGGTAATAGAATGCAGGACAGCCTAGGAATGGTAACAGCAATGATAATTTGCAATCATTTGAATATCACATTATAACAGATTTCTAAACACTCATTTGAAATTGTAAACTGCAGATGCAATACCATAAAATATAACTGTAAAGGAGTAATAGGATATTTGCAACCCCTATATCTTTGTAATATAGACAATAAAATTCAAAGTTTCCTGAATGCATTGCCCTTGTACTCTACAAGGTCATGAATTAATGGTGGTGAACTGCAGTGCCGTATAAAAACGAATGCAGCATAATGGACAAGGTACCACTAGCTACAATCTACACCCACATACCTCGCATGCTGAGGGATTATAGGGACTTTAACTACATTATATTAATAACCCCTTAACTAGAACATTAGTTAAAGTACAGTTCTGTATGTTTGGATCTATATGTCACTTAAAGCTAGTCACTTACAACTGGGTAGTTGTATCATTAGAATAAGACACAGCATTATCTATTTAGTATCCATATATTTTGGAATTAACAGATAACCTGCCAAAATCCGCATCCATAAATGTAGTAGAGTTAGTGTTGATATACTTAGCTATTGAGCATAGTCAAGATTACCTACAGAGTACACCGTAGGATAGAAACACGGAAAAAGCCACAAACACAGTACAAATACTTCAGAAATTGGCATGTGATAGTAGCTGGAATAACCTAGAGAGATACTAAGTATGGTAGTTGTAGAAGGAAATAAAAAGACCTGAGGCACTATGTTAATATGGTGCATAAACCAAAAAATTCAGACAATCCATCATGAAACTATTTTCACCGCTGTAATGTCATAGCAATGAACTTCTGAAAATGTTTACTTTTAACATTTACATAGCTATTGTAATAGTGCTCATTTCTGCAGAAATTGCAATGTGGTAAACACATTGTATTTCTGGAGTGCCCTTTGTATTCATCTGCTTAAATGCTGTCAACTGTAAAGATTGCAATATGTTAATATTTTGAATTGCACAGTACAAATAATTCAGCACCTTGAATGGTTATACGATAACTTTGGTTGCAACCTAACTTGTAGTATAGTAAGAGTGAACTGCAGCTGTGCACATAAGATCCATAAATTGAATGTATGACCTTATGGACAGGTTACATGCAGATGTCATAGTAAGGCAACAAGTGAAGTAAAGGGTGCCCTTAGTATAATGCAAGGGGATGTTAGTAAAACTGAATGGTTATATCATGATAATACTGATGTTTGCAGACCTATATAGTTGTATGAACTACAGGACTTCAACTGGCCTCCATATTCTCAATGACTATCCTGCTAGTACTGGTTAAATGCAGACATTCCAATATGGTAATATAGAGAAATGTAGGCGAGTATTTAGTACAACACTCTGAAAGGCTATACAATGATAGCTTTGATCATATCATTACATAAATTGTAAATAAGTAATAATGAAACACAGAAGTGCACTTAATATCCATATACTGAATGGCTATTCTGCTATTACTGGTAAAATGCAGACGTGACGATATGGTATTATAGGGAACTATGGAAGCACAACACACTGAATGGCTATACAATGATAACTTTGATTACCAATAGCATATAGTTACATAAGTTGTAATATAGTAATAATATCTGCAGAAATGCACGTAATCCAAATGCTGATGGACTATTCTGCTAATCCGGTTTGATTGCAGCCATTACACTATAGTAGAATAGGGAGCTGTAGTTGAACATTTAGTAGAACACCCTGTGCAGAAGTGCACTTAATCCATACACTGCATGGCTATTCTGCTAATCCTGTTTGAATGCAGCCATTACACTATGATAGTATAGGGAGCTCCATTTGTTGCATGGCAGCATCATGGTATCACAGGTTAATGCAGATGTTGCCGTATGGTAGCAAAATTAAGATAGCCATGCACTTAGTTTGAATGCGGTCATTACATATGATATGTTGTATGATGATACTGCTTAATACAGGTATTGTGGTACAGAATCCTGGTGGGGAGCAAGGGTGTGATTAGTGTAACACAGTACACTGTATGGTTATATCATGATAGTACTTATGTCTGCAGACATAGTAATAATAATAATAATAACAACCATATATGCTGTTAGAATTCATATGCTGAATGGTAGACATTGTAATTCAGGAATGAACAAACATTTTTACACACAAGAAAAATTGCAGGTAAGAACCACCGCTTGAGGATTAAATCCTGCAATACTCACTGCTTCATGGTGAAATTGGAGTCTCATGTGGTCATTTACCACCATTTCCTACTAACCATAACAAGTAACCAGTTTAGTAGCCATATTGTTGGGAAACACTGTGTTGAGAAAGTGACAATACTGTGTATATCCCAGGGATTTGGTTAACCATACCCGCAACAGTTCCAATGCTTTTACTGAGATAGCCGAACAGCTAATTTGTTACGTCAGGCTCAAATACCTGCAATCCCAAAAAGCTCATTTGCATGCCAGAGGCAATTAGTGCACCAGGCTCCTTTGCATTAGGAGCCTTTCCCTTAAAGGGACAGCACATTTGCTGATGTAGGCTGACAAAAAAATAAATAAATAAATAAAAACAGCGAATATTACTGAGGCTAGTTTACCAAACTTTCCATAATGATGTGGATCCATCCACTATAGTTGATAAGGCTGCACAATCTGAATGCTATCTGGCAGACTGCAGAGAGCACAGTGAGGAGAGGCCCATACTCCTGCTTTCCATAAAGTTCCTGGTTTATACTGCCTTGTCCACTTAGACGCGCACCTACACAGAACGGTAGTGCGACGTCATCAGCATACGCCCGGTAATACCGGCGTGTAGCGCTGAACCACATCCAGACACATTCTTCTTCTCTCTGCAGGTCCTCACCCTCTCTCCCAGCAGTCAGGTTACTAGTGAGGACTCTGCATTGCCTAAGGGAGTTTTTCCTGCCTCCCCGAAGTGACCCACGCTGGCGTGGTCACTTCTACGGCCTTCAAGCTCTCAAGCCTGGATCTTCAGCCTTCCGGCCATCTTCTACGTCCTATCCTGGAAGGACAGGAAAAAAAAACACTGATGCCTGGGGGGAGGAGGTGACTCTTATAGGGGTTAATTAAGCTTGTTTATTATTCTGTCCTATCAGGGGAAATGGAATCTATTACCCAATTGTGATGTGCTGCCTGTAGGACGTAAAGAAAACAGTGAATTCTGCAAAATCACGGATTAATAATCAACTCTGTAGCATCAGCTTCTGTGAATGTTTCAATTTTTACTGGCTTCTGAAGCTTTGCATGGTCAGTGTCAAGCAAACTCCAAAAATGGCCCTAACCTGTAATCCAGAAATCTCTGAATTACAGCCATCTCCCAAAGACTCCATTTTAATCTAATAATTCTCATTTTTTTTAAATAAAAGTTTATTTAATCTAATTTACTTTTTACAGAACATTCTAGAACAAATGAATTATGACGTGATTATCAAACTTTTTTTCTTCAAAAGAGTCCATCTTATACTCAAGATATGAAACCAAGCAGTCTTGGGATTTATTTTTAAAAAAATGTATTGTTCAGTTTTTACAGTTCAGGTGAATATCACATCAGGAAGAAGAGTGATATAAAGTCATTATTAATAGGCTGTTGAATCTGGTGCTTTACATTGTAAGGAAACATTAATAAAAAGAATCTGGCAACCTCTGATTTCAATTAGACTAACAGGGTAGGAAAAGCCCAGTAACCTCCAGTTTAATGATGCCGAAGGTGGCGATAACCTATTAATACAATCCCTTTCAACAAAACAGGGCAGAATAAATAAATATAATAAATCTGCATGGATAGAAACCAAAGTGCTGCAGAAACTATAGTGCAGAAGAATTGGTAGGCGTTTTTTCCCCTAAATGCTATAAAGCATTATATATATAATTTGTACAATGTACAAGAAAATGTACATCTGCAAAATCCTGCCTTCACTAATTTTGTTAACCACTTCCTGGTGGGAATACATACAATCCTAGAGTCCAGTGCGGCTTCATTAGATAACTAGATAAACTGTGAATCTGAGATACCAGTAATCGCCTTTGTAATAACAGAATATTAATGCCAAATTTAATTTAAAACCTCTAAAACTCAATATGTTATGATATGAATTTTGGACTTCAGGATTTAAACACACTATTATATTTTACTATGTATTCATTTTGAATGTATAGCATTGTCACAGTTGAATTTGAATCTCAGTACAGGTATGGGACCTGTTATCCAGAATGCTCGGGACCTGGGGTTTTCTGTAATTTGGATTTTCATTAGAAAATCATGTAAACATTAAATAAAGGCAATAGGCTGGTTCTGCTTCCAATAAGGATTGAGTATATCATACTTTGTATCACATACAAGATACTGTTCTATTCTTACAGAGAAAAAGAAAATTTTTAAAACTAGGTTTATTTGGATAAAATGAAGTCTATGTGAGATGGCCTTACCATTTCCTGTCTATACAGCATCATACTGTATGTTTGCTATGATCCTTGACCCTTTTATGGGTCTCTATGAGTTTGTGAATGTCATGTGCTTCTGTATGTAATTAATCTAATGAACCCCACTGAAACGAGCTGCTAGTAACTTCCCAAGTGTTAATCCTGTAGAACTAAACACATGCTATCTACAATGCAGTGAACTATTTGGTAGAATACAAACTGTGGGAAAACTGTCAAAACCAATGTCAAGGTCTTGTGATGTGACGTTGAGGGAACACTGTATTATATAAGAGTAAATACAGGTATTAAAATATCGTTATTGGTGTCTATAGAAAGCAAATCTGATATCCATGCAGCCTATTCCTCCACACCTATATATGTTTCTTAAGACAATAGTAACAATCACTATAACATGACAACTTTTTAAACTCCACATTTATCATTCACCCATAGCCGTTCAGTATCTTAATATCCCTAAATATTATGTAAATGTGCAAAGTGGGAAATAAGCGGTGATGCTGCTACACAATAATCTCATTACTAAGGTTTCAGAACTGAGAGATATCTGAATGACAGCGAATAAATCTGACTGACAAGCCATTGTTTTTGCGCACTGTCTCACATCTAAAGTTACTTTTTTGCTTTGACTTTTGAGCGTATATGGGGTTTTTTTCACCTATTAGACACATGCAGATATTCGCAGGATTTGATATTTTATATATGTGGATTTCTTGCTAAAAGTCTATCTTAAAGTTAAAATATATTTGTGAATTCTAGAGGGAAACCAAACCAAAGTCAGTAACAATTACTGTATAGCATAATTCAATGCTTAGTGAAATCCCATGAACAATTAAAACTTTTTTAACTTTATTATGAGAAATAATGTGCCTCTACAACTAGGTATAGGACCTGTTATCCAGAATACTCGGGACCTGGTGTTTTACGGATAACAGATCTTAATGTGATTTGGATATTCATACCTTAAATCTACTAGAAGATTCTGTAAACATTAAGGGGCACATTTACTAATGGTTGAATATCGAAGGTTAATTAACCCTTGAATTCGACCCTCGAGGTAAAATGCTTCGACTTTGAATATCGAAGTCAAAGGATTTATCGCAAATCCTACAATCGAATGATTGAATGATTCGAAGGATTTTAATCCATCGATTGAAGGATTTTCCTTCAATCAAAAAACCTTAGCAAAGTAATGGGGAAGGTCCCCATAGGCTAACATTGTACCTCGGTAGGTTTAAACTACCGAAGTAGGTAATCAAAGTTTTTTTTAAAGAGACAGTACTTCGACTTTCAAACGGTCGAATAATTGAACGATTTTTACTTTGAATCATTCGCATCGAAGTTGTGGTCGAAGGTCGTAGTAGCCTATTCGATGGTCGAAGTACCCAAAAAAACCTTTGAAATTCGAAGTTTTTTTACTTAGTAAATGGGCCCCTAAATAAACCCAATAGGTTGGTTTTATTTCCAAGAAGGATTTATTATATCTTAGTTAGGATTAAGTACAAGGTACTGTTTTATTATTACAGAGAAAAGGGAAATTATTTTTTAAAAATTTGCATTTTTTGGATAAAATGGAGTCTAGGCGAGACCGCCTTTCTGTAATTCAGAGCTTTCTGGATAATGGGTTTCCGGGTTAACGGATACAATACCTGTAACATATAATGATATTAGAACTTTCATGACTATTGATGGGCAAACTTGTCCCATTTTGCTTCAATGAAAAATTTGTGAATTTCCTGCGAAATTCACGACACGGCGAAAGATTCGCAAAACCAGTTTCGCACCAGTTTGAATAAATTCGCCCATCACTATTCATGACTTATTGAACTGTGGTCTATTCTATTTTGCAATAGGAAATACCTTATATCCAATATATGCAACCAAGCCTGGCATTACAGCATGTGAATTATACATCTCAAAGGCATTTGGAAAATATGCTCATGATATGTTTTACTTGGAAACTAATGTGTCTAATGTTACAAAATTATACACAGAATAGCAAATAGAGTATATGTTCATACATGATATCATACCCTGTTAGAAATACATTTTAAGCCTGTTATTTTCCCATTGTCTCCACCATTACCACCTCTGTTGGGAAGCAATTCCATGGTTGTTACAATCACTTATTTATAAAGCTTCCAAATTCATCTGGACTGTATAGTATAAGGAGAAATACAGTAGCTCCAATTGCTGCGTCCCATCCCATGAAGTATTTCCTGACTTTCCCCATGGGGTTACAGCCCTCCCATCCTTAGGGCATGGAAAGTCCATTAAAATGTATCACAAATAACACAAGTATTGATGTGTTCTAATCTCCATAGTATAAAATATTCATGGATTTCCATTCTACATAGTGCTAGTTTTGTAACCAGGGAAGCAAATTCTATGTATCTCCTAATTTGTGAATTACCAAATGTAAAAATGAATTGGTATATATACAAGACATGACTCTTTCTTAGGAAGGAACCACCAGAGAGCCTGCATTACATCAGTTCTCTGAAGATACATTAAGTACAAATACAATGTACTGCATTTCTGACAATTAAATAAGCATCGCAGAGTAAGAACAGAACAGCATACTGTATAAGCATAGCTATATATACTCTATATATACAAGAAGAGGCACATAGGGACCTAGTTATCAAATACTGGAAATAGAGATTATTATACCGTTGTTTGCTGAATGTCTAAATTAGTTTTGCATTTTGATTTGAGCAGTGTGTTGTAAAACACAGTTTTTTTAACACATAAGTTTTCAATATAAGGATTCCTCTGCCATGAATACTTTGTTTCCATTTATTGTTGCTGTATAACTTATAAAGTAGTGAGTGAGATGGCACAATATGAATATTAGACGAATGAACTTTGAGGATTAGCGCAAAGTTATATTAATGCCAAGTGTATTTGCTTTGTTTCTCATGTTTTACCTATTCAGTTTAGCAACTCTTTAATTGGCCCTCACTTTGGGCCAAATTTACTAAGCACCGAAAATTCCCCAGCGACAGCTTCGCAGGCAGCGCAACACTTCGCCAGGCAAAAATTCGCTCAGACAACGCTAATTCACTAATATGCGAAGTTGCGTCCAGGGCGTCGAATGCTGCACTACCGTTAATTTGGCAAGCAGAGCAAAGTTGCGCTAGCGTTGGCTAATTTACATATGGCGGGAAGTTAAAGTTGTGTGGACATACTGTATATGTTGAGGCAAATACATTACATTACACGAGCCCAAGGAAGCTTAATAAAGAAAATAGAGTTGTTACAGTATATTGCCCTATACATGAGCCCAGTGTATAGTTTATGTGCCATATGTTAGGAAATGTAGGGGGGGAAGCCGGTTACCCCAAAAAATGTTACGCTCTATTGCAGCCTATCCCCCTAAAAAAAGGAAAAGACGCCAGTGTTTTTTGGGACTTTTCAAATAAATTTTGAGGAACTCCTATCTACTTTAACGTTCAGTAAAATCCAAAACGTAGTGAATTTGCGCAGTTACATCCCTTCGCCAGAGCGCAACTTTGTCTGGTGATTGATTCATATTGCATGTCTCTAATTCAAATCAGTGGGTAATTTGCAGTTAAAATGCAGTTGCCCCATATTTCAGCTTATCAAATAATATGTTAAAATAACTTATATTTTAACTCATCAATTGATATCTCAACTGGGTCTACCTGTTTTTATTTATTTGGGTTCATGTAGTCCCCTGTAATAATAAAGCAGTAGCTTCTGCTTGATCCTAACCAAGCTGCATGAATCCATATTAGTAGGAAAACAATCCTATTGCATTTATTTCACTTTTAAATGATTTTTTTTGGCAGAATTAAGGTGTGGAAATCCAAATTATGGAAAGATCTCATATCTGAAAACCCCCGGGCCCCAAGAATATAGATCCTATACCTGAATTTTATTGTCTGCTTTTGGATCAACCAGCAGCAAACGCTACTGGCAGTTATTTGTCTTTGTTTACATTAGTTTATAAATAGTGTAAATGTGTTTAGCTCCATTCAGATATAGCATTACATACATACTGCTGAAAGTAGCTATTCCACTTTAAACAACATTTGTCATCGCCTCAAATGTGTTTAACTTCTAGGTAGATCTATTTATTTGCATATATACCTTACATGAACGGGCTGAAATTAATCTCTGAGAAAATAAGCAGCATTTGTTTTAGCAAAGTGTTGACTGTTCATTTAAGCACCAGTCCAAAGGTGGTCTCCCAAGTGGCAAAAAAATATCAATTAGAACCATTTCTTTCATAAGGTGCAAAATTAAACATCCAAACGAAGATATAATTAATCCTTATTGCGAGCAAAATCAGCCTATTGGGCTTATCTAATGTTTACAAGATTTCTAGTAACAGCTATGGAACCTGTTATCCAGTATGCTCGGGACCTGGGGTTTTCCGGATAATGGATCTTTCGATAATTTGGATCTTCATAACTTAAGTCTTCTAGAAAATATTGTAAACATTAAATAAACCCAATAGGCTGGTTTTACTTCCAATAAGAATTACTTATACCTTAGTTGGGATCAGGTACAAGGCACTGTTTTATTATTATTATTACAGAGAAAAGGGAAATAATTTTAAAAAATTTGGATTATTTGGAAAAAATGGAGTCCATGGGAGAAGGCCATCCTGTAATTCAGAGCTTTCTGGATAACAGGTTTCTGGATAACGGATCCCATACCTGTAGATGTAAGGTATGAAGATCCAAATTACGGAAAGATCATCATCATCATTTATTTATATAGCGTGACAAGATACGCAGCGCTTATCCATTATCTGGTAAACCCTGGGTCCCGAGCATTCTGGATAACAGGTTCCATACCTGTATATATCTTTAACATATTTCATTTTATTAACAAAAAGTAAGCAGCCTTTCCTTTGGCATCAGGGAGTAATATGGACATAGGAAATCTGGTTTATAAAATAATAAAATAATTTCCCTTTAACTAGCACATTTATAATGTGCACAAAAGGCTCAGACTCTATATATTTGTAGGCAAGACAAGATTAAAGTTGCTATTGTCACTATTTCTGGTTTGAAGAGACTTCAGGTACTTAGAATCTCCCCTAGAAACCCCCGTCCCCCCAGACGTAGTTATGCTGGTAATTTAGCACAATGACTTAAAGGCAATCCCCTTAATACATAAAAGATAAATTTAGCTCCGACCAGATGAATATGAAATCTTATGCCATTTTAATCAATGTTTTCAATTTCAGAAGCTTCTTCAGAGATTACAAGTCGTTCTCATATTTGGCATTATTTTGTTTGAGTGAAGGCCGCATTACCAGCACAGAATCTCGGGTTTCTTGTAAATGCAGTTAGTCACCAAGCGAATATATGTTGTCACCGGCTGCGTGGTGTGTGACTGTGTAGGCTGCTTACAGATAATTGCAGGTGGAAAACAATTTGCCGGGTCAGCTTCTCTAAAACTGGTAAAACACTCTTTCTTTCTTTTTCTTTTTTAATAAGTGGTTTATTTTTAGATTTACCTTATAGAGCTTGTCATGCCTCCTTTTTTTGTATGTTTATTTTATTATTGCAGTATTTGTCTTGGGATCTGCAAGGATAATGAGTTACTCAATATGAAAGTAATGAACACCCTTGAAATAATATTAGTTTCCCTGGTTTAGGTTATGAAAACTCCTACAGGATTGAGTGTGGGAGGATGCCGTGCTTTGGATTTATTTCTCTGTGTGTTATCAGAGATCTCCCAGCTAAAGCAGATATCGAAGTGAGAAGACATGCATTATAAAATATTGTTTGCTGTGTTCGGAAATCCACCATTTTATTATTTCTGCACTTGCATTTATTTACCTTCACCTTAAAGAAAGGTAACAACCTTTGCTGCTTACGACTTTAAAGTTTCTCATTGGAAAATGACTCTGGCTTTGGCTGGAATCCTCAGCCTGTTCAGTTCAGTGGTAGACAATGTGTACCAAGACTCTTTATATCTACCAATACCTTGTAGCCATTGCTTGTGCTGTATACAGAAAATGAAATGGAATGACATGGAAGTCAGGAATGTCAAACCCACACACTCCAGCTATGGATGAAATATAAAGGGGTAAGTCATGGGCAAATAAATTCACCAGGCGCGAAGTCGCAGCAAATTTTTGCGTTTCACCGCCGGTGAATGAATTTGTGAAACTGCCACGAAAAATTTGGACACATGTCAGAAAAGTCGCTTGTGTGAAAACCGTTGTGCGCCAACATTATACGGACACCCACTGACTTTAATGCCAGCAGCAAAATTGACACGGGTGTCAAAATTCACTTTTCGCTGATTTTACGCTGTTTCTCGAATTTCTCGGGAGATTCGTGAATTTTTCGGTGAAGTGAAATGAAAAGATGAATAATAATGACAAGCAAAACTCTCTGACCCTTTCCACTGACCCCAAAATACTAAGCTGTTTCTAGATTAGTCAAATCAAAATAACCAAATGATGTGAGAAAAAAGACAATATAGTAAAAGGAACTAAAGGGTCAGTATATTTAATTTAAAACATAGGATCCAAAGTGGAGTCTACCATTTGTAACCTACAGCTATAGTGTAACATGTTGAGTTCATGCCCAAGTTCTGATTTGCCATTCATTTCTTATACATGCACCATTTATTGCAGAATTAAAACAAACTAAATCTTTGGTCGACTTGCTGAAGTCTGTTGAAGGGTATGGGAACAAAATGACGCCGGTCTCGAAATTCTAGAATAGAATTCAGCAACAGCTAGAGGCCAACAGATTGACATCCATTGTCTTATTATGTATGTGTGCTGCACAAACCTAATACATGAACATGAAAATTATATGGCATTCAAATAAATAACATAAAAAAAATGTTAGCGCTAACTTCCTGCCTGATTATCTGCATTTTCATGTTAGTTACCAAAAGAATTAGCAATAGTCAGAGTGAATTCTCTTTCCCTAAATCCACTTAATGTCCCCACAATGGAATGTCTTTCTAGTATTCTTAAGGGACTAAAGCATTTAATGTGCATTCTGCTTTTTAAAGAACGATTGCTTGATCTGAATCTTTCTTTTAGCCCTCATTTTTGGGTCATGTAGTGGCTTATTCGTGGGTTAAATTGGGGCTTGTTGTTACCAGAGCAGCCAAAATGTAATTAGACACTTATGTTATATATGGAGTTCCCAAAAGGGAGACTATAAGTCAGCTTTCTTTTAACACTGTCATGTGTGTTTTGTTTTGTGGTTTTTTTTTTTAATTAAGTAATGTTTGTTTCTTACATAATCTGGAATGTAGAGGGCTGTGATAGACATATTTATGCTCATTAGCTGGTGTGGATATCTGTCTATTATATCAATGATGCGGGAACAATATACTGTTGAATTGCATTAGGCGGCAAAGTATTTTTCAGGCCTGAACATTAGAATTCAAAAGAGATACAAATATATTCAGGTTTTAGGGAAATGTAAGGTTGTCATGTGTTAACATTAGTTATGAGTGAAATGTTTCTCCGCAAAAAATTACCATAGACTTGAATTGTCACATAAAAAAAATCGCACAGTAAAAAAAAAAGTTGCACAGTTCGCAATCAAAAACTCCCACTGACTTCACAATGTTTTGCCTTTTTGTGAAATTATCAGGGAAGCAAAACAGGACAGATTAGCTCATCACTGGTTAACACCTCTAACTTTCAGGAATTCACATAACAGGAGGTGGGGGGGGGCTGGTTTCCTGCAGAGACATTATACTGACCAATTTTGGAGATTAAAAGGGAGTGGGGTTACTTTCCCTTTTTCCGTTATGTTGTAGAGCTGTCTGTTTACTGTGTTATAATTATAACATAATATCATTCTACATGGCAGAAAGACGCTATTAAGAGGAAGATGCTGGTAAGGTTGAGAAACAGCTGGAGAACCACTGGTTGGTATTACAGGTATGGTAGTGATGTGTGGGTCGAGAATTTCTCAACCCACTCAAACCGTGTGCCCGGGCCCACTGCTGCCCTCTATTTATTGACCCGTGCCCGCCTGCAGTGACGTCACAAAGGGGTCAGGGCAGGGCGGGCAAAAGTCTACAAATTCCGGAAGCCAGAACTGCTAGGTTTCTGGGCGGGGAGAGCAGGAGAAGAGCTCAACCCACATCTGCCCACGACCCAAACATTTTGTGCAGGAGTCGGCCACAATCCGCCCAACCCACAGTTATACCCGCGGGTCCCATGGGTATCAGGATGGCCCGCACATCACTAAGGTATGGGCCTGTTGTCCAGAATGCTCTGGACCTGGGGTTTGCCAGATAGCGAAATTTTTGTCTACTTCATACTTTGTCTACTAGAAAATCCTGTAAACATTATATGGACCCAATAGGCTGGTTTTGCTTCCAATAAACATTAATTATATCTTAGTTGGGATCAAGTACAGCGAAAGAGGAAACCATTTTTAAACATTTTGATTATAATATGGTAGTCTATGGTAGATGACCTTTTCTGTAATTCACATAACAGGTTTCCAGATAACGGATCCCAGACCTGTATTTTTCTGTTGAGATATTCTGAATTTGTACATTTTTCAGACTACATACACAATTGCTACTGATGTAGCAGATGCTTCCATATTTCTTCGGATTGGGGCTAAGTCTCTTCTAACGAAGACACTGATCCCCACTATTAGTCATCTGTTTTTGTAGTCTGACTTTGGCATTAGCCTGAAGTGTTGTGCCCTTGGCTGGCAAATCCTTTTAACCCGGTCGAGTGGAGAACATGAATACTGCGATTGTTCCCATGCCTGTTATTCTCTTGTGTTTATCTGACTGAGCTGTCAGTCAAGCCATTATAGTTGCAGTGCACAGAAAAAGCACTTGTCCACTCACAAAAGGCAAGTCTGTTTATGATAAGCTAAACAAAATTGGAGAAAAGCTCTTGCCAGAAACTTAGCAATGAACCTTAATGCATCAGGTGTTAACATAATGGTGATCCCGATACAGCGACTGGCAGGCAGCAGTTTATACTTAAATGGGGGAATGATAGGATGGTTGTCTAGATTAAAAGACACAAAAGTAGATTTCTCTCTCCCCCCCCACTCTCTCTATACATACTATATATATACATACACACAGGTATCCATCAATTGACAGCAGGATTCCAGCGAGATAAATGGTTAAAGCAAAAAAAGGTTTATTGTGTCCAACGTTTCAGTTCCACACAGGATCCTTCGCCAGGGAAAGCAGCACACACTCACATGTGCTTGCATAATCTCACAACCCTTATAAATAAATATACTATGGGGCAAATTTACTAAAGGGCGAATTGACTAACGCTGGCAAAAATTCGCCAGTGTGATGTCATTTCGGAACTTTGCCGATTTGCTAACGGTCGCTAACTTTGCTAGCGAAGGACATAGACTCTAGCTGTACTTCGCTCCCTATCGCCAGGCGAATTTGCGCTCTGGCAAAGGGACATAACTACGCTAATTCACTAAGATGCAGATTTTACTGAAAGTTACCTCTTGCGCCAGACTTGCCTTCGCCACTTTAGACCAGGCGAAGATCAATAGATTAGATAGGAGTTCCTCTAAAAATAGTTGAACATTTTTCTAAGTCCCAAAAAAACGTCTTTTCCTTTTTCCAGGGTGATAGGCTGCAAAAGAGTGTACATTTTTTTCCCCCTACATTTCCTAACATACATCATAAAAACTATACACTGGGCTTATATGTAGGGCAATATAACAACTCTATTTTCTTTTATTACAGTTTTCCGGGCTTGTGTAGTGTAATGTACACTATTGTATAGTGTAACATATACGTCCAGAACTTTAACTTCCCGCTGTATGCAAATTTGGCTACGCTAGGGCATCTTCGCTTTGCTTGGTGCAGTAACGCTAGTGCAACTGGTGTTCCTCTAGTGTTATGCTTTTTATTAGCTAATCAGCAGGTTGCATTAACTGCCTTGTTGCTTGAAAGCAAATATCTGATTGAGTGATTGATTCATTGATTGATTAGTTGGTTGTTAGTGGTGTTACACACTTTTTAGTTTGAATATATTGCAACTTGTGTCTATATTGTTTATGAAACAGAAGCACACATTAAATCATTTACAGGTATTTCACAAGCTGATACACCACGTCAATTTCTTTATTCTTTTTACAAAGCTTTTTGGCACCTAATATAGTTGATCTCATTTTTAACTATGATTGTAAAGCACTGGTATTTCTAAACACATCTGATATGGGGAGCCAATGCAGGCATTATCATATTGGAGAAGCTGATGAAGAGAGGGAAAATACATTCATTTGCTAGTGTTGTGTTTGATGGATTGTCTCAGTGATAGTCGGGCTATTGGAGAAACCTGCACTTGGCAAAGCAATGGAATTAGGAAATGTAGATTTGTAATCCAGAGGAACAGACTGAAATTATAAATGATAGCCCTAAAAACTGAGATTGCAAAATCTTTGAAAATCTCTTGAGCTCTTAGTAGTGTTGGAAAAGCACAGTTTTTTTTTCCTGGCCTAAGAGGTAACAATGTACAAGAAGAAAGGGAACTCTTTCAGAAGACTGAATGAAGTTCATTTGGACCAAAGTTGAACCTCTGAACAGCTTGACCTAGTTTTGTCTATTTGTCTTGGAAGTGCAGCTCTGCCCACTGCTACTAATCTAGCACTAATTATTTCCCAGACAACGAATGGCCTTCAGAATTCGATATGTTTGGATGTGGTAAGAAGTCTCTGCTAAGATTCTCACTGAAAGCAAAAGTTGAAGAATCTATACTGAATTAAGCTAACATGCATTTCTCTATAAACAGCCATCATTTATTTAGCTGCTGGCCAATGCTAGTGAAGGGAAACCGTGCACTCCCTCCTAGTGTGAAAGTAATGGGTTTTATCAAGAAAAAGATGAGAATCCTCTCAAGCATTCTACTCTTCCAACTGAGAGAATTGTACAGCTGCACTTGAGCACAAAGCCCATGCCAGCTTAACATTTCAACACTCAACTTAATCGTCTCCTCTCAGCCTGGGAGGCAAAGAACTCTACAACACAATGATAACTTTGTGCAGTTTCCATTTCCAAACATGATCTGGATGGGATGCCATGTTACACCCAACACAACAATCCATGACCAGCAAGCAACAGCTTTCCCTTGATTTTTTATAAATGCATCAATTATAAAAGGAGATTTAAAATATTTAAAAGGAGGACATTTAAAGAAATATCTATATTTTGAAGCCCAGTTTGGTTTGCCGCCTTTTATTTAATGTAGAAATGTATCTTTTATGTGTCAAAACTTGCTCTATTCTTCATCTTCCATTAGAACAGATTATAAATACATGTATATAGCATATTGTAAGGAAGTAAAAAGGGAAATAAAGGATGAACAAGTAGATTATATTTAATTTTGTGAAACTGAAAGTACTTGTAAATGTCTCACCGAGCATGGCCTTTAAAGCCAATATATCATTACTAAATTATATACGGAAATAACGCCCGTAGACTTTAATGGTAGAAAAAAAACCTGACACATAAAAAAAAAAAAATGTTGCGCATCAAAAAACATTGGCAGGCGTATAAAATATTTTGTCGCCCATAGACTATAATGAATTTCAGCGAATTGTCGGCGGCGACAATTTTTGGTAAAGCGAAAGGGGTTCAATTCGTCCATCCCTATTTACCAATGCTTTTGGGCCCTAAATTGAATTTTCTGTGGGGCCCAGTAACATCTTGTTACTCTACAGTATGCTACAGTATGTGTCATGCAAAAAACAAAGTTTGTCCATTCTGTATGTTGCATTAGATAACAGATTATGGAAGTTGTAACCATACCTTCTCTGTAAACCTGCCTTTTCAAAAGGGAGCTAAAGCTTTGCAGTCTGGTCCCATATGTGCATAATAACGATTGCTCTGAGTGGGCAGAACTGTACATTGATGACCACATATGCTGTAAGAAGCGGGGCATGGCATTTGATTAGTTAGTTCAGCTTTGGTGCATTTAACAGTTCCTGGGGCCAACACAAAGGGGCAGATTTATCAAGGGTCGAATTTCGAAGTACAAAAAACTTCGAAATTCGACCATCGAATTAAAAAACTTTGAATTCGAATATTGAATTTGAAGATTTTTCACTGAATTTGGTAATCCTACTTTCAAATAAAAATCGTTCAAACGATTCGAAGGATTTCAGCTATCGATCAAAGGATTTTTATTCGATGTGTAAAGACTTTTTGTAGAAGGTCCCCATAGGCTAACATAGCACTTTGGCAGGTTTAAGCGACAGTACTTCGATTATCGAATGGTCGAATATTCTAACGATTTTTACTTCGAATCGAAGTCGAAGTAAATTCAAAGTCGTAGTATCCTATTCGATGGTCGAAGTATCCAAAAAATTACTTCGAATTTCTAATTTTTTAACTTCGAAAATTCTCTGAATTCACTTCGACCCTTGATAAATCTGCCCCAAAGACAATTTTTACATGCTGTGTTTGTAAGTGCATAAAAGAATGGACATGTGTAAGAGCTTTAAAAGGAAACCATATATTTAGTGCTGGAGGTCTGCTCAAAAGAAACACACACACAAAAACAACTACCAACAAAAAACCATATGAAGATAAAATCAATTACTAAGGTGCTGATTTATAATTATGTTGCTGAGCAGTGGCATAACTATGAAGGACTCAAACACCACAGACATGGAAGGGCCCATGGCAACCGGAAAACTGTTTTGGGGGGAGGCCCTTGAAGTTACGCCAGCGTTACTTAGCAGTAAGCTTAGTTAACTCTTGGTAAAACTTTTCTGATCCATTATATTTAACCACATATTTCTCAGGAAAGTTTTGATAAATGGATAAAATATAGAACCATTGGAAATCTTTTAACATTCCACATTTGGATATTTTTGAAATTAGCCTATTGTGTTTATTTATATTTTCCTTTGTGTTCCTTGGTTATGTACAGTACCTTATTATGTACAGTATATTTCCATTGCACTAATGCAATACATAGCCTGAGTACATTTATACATACATTGTATGCTGTTGCAAGGAGCAGAACATTTTGCAGATGTTCATGATTAGGGCATTTTAGCAATTGGTTCAATTATATTTCAATTCAAAATGTTTTAATTAGTTTAAGATGAGGATCAGCTTTTGAACAGAAGTTAAACAGCCATGTAAATGAGTCTTAAACCCTCCTGCTAAAATGTTATTTTCCTTTATTAACACTTTCATGTCTAATGTCAAGGGGGGAGTGTTTCGGTTGTAGGGTAATTATGCATGGTCATGCACATATATTATCCCAGAACCAGTGGTCCTGAGGCAGTACAGTAAGGTCAGGGACATGTTTAGGTTTAGTAGATGAATCATACGGAAAAGGAAATGACCCACTTTACTGGCTTTTCACATTGTTGAGTGCTTCAGAAGGTTTCTGGAATCTGAATTTCCTGCAGACAGGGTTTAAGACAGTGTAACAACTTATCATTATGCATGCATTCATGCACACTGTTTTCAATAGTAGTACGGAGGTATGGAGTTACACCAATGCTGCAAAACCATGGAAATGCTTCAGTAAGTTATTTTAAAAGGGATTTCAATACTCGGCTTTTACTTTCTGTAAATAAGAGCTGCTCCATTGCCCTGTGAAAAGGGGTTAATCCTGACAAAGGATAGTTATGCCACTGACACAGTCATCTTGCAGGCGAGCAATAAATGGGTGAAATCATTCTGAAGGAGCCATGTTTGCCATCAATTCAATCCAGCAAGTAGAGGACAAACAATGTTGCTGCAGTGTTAAAGGATTACATCCCTTTAAATTACATTTTAATAGACTAGTATTATAATACAATTTGCAGTTGATCTTTATGTGAACAGCAAAATGTTAAATACGTTATTGCCTCCCTGTTAAAGGGCTGGGACTCTATTGTTGCAAGGCAGTAGTACTAACCATTCATCCTCTGTACTGCATATAACAGTACCCTCCCAAGTGTTGGTAGTGAGTTGGATATGTGCTGTCTGTAGTTCTGCACAGTGGGAACTTGTTGTATTACATCTCTCACAATTTTCAGTAAATCAAAATGAGTACCAGAAGTACAGACAATTTTTTTCAGTAGGGGAAAGCAAAACCCTTGTTCCTGGAGAGACTCAACCCACACCAGCTTTCTCTCCAATAATGCCCTTACATTGATTTAGCTGTGTGTGGTGATACCTGTGAACTCTACTGCACAACTTTGCTTACTGGCACTGTGTAGGGTTAATTATTGGAGAACAGGTTGGTGAAGTATGCTGTCACTTAAGGTATTTAAAATGTTTTCTCCAATATTTTGATACTTTCTTGGCAGCAAAGGATTGGTTCATGTCTTTACATCATAAAATACCAGACATGGCCTTAGTCAGCCACATGCATAACATGTCACTATTTACAGTCTACAGGAAAAAGTAGCATACTTAATTTTGTCTAATTAAATAGCAGCACATACCTATAACAATAATATTAAACCCTTTGACCTTTATAGCACACCTTTTATGGATAATAATAGCAGCCTTCTCCCTGTTTATTTGATGTTGATATTACTTATCTACTTGAAAGAAGATATTATATACAACTGTATACACAGACTATGTTATGACGCAAGCTGGCAATTTTATATCCTTTTCTGTTGCCCCCTATTACCCTTCTTTCCTTCTGTACCCCCACTCTTATGAAAATGCAATAAACAAAAATGTAATGAAATAAATAAATAATACCGGTCTTCGTATATTTTTTATCTGTCTCCCCTATTAATAACATTATTTATTATAAGCATTATTTTTACCACACAGGTCAGAAACCACTATCACTGGCTAGGTGGCAAGTCTATTTATCAGAGATACAGTTTAGTAGCAACTGGAACACATCTGAAGGCATTTGAAGCAGTGATATTTCTAGAGCAAATGGCCCTTGTTAGCTATGTCCCTACCCACGGTCTATGTGTAAATAGTGGATGTGGTTTTTGTAGGTGGTGTGGGGGAATGGCTCTTTAGGTAGTAGCAGCAGCAACTCCTTTCACACAGACAGTAGACAGTACACAGGTTTCTGTGTTTATCCTCCCCCTCTGCTCAAACTTGTTGGGTTGAGCACACTTGGCCACCAGACAGTGTACCCTAGAGAGAGCATCAGCATTTCCCTGTTGACTCCCTGGTCTGTGTTCTACTACAAACTTGAAATTTTGTAGTGCCAGAAACCATCTGGTGACCCTGGCGTTTTTCTCTTTGTTTTGCGCCATCCACGTTAAAGGAGCGTGATCAGTCACTAACCTGAACTGGCGCCCTAAGAGATAGTACCTTAGGGCTTCTAGAGCCCACTTAATGGCCAGACACTCCTTTTCCACAATGGCATAATTTCTTTCCACTGACATTAGCTTCCTGCTAAGGTAGGCCACTGGGTGTTCTTCACCACTGATCACCTGGGACAAAACAGCGCCTAGTCCCACATCTGAGGCATCTGTTTGAACTATGAATTCGCGGTTGAAATCAGGGGTAATCAAAACTGGGCACTTACAGAGAACAGTTTTTAGATTTTGGAATGCTGTCTCTGCTTCTGGGTTCCATGTAACCATGGCAGATTTTCTACCTCTAGTTAACTCTGTTAGTGGGGCTGCGATAGTGGCAAAATTTGGCACAAATCTCCTGTAGTAGCCCACCATTCCTAAAAAAGCTCTTACTTGTTTTTTTGACAGTGGCTGGGGCCAGTTTTGTATAGCCTCAATTTTGTGTATCTGGGGCTTAATTACCCCCCTTCCAATTACATATCCCAGGTAACGGGCCTCTTCTAACCCAAGGGCACATTTTTTTGGGTTGGCTGTTAAACCAGCCGCTCTGATTGAATCCAGAACAGCCTGGACTCTGGGTAAGTGACTTTGCCAATCTGTGCTGAAGATGACCACGTCATCAAGATAGGCTGAGGCATATTTCTGATGGGGCTTAAGAACACGGTCCATCAGCCTTTGAAATGTAGCTGGGGCCCCATGTAAACCAAAAGGCAGTACTTTGTACTGGAATAACCCTTCAGGGGTAGAAAAAGCAGTTTTCTCTTTGGCCCTGTCAGTTAAGGGAACTTGCCAGTAACCCTTTGTAAGGTCAAGGGTGGTTATATACCTTGCTGGGCCAAACCTCTCAATCAGCTCATCTACTCTGGGCATGGGGTATGCGTCAAATTTAGAGACTTCATTTAATTTTCTGAAATCATTACAAAAACGGAGACTGCCATCTGGCTTAGGAATTAAGACAATGGGGTTAGACCACTCACTGCATGACTCTTCTATTACCCCAAGCTCTAACATCTTTTTAACTTCATCTGAGATCGCCTGCCTGCGAGCTTCAGGCACCCTATAGGGTTTCAAGTTTACTTTTACCCCAGGTTCTGTCATAATGTCATGGTTAATCACCTTGGTTCGCCCTGGCAACTCTGAAAACACATCCTTATTTCTTTGTAAGAACTCTTTTACCTCTTGGGTTTGACTTGGCGACAGGGTCTCAGATATTTTTACCTCTGGAACCAAACTACCTGCTGTTTCCCTAGGGAAGGTTACAGCCACAAGGGTCTCGCGGTCCTTCCAGGGCTTAATCAAATTTACATGATACACTTGGTAGGGTTTCCTTTTCCCAGGTTGATGAACCTTGTAATTAACTTCTCCTACCTTCTCTACAATCTCATAAGAATTTACTTTCTACTGTGGGAACAAGAACCAGTACTCTATCCCCCGGATTAAAGGTTCTCACCCTAGCCGAGCGATTATACACCCTCGACTGGGCCTCCTGAGCCTGTTGCAAATGCTCCCGTACAATAGGCATAACCTTTTCGATTCTATCTTGCATTTGACTGTTCGATTACACTCTTAAAGGGAGTGGCTTCCTGTTCCCAGGTCTCCTTAGTAATATCCAGGAGACCCCTTGGGTGTCTACCATACACCAGTTCAAAAGGAGAGAACCCAGTGGAAGCTTGGGGCACCTCCCGTATGGCAAACATGAGGTAAGGTAAAAGGCCATCCCAGTCCTTACCATCCGAAGCTACCACCCTCTTTAACATGCCTTTTAGCGTTTTGTTAAACCTCTCTACCAGCCCATCTGTTTGGGGGTGGTACACTGAGGTACGCAGTTGGGTGATTTTCAATAACTTACACAATTCTTTTGTTACCTTTGACATAAAGGGTGTCCCCTGGTCAGTGAGGATCTCCTTTGGGATCCCTGTACGTGTAAACATCAGAACCAGCTCTTTGGCAATGCTTTTTGCTGAGGCGTTCCTTAGTGGAATTGCCTCGGGATACCGCGTGGCATAATCAAGTACAACAAGGATATATTGGTGTCCCCTAGCAGATCTGACTAGAGGGCCTACCAGATCCATGGCAATCCTGTCAAAAGGTACCTCAATTATAGGCAAGGGTATAAGGGGACTTTTGAAATGTGGCATTGGGGCCGTTAACTGACAAATGGGACAGGAATCACAATATTGTTTTACCTCTCGGTGTAAGAAGAATTTCACCGGCACACAGGAATTGT
Source organism: Xenopus laevis (assembly GCF_017654675.1). Taxonomy (NCBI): domain Eukaryota; kingdom Metazoa; phylum Chordata; class Amphibia; order Anura; family Pipidae; genus Xenopus; species Xenopus laevis. The sequence continues at coordinate 35,019,156 of NC_054378.1, read as the reverse complement.
AGTAGCAGGGCAAGCCCTTGCAATTTTATTATGCAGTAGTGCAACGTTTCGGGGTCACGCCCCTTTGTCAATGCTTGACAAAGGGGCGTGACCCCGAAACGTTGCACTACTGCATAATAAAATTGCAAGGGCTTGCCCTGCTACCACAATTCCTGTGTGCCGGTGAAATTCTTCTTACCCTTGTTGTGAGGCTGCCGATTCCTCTATCACTGGGCACCAGGATAAGAACCTTTGGGAGTGTGTGGTGTGCGGCTTCTCCATATTCTATTGGACTTACCTCTCGGTGTACCCCAATCCAGTAAAACCTTTGTAACACCCGGTCTTTCGTTTTCTCATAGCCCAAATGTCCCCCTAACACATGGGCGTGTGCCAGATCCAGCACTGTACGTCTATGGGCTTGGGGAACTATCAGTTGCTCTATCCTCTCACCCCGTACTTCATTTACTCTATACAGTAAATCATTTTCCATTGCAAAATGAGGAAATATTTTATCAGCACCTGGTTCCTGGGGCACCCCATTTACAACCTTTATTTGTTCCCGAGCTTTACTTAAGGTGGGGTCCCTTAGTTGGGCAGTGCCGAAATTATCCCGAGAAATGGGTAGATCAGGCAGATCAAGTTCAGGCTCCGCATCCTCTCCTACCAAGACCTCTAAAGGGAAATTGCAATTTTTATCTGGGGCCACTCCTACAGCCTCACCTGGGGAAAAACACTCTAAAGGCTCAGGACATATGGGAAGATTAGACTCTAAAGATTCAGGACATATTGGGGAAATAGACATTGGAGGCACACTTCCCTCCTCGCACCCTTTTACTTTACCCCATAAGTCCCAAAACACAGGAAAATCACGTCCCAAAATAACATCATGCATTAAATTTGTTACCACTCCCACTTCATGAATGCAAATTCCACCAGCCGTTTCAAAAGAGAGGGAAGCTGTGGGATAGTTTTTAACATCCCCATGTATGCAAATAACTCCCATCTGGCATGACTGTAGCTTCTGCTTGTCTACCAGGCTTGCATGAACCAAGTTACCAGACTTCCAGAGTCTAGAAGGCCAGAAACTTCCTGCCCGTCTACTTTGACGGTACACATTTGTGGCTCCACTTCTGCACCAGGTTGGGCAATACACACAGGCTTAGCAAATAAGGACAAATGTGGTTGTGCAGTGCTACAATCCATGGGTTCCAGGGTAAGTGGGCAACTGGCTGCCATATGCCCTGGCTCATGACAGTGCCAACAAATTACTTGTCCTCTATCCCTAACTTGCAGGTCTGGTTTAGGGCTTTGCCCTCTCAATGGCTTGGTCATGGAACCATTTCCACCTTTTGGGGCCTCTTTCCACCCTTTAGTGGTTGGTATGTCTTTACCTATACCCGGTGCCTTTTGACTCTTAGGGCCAGCACTTTTAGCTGTTGAACTTTGAAGAAAATCCTCTGTGGTAAGAAACCGCTCCACCAGGGCCACCATCTGGTTAGCATCAGTTGCATCAGCTTGGCCTGCAAAACGTTGCAGCCGAATGGGTAAAGCATGGAGAAAACGATCCAGGACCACTCTTTCCACTATTAGTGCAGGAGTTAATTCCTCTGGTTGTAGCCACTTTTGGACAAGATGTATTAGGTCATACATCTGAGACCTTACAGGTTTGACCACATCAAATGTCCAGGCATGTACCCGCTGGGCCCTCATAGCCAGGGTTACTCCCAACCGGGCCACTATTTCCGCTTTTAACTTTTGGTACTGATGGGCATCCTCAGGATTCAAATCAAAATAAGCCTTTTGCGACTCTCCGGACAAAAAGGGAGCAAGCACCCCCGCCCACTGGTCAGGTGAAAGTTTTTCCCGCTCTGCCACTCTTTCAAATATGGCGAGATAAGCCTCCACATCATCCTCTGATGTCATCTTTTGTAAAGAGGTTTGCACTCTTTTATACACAGAGACGGGCTCTCTTGATCCACTTTGGAACTTTTCCATAGTGTCGATCCGTTTTAGAAGCTGACTGTTGATAGCCTGTTTGAGCAGACTCTGCGAGTATTTGATTAGTCCGCTGCTGATGAGCATTGGCTTGCAGCAGATGCTCATTGGCGTGCTGCTGCTGAGCATTGGACTTTACAAGTTCTTTTAGAATCTCCTCCATATTGGCAATGTTTTGTGAAAGTCACCCTACTGTGCTTGATATAACAATCCTTTAATATGACTGTCTCTTTAAGGAGCTGCCCGCATCCTCCACCAATTGTGGGGGAATGGCTCTTTAGGTAGTAGCAGCAGCAACTCCTTTCACACAGACAGTAGACAGTACACAGGTTTCCAGCTGATATCACGTGTGCATTTATTTAACACAGCAGCTTAAACAGCAACATAACAGTTCATACCCTTTGGGAAGGCAGTAAACAAAAATAGTCCAGCTGTACTGATAAATGAAAATGTCCTTTTCCCAAAGGTCCCACAGTCTCCCACTGGGGCAATATAAGTCCAGCAAACAAAATTAACTGTTAACTCACAGTCCTTTGGAGATTCCTTGTGCTTTTCTCCTGGAAGCAGCCGCTCCCCAAACACTTAAGGCAGTAGCTGGTAGCCAGTCCTTGCTACCAGATAACTTGTCTCTTTCTGGAAACTTGTGCCCAGCAATAAAAGTCCTTATGCTTTGAACACAGGTAACATGCAGTTACTAAGCAAACTTTTAACACAGCCCTCCAGTAGCTCTCCCTTCTCTCTCTCTCTCTCTCTCTCTCTCTAGGGCAGAGAGCAGCCTAATGAGACCCCACCTTTTACTCCAGGTGAGGCTAATCACCTCCCTGCTACTCAGAGCCTCATTTTCACATCCCTCTGCACTGATTCATAGAGAATTCTGGGAGGGATATACTTTCCATCTATGATTTTCCCAACCATGCTACAGTGGTTAATCAAGAACCACAAGTGGAGAAATTCGCCCATCACTACTGTTAAAACATTTATTGCACAAAGCTCTTTGGTGGATTGAATTAACACCCACTAATATCTTGTTATTGCTTCTTTCCTAAAAGGTCACATTCGCCAGCACAAAACTGACTATTTAATGATATTTAGGCTAAATGGCTTTAAGGGGAACATCATCCTAGTCACTTTTAACACTGTGACAATATGATTTGTTTTTTATACCCCGTTTTTTTACCCAACATGATCCATTATCTGGTTCGATCTAAAAGTCACATGTACAATGCTTGAAGTTGCACTACTTGGAGAGGCAAAATGCCCTGCAGGACTGGGGTACAGAAGGACAGATGTTTAAATGAGATTCTTATTGCAGGGGTGAATTGCTAGAAAAGATTTCCATCAGCAGTGACATCCCAATGGGAACATCCTGAGCCTGTTCCCCTCTGCTGTGTAGGGATGTAGCGAACGTCGGAAAAAAAGTTCGCGAACATATTCGCGAACTTGCGCAAAAACGCGAGCGGTTCGCGAACGGTTCGCGAACCCCATAGACTTCAATGGGAAGGCGAACTTTAACATCTAGAAAAGACATTTCTGGCCAGAAAAATGATTTTAAAGTTGTTTAAAGGGTGCAACGACCTGGACAGTGGCATGCCAGAGGGGGATCAAGGGCAAAAATGTATCTGAAAAATCTGCCTGTGTGTGCTTGGAAGAGATAGTGTAGGGGGAGAGCTGTTAGTGATTTCAGGGACAGATGATAGTAAGTTTGCTGGCTAGTAATCTGCTTGATACTGCTCTGTATTGGAGGGACAGAAGTCTGCAGGGATTTGAGGGACATTTTAGCTTAGGTAGCTTTGCTGGCTAGTAATCTGCTGTTCTCTTTAAACAACTGCCATACGTTGACCTTGTAGGCATTGTTTGCCCAGTTTTTTTGGACGCAGCCACTGAAGCACAGTTGCCAGAAAAAATATGCCATATAAATGCTGAAAATAGTCATTTTTCGCCATACGTTGACCTTGTAGACATTGTTTGCCCAGTTTTTTTGGACGCAGCCACTGAAGCACAGTTGCCAGAAAAATTATGCCATATAAATGCTGAAAATATAAATTTTTTTGGTTGCAGCCACTGAAGCACAGAGGCCAGAAAAATTATGCCATATAAATGCAGAAAATATGCATTTTTTTGGTCGCAGCCACTGAAGCACAGTTGACAGAAAAATTATGCCATATAAATGCTGAAAATATAAACTTTTTTGGTTGCAGCCACTGAAGCACAGAGGCCAGAAAAATTATGCCATATAAATGCAGAAAACATGCATTTTTTTGGTCGCAGCCACTGAAGCACAGTTGACAGAAAAATTATGCCATATAAATGCTGAAAATATAAATTTTTTTGGTTGCAGCCACTGAAGCACAGAGGCCAGAAAAATTATGCCATATAAATGCAGAAAATATGCATTTTTTTGGTCGCAGCCACTGAAGCACAGTTGCCAGAAAAAATATGCCATATAAATGCTGAAAATAGTCATTTTTTGCCATATACGTTGAGTCAACGTATGGCAAAAAATGACTATTTTCAGCATTTATATGGCATATTTTTTCTGGCCTCTGTGCTTCAGTGGCTGCGGCCAAAAAACTGGGCAAACAATGCCTACAAGGTCAACGTCGTTGACCTTGTAGGCATTGTTTGCCCAGTTTTTTTTGGCCGCAGCCACTGAAGCACAGAGGCCAGAAAAAATATGCCATATAAATGCTGAAAATAGTCATTTTTTTGGTCGCAGCCACTGAAGCACAGTTGCCAGAAAAATTATGCCATATAAATGCTGAAAATATAAATTTTTTTGGTTGCAGCCACTGAAGCACAGAGTCCAGAAAAATTATGCCATATAAATGCAGAAAATATGCATTTTTTTGGTTGCAGCCACTGAAGCACAGAGGCCAGAAAAATTATGCCATATAAATGCAGAAAATATGCATTTTTTTGGATGCAGCCACTGAAGCACAGTTGCCAGAAAAAATATGCCATATAAATGCTGAAAATAGTCATTTTTTGCCATACGTTGACCTTGTAGACATTGTTTGCCCAGTTTTTTTGGTTGCAGCCACTGAAGCACAGAGGCCAGAAAAAATTAAACCAGTAGGGTTTGCACCCTAGTTTGTAACGGTGGCGGAGGGAGGAGGAGGACGCTAAAGGACAGCTGTGTGTGGAGTCATGAGGCTTGAAGAGAAGGACAGCTGCATAGAAGTCAGAACAAGTCTTCCGGCGTGCAGTAACCCTCCGAGATCCACCCCTCATTCATTTTAATAAAGGTCAGGTAATCGACACTTTTGTGACCTAGGCGAGTTCTCTTCTCAGTTACAATCCCTCCTGCTGCACTGAAGGTCCTTTCTGAGAGCACACTTGAGGCTGGGCAAGACAAGAGGTTCATGGCAAATTGTGACAGCTCTGGCCACAGATCAAGCCTGCGCACCCAGTAGTCCAGGGGTTCATCGCTCCTCAGAGTGTCGATATCTGCAGTTAATGCCTGGTAGTCCGCTACCTGCCGGTCGAGGCGTTCTTTGAGGGTGGATCCAGAAGGGTTGTGGCGCTGCCTTGGACAGAAAAACATTTGCATGTCTGACGTTACAGACTGGCCAAAGGGCTTTGTCCTTGCAGGTGTGCTCGTGGCAGGATTACTGGCACCTCTGCCCCTGGAATGTTGATGAGTTCCTGAAGTGACATCACCCTTAAAAGCATTGTACAACATGTTTTGCAGGCTGGTTTGTAAATGCCGCATCTTTTCGGACTTGTGGTATGTTGGTAACATTTCTGACACTTTATGCTTGTACCGAGGGTCTAGTAGCGTTGCGACCCAGTACAGGTCCTTCTCCTTAAGCCTCTTGATACGGGGGTCCTTCAACAGGCATGACAGCATGAAAGACCCCATTCTCACAAGGTTGGATGCAGAGCTATCCATCTCCGCTTCCTCATTATCAAGGACTGCATCATCCACGGTCTCCTCCCCCCAGCCACGTACAAGACCAGGGGTCCCCAAAAGGTCACCACTAGCCCCCTGGGAAGCCTGCTCCTGTTGGTCCTCCTCCTCCTCCTCCACAAAGCCACCTTCCTCCTCTGACTCCACTTCTGGCACCTCTCCCTGCGTTGCAGCAGGTGCCTGGGTTCGTTCTGGTGATTCCGACCAGAAATCGTGCGCTTCCAGCTCCTCGTCACGCTGGTCTACAGCCTCATCTGTCACTCGTCGCACGGCACGCTCCAGGAAGAAAGCGAAGGGTATTAGGTCGCTGATGGTGCCTTCGGTGCGACTGACCATATTTGTCACCTCTTCAAAAGGTCGCATGAGCCTGCAGGCATCGCGCATAAGCACCCAGTAACGGGGGAAAAAAATCCCCAGCTGTGCAGATCCAGTCCTACCACCCAGTTCAAAAAGGTACTCGTTGACGGCCCTTTGTTGTTGCAGCAGACGTTCCAACATAAGGAGCGTTGAATTCCAGCGAGTCTGGCTGTCAGAAATCAAACGCCTGACTGGCATGTTGTAGCGCTGCTGAATGTCAGCAAGGCGTGCCATGGCTGTGTAGGAACGTCTGAAATGGGCCGACACCTTTCTGGACTGGGTGAGAACGTCCTGGAATCCTGGGTACTTGGAGACAAAACGTTGGACTATTAAATTTAACACATGTGCCATGCAGGGCACATGTGTTAAATTGCCTAGTCTCAACGCTGCCAACAGATTGCTTCCATTGTCACACACCACTTTTCCGATCTGCAGTTGGTGTGGGGTCAGCCACCGATCGGCCTGTGACTGCAGAGATGACAGGAGTACAGATCCGGTATGGTTTTTGCTTTCCAGGCACGTCATCCCCAAGACAGCGTGACAACGGCGTACCTGGCACGTCGAATAGCCTAGGGGGAGCTGGGGGTGCACAGGTGTGGAGGAGGAGAAGGAGGACCCAGCAGCAGAGTAAGAAGAAGAAGAAGACGAGGTAGAGAGCGATGGAGGAGTAGAGGTGGTGGCAGAACCGCGTGCAATCCGTGGCGGTGACACCAACTCCACTGTTGTTGTTGAGCTACCCATTCCCTGCTTCCCAGCCATTACCAAGTTCACCCAGTGGGCAGTGTAGGTGACATACCTGCCCTGACCATGCTTGGAGGACCATGCGTCAGTAGTCATATGGACCTTTGGCCCAACACTAAGTGACAGAGATGCGGTAACTTGGCTCTGCACATGTTGGTACAGGTGTGGTATTCCCTTTTTAGAAAAAAAATTGCGGCTGGGTACCTTCCACTGCGGTGTCCCAATTGCTACAAATTTGCGGAAGGCCTCAGAGTCCACCAGCTGGTATGGTAAAAGCTGGCGGGCTAAGAGTGCAGACAAGCCAGCTGTCAGACGCCGGGCAAGGGGGTGACAGTCAGACATTGGCTTCTTACGCTCAAACATGGCCTTCACAGAAACTTGGCTGGTGGCAGATGACTGGGAATGGGAACAGGTGGTCAAGGTGGAAGGCGGAGTGGAGGGTGGTTCAGACGGGTCAAGGAGAGCAGAGGTAGAGCAGTAAGATGCTGGACCAGAAGGAGTGTGGCTTTTAGTTTGCCTGTTGCCTTTGAGGTGTTGCTCCCAAAGTGCTTTGTGCTTGCCGCTCATGTGCCTTCGCATAGAAGTTGTACCTATGTGGCTGTTGGGCTTACCAAGGCTCAGTTTCTGACTGCACTCATTGCAAATTACAATGCTTTTGTCAGAGGCACACACATTAAAAAATCCCACACTGCTGACTTTTTGGAAGTGTGCGATCTGGCGGTAACAGTAGAAGTTGGCGGAGTTGGCGGTATTGGCGGCAATGGCGGGTGCGTTGGCCGGCTGAACACAGGTGCCGATACATGTTGTTGCCCTGCTGATCCCTGCGGGCTGTCCTCCCTGCTTCTTCTAAGTCTTATTCTCCTACTGCCTCTCTGACTCTCCGTCTCTCCATCTGAACTACCCTCCTCTTGCTCTCTTCTACTAGGCACCCACAAAACATCAATCTCCTCATCATCATTCTCCTCAGATGCATCAATTTCTTCTGACACATCACAGAAGGAAGCAGCAGCGGGGACCTCCTCCTCATCACTCATTATGTCCATCTCTATCGTGTTCTCTGCCAGAATTAAATCTGGTGTAAGGTCCTCATCTCCTTCATCTTCTTCTGGCAATAATGGTTGCGCATTACTCAGTTCAAGAAACTCATTGGAAAATAACTCCTCTGACCCCAGTGAAGAAGGGGCACCGGTGGTGGAGGAAGTGTTACGTGGGGTGGCCATAGCAGTGGAGGATGAGGAGGATGTTGTGGTAAAGTTAGAAACGGTAGAGGATGGGGTGTGCTGTGTAAGCCAGTCAACTACCTCTTCAGCATTTTGGGAGTTCAGGGTCATTGGCTTTTTAAAACTGGGCAATTTGCTAGGGCCACAGGATTGCATAGCAGCACGGCCCCTAGCACGGCCTCTGCGTGGCGGCCTGCCTTTGCCTGGCATTATTTTTAAAAAAACAACAACAACAACAAAAACTCAGTTGGTTTTTCTGGAAACGATAATACACACAGCTAGATGGCGGGTTGAAGAAAACACTGTGCAAATAATGCCTACAAAGTCAACGTATACACTACTACAGCGGTGGATACGGATTACGTAAAATATATGAATGCTGCTTGAAAAAAAGTAACTCAAGTGGTTTTTCTAGAGACGATAATATTATCAATATTTAGACAAAATGTGAACAAGCTCACACAGCTCGATGGCGGGTTGAAGAAAACACTCTGCAAATAATGCCTACAAGGCCAACGTATACACTACTACAGCGGTGGATACGGATTACGTAAAATATATGAATGCTGCTTGAAAAAAAGTAACTCAAGTGGTTTTTCTAGAGACGATAATATTATCAATATTTAGACAAAATGTGAACAAGCTCACACAGCTCGATGGCGGGTTGAAGAAAACAGTGTGCAAATAATGCCTACAAGGTCAACGTATACACTACTACAGCGGTGGATACGGATTACGTAAAATATATGAATGCTGCTTGAAAAAAGTGACTCCGGTGTTTTTTCTGGAGACGGTAATATTATGGATATTTAGACAGAATGGGAACAAGGTCACACAGCTCGATGGCGGGTTGAAGAAAACAGTGTGCAAATAATGCCTACAAGGCCAACGTATACACTACTACAGCGGTGGATACGGATTACGTAAAATATATGAATGCTGCTTGAAAAAAGTGACTCCGGTGTTTTTTCTGGAGACGGTAATATTATGGATATTTAGACAGAATGGGAACAAGGTCACACAGCTCGATGGCGGGTTGAAGAAAACAGTGTGCAAATAATGCCTACAAGGTCAACGTATACACTACTACAGCGGTGGATACGGATTACGTAAAATATATGAATGCTGCTTGAAAAAAAGTAACTCAAGTGGTTTTTCTAGAGACGATAATATTATCAATATTTAGACAAAATGTGAACAAGCTCACACAGCTCGATGGCGGGTTGAAGAAAACACTCTGCAAATAATGCCTACAAGGCCAACGTATACACTACTACAGCGGTGGATACGGATTACGTAAAATATATGAATGCTGCTTGAAAAAAGTGACTCCGGTGTTTTTTCTGGAGACGGTAATATTATCAATATTTAGACAAAATGTGAACAAGCTCACACAGCTCGATGGCGGGTTGAAGAAAACACTGTGCAAATAATGCCTACAAGGCCAACGTATACACTACTACAGCGGTGGATACGGATTACGTAAAATATATGAATGCTGCTTGAAAAAAGTGACTCCGGTGTTTTTTCTGGAGACGGTAATATTATGGATATTTAGACAGAATGGGAACAAGGTCACACAGCTCGATGGCGGGTTGAAGAAAACAGTGTGCAAATAATGCCTACAAGGCCAACGTATACACTACTACAGCGGTGGATACGGATTACGTAAAATATATGAATGCTGCTTGAAAAAAGTGACTCCGGTGTTTTTTCTGGAGACGGTAATATTATGGATATTTAGACAGAATGGGAACAAGGTCACACAGCTCGATGGCGGGTTGAAGAAAACAGTGTGCAAATAATGCCTACAAGGCCAACGTATACACTACTACAGCGGTGGATACGGATTACGTAAAATATATGAATGCTGCTTGAAAAAAGTGACTCCGGTGTTTTTTCTGGAGACGGTAATATTATGGATATTTAGACAGAATGTGAACAAGGTCACACAGCTAGATGGCGGGTTGAAGAAAACACTGTGCAAATAATGCCTACAAGGTCAACGTATACACTACTACAGCGGTGGATACGGATTACGTAAAATATATTATGGCTGCTTGAAAAAAGTCACTCCGGTGTTTTTTCTGGAGACGGTAATATTATGGATATTTAGACAGAATGTGAACAAGGTCACACAGCTAGATGGCGGGTTGAAGAAAACACTGTGCAAATAATGCCTACAAGGTCAACGTATACACTACTACAGCGGTGGATACGGATTACGTAAAATATATTATGGCTGCTTGAAAAAAGTCACTCCGGTGTTTTTTCTGGAGACGGTAATATTATGGATATTTAGACAGAATGTGAACAAGGTCACACAGCTAGATGGCGGGTTGAAGAAAACACTGTGCAAATAATGCCTACAAGGTCAACGTATACACTACTACAGCGGTGGATACGGATTACGTAAAATATATTATGGCTGCTTGAAAAAAGTCACTCCGGTGTTTTTTCTGGAGACGGTAATATTATGGATATTTAGACAGAATGTGAACAAGGTCACACAGCTAGGTGGCGGGTTGAAGAAAACACTGTGCAAATAATGCCTACAAGGTCAACGTATACACTACTACAGCGGTGGATACGGATTACGTAAAATATATTATGGCTGCTTGAAAAAAGTCACTCCGGTGTTTTTTCTGGAGACGGTAATATTATGGATATTTAGACAGAATGTGAACAAGGTCACACAGCTAGATGGCGGGTTGAAGAAAACACTGTGCAAATAATGCCTACAGGGCAAATAATGCCTAAAAGGTCAACTTATACACTACTACAGCGGTAGTAAAATAAAAAAAAGTAAAATAAAAAAAAATGAATATTAAAAAAAAAAATTAAAGTTGGTGCTGCTGAACTACTAGGAGCAGCAGATTAGCACACCAGTCCCACTCCCCAACACTGCTAGACTAATAGCACTGGGCTCTTATAGTAGTAGTAGTAGTAGTAGTAGTAAAACAACAAAAAAATAAATAAAAGCAGTCCTTACAAGGACTACTGTTATTGCAGCAGTCAGCAGATGAGATCAGAAGCAGGACAGCTGCCCACTGCAGCTACATACAGAGCACTGCAGTAGAAGGTAGATTACTAGCCAGCAAAGCTACCTAAGCTTAAATGTCCCTCAAACCCCTGCAGACTTCTGTCCCTCCAATAACAGAGCAGTATCAAAACGATTACTAGCCAGCAAACTTTCAACTGTCCCTGAAATCACTAACAGGCAGCAGCTCTCTCCCTACACTATCTCTTCAGCACACACAGGCAGAGTGAAAAAACGCTGCAGGGCTTCGGTTTTTATAGGGAAGGGGAGTGGTCCAGGGGAGAGCTTCCTGATTGGCTGCCATGTACCTGCTGGTCTGGGGTGAGAGGGCAAAAAAAGCGCCAACAATGGCGAACCCAAAATGGCGAACGTCGCGCGACGTTCGCGAACTTCCGGCGAGCGCGAACACCCGATGTTCGCGCGAACAAGTTCGCCGGCGAACAGTTCGCGACATCTCTACTGCTGTGTTCTTGTGATAGAATCACAGCACCAGAGCACTTCCCGGCAGGACGTTCTACACATGACTCTGCTGCCTGTAGAAACTAATTCAAATCTATTAATTATCTGTATTATTCTGCCTCCTTCATTCCCATTCTTAAGACAAGCTTTCCAACATGAATTGAAGTTACCGCAACTGCCCATTCCTGGAACCAGAAAAAGGCAGAATAACCAAGGCGATTAAGGTTTCTTGGGTGTATGCAATCTACGTTTATTGTGAAAAGTAATTGCTTGAAGTCTTTTGGATATAATGCAGAAGAATTTGACTGAATTTGTTCTAGTTTCTTTCAAATGCATTGCATATATTTTATATTAGATATACAGGCTGGGGGCAAACTGGTGTGGCCCAATTATAAAATTGTTCCATCTAATACAGGTGGCACTTTTGGCTGCACAAGTAGTCTGCATGGCCATGTTGTGTTGTAGAGCAACGAACATTACTTGCTGAGTGGTTGCTGTGGACAACTGCACTTCTACTGTTTAGCACTAGAGATGTCGCGAACTGTTCGCCGGCGAACTTGTTCGCGCGAACATCGGGTGTTCGCGCTCGCCGGAAGTTCGCGAACGTCGCGCGACGTTCGCCATTTTGGGTTCGCCATTGTTGGCGCTTTTTTTTGCCCTCTCACCCCAGACCAGCAGGTACATGGCAGCCAATCAGGAAGCTCTCCCCTGGACCACTCCCCTTCCCTATAAAAACCGAAGCCCTGCAGCGTTTTTTCACTCTGCCTGTGTGTGCTGAAGAGATAGTGTAGGGAGAGAGCTGCTGCCTGTTAGTGATTTCAGGGACAGTTGAAAGTTTGCTGGCTAGTAATCGTTTTGATACTGCTCTGTTATTGGAGGGACAGAAGTCTGCAGGGGTTTGAGGGACATTTAAGCTTAGGTAGCTTTGCTGGCTAGTAATCTACCTTCTACTGCAGTGCTCTGTATATAGCTGCAGTGGGCAGCTGTCCTGCTTCTGATCTCATCTGCTGACTGCTGCAATAACAGTAGTCCTTGTAAGGACTGCTTTTATTTATTTTTTTGTTGTTTTACTACTACTACTACTACTACTATAAGAGCCCAGTGCTATTAGTCTAGCAGTGTTGGGGAGTGGGACTGGTGTGCTAATCTGCTGCTCCTAGTAGTTCAGCAGCACCAACTTTAATTTTTTTTTTTAATATTCATTTTTTTTTATTTTACTTTTTTTTATTTTACTACCGCTGTAGTAGTGTATAAGTTGACCTTTAGGCATTATTTGCCCTGTAGGCATTATTTGCACACTGTTTTCTTCAACCCGCCATCTAGCTGTGTGACCTTGTTCACATTCTGTCTAAATATCCCATAATATTACCGTCTCCAGAAAAAACACCGGAGTGACTTTTTTCAAGCAGCCATAATATATTTTACGTAATCCGTATCCACCGCTGTAGTAGTGTATACGTTGACCTTGTAGGCATTATTTGCACACTGTTTTCTTCAACCCGCCATCTAGCTGTGTGACCTTGTTCACATTCTGTCTAAATATCCATAATATTACCGTCTCCAGAAAAAACACCGGAGTGACTTTTTTCAAGCAGCATTCATATATTTTACGTAATCCGTATCCACCGCTGTAGTAGTGTATACGTTGACCTTGTAGGCATTATTTGCACAGTGTTTTCTTCAACCCGCCATCTAGCTGTGTGACCTTGTTCACATTTTGTCTAAATATTGATAATATTATCGTCTCTAGAAAAACCACTTGAGTTACTTTTTTTCAAGCAGCATTCATATATTTTACGTAATCCGTATCCACCACTGTAGTAGTGTATACGTTGACCTTGTAGGCATTATTTGCACACTGTTTTCTTCAACCCGCCATCTAGCTGTGTGACCTTGTTCACATTCTGTCTAAATATCCATAATATTACCGTCTCCAGAAAAAACACCGGAGTGACTTTTTTCAAGCAGCCATAATATATTTTATGTAATCCGTATCCACCGCTGTAGTAGTGTATACGTTGACCTTGTAGGCATTATTTGCACACTGTTTTCTTCAACCCGCCATCTAGCTGTGTGAGCTTGTTCACATTTTGTCTAAATATTGATAATATTATCGTCTCTAGAAAAACCACTTGAGTTACTTTTTTTCAAGCAGCATTCATATATTTTACGTAATCCGTATCCACCGCTGTAGTAGTGTATACGTTGACCTTGTAGGCATTATTTGCACACTGTTTTCTTCAACCCGCCATCTAGCTGTGTGAGCTTGTTCACATTTTGTCTAAATATTGATAATATTATCGTCTCTAGAAAAACCACTTGAGTTACTTTTTTTCAAGCAGCATTCATATATTTTACGTAATCCGTATCCACCGCTGTAGTAGTGTATACGTTGACCTTGTAGGCATTATTTGCACACTGTTTTCTTCAACCCGCCATCTAGCTGTGTGTATTATCGTTTCCAGAAAAACCAACTGAGTTTTTGTTGTTGTTGTTGTTTTTTTAAAAATAATGCCAGGCAAAGGCAGGCCGCCACGCAGAGGCCGTGCTAGGGGCCGTGCTGCTATGCAATCCTGTGGCCCTAGCAAATTGCCCAGTTTTAAAAAGCCAATGACCCTGAACTCCCAAAATGCTGAAGAGGTAGTTGACTGGCTTACACAGCACACCCCATCCTCTACCGTTTCTAACTTTACCACAACATCCTCCTCATCCTCCACTGCTATGGCCACCCCACGTAACACTTCCTCCACCACCGGTGCCCCTTCTTCACTGGGGTCAGAGGAGTTATTTTCCCATGAGTTTCTTGAACTGAGTAATGCGCAACCATTATTGCCAGAAGAAGATAAAGGAGATGAGGACCTTACACCAGATTTAATTCTGGCAGAGAACACGATAGAGATGGACATAATGAGTGATGAGGAGGAGGTCCCCGCTGCTGCTTCCTTCTGTGATGTGTCAGAAGAAATTGATGCATCTGAGGAGAATGATGATGAGGAGATTGATGTTTTGTGGGTGCCTAGTAGAAGAGAGCAAGAGGAGGGTAGTTCAGATGGAGAGACGGAGAGTCAGAGAGGCAGTAGGAGAATAAGACTTAGAAGAAGCAGGGAGGACAGCCCGCAGGGATCAGTAGGGCAACAACATGTATCGGCACCTGTGTTCAGCCGGCCAACGCACCCGCCATTGCCGCCAATGCCGCCAACTTCTACTGTTACCGCCAGATCGCACACTTCCAAAAATTCAGCAGTGTGGGATTTTTTAATGTGTGTGCCTCTGACAAAAGCATTGTAATTTGCAATGAGTGCAGTCAGAAACTGAGCCTTGGTAAGCCCAACAGCCACATAGGTACAACTTCTATGCGAAGGCACATGAGCGGCAAGCACAAAGCACTTTGGGAGCAACACCTCAAAGGCAACAGGCAAACTAAAAGCCACACTCCTTCTGGTCCAGCATCTTACTGCTCTACCTCTGCTCTCCTTGACCCGTCTGAACCACCCTCCACTCCGCCTTCCACCTTGACCACCTGTTCCCATTCCCAGTCATCTGCCACCAGCCAAGTTTCTGTGAAGGCCATGTTTGAGCGTAAGAAGCCAATGTCTGACTGTCACCCCCTTGCCCGGCGTCTGACAGCTGGCTTGTCTGCACTCTTAGCCCGCCAGCTTTTACCATACCAGCTGGTGGACTCTGAGGCCTTCCGCAAATTTGTAGCAATTGGGACACCGCAGTGGAAGGTACCCAGCCGCAATTTTTTTTTCTAAAAAGGGAATACCACACCTGTACCAACATGTGCAGAGCCAAGTTACCGCATCTCTGTCACTTAGTGTTGGGCCAAAGGTCCATATGACTACTGACGCATGGTCCTCCAAGCATGGTCAGGGCAGGTATGTCACCTACACTGCCCACTGGGTGAACTTGGTAATGGCTGGGAAGCAGGGAATGGGTAGCTCAACAACAACAGTGGAGTTGGTGTCACCGCCACGGATTGCACGCGGTTCTGCCACCACCTCTACTCCTCCATCGCTCTCTACCTCGTCTTCTTCTTCTTCTTACTCTGCTGCTGGGTCCTCCTTCTCCTCCTCCACACCTGTGCACCCCCAGCTCCCCCTAGGCTATTCGACGTGCCAGGTACGCCGTTGTCACGCTGTCTTGGGGATGACGTGCCTGGAAAGCAAAAACCATACCGGATCTGTACTCCTGTCATCTCTGCAGTCACAGGCCGATCGGTGGCTGACCCCACACCAACTGCAGATTGGAAAAGTGGTGTGTGACAATGGAAGCAATCTGTTGGCAGCGTTGAGACTAGACAATTTAACACATGTGCCCTGCATGGCACATGTGTTAAATTTAATAGTCCAACGTTTTGTCTCCAAGTACCCAGGATTCCAGGACGTTCTCACCCAGTCCAGAAAGGTGTCGGCCCATTTCAGACGTTCCTACACAGCCATGGCACGCCTTGCTGACATTCAGCAGCGCTACAACATGCCAGTCAGGCGTTTGATTTCTGACAGCCAGACTCGCTGGAATTCAACGCTCCTTATGTTGGAACGTCTGCTGCAACAACAAAGGGCCGTCAACGAGTACCTTTTTGAACTGGGTGGTAGGACTGGATCTGCACAGCTGGGGATTTTTTTCCCCCGTTACTGGGTGCTTATGTGCGATGCCTGCAGGCTCATGCGACCTTTTGAAGAGGTGACAAATATGGTCAGTCGCACCGAAGGCACCATCAGCGACCTAATACCCTTCGCTTTCTTCCTGGAGCGTGCCGTGCGACGAGTGACAGATGAGGCTGTAGACCAGCGTGACGAGGAGCTGGAAGCGCACGATTTCTGGTCGGAATCACCAGAACGAACCCAGGCACCTGCTGCAACGCAGGGAGAGGTGCCAGAAGTGGAGTCAGAGGAGGAAGGTGGCTTTGTGGAGGAGGAGGAGGAGGACCAACAGGAGCAGGCTTCCCAGGGGGCTAGTGGTGACCTTTTGGGGACCCCTGGTCTTGTACGTGGCTGGGGGGAGGAGACCGTGGATGATGCAGTCCTTGATAATGAGGAAGCGGAGATGGATAGCTCTGCATCCAACCTTGTGAGAATGGGGTCTTTCATGCTGTCATGCCTGTTGAAGGACCCCCGTATCAAGAGGCTTAAGGAGAAGGACCTGTACTGGGTCGCAACGCTACTAGACCCTCGGTACAAGCATAAAGTGTCAGAAATGTTACCACATACCACAAGTCCGAAAAGATGCGGCATTTACAAACCAGCCTGCAAAACATGTTGTACAATGCTTTTAAGGGTGATGTCACTTCAGGAACTCATCAACATTCCAGGGGCAGAGGTGCCAGTAATCCTGCCACGAGCACACCTGCAAGGACAAAGCCCTTTGGCCAGTCTGTAACGTCAGACATGCAAATGTTTTTCTGTCCAAGGCAGCGCCACAACCCTTCTGGATCCACCCTCAAAGAACGCCTCGACCGGCAGGTAGCGGACTACCTGGCATTAACTGCAGATATCGACACTCTGAGGAGCGATGAACCCCTGGACTACTGGGTGTGCAGGCTTGATCTGTGGCCAGAGCTGTCACAATTTGCCATGAACCTCTTGTCTTGCCCAGCCTCAAGTGTGCTCTCAGAAAGGACCTTCAGTGCAGTAGGAGGGATTGTAACTGAGAAGAGAACTCGCCTAGGTCACAAAGTGTCGATTACCTGACCTTTATTAAAATGAATGAGGGGTGGATCTCGGAGGGTTACTGCACGCCGGAAGACTTGTTCTGACTTCTATGCAGCTGTCCTTCTCTTCAAGCCTCATGACTCCACACACAGCTGTCCTTTAGCATCCTCCTCCTCCCTCCGCCACCGTTACAAACTAGGGTGCAAACCCTACTGGTTTAATTTTTTCTGGCCTCTGTGCTTCAGTGGCTGCAACCAAAAAAACTGGGCAAACAATGTCTACAAGGTCAACGTATGGCAAAAAAATGACTATTTTCAGCATTTATATGGCATATTTTTTCTGGCAACTGTGCTTCAGTGGCTGCGTCCAAAAAAATGCATATTTTCTGCATTTATATGGCATAATTTTTCTGGCCTCTGTGCTTCAGTGGCTGCAACCAAAAAAAATGCATATTTTCAGCATTTATATGGCATAATTTTTCTGGCCTCTGTGCTTCAGTGGCTGCAACCAAAAAAATTTATATTTTCAGCATTTATATGGCATAATTTTTCTGGCCTCTGTGCTTCAGTGGCTGCAACCAAAAAAATGCATATTTTCAGCATTTATATGGCATAATTTTTCTGGCAACTGTGCTTCAGTGGCTGCGACCAAAAAAATGACTATTTTCAGCATTTATATGGCATATTTTTTTCTGGCCTCTGTGCTTCAGTGGCTGCGGCCAAAAAAACTGGGCAAACAATGCCTACAAGGTCAACGACGTTGACCTTGTAGGCATTGTTTGCCCAGTTTTTTTGGCCGCAGCCACTGAAGCACAGAGGCCAGAAAAAATATGCCATATAAATGCTGAAAATAGTCATTTTTTGCCATACGTTGACTCAACGTATATGGCAAAAATGACTATTTTCAGCATTTATATGGCATATTTTTTCTGGCAACTGTGCTTCAGTGGCTGCGACCAAAAAAACTGGGCAAACAATGCCTACAAGGTCAACGTATGGCAAAAAATGACTATTTTCAGCATTTATATGGCATATTTTTTCTGGCAACTGTGCTTCAGTGGCTGCAACCAAAAAAACTGGGCAAACAATGTCTACAAGGTCAACGTATGGCGAAAAATGACTATTTTCAGCATTTATATGGCATATTTTTTCTGGCAACTGTGCTTCAGTGGCTGCAACCAAAAAAACTGGGCAAACAATGTCTACAAGGTCAACGTATGGCGAAAAATGACTATTTTCAGCATTTATATGGCATATTTTTTATGGCAACTGTGCTTCAGTGGCTGCGTCCAAAAAAACTGGGCAAACAATGCCTACAAGGTCAACGTATGGCAGTTGTTTAAAGAGAACAGTAGATTACTAGCCAGCAAAGCTACCTAAGCTAAAATGTCCCTCAAATCCCTGCAGACTTCTGTCCCTCCAATACAGAGCAGTATCAAGCAGATTACTAGCCAGCAAACTTACTATCATCTGTCCCTGAAATCACTAACAGCTCTCCCCCTACACTATCTCTTCCAAGCACACACAGGCAGATTTTTCAGATACATTTTTGCCCTTGATCCCCCTCTGGCATGCCACTGTCCAGGTCGTTGCACCCTTTAAACAACTTTAAAATCATTTTTCTGGCCAGAAATGTCTTTTCTAGATGTTAAAGTTCGCCTTCCCATTGAAGTCTATGGGGTTCGCGAACCGTTCGCGAACCGCTCGCGTTTTTGCGCAAGTTCGCGAATATGTTCGCGAACTTTTTTTCCGACGTTCGCTACATCCCTATTTAGCACCTGGGTTTGTAAGTGATTTTTGGAGCTGGCTCATATAAATCCAAGCATCAAAGACATAGTTTAAGCATTTAAAGTTGTAAAATCAAACCAAAGACCCTCCAGCACTTTACAGAATAATGGGATAAAACAACAAAATAAGTTTACATATACTATGTAATAGTTAATCGGATCAATTACAATTGCATAAAGTTAGGAGCCAGTAGGATGAGCAGTCCTGAGTACTTCTACCCCATATATCTAAATAACATTCTACTGCTCAAAGCAGTCATATCATAATTTAAAGGGGAACTCCATAAAAACATAACTTGAAACTTTGCAATATACATCATTTAAAAAATATGCAGGCTTTTTATGATTTTTAATGGCTTCTGACAGTTCCCTAAACCTAGCCCCCTTCTCTCCTGCTGATCTCTCTGACTACTTTGCTGAGCTGGTACTTTGTATCAGCAGCCATCTGTCCTCAGCCTACAACCATCAAATCCCACAATTCCCTGCACAAGTGATTTCAATAAGGAACAGAACATCACAGTGCAATGCATTGTGGGTTATGTAGTTCCTGCATGATGTCTGTAAGCTCTGGAGTAGTTGTTAAGACTTGTAACATCAGTGTTTTAGTCCCTCCTTCCCTGCCAGGGTTTCAAATGATGCAGAAAGAGAAGAACTGTTGAACAGCTGGATAGAAAATTCAACATTTGGTTTGGAAGCCTGAGTTCCCTTTTAATAAATATAATGAAATGACACAGGTATCAGCTTTGATAAAAGTGGCACTTTGTTATATCTTGACTATCAGGAAACTATAGTTCATTGCACACCAATATCTATAGAAATAAGTCAAATCAACTGGACTTGCTGTGTTTGACTTATTTCTATAGATATACCATGACCTGGATGAATGAGAATATTCACAAACATAATACACTCCAAGGGACTACAATTACAAGTCTATTCCTTAATTGGGATCTAGCATAGCTATAAAGTGCACTCAAAATATGTTGGATGTTTAATAAATCTGTTTCACAAATATATATTATTTCATTATTTTTTTACTGTAACCAAACAATATCTTCCTTCTGCAAAAAATGAAACGGCCCATATACTAAATACTGACATGGGGAAGTTTGATATTTTAACCCGAAGGTCATGGCAATGTTTAATGAATTAACTCATCAGTGTCTCTATTCAGAAAAACTCAGCACCTGAATTCCATTTTGTGTTATGGGTTGATAGAGCTCAACAGCAGTGCTGAGCTCTAACACCCAACCTAATCTTGAGCACCAGGAAAGTACACAATGCAAGTATGGGGACTACTGAATGATTACTGAATGAGTCCAAACTTTTACTGTCAAAACAGTGTGCGTGTCATAAAAAATTGTTTGCAATAAGAGTGGGTGCAAAAATAATTGAAATTTGTGAACTTTGTAAACTGCACTGCATTTGTAAATAAAGCTTCATAAATGTCAGTGTCTACCTGTAGCACCCTTGTAGCGGGAACCAGTTTTATACTATAAAATGTTAAGGAAGCAAGACATCATAAGATTTGGAATATCCTTTGAATTATTTTAAATGGGTCCTTCTAAATTCTCTTGCGTGTCTAAAACACTGAAATAAACTTGTCTTTCTAAATGCTTCACCCTGTTTTAATTCAAACAGCAGACCTACTCCTACCTGCCTGCTTTTGGAAAAAGCAGTCTACAGTTGGTGACACCAATAAAGCTGCTAGAACTGTACGAAACAAACAATCGGGCAGTTGGCCTTACTGATCTATGCCTCATTTGTTTACACCATAAGCTGGACGAGCAGTTTGGGCTTCGTTTTTCACTAATATGGTTCTAATTGTTCCAAATATAAGCTAGTCTATTATTTAGAGGAGGCTGGCATTTTTCCAGGGTTGCCTATGCAATGGGTAAATTATGCGTTTTTCTGCAATTTTGTTTTTTTTCCTTTCTAAAACCAGCCTTTCCGTAGCTGCCATATATATGCCAACAGGAAGCATACAATTTATGATTTTTTTCAAATACAGTTTAATTTTCAAATGCTGTAATATAAAGGGTTATTTTCAGCACCATATTTCAGCACCATATTTAACAAGTAAAGGGATTCCTGAGAAACTAACTGGGTTTTTTTTCTATTGATAAATGAGATGCAATTTATTTGCCCCACTTTATAACCCTGGAGGCTTTGGCACAATATCATATTATTCTTTAAATAGATGAAGATATCATTGGTTAATATTCAGAGGGTTATTATCAACATGGCTTCCCCCTAAAGCAACCTGGGGCTAATGTCAGTATAAAATCCTGTCATTTACATGAGCTGGTATTAATCAAATGCATGCAAATGCATGTAAGCTTTACAGAATCCCCTGTTTCCATGTATGGATCCAAATAAACTTAGAAGGAGCAAACTGGTCACAAAATCTGTTTTTCCATCACTGTTTTATTAGGGCTGTATAACTACATGGCATGTTAGTGCTCAAAGAGGTTGTTCACCTTTGAATTAACTTTTAGTATGATGTAGAGAGTGATATTCTGAGACAATTTGTTCTTCAATTTGCATTATAAACAATCTGGTAGCTAGGGGCCAACTTACCCTAGCAACCATGCATTGATTTGAATAAGACAGAAATATGAATAGGAGACGACCTACGTAGAAAGATGAGAAATAAAAAGTAACAATAACAATAAATGTGTAGCCTTACCGGACATTTGCTTTTTAGACATGAAAGCTGGAAAGAGTCAGAAGAAAAATGAAACTAAATAATGAAAATCAATGGAAAAGTTGCTTAGAACTAGCCGTTCTATTACATTCTAGAAGTTTATATAATGGTGAACCACCCTAGGATCAGGCAGAAGAAAAATGCAAATAAATAATGTAAATCAATGGAAAAGTTGCTTAGAACTAGCTGTTCTATTACATTCTAGAAGTTTATTTAATGGTGAACCACCCTAGGATCAGGCCACACGAGCAGATTCAGTGAAATTAGTCGCCTCTTATTCGGGGCGACAATCTCTCCGAACTGCCTTCCCCCTGCCCTCCGCCAGCTAAAATGATAATCGCCTGTGGCAATTCACATGTGGTGCTTCATTTTCTGAAGTCGCCTGAAGTTGCCTCACAAGGAAATGTTGGGCGATTTCGGAAACGAATCGCCGCAGGCGATTTTAATTTTAGGAGGGCAGGGGGAAAGCGGTTTGAGAAGATTGTCGCCCCAAAGATTTGTCGCAATTTGTCGCTGGGGCGACTTATCTCCCCGAATCTGCTTGTGTGGACTGACTCTAACAGCAATGTAGATAGTGGTGATCACTCTTGTACTTGACTGCCTTGTTGTTACACAACCCATAAGGCAAATAAAGTCTGAACTATGTGAGAGTTTGCTGCAACTACGGAGGGCTCTTAAATAGTTTTAGTTACTCTTTCCTGAAAGTGTTCCTCGAAGGATCAACAGTAATTATTGAATTCTGCTCATCTAACACAAGGGTGGGGGGATCAATAAAAATAACAATATTATGTTTTATGTTGATTGACTTATATTGACAACCTTTTTGTTTTATGAGTGCAAATGCTATAGTTTAGAAAATGTTTGTACCATAATGATCACTAACGGGTTACCTAGTAAAAGCTGACATTTTAAAAAACAAATATGAAGAAGAGAGTCATGTCAAACCCCTTAACTACTATATATGGCACAGAACTCTTTCTTATTAAGTGATGGGTAGTGTTTCTTAGTACACTCTGCATCTCATATGGGTTTGATGCTAAATTTACATAGAACTCATCTTATTTTATTTACAGATGTTTTGTTAGATTTGCACTAACAATTCCTATAAGTTGTCCAATATAAATTAGCTGGTTACTTTGCAACAGAGCAGATAAACCCATTTCCTTGTAGATAGGCCTGTCATTCCTTTGGGAATGGAGGAATCATTGCAGCGTACAACACGAATAAGCTTTCTACAAAAGCTAACTTTCCCAGCAGTGGTTGCCTGGGTAAAATGCTTCTGACCAGAAATGTATGGACAGGTTTGGCTTGCATCCCAATTGCACTTTGCGTGATGGGCCTAATTGGAGTGCCTGGGTTAATTCTAAACCATATTTTTATATCAGATGTGTCATACTATATTGCTCTGTAGCATTAGCCGTCTCGGATTTTAAAGAAAGAGCGTCCATCCTTCAAAAGAAAGATTTTACATTTAATACCCTTAAATAAGAGCCTTCGATTGATTTCTGGGAAGCCTGATATAGGACCTGTATCAATGGCCAAATTACTACAATAACACAAAAAAATGGGCAAACAATTCTTTCCCTTTGCAGATAATGAATTTAACATTTGAAATCCAGATTAAGAATTTCACTGCTTATAATGTGCTATGATAAGATTTTACTTATCACGTGTGTGACGGGGCCTTAGTCAAAATTGCAAAAATATACTGCAGTTTGGGTAGCCCTTGATTCTGTACTGTCATAGCCTTTTGTAATCTCACCAGTGTTACCAAGCATAATAACATAATGAGGCATCAGAGATGCAAAATATGTCGGCGCTCTATAAATACATGTTAACAATATTAATAATAATTATGGCCACAGATCAGTGGTTTTTTAGACTTTTTTTTGGCTTGGGCCCCCAATCTGTGTTCAGAAATGCATATCAGAGAAAATCAATGCCACAATCTAGTGATGTGCGGGCCAACCAGATACCCACGGGTCGAGGGTTTGGGCCGACCTCGCAGTGCTCCTCGCGGGTGGGGGGCGGGCCACCTTCAAATGCCGGCATCCGGTTTCCGGTTTTATAGTCTTGCGTCTGCTCGCTCCACCCCTTTTGTGGTGTAATTGTGACACGGGTCTCAGCGCGGGTCTATAAAAGGACCCCGGGGTTGTAGCAGGGCAGGTTAGGGTTGGGTGCGGGTCAGGGAAACCCTGGCCCGCACATCACTACAGCAATCAACCTCATATTTAAACCCAATTTGCCTAGAGGAAAATCTCACCCCTTTATTGCTTTAAGCTCCCCTAGGTCATCTGCACAATAGTTTTGGTGTCATACACATAATTATATAAGGGGCCGTTTAATTAATGATGTAGGTATCTACAACTTTAGGTAGCTTCTCACTATGGAACTATAGTGGGCCTATTTATGAAACCTCGAGTTTGAGTTTTTAAAGGGGAAAACTTTAGAGGGGGGGAAAAAAACATTGACATTTTCAAGATTTGTTATATTACGAAGACGCAACAAATCCAAAAATACTCCATCTAAAACCTGTCATGTCATAGTCAACAGCAGATGGTCCCTTTTACAATTGAAACGTGTTTTTTGCCTTCATGATTCGGGCTGTTTGACGCTGCTTTTTATTCAATAATCCAAAAAATTTGTGGTTTCTGTTTGATAATCTAAATAGTTTGAGTTTTACAGGAGATAATTAAAAAAAGTCATACTTTTCAAATAGTTTTTGTCGAGACTTTTCAACCCGAAATTTCTGTAGATTGTGGTTGGGAGTTAGGTTGAATTTTCATTATTAATATAATAGTAAAGATGTAAGTTTAAGTTGTATTTCACTGGATGAGAGGAGTAGTTCTTATTGAATACATTATTTGCTGAACATGCAGTTTTAATATATAGTGTGGGGCTGCGAAACCTGACAAAGGCAGAACCAAACTGCTTCTTCTGAGAATCAGCACTGGCATTATCATACAGTTTAAGCAACAGACGTCTGACCTTGTTGCTCTTGCTGCTTTAGAGCTACTGCACCAATTATCCAATGATGAGAGAGGATACTTTAATACAGCCAGAGGTTGTACTTCCCAGGTTTATATGTGAATGTTTCGGTTAGTGCATTTATACAGTATATCAGCAGGTATGTCAGGAGTTCCAGGTTACTGCAAAGATAATGATCCAGTCCCTGTTCTGACAAATCATCTCTTGGCCTTTACCATTATCCTCTTAAAAGGAAGAAGGCATTAAACATACCAGAGTTGGAACATTATCACTAGTGACCCAGAGTACATTGACACATTTAGCAAAAACTTGCTACTTAATGCCACATTATTCTGTTATGGGAATTTATAGACAGGGTTTGGGTTAAGCTATTATATCAGCAGTAGTATTGTGAAGGGCTACTATACCTTAATTTTTGGTTTAGCTTTGTATTTGTCTATTGGGAGGAAAATGTATAATTTTCATATCAAGCTTTTTATTCACTAAGCTGTTTTGCAGCATGTTAAGCATTCACTATTATCAAATTTTCTGTCCACAGGCTATTGTTCCTAGTGCTGTGTTACAGTGCCTTAAGAAAATAGTTGGGGCATGAACTAGCAGTGCAGGGGTATAATCCAGCCAGGCATAGCTTTTGTATGTGAAACTCCTTAAACCTGCAAATGCTTTTTCGTGGATGGACAGGCAGGAGCTTACCCTGGTGAAAATTTAAATCTAAACACAAAACAAAAACTGTGGTAGCGTGTTAGCCAGAAGCAACAATAACAAATAAAAAAAAAGAAACAAATACAAAAAGTATTGTAGAAGTGATACCTATATTGGCTAACAATAAAAAAAAATACATTGCAAGCTTTCGGAGCACCAAGGCCTTTTTAGCTTTCATTTGTATTTTGCCTGACGAAAGGGGCCTTGGTGCTCTCAAAGCTTGCAATGTATTTTTTTTTATTGTTAGCCAATATAGGTATCACTTCTACAATACTTTTTGTATTTGTTTGTTTTTTTATTTGTTATAATATCTAAACCAAAACACTGTTCATTTTTACTGTTCTGATATAATGCTGCTATATTCGTATTCCTATGATATAATATCAAGCAGAGGCATAAAGCTTGTGGCTATCTATCACTTGCATAATTTACAGTATACAGTATACCTGAATCAATCAGATACTGCAGAAGATACAGATACAGTGGGTCCTTGTTAAACAATTCTAATTTTACACAGCATGCTTAGATATTCATATTATCATTTTTACTGGTCTAATATGAATTGCAGGATGTATGATAACATGGCTAGACCAACCCTTTAATAAAGATTTGCTTAAAAATAAACCCATCAAACAAGGAGAACATGTATGGGGTTATTTCCACAATCTATCAAAAAGTAAAGTTACACCACACAACTAGCAAATGCTCAGTATAAAGTGTTATTCTTCCTTATGATGTGGAAACACTAGTGTAGGCTTTGCTGTTCTTACTCTGAGTATTTTTTGCTGGCTGAGAGAAGCAGATCCTTTCCTGCCCCATCTATATTGATTTGAATCACTTCCTCTTAAATGCGATTATATGCAGCGGAGCTTAGCTCTGCCTAAAAACATCTGCCTTTGCTTATTTGGGCCGACCACCACTGTGTGTGAGCACATGCAAGCAGAAGCCATTCAAATTGCAGTGGAGCTGCCTTGAAGGCATCTTTCGTTCCCTATTACTCCCTACTCCATTCAAATTAATGAAGATGGGGCACGGAATAGATCCGCTTCTCTCAACCTGCAAAAAATATGTAAGAACAGTGGAGCTTACTCTAGTGTGCCCACAGCCTTAACTTAAAACTCTTCCTCTTAAGGAGGTAATGGGTTAGTGGAATAAATTGTCATCTCCACAATGTGCTTATACAGAGTAGTACAAGATGCTTTCTGAAAGACATAAGAGAACATAACAGAGTTGGAACATAACATGGTTCTGTAGTGCAATTCTCATAGCAATGGGTTAAACTGCTAACAAATAAATGCTGTTGTGTATTAGTAGTAATGACTGCTTTACAACAAGCATATGAAAAAATAGTAATGAGGTGGAACTTTAGTTGCACATGGTACACCAAACTGATTAATGTATGAAACACTCTACAAAGTCAAAGTTTCTAATACAGCACTAATGCTGGAAGGCTCTATGCTTAATTAATAATACCATTAAATTGATACATCTCTTCTCTTTTTAATTCCAGCAACAAGGGGCTGCTACATCTGTCTACTGTGCTGTCTCCCTACAGCTAGAGGGCCTAGGAGGAATGTACTTCAACAACTGCTCACAGGAGGCCCAGAGAGAGGAGACAGCCATGGCCTTGTGGGAACTGAGCGAGAAGCTTATCCAAGAATGAATTGGCAGCCAGTCCAAATAGCAGGGGGCTGCCATTAGGATCAAAACACATGGAAGCTTTCCAACCTTATCATCTAGAGGGTTTCTATATACCTCTGATACTGATTAACTAGTGTTAAATGAAATAATAGCAGTCACAACATAGTGAAAATGTTAAGTACTAACAGGACTGGGGGGTTTCTGTAGGATTAAAGGGAAATATCTCTTTCTTGTTGTTAGTTAAGCATATTTCTTCTGATTGCAAGTCTAACCCATGCTGCCATGCAAGTTGTATCCATAACAAAAAAAAAAAGATCTTGCACAGTGCTAAAGAGTTTATATAAAGTCACCTATATGTTTTACCAGCCAGAACTTAAAGGAAGTTCTACATTAACAAGATTATAACCTTGTTCATTTCAGACCTCAGATGTAACGTAATACATAACAGTATGTAAATGTAGAAGAGCGGCAGAGTAGGTGTGTGACCCGTGGCACACAATATTTGCCATACACTGCAGTCAGTGTGATATCTGAGGTTGGAAACTAACATGGTTGAATTCAATATACATTTTCTGCCCATTTCGTTATGGCAATGTAAAGTTAACTTTCATACCATAAAAATGTATTTCCGCGTTAGTATTTGTCACGACTTTACATAGAAAGTAAGAAAGGGAAGTGCTGTACCCTGCCAGAGCACCCAAAAATAAATTAGTAAGAGGTTCCTTTTTATAGGGTTCCTATGCTTTTAGGTGCATCTTTTTGTTGGTAGAATTAGTTGTAAAATTGAGTGCAGATCAATGTCCAAAAGACGTTTTTTTTTAGCGCCTTTGTTTTCAGGAGGAGTTTTAGCAGAGAGTATGGAATAGTCCTCATGCAAATGATGATACAAATGAACTCCCCTTACTATACTTGTTCTACTAAAGGTCCTGCTGCACTGAAATACCCGTAGCCCACTTTTTAGTTAGCTTTCTTGAATGATACTTTAACAGTAGAAATAAAAGTTATGTTTTAATCACAGAGTTTCCCCAAATAGTGTTTGCTTTGCTATTGATACATAGAGAGTACTTGGAGAGAGTACTTTAATGCTTCCATAAATACTCACTGTCTTTTTGGAAAATCCTTTGTTATAGTATAATACATAAACCTTAAAAAAAAGAGATAGCCTGAAATGCTTACATTACTTAAACTAATTCCTTTTCTTTAACTTTAGAAGAACTTTCTTACTATAAATTCATCTTGTACCTTCAATATTCATGACCAATAAAATTTTCATGCAATTTATCCTATTTTTTTTATTACAATATAGCCACATAATACAACATTAAGCATACAAGTAGGAGCGGGGGTAATTTACAAAGCACAGGGCAGGGTAAAAAGTACAATACTGCCTAATTCAGAAAGTTCTGTATTCACGGGACACTCCAAAATAGAGCACAGAAGGTCTGTGTGACCCCCATAAATACAGCACTGCCTGCATTACACAGCATTCCTGGGGGGGCAGGAATGGTTCCCCCCCCCAGACCCCAACCATACATAAGGACAACGCTGCCTTGCACCCACCAGTGCTGTGCTCTGCACCTACAGCCAAATTGGAAATCCAGTACTAGGTGCGAAGTACAGCCAGATCCCATACACCAATGTTTTTTCTAGTTTTAAAGGAGAAGTAAAGGCACTCTTTGCTTGGAGGTGCCAAAACTTAAGCTGGCCATAGACGCAAAAATCTGATCATTCGAATCGAGGATTCGTACGATTTTTGGACCGTGTTGCTGATCACTCTGTAGTGCTTGCTGGAAGAACCCTAGGACTGGTGCAGTTTTCTCCTGATAGGAACACCGGCCGAGGGTATGAGGTAAGTATATATAATCACTTGGGGGTGATTTCAAGCTGTGAATTTCCATTATATGTAATATACCTCATCATTCATGGCCATGCGGTATGAACACACTCACCCACCCACCTGAAGTGACTATTAATACATATTAAAGTAGTGTATTTTTAATTTTAAGAATATTATACGAATGAGAGAAAATGTTGCTAGGTATTTGCCAAATTTATGTAGCAACAATGTGTACAAACTATAACAACAATGGCTAAACTACATGGGAGATTTTGTAGGATGTGGTCAAATGAACAGAATGCACCATACAAGTCAGATGTACAGTAGTTGCATGGGTCAAAATATAATGGGATATATATAAATTCGATGTGTAAATGTCATGGGAGATTTGGCATTCATGGGTGGATTTTCATTAAGGCTTGGGAAGGCTTAGCTTTACGTAACCTGGCTGTCACTTCCAAAATAAAAAAATAAAAAGGGCAAAAAAAACCCCATCTGTTACTAGTTTGCTAGTTCTAAGCCAATGCGGGATTACATACCTTGCAAATCATTTTAAGCGTTATTAAATCCAGTCCTGGCAGTAGCAGTAGAAATATAGACAGCACCCAATCAGTTGCTGTTGTGATGCCACAGATAACCTGATGTGATTCGTGCCAAGTACCCAAACTTTCCAGTTACTTGATTTGCTCTAGGGGCTGGGATGAAACATACTGTAGAATTGCCAGCATTTTGAAGTGGGAGCACAAAGACTCACCAGCACAGGGACACAAGTTGGCTTGTGTCAACAAGTTACATTAGTTGACACCCTGGTATGCAGGGGGCAATTCTGGGCCCCTGGCCACCCTTCCAGGTTCCTCCCCACTACTTGCAAATTTGCAGAAGCTGAATCACTTTGATAACCAGAATTTTGGCTCTTGAAGTGGCTTTTTGCTGGTAACACTGCAGCCTGAGGCAAGTGTCTCACCTGGCCTCATGGTAGCAGTGCCCCTTCTGGTGTGTTATGGAAAAGACTGTGTGCTTTCGATAACTCCCTCACATCACCTCTGCTTTCCTGTGAGGTTGCTGTCTGTTAAAGCACAAGCCTTTTCCTAGATCACTTGAGCAGCTACCATTGTACCACGTATGGAGAAGGAGCTTTCATGTGAAACAGTTTTTGGAAGCAAATGGACTCCCCTAACCAAAAATGTCACCCTCCACCAATGTCACTAAAAAGGAAAATTCAAAAGGATTCCGGAGTTTCAATACTGTAGCTGTTTCTTTTCCGTTCTCCAACCAGTATAAATCTTACAAATCCAAACATTGTGAAACAGTGCTTCTGAAGCTAGCTCAGGAGAAGACAGCAAGAAAAATGAAAAAATGTTCCAAGATATAATGTAGTATGTTTTGATCTATTCACCACCTCTCTGTGTGAACACTCTATGGTACTCAATCTCCCGTGAAACCCACTCCTTTATTCAGCGGACCAAGGTCATACTTTTCCTTAACTTCCAGTGATCCAACACCAAGGGAAGAAGGGTACTTACAAACGTTTTAAATGGTTATGTGTCTGTCAGATACTTCAACTCAATGCTTGTATCCAGATTCCGCTCCGGATTTGTTAGGGAAAATGCACTTCATGCAGTTTAAAAAACTTTAATAAACATCAAATAGGTTTAAAATTACATTCACATAAAACAAAGCAGATTGGTGCTTATGGGTCTTTCCAGGTTTTCTTGCGGTTATCCAGTTCGCTGTATTCAGAGTCGAATTACTTAAGCTGGCATATCTCTCTCCTTGCAGCTTGTTTCTTCCTGGGCGCACCCTGGCTGACATCACTAAGCCCCACCTGATGCGTTTGGGCACTCTGGACTTCCTCAGAAGCTTCTCCAATTCTCACATTGCTTGACTTCTTAGTATGACCTTGGTCCACTGAATGAAGGAGTGGGTTTCAAGTGAGATTGAGTACTATAGAGTGTTCATACAGAGAGGTGGTGAATAGATCAAAACATACTACACTATTTAGTAAAAGTCACGAGATTTAGATAATTGTTTTTAGAACAGGAAAAAAGATACTTACCATAATTATGAAAAGGTAGGGTTTATAAATAACTGCTGAGAATGGAGAGTGTTCATCAGCAGCACAAACACATATTCATAGACAATATTGTGCCATAGGCAAGTGTGTACTCTTTGTACCGCTAGTACCTGCTCTGCCATTCTGAATCAATTTTGTATGTATTGATGGTTTTATTCTTATCAATTCTTTAGATATTGTAATATTTGTCGCAGTCAGTATATAATATAAGACCCCTGTTACATAACCACTAAGAATCCTTTACTGCAGGATCCATTTAACCTGCATATATGTTTTTATGTGCAAGAGGAAATCTATGCTAACACCGGTGGAACATACAAACGGCTTGTAGATAGGAAAAGAAACCCAGCACTACAAGGCAGAAGTACAAACCATCAGCTGCCATGGTTTCACCCCTATTGGAACTTGTTCAGACAAATGACTCCTCTTGTTACATAGAAAGCATAACTGTGAGTAGCAGACAAAAGATGACCAAAAGTAAATAACATGCAGCAGAGATCCTCATTCAGATATTTTCTAAGCTCATTGGAGCTTTATATTTAGAACATCATTTTACTGCATTTACCTGCAGTCTTTCCTGACCATGCTTAGATCCATCTGAAAACCCAATGTCAAGATGTGATTTATTGCGTTACATTCCTTCCATTTCATTTAGCTCTTCAGGCTTTGATAGAGTCAGTCTGTTGGCTGAAATCATCAGCATCGCAACTTTTTTCCTGCAAAGACAAAGAAGATAATATATTTATTGATATTATAATCTAAAGCTATAAACCTGGCTATAGTACTAACAGTATTGTAGAAATGTCAAGAAATCAAACATTTTTTATATCTATAACAACATTGTCTTTGTATGCTATTTATATTTTTGACATAAACGCATTTGACCATTGCTTTTACACTACCTATGTGATCCCCCATGTTCCTCTATGAGGGGGCTGCTGTAGCCCATTTACATTAGATTTAGGAACGTCAAGCGATAATTATTTTCAAAAACAGACCTATCAGCGAAAAAAATCAACATGACCTTTTAGGAGCAGATTTATCAAAGGTCGAAGTGAAAATTCAAATTCAAAAGATTTGAATTTTGAGCTCATTTTTGTGTACTTGAAAAAAAAATTCTAATTTCTGAATTTATCATGAACTGTCTCTTTAAAAATTCGACTTCGACCATTTGCCATCTAAAACCTGCCGAATTGCTGTTTTAGCCTATGGGGGCCCTCCTAGAACCTATCTGGCGTCAATTGGTGGACTTTGAAAAGTCAAAGGCTTCTTTGATCGAAAATGGACCTATTCGATCAAAAACTGGCCTATTCAGACAAAAAAAAACCTTTGGGTTGGTCTTTTTGAATTCGAATTTCAAAGTTTTTCAAATTCGGAATTCGACCCTTGATAAGTCTGCCCCTTAATGAACTTTAATATTTTGAAAAGTAGTTTTTTACTGTCAGTATCACTTTAATAGTTGTCATATCCTTAAAGGACAAGTAAAGCATTAATCATTGAGGGTGCCAAGGTTTACCAATCTTCTTTTCAGTCTTCTTTGCTCTGGTCCTGGCCTGTACACATTCATATTATAGTAAAAATACATTTTTATGGATTTCAATTTTACTGTACTGCAAACGTGAACCGCTGAGCCCAGCTGCAAGGGATTCTCTGAAAAGGAAAGAAAGTGGTAGTGTGGTGCTCACTAGAACAGGATGGGCGCCAAACTGTTTGGTAACCTACCCCTAGAGATTAATTATTTTCTTCTTATATAAATTCTGTTATGTAGTTCTCCAATTTTCCCTTTTCCACTTTAAATTTGGTTGCTAGGATTCCCCTTACCCTAGAAACCAGAAAGTGGTTTTAATGGGAGACTGGATGAAAGGAGCTGACAACAATACCAATTTGGTTTCGTAGGAAGGGAGTCTGATTTTGGTTAGACAGTCATTGCTGACCTTGGTAAAAAGATGCAAAACATGCAAATAATTAAAATAACCCCCCAAAAAAGAAAGAGGCCTATGGAGGGACCCTGGAACCGGTGGAGCAGAGTAAGGCATGACTTAGGGGACAAATAGGAAATTTAGGGGAGGTCTTAATGGGGCATTCTGGGGATTGTAGGCAGGGCTGAGCCTTTAAAGGGAGCTGAAAAGTGCGGGAGAGCATTCTTACCTTTGGCAGAAGCAAGGGAAGCAGTGTTTCCCGCCCGCCCTGACGGAAGGTAGAGGTACCATGTTGCGGCTTTGGCGGTGTGGGGCTGCCCTAATGGGTAGCCAAGTAAGGGGGGCTGGAGTCTTAAGGTGAGATTGGCCTGGGGCTAGGCTTAGGGGCAAGGAGGCACAGTAAGTGAGAAAACAGGACGGAGGCTTGCTTAGGCTGGAGAATGGGTTCATTATGAAGAGTAATGTGAATGCATTATAAGATACTGTTAAATGTTATGCAGCCTTAAGCGGTTAAATGTTATGCAGCCTTAAGCGGCTATTATTTTATATGTCACAGCTTATTCATTTGTTATGCATTTGTTACATTAAGATTAACATTATGGGTATGTTGGTGGATGGTTTTACAAAGCTTGGTGAGTGTTAATAAATAAGCTGCGGCCTTTTTCCACCCATAAAATGTTGTTTTGTGTCTCATTGGGGTTAAAAGAGTTAATTTGCGTTATTGAGTCATACGTAAGTCATGATTGTTGCACTTTTTCTCAGAATGTCCACAATGTACAATTCGGTGCCAGGAGGAGGGACAGTTCAATGCTGTTGAAATAATTGCAGAGGGTGTTCAAAGCAAATTTCAATATATATTTTTAGATACATAAAGCATGTCCAGTCAGGGTCATTCTCCTATTTTGTTTAATAATAGACAGATAATCATGGATTTGGCCCTGTCTTTGTGCAATGTCTCAGGATCTCACGTGTAACTTTGACCCAGGGATTGATGAAAGTACAAAGGTCAACGGACAAAAATGAAATAACTGAATAAAGTTGAACTGCAATTAGTGATGCTGTAAAATCAATAAAAGAACATTTAAATAAACACTGGATAAGTTTTTTTTATTGGTATGTCTGTCAAGGTTCCCATTTTTATGTAATACTAGGATTTGTACGTTTGCCCTTAATAGAGTCTTCAAGATAATGAATTTCTCAAACCAACAAAATAAGTAGTTTAGATTACAAAGAAATTCCTCCCGTTACTTGGCAGGAAAAGAATCACAATGCAGCCCGAAAAAAAAACCTCTTTTTTTTTACATAATCATATAGCTTCTGTGTGAATAAAGAGGAATTATTCATATAAAACATTAAAAAAAATCCCTGGTGTGAGACTCCCTGATTATAAAGGGATTTTTTTAATACACAAACACCTGCATTAGTCATCAGGGCCAAAATCTGATCTTACTAGACATCATCTAGTTGGATATTGATCCATAGTGTATATGAGTGTTGCCATCCCCATTGTCCCCTTGAGCCTTAGTTATATATCCCTAACCCCATCTTCCCTTAAAGGAAAACTTTACCCCCAAAAGGAAAATTTAAGCAACAGATTTATATCATATTAAGTGCTATATTAAAGAATTTTACCAAACTGGAATATATATTTGAAAAAATATTGCCCTTTTACATTTCTTTCCTTAAACCACATTTCATGATGGTCTGTGTGCTGCCTCAGAGATCACTTGGCCAGAAATATTACAACTCTACCTGTAACAGGAAGAAGCGTGGAAAGCAAAAGACAGAACTCTGTCTGTTAATTGGCTCATGTGATCTAATATGTATGGTTAGCTTGGCTTGTTTGTGTGCACCGTGAATCATACAATCCCAGGGGCGGTCCTTATTTTTTAAAATGGCAATTTTCTATTTAAGATCAGCCAATGGCAGATACTACTAAAAAAAGTATATTATTATGAAAATGGTTTATTTACATGAAGCAAGGTTTTACACATGTATGCAATATATTTTTATATAGGGGTATAGTTTTCCTTTAATTGTTTTCTACTGTATTTTATACCCTTCCTCCCATTAAATTACCGGAATCATTTCCATTCCTTACTTCATTGTTTTTACGCTACCCTTAGTTAATAGTGCCGACAATAAGCAATGAAAGGTGGGTAGTGGTTGGTAGCGATAATCAAAAGATTTGTTGCCCCCAATAAAAATGCATGACTGAGGGCGACATATCTCCAAAAACTGCTCCATCAGCAATTATGAGTCAACTTTGAAAGAAAAAACCGACGCAAAGTTTTTACCATTGGAGAAGCATTTTTATGAGATTAGTCACCTACAGTCCTGCCCAAAGGCCATTAACGTTGCTGGATTTTACAGAATTCAATTTAATGTTTCTATTTTTTTCTCAACCCCCATCTCCCTTTGCAGCCATACCTTAAAGGAAAACTATACCCCCAAAATGAACACCTAAGCAACAGATAGTTTATATCATATTAAGTGGCATATTAAAGAATGTTACCAAACTGGAATATATATTTAAGTAAATATTGCCCTTTTACATCTCTTGCCTTGAGCCACCATTTGGAGATGGTCTGTGTGCTGCCTCAGAGATCACCTGACCAGAAATACTACAACTCTAACTGTAACAGGAAGAAGTGTTGAAGCAAAAGACAGAACTCTGTCTGTTAATTGGCTCATGTGACCTAACATGTATGGTTTGTTTGTGTGCCCTTCATTTTTAAAATGACAATTTTATATTTATGATTACCCAATGACACATTCTACCAGGGCCGGATTTACCCTGAGGGCGCCCGTCGCCCCCTCCCTCTGTGAAGATAGCGCGCATGCGCATCCTGTTTGGTTGCGCAGTATTAGCCTGAGGCCGGCGTCCTCTGTAAAGATAGCCCGCATGCGCATCCTGTGTGGTTTCAGAGCACTAGCAGTTCCGCGCTAGTGCTCCGCCAAGAAAACTGCTTGTGTGGCTGGACAGCATGCCGCCCCTTAATTGATGCCGCCCTAGGCCTGGGCCTATACTTCCTTGCTGCAAATCCGGGCCTGCATACTACTAAAAAAGTATATTATTATGAAAATGGTTTATTTACATGAAGCAGAGTTTTACATATGAGCTGTTTTATGCAATATCTTTTTATAGAGACCTACATTGTTTGGGGGGGGTATAGTTTTCCTTTAATCTTCTAAGGCTCATGGCAACTGGCATCAAAACCATGCATTTGTGCATACCATGGGCCTTAGCACAGTGTCCCTCTTCCCTTCCACATGTATTTTTCCAACGTTACTTCAAATTACTCCTCTTTTAATGGAGTGGTTGTCATACTTTTTCTGTTCAGACCCTCTCAAACCAACCTTAAAGCAGGCCCACACTCAAGAATATGACTACACATATGGAAAATATTGGTGTATCAGCGTAGTTCAAAGAATATCTAGGCCAGCAAATATTCACCCAAAATCTCACCCTAACTGACCTTCAAGCTGGTCATTTAGATACATTTCACAGAGCAAATTACCATTCTCCCTCCCACCCTAACTGGCCATCAGGCCAAGCTCCACCTGCCACTGATCAATGCCCGGGGGTCTCACCACGATGTGACATATTTATTACATTAGAGATATATTTGAAAAAAAAGTACATTTTGGTATCAAAATTGTAAATAAACAGGATCAATCAATAATAACATGTATTTCCCTTACTATTAATTCTTCATAATATACTACAGGTTGAATGATCATTTAGGTTGTTCCAATTCTACAGTCCTTTGTCTGTATGAATTATCCTACCCCCATGTGGAGGCTGTTGAACACCAAGAGAAAATAAAATGCGCTAGTCTTTATATTTGTATTTATTTTATTGCACAGAAAAGAAATTCCTTTTTGTAATACATTCGGCTTGATTTGGATGCAGTCACTTGAGAAGTATGTCAAGGTTGAATAAATTCTTGTCAGGTGTCCGACCCATGACCTCTCAAATGAGACCCATAATACTAAGCAGGTTAGCCTTTGATTGATCAATAATCATGTAAGTGAGAGTCTAGAGGGATCTTCTTTGATGCTAGAAGTAGCCGGGGTGTGAAAATTGATTGTAGCGGGAAACTGCAAAACGCATTCCTACATTTTAGCACATCTCACATTGGCTTTCATTCCTGAAAGTACAATCTGTTCGGCTCTGCCATAAGGATGTGCAGCTATTAAATACCAAAAATACAAAATATTCAGGGATGTTACATGACATTATATTGTATTGTTATTGATTAGACTGGATAGCATCACCAGCAAATGTCAGCTCCTAGGCATATGTTTACACACATCACAGTAGGAGCTCAGATTCACTATTTTTTCCGTTTTGGTGGCTTAATTTGTTTCTTTTTGTTTTTATACACAAAATATTTGCATTGATGACTACTTTAGTTTATTTAGAACTTTCATCTCGATTTCTAATTTGTAGCAAACTGATTGGTTGTTATGAGTAATGGCACAGGTGCACCCACTGCATGTCAGTAAACTAGTTGCTCTGCTGCTGCATAAACATGAGATTGGGAGCCAGTGTCGGACTGGGAACAAAGAGCCTTGATAATGGAAGAATAGAGTATAGTATGTAGGGAATAGTGACTATGAGAATAAAGAGGTTGAGTTAGGAGAGGAGGTATAATAGTTTGGAAAGTTGGCCCTCAGCCTAAGGTTTTCTGGTGGGCCCCTGGCATCCCAATCCAACACTGTTGGGAGCTGCCATTGAGGCATTGAAAATATATGTAATTATGGGATCCGTTATCTGGAAATCCAGAAAGATCTGATGGGCGATGGGAAGGACATCTCCCACAGACTCCATATTAATCAAATAATTCACATTTAAAAAATGATTTCATTTTTCTCTGTAATAAAAAAACAGTAACTTGTACTTAATACTAACTAAGATATAACTAATCCTTATTGGATGCAAAACAGTGCTGTTGGGTTTATTTAATGTTTACATGATTTTATAGTAGACTTTGGGGGTTATTTATTAAAGGACAAGGAAAGGCAAAAAAATAAAATCCCATTTTTACTTTCTTTAATGAAAAAGAAACCTATCTCCAATATACTTTAATTAAAAAATGTGTACCATTTTTATAAGAAACCTGACTGTATGCAGTGAAATTCTCCCTTCATTTACTGCTGTGGATAGGAATTCTCAGATGGTCCCTAACTGCTGAGCAGGGAAACAATCATACTTATGAACAGCAGGGGGAGCCCCCGCCTTACTTCCCAGCCATGCAGAATTCAAGCAGCTTTGTTTAGGACGATCTCTAAGCAGTCCAGACCACACTGAGCATGTGCAGGGTCAGGGTCAGGCAAAGATATATAACAAAGTTACAAGATGACAGCCCCCTGTAGACAACTTTGAAAGCATAAATCATTTGTTTGATTGGGCTTTGTGGTGCAGTAAGTTCATGCTTATGTTTAGTATACAAAATACAGCATTTCTAGCCTTATTCTATTTTAGACTTTCCTTGTCCTTTAAAGTCAGTTTTTTTCTGGTCGGACTTTTAAAGGGAAAAACACAATATTTTTGTGGAATTTTTTTTTCGTGATTTATTAAACCCCAATTGTGTTAAAAGTCTGAATAAAAAAGTACTCCAACTCAGGTCTGCCAAGTTCATGTAGAAGTCAATGGCAGATGTCCCATTGGAAGATTGGATCTGTGCTGGGTTTCGTACAATAATCTGAAGATTTCGTGGTTTTTAGGTGATAATCCGCTAAAGTCTCAGATTTCAGGCATCAAA
Organism: Xenopus laevis; assembly: GCF_017654675.1. Taxonomy (NCBI): domain Eukaryota; kingdom Metazoa; phylum Chordata; class Amphibia; order Anura; family Pipidae; genus Xenopus; species Xenopus laevis. The sequence continues at coordinate 34,980,376 of NC_054378.1, read as the reverse complement.
TCCGAAAAAGTTGCAGGTGTTAGCGACAAATTTGAAAAATGAGTACCCAGTGGGATCACCTGACTATAGCTGGGAAGGGTGGGAGCTACAACCAGTGGCGGAACTACCGGGGGAGCAGGGAGTGCAAGCAGGCCAGGACCCGCACCCCCTCAGGGGCCCCCGGCAGCCTGCGCTCCACTGAAATCCGTTGTGTACGGAGGGGGGCAGGGCCCAGCTGCGCGTCACACCACTGCTCCTGTATAAACTATAACAGCTATAGTCAGGTGATCCCACTTGTGGCCAATAAAAGAGCAACCAAGCTTGGGAGTTTTACTTTGAAGTTGCAGGTATAACTTAGTCCCTGTGTAAAATGTATAATGAAGCAATAGAATTCTTAATGAATCAGATGAAAATTGACTGTAGGACTGGCCAGATATGAGATGACTTTGACGTAGTTGGCCAGCTTAAATATATTGCAATATATGAACAAACAATCCCTGTTTTGTTTAAAGGGAAGGCATTTTTTAGTAGCTGTATGCACAAAATGTATCAATGTCTTGAATATATTGATAATGAGTTGAGTGCAAAGGACTATTTGTCTATATGTATTTTGTGGTCACAGCCTCATTGCATCTCCACCTAATGGTTTTAAAAATTAATGGTGAGCACAACTTTCCCATGTTTGTTATAGGTTCTACATGAACTCGCCAGCTTTTAGATGCCTTTATTTTACATTCGAGTTTTCGAAATTTTATGATTAATAAATTCCAGACATTTGAGTTTTTGAAAATCAAATTACAATTTGTGAGTTTTTGTGCAAAAAAATTTGAATTGTGGCAAAAATTCAAATTCGAACCTTGATAAATCACCCCCTAGAATATGGTTTTGCCAATGATGGCACTTGCTGATTCACATCTAAAATAGATTATACTGCTGGTTGTACAAAATGTGGCATTTATTTAATTTGTGTCTGCTTAATATGAACATAAATGGATTGTCATACATAAATGATGGAATGTTTACTTTTGTGACTAAACCAATGAATAGGCCTAGTGTCTGACCATACCGGATTAATGGGGAGAGGTAAAAAAAAGGTGCAAAATATGCTACTGCTCTAGTCACCTCTAGCAACCAATCAGCAGGAAGGATTTACATTTTAATAACAAATAAATCACTGCACCTAAGGAAACGTTGTGCCTTTATTTCATATGGTTGTAAGTGCTCATGTAACATAGTCTCTACAAGCAAATTGTCCTGTGGAAGGAAATTCTGTTTATTACCATACTGTATTCTACATTCTAAACCTAAAGGTCAAGCTCTGCCCTATGCTGTTTATGGTGGGTTTTCATGAGTTCATAATGAAACTACGAGGTGCATTATAATTATGTCAGAACATATTATAGGTTAGTGAAGCTGACTTAGATATTTACTTTAGATCCCCTGAGACAAAAGTTAAGAAACCCTGCCACAGAAGGATTAAGAGAGTTGATGTTCTCATGTTTTCTTTCCTACTGGTGCTCTACAAATTAGCTCCATGCTTTAAGAGAGAATATTGCTCTGGCAGAGAAGAGGGTGGCAGTAAAACTGTCATGAGCTTACAGATGCTCTGCCGTTAGAACCTGCTCTGTTATTTGTTAGATAGTCAGGGAGAAGAGGTAATGATCTGCAGCATATAAACAGTTTGCTGTAATCTTTTATAGTGGAGGGTAAAGGAGAGGAAGAGCCAGTGATTTGAAATAGTTGGACAGATGGAAATCAGGAGCCCAAGCGTTATCTACTAAGGGGGTTATTTATTAAAGTCCAAATGCAAAAAACACGAAAAATTTTAGTTTTGTTACTATTTCCCATTTTTAGAGGGAAAAAAACTCAAATTTTTGTGATTGATTATACCCCGAGGCTGCTAAATGTCCGAATCCGAAAATATTCCATCTCCAAGCTGTCCTGTAGAAGTCAATGGCAAAAGTCCCATTTCAAATTTAAAGATATCATGGTCTGCGCTGAGTTTTGGGCAAAAATCCCACAAAAAATGGGTGGTTTAGTGCGATTTCGCAAAGAATTTGTGCATTTCGGGCATAAAACCCCAAAAATGCAGGGTTTTTAACAAAAAACTATTTTATTGAATTTTTTCAATGAAGTCAAATCGTGGATTCGAGTGTGGTCAGACTTGCTTTACTTAAAAAATCTGAAAAAATAGGATTTTGATAAATAATCCCCTAAATGTGAGAGATATGCAGCATGGGTGGCCCAGGACAAAGGCCTAATTTGGCAATCTTAAAGATATATATTTACACCTGAAAACTGTATCAGACATTCAACTAATTAGATTATATTGATTTTGTACAAAGATATAGCCACATCCAAGTTGCATAAGGGAATCTTGCCATTAACGCTCCTTCCAGTCATAGAATTCTAGTTATCTGCAGAGGCATTTTCTGTAACCCTTATTTAAATTACCAATTAAGGGAAAAGCAAAGATAAATGCACACTAAAATTTTATGTTTCTGTTCCTTTTCTTATCACCTGTTTTGTGTGTGTGTAAAATAATAATTATGCTGCAGGAAAATTAAATTGTTGAACGAATAGGTTAAAAGGATGTGTTCAGTTATAGATGCTGCGGTCCTTCTACATGTAAAACATAATAACGTGCCTCTGATTCTATTATTGCTGAAATAAATGCCTATAGAGAGGGTCTATGCACAGACGCATTATATGAAGTTCTCCATTCCAAGTGGCCAGTTTATTTTAAATATGTTGTTGTACTGTATACATGTCTATTTACTGTCTCTCTGGTAATTTGATTTTTGACAGGTTTTAACAAGAGAAAATGCTGTACATTTTTTTGATCAAGGCTGGTTTTTCTTCCAATAAGAATTACTTTATATTTTCATTTGTATCAAGTACAAGGTATTGTTTTATTATTACAGAGAAAAAGGAAACCATTCTTAAAACTTGGATAAAATGGAGTCTATGAGAGACAGCCTTTGATGCACCTGCGGCATCTATCGGCCATTTTTTGATTTTGAAAATAGTTTAATAAATTGCAACTAACATATACAGTTTTGGCTACTTTCATTGTGGCACCGTCCCTCAACACTTTTAGAAAAGCCAGTTATTTGGGGCTGTACACTTCACTCTAACACAATAAAAATTTTCATTTAATACTGAGATTCTGTGGATCCTCTCTGCGCTACAATTATGTGCTTACCGAAAATGATTCAGCTGCGAGAAGATGAAATAAAAGGAGGGGTCTTATCTGTTTTCCAAAACATGGAGTATTTCAATCCCCACAGAGCAATGTAATGAAATAAAACGTTAAAATTAAGCACTGTTTTTATAATATGACACCTGTCAGACTTCCAGTTACTAAAAGACACGGGCAGTTGTTTATTTCAGAAATAATAACATTGCAGTGAGAGCGGATATATAAGGGCTGTCAGTGCTGGCAATTAGAAGTTGTTTACTAACTAGGAGAACAGCTCAAAACCCTTCACTGCAAAACAGAGTGATGTGTCTTTCTCCCAACAATGTTCAGTATAGCGCTCGGCCAGAAGTAAAATTTTGTATTAGGGTTGTGCCAGAAGTTGAAAGCAACTGTGTTTTTTCATTAAAACTTGTCTTTATCATATTTTCTCTAAAAATAGAATTAAAAAATATGTATATTCTATCCAGTCTGGTAATGTATGAGAGCAGAATTCCATTTCTTTCAGATGAGCATTCCTGCTCCATGTTCACTGGCAACCTACAGTAAATGGACAAGGAATTGATTATCATGTATTTGGCCAATCAGGTTGCGATAGCATGGGTCCCTGTTCTGCCCAGATCCTTTGGAGATGCAAAAATGCTGTTTTGGTTTTTGGGGGGGGGGGTGTGAGTGGAAGTGTGGACTCAGAATAATCATAATAGTTTAAGTAAAGCTATATGTAAATAAGCACAGTCATTTGTTTTTAAACTTTGAAGTGAGTGGTAGTAGGGAAATATAATGTGGGTGACCGTAAAAGACCGTACCTGCAGGAACTGGACAGATGCAAAAAAAAAACAGTAAAAAGTGTAGATGAATTACAAGGAAGAGCGCAAATATTTAATATACAGGCATGGGACTTGTTACCCAGAATGCTGAGGACCTGGGTTTTTTCCAGATAATTGATAGTTCCATAATTTGGGTCTTTATAGAAAATCATGTAAATATTAAATAATCCCAATAGATTAGTTTTGCATCCAATAAAGATTAATTATCTATAATCTTTATCTATCCAATAAAGAAAATATGTGTGTTATACATATATATATATATATATATATATATATATATATATATATATATATATATATATATATATATATATACATACAGAAGATCAGCACTCTCTGTAATTTAGTGAAACTGTGTTGATTTATTTCACAAAATATTACATCTTATCTGACGTTTCGGTCCCACATGGGAACCTTTCTCAAGGGATGAAACGTCGGATAAGATGGGATATTTTGTGAAATAAATCAACACAGGTTCACTCTATTACAGAGAGTGCTGATCTTCAGTTCATATATTATTCTATTTTGGATCGTGCACCTCTGGCTTCATTCTTCGGATTGAGTGCAGGCACTGTGGGACTTTATGTGTATATATATATATATATATATATATATATATATATATATATATAGATAGATATATATATATATATATATATATATATATATATATATATATATATATATATATATATATATATATACCAATAGTGAATAGTGGGTGTGATTTAAAGTGACAACATGGTGCAAATCATATCTGAAAACAATGAGTAGTGATTCTGCCTCCACTAACTATGCAGTGAGCTAGTTTATATTATACAGTATGTGGTATATTATTTATTTATAAATATACTACACCATACATATATAATATATTTTTGTGTGCATCCTTGTATATACACTTTTACTGCTTTGGAAACCTGCATAGAGGGGAGGATTAAGGAAACTGCAGTTATGTCCTTTTATTTCAAGGGGTATATTTATTATGCTGAAATTCCCTGAAAAACGGTGTTAAAAGCTGTGTAAAATAAATGGCGAATTTATCAAAGTGTGTGTCATTTTACGCCATGCGAATTCAAGATTTAACACCATTACCTTACATTGCTTCTGGCAGAAGTCACTCCAAGGAAAAAATCATACAAACTTTACACCATTTTTTTACTCAAAGCCTGCCGATGCATGGTGTAGTATCCTGCTGTTTTTTTACACAGCATAATAAATACCGTATGCCCCACTCAAAGTGCTGAACACATAGCAAAGCATAAGTAGTAGCGACTGTATAAAAATGGAAGGAGTAGAGCCGTCAGCTATCGGGGGCCCAATATTGAGCTTCTTTATCCCTACCTAACCCTCAAGGGATTTACAAGTAGGCTGGAGAAGGCTGGATTTTGGGTCACAGTGAGTGGGTGGTAACCATTTAATATATTTTAAAGGGGGCCCTGAGGGCTTCAAGTTACCCCTAAGCTTGTTTCTCTTTGTAAGCATGCATCCAGATATTGCAATGTAAAACTGTAATCTGTGATATGTTTGCATTCTATAGAAAGACAAGTGCTGCCAATCTATATTATATGTAACAGGAAAATCGCATGAAGGTCAACTCAAACCACTGAATGCATTTGATTTATGCCCTAAACCAGATTTCTAACAAAGACTCCCAAGATGTAAAATGAAATTAATTTATTAAATATGTAATGGCTGTATAAGGCACATGATGACAGAAGAAAGGCGTAAGCTCAGAATCTTATGAAGCATTGAGTCATTTAGTAATAAAGAGTTCATTGTCAGTTGAGAAGCTTGGCTTATTGTCTACTGTAAATTGAAGGGAAAAAAAAGCATATTATTCACTTGCTGAGTGGCAATAAATAACATTTAGGGCACTTTTCACATGTACTGTATAAAAGTTTCATTCATTTGTGCAATTGTATGGCCTTTTTACTGTTTATTTATCTTCAGCTAAAAGTTCAGTCCTTATCCTGAGGTGTTAAATGGAAATATATTTCATTTGATTAAGCAATTAAGTTGGGCTCTAATACACAGATATTTGATATAGTGCAGCCTGCTGAATGACTGATGGTATTGGATACTTTTTTCTCAAGACGTTTGTGGCATTGATGCATAAATTCTAGAGTTTTAATTCCTCTTGAAACAATATAAGTTGTTAATGCTTTACTAAACTGTCAGCTTTACTAAATTGTCAATCATAGTCAGTATTTTTCTCTCTCTTTCTCATTTCACCGCCAGTCACAGAAGCACTTGCTTCCTTTCATCATCCTTCCTAGGGTATGGTGTATCATCAAAATGAAACTGTCTGATGAAACAGACCTAATGAAAATATTGTATAGTTTCTAAAAATTATAGAGAAGTATTGTACTATATTAATGGATGTCGTGTTACTTAGGGGAAGATTTATTAAATGTCGAGGTGAATTTTAGAATAGTCCAAATTCGATTTGAATTTGAAAAAAAATTTAAATTTTGAATATTTAAATTTATCATGTACTGTCTCTTTAAAAATTCAACTTTGACCATTCACCATCTAAAACCTGCTGAATTGTTTTAGCCTATGGGGGACCTCCTAGAACCTATTTGGAGTCAATTGGTGGACTTTGAAAAATCAAACTTTGATTCGAATGTGATCGAACTATTACTTTGATTCGTACGATTCGAATTCGACTGAATACAGACCTATTTGATCGAAAACGGACCTATTCAGCACACATTCGGACCTATTAATATAATCTATCCTATAATATATAATTTTGATCCCCTTAAAGTCTCCTTTAACATGATTATGGTGGAGAGAAGAGCACATTTTAAGTAAAGAACTCATTTAATCCATCCATACAGTAATCTGAGTGTGCATTTTCTGTGACTAAGGACCAAGCAACAGGACTGGCAAGTGCTGTGCCCTGTCTCAAGGGGAATAATATCTCTATCAGGGCTTGTTGCTTGATAAATATGCCCCTTAATGTGTGAATGTGTGAACTCTTTCTTTAATATAACCTCGAAAAAACCCTTTCTTCTTGCCAGAGACTCAGCCTTTGTTATCTGACTAAGACTGAAATTGATTTAAGCCTTGTTTTGTTCTTATCATTTACTCATCTTTACTTTCAAACTGTTTCAGGTTTAAAACCTGTACTATTTCCAGCGCTGTCTCGATATTAAAGTCCTGGCAGTGGTTCATTCCTTTAAGGGCTATTCCACACGGGGAGATAGCCTTGCGTTTGCGGTCGCGGCGACAAAGCGCCGCGCCAGTCGCCGCGACCGGCGCAGGCGACAGTTTTGTATGGGCGCCTATGTAAAAACGCCTGTGCTAACCACACAAGGCGATGCGCTTTTCAACAGTCGCCTGAAAAAGCCTGGCGAGGCATTTTCAGGCGACTGTTGAAAAGCGCATCGCCTCGTGTGGTTAGCACAGGCGTTTTTACATAGGCGCCCATACAAAACTGTCGCCTGCGCCGGTCGCGACGACTGGCGCGGCGCTTTGTCGCCGCGACCGCAAACGCAGGGCTATCTCCCCGTGTGGACTAGCCCTAAAGGGGTGGTTCACCTTCAAACAACTAGTTGTTTTCAGATAGATCACCAGAAATAATGACTTTTTCCAATGACTTTCTATTTTCTATGTGTGACCGGTTTTCTAATATTGAAGTGTAATTTTTCACCTTGCAGCCCTGGGAGGGGGGGTCACTGACCCTGTAAACTGTTCTAAATTGATACATTTAGTTGATACATTTCTTAGCTTTGTCCCTGCTGAGCAGAATCCCTGAGTCATTACAGGCAGCTGTTAGAATTGATACAATAGTTGCTAATACTCCGGAGATACTGCTGAGAAATGTATCAACTAAGGGGCAGGTTTATCAAGGGTCGAATTTCGAAGTTAAAAATCCTTTGAAATTTCAAATTAAAATATTTCAAATTTGAATATTGAATTCGAACTTATATCATCGAATTTGGCTATTCTGCGGTCGAAGTAAAAACGAACGATCGAACGATTCGAAGTATTTTAGCGATCGATCTAACGATTTTACTTTGACTTAAAAAAACTTAGAAAACTGCTCTAGAAGGTCCCCATAGGCTAATATAGCACTTCGGCAGGTTTAATTTGGCGAAGTATTGAAATCGAAGTTTTTTTAAAGAGACAGTACTTCGATTATCGAACTGTCAAATATTCAAAGTATTTTACTTTGAATCAAAGTCGAAGTCGTAGTATCCTATTCGATGGTATCCAAAAAGTTACTTTTTTTAATTCAAAAATTTCCTCGAATTCAATTCGACCCTTGATAAATCTTCCCCTATATGTTGCAATATTGTAACAGTTCAGAGTCTGCATTAAGCTGTCAAACTCAAACACCAGAGACAAGAACATTCATCTTTAAACTTAGAATTTGGAAAAATAGTAAAACATAAATAATGGAAGGTAATTAAAAAAAAGTCATTATTTCTAAGGAACAATCTAAAAACAAATGAAATGGAAAAAAAAAGTGTAAAGGTAAACACTCCCTTTAGGGAAATGGATTGCCAATAATTCTTTTGTTTACTGTTACAGGTTTAACCACAAGCAAGATGATCAGACGGAGTACATTAAAGGTAATGTTAACCCAAAAAGTAAAATTTTGCCTCACAAAAGAAAACATAATTCCAAGCAATTTTGCAGTACACATTTATTACAAGTTATTTGTATTTGTATTGCTGTTGAAATCTGTGTTTTCTGTTCTGGTCACTGTTTAACAATTTAAGGCATACAAGACATTGTTCAAAAAGTAACAAGTATAAGTTAAAGGAAAACTTTACCCTCAAAATTAATATTTAAGTAACATATAGTTTATGTCATATTAAGTGACATATTAAAGAATCTTACCAAACTGGTATATATATTTAAGTAAATACTGCCCTTTTACATCTCTTGCCTTGAACCACCATTTTGTGATGGTCTGTGTGCTGCCTCAGAGATCACCTGACCAGAAATACTACAACTCTAACTGTAACAGGAAGAAGTGTGGAAGCAAAAGACAGAACTCTGTCTGTTAATTGGCTCATGTGTCCTAACATGTATGGTTTGTTTGTGTGCACTGGGAATCTTACGATCCCAGGGAGCGGCCCTTTTTTTTAAAATGACAATTTTCTATTTAGGATTACCCAATGGAACATACTACTAAAAAGTATATTATTATGAAAATGGTTTGTTTACATGAAGCAGGGTTTTACACATGAGCTGTTTTATGCAATATATTTTTATAGAGACCTACATTGTTCTGGGGGTATAGTTTTCCTTTAAAGGAGAAACAAACCCTTGCTACTAAAACTCCCTACCCTACATAGACCCCCTCCCTGCTCCCCCCCAGCCTAGGTGGTACCTTTGCTAAATGCCCCTAACACTTTACTTACCCCTCGGTGCAGATTCTGTCCAGCGGAGTTCATGGGCGTCATCTTTAGGCGATTCGGTAATCTTTGGGTCTTCTTGCAGCGCTTTGGGAATTTCCCTGACTTTCGCACATGTGCAGTTGTCGCAAAACAGAAAATTGCTCCAACGGTGCATGAGCCGATACGGCACTTACTTCCCGAAGATTACAGAAGAGAAGAAGATGGGTGCTGTGAACTCAGATGCCCTGAATCTGCACCAAGGGGTAAGTAAAGAGTTAGGGCATTTAGCAAAGGTACCACCTAGGCTGGGGGGGAGCAGGGAGAGGGGTAGGGTAAGGGATCTTAGTAGCAAGGGTTTACTTCTCCTTTAAGCAAATCATGCTTTCGATAAAAATTGCACTTACAAATAACTTTAAAAGCTCTAGAAATGTTAATTAAATGTATATTGGAAAGTTATTTAGCATTGTTTTATTTTATTAGGTAATTCTTTTATTTTTGGGTGAATATGCCCTTTAATGCTGTGCCTATTGACACTGAGGAACCCTGGAGCTACTGCCACCTCTGGACCAGGCAGTAGTGTCAATTGCTAAAGTTCAGTTGCGCGTGTTCCAAGCACATTATTTTCTGCCAGGTATAGGTTGGGGAGGCCTGTCAGAGCCCCCTATACTTGGGGCCATAAGCTGCTGCCTTGGTTTCTTGGCAGCTTTTTCTTTCATTTTCCCAATCAGTTGCAGGTGGGTTCCTGAAAGAGATCTGACAACCAAAATACCTAATAAACGTAGCAGCAAATACATTAGCTGCTCAAAACTCCCTTATAAGACGGTGCAGTTACTTTGTGGTTTATCTAGTGTGATTCAACACATTAAATCATCCAGTAATTTCCATATGCTGAAGACCAATTTTTTGCTCTCAGCTTTTATAAATCTATAGGGATTATATACTAAATGAATTTCTAATGTATCACATAAAATGTAAAGATGATAGTGACTCATGGTTTAGCAATATGCTATATAAAGGTACATATAGGAAGTTCGCTTGTTGTTGGATGGATTGACACAGAAAGCAAGTCTAGCATACAGCTGGGTCGGTTATTGCACCCCTTGACTTGCTATGCGTGAGAAACAAGGTCACTCTGAAGTGCACGGATGTTGTTACCCTCTATGAACCAGCATATAATCAGCACGCTACAATGTCTCTGCATGTTCTGCCTTGACAACAATTGTCACTGTGGGACTGGGACTGTCCCTAAATAAACTTAAGTTTCATATAATCTAGTTATGCAAATGTTAGCTATGGCTCTTCTATCACCTGTCTCCGCCATGAGACAAAATGAGTCAAGGTTCACAAAAATAACAGCTTAGAAGGAGAGTGTTGAAACTGCTTACTCTGAAAAGATATGTTTATGCTCACAGTCCTTGGTGAAACAATGGCAATATAAGAGATGTCGAAATACCAAGGTTTTATAAAGGGGAGTATTTAGTGAGGGGCCATAGGTGGTAGGCATACCTTCGCTATGGGTGATGCAGCTAGAAAGTAAATGCATTTTTGGTTTGGCAGCGTGGTAAGTGGCATTCTTTCCTCTAATGATAATGTTGTGGGGGGGAATTGAGATGTATTTGTTCTTTTTTTAACCTGGTGAGTCACAGCTGTCATGTGGGGGGGGGGCAGAGCCACTTCATAACAGAGTTCAATTTCATTGAGTAATGGTCCCGGGAGGTAAAGGCTCAGAGTAAGGCTTATTTAGGTTTGCCACCTGTCTGGGTTAGAACTGTCCAGACTGGATCCCCCTTGAATAACATAGCAATCGCTATGTCATAGTCCTGATCTGTGATGGCACAAACCCACCTTCACCTGCCCCAACCCCTAGCTGGACTTGCCAAAACCAAAAGGTGGCAACCCTTGGCATAAACTCCAGTGGAGCCAGACAGGCATTACTGTTAGTTTAATTGTTTAGTGCATAATTATTGATTACTGCGTTAATAAAGCTGTGGCCTTTTATTTCCATCCTGGATTCTCTGTGGGTTTTTTTAATCAAAGTGTGAAGACAGTAGGTGTTTAGTTCATGTTACAGGTACTAAATGGCTGGGTACTTCGAATTAGCACTGGTCAAGATACAGGCACCTCCTTGTAAATATACATGTCCCACAACGCACTGGGCCGAAGCTCTGTTTTGGGAACTGATTACCAGGTACATCAACTTAAAAACTATTTCAGACATCACCTCTTGCCTGCCTTCATTAATACAATTATCTAGTTCATAATTATGTACCTATTAACATACTAATGTTAAAAGAGAATACACAGTATTTATCTGAAGGGTATCTACATATGTTCATATCAACTGACAGTAAGTTTAATGAAACAGACAACAAACTGAACTGAACTTTGTTTTCGGGATACTTATTGCCATAGCTGAAAGATTCCCCATTGACACACATAACAAGAATACATTATATGTACTTAGGGATGCTGTTACTGCAAGCAAATGTACAAGTTCTCAGCCAATTATATAATATCAATGCACAGAAAAAGGTTATTCTGTTGGAATGCCCTCATAGTATGCCCACTGGTTGTCAGGTTCAGCACTGTTCCATCAATCTATGGTATCAGCCCTTAGAAATTTGTCCATTTATGTTTTTTTTCCAAATCACACTTGATTAGATTGCTTAAAATCATCCCATGACATTAGAATGAAGGTACAGCCAAGATGCGGCACATCAGGATGCGACAACCTCTACCCCAGTCTAAAATCAACTGACTCTTTTAACCCACTCTTTACAACACACTTTTAACCCAGTAAATTGATCAGAGCATTTATTAGCCAATTTTATTTAACAAAGCATTAACTGATCCAGCAACCGTTTGCATCACAAGCAATAACCAGGATTAAAGAAAACTCTACAGCAAGAACACTTGCTTCTCCACAACCTCATGACTCCTGTACACATTCTTAACCCTTTTCAATCACTCACTGATATCCTCACTCTAACCAACCTTGCAAAAGGAAGGGCTGCCCAAAATTCCAGTGCTTTTCCACTACCAGTCAATCCCATTTAACTACCCAATGACCATTAAAAAAGGTGGAGTTTACTACCTCCTCTCCCCTTTATGCCATTCTGCTCTACATGGTCTATGGGTCACTGGACTGCAGTCTTTGTTTGGCACAGCATTATAAAAATGTGAATAATACACCTTGCTTATAAATTGGTGCCATTTTTAATTTAAAGATACAAGTCTTTAACAGACAAAAATATATAATAAGTACTGCTCTGAGAATCCCAGGGTTTAAATCATGTTTTCTAACATATGGCTTTTGTTAGAGACATCCATATAATGAACGTAGTTTTTTTTATACGATATATATATAAAAAAGAAATGTAATATGCAGTCTTAAGCTATTGGCAAATGCATGTTGATGTGCTTTAATCATTCCACATGCTGGAGCCTGTTCTCACATACACTTACATTGTTTGAAACATATATATACATTATTTTAAATAAGTCAAGTGTAAGCAATTAGCGGCACTAATTTTTAAGCACTGTGCAGCCCCACTCACTTTCTACCAATGAGCCAGGCATACAGTGTAACTTGGTATCCATTATCAATCTATTAAAGGCTTTAGAAGCACAGGAATTGTGAATTGGGCCTTACGTAATGCTTTCAAAACCTGTGCATTAGGAGAATGGCTTGCAATTTAGCAATAAAAACCAGGAAACAGAATTAAGCATTTAATGTATATTGCCATATTTCTAAGAAGTCATTTATATTTACATTGGTTTTATCCTTTCCTCCAGGCTTTAAATATCATGAGCATAGAGACAATACAAACATTAATTTTCATGAGTATATCTTTACCATTTCAAGGCACTCAAGAAAATGATTGTGGGTAGAAAAGTCCATCATAACAGATACTGTAAGCACTAAGCAGGCACTTCAGCATTGTCTCCCATTCTTGACAAGCCAACAAACAGTCTAGATTGAAATGCAGGTAGCTCCTGTCTGCTACATTGCCTATATACTGAAAACAATCACACATGGAACATTGCAGGTGCTTGAAAGCATAGCAATTGCACTTAAAAATTAAATGTTTTATATAGAATGCATACTATATAAGCAATTAACTACACAGAAACTCTTTGTAAAACACAATACACAATGGAGTATAAGTTAAGGTGGCCATAGACAGCAGATATAAGCTTCTGATTCAAGCCCTTTAGACCAATTTGGCATCTTATATTACTGTATATGGGGCCCTTGGGCAGACCCACCAACCGATATTGGGCAGACGTAGATTGGACAGGCAGTGGCATAATTAGCTGATGCTGGGTTGGGCCTGCATCAGCACCTAGACCCCCAAAGAGCCCCTCACCCAAACGTGCAGGCACTGCACACAGTGCTGAAAAATTCCCCCACCCTGCCACCCACTAAATGCTTATCGTGGCTCTGGCAGGCTCCAATGGGGTGTGGGCCCAATGTGGGCAGGCCTGGTTTTCCCATCGGATCAAGATAAGCAGGAAATTGATCTAAAGAGTTTGTGAAGTCAACAGAAGGGATATTTATGCAGGAAATTGTTATCTGAAATATTGTCATGCTGCAAGGATGGGAAGTAGAATGTGTCTACATTTGCACATATTGTCAGAATCACACTTTCCAGACAGACAGATCTACACATTGGCAACAATACTCTGACAATGGTAAAGAAATAATATAATATATTTATAATAGTGCAGTGCACAAGACATACCGTACTAAAGGAGTTCATGTTAAGGCCCAAGATCCTATGGAAATATTCCAACAATAGGGCCTTTCTGTTAGCAATGAAAGGCTTGGTTTGTGGCAAAATTGCACCTTTCACCATCATTGATTTTTTTCGATAGAACAGCAGCAAAATTTCACAGTAAAAATCATGCAAGAAAATCGAAGGAAAAAAAACACCAAGAAAAATACATTGTGTGATAAAAAATGCAAAAAAATGGCTTCAACCTATTTTGTGAAAAAAAAGCCAGACAAAAACGTCTATTGACAATGCATATTACATGAAAAAAAAACACTCATTAACTATAATGAATTTTGTGCAAAAAAACCCATGAAAAATTGTGTATCGACTTCAATGAATATTGCTTGGAAAAAAAAATTAGAAAAACACAACCATTGACAGAATTTTTCATGTGAAAAAGTCCATTGACTTCAATGAGTTTTGGGTAAAAAAAAAACCTTCGACTTCAATGTTATGCACAAAAAAGCCCATGATTTCAATGTATTTTGCTAATTTTATTTCATCATTTGCAAATTTTCCCACGTTTCCCACGTTTCACAAATTGTTTTGCAAAGTGAAATAGGACACTTTCACTCATCAGTCCTATCTGTCTATTGACCCCACTATAAATCCAGGGTTGTGGGGTTGACACAGATTTGTGCTAGGACTTTTTACCCCTAAAATCTGGATCCAAACTGTGAGTTGCTGATAGCCCTTCACTCCTACTTACAAAGTTTTTTTTTCTTTTAACTCCTAAAGGAGCACTATAAAAAATAAAAGAAAGCTTGTGGACCTATTGTTGTACCACAAACAGTACCTGTATACTGTATAATCTGTTATATATATCTTGTATCTGTGAGTGATGCTAAATATTATCTCGTCTCCCATTCTAGGAATTCTGATCTAGACATGTTGAACTACCCTATATATAGCTAACAACTTTGCATTTGTGCAAACAAAGTGAGAAAGTGTCTTTTTATAACTTTCTACAGCTGTAATGACTCCTGGTCGTAAACCACTCTGTTAACTTTTATATGAATTCTGCCCACCTACTTTATCTACCAATTCTTTGCAGAAATATTTCATTAGGGATCTGTGTTCAGCGAGAGCAAGTCATAAAGATAAGAATACAGATTGCATTACGGTTGATCACTTTACCCTTAGAAATGTCTTTCACCACTACAAGTAAAGATGCTGACATTAACCAAAAATTAAGGGGGGAAGGAAAAAATGTTGATTTGTGGGCTCTAAAGGCGTCAGACTGAAAAAGTGAGATATAAGAAGAACCATAAATGAATCAGTTCTATGCTCAATAAGGGAAACAAAATCATCATTGCACAATCCCCGTTACGAAATTTGTTTCAAGGTGTCTCTGTCATTTGTAACTCGATTTGGCAGATTGTACAATGCGCCATTTGCACAACACTGATATGATTAAATTCTGCGTTGTTACTTAGGGCATTCGTGATTTTTATGTTTGCAGTATTTAATTACTTAGTTTGAGTACAATACACAGACAAATAAAATAGACAAGGCTGGGATAACAGAAATACCTATGATTAAGCACCAGAGGGTGTGAAACGCGTAGGGTGAATCATACGGGGTCAGTATGTTTATATCTTTTATTATTGATTGAATAAAAACTTGTATTTTTACTTTTTACATCAGGAAATTTTTTGGTGCATTGGTATTAGGATGATGCTTTGGAAACTGAAGCAAGTCCCAGATAGACAGCTGCCTTAATTTAGACTGGCAATTTGGACCCCCCAAGCTCAATATTATTCTTTGGGATAACAAATTGCTCATTCTCAGGACATCTGAATTTCTTGGCACTCACTCAAAGCATGTTTGGGAATCAGCATACCGACTGCCAGAGCTGTAGCAAAACAAGATATTATTTTTGTTTAAAGGTCCATTAAACGGTTACCATTTTTTTCTTTGCATTCATGTAATAAAAACATTAATAACTCAGTTTATAATATTACTATTGCATTGTTTTATTGCAGTTTTAGGGTAATAGCACACTGGTAAATTATGGCTCCATGGGGAGTCAAAATGTCCCTTGCCTCCTTCCCACTGGATAAAATGCAAAACACAAGTACTGAACCGGCATATGTTTCTCCACCAACGATTTGCATTTTAGTCTGTGGTAGGGAAACAAAGGATGTTTTATCACCCATAGTAGCAAAGATTTATCACAGGCAACAAAATGTCCCATGTACACTTACCCTTAAGCTGGCCATAGACGCAAAGATCCGATCGTACGAATCCAGGATTCGTACGATTTTTAAACCGTGTGTGGAGAGTCCCGACATTTTTCGTCCGGCGGAGATTAGTCGTTTGGTCGATCGGACAGGTTAGAAAATTTCTGTCGGCTGCCGATAATATCTCTGCATGTATTGCCGATCGTACGATTTTCAGTGGGAGACTGTCACTAGCTTTGTCGGACATAGATATCGTACGATTGCTGTCTTGCAGAACATTGGCTGATCTGTTCTTTAACTAATTTATTTGATCGGAATGGTTAGTGGCAGGTCGGGAGATGAGGAAGTCCATTCGTACAATGATTTGTACGATCGGATCTTTGCATCTATGGCCAGCTTTAGAGTCACTAAGGGGCATATTTAAGAATCTAATTTCTGAGTTGTGTGAGGGTTTTTCTACCTCGTATAAACTTGAATTTTGAATGTTTGCGTGTTAATGGAAAAATCAAATATAAAAAACTTGCATGAAAAATGACGGAGGAAAAAACTCTAATGATCATGTCGCAAAAAAACTCTAATTGATTGAATTTATGTCCCGAAAACTCAGTCAAATCGAGTTTAAAAAGCTCATTCTTATACTAATATTTTTGATTTTTTTTTCTTATTAACTCACAATTCTTATAACTGGAATGTGTGAGTTCGAGTGCAAAAAAAATTTGAATTGTGGTAAAAAAAAAAAAATCTAATTTTTGATAACTCTGCCCCTTAAAGTTGGCCAGACACTGGTATCTACCCATATGCTGGACAAACTCATACCAAACGAGAGGCCATACAAGGTATGAGCTGACAGCTAAAATGGTCAGAATAGTAGAAAGTGAAGAAGACCTGTGGCTCATCTTCATTTCCTCATCTTCCAATGCAATGCACTACACTGACACAATTCATTAGCAGATTATATTTTCAAACATGTCCAGTCAATGAACTGAGTGATATCCATGATACAAAGAAAAAGTTTAGAATCCTCAGTACAACATGCAAGTTCTTCAGCGTGTGTATGACCATGCTGAATAATGACCAAGATTCCATTATTCACTGGCCACAGTCTTATTTCCTCCCTTAGTTCACTTGTGATATTAAAACACCCTGATAAGAAGCCAGCAAGGTGCTAGGCCTAGTAACCCAGGGAGATGGTCTGATGCCAAAGGATGCCTATACAGAAAGATTACTGGCACAACAAATCAAGGGAAGAGACCCCTTCTAATTTATTACATAAACTGCAATGTTGTGATCGTGGGGGATTGTTTCACCTACAAAAGAGCAGAATTTTCAACTTGAAGCAGAGCACATGGTTCTACACTGCTATAGTGGTGAGAATGTGGAATGCCCTAACAGAATATATGGATGGTATATTGTCTTAATGCTCTTAAAAGGGGTTTGGATGTCTTTCCAGACAAAATATTAAAGGCTATAGTTAGTTTGTGTACATGAGTTTGTAGCAGTGTGTGTGTGTATGTTGACGTTAGGAAGACTAGGAGTGTCCACCTGCCACTGTACATCGATGCCTCTAATGTGGAGATCGTCAAAAGCACCAAATTCCTTGATGTCCACCTGACGGAGAACCTCACCTGGTCCCACAACACCAGCTACTTAGCCAAGAAAGCCCAACGGCCCCTCTACTTCCTGCGCAAGCTGAGGAAATCCCATCTCCCACCATCCATACTCAAAACCTTCTACAGTGGGACTATCAAGAGCATCCTGAGCAGCTGTATCACTGTCTGGGCTGGGAACTGCACTGTCATGAAGTGCAAGACCCTACAGAGGATAGTGAAGACAGGTGTCTCTCTTCCATCCATCACGGACATTTACACCACTCGCTGCATCCGTAAAGCCACCAGCATTGTGGCTGATCCAACACACCCTTCACACTCACTGTTCACACTCCTGCCATCTGGAAAAAGGTACCCAAGCATTAAGGCCCTCACTACCAGACTGTGTAACAGTTTCTTCCCCCAAGCCATAAGACTCCTGAATACTCAGGGACCGGAAAGATCTCTCTCACAAACACACTCCATCTGACCTTACTATATACCACAACCTTACACAGCCACTGTATGCCATTGTATGAATAAATAGACATTGGATACAATTGTTCTCTATGAGCACATACACCCATCATGTCTGACGTTTAGCATTATTTACATAACATATTACATCTGCTGAGTGTGCACTGTCCTGTCCCTGAACTATGCTGTCCTGTCTTGCAGGAGTAGCATATTTTTGCACTTGCACTTTTTGTCTGTTGTCTGGTACATCTATGTTGTGTGTAGCACCATGGTCCTAGAGGAACATTGTTTTGTTTCACTGTGTACTGTACATACGTATATAGATGAAATGCCAATAAACTCACTCTTGACTTGTATGTTGGTGTATTTAATTGTAGAAAAAGGTGAAAAGTCAACAAGGTTTTTAGGGGCATCTCATTGTTGCAGATGAACTTGGACAGTTGTCTTGCAACTCAACTCAATTAACTATACAATTAATTACAGGCACGCCTGCTGTACCAAGCGATGGAGGCAGCCTTTAAAGTAAGGAGTGAAGACAAATGTATATATTATATCTCAAATTCTGTTATGCTGTAGAAACACTGAATGCATTAAAGTACTCAACAAAGTCAAGGGAGTTGTTTTTCCATAAAGAAGTGTTATGGAACAAAGGGTCAAGCTCTGTATTGAGTAGATGGAAAACACATAAGGAAAGGCTGAATATTAAGAGAAGAGCCGTAAGTGATGCTCCAACTACTATGGTTAAACAAATATTAAAAATGACTGGAACAGTCGAAAGGCTACCCCAAGAAGTTTAGAGTTCATAATTTTATTCTAAACAAACGGGAATAGCACAACAGTTAGTTCTTAAATGCCGTCACTTTATTTTACCATACTGGATAGTATGTATATGTTGAATTGGATGATATCTGTATACTTGTTGCCACGATGAATGTTGTAATCAAATTTATGTCTACTTCTGTTATTTTTGTTTGTTTTTAGATACACAGCAGGGTTCATTTAGTTACAGGATAAAAATGTGCAAAACCATCAGTCAGTTAAAAATTAAAGCACTTTTAAGATATTTGACAAACACCTTCACAACTAAACTGGTAGTGGTCAAGAACCATGCATGAATTGCAGTATGCGGGCTGTTATTCCTATGTGGTTCTTAGATCTTTTTATGGGTGAATGAACTTGCCAAAATGTAAGCACTTTCTGTAGGATTTGGATTCTACTAAATCTTTGAGAGAGCCAAATCCTAATAAAACCATGTGACATTAAAGCATTGTCAATCGGAATATTTTGACAGTATTTTGACCTGATAATGCAATATTGCTTTGGATTTGGTTCAAATTTACATATGCTAATTAGAAATTGAATTCTGGATTATGCTGATTATGCTGAATATTTTGTGGAGAATTCGATATTGAACTATAACCAGAATTGACCAAGTCAGAGGATCCTTACGTTGTACCATTCTGAATCTTTAAAGATAGAAGTATGTACCAAATCCGTCATTTTTGAATTTGACTGCATACTGCATTCTTCACAATACATTGTCAGAATAAATAATAGAATTTGAGTCCTTAGATTGTAAGGTCTACAGGACAGGGACTTCTTAGCACTTAATCTTTAATGTAACTGTGTTTTGTATTTATTTGTATTTATTATTGTAATGTAATGACTGCTGTTTGTTTTATTAATGTTGGTGTATGTTGGTAATGTGTATGTTGGTAATGTTGGTGTAAAGCCTAAAAACAAATATGGGTAGAAATGTAGTATTTATATAATAAACTTACTGTACCAGCCTAGTGTTTCAGAATCTCCAGTGTTTGCGACATGCACATATGAGGTCTGGGCAACTAATGAGAAGCTAAGCTTAGGGTTGTTGCAAATAATCAAGCAGAAAATGAGGTTCACATGCCATACAAACTGATACTACAGGGCAAATTATTGAATTTCTATACAAATTGCATAGGTTTTGGAGCTGCCATGAGATCTGTAATGAGAAGCTGAATCAGCCTTGTATTGTAGTGCCAGCAGCACAGAGCATGTGCAGTGAATCAGCAGAAAAGAAGATGGGGAGCTACTGGGGCATATTTGGAGGGACAGATCTTATTTGCTTAAGGGCTGTGGTTGTCGTGGATTGGTAAAGAATGTCAAAATAGTTCTTGAATTTATTGTTCTGCTGTAAAGTGTTGCATACTGTTGCGCTGCAAAAATATTGAAAAGATATATAAAGAACATACCTACATAACATTGTTTCCTTTGGTTGTTTAGCAGACATTAAAGGGGCGTTGTCATGATTTTTATGGTGCCAGTATCTTATACTTGTGCTTTTTACAATAAGGTCTAATTAAATAATACTATTTTGTATGATTTAGGGGAACTGCCACTTAGAAATAAAGAGTTGTATAATAAGATTCCTTTTCAAATTAAACTCAAAACCCCAAATTCAATTAAAACACCCATACCTGTTATCGGGGCAAATAAAAATCTCAACTGTAAATAATATATTGCATGCCCCACCTATTTTACAAGCATAGAGGTGGGGAAGGCAATTTTATTTGCTTTCCATTTTGCAATTCCTAGAAGTCACTGCAGGCCTTACATTCCCTTTCTTTCCTCACAGTCTATAATTGTACAGCATGTGCATGGACATGTGCATCAGTTTCCCATTCCCACTCTAGTGCATAAACAAGATTTTGGTATAATGCAAAGCTTGCTTAAAGGACCAGTAACATCAAAAAATGTAATTGTTTTAAAGTAATAAAAATATAATGCAATGTTGCCCTGCACTAGTAAAACGGGTGTGTTTGCTTCAGAAACACTACTATTGTTTATATAAATAAGCTGCTGTGTAGCAATGGGGGCAGCCATTCAATGAAGAAAAGCCTCAGGTTACAGCAGATAACAGATAAGCTTTGTAGAACATAATGGTGTTATCTGTTATCCACCATTTAACCTGTGCCATATAGTCCTTTTTAAATTCCCGCCATTGCTGCTTAGCAGCTTGTTTATACGAACTATCGTAGTGTTTCTGAAGCAAACAGTTTTACAAGTTCAGGGTAACACTACATGAAATTTTCTTTACTTTGAAACACTTTAATTTTTCGGTGTTACTGTAAATTTAATAACAGTGTTCACTAAATGGCACCTCCCTGCTCTGTGATTGTGTAATTCCAAGGGGTATATTTATCAAAGAGTGAAGTTAGAGGTCCCGACAGTCCTCTATAGTGAAATTCCGCCACTCTCCATTCATTTCTATGGGATTTAAATAAATAAAAAAAAAGTGAAAGTTCATCCTTTAATAAATACGCCTTTCAAAATCCCATAGAAATGAATGGAGAGTGTGACTGAATTTCACTCTAGAGAACTTCACTCTTTGATAAATATACCCCCAAGAGTGAAGGATTTAAATAATTTATATAGTTTATTTAATGTGTATTTTGCTTGACAAACACATAGAAAAGAATTTGGATTTATTTCAGCAAATTTTGCCCTGATTAGAAATGTGGTACAACTACCAGTAATTTTAATTTTAGCAGAAATGGGGATGTAATGTCATAATGAAAACCAAATTAAACAGAAACAAGACTGATGTTTACATATATTAAACACACATATGTTACATATTTTGAATGCCACATTTTTTTGTCTGAAAGACTACAAATGATACAAAAAACGAGTCTAAAAAAATGAATAGGATAACTATAGGTTTCTTCTGTTACATTAAAATTGAAAAGAGTTGTTTGAAAGTGTAATGTTTGCTACACAATGGGGTAAACACCATAATGATTAAAATATAGAAATTGCAAATGCCACAGGCCTGCAGTAACTTTGGTCCCCTGGTTCCAGTGCTAAAACTTTGTAGTTCTTTTGTGCACATCAGAGCACATCAAGGAAGACATATGAAAATTGAGGCTCGCTATATGAAATAACCATGAAGTGCTATTCCTGAGATATTCATCACACAAAAGAAAATCGGAAAAATTAGGATTTTTACAACGTGCTGGTTGAAGT
This sequence comes from Xenopus laevis, assembly GCF_017654675.1. NCBI lineage: Eukaryota > Metazoa > Chordata > Amphibia > Anura > Pipidae > Xenopus > Xenopus laevis. The sequence continues at coordinate 34,957,979 of NC_054378.1, read as the reverse complement.
CAGGCTCCAGGCCGGAGAGCAGTAATGAAACATTTATAATTTCTCACTGTATGCTTCAGTGGCTGCTCTGATGCTTTATTATACCATAAATGTGCATTCAAGGTCAAAGATGCTTTGGTGTTAGTGGGAATTGAGGTGCCCATGTAAGACAAGATTTCAGGAATGTACAATACATCCAAGAACCAGAGGTCAAACAGATACTTTCTCTTTCGTCTTTATGCCTTCTTTTTACAAGCAGCCTTTTCCATTCATGCTCTAGTCTACAGCAACGACGTCTGTTTGTGCCTCTATGTGTGTGTTAAAAGGACACTATTATTAACCACTGTGCAGCCAGATAGGGGTCTTGCCAGAACTGCTATTGATTCATGCTGAAGAAAAAGAAAGAATCCAGCAAATAAAAAAATCGCCTCTTTCATGCCTCGTTCAAAACAGCGGTCTTCTTTCTCCAATATTTGGACCTTGCTATCTTCAAAGGAGTGTCCCTTGTCTTTTAGGTGTAGAAAGACAGCTGAGTCTTGCCCCGTAGAGTTCACCCTCCTATACTGAGCCATACGCTTGGTGAGCAGTTGTTTTGTCTCCCCAATGTATAGATCTGTGCATTCCTCCCTACACTGGACTCCATATGCCACATTGTTTGTTTTTCTTTAGGGGTTGGATCCTTTGGGTGTACCAGTTTTTGTCTCAGTGTGTTGCTAGGTTTGAAAAACACAGGCACGTGGTGTTTGTTAAAAATCCTCCTGAATTTCTCAGACACTCCAGCTACATATGGGATGACTATGTTTCGCCTACTATGTGTCTCCGGGCGGTTATTTCTATTGGTGTTCCTGTTTCAAAGCTCCTCTAAGATGTTTTTGCTCTTTGTCTTTGGACTCTGTATCAGTTGCCACACATTCTGCACTGGGGTGCAGAGTTCTAATGACACCCAGTTTGTGTTCCAGCGGATGGTGGGAATCAAACAACAGATGGTGTAAATGATCTGTTTGTCTTTAATTTGAATGACTATTTTATATATATATATATATATATATATATATATGTAACACTAATTTGGTTACTGTCTCTTTAAATCACCACTTACCCTTGGCAATCCAGGGGCCCTGAGTCCCTTTTGCATTGAAAAGTACTGGGAACTGGGAATTACAGCGCAGTGCCTCCACCTAGTGAACACTGAGGAAGACACCTCAGGGGGTTACACTAGGAATAATAAAATACACAGTTTGCAATTTGAACCAATATAAACTTTATATAAACAAAAGTAAACACTTGGGCAACTAATACACTCTGCACTCCTACACTGGGGACACGTGGGACACTCCCTAAACCACTATTAGGTGCTTAACTGTTGCTTCACACAGTCCTTGGTAGATATCACAGTCCTTGGTAGATATCACAGTCCCAATCCTCCTGAAGGGGTTAATAATCACACAGTTCAAATGATTTGTCCCTTCCCCAGAGCTCTTACTCCCCAGGTAGCGCTACCTTATTCCCCAAAAGTACCTCTCCCTTTTGAATGTTGGCAGCAGCTCTCTTGTAGCAGGTAAAGGGTTAAAAGCTGTCTTCAGTATGGGGCCCCACGCTTGTATCCGTGCCAGTATCCTCCCTTGGGTGGCTCACTCACCGGGGTGCTCTCAGAGGAATTCACACTGGAGATCACACACAGCTCTGCAGCAGAATCAGTCTCACTAGTGGCACCTTTCTCCTTCTGAGTTTGCAGCAACTTGGCAGGGGACAGGCTGGGCTCAATCTCCCCAGATTCAGCAGCTTCTTCTCTGCACCTCACAATCTTACAGCTACTCACGCTGGCTCTCTCAGCTCTCTTCCTGGGAGACCCTGTGCTTTTGGCTCCAAAGTCAGGCACACCCTTTCTCCCCAGGATGCACTGGGGTTCCCAGCCAATCGGGTCACTATCCAGCATGCAACTGGGCTGGATGATGTCACTGGAAGACAAACAGGGGAAGGATTCTTCCTGTCCCCTACATTCTCCCCTTGGACAAACCAGCAACGACCTCGCTTGCCGTATGCCCTGGCATGCCTGAACAGTAAAACAATCAATAATGTTGGTGTCACTACTGTTACCTGAGACCCTAACATTTGCCCTACATGAAGACCTGCGCTTACCCAGACCCAGTCCTTTAGATCTATCGGGGGTATCAGAGGTTTCAGGGACCACCTTCAGGCCAATAGGGTTCTCCACAGTAGTCTTCTCTCGACTCAACACCTTATCCTCTTCAAGGGAGTCACTCTCACAGATGGAAGGCTCATAATAAGACTTCTGTACTGTAACATTTTTGTAAGTCTTACAATTCCGGGCCTGATGACCCATCACTTGGCACTTGTAACATCTTCCAAAGAAACTTCTACGCCTGCGGCGTACTTTACACAGTGCAGATTGGGTTTCACCTTCATCAGGAACTGGACAGTTTGGCTGGATGTGGCCAAGCTTGCCACACCGGTAACACTTAGGAATTTTCTTAGCCTCAGCTGGGGGTGGTCTGGCTCTCTCTGACAGTTGAGCTTTTAACTCCTCCAACTCTTTGCGAAGCTTCTTGTTTTCCTCCAACAGTTTAGCATCAGCAGGGGATTTCTCTGTATGCCCTGAAGTGGGACTTCGTCTGACCCTCACATAGGCATCCGCCTCCTCTCGCCGCACTCTCTCCATCAGAGCAATGTACCCAGGGGGTAACTTATCCTGGTAGTGTGCTCTAATTGTCATGGCAACAGGGTCACTATTCAGGGTCCCTCTCTTCAATTGGCGAATTCTCAGAGGATCCATTTCACCGTCTGTAATTGCACCACGGCTCACTAGCAGTCTCAGGCCTTGTTCTAGCCGCACAAGATAAACAGACAAATCTTCCTTCTCTTTTTGAAAGGTAGAGTGGAAGCGATGAAGCATCTCTGTAGCACTCTCTACAGGGCCAAACGTCACCTCCAGGACTTCAATCAGATCACCTGAAGTAGCATCAGGGTGGCCAACCATATAGGATTTAACAACATCCACGGCAGGACTGCGGAGACTCTCAAGGATCTTCCTTCTCATAGTCGTCTCGGGGCCAGTCCAATCTCTCACGGACACAACAGTGGAGTCTCTCCAGCTCTCAAAGGACTCTTCACCAGTAGGTACAGGATCTGTGCCGGAAAACACTTTAAGTCTCTTAAAATTACCATTCCAGGCCAGCTGTGTTAGTTGGTCAGTCAGTTGTCCCAGCGCGCTCACAATCTCTGGGGTATCCAGCCGGCCACCAGAGCTATGCCGACTCCCCTTGGAGACCACGCTCTCACAGGATGGACATCTCTTTACTTGACTCTTCCCAGCTGGTGAATCAAACAATGTCTTGTCCCGCAACACACTTTCCTGTGCCTTCACAGCATACTGAGTAGTAAGGGCATCACCCTGGGAAGTTAACTCATCTGCATCATCAGACATATCAGGCAGAACAATCTTCCAGGGCCCTTCACTTTCAGCATCAATATCAGGGGGAACCCGGTCACGATCTATCTCTTTAGGGCTTTCTATAAGAACATTTAGTAGGACCCCAGCAGAATCTCTCCGTGACGCAGCCACTCTTGGGCGGTAAAAAGTCTGTTCCCCATCGAGAATTTGGTAAATAAATTCTTCTTTCACTCTGGGCACCATAGGCCCTACAGCGGCAACCTTTCGAGGGTTAAGTCCCAATGCAGTACACCACTGGCGAACAGTTTGTGGAGTTTCAAATGAAGACATATTTTCATCAAACATATCCAGCTTCCCAGTCGACATCTCAGCAGTGCCTCCAAAATGTAACACTAATTTGGTTACTGTCTCTTTAAATCACCACTTACCCTTGGCAATCCAGGGGCCCTGAGTCCCTTTTGCATTGAAAAGTACTGGGAACTGGGAATTACAGCGCAGTGCCTCCACCTAGTGAACACTGAGGAAGACACCTCAGGGGGTTACACTAGGAATAATAAAATACACAGTTTGCAATTTGAACCAATATAAACTTTATATAAACAAAAGTAAACACTTGGGCAACTAATACACTCTGCACTCCTACACTGGGGACACGTGGGACACTCCCTAAACCACTATTAGGTGCTTAACTGTTGCTTCACACAGTCCTTGGTAGATATCACAGTCCTTGGTAGATATCACAGTCCCAATCCTCCTGAAGGGGTTAATAATCACACAGTTCAAATGATTTGTCCCTTCCCCAGAGCTCTTACTCCCCAGGTAGCGCTACCTTATTCCCCAAAAGTACCTCTCCCTTTTGAATGTTGGCAGCAGCTCTCTTGTAGCAGGTAAAGGGTTAAAAGCTGTCTTCAGTATGGGGCCCCACGCTTGTATCCGTGCCAGTATCCTCCCTTGGGTGGCTCACTCACCGGGGTGCTCTCAGAGGAATTCACACTGGAGATCACACACAGCTCTGCAGCAGAATCAGTCTCACTAGTGGCACCTTTCTCCTTCTGAGTTTGCAGCAACTTGGCAGGGGACAGGCTGGGCTCAATCTCCCCAGATTCAGCAGCTTCTTCTCTGCACCTCACAATCTTACAGCTACTCACGCTGGCTCTCTCAGCTCTCTTCCTGGGAGACCCTGTGCTTTTGGCTCCAAAGTCAGGCACACCCTTTCTCCCCAGGATGCACTGGGGTTCCCAGCCAATCGGGTCACTATCCAGCATGCAACTGGGCTGGATGATGTCACTGGAAGACAAACAGGGGAAGGATTCTTCCTGTCCCCTACATTTATATATATATATATATATATATATATATATATATATATATATATATATATATATATATATATATATATATATATATAGAAATGATATACTAATAAGCTGGTATATCATTTAAAAAAAAAACACAAAAATTAGAATAAAAAATTGCACATCATAATGTAATTAGATTTATTAGGAATTATACTTGCACCCAATAAATATGCCACCTTAAAAATTGTCTTTATGCAACGTAAAACTTTATTTCATTTGAAATTCATTGTGGTAATGTACAGAACCAAAATGAGAAAAAAGTTGTCTCTGTCCAAAGATTTATGGACCTAACTGTAATTCGAGCTCTCTGGATAACTGGTCATGTCCCATACCGGTATAAGCTTCATAGCATCCACTGTCACAACATATGATAAAGGTTAGATTTATTAAAATGTAAATTCTTTCCACAAGTCAATAAAAATTAACAATTAAAGCAATTGGGTTTTTCTGATTTTTTTCTAAGCAGTCAAGAAAAAAAATAAGGTGATCGTGAAAGAAAACTTGATTGAATATATTCAAGATTTTTTTCTGTGATCATGTTTCTACATAAAAGCTTTGCCCTCATATTACTTCATATTAACCCTACTTATAATTAAGCAATAATCTCCAATTAAACCATACATACAGTAAGTTATATACTGCTAGTTTCAATCTTTCAATCCTGCTCCATACATACCAGCTTATAGAGTAGCTATAGATATATCTACTTGCTAGTTTTTTTTTTAATCAATGTTTGCACAAATCGCCTGCAATTGTTTGCCTGTCTCTACATCCAGCTCAGTGTTCCTTCACAGTGTGCTTGGCTTCTCTGCAGTGATAAAGTCACTACTTGCCGTAGTCTATCTGTCACTGTTTCACTAAGTACAAATACGCTGATAGGCAACATCAGTCAACAGCAACAAGTTCAGTTCTAGAGAGTAGGTTAGCTGCTATTTGTTGACTCAGAGCAGCCGTTTAATCATCTATAATACCTTTGTGTATTTGATTCTAGAGCAGACAAGTAAGGCACTAAACAAATATTTGTCTTAATTCTAATTTTACAGTTGGTTTGGACTTATAGAGAGAGAGAGAGAGAGAGAGAGAGAGAGAGAGAGAGAGAGAGAGAGAGATTTAGCATGATTTGTACCTTAATGTGCTGGAGGGAGTCCAGGACATCGGCGGTCCATAATGTCGACGAAGGGGTCCAGGGGGGTCTAATAGGCTAGTGCTAGAAAGCAATTGCACTCTCTGCACTGGAAGAGCTGAATTTCTGGTTTGAAAACCATCTGTTCGTTGATGCGGTCCCGCTATCCGACCGCCCGTAAAGCCACCGTTAGAATTTGATCATTGGGCCCTAGGGCCCACAATCGGATCAGCCCGATATTGCCCACCTCAAGGTGTGCATATTGGGGAGAGATCCGCTCGTTTGGCGACTTCGCCAAATGAGCAGATCTCTCCGTGTATGCCCACCTTAACAATAGATGAAGAAATCAAACAGCTCGAAGCAGTAAACATGTAGGCACATTTTATCACTCGAAAACATGTAGGGGCACATTTACTTCGACTATTCGACCATTTGATAGTCGAAGTACTGTCTCTTTAATAAAAACTTCGACCACCTACTTCGCCACCTAAAACCTACTGATCATTTTTCCTTCGCTCGTACGAACGAAGAAAATGCGGTAAATCCTTTGACTTCGATATTCGAAGTCGAAGGATTTTACTTTGGGGTGAGTCTTATCTCCGTGGTTGTGTGGGATACATCATAAAGGTGGCCGTACATGTTAAAATTATGATCTTTGGTCATAGGAAAGGTCACTCTCTATTGTTTTCACTACAAACATTAAGAGCTAAATTGCTAGATATGCAGGTAGAAACAATATAATTTTACCTCTATCTAACGATTCATCAGTAACCCTATGTTTGGGCTTCTTCAGAGATGCCCGATAAAATTTGCCTTCTATTCTGATGAGAAAACCAAAATCCAAGGCTGTTTTGGCGATATCTGATAGATGTAGATAGATAGATAGATATCTGATAGAGTACATCTGTTATCTTTAGGTAATGGTGGTGGCTTGATGTTTAGAAATAATAGATAACTGATGAATAAGGGAAAGCATGGGGTTTAAGGTGGACATAGATGTTACAGTTATGGTCACAGAAAAGATTGTTCCTTTTCAATGCAAATGTGTAGAGCTCAATTGTCAGATATACAGGTAGAAACTAGTGATGGGCGAATTTGCGCGATTCGCCACCAGCGAATAAATTTGCGAAACGCCCACGAAAATTCGCCGGCGTCAAAATGTTTTTTCCGGAAAAATGGCGCTGTTTCGCAAATTTTTCGACGTTTCGCGAATTTCGCGTGAAATTTGTGAATTTTTCTGCGAAGCAAAATGGCGCTAATTAGCCCATCACTAGTAGAAACAATAGAATTTCACCTGTATCTGACAATTCAGCACTACTAGTGGTCAATGTTCAGGTGCCTTCAAAGGCGCCCTATCAAAATTTTTCCAGCCAGCCCTGTTGACAAGCCGATTGATATGCCAGTCTTCTGCTGATATTAGTCGACTAGTTTTCCACCATACATGCAATGAATATCATACAAAATAAATTATTATTGCGTCTCTGGCCACCTTTACATTGCATTGATAACTAAATACCAGGAATGTGCATATAAAAGAATTAATGATACAGTGGAAAAAACATAGACAAGACCTCAGATTTATTGGTTCTAGGTAGCTAAATATGCATGAGCTTATTTACAAAGGCCAAAGAGTAATACATTTTATATAAACTATTATAAACCTGAAAGGCTGTAAGTTTATATCACGACTTTCTCATCACCAAGCAAGTAATATGGTATGGAGGCTGATAAGAATGATTAACATGTGTTCCCTTTCAAGGGTAGCATACATGTAGATACAATATAAATAACCAAGAATTGATGAAAAATGAAAAAATGAAAATATTGCCAACCCTCACACCTAAATTCTGAAAAAATACCTAATCTCCTTCTGATTTATTAGTTGAGTAAAACCTTTTGGAGGAAACTGAATAATTGCGTGAATCTGTTCCTTGTCCTGCAAAAAATTTGTGAAACGCATTGAGGTCAGTGGCCGTCAACATTTTTTTTACTGACAAATTTTTCTGTGAGCAGCAATTTTTTTCTCACTCCAAATGCATTAATGTTTAATGGGTGTTTTTCTTGTGGTGACTTTTTCAACTTGGCAACTTTTTTGTCTTTGACTTTTTTGTCTCAGCGACTTTTCTTATGGCGACAATTTTGTCTTGGCGACTTTTTTTGTTAAGGCAAATTTTCTTGCAGCTGATTTTTGCCACAGTTTTGAGAAAAAAATTGCTCATCAGTATAATTGAATAAAAATGTTAATGTATACAGTATGCCCATAATAAAGGGCACCCCGTGTCTGAGAAAATTTATTGTCCGAGCATTTTTCTTGAGGATGTAGCCATGAACAGATATAATAAAGGTATGAAATATACACCTCCAAGAGAAGGCTGTTGCCTGTGTATAGCTGCAGTTCCTGTTTAACAATGCCTACAATGGAGTTATAATTAGCACAGGATATTCAGAAAATTACTTGTACGTTTTGTGTTACATTTGAGAAGTCATCATCTTTTTGCCATGTGAGTTTTATGAAAATTGTATATTATATATGTATATGAGGCTACTTGCCTTCTTTTAAAAATAAAAACCCTAAGAGACCACAAGACCTCAGTTTTTACCTTGTGAAGTAAATATTTCAATCACACCTCATCTTACTGTTTATAGTTTTATGCTTGCTATAGTGAGAATCCAGTGCTGCAAATAAGAAATAAATCCCAAACTTGTTCGTAACTGACTATTTGATAGGATTAAGAATCATGCTAATATATCAACCTTTAGGTGTGGCACATTATACCCCCTTTTAGAGCTGCTCTTATGTAATACATTGACCCACTGGCAAATTGTCATTGGCAATTATTGTCTCCACTAAGAAAAATATACCTAATAAGATAAGGTCCTTAGAAACAGCTAAACTGTAACTATCATACTTATTAGGAACAATATGTACGGCAGGCATGGACCACTGCTTCCATTTAGAGCAAGACCTAAATGAAGCCCCAGGAAATTACTTTCAGATGTTGGCAATTCAACATTCTTCCAGTACCCGGTATAATCTAGTTTTTCCACAGGAAATATTCTAACTAGGCCAAAGCAAGTACACAAGTTCCCTATATTAATTAGTAGCCATTATGAGGTGTCTGAATATACATTAAAAGTAGCTTTTAGCTATGTACAAAGCATTAAGTGAAAAAACGCAAATGGATAAAGTTAAAAAAAAGGACTGGTATAAAATTCCTTCATTCTATTTGCCTCAAACACTTCCCTTTCACACCTCCTGCCCTTGTGCTTTCCATGACAGACAGGATTTACTTGCAGCAAGAAATTATGGGAAATTCCGGGGAGAAAATCACAAGAATAGAGGCAATGTCGTTTTTGTGCAAATCCCCATAGTAATGTGTACACCACATTTCATTTTGTAGGCTATTTCTTTATAAAGCCAGGAATTTTTTTTTTTTTGGAGTTTTGATTTTGTTGTTTTTTTTTCTCAGCAGTTGTATATTCTTTTTATTATTCAGTGGCTCAATGAAGAAACATTTACTATATATATTTAGACACTCCACTAAACCTTTTATCTTCAGTGAGAGAAAAAGAGAGAGAGAGAGAAAGCTGATTGATTTTGAAGTTAAATGTTGGCATCTGCTGTTATTCAAAAGCAGGACCTTGGATACACTTAGTCGCCATGATTTCAGCTCTGCCACCAGTGTGCTGGAAATGAAGACAAGCTGTTGTCAAATGAGAAATGCAAAATAGCCAATCTGTTTGTCTGTTTAATGTAACTGGGAACATAAGCTGCTAAAAACGCTACCATTCTGCACTGTCAGATGGGAGACACTCTTCTACAAACGAAAGCCTAATGACCCATTTTACTCCGGCACTGTGGATTTCCTCCTAATGGTATTTTCCATATGCACTTCAACATTCTTTTATCAACAACTGCAAATGGTACTATTTTTCTCTCGAACACAGCCGTGTAATCTATGTGTTACTTTTTCTTTTCTTTTTTTTCTCTTTGGCACCATGAAGGAATGCTGATGTTCAAGGAGTCTTGAAGCAGCGAGCATATTGCTCAAGCATCTGATTCTCATCTCTTCCTCACACCTGTCATTTTACAATATTAAAGGAGGTGGAAAAATCCAGTCATTAAACATGATAGATATGTTTTTAATAAGAAAGTGTTGTGCCTCACCAGGCAGATAAATAGAGAGACTTAAGTTACCTTCAGAGCTTCGAGTACAATTATAGGATGTAGTTAAAAGCTTACGTTGTTCTTCAAAGCCATCATGACAGGTGAAGATTTGGTTTATCTAAATGATCTAAGCTGCTGCTGGTAGCGAGTCTCTTTGTCGGCTTACTTTGCTAAAGTGTTGATCCTCAATTTTATAACAGCTAGTTCTTAATGGAATATAGCTTTCAACAGCTCTCATTTCCAAGTCAGGCAAAGTAAATTCATCCAGTGAGATTGCTGACCATTTATTTAGATCTTCACATAAACTCCCTGCAAAGTTATGTGTAAAAGGTTTTTCTCTTAAATTGCAGCCAGATTTGACAAATCAGAGCGCCACTCGCATGCCTCCACTTTACACATATGAAATCCATTTTTGTAATTATTGTTGTGTTGAAACTAGTTGAACCAATTTGAACTGGGACCCATGCCAAATGTGCCATGTTAGTAAAGTGCGCACAGTTTTAATATTTTCTTAGGCAAGAATGGAATTTAAAATGAGATGTTATGAATTATTTTATATATCAGTAAATGGCACAATATTTCACAATTCCCCTTTGACTAGAGGAAAAGACCTTGCATACAGCTTACCTAAATGAGAAATAGAAGGGATCATTTATTTATTGTGCACTCATGGCTGATGCCAAGTTACTCTTTTTGGGGGGGGTCAAGTTATTGAACTTTTTTTTATGCTCTGAACCAAGTTTGTGTAAAAGTCTGCATCATATCATATGTCTGCCATCATATCTAGCAACCTGACAACCAGACTAGGAAAGTAGTGCATGAGAGAGTTAGGAGATTGCAAATTCCACTCCTTTTCCTGCTCTGATTGGGTAATTTAATATTTTCAACCTGGTTGACTAGTCAGGGAATAATTTTTCATTTGCCATTCCTGCTCCTTATTTAGATCCAGATGAGCATTACCCCCACCCCCAAGTACTATAAAGTTTGCCTGGTGAACCAGGGGCGATTGAGTATGCAACCCAGTGGGTAATTAAGTAGGGTAGATTACCAATTATGGGTAGCTGGATGGATTGGCACCTCAAGAGAAAGTATACACTGTAAAGCAGGAAAGCCCAGCTAGTCCCTGTTTTCACAGACACCCATTTTGGGCCTTTAACTTTCTGCTGTGGTTCTATCTACCATGATTAAGTGCCCTGGTGGGTACGAAATGCGTAGGAGGGATGGAGATGCAAGTATACATTTTTTAACTTTGTAAAATAAAGATACATTTTTTAACTTGAACTTTTCTGGTCCTGTGGATCCCTTTGAGTGCCGGACAGCCTTCCGTTCTTTCTTTGAATTTTCTAGCTGGGAAGCTACCAACTTCAGAGTTCAGAAGTTCGAAAACAAGGTACAGGCAAGGGTCGAGCAAAGAGGAGTCAAAAACAGGCAGAGGTCAGGACAGGCAGCGAGTTGTGTGGGCAGGCCAGAGTCAAAAACCAGGATCAAATGCATGGAAGGGCTTGAGCAGGATCTGAGATAACTAGAAGCCAGCTCGGCAAGGAAAAAATGACAGAAGGGGTTTAAATAGGGAGTTTCACGCCAAACTACAGGAGGAAGTGATCCAGAGGAAGAAAGACAAAAGTATTGGTAAAATTACCTTATAGCTTCATTATGCGCTACTGAGCTTGTCACATTTCAACCGCATGCGTCAAAACCTACATTTGGTGATCCAACAACTGTCGGTCAGTGTGAACTGAGGAAGGAGAGTGCGCCTGCCCGTCAGCACGCCTTACAAATGCATTGTTATTGGCTATGTTTATGTTCGCTATGTACTGTATATGCTAAATATATGTTGGTTATAAAATGTTATATTTGTCTTTCTTTTTAATAAATGTTCTGTGGCCTTTTCATCCAACAAATGTGTGTCTGATGTTTATATTTGGGGCAGGAAAAGTAATGGGGGGGAGGTATTGGTGGTTGTTAGTTGGCCTGGGCTGGACAAATCCCTATGTTCTAGAGTACAAGTATGGAATCCCTTATTTGGAAAACTATTATCCAGAAGCTCCAAATTATGGAAACACCATCTTCTATAGAGCAATTTTAATTTTTAAAAATGATGTTCTTTGTAATAATATGACAGTACCTTGGATCATATGTAAGGAACCCATATTGGTGGCAATCCATTTTTTTTTTTTTTTTTTATGTTTAAATGATTTTTAGCAGAGTTAAGATATGGTGATCCAAATTACAGAAAGTTCCCTAGAAGCAGTCCAGATAACAGACCCTATACCTGTACAGTGTTACCTTGTGCTTAGGCCTTGAGGAAGAATATGGCGCAGTCTAAAGTCATATCCTTCAAACATTTGTGTTGTCTACAAAATATATATAAAATGTATATACAGTAAAAGTTGTGATGTATGTTGGAGAAAAACACAAAATGCTAGGGAAAATTATGAAAGAAGTGTAACATCCTGATGAAAATAATAAAATAAGCATCTTTGTTCCCATTTATGTTGTTTGAAGTATCTAACTGTGATGGTACATAAATACCTCTGGGGCAGAAGTGGGCACTTTAATGACTTGCATTTTTTGGTCTTGGTTGGGGTGAGCTGATGAGAATGTGTAGTCCAGGAGTGTTGGGTTAAAGAGTAATGTTAGACGGTTTGGTAAGAAAATCACACAGGATTTAGTGAAGAGATGAAAGGAACACAAACTGTAGTTTCAGTATTAGAACTTCTTTTCCCTTCCTACAACTCAAGGTGTAGCCATGCCAGGAGAAGTCTCCTAGTGGAGGTAACCTTTCTAAGCAGCAGAGTGCATCACTGTAGCATAGCTACAGCACTGGATCAATATGTTCACTTCTCACACAAACAGACCCAATCCCGAAAGACCTGGAGGACCCTTACTGATACTCCTCTGAATAATTGTTGCAGGCTTTACTGATACAATATCCAAGCAGTACATACAGTAGACACAACTGATGACTAACATGTTATAGGAATGGCTCAGAGAAATATATATTTTTTAAAAAAATGTATCTTTTCCCTTCACTAGAAAACTGAATGTGTGACTGAGATGTACCTATATAATGTTAATGCCAGCAGGCATTAGAAAATGTTAGGAATCATAAATAAATACCAAAGTTCGTTACCAGATGTCTTTCTTTAGTAAAATAAAGGAAAAGGAACTTTATGTAAGTTGGAAATGTCCAATAATCGAAGTATGCTTGGTAGCGAAATGTGCAGAAATGGCAATACATGCCAAGCAGCAGCACCACCACCACAGCATAAACCAATGTGAATGTTTTGTTGAGTGAAAAAGAGCAGCATTGGATGCCCAAACACTAGTATTTGGACAAGGCAAATTGTGCTCAGTGCTTTGCATTAGACAGTGGAGGCACAGAAGACAACAATTGGGGGCAAATTGCAATTTTTTTCCATGAATCTTGAACAAAAATGTGTGGTGTTCCTAAATTTCTTAAAAGCTGTAAAAATTCTAGATTTATTAAGTGCAAAAACACGAAAACCTCTAATGCAAAACTTTGTCAACTAAAAGTTGTCAAAGTCCTAAAAAGTCAATGGGATCTGTACTGATCTTATTGGACAGCTTTTATCAATTCAGACTTTTAGAATTGTCTGGAAAAACTCGTACTTTTTATATAGGGATCTTTTAATACATTCCATGGCAGTCGTGGTTTCAGAGAAAAGTGAGTTTAGTCATGATTTCAAAAGCCTCTAAAACCACTAAAATTAGACTACTAATAAGTAGTATTGCAAGGGAGCCCTGAATATAACATGTGCCATGAGCAAGCATTAAGTACAGGATTTTAGAGGTACCTGCAACCACCCTTACTTGAACAACATCATGAAAGACCAGCAAGTAAGGGGTGTGCCTGGGCCACCTACATAGCATTCGGCACTCATATAGGCTATTAGATGGCATGAAAAAAAGTTTATGGTGTCCTTCAGCACGGTATTGCTCTTAAGGGGAAATTGAGCAAGATCTGTGCATAATTTATACACCTTTTAAGCAGATACAGATTTATACTGAGTTACATCCCAAAATTTTAGATGAGGCAAGAAGGTTGCACTAAAGCCCACATTCTGTTCTGAAATGTCATCTAAATTCTAACCCATATGTGATAAACGGTACTAGTGATAAAAGGCACTAAAGTAGCACAGGTGGACTAACCTATGGCAACCAATAATATGTTTGCTTTCAAACAGCTGACCAGTAAATGCAACCTACCCATTAGTTGCTATAGATAATTAAACCTTTAGCAAATTTTGTACCTTTTATCTCATACCAACCCCCCCGTGCAACTTTTTCACGGTTCAGCTGCTGCAGTGCAAAATTATTGCAGAGAGCAGCTGACCGATATATTTCTAGCATTCACTCTATCAATCTAGTTTCTTTAAAAAGAAAAGTACAAATTCGACATTTAAAAATGTGAATCAAGCATCACCTTTATCATCAGTAGGTGGAGGTGCAGAAAATAAAAACCTGCAAACTTGAGTTTACCAGCCTACTGCACGAAATACACAAAAACAGGTTTAATAAGTTTATGTTAATTAGGTCAGATTTTCCTCGAAAACTCCGACCTTTCAGTTTTTAAAGATTTTCCTGCCTGACACAAGCACGCTACTAATGAAAGCACCTTCGCTCAGGTTTACACTTAGCCCAACAACTTAGCCTGTTGCAGTCACAGCTCAGATACTGGTGACATGTGAACATCGATCATCTGTGCATTCATATGAGATTATCACACTTATATTGTTCATGTCAACACACAGATGGTACATTGCTGATGCAAAGTGCAACTCTACTTATACCCTTCATATGTACACAGGTAGGCTTAATTACGTGCCCAAAGTCATAAAAATTCCATTTATATTTTTGTGATTGTTTTTCCTATTTCTGGACCATTTGTCCTGGTAGGTTGGATCCTGGTTTTTAGCTAAGTAAAGTCCCATACCTGTTATAACTACATAAAACAAAACTGCAGATATTGGCATGATTTAGCTATTATCTATATTTTGTAAAGATGGTTGCAAAAAACAGCAATATAAACAGTAATATCTAGCAATGAAAAACGACAGATTGCTTTCTTTTTGATATCTAGTTTATGAAAGAATTTTGTCTTAGCTGATGCAATGTTTTAGCTATGCCTTCATAATATAAATCAATCTGAAGATAAATAATAAGAATGAAACTCTGCTTATAAATGGACTATTTTCATTATAATTTAGGACCTTTCATACAATTGTAGTCTAGAGAGTTTCTGTAAAAGAATATCTGGTATGGAAGCAGTTAACTCTGCTTATAAATGGACTATTTTCATTATAATTTAGGACCTTTCATACAATTGTAGTCTAGAGAGTTTCTGTAAAAGAATATCTGGTAAGGAAGCAGTTACAGCTGTAGTCAGCGTTGAATCTTTAAACTTCTTGAATTATCCTTAGCCCCTTGAATAATAAAAAGGGAGTTTTTGGAACCACAAGATCATTACTGAGCACTAATACAGAACTGATGGCAAAATGTTCAAGTAATTTAAGCAATGTAGACAATGAAGGTTCTCAACCATGCTACAAAGTGTGACCTACAGGATCCTGTGAAATGAGTAATTATAGGCAATATCCATTTCAGCTTCTATTAGAACATCTAATAAAACAAGGTCATGAAAACAGACAAGGATCACATCCCTGCTAGCATCATAGCAGAGGGGAAGAGTCACATTGGTAGAAGTGGATTGTATCTTACTTGCTTTCCACAATGAATTAGCTCCTGACAGCTCCCCTGAGAACATTATAGGACTTTCTATTGTCTTTCCGCTTCCAGTGACATCACTTGCAAGTCATTGATTGTTGGCTCTCTGCTCTCCGAGGTGAGGAGTTGGTGGATATTTCTATAACTGCTGAGGGAGGTAGAAATGTCTGCAAGGGCAAGCATTTCTGCGGCAGCGGAGGGGGTGATGCACCTCCAGATCACGTCTCTGTAAAAAAAAGGACTTTTGGTATTAGAAATGCACGTAAACTAACTTTCTAATACTGCCAGTAAAAAACAAAGAAAAAAGACCTCTCCAAACACACTTTCTTTAAATGGCAGCTCCCACAGCCAGGTGTTCCATCCTCAGCATCCCCACTGTATCCATATATGAAATAAAAAGAATAGGGACGGCACTCTAGTTAAGGGATTTGTTGCAGCAAGCTGCAGGTTGCACCCATCTGCAGCTTATGCTCACCACTAATTTTTAAAACCCTTAGGTAGGGGTGCAATGAGGCTTTGACCACAAAATACATATAGACAAATACAAGAGGTTCTCTGCACTCAACCCATTATCAATATATTTAAGACATTGAGACATTTTGTGCTTACAGCCACTAAAAAATGCCTTACCCTTTAAACAAAACAGGGATTGTTTCTCCATATATTGCAATATATTTAAGCTGGCCAACTACGTCAAAGTCATCCCATATCTGGCTAGTCCTACATTCAACTTACATCTGATTCGTTAAAAATTCTATTGCCTCATTATACATTTTACAAAGGGACTACGTTTTACCTGCAACTTACTTGCTGCTTTCAACATAAAACTCCCAAACTTGGTTGTCCTTTTATTAGCCACCAGTGGGATCACTTTGCCTTGTTTGTTATAGTTTATACAGGAGCAGTGACAGCTCCATGTTGTAGCTCCCAACTTTCCCAGCTATAGTCAGGTGATCCCACTGGTGGCTAATAAACCAAGTTTGAGAGTTTGCAATGGAATTTAATTTTTTTTTGTATTTTTTAAAACAAACATTTTTTCCAGACCTGCCTGAAGGTCTTTTATTTTCCAGTAAGAAGTTATATTATAGGCACAATGCAAACACACAACCAGAAGCTTATTTAGCTTAATACCTTATTGTTTATACTAGATAAATGCAAGTTTTTTTCACAAGGAAAAAGGTTTAGATTGCGTTTATTCCTCCCCTCCCACAGAGAAAAAGACTAGACCTGAGAGTCCCAACCATAATTACCAATAACCAAACAGTTGTATCCAGCCAGGCCTTGGCAACAAAGCTTTATGGCAGATTTATTATTATTATTATTATTATTATTATTATTATTATTATTAATAATAATATTATTATTATTACATTTTGTTACTCAATAAAGAATGACTGTTGCTATTCAGTGTTTTGGATACTTTGGGGTGCCATTACGCTTATTTAGGAAAAAGGATAGTATTGATTTGCTAAGTCCTACACAGACATCCATTATAACCCCCCCCCCTCCATTATTGGAGGCTTAATGAGATCATAGGATGTTATAGTCACTGAAGTCAAATACCCACAGAAAAGTACTCAGCTACCTATTCAACTACTCAATACAGTCAAATTAATGACAAAAAAATGTTGATGTTGATAAACAAGTCAATGAAAACATTTGCCCTGTTAGTTAATAAAGTGTAAGAGGAATATGTATTAACAATTCAGTTTTTACCGCAATTCAAATTTTTTCACAGCAAAAATGAGTACAGGGAGTCCTCAAGTTCCATACACCTGACTTTCATACAAATCACACAAATGGAGGCTATTACAGTAACATGTATTGATGGGGGAATTTGTCCCGTTTCCCTTCGCCACGAATTTTTCAAATTTCCTGCAAAATTTTCATAACTTGTGGAAAATTCGTGAAACACAGATTTGAAGTTATGATGAAGTTAATGGGCACCTGTTAATCAGAATTTGCGCCTGGAAAATAAATTTGCCCATCACTAGTAACATACTGTGGTATGCTAACATAATAGCCAGAGCACTACTATCTGCTTTTCTGCTCTCTAACTCTGAGTTAGTCAGCAACTTGAAGGGGGCCACATGGGATATAAGTGTTCATTGAGTTTGCAATTGATCCTCAGCATTCAGCTCAGATTCAAATGCAAACAGTTATGACCCATGTGCTGATTGGTTACTGACTGGTAACCAATAAGTGGAAACCAAGAGAGTAGTGTTCTGGCTATTATGTTAGCAATCCAGTCACTCCAGCCTTTATACATTACATTACATTACATTATTAGAAACATTTTTAATTTTGCACAGCCTATCTATTTACCCACTTTGTACTTTTACACTGTAAAATTCTTTAAGAACAAACCTACAGACCCTATTTCATATGTAACCCGGGGACTGCCTGTATTCCAGTTTCTGAAGCTCAAACATTTATTAAGTGTGAAAACCTTGTATATAAAACCTTGTATATGAAAGATGTGAAAGGGAATTGTGCTAGCAAAATCGAAGTTATTTTTGGAAGTTTGAAAATTTGAGACTAATTAAATTATTTACATGATTTTTATTAATTATGAAGTGCACATTTCAGTTTTAACAATTTTTTTCGATGAAAAAAAAACAACATTTTTCAGAAACATGCCTCCCAATAACACTTATAAAATGAAAATGCTGAGAATACATAGAAATTGAACAAACTGATTCTTATACCTAAAAATGCAGAATTTTGGGTTTACGTCAGGAGTGCCCATACTTTACTAATGTGAGGTCTACTTTTAGTGAGGTTGTCCTATTATGATCTATATCCATAAAAGCATTCTGAAAATATTACTTAAATATTGATTTCTGAGAAAATGTATATTGCTATATTTAACAAACAACTATTTATTATGCTATCGTAACATAATGAAAATCTGAATGAAAAGCATGAAACAGGAGGGGGATTTAGACAAGTGTCTTGAGATCTACTGATCACAAGCTAAAGGTCTACTGGTAGATCCCGATCTACCTTTTGGGCACCCCTGGTTTACGTACTTTTGCAGTTTACTGAAATAAATGAATGACTTGGGTGTGCATGCATTCTCTTCCAATTCAAGGCAATGTGTACAGATAAAGTGACTTACCTGCCTATTGAGTACCCTGCCAGGTACAGGTTGTGTGGGTGACAACAGGGGGTGGGATTGTATCAAAGTCTGTGTTACTAATATTGGCAGATAATATTTGTCACACAGGGCACTCTATGCAGAGCAACCTATTTTACTTAGCTGGCCATTTTATAGTGTTAATGAAAACAACATTGTTTTGATGCCTATAAGTATTTATTAACCGGTGATGGTGAAAGGTATCAGAAGTATTTGTCTTAGTTCTTTAACTTATTCTTGCTGGATCCCAAAAGCCTTTGCAAAATCATTCTTCTGCTACAGTCCCCAGGATTTAAGAAACTCGTATAGACATACAGTATATAATTTGCAATATCTCTATAGCAGCTCTGTCCTTGCTGAAATCTTTTTGTGATACTGATGCTGTATACAATTCTGGCAGAAGTGTATGTTACACTGGCAGGTGCTGACAACAAAAGCTGTTACTGCTTTAGCTCACTGTGTCAGCACCGCTTCTGGGGTGATCCTTTAACCTGCGTGCTTGGCAGAATAAAAGAGGCAAAAAAACAAGAACATTCCCCAAATGACGCCTACAGGGAGTCTTTAAGCTGCATTTCTCTGTGGGTTTTAGTGTGCCTGTCCCATCTCCTCATTCTTGAACACTGAGACCATATCGGATCTTTCTGCTTGGAAAGCTTTGTGCAGCTGCATTCAGCAGAAACAGAAAACTCACAAATGCAGCATTTTTGCTTTTGGATCCATCAATTTTAGGAAGCCAGTTTCAAACATAATTCACTGATTCACCTGTTCTTGCTTGAAGCAAGAATGGCCCCAGGTTGATTCTGAATACCTTCACTATTAAACCAGTTGTGGGGCAGTTGTGGGGCAGCCCTGATAAGAACACTCGTGGTATTAAGGTGGTTATAAAACTTCTGATTCAATTACTGTTGTATAACAGATTTATGATGTACAAATGTACTCATAACAAACAAAGAATATGCATAGAGAAAAAATTAGATAGATAGATGGAGATAGATGGATAGATAGATGATAGATAGATAGATGATAGATAGATAGATAGATAGATAGATAGATAGATAGATAGATAGATAGATAGATTGATAGATAGATGTAATAAAAGTTATTAAAGGACAAGAAAAAAATAAAAAGTTAAAAATATTAGGCACCCCACTGCATTTAATTTCCCGGGCCAGTGCTCATTTTCTGGAAATTCTGAAGCAGTGCACCCTTGCCATCATTGCCATCTATCCCAGGCACCCATTGCAAAGAATGAGGCTTCAGCATGTGTTGTAGTATAAAATCAGAATTTTTTTTTACTCTACTGCACATGTGCAAGTCTAAGGGGATGATTTATCCAAAGTCAAGTTTGTTCTGCAAATTGAATAAAGAAAATCAGAAAATCAGCAGTCACCCAAACCACAGCTTCCTCATCTTCTATAGATTCAGAGAACTCCCTACGCTCTCCTACCGGAGAGCTAGCAGGGACAAAAAGACAGAAAGACGGACAAGCGGGTAAGCTTCCATTACAAGCCGGGACCCTCGGGATATTTTTGTTGCAGGGGGCCTGGCATGTTCTAGCTATGCCACTTTAGAAAATCGGGGTGAAAAGTGCAATATCAATTTTTTCTAATTTCAAGTTTGGCAAATTCTAATTTTGAAGTACAGGTATCCAGAAACCCGTTATCCAGAAAGCTCCGAATTGCAGAATGGCCTTCTCCCATAGACTCCATTATAATGAAATAATCCAAATTTTTACAACAGATTTCCCTTTTCTCTGTAATAATAAACAAGTAGCTTGTACTTGATCCCAACTAAGATATAATGAATGCTTATTGGAGCAAAGCCAGCCTACTAATAGTTCATATTTACATGATTATCTAGTATACGTAAGGTATGCAGATCCAATTTATGTAAAGATCCATTATCTGGAAAACCCCAGGTCCCAAGCATTCTGGAGACCAGGTCCCATGCCTGTAATTTATATTTATCAATTGAAGAAAGTTCTGTAGGGTTGATTTGCAGTTATAGGGTTGAAGTGCAGTTTAAGTAGTCAGACCACACATATTTTTGAGCAACAGGATCTATGAAATTAGAGATAAAGACTGCAAACTCACTTCAGCAATGGCAACAATACAGTCAGTGTTTATTTTGAGCTACATCTAACACAGAGTTCAACCGCACAATCTTCATTCTAAGTGACCTTCATTCCTTTCCAGCATACTCATTACTTGCCATTCTAATGCCATTCAGTTCTTTTATTCCGTAAAAATAGAAATCAATAAAAAGTCAGTTTCCCATGGTGTGGGAAATTTATAGGGTCCTGAGCAGGGAAATCCAACGCATGTTTCTTATCTGAAGCCAAATTCCTAATGCAGGGGGGTGATAGTTCTCATTGTGTGAAAGCAAGCAGATGCACTAATAATTCTTAGCATTTTCATGTGTTTCTCTGAAAAACATAAGGGAGATTAGATGACTAGTAAGAATTCAAGGGCAAGACCCTGAATGTCCCATCAGTTGCATGCTATTTCTTTATGTTTAATAAAAAGTCCAATGGACAGATTAAAATTCATGTTCAGCTTAGTTCAAATATTGTTATATTTTTGTCTCAGATCTATAATCAGATGTTAATGACTCTCCAAAGTTCCCCCTGCACATGTGTGTTAAAGCTCCCTTGCACTGGGCATTGTCAGTCACTCACACAAAATCACAGATTAGAGCACCAATTATATTCTAATGCAGGGTCGGACTGGCCCGGCAGGACACCGGGAAAAAACCCGGTGGGCCCTTAACCTTAATGGGCCCCCGCCGAGCCAGTCCCCTCTCCCATTCAGATACTACATACAGTAAAAAAGGTTTTTTAGGCGTCTTGCAGCGCCATCTGCGCGTGGCGCCATTCATGCAGGCGTGCCGAGCTGTGATTTCATGCAGGCGTGCTGAGTGGCACTTTCATTCATGCGCGCAGGAGGGGGGCCGGCGCTAAAAATGTCAAGTTGGGCCAAAGCCCAGACGTGAGTGTGAGTGGCCAGGTCCCAGACTGCTCCTGACATATGGACACAGCGGGTGCCTGTAAGATCTGGCCTTGTGCCAAGGGAATTCTCATCCCACCCATTGATGTGAGCGCTGCTGAGAAATATATATGTTCCCTGTTTCAAAGGAAATCAATGGGAGGGGGGGCAGTGATTATGATGGCTTATGCCTGGGTGGCTACTAAATAAAGCTCTGGCATAGTGCTGAAGTATTACTCAGGTAACGTTCCATTATTCACATTTCCAGAGACCAACCAGAGGGGTCGGATGGGGCCCTGGACAGCAGTCCAGTCCCCAGTTCGACCCTGGGGTTAATAGTGTTGCTCCAGCAGAATTCTGCACTGAAATCCATTTCTCAAAAGAGCAAACAGATTTTTTTATATTCAGTTTTGAAATCTGACATGGGGCTAGACATATTGTAAATTTCCCAGCTGCCCCAATTCATGTGACTTGTGCTCTGATGAACTTCAATCACTCTTTACTGCTGTACTGCAAGTTGGAGTGATATCACCCCCTCCCTTTTCCCCCCCAGCAGCCAAACCAAAGAACAATGGGAAGGTAACCAGATAACAGCTCCCTAACACAAGATAACAGCTGCCTGGTAGATCTAAGAACAACACTTAATAGTAAAAACCCATGTCCCACTGAGACACATTTAGTTACATTTAGAAGGAAAAACAGCAGCCTGCCAGAAAGCATTTCTCTCCTAAAGTGCAGGCACAAGTTACATGACCAGGGGCAGCTGGGAAATTGACAAAATGTCTAGCCCCGTGTCAGATTTCAAAATTGAATATAAAAAAATCTGTTTGCTCTTTTGAGAAATGGATTTCAGTGCAGAATTCTGTTGGAGTAGCACTATTAACTGATGCGTTTTGAAAAAAAACGTTTTCCAATGACACGATCCCTTTAAAGAAAAGATAGTAAGAAGGAATAATGTGAATGAGGGGTGGTGCCTGCTTGATCTGCAGAAAAGCAGCATTTACATTTTGGATGGTGCACAGTACAAATGTTTATATAGGATTTTTTGTGCGTCTTATTTGCCATCAGGTTTATTTGGTCTTTAATTTGACAACAGACACGAAACAGCACACAACATTTTTGCAAACTTTGGCTTCTTCTTTTCCCTTTTTCTAACAGTTAATTAATGAGTGACCTTTACTCTGAGGCAGAGGGCATGTTGTATTCATGCAATTCAATCTTCAACATTCTTAGCTGTTAAACATAAAAATGTTGTATAAAAGCCTACAGAAACAACGTTAAACATTGTTAACATTTTATTTTTCATAAAGTTGGCTCCAGACAGAAACAAAATGTGTCTCTTGTCATTTTACTAAACCAAGAGACTGAGATTATTTTACAGTAGAAAACGTGTCACATTCCCAAGTAATTGCAATTACCCAGAGTTTACCCTAACAAAAAAAGGCAAACATGATGGGCAAAATAAGCCATAAAGGACTGTCCTCTGGAACAAATTGAAAGTTATAAATACAATTATTACTATGTATTCAGACAAAATGGAGCAAAAACAGCCAATACTGCAAGACCAAAATTCACATAAATCCAATATAAAATACACACTGTAAAATAAATCTAGTAAATTCTGGAAACGATTACTAATTAACTCTCATCTCTTTTATAAGTCTTTTGTCAAGTCTTCTCAACATACTACCATGTTACCATATTTTTTTTTCATATTTACTGTATAATAAAAAAAATGTAGCAATAAATGCTAATGCCTTCCATTGGGGTGACATTATTTTTTATTCTTTAATTTAATTACGGATGTGCTGAATCCCTAATCCTAGATTTGATTTTGGTCAGACCCCTAAATATCACAGGATTTTAAAACAAGTTGCAACAAGGTAATTAGGAGGGATTTTGCTCTCTGAATTTGCAAATAAAGTTTCAGATTTCAAAAATTGTGGTGACGAATTCTGCAGTTCTTTATAGAGGTTGTACAACATTTAATGCCTCAGCGGAGCTTACAATATGAGGCCCCAGCAGAGCTTACAATCATTATCCCACACAGTGTAGTAAGTTTTATCAAGGCCTTCCTGTGAATTGTTGAATTGTGGTTGGAAACTGGAGTGCCAGAGGAAAATACCAAACATCACAGATTACCAGTCCAGGCCTGATGTGATGTCAGGAGAGCAAGCAGTTTGCTTCCTTCTCGCTTGAGCAGGAAACATCCACCACACACTCCCTCCTTTTTGGAATATTTTGTGAAGGCGGCAGCAGCTCCCGAGTTACCAGAGACAGCAAAAAGCTGCTCCTGGTAACTTTAAGAGGCACATTTTGGCCATTAAACTGGAAATTCGGCTCCTGTAGTGCAGAGCGCTCTCTACACTAGCGATGCAGCCACCGCTGGACCCGATACTTTGCAAAAATGGTAAGCATCATAGGGGGATGCATCATAGGAGGCGGCAAGAGGCAAATGAATGTCAAATGCTTGATTCAGGGAATGTTTCTGATCACCACTGGGGTCAGGAAGGAATTTTTTCCCTCTTGATGCATAATTGGAACTGGTTTCAGGCTGGGTTTTTTCCCTTCCTCTGGATCAAACCAGTGGATATATGATAATGCATTTTAAGTTTTATTTGTCACAGCAGTGGTAGGACCTTGCCAGAGAACTGCACATGTAAATTTAGAAGAGAGAGGAAGGAGGTTCTCTCCTGTGACTGCACAGGGGGTTGATCTATACAGATGCTACTATTGCTTGTGCTAGGTGACAGCCTGCTTGGATTTCCTATTATTCAGACACTGCAGATTCAGGACCAACAGCAGGGCTACTGAACTTCTCTCATGATGGGAGATGCAGCTCCTGTCCGTAGCAGAGTTTGGGGCCATCCTCTCTGTAGGTAGAGGCAGCCTAATACTAAGTGGTGGATATAATGACATAGTGCTGATCTCAAGTAAGGATTGGCAGAGCATAGTAGTGTCCCTTCTGGAATTCTGGCTTTGAATATTGCCTTGGGGTAAGGCTAGAAAGGTTTTATTTATTTGATAAAATATGAATAAATTGCTATTTTACCCCATTTCTGGCTTCTGGTGTTTCATATAGGTATGTAACAATGGGGTTCATTGGGATGGCTGAAAGTGAAGGGTCAATTGAGGAGTCCCCTTGTTATGATGTGTAGTAAAGTGCTCGATTAAATGTTTACTGAAGAAAATTGCAATTCATTGCTTAATAATGTATACTAGATTCATCAGTTTTACTATATTATTTTGCATAAAACTGAAGTGTGGTAAAATATATTTGGGCTCATTTACTATCAGCAGGGATACAAGTATTGGAACATTTGTGCCACAGATGCAAGGCAATGCCTACATGCTTGAAGTGGATACGGTTCTGATGCAATACTTGGCATTTTCTAGTGCTTCTTTCTTGTGGCTTATGCAGTAGGAAAGGAAAGCCCTGTAGCTATAAGTGCAGGGCTGCATGACAAGGGATCCAAATGACCAGCAGCCAGATAACACTGGTTACAGATGGGCAGAATCACATGTAGCTGTGTTTAGGTAAGAAGGAATGAATTAAAGCAGGAGATGCCTCGGCCCAGGGGCGGAGTAAGAGAGGGATTTGATGTCAGGGGAAGAAGCAGTTAAGCGTGTTAAGCTCACAAGGTCCTATTTATTTGATAAAATGTGAATAAATGCTTTGGCAATTTTAAACCCATTTCTGTCTCCTGGTTTCATTAAGGCAGTGATCCCCAACCAGTAGCTCATGAGCAACATGTTGCTCCCCAACCCCTTGGATGTTGCTCACAGTGGCCTCAAAGCAGGTGCTTATTTTTCAATTCCAGGCTTACAGGCAAGTTTTGATTGTATAAAAACCATGTGTTCTGCCAGTTCACATAGGGGCTACCAATAGGCAATCACAGCCCTTATTTGGCACCTCCCAGGAAAATTTTATGCTTGTGTTGCTCCCCAACTCTTTTTAAAATTGAATGTGGCTCATGGGTGAAAAAGGTTGGGGACCCCTGCATTAAGGTACATAATAATGGGTTTAGTGGGATGGCTCAAGGCGAAGACAAAGTAGGATGCAATCTACTCATTCAGGGAGTGCACTGCAACATAACTTTGGAAATGGACAATAAACATAAGCACTCTGAGCCCCCATTGCAAATAAGTCCTTTTGTCTTTTTATTAACAGTTTATTAACAGCATATCTAAAATAGTGGTGAAAGTGCGGCTACCACTGTATGAATGTGGTTATTTGTTTCTGAAGCAACAGAACAAATATAGCAAAAGGTACATGTAGAAACAAAGAAAAAGCATGCCATATTTAGAAAGTTAAATTAAACTAATTTTGAGGAACTGCTGATGTTAATGTTATAAAACCTGGAGCCACCATAAACTGGACTGAACACAAACATCCAATATCCAGTGATGTTAAACGGGTGTTAACCTTTAACTTTTAGTATGATGCAGAGAGTGTTCTTTTCCGAGACAATTTGCATTTTTTTTATAATTATGGGTTTTGAGTTATTTAGTCTCGTTTATTCAACGTCTCTCCAGATTACAGGTTCAGCAATCTGGCAACCATGCCTTGATTTCAATAAAAAACTTTAATATGTTCATTTTGCTAGACAGCAATTGCGGAAGGCCACCAATGGCTCCTTAACATCGACGGCTCTGGAAACCATCAGTACTCAGAGTCCTCTTCAACCGGGTGTCCTCAGTACCATATACCAACTATTGAATCAACCTCCTCAACAGTCCCAGAAATTAGGATATATGCTGAAATGGGAATCAGATCTTGGTACGACGCTCACGCCCACACAATGGTCCCACTGTAGTTTGACCGCACATAAAGGGAGCACTTGCGTGACTGTTAGAGAGACCTCTATTAAGTTGCTCCATAGGACTTATCTTGTCCCTACACGGCTCCATAAGTTCTACCCTGCATATAACCCACAATGTTATCGTGGATGCCCTGATTCAGGGTCGCTACTTCATACGTGGTGGACATGCCCTGTTGTGACTCAATTCTGGGAAGCTGTGGCAAATCTTCTCTCCGGAGTTTTTCACGCTCCGTTTCCTAAAGACCCTCTAATAATGCTACTCGGTAAAAAACCGCATGAATATAATAGCTCGGCCCATAGACTGAGTCAACATATATTAATGGCCGCCAGATTAATTGTTGCAGGACACTGGAAGAAACCAAACTTACCCCTAGATTCTCTAAAAGCAAAGATCATCTCCATCGCAACTAATGAGAAACTCACATATACTTTGAAAAATGATTTGGAAGCATATGATAAAATATGGCTCCCCTGGCTGGCGTACGAACATGACCCTAACTTATACGCGGCTTTGCAGGCATGATGAGGACTCAGGTTTAGTTTTTGCTTAACTATTTAATCTATATATACACTACATGGTTGAACAGTAAATAGTGCCCCACCGCCATATTTATTTATATTCCTGTCATTCATACTGCTTTAACAGGTAACTCATACTTTTATTTTAACTCTCTTTATTCCCCGTCCCTTTCTTTTTTCTTTTGTCCCCCCTCTTTCTATCCTGCTATTCCTTCACAACCATTGATCCTGTATTAATATGCTATTATTGAGAATGGGATACCGCATGTTGCGGGTTACCCTCTCAACTGCGATGTTGATGCTATGATATTCAATAAAACTTGTCAGTTTAAAAAAAAAAAAACTTTAATATGAATAGGAAAGGGCCCAAATAGAAAGATGTGTAATAAAAAGTAGCAGGTATCATCAATACCTTAGTAGCCTTACAGAGCATGACACCTATTTGAAAGCTGGAATGAGCCGGAAGAAGAAGTCAAATTATTAAAAAACTATAAAGAAAAAAAATTAAAAGTTTCTTAGAATTAGATTCTATAATATACTAAAAGTTAACTTACATGCGAACCACCACTTTAAGCTTTGAAAATATATATATAGAAGTCATGCAGAACATCTACATTGTTCATGCAATAAATTACAAATGCTGCAGCAAATGCATACTTTTTATAAACAAAGATCAGGACTGCAATCATTGTGTAAGACACTAGTACTGATTTACTAATGGAAGGTGATGTGCAAGTATCTATATATGCTTCAGTGCAACTTGTAGCTGGAGTTTTGGTACGCAGAACATACGCTTTACAGGCTCACAGATGCAAAGGAAGGTGTGGAATTAACACCTGCCACACACACAAATGCTGCATTGTGAGTAAAACACATGTGTAAAACACCTGCTGATGGTTACTGCACATTTGTTACATTTGAATTTTTCACTGCCCTCACACTTTTTATTTTAATTGATAGCAGCCCTTTAAGAAGAAGAACACAATAAATACAAAGGTTGGTAAATAAAACTAAACAGACCACAGCAATCATTCCGGGAGACACTTTCAGCACATAAAACGAAAGATTGCAAAATGATTAGATTGTTTAGATTACATTTCACTGGGGCGATTTAATCAAGTCAAATGTCTCATTAAACAAAACACAGTGTTTTGTTGCTTAACAAAGTAGAAACATCCCAAACCAGAGCAGCTTGATAAATCAAAAGAAAATAAACCTTTTGGTTTGTGTGTCAGACACACTGCGTCATAGACTTTTGCTGCTGCTGCTGCTAATGTGGTTTGAACTGTCTCCTGCAGCAATAACAGCAAACTGGTGTCTTGCCTTTTGTCTGCCTCCTGCATTCATCTTAATAATCCTCCAGTAATAAAATGGCCTTTCCCCCAATAATTACTACATTGTCTTAATTTATGGCTGCAAATGTTTTTGAGGTCATTGTTAATTCATGATTAGCGATTACTGTAGAGAGAGCAGACAATGTTACACTAAATTGCAAAATAAAACAAATAGATTGCTTTTTTTCCATAAGAGGGTAATATATTTTTTTCTTGGTCACTTGTTTCCTATGAGGATTTAAAAAGTATTTTCTCATTAAGCAATGTCTGGTTGAACTGAGAAGGGATTAATGGTGGCAACCAAGCCTTCTCTAAATATATTAAATTTTATGGTAGATAAAGCTGCTTGTCTGCTCTGCCCATCTTATTTTATTCTTGGCATTTGCATGCAGGGTAGTCTGATGCCAACTTTGAAATGTATTTTTAGTCTAATAGTATCTACAATATTGCAGCAACATTTCCTGAGATTGTAAGTCTCATTAAAGCTTGGAATTTTTTTTAAATTGGCAACAACATTTTCTCCAATGAAGAAAGGTCCATGATATTTGTGCACTCATTTACTAAGAATTTGCCCCAGTGCAGTAACTCTGAGCAGCTATTTAGACATTTACTTTGTGTTTTATACAATAGTCAGATTTTTATGGCTTAAGCTTTGGTCAGCCCCTAAAAATGTTCATGAGTCAAAATCTAGAACACTTGTATAAGCCATAATGCTATTGTTAATGGAAGTGAACCCTTACTTATAATCTTAGCCTAACTGGCCTTCAGGTTAGTCTTCTGTGGATTTCTAGACTAGAAAATAAGCATTAGCCCCCAAATTTCACCCTATCTGGCCTTCAGAAAGGGCCCAACATCAACTGACACATTCTAGGAGAGGAAAAATTCTTCAGTTTGCAAATTTGTGGTTAAGTGCATTTTGAATATTAATGCTGGTGATAATATGAACCTTAAGA
The DNA here is from genome assembly GCF_017654675.1 of Xenopus laevis. NCBI lineage: Eukaryota > Metazoa > Chordata > Amphibia > Anura > Pipidae > Xenopus > Xenopus laevis. The sequence goes on along the minus strand of NC_054378.1, from coordinate 34,928,439 downwards.
TGATACAGGTTCCAAGGATGACACATACTTTACACAACTGAACATGTTGCAGAGGAGCATGTTCTTCATAACAAATGAGAAAAAAAGGTATTGCCCTTGTTTCTCATTGTGCGCTATTATTCTGTTTTCATACAGTGAAATGGCCATGCTAAATTTAGCATTTTATTCCCAACTATTACTGCATCCTGTAGTTTAAGCATTAGTTTGAACATGCAGTCTGTACTCTTGATTTCAGTCTTCCGATATTCCCTGCAGGTGCATTCGTGGAGCATAAGCAAATTTGGAATTGGCAGGCAGCATTTCTTCTTACTTCCCTTAAAAGGGTCTTTGCAATATGGACATTCTCTTGTGTGGCCAAATTTTACAGCATCTGAAATTGGCTCCTTCATAGTTGCATTTTTCAGTGGTACAACCTAAAAATTAGGCTGTTTGGCCACTTTTATCAAATCATTCCTGTTGTCTGTTACACCTCACAGGAACCAAGTGCAAAATTTGTGGTTTGACTTTTAAACTATTGGAGTGTGTTCGAGTTCTATGTAAGCGTGAACATTTACTCCTGGCAAAAGCTCCGGACAATTACACTAGCAAGTTATGATACTATCTAGTATAATAAACCATTGAGTTCTATGTTGGTCAAAAACATTAATATTTACAAGTTTAATAAAAAATGCTCATTCATTTGATGTTATTGTATCTACAAAATGAAAGAATGGCTGGATTTATAGTTTTCTGGGATGTATCTGTCTCATTCTGTAGGCTGGGGCCACCTCAAACCCATGTTTTACTTAGTCCTCTACTTCTAGATGGTGTGGACTTTCTACTATCACACTATTAATGCATATTACTTTGGAACTAAAATAGTTTTCACTGCAGAGTACCAATCTATTCAATTAAAAAGATACTCTTTAATTCTCCCTATAGTTGGTATTGCCTTAAAAAAAGATCATATTGTATCATGCTTTTCCCTCACTGTAAAAAAAATAAAAAACTTGTCTTTTACCCTCAATTATGTCTTACAGCAATGAACATAAAATATATGCAATGACGGGCTGGCACAAAATGTAGTTTGTCAAATAATGTTCTGTATTAATAGCACCATTGCAATATTTATTACATAGCACGCCATTACTGCTGATAAAGAAAGAAAAAACTTTCCTTTGAAACTCCCTCAAGCGTTTATCATCACAGGGAGTAACCCAGCATTTCATGTTTTAGTTTTGTTGCAGAGTTTATTGCCCCTCATGTTTCACCTTATCCACTTCACGGTTACTGCCCTCTCTTTCATCTTGTAGGTTATTTTTGAAACTGTCCTACAAGATGTCATTCTCTTTAACCAATTCTATCACTATACCCTGGCAATGTCCTAATGCCGATAACTGTAATAATGTACATAATATATGAAACATCTATAACATATTCTATAAGGAATATTTCCAGTAGTCTGTACTGAAATTTGAGTCAGAAACAACAGCAAAAGGAAATGTAATTAGTAAAAACATATGATTGGATTGGAATAGGATCCAATAGGTAAATTGATAGAGAGAGAGAGAGAGAGAGAGAGAGAGAGAGAGAGAGAGAGAGAGAGAGAGAGAGAGACAGACACAGACAGACAGACAGACAGGTAGATATATTTTTTAAAAAATAGGGTGCCCCCATGTCTGTGCACCATGCTTCCCAAGGGGGCTAGCTCACGGTTTGGGAAGCACTGGTACAGAACTTCTATCTACCAAAGAAGATGAGAAGACCAAGAAGTGGGAAACCCCACTATGATTCACATAATATTTGCAAATCTCTAAACAAGCCAAATGTTTATATTCCAATATCCATATACACAGGGATGGGGTTACTGTGCACTTGTTCCCTGTAACCTTTCCCTATAGAGATAACTGCATATTAACTATTTCCACAGTGCTTTAAAGACAGGATATAAGAATGTTGTAGTCATTCGCCAACAAAAGGAGGTTTATAATTAGAAATCTCTTAGGATAAAAGCTTTAAAACGTTGTTCTCACATAACTTGTAGAGATGTCGCGAACTGTTCGCCGGCGAACTTGTTCGCGCGAACATCGGGTGTTCGCGCTCGCCGGAAGTTCGCGAACGTCGCGCGACGTTCGCCATTTTGGGTTCGCCATTGTTGGCGCTTTTTTTTGCCCTCTCACCCCAGACCAGCAGGTACATGGCAGCCAATCAGGAAGCTCTCCCCTGGACCACTCCCCTTCCCTATAAAAACCGAAGCCCTGCAGCGTTTTTTCACTCTGCCTGTGTGTGCTGAAGAGATAGTGTAGGGAGAGAGCTGCTGCCTGTTAGTGATTTCAGGGACAGTTGAAAGTTTGCTGGCTAGTAATCGTTTTGATACTGCTCTGTTATTGGAGGGACAGAAGTCTGCAGGGGTTTGAGGGACATTTAAGCTTAGGTAGCTTTGCTGGCTAGTAATCTACCTTCTACTGCAGTGCTCTGTATGTAGCTGCAGTGGGCAGCTGTCCTGCTTCTGATCTCATCTGCTGACTGCTGCAATAACAGTAGTCCTTGTAAGGACTGCTTTTATTTATTTTTTTGTTGTTTTACTACTACTACTACTACTACTACTATAAGAGCCCAGTGCTATTAGTCTAGCAGTGTTGGGGAGTGGGACTGGTGTGCTAATCTGCTGCTCCTAGTAGTTCAGCAGCACCAACTTTAATTTTTTTTTTTTAATATTCATTTTTTTTTTATTTTACTTTTTTTTATTTTACTACCGCTGTAGTAGTGTATAAGTTGACCTTTTAGGCATTATTTGCCCTGTAGGCATTATTTGCACACTGTTTTCTTCAACCCGCCATCGAGCTGTGTGACCTTGTTCACATTCTGTCTAAATATCCATAATATTACCGTCTCCAGAAAAACACCGGAGTCACTTTTTTCAAGCAGCCATAATATATTTTACGTAATCCGTATCCACCGCTGTAGTAGTGTATACGTTGGCCTTGTAGGCATTATTGCACACTGTTTTCTTCAACCCGCCATCGAGCTGTGTGACCTTGTTCCCATTCTGTCTAAATATCCATAATATTACCGTCTCCAGAAAAAACACCGGAGTCACTTTTTTCAAGCAGCATTCATATATTTTACGTAATCCGTATCCACCGCTGTAGTAGTGTATACGTTGGCCTTGTAGGCATTATTTGCACAGTGTTTTCTTCAACCCGCCATCGAGCTGTGTGAGCTTGTTCACATTTTGTCTAAATATTGATAATATTATCGTCTCTAGAAAAACCACTTGAGTTACTTTTTTTCAAGCAGCATTCATATATTTTACGTAATCCGTATCCACCGCTGTAGTAGTGTATACGTTGACCTTGTAGGCATTATTTGCACACTGTTTTCTTCAACCCGCCATCGAGCTGTGTGACCTTGTTCACATTTTGTCTAAATATTGATAATATTATCGTCTCTAGAAAAACCACTTGAGTTACTTTTTTTCAAGCAGCATTCATATATTTTACGTAATCCGTATCCACCGCTGTAGTAGTGTATACGTTGACCTTGTAGGCATTATTTGCACACTGTTTTCTTCAACCCGCCATCGAGCTGAGTGACCTTGTTCCCATTCTGTCTAAATATCCATAATATTACCGTCTCCAGAAAAAACACCGGAGTCACTTTTTTCAAGCAGCATTCATATATTTTACGTAATCCGTATCCACCGCTGTAGTAGTGTATACGTTGGCCTTGTAGGCATTATTTGCACACTGTTTTCTTCAACCCGCCATCGAGCTGTGTGACCTTGTTCCCATTCTGTCTAAATATCCATAATATTACCGTCTCCAGAAAAAACACCGGAGTCACTTTTTTCAAGCAGCATTCATATATTTTACGTAATCCGTATCCACCGCTGTAGTAGTGTATACGTTGGCCTTGTAGGCATTATTTGCACAGTGTTTTCTTCAACCCGCCATCGAGCTGTGTGAGCTTGTTCACATTTTGTCTAAATATTGATAATATTATCGTCTCTAGAAAAACCACTTGAGTTACTTTTTTTCAAGCAGCATTCATATATTTTACGTAATCCGTATCCACCGCTGTAGTAGTGTATACGTTGACCTTGTAGGCATTATTTGCACACTGTTTTCTTCAACCCGCCATCGAGCTGTGTGACCTTGTTCACATTTTGTCTAAATATTGATAATATTATCGTCTCTAGAAAAACCACTTGAGTTACTTTTTTTCAAGCAGCATTCATATATTTTACGTAATCCGTATCCACCGCTGTAGTAGTGTATACGTTGACCTTGTAGGCATTATTTGCACACTGTTTTCTTCAACCCGCCATCGAGCTGTGTGACCTTGTTCCCATTCTGTCTAAATATCCATAATATTACCGTCTCCAGAAAAAACACCGGAGTCACTTTTTTCAAGCAGCATTCATATATTTTACGTAATCCGTATCCACCGCTGTAGTAGTGTATACGTTGACCTTGTAGGCATTATTTGCACACTGTTTTCTTCAACCCGCCATCGAGCTGTGTGACCTTGTTCCCATTCTGTCTAAATATCCATAATATTACCGTCTCCAGAAAAAACACCGGAGTCACTTTTTTCAAGCAGCATTCATATATTTTACGTAATCCGTATCCACCGCTGTAGTAGTGTATACGTTGACCTTGTAGGCATTATTTGCACACTGTTTTCTTCAACCCGCCATCGAGCTGTGTGACCTTGTTCCCATTCTGTCTAAATATCCATAATATTACCGTCTCCAGAAAAAACACCGGAGTCACTTTTTTCAAGCAGCATTCATATATTTTACGTAATCCGTATCCACCGCTGTAGTAGTGTATACGTTGGCCTTGTAGGCATTATTTGCACACTGTTTTCTTCAACCCGCCATCGAGCTGTGTGACCTTGTTCCCATTCTGTCTAAATATCCATAATATTACCGTCTCCAGAAAAAACACCGGAGTCACTTTTTTCAAGCAGCATTCATATATTTTACGTAATCCGTATCCACCGCTGTAGTAGTGTATACGTTGGCCTTGTAGGCATTATTTGCACACTGTTTTCTTCAACCCGCCATCGAGCTGTGTGACCTTGTTCCCATTCTGTCTAAATATCCATAATATTACCGTCTCCAGAAAAAACACCGGAGTCACTTTTTTCAAGCAGCATTCATATATTTTACGTAATCCGTATCCACCGCTGTAGTAGTGTATACGTTGGCCTTGTAGGCATTATTTGCACAGTGTTTTCTTCAACCCGCCATCGAGCTGTGTGAGCTTGTTCACATTTTGTCTAAATATTGATAATATTATCGTCTCTAGAAAAACCACTTGAGTTACTTTTTTTCAAGCAGCATTCATATATTTTACGTAATCCGTATCCACCGCTGTAGTAGTGTATACGTTGACCTTGTAGGCATTATTTGCACACTGTTTTCTTCAACCCGCCATCGAGCTGTGTGACCTTGTTCCCATTCTGTCTAAATATCCATAATATTACCGTCTCCAGAAAAAACACCGGAGTCACTTTTTTCAAGCAGCATTCATATATTTTACGTAATCCGTATCCACCGCTGTAGTAGTGTATACGTTGGCCTTGTAGGCATTATTTGCACACTGTTTTCTTCAACCCGCCATCGAGCTGTGTGACCTTGTTCCCATTCTGTCTAAATATCCATAATATTACCGTCTCCAGAAAAAACACCGGAGTCACTTTTTTCAAGCAGCATTCATATATTTTACGTAATCCGTATCCACCGCTGTAGTAGTGTATACGTTGGCCTTGTAGGCATTATTTGCACAGTGTTTTCTTCAACCCGCCATCTAGCTGTGTGTATTATCGTTTCCAGAAAAACCAACTGAGTTTTTGTTGTTGTTGTTGTTTTTTTAAAAATAATGCCAGGCAAAGGCAGGCCGCCACGCAGAGGCCGTGCTAGGGGCCGTGCTGCTATGCAATCCTGTGGCCCTAGCAAATTGCCCAGTTTTAAAAAGCCAATGACCCTGAACTCCCAAAATGCTGAAGAGGTAGTTGACTGGCTTACACAGCACACCCCATCCTCTACCGTTTCTAACTTTACCACAACATCCTCCTCATCCTCCACTGCTATGGCCACCCACGTAACACTTCCTCCACCACCGGTGCCCTTCTTCACTGGGGTCAGAGGAGTTATTTTCCAATGAGTTTCTTGAACTGAGTAATGCGCAACCATTATTGCCAGAAGAAGATGAAGGAGATGAGGACCTTACACCAGATTTAATTCTGGCAGAGAACACGATAGAGATGGACATAATGAGTGATGAGGAGGAGGTCCCCGCTGCTGCTTCCTTCTGTGATGTGTCAGAAGAAATTGATGCATCTGAGGAGAATGATGATGAGGAGATTGATGTTTTGTGGGTGCCTAGTAGAAGAGAGCAAGAGGAGGGTAGTTCAGATGGAGAGACGGAGAGTCAGAGAGGCAGTAGGAGAATAAGACTTAGAAGAAGCAGGGAGGACAGCCCGCAGGGATCAGCAGGGCAACAACATGTATCGGCACCTGTGTTCAGCCGGCCAACGCACCCGCCATTGCCGCCAATACCGCCAACTCCGCCAACTTCTACTGTTACCGCCAGATCGCACACTTCCAAAAAGTCAGCAGTGTGGGATTTTTTTAATGTGTGTGCCTCTGACAAAAGCATTGTAATTTGCAATGAGTGCAGTCAGAAACTGAGCCTTGGTAAGCCCAACAGCCACATAGGTACAACTTCTATGCGAAGGCACATGAGCGGCAAGCACAAAGCACTTTGGGAGCAACACCTCAAAGGCAACAGGCAAACTAAAAGCCACACTCCTTCTGGTCCAGCATCTTACTGCTCTACCTCTGCTCTCCTTGACCCGTCTGAACCACCCTCCACTCCGCCTTCCACCTTGACCACCTGTTCCCATTCCCAGTCATCTGCCACCAGCCAAGTTTCTGTGAAGGCCATGTTTGAGCGTAAGAAGCCAATGTCTGACTGTCACCCCCTTGCCCGGCGTCTGACAGCTGGCTTGTCTGCACTCTTAGCCCGCCAGCTTTTACCATACCAGCTGGTGGACTCTGAGGCCTTCCGCAAATTTGTAGCAATTGGGACACCGCAGTGGAAGGTACCCAGCCGCAATTTTTTTTCTAAAAAGGGAATACCACACCTGTACCAACATGTGCAGAGCCAAGTTACCGCATCTCTGTCACTTAGTGTTGGGCCAAAGGTCCATATGACTACTGACGCATGGTCCTCCAAGCATGGTCAGGGCAGGTATGTCACCTACACTGCCCACTGGGTGAACTTGGTAATGGCTGGGAAGCAGGGAATGGGTAGCTCAACAACAACAGTGGAGTTGGTGTCACCGCCACGGATTGCACGCGGTTCTGCCACCACCTCTACTCCTCCATCGCTCTCTACCTCGTCTTCTTCTTCTTCTTACTCTGCTGCTGGGTCCTCCTTCTCCTCCTCCACACCTGTGCACCCCCAGCTCCCCCTAGGCTATTCGACGTGCCAGGTACGCCGTTGTCACGCTGTCTTGGGGATGACGTGCCTGGAAAGCAAAAACCATACCGGATCTGTACTCCTGTCATCTCTGCAGTCACAGGCCGATCGGTGGCTGACCCCACACCAACTGCAGATCGGAAAAGTGGTGTGTGACAATGGAAGCAATCTGTTGGCAGCGTTGAGACTAGGCAATTTAACACATGTGCCCTGCATGGCACATGTGTTAAATTTAATAGTCCAACGTTTTGTCTCCAAGTACCCAGGATTCCAGGACGTTCTCACCCAGTCCAGAAAGGTGTCGGCCCATTTCAGACGTTCCTACACAGCCATGGCACGCCTTGCTGACATTCAGCAGCGCTACAACATGCCAGTCAGGCGTTTGATTTCTGACAGCCAGACTCGCTGGAATTCAACGCTCCTTATGTTGGAACGTCTGCTGCAACAACAAAGGGCCGTCAACGAGTACCTTTTTGAACTGGGTGGTAGGACTGGATCTGCACAGCTGGGGATTTTTTTCCCCCGTTACTGGGTGCTTATGCGCGATGCCTGCAGGCTCATGCGACCTTTTGAAGAGGTGACAAATATGGTCAGTCGCACCGAAGGCACCATCAGCGACCTAATACCCTTCGCTTTCTTCCTGGAGCGTGCCGTGCGACGAGTGACAGATGAGGCTGTAGACCAGCGTGACGAGGAGCTGGAAGCGCACGATTTCTGGTCGGAATCACCAGAACGAACCCAGGCACCTGCTGCAACGCAGGGAGAGGTGCCAGAAGTGGAGTCAGAGGAGGAAGGTGGCTTTGTGGAGGAGGAGGAGGAGGACCAACAGGAGCAGGCTTCCCAGGGGGCTAGTGGTGACCTTTTGGGGACCCCTGGTCTTGTACGTGGCTGGGGGGAGGAGACCGTGGATGATGCAGTCCTTGATAATGAGGAAGCGGAGATGGATAGCTCTGCATCCAACCTTGTGAGAATGGGGTCTTTCATGCTGTCATGCCTGTTGAAGGACCCCCGTATCAAGAGGCTTAAGGAGAAGGACCTGTACTGGGTCGCAACGCTACTAGACCCTCGGTACAAGCATAAAGTGTCAGAAATGTTACCAACATACCACAAGTCCGAAAAGATGCGGCATTTACAAACCAGCCTGCAAAACATGTTGTACAATGCTTTTAAGGGTGATGTCACTTCAGGAACTCATCAACATTCCAGGGGCAGAGGTGCCAGTAATCCTGCCACGAGCACACCTGCAAGGACAAAGCCCTTTGGCCAGTCTGTAACGTCAGACATGCAAATGTTTTTCTGTCCAAGGCAGCGCCACAACCCTTCTGGATCCACCCTCAAAGAACGCCTCGACCGGCAGGTAGCGGACTACCTGGCATTAACTGCAGATATCGACACTCTGAGGAGCGATGAACCCCTGGACTACTGGGTGCGCAGGCTTGATCTGTGGCCAGAGCTGTCACAATTTGCCATGAACCTCTTGTCTTGCCCAGCCTCAAGTGTGCTCTCAGAAAGGACCTTCAGTGCAGCAGGAGGGATTGTAACTGAGAAGAGAACTCGCCTAGGTCACAAAAGTGTCGATTACCTGACCTTTATTAAAATGAATGAGGGGTGGATCTCGGAGGGTTACTGCACGCCGGAAGACTTGTTCTGACTTCTATGCAGCTGTCCTTCTCTTCAAGCCTCATGACTCCACACACAGCTGTCCTTTAGCGTCCTCCTCCTCCCTCCGCCACCGTTACAAACTAGGGTGCAAACCCTACTGGTTTAATTTTTTCTGGCCTCTGTGCTTCAGTGGCTGCAACCAAAAAAACTGGGCAAACAATGTCTACAAGGTCAACGTATGGCAAAAAATGACTATTTTCAGCATTTATATGGCATATTTTTTCTGGCAACTGTGCTTCAGTGGCTGCATCCAAAAAAATGCATATTTTCTGCATTTATATGGCATAATTTTTCTGGCCTCTGTGCTTCAGTGGCTGCAACCAAAAAAATGCATATTTTCTGCATTTATATGGCATAATTTTTCTGGCCTCTGTGCTTCAGTGGCTGCAACCAAAAAAATTTATATTTTCAGCATTTATATGGCATAATTTTTCTGGCAACTGTGCTTCAGTGGCTGCGACCAAAAAAATGACTATTTTCAGCATTTATATGGCATATTTTTTCTGGCCTCTGTGCTTCAGTGGCTGCGGCCAAAAAAACTGGGCAAACAATGCCTACAAGGTCAACGACGTTGACCTTGTAGGCATTGTTTGCCCAGTTTTTTTGGCCGCAGCCACTGAAGCACAGAGGCCAGAAAAAATATGCCATATAAATGCTGAAAATAGTCATTTTTTGCCATACGTTGACTCAACGTATATGGCAAAAAATGACTATTTTCAGCATTTATATGGCATATTTTTTCTGGCAACTGTGCTTCAGTGGCTGCGACCAAAAAAAATGCATATTTTCTGCATTTATATGGCATAATTTTTCTGGCCTCTGTGCTTCAGTGGCTGCAACCAAAAAAGTTTATATTTTCAGCATTTATATGGCATAATTTTTCTGTCAACTGTGCTTCAGTGGCTGCGACCAAAAAAATGCATATTTTCTGCATTTATATGGCATAATTTTTCTGGCCTCTGTGCTTCAGTGGCTGCAACCAAAAAAATTTATATTTTCAGCATTTATATGGCATAATTTTTCTGGCAACTGTGCTTCAGTGGCTGCGTCCAAAAAAACTGGGCAAACAATGTCTACAAGGTCAACGTATGGCGAAAAATGACTATTTTCAGCATTTATATGGCATATTTTTTCTGGCAACTGTGCTTCAGTGGCTGCGTCCAAAAAAACTGGGCAAACAATGCCTACAAGGTCAACGTATGGCAGTTGTTTAAAGAGAACAGTAGATTACTAGCCAGCAAAGCTACCTAAGCTAAAATGTCCCTCAAATCCCTGCAGACTTCTGTCCCTCCAATACAGAGCAGTATCAAGCAGATTACTAGCCAGCAAACTTACTATCATCTGTCCCTGAAATCACTAAGAGCTCTCCCCCTACACTATCTCTTCCAAGCACACACAGGCAGATTTTTCAGATACATTTTTGCCCTTGATCCCCCTCTGGCATGCCACTGTCCAGGTCGTTGCACCCTTTAAACAACTTTAAAATCATTTTTCTGGCCAGAAATGTCTTTTCTAGATGTTAAAGTTCGCCTTCCCATTGAAGTCTATGGGGTTCGCGAACCGTTCGCGAACCGCTCGCATTTTTGCGCAAGTTCGCGAATATGTTCGCGAACTTTTTTTCCGACGTTCGCTACATCCCTAATAACTTGTTTCACCTGCTACTTCAGCAGTTTAAATTCAGAATCTTTGTCAAGTCGCAGGATATTTGATATGTTCCACGAGTTGAAATCACACAAGCCAAAGTCACTAAACTGCACAGAAATGCTCTAAATGTCTATGCCACAATATTACTGAAATTTGCAAAAACTGCAAACTTTGTATAGAAATATTATTATACTCTGTGAAATAAATATATTTCCCCCATCTCAGTTGTATATATACACTAGTATGTATTTCAGTTTCTCTGTCAGTTGCACCTGATTGGGCCTCATGTTATTTTAATGGACAAAAACGAAAGCAACCAGTTATATTGAGAGTAAACTCTCCCCGGATTATTTATCTGCTTGTGGAATATAGACTGATAGTATTCCCCTTTCCAGGAGCACAGCTACAGTACAACAAAGGCATGATCTTGATTATAAGCTAATACCTTCTCTGCAGGTATAGAGTGACAGCTTCCCCAGAAACACGAGGTCTATCAGTGAGATATGGAGACCAGCTATTTACATATAGAGGTAAAGATTAAAAAAGAAGATTCTCTATTATTATTCACATCCAGGATATAACAAAATACACAAGCTGTTCTTTTAATTCCCTTGTATATAGCTATGCAAACCCCAATTCTGAGTATTTTACAAGCATATTTTTAAGATAAAATGTATTTAATATTAGAAGATCCTCTTATCTGAATGTTTCAGTAGTTATAGACTTTGGCATATTTGAATAGAATAATCTAAAGTTTGAGACCCCTGTTGTATTTATAACACTTTTAACATGATGGACCTGATCATATGATACAGCCTAGTAATAATAATTACGTCAGCAATAAGGTCACCACTGCGCAAAGCCACAACTGTAACTATATTCCATTTTAAATTATTTTTAGGGCATATTTATCAAAGATTAACCTCCCCCTTTGTTTATATCTAAAAATCATGTGAATACATAAATATTAAGAATTTTACTATTTAATAATTCTGCCAATATCTTGTGCTTCTATTTGTATTTATATTTGCAGTTTCTACTTAGGGCAGAGCTTGCAACCACACGCTTATCGTCCATATCCGATACAAAGACTCAAACAGCACAGATATTTAAATCTAGGTTATAATATTCACAGCTTTGGGTTTTCACTCTCTGCTTCACAGTATCTGGTTTTGAGATCTTGCTATGTTAGGTTGTATGAAAAGTGACAACCTCTAAATATAATAACGTATGTCAGTCTCACTGGCAACGCCAGTATTAAAAAAGGGTTAGAACACTAATAGAAGCTTAAGACATATGGTCAGACCTTAAATGTTGTATAAATAATTGAATTGCAGGACTTTAACACAAGACAGTGGGTTTACTGCACTGCTCACAAGAGTCATTAGAGATAAGGATCTGCTTCTCAAGGGACTCCCAGCCTCTGTATGCCTTTGAAGCTTATATCCTGTGTCCTTTTTTTAAAAGGGGATGCCATTATTTATTTATTTGTTTATTTATTTATTTATTTATTATAGCATGGTTGTAAACAAACTCAAGGATTCATTTTCAGAAGTAGATAATTGAAAAATTATTTGTTTTATGGAACTGTAGCCTTGAAAGGACACTGAGCTAGAACAGAAAATGGAGCATATTTCTGGAGGTGTGTATGTTGATATGTGATGTGTTTAAATAAGTCACATGTATGCATGCATGCGAATGAATTGATGAGCATTGATCGTTCTGAATCTGTGCAGTGGCAAGCAGTGGATTTCTACAAATCTATGCTATTTAAATAGTGTATAGTGATCTCAGTGCATCTGTGTAAGTGAAGTAATGTGAACTGACTGGTTTGATTCTGTTTAAGTGGAACAGTATCCACTGTGTGTGTGTGTGTTTGGAGATATTTGCACCAATGTCTGAGAATCTGGTCCGGTGGAGCACTGTGCAGGACTATACAAAGGCTGTGTTACCATGTAAACAAAGATTCTGTTTCACTACCCAAGATAAAATAATAAAAAATGCCTTTTGTTTATGGGTGGAGAGAGGGTATAGGATTATAACACTGGTGATGAGTACTGTCCATACTCAGCCAGATTCACTAGTTTGTTAAGGTCACAAAACAAGTTGGTTATTATTAGGTTTCCTCTCTCTTTGGACTTGAGCTGTGTTATGTTTTGATAACCGAGGATGAGTAGAGTATAACAATGCTTTATAAGCAGGTTCATGCAGCCATTACACAACAGTAAGCAACTCTAACACCACAAGCTGTATAGAAAGTATGCACAGTATAAGTCTTGAGCACAGTGACATCTACAGGCCATTTGTATAAACACCACAGGCTGCTTCATTCATTTTAAACACCCTTGTTCTTAAAATGCCCATTAAAAGTCAACCATTTGTGGGACTCAAGGATGTGTCAGCCATATATCCTGCTCAGAACCAGTCAGATTTGAAAATCCCATTGAACGAGGAGCGCATCTGTGCGTTGATGTGACCCCCATCTGATCAGTCTCCATGGGTCCTAAGTCACAGTGCTGCAATGTACCTTCTGTCGTTTGCTTATTCCTCAAAGAGAGACGACCATAATTTTTTTTAACTTATAAGGGGGCCCTGACCATCAATAGCTTTTTATAACTTGTGTGTGTGGGGGGGTTTACCTTTTTTAGTGCTGATGTCTGTGTGGTCTTTTAACTGGGATATGGGCGGGATCTGGGGTGGGGCTCGGCAGCCAGGTGGGTGGGGCCCAGGGGGCCCTGAAAATTTTGTTGTATGGGGCCCCCTTGATTTCTAATGGCAGCCCTGAAACCAAACATTGCAGCGTGCATCAGAGTTTCACTTTCCCTGCAGCTGCTGTGTTTCTAAGTGACCCCTATGGAGTTACAGATTGTGTAAACTAATCTACAATTAGTGTGGTTGTAGATGCTAGGAATTGTAAAAAAAAACAGCTAAAGAGACACATGATTTATATTCTATATCTTCCTGATTAACATTAGCTTAATTACTTGAGCTTTGGCCTTGAACCCCATTCAAGTAAAACAGGTTTAAGTTGCTAGTTTTAGACTCCTCCCCTTTCTAGGATCATTAAAATACAAACCTTTATTTTCCATATATATATATATATATATATATATATATATATATATATATATATATATATATATATATCTATATATATATATATATATGTATACTGTATATATATATATATATATATATATATATATATATATATATATATATATATATATATATATAGTGAATAAAGTACCCCCTCTTGTAAAATATAAGGATATTATAAGTTACCGAGGAGTTCCATGACCATATAAATGTACGAGGCCGAAGGCCGAGTGTTTTTATACAGGTCATGGAACTCCGAGGTAACTTCTAATATCCTCATATTTTTCAACTGGGGGTACTTTATTTATTATAATACACAAGTTTCAGTGAGTCATGTGACAGAAATGACATCAGAATTCACCGTTTATAAGGATATAATTTACAGGATATTTATGGCTTTCGTGTATTCCCTCTGCCCAGCCCACTGTTCCGCCGGTGGGGCAGGGGGTTCCATTCTCTCACCCCCTTCCAGGTTCCTGTCCTCACATGCATGAAAATGTAGGGAGGGCCGTACAGGGGACTCTAGACCCAGCCCTGCTTTGAGTCTCTCCCGAGCTCCCGGACCTGTTGCTGGGTGCAAATATACAAATTCGTTCTCATCCAGACTTTAGGGCATTGGCATCACCAGCCCTGTCAGCAGGGCTACCCAAGCGCCCTGTACAAGCCAACGAAAAGTGACTGGGCAGGACCCCTTGGGCCCATGAGTTGTGTTCTTCCCCCCGGGGACTTCCTGGGGAAGGCATCTGCTGCTTCTCTCCCTGAGCGGGCCTACAGTCAGGGACACTCCTTCCCCCTGATCACTTTCGCAAATGGGCATCAGCTGGCACGACAGGAGAGCCAGGCCTCCAGCCTGCCTTCTGCGTGTCCTCTGCCCAGCCCAAGGTTCCGCCGGTGGGGCAGGAGGTTCCCTTCTCTCACCCCCTCCCTGGGAGTGCCATGCAGGGGAGGCTAGATCCAGCCCTGCCTTGAGTCTCTCTTGAGCTACTGGAACTGTTTCTGGGTGTAAATATGCATATTTATTCTAATTCGGAACTTCTAGAAAGTGGCCCTGTCCACCATGCTCTCCAAGAGCCCTGTACAAGTAACTGAAACGCAACTGGGGACTTCAGGGGGAAGGGAAGGCATCTGCCACTTCTCTCCCCGAGCATCCCCAGGGTCAGGGACAAAGGGCCCTGCTCCTTCCCTCTAGGAACTTCCACAAATGGACATCTGTTGGCTGCATCTCACACATGCAGCCACAATGGGGTTAATGTTGCATGGTATGTACAAGTCCTTACATAAATAAAAAGGTACAGAGACAATAGCCACAGCAGCGCCTTCACGTCTCATTGTCCTTTGAAAGGTGCCTCTATCTGCATGGCATGATCCTCTTTCACCACACAGCACTAACATTAGCGTGACCTTTTTCTGCTAATTGGAAAATGGAAGGGAAATAAACCCTGTCAGAGAATGTGAAGTGTTCTCCCTTTAGGCGGCCAAACAACCTCAGAAGGGGGGAAGAAGTTCTGAATCTTAGTTCCTTCTGCTCACACTGCAAAATCTTTATGACTTCGGAGAGCCTTGAATCGCAGTAATGCTCCTCCAGTGCAACAAGAAGTAAATAAATTTTTTCTTATGACCACTTTGGAGAAACACACAACCAGATTTGCTCAGTAGGGATAGATACTGGACAAGATAATGAATAGTGAGAACACATATGACAAGGCTTTACTGCGGCTGCTGTCACTTTAAAGTTTTTTAATACTTCAGAAGCAGGATATTGAGCCCATTTCCTTAAAGATACAGTGTCTCTTCAGGGACAAGTAAGGCTATAAAAAGATACCATTCCACAATAACCCTTCAAACACGGGATGCCATTATAACATTAACTAATGCAGATTGAGGATATAAACTAGGAGTAAGAAGGGTTAATTTGCACTTATCTAACCTAAAATATTCATGAAACGCCTGAAATTAACTTGTTTCTCCCTTATTTAGCTACTTAGTAGTGATAAAAAAGCGAAACATTAAATTTGATGTTTTTTGGACGGCTTTATAAATTGGAGGGCTTTTATGATATTCTAAATAACACAATAAAAATATTAAATGGTGTTAACTGAACTGCAAGACCTACATTCTATATCATATGCATATGTCACCCCAGTGCAGAAAAATATTTTTTGTATTCCTATAAAAATGCATATGGAGGTAGGTCTGGACTGGCAATCTGTGGGTTCTGGCAAATGCCAGAGGGGCTGCTATAAGGTCCCATAGACAGTCACTATTTAATGGGCTGGTGGAGGAATGTATGGAGGCCCCTTTGAGGGGAGGACCTCCTGCACCTATTTGTAAAAAAGAAAAAAAAATTACCCCAATGTGCTGAAGGGCACTAATCTGCCAGCGAAATTAAAGAGGAGGGCGGAACAAATTGCTTCCGTGGACAGCGCAAGTGTAGAATGTACTGAGAATGCACCAATCACAAAAGGATGGGGTGATGTAAGTGGCCCTGTGTCTAGGCAGCACCATAGCCAAATACATTCCAGCCCTAGTGTGACTCATATTTGCATAATCAGTGCTGCATGGATTGATTTAATTAACATCTTGCAAATCACTACCCTGCTTTGAAATGCCTTTGAAAAACATTGGATATTATTGTCAAATTATAGGCCTTTATAAGCAAACACCCAAATGTAGACCTTGCTATTTAATTACATTTCTAGTAACACTGACATTTTAACAAGAATGTATAAGCTAAAGGACTATTTTGTTCAATTAACGGCTTCAGAACCAGCAGTGGAGTTGCTTGAGGTTGACTCCATGGGGCAAATTCACTAAGATTCGTAGTTGCGCCAGTATCCGCTTCGCCGCACTTCGCCAGGCGTATTTTCGCCAGAATTACGCAAATTCACTAAAATCCAAAGTTGCGCTCATGGGAAATGAAAGGTTTGCGAAGTTGCACTAGCGTTAATTCGCCAGGCAAAGCGAAGTTACGCTAGCGATGCTTAATTTGCATACGGCACCAAATTGAAGTTACAATTGAAGTATACGTAGCAGCACTACACAAGCCTGGGAAACCGTCAAAACAGCAAATAAAATTGTTATTTTGCCCTACACATGTGCCCACTGTATAGTTAAGGTGCCATGAGTTAGGAAAAAATTTTGAAGCAATCCCTATCTACTCTATTGCACTTCGCCTGGTCTGAGGTGGTGAAGGAAGTCTAGCATAAAAGGTAGCGTTCAGAAAAATGCGCGCGTCAGTGAATTTGCGTAGTTACGTCCATTGTACAAATTCGCCAGGCATAAGGGTGCGAAGTAACACTAGCGAATTTACGCCAGTGTCCATTCGTGAATCGGCGAATTAACGAAAATGCGCTATCGCTAGCGAATAAACGCTAGCGTTAGACGCTTCGTCCTTTAGTGAATTTGCCCCCATGACTCCTTCTATCAGAATTACAAGTATATGATATAAAATCACCATATTTTTACAGAATCAAAGAGCATGCTAACAAAAAGTGTTGGGATTTGGTTCATATGTGGTTACCTGGGTGTACCTGAGGTTTAGCTTTCCTTTAAAAGCTAATTATTAGTGATGGGCAAATTTGTCCCGAAAAATTTGCAAAAAGTAATGAAGTAAACGGGTGTCAAAATAGTTTTAACGCGAGTCAATTTTGATGCCCATGATAATTTTTATACACTCGCCTTTTTTACCAAAATCGGATTTTTCACCAGCGAATTTTTGCAAATGTATTCACTAGCGGCGAAATGCAGTTCAGTCCATCCTTACAGAAGGGCATCCTCGACATGGCACAAACAAAAGCTGGCCCATCTCTTAATCCAAATGAGGATGCAGCACTTGTACACCATCTAAATGTACAACATATTTACCTGCAACACACTGCATGGATGGAGCAATTGAAATATGTTATAGTGCAAATAAGGTCTTGAGCTGTATTACAAGGGGCATTGATTCATGGCAAGAATGGGTCATTCTTCCACTGTAAATAGAACTGGTAAGTGGTAAGGCCCCATCTAGAATATACCGTACAGATTTGGTCTCAAACTGTGCTCAAATAGGACATTATTGTGTTAGAGAGGGTACAGGGCAACTGAGCTGGTAAAAGGTATAGAAAATCTTAGCTATGAGGAAAGACTGGCCAATTGGGGATGTTCATGCTGGAGAAGAGGCGCTGAAGGGGTGATATGATAACTATGTATAAATATAAGGGGGTCACCCATTCTGAAGGGGGTTCTTTACATTGAGAGCTGTGAAGATGTGGAATTCTCTCCCTGAATCAGTTGTACATTTGGATTTTGACAAATAACCGCCTTACAGTTTTTAGACTACAGGGTTATTATAAGGCATTTGGCACACAGGATATTTCAATCACAGCTGTGCCCAGGCAAAGGCAGTCAAAGGGCACCAGTCTCCATTCCGATTAGACGATGTGAAATTCTCTCCCTGAATCAGTCATACATTAGATACATATTAGATATATTAGATAGCTTTAAGAAGGGGTTGGATGACTTTTAAGCAAGTGAGGGAATACAAGATTATGGGAGATAGCTCATAGTACAAGTTGATCCAGGGACTAGTTTGATTGTCATTTTGGAGTCAGAAAGGATTTTTTTTCACCGTCTGAGGAAAATTGGAGAGGCTTCAGATTGAAGTTTTGTTTTTGCCTTCCTCTGGATCAACTAGCAGATAGGCAGGTTAAAAAAAAAAGAGTTAAAAGGTTGAACTTGATGGATGTGTGTCTTTTTTCAACCTAACTTACTATGTTACTATGTTTTTTGTGGGTCTGAAATACAATAGATTAATAAAGAAGACATACAGAATAAATGTACTAAAATGTACAAATTATAAAATGAACTTGGAAGTTTAATATATTTAGTTAATTCATTATTACACTTGTATCTTCTAGAAAAAAGACTGTGTGTTAAATAAGGTGAGGGCACTACTGCCACACATTCATTATTGAGGAGGGTGATAGATTCAACAATAGATTCTTTGCCCGGCCCATCAAAGTCTCTTTGGTAGGTTCCTTATCAACTTCTAGCTGCAGGAACATTTTAAGGTATATTTGCCATTTATGTTGGATGTAAGAAATAATGTATGTATCCAGCTCTCTACATGCTGCTTTGGGTCTTAGAACATCAGCTAATTGCAGAACAGTCATTCTGGAATGGCACTTTGTATTTTTCCATAGTGCTGTTAGAAGATGCACCTCTCATATCTGTAGGATCCAGAGAAAGTTTGAATCAGTCACGGTCTATTTCTGAGCAGTGACATTATTTGCTCACCTCTGGATCTCGTTTTGTTTTAAACAAGTCTGTGTAAAATACATGTGTTCACTGTGGGAGCCTGTTGTTTAAAAGACTGATTAATTGTTTTCTTAGACTCTGCCCTGAGGAAAATAACAGACACCAAAGTAACAAACAATTTGCATGTTCCTTCTTGGCAGACATACTGCACAAAAGCTGGAGATGCATTTTAATCTCCTGCTTTCCCATACTTAAATCCATCTTTGCAGTTTGAGCCTAGCAGGACCCTTTTGGACCTAATACAGAAACAGCAGCGTAGTCAGGGAGACACCACATGAGATGCGAGGGAATTGTCAATTTGTTGACAGTTTCATGTAGTCGCAATCAGCTTCTCTAGGTTCGTTGCAGGCCAATGCCATTGTAGAAGTCTGCATTGTCTTTGCATTTGCTCATGCAGAAAACACTGAACTAAATGGATATCAAGCAGTTCCAAACATTTCTTGTTTTGTGCACTATAGCATAAGACGTTTCTTTAACCCGACCACACATTCTTATTCTTTGTGTGTTGGCATTAAATATCTTTTTAAAATTAATTGCACATTTGGGGGTTATTTATTAAAGTCTGAATGCAAAAAAACTTGAAACATTTGAGTTTTTTTAATCTATAAAATCAACATTTTTAGTGGAATAAAAAACTTGAATTTTCCAAGATTTATTATATCCTGAGGATGGAAAAAGTCCAAATCCAAAAATCCTCCATCTCAGACCTGCCGATGCTGTATATAAGTAAATGGCAGAGGTCCCTATCCTATTTGGAAGTTTCTATGGTTTACGCTGGAATTAGTCTAAAAGTCTGACTAATGTGGTCAAAAATCAAAAGAAATCTGACTTTTTGGGAAAAAGCCTGAAGAAAAAAGTTTTTTTTCCCTGATCAGATTAAATTGTACTTTTTTTTAAATAATAA
This sequence comes from Xenopus laevis, assembly GCF_017654675.1. Classification (NCBI taxonomy): domain Eukaryota; kingdom Metazoa; phylum Chordata; class Amphibia; order Anura; family Pipidae; genus Xenopus; species Xenopus laevis. The sequence goes on along the minus strand of NC_054378.1, from coordinate 34,908,354 downwards.
ATAAGGTCAAATCGTGGATTCTCGCTCCCCTCTGCCAAAGCAGCTATAGTGCATTTGTCTTATAATAATTTTTTGCATAAATACTTCAAAGCTGGTACTACTTAGGATGCAGGTACGGTGTAGTTAAAAGGTGGTGTGAGACTACACCTCAGCACTCTTCCCCTTAATCCTATGTGAAGCTAGAATGCTAAGAAGCAAATTTTGTTCCTAATAAAAGCCAGCCAAGCTGCATTTAAACCGTGAAAGTTGGTGTCAGTCTCCATCTCATTCCTTCTCACCCAATCACAGATACATCTGATTCTGCCAATCTTTAAATATAAACCAGTGTAATCTGGCTGCTGGTCATTCCCTTGTCATGCAGCCCCTGGGTTTATAGCAGGGAGATGAAGTACAGCTTTGGAATCCTAGGCTGACCTTCACAAGTAACATTGAGATGGATGTCTTTATACCGTCCCTGCATGTGTGTATCCACCTGATTGGTCAAACAAATGGGTTCGAGGAACATTGACGGAAATTGAAAAAAGGGTACAGATTAAATAGTGGATAACAGATAACACCATTATGTTCTACAGAACTTATCTGATGTGTAACCTGAGCATTTTCTCCTTTGAATGGCTGCCCCCATTCCTACACAGCATCTTATTTAAATAAACAATAGTAGTTTTTCTGAAGCAAATACAGCAATTTTACCAGTGCAGGGCAACACGGCATTGTACTTTTATTACTTTAAAACACTTTCATTTTTTTTTTTTATTTTACTGTTGCTTTAATGCATAGATGGCTTGATGGGCTCATCCTGCTATACCGAACATGGCAACCAGAACATCGCTTATAAATACGAAACCGATGCCTTAAACTAATGAACCATAGTGCAAGTATTAACTAGAGGTGATTACATCAAATAATAAATCAAAATCCAGAAAACTTTTAGCCATTTAAATCACCTTTATATACTGATTCATACCATGCTGCCACAAATTAAGTTGCAATCGACAAACAATGAATTCACATGCAATTTCCATGTATATAAAATTGCATTTTTGCAATTGGGATTGCAGAAAGTTCTGGTATGACCAATTTCATCAGTTAAAATTCATAGGCTACTTTAGGATTAAATTGATTTGTGGATAGGACTGAAAAATTTAAATATTTTTTATTGGGACAAACACCCCAATTTAATAGATGCGATCACATCAATATTTAAACTTTTTAGCTTCTCAGTGCAGAAACAAAGCTGGTCCTGTTAAAAAACAAAAAGGAGCCCAAAATGAATTTCTATGCAAGCTAACTTTCCTAGTCAGTTTAATATGCAGTGGATTCCTGGGCAGCATATTTTAAACAACTGATCAGTTTTATGCTTGGTTAACTTCTCATTAGGTCAGCATACTGTACAGTCAAAACCATCTTAATCTTAAATTAGCAGAGACATGGGAACGGTGCAGATTAAGCTGGCCATAGACGCAAAGATCCGATCGTACGAACCGAGGATTTGTATGATTTTCGGACCGAGTGTGGAGAGTCTCGATATTTTCCGTCCGGTGGAGATCGGTCGGTTGGTCGATCGGACAGGTTAGAAAATTTCTGTTGGTTGCCAATATCTCTGCGTGTATTGCCGATCGTACGATTTTCAGTGGGAGACTGTCACTAGCTTTGTCGGACATAGATATCGTACGATTGCTGTCAGGGGCAGAACATTGGCTGATTCGATGATTCGTACGATCGGATCTTTGCATCTATGGCCAGCTTTAGGAGACATGGCTTGGTCAGAGGCAATTGATCTTATGAATAGGGGAGCTGCCAGCGATTTGTAAGCCCAACACCCCAGAGAAGGAGGCAGTTTTTTTTGGGGGCGGCTTTTAATAATTTACAGCTTCCGTACAGAAGTCTGATAATGCAAAAGCAAAGTGTCGAAGTCTGATTAGCAATAGGGAACACAACAGCTTAACCTCTAACATGCAGCTTTCTCATCTAACTCAAATTACTGATCCTTATCTTGTAGAGCTGCTGCAAGCATCCAGGCAAGAAACATTACACCTTCTCAGGACTTGTCAATTTCTGTCTGCATCTTCACACAAACGCATTCATTTATCAAACCCTTCAGGAATCCAAACAGTAGACAAAACTAATTTGGGATTTACTAATGGTTCAACACAGATCACATTGCTTTTCACAAGGGGGCATTTAACTTTTATTAACACTGTTTAGCGGGTGGTACACAGAGACTAGGAACTGTGGGAAGGCTGGGGCCCCAAACTGAGTGAAAGAATATGTGTGTAGCTGTTAATGCTGCCTTTGACTTGCTGAGGGATTTTGGGAGTTGCAGTATTTATTGCTGGAACTAGATCTCTCAGTAGTTCAGATCTTACTTATATCATATATTACATTGTTGATAGTGTTAAGGTGGCCATAGACGTAACAATTACGATCTTTCTTGGAAAAGATCTTTCCAAGAAAGATCGTTCGTTTTAATACACACCTGTAGAGCTGAATCGTCAGATATACAGGTAGATATACGGGAAGAAACAATAGAATTCTACCTGTATCTGGCGATTCAGCACTAACAATGGGCGATGTTTGGGTCCCTTCAAAGGCACCCGATCAAAATTTTCCGTCCAGCCAACCGATATCCAAGTCTTCTGCCGACATCGGTCGGCTCTTTTTCCACCATACACGCAACGAATATCAGACGAAAATTAGTTTCGTATGATATTATCTGTGCGTCTATGGCCACCTTTACAGACACATACAGGGTAGAAGTAGCATCACTGGCTGTACACACACATACAGCTATTCAGCTCCAGAGTTGAAGGAATTATTTCTTATGCACTAGAATGTGTAATCTGGTGGAGGAAATTTAGAAAAGTGGAGATATTAATGCAAAATAAAAGAGGGGCATTTGTTAATGCCCCTCTAAAGATCTAGGGTCCCTTTTACAATGAAATGCAATAAAAGTATTTTATTTTTTTGCACTTTGCAGACTGTGTCCTGCATTGTGTAACTTGCTGCAGACTTCTGCATTGTGTTTATGCACTGTGTCTGCAGTTAGTAGTGTGTGCTACACCCAACCTGCCACTCACTAAAACAATTAGTATTGTTTTGGTGAGGGGTGAAGTGTAAAGCCATACCCTCAACCACCCCCCTATCCACCCCTAACTTACTCATCATTTACACACACAAGTTAGTGGGTGCCAGGAGGTGCAGCCCTGGCAAAGACCAGGGGCACAAACAATTTGTAAGTGTGCACTATGGGGCAGACTTCCATGCCCTTTGGCACTCCTGTACTAGTGACCCCAAGTGAAGTAAATGAACCATCAAATCCTTCTGCTCTGCTTGGCGGATCCTCTGACTTATATACAAACTATACCATGGTTACAAACAAATTCTTTTCAATAATGTAGGTAAGTTAGGATTCAGGGGTACATTACTTAAAAATGGATGATGGGCCCGATATAGAAGGTGACCGGATTAAAGGGGGCTAAAGCAGGATGATCCCCAAAACTGCCGTGAGCTGACATGTTTGATGGTGGTTGATACATAGTTAAATACTAGGCAGCTGGGAAATTAAATTGCCAAATGACTATGCTGTTTCCTCCATATGTAATAAAAGTTTTTATTTCATACATATTGTAACGCCATTTATCTTTTGGCAGCTAAAGAGATGCAAATCTGCACAGATTTTAGGAACATGTATAAATCTGAAGAGTAAAAGTTAAGCACATGAATGATTTTTCATAGTTTATTTTCCCAATAATATTTGCCATAGGTGGGGTCCACAATCAAGTGATCTGGCCAGTCAAACTGCAGCTGGGTAATACATTTTACAGTATCTGCCCAAATTTGAAAATAAGGCAAGCAGATAATCTATTATATAGCTTGAATGGTCCTGTCTGCTAATGTTGCACTGCATAGGTTTTTGCACTTCTTTTCTGAAAATATATTCTGTTTAAGCGTGTATCATTATGCTATTATTACCCATGTTTTTGTAATTCCATACACAAACCATAATCATTTGGTTTTTCAAATCATATTTTAGGTCTCTGCAATACCTTTGTTACTCAGCTAAGCCTTTTGCTTTCATTTGCTACTCGCATGTATCACTTTCTCCTCCATTCACCTCCCCCATAGAACATGTCTATAAGCCTTTAAGATAAGGGGTAATTGATTACATTGCTGTTTTTTGTCCTGTGTGGCCAATTTCTGCAATGTCATAGGGAATCATATGGGAGCAGGATGCAGGACTGACCTTTATCTTTCCATATAAACACTTGAAAATACTAGAAAACTAGAAAGTATATAAAAGGGAGATCATATTTTTTAAAAACATGGACACTAAAATGCCCCAATTATTTATCAGTGTACAGGTTACTATGCAAGTTGGTTGCTGTTATAATACTACTGATATTTTCCCAGCTATCATTTGCTTGTCATTTTGAGTGCTTAGGAGTTTATTAGGGCAAAATAGCCAACTGGTAGGCAATACTTGGGTCCCATGAGTTTGTGACAATTGGTGACTCAATCTCATGTAACCACTTGACCCCTTGGTTTTACTAGCTGGCATAACTCGTGGCCCAAAGTTAGTTTGTGATGGGTACTGACCGTAAGCATACCTTGAGTTCAATGTCTGTTGTAAATTAGACATTGATGTCTGTTATTTTGTTACTTATGTCTGTTATTTTCTCATTTGTTTAATTAAAATTGAAAAGTGGGATTTGTATAGTTGTGGTGGTGATACTAGATGTGTAGGTGTCACCCTCTTCATTTTGATGCCATATCTGCTGGTAAATAAGAACAGAATATGGCTGGGTAGATTCTAGCTATTTTTACCGTACGATATCAGCATCACAGTATAGAAGAACACTTGAAATGTTTGTACAGAAAGATATGCGGCTTTTAGAAGAGCAAAGAGACTTCATAATTTTTAATTAACTAGGCAGTTTTTTTGTGATTAAGTAAGAAGATAGAAAAGAACACTTTCAGTATTTTCCTGCAATGAAAAAAGAACATTCAGGTATCTATTAAGAACATTAATTAGCGCAGCATTTAACTGCAGGCTATAATACTGCTATCTTAATAAGCCATGCACTCCTGATATGTTTCTCTACTTAGTTGGGATCAGCCTGTTTCTTTACAATGGTTTTAAAGAGTCACTTAACATTATATACGTGATTTTTCCCTTTCCTATTTACAGAGAAATGTGTGAGCCTATTAATTAGCAGCAATCTGCTCTAAAGTGTGGATTTAACTGAAATTGAGCTTTGCTGGTACGAATAATGAGGAAAAACAGCAGCAATCAGACCAATTAGCTAGAATTCTGTTGGGGCCTTATTACAATAGTGTCTGGGCAAAGGAAACAGTGGTGATTCTCTGCTTATGTTTCAAAAGAAAAACTGCAAAGCTAATTTATACACACAGAAACAAATACAGACGCCATGGGTTTATAGTAAGAAATTAAAGGAACAGTGTACATTATACATGTTCTCCATAAACTATATGTATTGTTTTTCTCCATTTTGCTTTAACTTTGCAAATGCTATCAGTGCATGGCTGTATATTTTGTTTACTCTGCCTTCGGAATAAAGGTTGGGCTCTCCGATATTTTTCAATGCCTGTGTGTAGGAGCCCTTTTATTGTAGGTGAAGAAGTTGTCCTCTGTTGCCAGGATGGGATGAGCTGGTTTCTACTCCGCTTACCTGCATTTTGTAAAGGATTGCACAGCACAGTCATATTTGATAAAATGGGTTTTTATAAAAAAATACACGGCAAAAGTGACTAAGTGCCATTTTATTGCTGGTGGGGACTGGGGAGAATTCTGGGGATAAATGGAGTAGAATAAAGGGCCCCAGCTAGTGATGGGCAAATAAAATTCAGCAGAGACGAATTCACAGTGAATTTCTGCGTTTTGCTGCAAGAGAATTAATTCGCGAAACTGTGGCGATAATTCGACAGCATAAAAAAAAACTCAACTACAAAAACAAAAAATCTGTGCATGTCAAAATTATATTGACGCCCATTGACTTTTTAATGCATTTGGACCAGTCACGAGTATAAAAATTGTTGCTGCATCAAAATTGACGCACATCCAAATTATTTTGACGACCAATGACTTCAATACGTTTTGTGAATTTCACCATTTTGCTAATTTTGTTGTAAATTTGCTAATTTTCTGGCAAAACGGCAGAGATTCGCTCATCACTAGCCCCGGCACATGAAAGAAAACAATCATGTAGGAGTCACAAAGCTGCTCCTACTGCATTGCTTTCAGTGTTCAGTGTAATGTCACAGAGTTCGCTGTAGTTTATTTTGCATTGGTGTTTATGCTATAAATTAGCTGCCCTGCAATTCATATTCTTACGTCGGAGGGTGGACGGATACATATCAAAACTATTGTTAATCGAGAAACCAAACATGTTGACAGCTACAGTCAGAAATCCACAGTAATAAAACCAGATATTTCTTTTAACATCCTTGCCCGTGTGAGCCTGAGTCAGACTGAGCTTGTGATTCCTGTCCTTTCTATCAGCTTCATTAGTGACACCCACTGGTCAGAGCAGTGACTGAATGGAACGGAACTAAGGAACAGCCTTTCCATTCACATCTGTAAAGGCAGCATAAACCTTCTGAATGTGAATAAAAGACCAGGGCAGGGCTTATAGACCAAGTTATTCTTGGGTACATGTTACGGGTTGATTTTAGGGTCAAGATGGCACCTTAAAGGGGGCTGCCCTCAGGTGCCTATAATAAATAAAAAAGCCCCCACCCCCCAAAAAAAGAGCAGCTCTGGACCTAAATGCAGCCCTGCCAAGCCCTATACCCTATTTTTCAGTGAAAATAATAAATCTGTAAAATGAAATGCAGTCACATTATGGGGCCCATTTTCTAAACAATCGAATTGCAATTTTTTCCAAGAATCTCGAAAAAATTGTGGATTTCCTATATATCTAAAAAGCTCTAAAATTAGTATTAAGTAAAAAAAAACACAAAAGACTTTAATGCAAAATGGCAAGTAAAAAAACAAATTTAGAGGTAAAGATTTTTTTTTGCTAGGAATTGTCTGAAAAAACTGATTTACTGTTTTATACTTATTTATTATATCACTATTTATGACCACAATAAAAGTGACCACGATTAATGATTAGGCAACAATTAACAGTGTCTCCAGGTGGGTTGGAGATTGGAAGAAAAGTGGGAGATTTGGACAAGTTTACCATAAAGGAACTGTGCGCTGAATTTGTGTACAGTATATGTTGACATTCTCAGAATGGTAAAAACTTCACCAAATGGACATTTTTTTTTCTCGCACCAGACACATTAATGTCAATATTATTTTTTCAAACATAGTTTCTCCCACCAATTGCATTCTTGTCAAAGGGCATTTTTCCCGTGGTTGTTTCCTTTATAAAAGAATGTGTTTTTTGTCCGGTAAAACAAAATGCATGATATAATTGTAGTGCAGAAACCTTTTATTTCCACTAGAGATCCCTGACTGATTAACCTTAGTCAGTGGCCGCTCAGGTAAAAAATAAATCTCATAATCCCATAATATAATGGATCCACCACCCCAGTCAGTTAGTTATCTTACTACATTCCCATAACCTCATTGTACTGGAAACTAGTGATGGGCGAATTTTTTCACCAGCCATGGATTCATGGCGAAATTCTGCATTTCACCATATGCCCATTTTTTAGTGTAACTGTGACAAAAAAAAAACAAGAAAAGCCCATTGACTTTAATGCATTTGGACAAAAAAGTTGCCTTAAGAAAAAAACACCCATTGATTTTAATGCATTTGGAGTATAAAAAATTGTCGCATGGAAATAATTTTTGACTCCCATTGACTTCAATGTGTTTCACAATATTTTTGCAAATTTTTTGGCTAAGTGAAACCAGACAAATTCACTGATCACTACTGGAAACCCTACTGGACTTAAACTATGGCTCCATCCCTCAACCTGTACCTTTATCTGTCCCAGGGGTCGAGGACAAGGTCATTCTTGCTAACGCACCAAACCACTCCAAAATGTCTAGCAAATGCCTCATGAAATTTGAAATGCCAATTTACCTCATAAAATGTCCCATGTGTCAGAAACATTTAAACCTGTGCCCCAATACTCTATTTTGTGGTTCATTTGTTCAGCTTTGTCTATCTATTGTGGCTTCTCTGTTCTTGTTCCACAAGTAACTTTTTGATTCTGTTGTGCACTTCCCTATTCTGAAAATGGAAATCACTTGTCAAGAAACTAATGCAGCAGCAAAAGAGATCACAGGCATTACGGTTATTCAGATGCTTGTGGTACGTGAAAATAAATATATTGTTCTGTTTCCAGAATTCATACACACCAAAATTATTTTTTGAAACTGGAATTTTCCATGGATATTCTGTTGCTTCACAAACAAATACCTCACAACTAGGCCCCTTTCCCTCTAGACCACTCGGCTCCAGAGTATTAGGCGTTTATGTCTCTTTTGCGCTTCTGCAGTTAATGTTTGTAAAAGCGACTAAACTGTCAATAGGAAGAATATATTCCCTGTTGATACTCTTAATCCAAGGGTTTATTTTACCAAGGAGATGTCAAGTGAAGCAGAAAAATAGTTTCAGTTTCAGGAGTCGTAATGAAAACTTAACTGGTAATAGACACATGAAGCACATGAATTAACAATTAACTTGCATGGAATTATTATTTTTTTGTTAATAATAGATGTTAAAAATGGATATGAATAAAAGAAATATGCCTTCTGTATGGCTATGCAAAGTGTAATGTCTGTCATTAGCTGTAATAAATGTCTGTGTGGAGACCATAGCTAGAAAAGGCCAAATTTTCTTAAAAGCATGTTAAAATATTAATAGCTATATAAAATGGTATACTTATGAGTGCTACAAGTCTAGGGAAGGAATGCATCACAGTGGAAACTCTACTGAAAAAGCCAATCATTGCAAAGCAGACAAAGCACTGAGGACAGGCCTTATCGAAAATTTCCAAGCAGATTAATGCCAGTCCAGGCAATAAATTGGTACAGAATGAGGTTCTGTTTAAAGGCTTGTTCTGTGTAATTCAATTTTCTGACTGTAAAATGGACAAGTGTATATCAGCTCACAGTGGCCACATTTCTCCAGCTGTTAGATACAATTTCTAGCATCCTATCCTATGCACAGAATATACAGGATTAAGCTATGCAATGGAACATAATGCAGTTTGATTTTTACTTTCTTTTATTTATATAACACTAACATATTCTGCTGTACAAAGTCCCTACCACAAGGGAGCTCTCTTTTGGAGTCAAAGTAACCCTTTCTGCCATTACCCTAACCCCTATATATTTTTATATTAACTATTTTGTGTACCAGATTTTTTTTTTAATGTCCACTTCCAGTGTGACTACAGGAAGAAAATGTCATGGCTGTTGAGTTGATCACTTGTAGGGGTTCAAACAATGCTTAAGGGACCCATTCCTAAGGTTAGTTAGCGAGAGCCCCTCTTTTATTCCATTCTTGTATATTTTTGCTTATATAGCATAATGACTGTGAAGACCATATTTCCATGTATCTTTTACCTTGTTGAAAGCCAAGGGTGCTTGATCAGTCTTGGTTGGATACGTGAGGGATGTAATGAAGAGCTATGAAAACCTTAGGATTTTGTGTTCCTAGTATCTGGGGCTGAGGTTTATTACAATAGGCTTTAGAATTTCAATGACTTGTTCCACACAGAGATACAGAGATGTCTGGGAATAACTGACAAGTTTCTCTATATGATAATGTCCCTGGTTACTTTTTTTTTATTGGATCAATTTGCTTTTAACCATGACTGCTTCTCTAATATATATATATTGCTGAAGTAGCCGCACTAACAAAAAGATGTTTTATTGTAGGTGAAGAAACTTAAGTTTAGTCCTGTGAGTGTGGCTACTTCAGTGACTTCATCATGTGGAACTGCACCCAGGCAATACTAACTGCTTTTTCGTGATTGCAGGCATCTACTTCACTATATACATATATATATATATATATATATATATATATATATATATATATATATATATATATATATATATATATATATATATATATATATATATATATATATATATATACATATATATATATATATATATATATATATATATATATATATATATATATATATATATATATATATATATATATATCGAAAGGATCTGCACTCGCAGGACTTATAAATTAAAAGTCATTTTTAATTTAGAACTTCAACCTGACGTTTTGGCCCAAACCTAGGCCTTTCTCAAAGTACCAAAATAGCAGTAATCATGCCTTAAATCTGCATCTTGGCGAGAAAAAAAACAGCAATTGCTGTGACATAATAGCATAGTCATTATGTATCTCTGAGGATCCACGTCTAACACACAACCAATAAAAACTACATGAATTTACATTATTATACAAAAAATACATTGAATAGCAATCTGCCACTCATGTGTCAATTTCTGAGCAGCTGTTAAATGTAAAGCATATCAGTCGTTAAATAGCTACTAAACATTGTATACATACATATAAAATAGCTTAACCACTCCAGGTACTCACATAAATGCTATTCGCCTAGACATTTCTTTTAAGGTTAGTGCAGTACTGATCCCCTTACTTCATGAGGTGTGACTCATTTGCTTTATCATTTCTTATTAGCTGTTTATTATTTATTCATTGTTTAATTTACCACTCCATATTACTTATTGTCATATCTCTATTAGCTGTTTATTATTTATTCATTGTTTAATTTACCACTCCATATTACTTATTGTCATATCTCTAAAACAATCAATTTGATACTAATTGCCATGCTGCCTATAGTGTTGCCAAGGATTCTGTTGCGGTGCAGTTACATATTAAATCTCTATCCCCCTTAATTTATAACAGAATGTTCTATAGGGATCCCATTCTACTGTTTTAACTCTCACTGGGAAACGGGTCTTGGCTCCTACTCACTCATATTATCCCCCTGTTGTTCATTATACTGCTTGGTGATCTACCTTTTACGATCTCAGCGTACCTAGCCCCTCAAATCATAATATCAGTGGACAAAGAAAAATACCAAGAAACTTACAGCCCTGAATTTATACTGTATATTATGAACCCAGAATAGGGACATCTAATTTTATTAACCCTTGTGCGTACACAGTCACATGTCCCATATCAAAAGTGAAAAATCATTGTGAACACCATACACTGATGCGTGCCCCTGTCTTAGATATATTAATTATTAAACTCCATGTTATAATGTGTCATCCTCCAATCCATGTTGGAAATGTATTAAACGTCTGTTATGCTACTACCCACACAATTAATAAACCCCCCAAATTGCTCAAAAGAATGTTCAAAAGAAGTGTTCAAAGGAAATGATCAAAAGAATGTGCTAAAGAAAAGTCCCAATATACAAGTCAATATACAAGTGTCCCACTTCTTGGTTTCCTGCATCCGATCAATATCAATATATATTAGGCCAGTAAAGGTGGCCATCGCCAAATGAGCGGATCTGTGCTCAACATGCCAACATTGAAGTGGTCGATGTCGGGCTGATCCAATCGCGGATCTTCCACTTCATCTGTTAAAAATCGGTTTTTCTATTTTTCTTTGTAATGACTGATAGGAGTCATATATACTGTATATGCACCAAGACTTGCTTTTGTTTGGTATATGCAAGATACATAGTGAGGTTATTTGAGATATACCCTGATGACAGTTCCAGTAATAAACTAAAAGTCTGCTCGTAACATTGCAATGTGTCCTTAGTGCACAGTTTGTGCTACAGACATCCTGTGCTCAGGTCCCTCGCTATAGGGAACACATAGTTGGCTGGCTTTCTTGCTGCCAAACTTTTTGTACAGCTATTTTCGCAAGCAGCTTTATATTCTCTGCAGTTAATCTATTTGATGACTGGAACGTCTTGCCAGTATTTGGCATCTTATACAATAGCTTTTGCAAGTTCAGCTTCCATGTGAGCAATGATAAACTAAGCATTGTGGTTAGCAATTATTAATATACCAAATACTGAACCTTCATTTGCAATATTCATGTTTATGAAGTCACACAACTGCAAGAATTCAGATTTGGTTTAAGTGAAAGATTTGGTTCTGGCTCAGTTCTGCAAAGCATGCTGGGATTCATTCAAATCCAGTACCAATTCCATGATACGGTGTATCCCTATAACTTATAGTGCTCAACATTACAGAGAGATCACTTAACTGGAAACTGCTTTTTTTCATTCGTACTTTTCACAATCTGAACTTTTAATAAATTCAATGACAATGGTGGTTTCAGAGTTTGTGAGTTTAGTCATGATTTCTAAAACACCATAAATCTGACCTTCAAGAAATAAGTCTCTATGCATGAATTTGAAACACGGGGTTCCCTTATTTAACATAGGTTAAACTTCACATTAGTGCATAGTAAGCATTGTTATAGCTGCACTAGATTATCTAAAACTTCTGTGGTGCTTTGGTGCAAATATGCCCTCCTCCCCATGGTAATAAACAATGGCATATACAATCTTGAATATCACTAACACCATAAAGCCTATAGGACAGTCGGGCAGGGTTTTAGGTTACTTAGGAGTTTTTAAGCTCTGTGGGTGAGGGGAAAATGCTTGAATTTTGCCCCTTTCCCATTCTGGGAATCATTTACTGGAATTCATTCAAATCCAGTACCAATTCCATGATTTGGTGTATCCCTATAACTTATAGTGCTCAGCATTACAGAGAGATTACTTAACTGGAAACCTTAAAGGAAAACTATACCCCCAAAATGAACACTTAAGCAACAGATAGTTCATTTCATATTAAGTGGCATATTAAAGAATCTTACCAAACTGGAATATATATTTAATTAAATCTTGCCCTTTTACATCTCTTGCCTTGAGCCACCATTTCATGATGGTCTCTGTGCTGTCTCAGAGATCACCTGACCAGAAATACTACAACTCTAACTGTAACAGGAAGAAGTGTGGAAGCAAAAGACACAACTCTGTCTGTTAATTGGCTCATGTGACCTAACATGTATGGTTTGTTGGTATGTTTGTGAGTACAGTGAATCCTACGATCCCAGGGGGCGGCCCTTATTTTTTAAAATGGCAATTTTCTATTTATGATTACCCAATGGCACATACTACTAGAAAAGTATATTATTATGAAAATGGTTTATTTACATGAAGCAGGGTTTTACATATGAGCTGTTTTATGCAATATCTTTTTAGAGAGACCTACATTGTTTGGGGGGTATAGTTTTCCTTTAAGTGCTAAGCATTCCCAATTATAGATCCCACGTGTTCCTTTAACCTAAAAAATAAAATGTACTTTCCAACCAAAAATTGAGAACTTCCATGATGTGAATGAACTGTAAACATCATGCACATATTGGACATATGGTCCATAGTCAACTGACCTGCAGCAAGTGAGTTAGATGCTAATCCTGCTATTGGCATCTCCATACAGAAATGAAAAATGTGTGAAGGATGCACATTCATTTTGGTTAAAGATGCTGCATTGTAGGTAGAAAACATTACTATTTGCTTCTAAACATTGCACTGTGTTTGTAAATATGCCCTATTGCTACTTTATTTCTTGATTTGAAGAACCCATTAACTGGTACTCTTCAGGCTACCACTTTTTCCTTTCTGGCACACAACATGAGCCCTATCTTGCTTTATTGCAAGTATTCTAGATATGCTCTTAATACCAGAGCCAGGGTCCCACAGGACAAATCAAGATCAATTACTCCTTTTCTGAAAGGCTCATTAACATCTACTCCACTGCTGCTTGGGATGCCTGTGGCTTAGTTAACAATAAGACTCATGGCACAAAGAAACAGTCTGACACATGGATTTCAGTCTGAAAACATTTAAAGGGGTGCTGCTTCTGGCTAAAACCCACTGGTCTCCGGCAGATTTAGTTAAAAGGATGACAGGCTTATTTGCCGGGTTTGGGCATTTTTTTCCACCAGCCAAACAACGAAAGAGAAGTACAAGTACAGATATGCCGCTGTAGAAACACAGGCGCTACCACTACCTTTAAAGGGGACAGTAGATCCAGGGCTCCTCTATGTCAATAGACATACTTGTGCTCAGTTTAACTTTTGCTACAAAAGTGACTACAACTGTGGTTTCACTAGTAATAAACCCCTTAAGTGCATATGCACTTTGTTGTGGGCATATCTGTGCATCTGCTTGCTGTCGAATGAAAGAAAAATACATACATGTCCTGTTCTACTAAACACATTTCCCTAGCAGGATTTATAAGTTCCCTAAAATGTGATAGCTACTGAATCAATATTTCCATTAAAGAGACCAGCTAACATTTCACAGTTTTCTATCAGTCATTCTCTGCACCCCTACGTGAGCCTGAACAATAGCTTAGTAAATTAGATGGGAAGTCTATATACCATGCAGATTTTTTAACTTTCCTGCTGATAGGATATACAAATGTGCAGTGCAGATTGTTTTTTTTATGGGATTTCCTGCAAAGTATTTGCAAATCATTTAGTTCCTTCCTTTACTTCAAAACATCAACCCCATTAATAATAGTTAGTCAATAAGAGTCAAACAGAGGAAACATTTAATTGCTTAGTTCGTACAAAAACTACTATCCCTAAAACAGAAAGGAATAAGCACCATGGGTCCATTTCCTACACTAAATCCTATACTAAATCATGGATACATGATCAGTCTATCACATCATAAACCTCTCCAGGCTTTAGAGAAGTTTGGGAGAAATGGAATAAAAATGGAATAAAAATGAAGGGTTTCACAATGTAATATTCTTCATTAGCTATTGCATTTTAAATTTTAATAGTGCATAGTGCACACTGAAGCAATGCTTGAAGGTGATGTTCTCTTTTGGTGCAAACCTAAATCAAACTTTTATCTTTTTCAGTAAGTAGTTTTATTAAATACACAGCACACTGGTGCAATTCAAAACATTCCCAATGTTGGGGGCGTGGCCAACCTTGATGGAGGAAGCACGCACTGTCTAGGAGCTCCGTGCCTTAACTGACCTTACAAGCCCGAACTTCAGCAACCAGCTTATCCTGCAGCTTAGAATCGGGTCAAGCACATTCAGTGACACCTCGACATCTTCAATGGGCAAGAAAAAACCTAAAGATCAGGCCGCTACCATGTCAACGTACCTGCAACGGCCACTGACGCAGCACCGACATGCTGACAAGCAAGATGGCGCCGCAGGAGCTACTGCGCACCGCGGCTGTGATTCTTCCAGCGCTTCTCCCTCATCGCTGCCGCCGCATCCTGACAGTCCGCAACCACATCTCGCAGGTCAGTCTCTCGATGCTGATTCCCTCCCAGGCCACCTTCAGCCTGTTACTGCCCCAATATTGGCGCAACAGTTGGCGCAGCTTAAAGAGGCCCTGCAAGACACCATTGCGCAAGCAGTCTCCCGGGCAGTCACATCAGCAATTAGGGAGGTTCAAAGAGATCTGAATGACTTGGGTGAGCGAACTGACAAACTAGAGACATTTACTGATGACATTGCTCAAAGGCTGGGCCTTTTGGAGGATGAAAATTGTTCCTTACGAGATGAGCTAACATACCTTAAGGACAACTGTGAAGATTTAGAAAACAGGTCAAGAAGGCAGAATCTAAGGTTTCATGGGAGTCCCTGAAACCGTGGGTGGCCCAGAGATTGGGAAATATTTACAGGATTTATTCGGAATGCTCTGCCCTCAGGCTCCCTTAACCCTTTGGTCACTTGACAGGGCCCATCGCTCACTGGCCTCCAGGCCCCCAGACAATAAACCACCGCGTGACATTATTGCGCGATTCCGTTACTATGAGGGCAAGGAACTGATAGCCTCTGCGACACGTTCAATGCAGACGGTTGTATTTCAGAATCATAAACTGCAGATATTTGCGGACCTGTCCCCGGTCACCCTGGCTAAACGAAGGGAGCTTAAACCGGTTACACAGAAATTGAGAGAAAACGGAATTCCTTATCGATGGGGTTTCCCCTTTTAAGTTGATTGTCAACCATCGTGGCACAAGCCACACTCTCCTCAATCCGGCAAAGGGGAATAAGTTGCTGGCTGCACTAGGACTCCAGTCCAGAAGCTCTACTACCTCCCCCCGCCAATCTCCAGCTAAGCCACCGCTCACTCCTATATGGAACAAGGCTCCTCTGTCTTCGCAGGAACCCACACTTGCGCTCAGTCCCTCTCCTCCAGTGTGTGAAGGATGACTTTACCTTTCGGTTTGTTTAACCACTGATTTTGTCAGCTACTACAGGTCGGACGGCGCGATGCTGCCTAGCTTTGCGCTACTCCACGAGTTTCCTATCCCCCCTCAATAGAGCCGTCGGCTCTTTTTTTTGGCTCATATATGCCTTGGTATATTGAGCCTGCAATTTTTCTATCCGGACTTTTGTATTGCCACTTCGGCATTTCATATGTGTATTTTCTTACCGGAATTTTTCACCAGTTAACCCTGTTTTTATTCATGTTGTTTTCAGCCTTGGTATTTGACTCCCTATTTTTTTCTGCACTCCACTTTGAATGGTTAGTAAATGTGTATGTGATGTCTGGATGTCAGCTTCATGTTCCATTGGGTATGCTCTGTATAAATATGCAAATTGTTGTTTATGATGGGTTGTTATTGATGATGATGTTACCTATGAGACATAGAAACTCCGCCCCTGGAGAGACTTCCTCCTGTGTCAGTTTACCGCTCCCTCCTTGGATGATCCATAATGGTTAAGTTGATATCGTTGAATGTTAAAGGTTTGAACAGTATAACTAAAAGGTATCTGACTCTTAAGGAACTGAGACTCTCGGGGGCGGATGTAGCTTTTATACAAGAAACCCACTTTGATGCTTCCAAACCTCACAAACTCTCTTCCAAATATTTCCCGAACGCCTATTATGCTTCCGATAACCACAAGAAGGCTGGAGTAGCCATCCTAATTCACAAAGATTGCCCCCTTATGGTCACTCAGACCATCAGTGACCCTGACGGCCACTATCTATTGTTATTAGCTACGTATGCAGGCATCCCAATTAGCTTGCTTAATATATATTCCCCCAACAGGCAATGCACTTTCCTCTCGAGGACCCTACAGCGACACTTGGACACATTCCACCCTTATATTATCGTCGGCGGGGATTTTAATATGACTTTTTCCCAAACGATAGATCGCTCCCAACGGGCATCCAATCAACCTTCCCACAACATGTCCAAGAAATTTCGACAGTTATTGAGACAATTTTCTCTATTTGACGCATGGAGAATCAATCATCCCAATGAGAAACAATTCACATTTTATTCTAACCCGCACAAACTCCATACACGTATAGATTACTTCTTTATTTCGCATCCCTGTTTAACACTTCACTACTCCACAGACATACTCCCCATTACTTGGTCTGATCATTCCCCTATTACTTTGCACTTGCACCTTACCACACCCCCACGCAGGGAACCCCACTGGCGTTTAAACGCGACAATACTACATGACGCTGATGCGGTTACTATAATTGAGGAAGCATTGCAAGAATACTTCCGACTGAATATGGATTCAGTGCAATCTCTACCGATTTTGTGGGAAGCTCACAAGGCTACTATTAGAGGTAGATTTATAGCTCTTACTGCACAAAAGCGGAAGCTATGCTCTAACTCTTTCACTGATCTTCAAGCCCAACTTTGCACATTGGAGAGGTCTTATAATATTCAAAATTCGGCCACTGTGCTGACGCAAATTCTACAAGTGAGAAATAAACTTAAGGCAGCCAAATACAAAGATGTAGAGAAAGCTATAGTTTGGACTAAATTGAAATATTATGAGAAAGGGGACAAGCAACACACACTTCTAGTGAAAAAACTAGCAAAAGGCTTCCTCTAGGATAACTGCTATAAAGACCTCGACAGGACAGCTAACTTATAACCCTGATCAAATAGGACAGATATTTCATGACTATTATCGCCAGTTATACAATCTAGATCTCCAATTGCCTGTTAATAATGCCCCAGATTCTGACCCTATTACGGATTTTCTGACGGAAGCTAATTTGCCAAAATTCACGGATTTGGACCTACAGACCCTTAACCGGCCCATTACTCCGGAGGAGATAGCAATGACGCTTAAATCGATGCCAAACGCTAAAACCCCGGGGCCTGACGGATTCCCCTATGAGTACTGTAAGACTTTTCTCCATATTTTCTCACCTTTTCTTACAAAACTGTTCAATGACTATCTTAATGGTAATCCTATCCCACATACCGATCTCACTTCATACATAGCTTTGATTCCTAAGGAGGGTAAAGATGCAACATTGTGCTCCAATTATAGGCCAATAGCTGTACTAAACTCTGACTTAAAGTTATTCTCCAAAATCCTTGCCAATCGCTTAGCCCCCATTATGCCACGCCTCATTCATAACGATCAAGTAGGGTTCATTCAGGGCCGTCAGGCGGGAGACAATACCAGAAGGACCATAGATCTTTTGGAGATTGCCCGTAAACAGAAACGACCAATGCTTCTACTTAGTCTCGACGCCGAAAAGGCCTTTGACCGCTTAAGTTGGTCTTTTCTGTTTACTCTTTTGCGTCATCTGGATTTATCAGGCCCCTACCTAACAGAACTTAATAGCCTGTATAGCACTCCTTCCACTTATCTCAAACTTCCTGGCCAGGCTCATAGTCCAATTCCTATTTCCAATGGTACGAGGCAGGGATGTCCCCTCTCCCCTTTACTGTATGCCCTTAGCATAGAGCCTCTGGCTGCGGTTCTCCGGAACAACATTGATGTCTCTGGGGTACAGGTCAATTGTAAACAGTATAAGTTGTCTTTGTTTGCTGATGATGTGTTATTAACCATTACTAACCCCTTGTTAACCTTGCCATCTTTACACAAAATACTGGAGCTGTATGGCAGTCTTTCTGGACATAAAATCAATATGAACAAAACGGAAGCCTTACCGGTACACATACCGCCACTGACTTTAGAAACTCTGAAATCTAAATTTAAATATAACTGGAAATCGACCTTCATCACTTACCTGGGTACTAAACTTACTCCCTCGTACGACCAACTGTTCTCCCAGAACTTTACACCTCTTATCGCTCAAACGAAAGCTATCTTACAAAAATGGAATACTCATTCTCTCTCTTGGTTCGGAAGAATTGCTGCTTTAAAGATGAACATTCTCCCTAAATTTTTATATCTTTTTGAAACGCTTCCCATTTCAATTCCCTGTAGAACTCTCCAGGATATCCAGACTTCATTCCACAATTTTATCTGGGGAAATAAACGGCATAGGATTTCTAGGAATACACTGATGACTTCACTCAAACAGGGAGGCCTAGGTGTCCCATCCCTCCGGCGATACTACGAAGCATCCCATCTCAGACAACTATTGGCCTGGTCTTGCTGGGACTCACACACTGTTTGGGGACAAATTGAGAACGAGCAGCTCTCAGGGATTCATCTTAATTCTTATATTTGGTCTTCCAATAGGCCACCAGTCTCTGTATCAAATTTTCTACGCTCTACTCAACACACCCTGGGAGTATGGAACACTCTGAAACATAGATTTCGCTTGACCTCTGCTTACTCTTTGAATACTATTTACCTGAACAATGCGGACTTTTATCCGGGCACACTGCGGGAGTTTTGCTCTCGATGGCAGAAAACTGCCTTACATACGATCAAGGACCTTTTGTCTCCCACTAATTCGATTCTCACCTTCGGAGAAATTTCCCAGAAAGCCCCATTGGTCCAACTTCGATTATTCGAATATTTCCAATTGAGACACTTTCTGCTCCCTTATATATGACAGGCCGAATCCTCGGCTCCTCTACCTTTCGAGCTTCTGGCTAGACCGGGCTTACCACAAAAAGGTCTAATTTCCAGAATCTACAAACTGCTGATGGACGTTCCACCGGACGATCACTCGAAGCACCCATATATGCTCAAATGGGAAGGGAGCTTGCAGCAACAACTGAGCGTGGAGGACTGGTCCGCAATTTGGTTCAATGCCCAGAGAATGGTCACCTGTACCAGACAGAAAGAGAGCCTATATAAAGTACTCATGAGATGGTACCATACACCAGACAAGCTTCACGCTCTCTTCCCGGATCATCCGAATGTTTGTTGGAGGCAATGTGGTGAAGTTGGGACTTTAATTCATACTTTTTGGTCTTGTGCTAAATTGCAGAACCTATGGGATGATATTGAGAAATTACTAACCAGAGTCACTAACCTTACCTTACCCAAAGATATTTTGACGTTTCTTTTAGGGAAACCTTTCCCTTGGCTGTCCAGACAGTCCCAGACCTTAGTTAATCAGATTCTAACGGCGACTAGATTAGCCATAGCAGCCAAATGAAATCCTCCGACTTTGTCTGACGTGATAATCCGGGTAAATAATAATCGATTCTTCGAAGAGAGGATGGCCTTCCTCCAAAACAAAACCCAGAATTATTTAAAGGTCTGGTCTGCTTGGATACTCGAGGGTTTAGCAGAATGAGACTTCTTAACTTGTACTATACCCAAGAATGTCTTTGCTTATTTCCCTTCTTTTTGCAGAAGTCTTTTTCATATGCTGCTGTTATTAGCCTTACTGGAGTTAACTGTCCTCGGCTGTTTATTTTTGTACCTCTCTCCCCTCCCTCCCTCCCTCCCTTCCTCCCTCCCTCCCTCCCTCCCTCCCTCTTTCTTTAATCTTTATTCTTTTCTCACTCCCCTCCATGCCCTACCGTCTGTCTACCCTCCCCTCTTTTCTTTACTTCTTTTCTTTAATCAATCTTTTTTATTGAAGAGGCCTTATGGAACTAGCAACTGTTTCACATTGCTTGCGATGTGCTGTATTATTTTGTAAGGCTTATGATTGTGTATGTCTTCTTTCTTTTCTAATAAAAAATTTAAGTTACAAAAAAAAAAAACATTCCCAATGTTTCCCTACACTGGTGGATGTGGTTGCTAAACAGTCTCCAGGTTTACAAAAACTTTGTTAAAATTGACGCAAAGGAAAAATTTTTGTACACAAAAATTCATTTTTGCATTGGAAATATTTTTCAGTTCAAAAATGTTGTTACATTTTATATTGTACAGGTATGGGGTCCTTTACCCGGAAACCCGTTATTCAGAATGCTCAAAATTTTGGAAAACTTGTCTCCCATAGACGTACGTTGGAACACTGACTGAACTAAAATTCACTAAATGGCGGATTCATCAAATCTCAGAGACAAATCCTGAAGGACTTTTAGCAGTTTAATGTTTTTCCCATTCATCAAAACTTTCAATACCGAAAAGGTTTTAACAAATTAATACATTTAACAAAGGATACTGCACCCCTGTCTGCCATAATGTGTTGTATTGTTCTGAGCAGAGGAACACCATTCTGCTCAGTGGGTTGGCTATCACCCATATGAATCCTTACACCACTATGCAAATTGGATTTCATTCCAGCCTGCAAATAAATTGTTAAATAGAAATTTGCATAATATTTTGTATTGCAGTTACCACCCAGTAAGAAGTATAAGGGTATAACAGTTGTGCAGGGCCAGTTTAAATAAAAAATACAACATTTTAGTGTATCCAATGATATCTTTCTTTCTGTTGTAAAGCACTCTAAGGGCTTGGAAGACAAAAATATACTCAAGATTTGTTGGTGACTTCCTGCTAGATCCCAGGGCTTACTGTATATGTTATACATACCTGTGTATCCTGCTATGGAGCTGATACATTTCTGGGACTCATGATAGATAGGTAGATAGGTGTGCAAATTAATCCAACAATTTAAAATGATACTAATGTCAGTGTTATGCCTCCTGCAACGTAACATGTGATAATGCTGGATTCATCATCACATGGCCTCAGGATACAAATCACACTAGTAAGTGTCATATGTCATATTACAGAGAGTCACAGAAAGGGCACTACCTCTGGCAAAATAGTGTATGAGAATAGGGTAAAGTATTAGGGCAAAGTGTAGGTGGATTAAAAGACAGAGGCTAGAAAATTGGAAAGGTTGCTATGATTTTTGGTGCCATCTAACATTTTATAGACTATAGGAAAGGCCCAATATGATTAAGTAATCTGAATATAGAAACAGCACCTGTGATCCAGTCATATTGATGATTTATCTAACCAAATTAAACCACCGCAAAACTTGTTTTTAGAGGCTAAAACTTGCAGACTTCAAAAAAGGTGGGGCCACACTCTACAGGCTCAAGGTGTGTGCGTGTGAAGATGTGTAGAATAACAAAAATGATAGCACTCAACAGGTTTTAATAATAACAAAAACTTTTTTATCGGTAGCCTCTCCTAATAAATTTACCAGACTACCAGTAAAATAATTGCTGCTATTTTTAAGACCTGTTGAGTAATACACCTTCTTGTAATTACTTTTTTTTTATCAGCACCCAAGCATTTTATTTAAAGTGGTATGTGCACACATATATAATGACTTATTTGAAACCTAAGGCTATCAGTGAATGCGGAGGTTATAGTTCAGCAACAGCTGAAAAGATGCAAATATGGTATCCTCTAAAACAGTTTACATATGAGTGACTAATTAACATTTTTACCAAGGCTGATATCTGGCCAATAAGATTCTTTGAAGCTGGGGGTTGCAATTAAATAGAAAAAACAATTTTGGTTTGAAATCATAGGTTGCTTTTTTATGTAATATGTAAAAAAAGGCCAGCAATGTTGGTAGGAAAGTTCCTGGTAAGCAGGAGGGCTGGGAGAAGCATATGTTGCTGTTATTTTGGTTCAGAGAACAAGTCATTTTCTGACATCTAACAAACTATGGCTAAAGTGCCGAGTCTGAATACGTAAATGCAAGTGCTTCATCCTATGAAAGTACAGTACAACATGACATCCATCTTTCAGCTCAGGCCATTTATACAGTCCTGCCATAGCATTTCCTAAGGATATCCTGGCCTCATGAATGCTCCATTTATTTTCCCAATTAGACTAATCAGTAACTCAGGAGCTGGAAATGTCTGTTCTAAAGTTGTGAGATGGGATAAGCATGAAACATTAATAATGGAAAATGCCAAAGCAGAAAAAGCCAGAGCAAAGATTTGGGCTAAGGAGGAAATCTGCTTATTGAAGTTATGTGTGGCAGAACCACAGAAGTTCTGGTTATCTGAAATGATCTTCTAGCAGTAAAAATTGTGGAATAAAAAATATGTCTAATAAAATAAATAAATACAACCTCCTCCTCCGTTATAATATAATGTTAATTCAAATAAGCCCCTACCCCACAAACATTATGAAATGTCTTGCGCAAAAGCATTAAAGTTTCTAATCAATAAAAACCCCTTCATACTGTTTGTACCTCCGGAGCAATGTCTGGGTCTGTTATCTCCATTGTCTGCTATGATAGAGGATAATTGAATGATATTTAATATACAGGGGATTTAGACGTTGAAGGACTAGAATAAAACCTTCTGGAATACGTTATTTTAGCCACTGTGATTCATAAACACTTGTGAACAAATGGAACAATACATTTAATCCATGCTAGATTACTTTTTGTAGCAATTAGGAGTCGATTAAGAGGAGGAAATTAGAATCACTGAGAGCTAAATCTCATCCAGTTGTACAGTGAATACACCAGATGTGACACTTCAGATGTTACAAGTCTCTTAGGAGGTGCTGGCAGTGCAACTAATACACAAAAACTGAAGACAAATTAGGGCAAGGCAGTGTAATATTTAGACATCTCAGGAACATATGCACTTGAGCTCTTTATTAGCATGTTGCGTTATCGCTCTGTATCACTCACACTGACAATGTGAGGAGCAGAGCCAATGCCAAGTGATGTCTACCTGAGAAAACACATTTTATAAATGACTCTCAAGCGGCAGATTGCTGATTGTGTCACATTTTTGGGCTACTATTATGGAATTCTGTCTCAAACTGAATAAAGCGTGCATGTATGATTAACCCTATTAGAGTTGAAGGTCGTATAATGCACAGCACAGACACTGAAGTACTGAATTTCACATTTCTTGGGTTAGTGTTTATGCTATCATTTTATTAACTCTGAGTACAGAGTGTTGCCTGCACATCTCTGAAAATGTTAGCCACAAATTGCCTTGCATGTTCATGCACATGCTAATTAGCTTACATATTGGTGCATGGAGTGAAATTCCACCAAGGCAACTTAGCACATAAGGGATATTTACTAAAGAATAATTTTCTCCTCATCTAACCTCACCAAAGTACACCTCAATTTGCCAGGCATATTTTCCCAATACATCATATTTACAAAAAATCTTAAGTACACTGCTGCTAGATAAAAAATGATCAATGTTTTCCTACAATAAATTCCCTCATAATTTGACAATTTACTCCCCAATACTGTATAATATGGGGGAAATTCTCTAGATAAATAAATGATGTATGTGAAAAATTTGCATGGAGGAGGCGACAGATAATGAGATGCAAAAGTGGCTGCTCTGCCGTTATAAATGGCAGCTCTCCAGCCAGAAACTGGAGAAATGTCTCTTGGGGAAAATACATTATTGTGCTCTTAGTAAATTGTAGAATATTTACTAGATAAATCTGACAGAGAGAAATCTGTTGAATAAGTAAGAGCAATTTCACCTGGAGAAGGGAGGGGGATTTAGGCCAATGTGAAGTTAATATTTTTACCAGTGCAAAGTTATTTCTGCAGCGCTTATTGCTTGTACTCCTCCTTAACACCTTTTTAGTAAATTGGTGGGGAAATTTAATATTTGGTAAAAATACACCAAATTTTCTTTCACCCATTCAGTAAATATGCTGGAAATAAAGGTTGCGTTTGTGGTAGTAAAACATGGTAATTTGTGTCTGAATAGTGCATGTTGCACCATACTCTATGTTTGGAAATGGGCCCAATGCAGTTTATTAGTGTCTGCACTAAAGAAGCCTGGTGCAAACGGTGTATATTAAACAGTATATATATATATATATATATATATATATATATATATATATATATATATATATATATATATATATATATATATATATATATATATATATCAGTATGAAAGGCACCATACAGAAATGAGACAGCCACAAAAAAAATAAGACACATGTGGCAGGAAATGTCAGTTTCTCTTACCGCTTTCTTTGTGCGGGTTTTTGCCACAGCCTAGAACATGTTCTAATTCAGAAACCAGAGCATTGATATTACACTGTACCTGAAACCCCTGCTGCTTTTGTGTACAGCAACAGGAAACTCTGGCTTCAGTCTAGGTTATGGTGACTAAGGCCAGATGTCAGAATATGAGCAACGGATGAGCACTAATAGGGGCATATTTATTATTCTTTGAAAAACGAAATTTGCCAAAATAATGGTGTAAAAAGCTGTGTAAAATATACAGCGAGTCTATCAAGGTGTGTTTCATTTTCTGCCATGCGAACGCCAGATATGACGTTGTTATTTTACATGGTTTCCGGCGGAAGTCACGAAGAAAAAACATAAAAAATTTACAATGTTTTTCACAGCCTAATAAATATGCCACATAGATTTTCACACTTCAAAGCTATTGTGCCCACAGTTAAGAGATTATTAACATTTATGTGCATATAAGAAATTACAGCTATCTTGAAATTTTTCTCTATCAATTTTGTGAAAAAATTTTGGCCTAGTCAAAACAGTGTTATTAATACAGTTTATAATGGTTATTTTTCATTAATATTATTTTTCATTGCCCTTCTTTATACTGATGGCAGCTTGAAAAGCCTAGGCATTGTACTAGCACAGGTGCAGGAGGGTTGGGAGTGGTTGGTAATTTATGCAGATTGGAGCTTATTACTTACTGAGAGGAACCCTGAGAATTATAGTTTGGATTTTAAGATTGCAGCTGTTGGGCATTTTGGGGGCTGTCAGAGAGAAATTTGCTGGTTAAATAGTGGGCCATCATATGGACATGTTCACTGATAATAACCCCAACTTCTGCTATGTTTGGGTCCTACAGCAGAATTTATACATTATAAATTCCACCAGGTTGCTTATACCTTTATCTTTATGTGCAAGGTGGAAGCTCTTAGTGTTGGGTGATATGAGGCTAAAGGATGTTGAGATTTCCCCCACTTTGGGTTAGCAAGGCATGTTCTGGGTATTGCTGTGCCCTGGTTTTCACTGATCACTTGACGTAGTTTGAAGTTATGTTCTCAAATGTTCAGACAGCTGAAACTACTGACCAGCCTCATGAGAACATGTGTAATTTGGTTCTATGGGTTCCCCCAAAGTCTTCAGTCTGATCAGGTACCACATTTTTAGGCACAGGTTAATGTAGAACTGAGTAAAATCTTAGGGGTTAAGAGATCATACACCACCCCATACCATCCTCAGCGTAATGGTGTGTGAAAAGTGTAAACAAAAGCCTGTTGAACTTTTAAAGAGACCTTTGCCAGTTGAGTATACAGTATACATCATTTTTGTTCTTTTTTGGGTGCACACCTATCACTAGATTTGTATATCTGAGCATACAGAAAGCTGTAGCCCTGAATAGTGACTTCAGCTGCTTACAAAGAGGCTTCTGGCTGCCTGGGACTTGGTCCTGCAAGAAGAGGATTATGTATCCCCTTCAACTGACCCGGTTATTTAGGGAAGAAGCACACTGACTTATTCTGGCAAAAGCCTTTATCATATTTTATGGCAAAAGTTGAAGTGCTTCAACTTCTGAAATAAAATGTGATAAAGGCTTTTGCCAGAATAAGTCGGTGTGCTTCTTCCCTATAGATAACCTAGATGTATGTTTCACCTGGAAGCAGTATGTAATGTGAATGCACCCTGTAGACAAGTAAGCTGTGTGAAGAAAGAAAGAAATGTTGCTTTCCCCTTCAACTGAGCCAGTGATGTTCCATCTGGGGGATAACATGTTGGTACCCAACCCCAAGGTGAATCGGGAAACTAACACAACCACAGTGGAAATGTGAAACTAGGAGTGGATGCAGTGTCAGAGAGAGTAAATGATCTGATGTGCAGAATGCTCATGTGTTACCTACAACTCTTTCTCTAGATCAACCAATAGGCAAAGCAGTGGACCAATGTGAACTAAGGACTAGGGTGTTGAGACGACCCTTCTGAAAGAGAACCAGGAGGATGTCAAGGCTTGGAAATATAGATAAATTGAACTTCGGGGTCACTATCCGATGCTGTCTACTCATAATCAAATCCCAGCCCTCATCAAGTATAAGACAGAAGAATGCCTCATTTCTATATGGGGTAAATGAAATGGATTGTAATTTGCAAAAAAAAAAATTTGTTTACTTTATTGTTCATGCATTGTTTATAAAGTTTCTTTTTGGAGAATATATCTGTGGTAGACAGGAGACAGTAGAGAGAGAGGAAATAATTCAGCCATTTTGGCAGTAGTTAGGTTAAGGCAGTGATCCCCAACCAGTAGCTCGTGAGCAACATGTTGCTCTCCAACCCCTTGGATGTTGCTCTCAGTGTTCTCATAGCAGGTGATTATTTTTGAATTCCAGGCTTGGAAGCAAGTTGTAATTGCTTTAAAACTAAGCATGATGCCAAGTAGAGACGCCTGTAGGCTGCCAGTCCATATAGGGCTAAAAAATAGCCAATTATAGCCCTTATTTGGCACCCCAATGGACTTTTACATGCTTGTGTTGCCCCCAACTCTTTTTACATGTGCATGTGGTTCATGGGTAAAAAAGGTTGGGGACCCCTGGGTTAAGGTGAGAAGTCTGTGTAGGGAGAGAGAAAGGAACACTTACTAAGGCAAACTTACCCAGATATTGATTATTATTTTTTAACCATATACAAGGGCAAACCCTATTTGTAATTAAAAAGCACTAAGTTTGCATACATGCAGCTGAGATTCCCCTCTTTTGGTTTCACATCAACCATTAAGGTAGTTTGCTACCAGCTCACAATTAACACCTTTTTAATTACAGTATATAACTCCCAAAATCTGCAAGCACTGTTAAAATCATTATAAATCAATTAGAAGGCACTAACAATATTATCATTATCAAATTTTGTTCTGCAATATTTGCTTTAAACATACAAAGAAAAAAATCTAAAAAGCGGAGTAGTGTATTATGGGAGGTTTGTTTGAAATGTTATTCTATTAAGGCACTTTTTTAGGGAGTCTGTGTTTATCAAAGCATCTACAGCTGTGCCACTTATATGAGTGAAGACAGCCAATTGCAAAGGATTACACATTAGAGGTGTCAGTATTTTCTCATACTAATTACTGAGGTGCAACATCTCGCGTATAAAACTGCATTAGCCAGATTTCTAGTTTTAAAAAAAAGATGCCCTCTATAAAACCAAGATGTATCTCCCCAAGAAGCAGAATTTAGTTAAACTTCTCATGTATCAGGTTGGTATTTCAACATTAATTAAAACTGTTTAAATCCTAAAATGTAATCTTATTAAATAACATTTGTTATTTGTGACACGTGAGTAACATGTGAATTTCATACCATCAAACTATGGCTAGTATAGTGTTATTGCACGTAATGTAAAGATGCTTTGATGTAAATCCCTGAACTTTCCAGAGCTGTTCTCTCAGACCTTTGTAAATAATATTAAGGGGCGGGTTTATCATTGTCACGGTCGGCACCCAACACCAGAACAAATGCCAAGCACCCTGGTCTTGGCTCGTGCTTCACCTGTAGTGTGACCGCCGTTGGCCTTGGGAGGAGCCCTCAGCTACTTGGTTGCCACCATGACTTAAACGAGAGGTGCAAGGCTAGAGGTTCTGGATAAGCAGAGGGGCACGACTGTTAGTGAAGTCTTTGGGCAGAAGGTCGTGATACAAGGTGTTAAATGGGATCGTAGTCGGAACTGGCCGGGTCGAGGCAGGCAGAAAATGAGCATAAACAAATCAGGCCGTGTCTGGGCAGGCAGCGTTCAAAGCCAGGTCAGGCAGGTAAGGGTCAAAACCGGGAGATCAATCAGAGGGATACGGCAGAAGAGGTAGTCGAAATTCAGGCAATGGATCAGGATACAAAGGTCAGAAACGTCAGGAACAGTCAGGGGTCACGACAGGTAGTCAGAATTAAGCTCAGAATCAGAATAGCAAACAGCTAAAGGCACTAGGAACAAACCTATAATGGGCAATGAAAACTAGTATGATGGCCCTTTAAATATTTGAATTTTCATGCCGTTGCACGCTGACGTCATTACGTCAGCGCGCATGCGCCAATAAAAGCAGCAGAAGCGTGCCGCGCGTGCCCTTAGTTAGACCGGCGCCTAGGAAGGAAGAACACAATCATGTTGTGTAAAAAAAATGGTGGAAATATTCGCCACACATTGCATATTGGAGTGTAAAAATTACTTTTTTTTACATGCTTTTTCTTTGAGCAACTTCTAGCAGAACTTACTTTAAAATTTTAACATTTTATACAGTGTAATAAAGAGGCCCCTAAATGTTTAGCATGGGCTTGTATACCAAAGCAACCAATGAAATTACTGGTATTACTACCAATTTGTTGATTAGTAGGGGTTACTAAACCTGGGCAAAACTGCAGCTATCCTTAGTATGTAGCACATTGCATAACATTGTCTCTACCCTGTTTGAAAGTAGCAATGGTTGTGTTTAGGTGATGCTCTGCGTGTTGTTTATTTAGCAGAATTAATGGCCAATTAAGTAATGCAAGTAATGCACAGATAAATGTGGGCATCCTGCCTTCTGTAATTCTGCAAAAGCTTCTGATTTTGGGTCTGTCACTTGTGATGCTACAATTAAAGTAAGTTCTTGTAAACCTGATGATATCTGGACAAGAAAAACATACATTTACAATATGGTTCTTTGGACAGAAAAGCGGCTTCTTTACAGTAAAACACTTATCCTGGCTGTTAAACACAATGGTCAAAGGTAATATAGAATGTTGCTGCTTCATTGAATCAGTACATGGGTAGCTTGTCATTACTGATGTATCCAAAATAGTGTAAGTTATTGGTCAGTGAGCTTGAGCCAAACTGAAGTCCTACAAATGCCCCAACACAAACTACCCATCAAAGTTATGTATGGATAAATAATATCACTAAATATAACTTGGACTTGACTGGCAGAGCTGTCAGATACAGCATTTAAGATCTTATGTTACATTTTTCTCCATCTGCTGACCTTCCTACACATTAAATAGTTTTAATTTGTGCATTTCTTTTGCTAAGCCAAACTACAGTATTTATTTCTTCCTTTTCCTTGAAGGACATAGTTACATAGTGACATAGTTAAATTGGGTTGAAAAAAGACAAAGTCCATCAAGTTCAACCCCTCCAAATGAAAACCCAGCATCCATACACACACCCCTCTCTACTTTTAATTAAATTCTATATACCCATAACTATATTAACTATAGAGCTTAGTATCACAATAGCCTTTGATATTATGTCTGTCCAAAAAATCATCCAAGCCATTCTTAAAGGCATTAACTGAATCAGCCATCACAACATCACCCGGCAGTGCATTCCACAACCTCACTGTCCTGACTCACTGAACCACCTATGTTGCTACAAATGAAAGTTCTTGTCTTCTAGTCTGAAGGGGTGGCCTCTGGTACGGTGATCCACTTTATGGGTAAATTGTCTATAATGTCCTCTAATGTACTTGTAAAGTTTAATCATGTCCCCTCGTAAGCGCCTTTTTTCCAGAGAAAACAACCCCAACCTTGACAGTCTACCCTCATAATTTAAGTCTTCCATCCCTCTAACCAATTTAGTTGCACATCTCTGCACTCTCTCCAGCTCATTTATATCCCTCTTAAGGACTGGAGTCCAAAACTGCACTGCATACTCCAGATGAGGCCTTACCAGGGACCTATAAAGAGGCATAATTATGTTTTCATCCCTTGAGTTATTGCCCTTTTTTATGCAAGACAGAACTTTATTTGCTTTAGTAGCCACAGAATGACACTGCCCAGAATTAGACAACTTGTTATCTACAAAAACCCCTAGATCCTTCTCATTTAGGGAAACTCCCAACACACTGCCATTTAGTGTATAACTTGCATTTATATTATTTCTGCCAAAGTGCATAACCTTGCATTTATCAACATTGAACCTCATTTTCCAGTTTGCTGCCCAGTTTTCCAGTTTAAACAAATCACTCTGCAAAGTGACAGCATCCTGCATGGAACCTATAGTTCTGCACAATTTAGTATCATCTGCAAAAATAGAAACAGTACTTTCAATGCCCACCTCCAGGTCATTAATAAACAAGTTGAAAAGCAAGGGACCTAGTACAGAGCCGTGCGGTACTCCACTAACAACACTGGTCCAATTAGAAAATGAACATGAACTAGAGCAGTACTAGAAGTGGGGTAAAATGGACATAAGACCTGTCTATTTCCATGGAAGGCAACAGTAAATATAAAATACAGGTACATCACAAATTCAATGGTTTTGGGAATTAAAGCTAGAGTTTTATAACTTTTGCAAGGGGAAAACTTGCTATAAGTACATGTCATGGTGCATTTTTCCTGTCTAAATTGAGTCATTGTTGGTATGGCCATTATGAGTCATTATTGACATGACCACTATGATCCAATCAAAGATCTATACTTATTCATGGACTCTTTTCTTGCTTGTTTATACATTTACACACAAGAGTGTAGATACATGTCCTGGGAGTTATACAAGAACAAAATTGATTTGCTAAATTAGCTTCAGTCATTTGCAACTTATTTTAATCTCGCTGAATAAAATGTTCATTTAGATTCTGCAAATCATTTTTTTGATTATAAGAGAGACCAAGGGAGATGTAATAACATTTTGAAATAGAAAATAAATGCACTATATGAACCATTTTTCCTTTGTCCAGACATCTATGTTTTGTTTTGAGTGTATTTAGCATAGCTCCAAAAGAGTTTAGCGACCCATTCGCAAGAACAGATTGCACACATTGGGGTATATTCATCAAAGAGTGAAGTTAGAGATTGCCACAGTCTACTAGAGTGAAATACCGCCTCGATCAAATAATTTCTATGTGATTTTCAAGGGCGTATTTATCAAATGGTGAACTTTCACTTTCACCCTTTGATAAATACGCCTTTAAAAATCCCATAGAAATTAATGGAGAGAGGCTATTTCACTCTAGCAGACTGACGTGATCTCTAACTTCAATCTTTGATGAATATACCCCATTGTGTCAGTATGGAATGCATGTAATAAAACTTTGTACCAAAAAATGTTTTTGTTCTGAGAAACATCTTCAGATCACAGTTACTGCTAGCCAGTGATGATGCAACTCTTAGACAAGCTTCCTATGAGAACAAAATGAGTGACTTGCAGTGGAAATGTGGCTGATACTGAGCATTGAGTGGGTGTGACACCATTAGCCAGCCAACCCTTGTTACTCATTTCTCAAGAAAAACATTTTTGGTTAAACTTTGTTAAGGTAAGCAAATAAAGCAAAAGAACATTTTTCTTTGGTGGTGCAATTAGCAGCAATTCAGTTGCAAACAATAGATACGATCTGAATAAAGGGCAACGAAGATGCATGGAAACACCAATAAAACTTCAGTTTCAACTGAGAATGACAAAATCAGTAAGAAAAGATATGCTGGCTAAACCGACTTTTTCTACGTGCTGCAATAAAAATATCGACAGTACCTTGTCTTTGGTGAACATTTAGGAAACATATATTGTACACTGGAAGGACTTTTATGCTAGATACAAAGCTGCACATGTTTTCGACAGCATTTTCTACAATTTTTTTCTGGATTTGATAAAATTGTGATTGAGAATAAATGAATATAAAAAGCCTAAAACCTGGCAAGTTCTTAGCATTCAAAAGCAGTGCAGTATAAAGAAAAATTGTCCACCTTTTTCTCATTTCTAATATGATTGGTCTTGCAAACCAATAGATCCTTAATAATACCCTTACAGCTCTTTGGGGTTTTCCTTATAGAACTAAATAAGACCAAGACTTATAGTCTCCACGTGCACACTTCTGCTGCAAGGAATCAAAGACATGACTAAAACTGCTCACACTGGCAAGCTGAAATGGCCAATATGATCTCTTTTGCTGAAAGCACTGTATCAGAGTGCAGATCATTCACTTTTTCCACTCTGTTTTAGGGTGGCGGTAGAAGGGGAGATTAGTTGCCCAGCGACAAATCTTCTCTACTCCTCAAATATTCTCTACTGCGGGCAACTAATCTCCCGAAAATGCCTTCCTGCTGGCAAGAATACGAATTGCTGGAGGGATGGCATTTGGGGAGATTAGTTGTCCGCTGGGCGACTAATCCTTCGGTCTGCCACCACCCTTAAAAGAAAGATATGGATGGTACAAAGTATGCTTAGGATAAGGGATCTTTCTGTAAATTGTAAAAAAAACTATACTTGAAGTCTGTTAAAATCATGTCCAATAAATCCAATAGAATTGTTTTAAGATGAATGATATCTTAGTTGGGATCAAGTACAGGGTACTGTTTTGTATTTACAGAAGGAATGTATTGTAAAAAATTAAAATTATTTGAATAAAGACTATGGGAGATACCCTTCCCATAATTTGGAGCCTTCTGTATAACGGGTTTTCAGATAACTGATCCCATGCCTGTGTTGTGTTGCCACTGAATTATTTTTAATAACCCCAGAAGAATCCGTGCATAATACATTTTGCAGAAACACATGTTCTTATGCATCACTATATCCAAACAGATCAGGGTATGCTAAAATGTTGGCATTAAAGTGCAATGCATACTGGTACCTAGCAGAGCAAACTCAAAAGGGAGTGGGTGTAGTTTTCTTCTTTTAAAGTGGGTAGACATTTCTACTTAAACAGGTACAGTATATTGTGTCAAAATCAAGAAAACTAATCCGTACATTTCTATTATTGATCCTGCAGGGAAGAGCATCATTACACTAACTTATTAGACACTCACAGCACACACAGCCATAGGCCTTTCCTTTTCTACAGATTTACTGCTACCCATTCTCAGACATTTATTTTGTCTACAATGTGTACATGAAGATTCCATGTGTGCTCCAATTTAATTCGACTTTCTAACTCTAAAAACGGTTATAAAGCATAATGGTTTATGAAATGAAATATCAGATACTGTCCAGCCAGTAGGAAATAAGATTTTTTTTTTAATTATTTATAGTGGAACTATCTAACACAGAATGTGGAGTTACTTTGGCTAAGAGTTTAATTTAGTTCTTCTGAAATGACCTGTGCGGTTTGGAAGACATAGCACTAAACAATGCAGACAAAGATGTCAAAATAATAAAGATACACATTTCAGATGCAGTATATTAAACTTCTTTGACTGCTGTTGATATTCAAGGAGACGCGCATTCATCTTTGTGAAAATCACTTTGCCAAATTTGGCAGAAAATGAGTTAATTCTCATATTTCCACATCAAATTAGATAAGAGCACTACAAATGGATGATAAAGTAGCCTAGAGATTATGTTGAAGAACTCAAGAATTTCATGGGCATCCACTCAAAATATCAAAGAGATGATAAATGATGTAGTGAGACAGACTCTGAAAAGAGACACTACCTGTGCATCATACAAACCACTGCACTACAATATTAATAAAGCAGATACAGTATTGGTATTAATTATTCCCATAATAATATGATTTATACAGATACTTTTTCAGCAGAGCCCTTTTATGGATTATTTCCGAAAATGATCCCTAAATATTTGATACAGTATTTTTCTATTGGAGCTACACTATGGGAGCTCCCTAAATATTTGATATGTTCCTTTGGGAGCTGCACCGGGGTGTTTTATGGGAAAAATCATGACAACAAAAGTTTTACATGAAGGCAAACAAAAGTGCAAGTGCAATGTTAAAATGGACTCTACACCATTCTAAGGGGCAGATCTGCTAACTGGAGAAAAGTCGCCAGCGACGGCTTCACACCTATCGCTACACTTTGCCAGAAAATTTGTTCGCTAATTCACGAAAATGCGGAGTGGGCGCCAAATGCTGGCGATTTTCGCTAGCTAGCATTGCATAGCATACACTAGCATTCATTTCTGCCTAGCACAACTTAGCTAGAGGTCTTGCGCTCAGGTTAATTAGCATACGGCGGGAAATTTGAAGTTGAATGGGCGTCTTTATGTTATATGTTGCAGCAAATACATTACATTTCCACTGTTAATTACACATGTCCAGGGAACCTTAATAAAGACAATAGAGTTGTTATAATGCCCTACACATGAGCCCACTGTATAGTTAATGTTCCATATGTTAGAAAACGTATGGGGGAAACCGGTTACCCAAAAAAAAATTTCTACGACTTTTGCAGTCTATCACTCTGAATAAAGGAAAAGACGCCAAAGTTTTTTGAACTTTGATGCTTTTTCCACTCACAGAATATGATGTAAGTAACAGAAGATTGAGGAAGATCTATGCACTCCAATGTACTTCCCCTGGTCTGAGCTGGCGAAGGCAAGTCTGGCGAAAGAGGCAACGTTCAGTAAAATCCGCATTTTAGTGAATTTGCGGAGTAATGTCCATTTGCCAGAGTGAATTGTCGCCTGGCAATAGAGTGTGAATAAGCGCTAGCACCTATCTCTTTCGCTAGCGAATTGGCGCCTGCGTCTGTTAGCAAATTGCCGATGTCCCTGTGGGAGTTTGTGCTTGCACTTCGCCCTTTAGTAAATCTGCCCCATAACACTTCTAAACTGGAGGGATTGCACACTCCAATAAATATACAGTAACATACTGTAGTTAAATAGCAAAATAAAAAACAAAGCATTTAAAATTGCAAGGGTTTTCGTCAGAACCTAAACAATTAGATAAAGGCAGGATTTCACTAATGTTGTTTGGGTGTGCGTGATCTATCCTTGATAACCAGCCTAAACAATAGCCATGCATTTGTGGGTGCATCAGACTACTCTAATGAATTGCTCATAAGGTAACACATTGATTCAAGGAAAGAATGTAAGTAACACCACCCTGGATGCAGGCATCAAGCTACTCCATTCAAGGTGCTGGTGTTTGTGCTTAAACAGAGAACAGAAGCCTGCGGCTATTTGCACTATGCACACTGCGTGGGGCATTGCATATGACCCCATATCTCTAATAATTGTAGAAGTAAAGTAAAAGCATGGAAGACCAAGCAAACACAAATAAATAATTAAGAGTTTACTGTGTGTTTTACTAATGTATATAATGTGTAGTTCTTAGATCTGCTATACAAAATATGTCTTTTTGCAGTATGGAGGTCTCGCTTGCTGTGTATAGTTGAAGTTGACCTTTTATGCCTCTCCTTTTCTGCTCCTTAAAATGGAAATTTTTTATACTAGCTGATGTCTCCTAATGGAGTTCAGATAAGGACAACTGTGAGTCTCTCGTAGGCAGAGATGGGCAGTGGGCCAGACATGTGTTAGCAACAGTTCTGAAAAGCCATAGTACCTGATGCTGTGTGGTGACAGCACCTATCTTGTGCATAACTTTATAATATAAGTGCCAATACAAATAGAACCAAACCACAAACCTCCAAGGCATTCTAGGTATTCTGTAAACTTTCAAGAGATGGTGGAAGTGGTGAGTAGAAATCAGAAGTATCTACTTTCTCAACCGACAAAGTAGAGATGACCAATCAGTTAATGTCCAGAGACATATAGGGCCACCACATTATATTCCTTTGGATGGGCTGAAATATCCACTGAAGTGAGGCATCATTTATTAGTTACAGTAGGTGATGAAGCTCATACGCATTCTGTTGCACTGTAATTAAAGTAAAAAATTGTGTGTCTTAGCAAAGCAGGTCCAATGATTACTGGAATCCAAGCCATAGGTGATGTTATTCACCTACCCCTTCCAAACAGAGCAGGTTTAGGTGAATCCATGGGCTGTAGCATATAGATATAGGACCCCAGGGGTAGCAGTTTTGGCCATGAGTGCAGTAATAGAAATTTGTTTATAAAAGGTTTTAGAAAAGTTTTTAAAGGGGAAATATTTTTCAGAAGAAAAAAAAAACCCTCCAATTTATTTGCTCCAAAGCTGCTAAAAATCTGAATCTGAAAATACTTGTATAAGTCAATGTTTCTTGCCTGCATAATCTTCAATGGTTTTGGGCTGGTTTTTCCTTCGATAATCCAAAACTTTGATAATTGATTGGTAAATTAAGGGGATTCGGATTTGGGAGTTTTGTCGATTTTTCTTTATTATAATGAGAAAAAGTTTTATGAAATACTCCCATAAAAGTTTTAACTACTGAGCTTATAAAAGACTGCCACCGACCAGCAGTTCTGTGATTAACAAAAAAAATGTCAAAAGATAAAAATATTCACAAAACATGAAACAGTATCACTTTAAAATGCTGCTTATCTCCCAGCAGGACTGTAACTAAGTTTATATGTTAGCATGCCATAAATAGACTGTTGCTCGTAATTTAGATCACTTGCACAAAGGCTGAAGTAATGCCAAATATCATGTCTTTATGTTTGGAATTAAAAGCATATTTATTGTTAGTTTCTTTGACAGCCAAATTGAAAACTCCCATAATCCTCCATTGGCTTTCTGAGGAACTTGCTATTTTTGTGTAAAAGCCGATTGGATAGGCCATTTTCCTAAACCGTATGTGAGCTTATAGTTAAATATTTACAGATGCATACATGTAACATCTTCCTTACCAATAACTCAGTGTGGAAAATTTCCACTAGAAGCGTTTCATCTGCCTCCTTTTTCACATATGGTAGCGCAATCCCTAGGCTACTGCCATATGCAGGGAACGCCAAGTTTTAAGACTTATTGTCTGTAAGATTTATGGGGATGATCTATGATCAGCAATTTTTCATGTTCTCATATCATAAGCAAACACATAGGGCCAGTCCCTGCATATTCACAAGGTGGAATATTGCAAGAGCCCATGACAGTGAATCTTGGGGAATCTGTCAGGGAAGCACAAACTTTATGATTCTGAAGATGATCTTTGCCATTCTACAACTGCAGTGCTAGTACAGGCTAAAAACAGATAGAGAGCCAAGTGTAACTTATATTACTTTTTTATAAGGAAGTATGTTTTATTGATTCAGTAGAAAAACCCTCCAAACTCCAATGATAATAGCAGGATTGCAACATGTCTGAATGCTAACAAGACCAAGCTAAGCTTCATAATAGTTAAATAATGTTATACACTGGCATGTTCCCCCAGATATATATTCTAGATCAGTGATCCCCAACCAGTAGCTTGTGAGCAACATGTTGCTCTCCAACCCCTTGGATGTTGCTCTCAATGGCCTCAAATCAGGTGCTTATTTTTGAATTCCAGGCTCAGAGGCAAGTTTTGGTTGCATAAAAACCAGATGTACTATTCTCCTGTAGGCTGCCAGTCCACATAGGGGCTACCAAATAACCAATCACAGCCCTTATTTGGCACCATCCACGAACGTTTTTCATGCTAGTGTTGCTCCACAACTCTTTTTACATCTGAATGTTGCTCACGGGTAAAAAAGGTTGGGGACCCCTATTCTAGATATACAGTAGTTTCAAGATAAACTAAAGATGGTCATATTCTAGCTGATCATCCAATGTGGCCTGATCATCCAATGTGGCCTATTTCCCATTGTCCTGTTTGTTGACAGCCCAAATGATCACAACTGCAGGAAGTAAAAAGGAGCCAAGATAACATTTTCAAACAGGGTAGGATCCCAGATCAAATGTGATCAGAGAGAATTACACAATGGTTTCTTATAACCCAAACCTAACCTGGCATACATGTCCATACAGTTGGGCAAACTGGCCAGCCAATATGTGCACAATAACCAGGATAAAATTTAGAACTCATTTTATTGTGAACTTTAAAAGCAAATATGTGAAGGGCAATTCAGAGAAATGTTATAGTCCTAGAAATTTTCCATTCAGATGATATGCAATAAATGCTCAGAATTGGCCACATTCATTATAACTGCAATCAACTCAACCCTCGGGTACACTCAATGGATGGACCATTATTGCTTGAAAAAACAGAGTGCTGCAAGCGACTGCATATTTACCATTAAAATGAATGAGCTGTAAGCATTTTGTTTCCTATCTGTTGAGCTAAAAATCTACATTGAGACGGAAAAAAAATGCCCTGATTTGTGTGCCATTGCATTAACAGTACATTCTCACAGAAACATAAAAACGTGTTCTTTACTCACAACATAGTCTTGTGTCTTGTGTTTTAACCATGACTAAAACATATTGCTTGTATGTGATAATTTTTGCATGTAATTTAAATGACCTGCACAGGGTCTTCCATTTATTTAGTCACTAAACTCTTTGATGATTGCAAATGTGCTTAATTCTCCTAAACATCACAGTAGGGGTAAATGCCCTACACACTCACATTCATAGAAAACAATCAATAAAGGCTTTTTAATCACTTTAGAAGTTACTGCAATCGCACTCTCCCTGCTAAACTCCTAAGGGTTAAACTTAACGTGGACAAGATTAGGATACAGAGGAAAAAGTTTTATGAATGCACACCAATCACTTAAACTGAAAGGAGATATTACTTTTGTAAACTGCTAAAAGCATTGCAATATCATCCATCATTACTAATTTAACATTGCAATCAATTGCTACGTTAGAGCTTACTTTACAGGAGCTGTTCCATCTCTAGGTTATCTAGGGTATATACCCATAACAAATCCACTAACGAAAACCTCAGATCTGCTTAATTATAAGTATAATCAGATGGTTTTTTTTTCCAGGAAATAAAACCAAGACAATTCCATCAGAGGAGTGCTGTGGGACCAGGAGGATGTTATTAGTTACTCAAGTAATATGCCTTCTGCTTTAGGAGCCAGTCTAATACGTTGTGTTTGTTCTGACAGAAGGCATTTGGAAAAAAAATCAATAAGATTGATCCCTCAGATGCACAGTTTTTCACGTGAATGTGGACTTATCAGCCTATTAACATAGTTCAGTGTAATTTTAAATTCAGAGAAAGGTGGTATAGAGTCATAAGGAGATTTAAAGTCTGCCACTGAGTGCCCAACAAATAAAAACAATGAAGGCAATGATCTTTTATTTTTAACTTTACGATTCAGTCACCCACATAAGAAAATATGAGGTTAATGACAAACAACTTTTCCACCATCATTAATGTGTCCATAATTGTCAGTGATAATAATGACATGTGCTGCTGAGTGACATGGTGGGCATTGCATTACTGGAAGGAAGGTCATGGTAAAAGCCTTGATGGTTTGTTAATATATACCCTAAAACATTACATAGATTAATATTGAATTTGTATTGTTTTATAACATAGTAAAGTAATGATCCTATTGAAGATCATCTAGTAATTTCTATTTGACTAAGCAAATGGGAATGGTAGGGTTATTGATGTACCATGTTAACCCAAGAAAAATAAGGATGTACAAGTCTGTTGTCCAAATGAACAATTGACCCCTTTTGCCTTCTAACTTCACGGCAATGTATGGCTATGGCGAGGGAAGTGCATGTTCAACATCCACAGTAGTAATGGTTGGAATCCTAGGGGAATCTCACAGATGCACCACCAATATGCACCAGATGCACCACCAATGTATCTATCTACAGTATCTATCTATCTATCTATCTATCATCTATCGATCTATCTATCTATCTACTGTATCTATCTATCTATCTATCTATCTATCTATCTATTATCTATCTATCATCTATCTATCTTATCTATCTATCATCTATCTATCTATCTATCTATCTATCTATCTATCTATCTATCTATCTATCTAATCTATCTATCTATCTATCTATCTATCTATCTATCTATCTATCTATCATCTATATATCTATCTATCTATCTATCTATCTATCTATCTATCTATCTATCTACAGTATCTATCTATCTATCTATCTGTCTGTCTGTCTGTCTGTCTGTCTGTCTGTCTGTCTGTCTATTCTATCGATTTATGGATCCAATAGCAGTTAGGCAGGTATCCTTTGAATGAAAAGGTTCATGTTAGTGAATTATTATGTTAAGATTATATAGATATGCCTGTCCATATGCATACTACTACTATACCATACAATTTTTTTGATTAGAGTGGAATTTCTGGAGAGAAAAAAAACACGAGAGTGGAAAGAAAAGTTGAACATTTCAACCCTCTGGGGTGATTGAGTGGCACCAGTCTTATATACAGCCTATTATGCCTAAGCATCATTTTTTCCTGTGAATGGACATACTCTGTCATGAAAAACCTCAGTTAATCTATACAGAGCAGAAAGTTACAAGACAATTTGTTTGTCTGTGGCCTATGGATTTCCTGTTACTCTTGAAGCTTTCTGTTTAATTGCTCAGATAACTTCTACGCGCACTGATTCAAACCCTATACCTTGGCATGTTGGATACAAACAAAGCTTAACACTTTGCTGGCATCACGCTGCAAATAAGTCAGATATATACACCTGTTTGATCAAAAACTGTAAAACAGGAATATTTATGTTGAACACTGTTGCATGCCAAGATGATCTTTGCTCCACAGTATTGAGTTATTGTTGTCTCATGCTCATCCTTTTTACATTTATCCCCCTACTGAGACGCAACACATGGTGGGTGCCACAGAGCAGAAAAATTCTTTGAGTGAATTCAAAATATGTTGCATGTCAAATGTGTAATAGTGTGTGTCTTTAGCCCATCATTAACTCAGCTATTGTTGACAGCCCAAATGATCACAACTGCAGGAAGTAAAAAGGAGCCAAGATAACATTTTCAAACAGGGTAGGATCCCAGATCAAATGTGATCAGAGAGAATTACACAATGGTTTCTTATAACCCAAACCTAACCTGGCATACATGTCCATACAGTTGGGCAAACTGGCCAGCCAATATGTGCACAATAACCAGGATAAAATTTAGAACTCATTTTATTGTGAAAAATAAATGTTTCAGTATGTAGACCTCCATTTGCTAAAGTACTTAGTGCATGACAGCAGGCATCATGGTGTGCAACAAAAGCACCTTGTGACACAACAGAAAAGTGGAAGACATTACATAACGTAAGCCTAAGGCAACATAGAGATGACAGGTAGAATTCGCTAGCAAAGGAGATAGACTCTAGCCGTACTTCGCTCCCTAACGCTAGGCGAATTTGCGCTCTGGAAAATGGATGTAACTACGTAGATTCACTAAGATGCGGATTTTACTGAACGTTAACTCTTGCGCCAGAATTGCCTTCGCCACCTCAGACCTGGCAAGGTGCAATTGAGTAGATAGGAGTTGCTAAAAAAAATTGTTGAACATGTTTCTAAGTCTTTAAAAACGCTGGCATCTTTTCCTTTTTTCATGGTGATAAGCTGCAAAAGAGCATACATTTTTTGGGGGGTAACCGGCTTCCCCCCTACATTGCCTAACATATGGCACATAAACTATACACTGGGCTCATGTGTAGAGCAATATAACAACTTTATTTATTTTATTAAGGCTTCCCGGGCTTGTGTAGCAACATATACGTGCATTCAACTTTAACTTCCCACCGTATGCAAATTAGGCAGCGCTAGCGCAACTTCTCTTCGCTTGGTGCAGTAACGCTAGCGCAACTTCACCAGCGTTCGGCGCCCTGGACGCAACTTCAGATTGTGTTGCGCTGTGAGTGAAACCGTCGCTGACGAATTTTCAGGAGGTTAGTGAATTTGTCCCTATGTGTTTCTCATTTAAGTAAACGGGAGGTGTCAGTGGAAGCTTCTGCTGCTTCTTCAAAAGTTGAGGGAGAATATGACCACTTCCACAAGCCAAAAGAATGGCAAACATTTCATTGGAGACACTACTCTGACTCAACTCTTACACAGAGCCCATATCCCTGCCCATGGCTATAAAACAGCCTGCACTGTTTTCCATTTAAAAATAGCTGTTACTGATCATGGCAGTGGCTATTATAATTTTCAGGGCCTCAGCTGTCTGATTAGTGCTTTTAAAGCACAGGCTTGCACTCTCTACCCCTATTTACTTATTGAAAAAAGGTTCCTGAATATATTTGTATAGCTAAAATCACAATGGCCAACTAAACGAAAAGGCTGTTCAAAATGTTATGTAACTGTCCATTCAACCTTGGAATTTGGCCCACCTGTGCCAGACAGCTATACAAACAGGTCCTGGGATGGAAAGAGGTGTAGAAGTAAGGTAGGATACCAGCTGTGCTTCAGTAGCCTGGCTCTTTTGTTGTTTGACCTATGACCCTCTTTCTTCTGTAAACTCTTATAAACAGATAGCAAAACTGGATGTTATTTAAGTAAACATATCTGCAATTACTATTCAGGGACAGACATTATACTATTTTTACTTCTTTGTCCATAAATATGCTATAATGGAAGTGTGTGAAAAATACATATATATATATATATATATATATATATATATATATATTTGATTTCAAAATCATTGTGAAAAAAATGCAATAAACTCAGCAACTGTTTAACTCTGTCTTTCAAAAGTTTAATAATATATATGATTATAATAATATATGATAAAGCACTGCGTATCCTGTTGGGGCTATATAATATAAATGATGATGATGATGATGATTGACAGCTGAGATTTTGAAATATGGGTGTTTTAATAAAAATAGAATTTAAGTTTTCACGTTTAATTTGAAAAGGATGTTTATTTTACAGGGTCCCCTTTAATTGGGTGAGCCATAATGAGCATTGTTCAATTAACTACACAGCTCTTATTGTTTCAATAGCAAATGCCATATAAAACACTAAGGGGCGAAGTGCTTAATTTCTAAGGTGCCAGCATGAAGTCATTTTGCAACTTTGCAAATTTACTATCAGTCACCCTGGCGATGCTGATAGCCTAGCGCAACATCGCACCCTAATGCTGGCAAAGTTGCTCTCTGGCGAAGGGGGCGAAAATACGCAAAATACGCAAATTTAATAACATTGGTCTTTTTTCTGAACGTGACCTTCTTCGCCAGAGTTTACTTCGCCAGGTTAGAGCAGGTGAAGTGCAATAGAGTAGATAGGAGTTTTAAAAAAAAAAAAGTTGAAAAATGTTCTAAGTCCCAAAATAGTTGCAAGTTTTTCTAAGTCCCAAAAACACCACCGTGTGATAGGTTGAAAAAAAAATGAATATTTTTTTTAGGGTGCCCATCTACCCCCCTACATTTGTGGCATCTTAACTATACTGTGGGCACATGGGCATTAGAACACCTAAATAAACTTTTATCAAGTTTCCCTGCGCT
Organism: Xenopus laevis; assembly: GCF_017654675.1. Lineage (NCBI taxonomy): Eukaryota > Metazoa > Chordata > Amphibia > Anura > Pipidae > Xenopus > Xenopus laevis. Next base: position 34,864,267 of record NC_054378.1, on the reverse strand, counting down.
TGTGTAGTGTTCTGTATGCGCTGCTGCATACACGTCAATTGAAATTTATATTTGGCGCTGTATGCAAATTAGCCTTCACTCATCGTAACTTTGCTAGCGCAGCTTCGGAAATGATCGGTAACTTGTGCGGAACTTTGGATCTTCGTAAATTTGCGATGTCCTGACGAATCTATGCCTGGCGAAGTGTGGCGAAGTGCAGCGAAGTGCAGCGAAGTGCGGCAAAGACAATGCTGGCGGATCTACGGAGGTAAGTAAATTTGCCCCTATGAAGCTGGAATTCAGCTTGTGATTGGACTTCAACATGTCCTCTACTTCCATTGTAATATGCTGACTAAATTATTTTTCTCATTAGCTGCAGGTGCTAGTGAAGTCACACAAAGAAGTGGAACAAAATAGTGTTAAGATGCTTCACCAAGCTAGATTTTTTTTATGGATGATAAGTGGTTCATTAGCTAAAGATGTAAAATCTACTCTTAAACTATGTGGCACATAGATCTAGTAGAAAAAAAATCTCCCAGAGAACTGAAAAGATTATGAACATGATTCACATGTTGTGTATCATGAACTCTTTATTAAATTGCATGTGTTTTGTAATAGATTAAATGCTCGTCTGCTGAGATGGAAAGGGGGGGGGGATAATGAGTAAAAATATGTTTTGTAAGCAAAATCTGTTTTTTCTCCAATTAGCAAATGAAACTAAAACTGAAAATTGGGCCTCCTGATACAATTCTTGAGATATACAACGGGGGTTGTAATGCTGGAGACAAACAAGTAGATTTCTCGGGCAGTTTTCAAAATTTTTTAAAATTTTGTTAAAATTACATGATTGTCATAGCACGGGTGGCCCTTAAAAAAACTAGGTCAAAGAATTGTCTTTATGTGATCGAAGATGCTTCAAAATTGAATGGCTAAGATGAAAAACTGTGTTATTTGGTGCATGTATTCTGGCATCTGGCATCTTTGAAAAACATGAACAGCACTTCTTCTGAATGCTCTGAGGAACCCTGTATTTAAACACTGCTCAAACTTGTGGGATTTTTAAAAAAATACTTTTTTGACCCTGCTGGTTGATATTGTATGTGTGGGGTCTTTTTCAGGTGAATTTTAAAAAATGTTCAACACTCCTTAATATTGTTCACTATAAATATGAGTCTGCTGCTGTGCTCAGATAGAATACAGCAGTAGTCAAAAGGCTACATTTTGCACTTGTGAAATGCTCTATGGGAGACTTCCACACAGGAACTCACACCTCAGTGTTCCTAAAAAGGTCTGCTGGCCTGGATACCATTAGCCTGCAATTTGGGAGTTTTTTGGTTACCAGAACATGATGTGATTCCTGAGCCTTCTGGCAGCTGCATTTTTCAGGTGAAATCCTACAGTGACAAAATACCTATAACCATCATGGATCACGGTCAGCTTTTTTTGTTGTTGTTTTTGTTAACTGAAGGCCAATATCTAATCTCTCCAATTCCCATTATCATCAATCTCGCATTTTGCTCGTGCCTAATTGGTCATGCCCAAAGCTGTTCCACTGAGAAATGATAATCCCACTTAACTAATACTGGTCACATACTGACCGAGTTGTAAAATCCATTCATTTTCTGACACAACTAGATTTTCAGTTTATGTGTAGGCTCCCACTGACTGGTTTTTTACTGATCAAACTATATTATTTCACACCATGATTCTAGTGATTTGCTGCATGCGGGCCTGAATTTCCATGTAATGACAACTAGTCAGATATCCTCCTTGGGTACAGTCGATAAAGAAAGTGAGAAGACCAGGAAGATAGATGGAAGTGAAGTAAACAATGAGTCAGTAAAGCAAGGTAAATTCAACAAGCAGCATTGCATTGGGAATATCATTATTAAGGGATTAAATAGTATTCAATGTACTATTAATAAGGTACAAGTACTCATTAAATATATCGATATCTTCTAGTTACAAGCACTATTTTGCTGGTGGTATTTTATTTGAAAGAAAAGTTCTCTATTAAGCTTTGTGGTTCCTTTAAGATTATTAGGGGACAATGTAATAAATGTCAATTAATAGCACTTTGCAATGTAATATTCTTCATAATATGAATTCAATTTTAAGACCTGCTTAAAGGAATTTTTCCACAGTAAAGTTTCATTACATATACTGCGCACTATAATATATGCAACCTTTCTACTGTTGCATGGGATCGCTAGATAATTTCAAGGTTAGAAAAGGTTAAATTCATGCAAAGGAAACATTTTTGCACATAGCAGACATTTTTAGCGTTGTGGATATTAGCATTACATAATCAAACTGCACATGTTAAAATATGTTGCCTTTACAAATATGGCCATAATAATAGAAGAGTTTAAACTTGTGGCTTACATTTATCTATATTCTCAGAGCTGTGTATTTGCAGGGAGCTCCATAGAAGGTTAGGAATATGCTTGTTCACAAGAGCTGCAGGCTGGGAAAGAAACTGCACCTTAGCAACCACAGGAAGCCATGACTAATTGTTACATCACCTGCTCATTCACATGCAGTTTCTTATCCCCTGTGTGCTAGTCTGTTATCTCTAATAAAGTTTTAGTCATTCCCACGCAGGGAATGACTGTAAATGAAGAGACTAGCTTTCCTGTTATCCATCAAAATACCAATTTGCAAGCATTTATTAATAATCATGCAAAAATGTCTGGGAGGCAGTGATGGGCGATTTATTTTGCTGAAAAGAATTATGAAACAGCAAAAATTAGAGAAAAGCATTAAAGTCGATGGGCTTTATTTTGCGGCAACTTTTTCAGCAATTTTTTCAGTGAACAATACATTGGAGTCAATGGGAAAAAAAATTTTCGTGGCAAATCTGGGTAAAAGATTCGCCCATCACTATTTGGTGATTTCATTTAAAAATTTGTCATTTTGACTCCCACACAACTCTTGCACACTCAATTCTCTTTATTATTTATTTAGGCAGAATAATTTAAACTGGGTCAAAACAACTTGTAAAGCATGGCATGCAATGTCTGTTTTTTCTTTTCTTTTTTGCCCTGCATGAAATTTGTACTCTACAGCTCTGGAATGGATCAGATACCAAATCTCAATGACAACTCATTGAAACATAATTCCAAGCAACGTTCCAAACTACATTAAACATTTTCAGTGCATGCTATTGAAAGCAGCATTTGCTTAACTCCTGCTTGTTACTTTTTAAACAATGTTGCAAAAGTCTTAGTTCCCCAGCAAAGACAGGTCTGTTAATCAGCTGCCTTGTCTTACATTGTTTCAAAAGTCTCAGCCATCAGGGCAGAGAATAGTCAGGGACAGACAAACACTGCTTTAAATAGCAATACATATACAAATAACTTTTCTTTTATTTGACAACTTTTTATTTTAGGATTGACTTGACTTAGGAGTCCTTAAAAGTTGTATGTTTGATACAGAATAGAATATTAACGTATTTGGACCCAGCAACTTGTCTTCTTCCCTCCCATGCTATTATAGTGTTCTAGCATGGTCCATTTCTTGAGCTCCTGTCGTTCATTTGCTTAATGCCCCATTAGTACCACAATCCTGCTCCTTTTCTCACACATGCTTGGCAGCTTTGGTTACCAATAAATACATTTCAGTTAGATGGTAGTAGACAGTAGTTGGTAGTAGAATGTAGCATGGCAAACTTAGTGCCTTTCATTACATATGAGGGGGGAATGTAATAAAAGTCGGTAACGGAAAGTTATGCCTTCGAGTGAACAAATTTGGTTTGTGCAAATTTAATATAGGCTTTGCGAACCCGGAAACAGTTTAGCGACCACTTCCGACAGAGGAAGACCTATGCGAATTTTATAGTTTGCGCCAATGCACAGTAAGGGGCAGATGTATCAAGGGTCGAATATCGAGGGTTTAATTAACCCTCGATATTCGACTGCCGAATTAAAATCCTTCGACTTCGATATTCGAAGTCGAAGGATTTTGCGCAATTCGTTCGATCGAACGATGGGGACCTTCCCCTTAGGCTAATATTGGCCTTGGTAGGTTTTAGGTGCCGAACTAAGGGGTCGAAGAAATTTTTAAAGAGACAGTACTTCGATTATCGAATGGTCGAATATTCGAACGGTTTTTAGTTTGAATCGTTCGTTTCGAAGTTGAAAGTCGTAGTCAAAGGTCGAAGTAGCCAATTCGATGGTCGAAGTAGCCAAAAAAAAATTGAAATTCGAACTATTTTTCCTCTATTCCTTCACTCAAACTTAGTGAACGACCCCTAAATGTAATAACTCTTCCTACAGAAAAAGTCGTTATGTTTGCTCCAAAAGATTACAACACCTTCAAGCACTTCTTAAGAGTGCGCAATTACAATTCGCAATGCGCAATTACAATTCGCAATGCAATTACACTTTCATATCACTATCACTTTGCGAGATGTGGATTTTTATTTTATTGGTGCGAATTGTTTTGCTCTTTGCGACTTTAATTACATTCCCCCGATGGAGACTATTCTTCTAAACAGCCCAGAGTTCAAGACGTGCACTTTTATTTCTGTGAGACTACGTACGACTTTGGTTTACTGTCTGCCTGGTCAATTCTGAGTACCATTTATCACATTTAACTTTGTTTTATAGTTTCCCTTGCATAAATAAAACCCTCTAAGAAAATGAAGAAGAACTATTGAGTGTCTAACTCAAAAATAAATTACTTGCTCCAAAAAATGCCATGACCTGGCATGTGGATATGGCACGTGAATGGGTAAGGGCAAGTACAAGTTTCAAAGTGCAACTGTAACACTTACTGAGTGATACCCTACAGATCTGCAACTGTACGTTATTAACCCATTGGGTTGGATAAAAATATATACATAGAGTTAAATAAAGTCTATTTATAGCAATGGTTCAACAAAATCACTGCTGAATTTATTCTATAAGCCCTGTAATTCAAGTAGCATTTCCTTACCTGGTTTTCTCATTACACAAACTGCAGCCTCTGTCGTACTGATGAAGTGAACCAAGTGAATTTTGTGATTGTTTGTTATTGTGGGAAACACAAAGTTTAAGTAAGACTTATGCCATTCACCCACAAGAAGATTAGAATTTCTGTCTTTTTTTCAGCAAGTGATTTTATTTCTGTCCTGTCGTTTTGCTAGACAAACAAAATGTTCCTTTATCATCAACTGAAGGTTAGAGATGGTTAAAAGGAGTTGCTGAAATGTCACAAGTATTTGGGGCCTGCCTGCAGTGAATGCCGTACAGATAGAACTTGTTTTAAATTCTCCCAGATTGATTAAAAAAGATTAGAAATACAATTCTGCTGATAACATCACCAAGAATTTACATACCAATAAAAAACAAACTGCGGATTTATTTGTTGTACAATATGGAAAATCGTATGCAGTATACAGAAATGTTTAGCTCTTGTGTGGCTTGTGTTTTCAATGGTGCATCAGCAAGTTTCCTGACGATTCGCAGAAAGGCAAAAATAAATATCTAAACCAAAAGAAAAACTAATCTGAAGCCATATCCTATTTGCCTCCAAAAGACCCACATCCATTAAGCTGTGTCCAATTGCTCTTCTCGTGCTTAGTGTCAAAGGTTTCCATAACTTGTTTACAAGTGTGGTGCAACCTATAAAACATGTTAATATGAGCCTTTTCCCATAGCAGCGACCTGACTCATCAAGAATAACCATTTGCAACTGAAAAAGGTTAGCTGTATCTCACTTTTAGCCCTTCACAAAAGTGTGATATTGACACATGCATTTCTCATTACCATCTTACCATTTATGTGAAAAATGTGTGTGTTTCTCTTCTATGTACTTTGGTGTCTGTGGTGAGATTTTTAAGATCTACTGCTGCAGAGATTAATGTGAATTAAACAAATATTCTCTATATAAAGAAAAATATACAGATACATGATAAGATAGACAGACAGACTGACTGACAGACAGACAGACAGACAGACAGACAGACAGACAGACAGACAGACAGACAGACAGACAGACAGACAGACAGACAGACAGATAGATAGATAGATAGATAGATAGATAGATAGATAGATAGATAGATAGATAGATAGAATTTTACATTGCTTGTCACCATCGTGGGTTAAAACATCTGATTGTGTTATAAGTGACAGCAGTCAAGTAATGATAATACATCGTATAGCCAATTGTCCAACCTAATAACATCACAGATCTCTCGCCTTTCAGAGAAAGCAGCTAAAGGTGACACACTAGAGATATTGGCTGGAAAAGAAGAACACCAGTGAAGCATGGGATGTTTGGCATTATTCCTACTGTCTAGGAGCAGTCACTGTGCTCTTATAAGAGTTCTGCTTCCAATTAAAAGAGAATTAGCTACTGGACTTTAAAGGTTTTAGGGAACTTTTCTATTACATGAGAAAACATATTAATAATGATACTATGAGAAGTGATGTCTGAGTGAGTGAAATAAAAAGATAATTTCTTGTGCCCATCGGAATTAGTGCTGATCAGTCTAGCTGTAATTTGCTACCTATAGTATAAGATACATCAGTGTTTTTTCATATGCTAGTATTTATTGGATGATTCAGGTTACAAAAAAAAATCAATGTCTTGATAATTATTTGGAGGTCTTCATTAGGCATGTTATGGATTATTGTTATCCTTTACTAGGGATGTAGCGAACGTCGGAAAAAAAGTTTGCGAACATATTCGCGAACTTGCGTCAAAAATGCGAACGGTTCGCGAACGTCGCGAACCCCATAGACTTCAATGGGAAGGCGAATTTTAAAAGCTAAAAAAGACATTTCTGGCCAGAAAAATTATTTTAAAGTTGTTTAAAGGGTGCAAACGACCTGGACAGTGGCATGCCAGAGGGGGATCAAGGGCAAAAAATGTATCTGAAAAATACATTGTTGACACAGCGCTGCGTTTTGTGCTGTAAAGGGCAGAAATCACACTACATTTCTAAACCTGTGTAATAAACTGCTTTAAAACGTCCGGCGTCTACATGCCAATCAAGTCGTGTAAAGGTTACAGCCTGTTCACACGCAAAGACGAAACGCGGCGCTTACTGCAACGCAAAAAAACGCAAAGAGCTTTAATGAATGATACCGTCAAGTCAGCAAATAATAGTTGTTAATTACTAGTTGAGCTTGTCACCTCCAGGATGTTCGTCCTGTTGGTGGCAATATTTCTGTAGTGGTGTGTTTAGCAGTCACCGTGCTTGTGCGCACGTGCACGGTCAGGCAGAGGTAATTCAATGTACAGTGAAGTGAACCAAAAAACACTGATTCTGCAGTGTGGGCCCAGTTTTGGTCTACTTTATTGATCACCTGCGGTGACCATAAAAGATGCGATTTTGCCACTGTTGCAGAACCCTGAAAAATTAGGCATGTGTACTTTCCTGAAAAATTATGGTTTTTTTGTCGCAGCCACTGAAGCACAGAGGCCAGAAAAAATATGCCATATGAATGCTAAAAATATAATTTTTTTTTGTCGCAGCCACTGAAGCACAGAGGCCAGAAAAAATATGCCATATGAATGCTAAAAATATAATTTTTTTTTTTGTCGCAGCCACTGAAGCACAGAGGCCAGAAAAAATATGCCATATGAATGCTAAAAATATCATTTTTTTTTGTCGCAGCCACTGAAGCACAGAGGCCAGAAAAAATATGCCAATATGAATATGTCCTGGAATCCTGGGTACTTCGAGACAAAACGTTGGACTATTAAATTCAGAACATGTGCCATGCAGGGCACATGTGTTAAATTGCCCAGTCTCAGTGCTGCCAACAGATTGCTTCCGTTGTCACACACCACTTTTCCGATCTTCAGTTGGTGTGGGGTCAGCCACCGATCGGCCTGTGACTGCAGAGATGACAGGAGTACAGATCCGGTATGGTTTCTGCTTTCCAGGCACGTCATCCCCAAGACAGCATGACAACGGCGTACCTGGCACGTCGAATAGCCTAGGGGGAGCTGGGGGTGCACAGGTGTGGAGGAGGAGGACCCAGCAGCAGAGGAGGAAGAAGAGGAAGAAGACGAGGTAGAGAGCGAAGGAGGAGTAGAGGTGGTGGCAGAACCGCGTGCAATCCGTGGCGGTGACACCAACTCCACTGTTGTTGTTGAGCCACACATTCCCTGCTTCCCAGCCATTACCAAGTTCACCCAGTGGGCAGTGTAGGTGACATACCTGCCCTGACCATGCTTGGAGGACCATGCGTCAGTAGTCATATGGACCTTTGGCCCAACACTAAGTGACAGAGATGCGGTGACTTGGCTCTGCACATGGTGGTACAGGTGTGGTATTCCCTTTTTTGAAAAAAAATTGCGGCTGGGTACCTTCCACTGCGGTGTCCCAATTGCTACAAATTTGCGGAAGGCCTCAGAGTCCACCAGCTGGTATGATAAAAGCTGGCGGGCTAAGAGTGCAGACAAGCCAGCTGTCAGACGCCGGGCAAGGGGGTGACTCGCAGACATTGGCTTCTTACGCTCAAACATGGCCCTCACAGAAACTTGGCTGGGGCAGATGACTGGGAATGGGAACTGGTGGTCAAGGTGGAAGGCGGAGTGGAGGGTGGTTCAGACGGGTCAAGGACAGCAGAGGTAGAGCAGTAAGATGCTGGACCAGAAGGAGGGTGGCTTTTAGTTTGTCTGTTGCCTTTGAGGTGTTGCTCCCAAAGTGCTTTGTGCTTGCCGTTCATGTGCCTTCGCATAGAAGTTGTACCTATGTGGCTGTTGGGCTTCCCAAGACTCAGTTTCTGACTGCACTCATTGCAAATTACAACGCTTTTGTCAGAGGTACACACATTAAAAAAATCCCACACTGCTGACCTTTTTGAAGCTGGCAATCTGGCGGTAACAGTAGAAGTTGGCGGCATTGGCGGCAATGGCGGGTGCGTTGGCCGGCTGACCATAGGTGCAGATACATGTTGTTGCCCTACTGTTCCCTGCGAGCTGTCCTCCCTGCTTCTTCTAAGTCTTATTCTCCTCCTGCCTCTCTGACTCTCCGTCTCTCCATCTGAACTATCCTCCTCTTGCTCTCTTCTACTGGGCACCCACAAAATATCAATCTCCTCATCATCATTCTCCTCAGATGCATCAATTTCTTCTAACAGCTCACAGAAGGAAGCAGCAGCGGGGACCTCCTCATCACTCATTATGTCCATCTCTGTTGTGTTCTCTGCCAGAATTAAATCTGGTGTAACGTCCTCATCTCCTTCATCTTCTTCTGCCAATAATGGTTGCGCATCACTCAGTTCAAGAAACTCATGTGAAAATAACTCCTCTGACTCCAGTGAAGAAGGGGCGCCGGTGGTGGAGGAAGTGTTACGTGGGGTGCCCATAGCAGTGGAGGATGAGGATGTTGTTGTAAAGTTAGAAACGGTAGAGGATGGGGTGTGCTGTGTAAGCCAGTCAACTACCTCTTCAGCATTTTGGGAGTTCAGGGTCATTGCCTTTTTAAAACTGGGCAATTTCCTAGGGCCACAGGATAGCATAGCAGCACGGCCCCTAGTGCCTCTGCGTGGCGGCCTGCCTTTGCCTGGCATTATTTTTAAAACAACAACAACAACTCAGGTGGTGTTTCTGGAGACGGTATTATTATTGATATTTAGACAGATTGTGAAAAAGCTCACACAGCTAGATGGAAGTTGTTTGAAAATGAAGAACACACTGGGCAAACAAATTGAAACAATGCCTGCAAGGTCAACGTATACACTACTACAGCAGAGGATACGGAATATATTATTGCTGCTTGAAAAACGTCACTCGGGTGGTGGTTCTGGAGACGGTATTATTATTGATATTTAGACAGAATGTGAAAAAGCTCACACAGCTAGATGGCAGTTGTTTGAAGAACACACTGGGCAAACAAATTGAAACAATGCCTGCAAGGTCAACGTATACACTACTACAGAAGTGGATACGGAATATATTATTGCTGCTTGAAAAACGTCACTCGGGTGGTGGTTCTGGAGACGGTATTATTATTGATATTTAGACAGAATGTGAAAAAGCTCACACAGCTAGATGGCAGTTGTTTGAAGAACACACTGGGCAAACAATGCCTACAAGGTCAACGTATAAACTACTACAGCAGTGGATACGGAATATATTATTGCTGCTTGAAAAACGTCACTCGGGTGGTGGTTCTGGAGACGGTTATTATTATTGATATTTAGACAGAATGTGAAAAAGCTCACACAGCTAGATGGCAGTTGTTTGAAGAACACACTGGGCAAACAAATTGAAACAATGCCTGCAAGGTCAACGTATACACTACTACAGCAGTGGATACGGAATATATTATTGCTGCTTGAAAAACGTCACTCGGGTGGTGGTTCTGGAGACGGTATTATTATTGATATTTAGACAGAATGTGAAAAAGCTCACACAGCTAGATGGCAGTTGTTTGAAGAACACACTGGGCAAACAATGCCTACAAGGTCAACGTATAAACTACTACAGCAGTGGATACGGAATATATTATTGCTGCTTGAAAAACGTCACTCGGGTGGTGGTTCTGGAGACGGTTATTATTATTGATATTTAGACAGAATGTGAAAAAGCTCACACAGCTAGATGGCAGTTGTTTGAAGAACACACTGGGCAAACAAATTGAAACAATGCCTGCAAGGTCAACGTATACACTACTACAGCAGTGGATACGGAATATATTATTGCTGCTTGAAAAACGTCACTCGGGTGGTGGTTCTGGAGACGGTATTATTATTGATATTTAGACAGAATGTGAAAAAGCTCACACAGCTAGATGGCAGTTGTTTGAAGAACACACTGGGCAAACAAATTGAAACAATGCCTGCAAGGTCAACGTATACACTACTACAGCAGTGGATACGGAATATATTATTGCTGCTTGAAAAACGTCACTCGGGTGGTGGTTCTGGAGACGGTATTATTATTGATATTTAGACAGAATGTGAAAAAGCTCACACAGCTAGATGGCAGTTGTTTGAAGAACACACTGGGCAAACAAATTGAAACAATGCCTGCAAGGTCAACGTATACACTACTACAGCAGTGGATACGGAATATATTATTGCTGCTTGAAAAACGTCACTCGGGTGGTGGTTCTGGAGACGGTATTATTATTGATATTTAGACAGAATGTGAAAAAGCTCACACAGCTAGATGGCAGTTGTTTGAAGAACACACTGGGCAAACAATGCCTACAAGGTCAACGTATAAACTACTACAGCAGTGGATACGGAATATATTATTGCTGCTTGAAAAACGTCACTCGGGTGGTGGTTCTGGAGACGGTTATTATTATTGATATTTAGACAGAATGTGAAAAAGCTCACACAGCTAGATGGCAGTTGTTTGAAGAACACACTGGGCAAACAAATTGAAACAATGCCTGCAAGGTCAACGTATACACTACTACAGCAGTGGATACGGAATATATTATTGCTGCTTGAAAAACGTCACTCGGGTGGTGGTTCTGGAGACGGTATTATTATTGATATTTAGACAGAATGTGAAAAAGCTCACACAGCTAGATGGCAGTTGTTTGAAGAACACACTGGGCAAACAAATTGAAACAATGCCTGCAAGGTCAACGTATACACTACTACAGCAGTGGATACGGAATATATTATTGCTGCTTGAAAAACGTCACTCAGTTGGTGGTTCTGGAGACGGTATTATTATTGATATTTAGACAGAATGTGAAAAAGCTCACACAGCTAGATGGCAGTTGTTTGAAGAACACACTGGGCAAACAAATTGAAACAATGCCTGCAAGGTCAACGTATACACTACTACAGCAGTGGATACGGAATATATTATTGCTGCTTGAAAAACGTCACTCGGGTGGTGGTTCTGGAGACGGTATTATTATTGATATTTAGACAGAATGTGAAAAAGCTCACACAGCTAGATGGCAGTTGTTTGAAGAACACACTGGGCAAACAATGCCTACAAGGTCAACGTATACACTACTACAGCAGTGGATACGGAATATATTATTGCTGTTTGAAAAACGTCACTCGGGTGGTGTTTCTGGAGACGGTATTATTATTGATATTTAGACAGAATGTGAAAAAGCTCACACAGCTAGATGGCAGTTGTTTGAAGAACACACTGGGCAAACAATGCCTACAAGGTCAACGTATACACTACTACAGCAGTGGATACGGAATATATTATTGCTGCTTTAAAAACGTCACTCGGGTGGTGGTTCTGGAGACGGTATTATTATTGATATTTAGACAGAATGTGAAAAAGCTCACACAGCTAGATGGCAGTTGTTTGAAGAACACACTGGGCAAATAATGCCTGCAAGTGCACTACTATTGGTGCACTACTATGAAGAACAGCAAACAGCACTGGACACGTTAAAGAACAGTAAGATAAGTAAAATAAAAAAAAAATATATGTATATTAAAAAAAAAAAATTACTCGGGTTGGTGCTGCTGAACTACTAGGAGCAGCACAGTAGCACACCAGTCCCACTCCCCAACACAGCTAGACTAATAGCACTGGGCTCTTATAGTAGCAAAGTAAAAAAAAAAAAAGAAAATAAAAGCAGTCCTTACAAGGACTATTGGGTTATTACAGCAGTCAGCAGATGAGATCAGAAGAGATCAGTGCCCACAGCAGCTACATACAGAGCACTGCAGTAGAAGGTAGATTACTAGCCAGCAAAGCTACCTAACCTAAAATGTCCCTCAAATCCCTGCAGAGTTCTGTCCCTCCAATACAGAGCAGTATCAAGTAGATTACTAGCCAGCAAACTTACTATCAACTGTCCCTCAAATCACTAACAGCTCTCTCCCTACACTAGCTCTTCCAAGCACACACAGGCAGAATGAAAAAACGCTGCAGGGCTTCAGTTTATATATGGAAGGGGAGTGGTCCAGGGGGTGTGGGGGTGGTCCAGGAGGGAGAGCTTCCTGATTGGCTGCCATGTATCTGCTGGTCTGGGGTGAGAGGTAAAAAAAAGCGCCAGCTAAGGCGAACCCAAAATGGCGAACGTCGCGCGACGTTCGCGAACATTCGGCGAGCGCGAACAGTCGATGTTCGCACGAACAAGTTCGCCGGTGAACAGTCCGCGACATCCCTATCCTTTACTACGATAGTGTAAGATGCACCGAGAGATCTCTTCAGTTCCTTACCTCCCGGTGCGTCTCTTCCCGACTTCTAATGAGCAGGCATGCACTTTCGGATTGCGCACAATAGGTGCCTATGGACGCTGGCGTATTGACACTGGGCATCATCCTTGGGCGCCAAATTTGAATCCTGGGCGCCAAATCCTCTTTAAAAGGCCAGTCCACCATTTTTAAAATGCCAAGCTGGTTCCAGTTATTCTGTTCCTGCTGAAGCGTTCATTGCGACTTTGAATTCCTGTTTTTTTTTTACTTCTGCCTGATTCTCGACTACAACTCCTGCTGCCTGCCTTGAACTTCTCGCCTCACTTCGACTACATCTTTTTCTTAATCCTTGCCGGTACCTCTCTTACGGACTTGTTACGCACCTCCTTGTCAGCTTCCGCAGCAGAAAGCCTGGGGCCCCTAAAGGGCGTTGGTGAACACCAGAACCCACAGGGTTTACCTGTGCATCTGCAGGTACTTCCACTGAACAAGGTTCCAGATAATGTGGTCGTTACAGTTAACTTGGGCCAATATGGAACCTTCCCAGGCTGCTGCTTCCTCGACCATGGAGGGATTTTTCGATCTTATGATGAAGCGGCTGGTCAGCCAGGAGGCTCAACAGGTGCATCTTGCTCAGGCATTGCAGCACATCATGTCCCCTCTTGAGTCTCTTCAAATCTCTGGATCCGTAGCTCTTTCTCTGCCTGCACCTGTAAAGGTTCCTAAGATTCCTACTCCGCTTCATTTGGGGGTGATCATGATGCTTATCGAGGGCTTCTTACTCCAGTTCGATTTGGCACCCGATGAATTTACTTCGGAGAGGTCAAAAGTGTTGTATATCATCGCCCTTCTACAAGGCAAGGCTCTTGCTTGGGCTTCTCCGCTACTGGATAGAGATGATCCCCTAGTTCATGACCTCTAAACAAGGTTCCAGATAATGTGATCATTACAGATGGCACTTGTTTTACTCCTTACAGGGATTATGACATCATTCACATCAGTCAATCGGCTGTTGATTTTATAATCTAAGGTCGCCATGAAAATAACACAGTACACAAGGGTCAATTTCATATTGGAAAAAGCAGGGCTGACCCGCACTCAAACGGATCCACAGGACTAGTGATGGGCGAATTTCGCGAAACGGCGAAAAATTCGCGAAACGGCGTCGGCGTCTCGTTTTTGACGCCGGCGCCCGTTTTTGACGCCGGTGCCCGTTTTTTCGACGCCGGCGCCCGTTTTTGACGCCGGCGTCCGTTTTTTTCAGAAAAAAATTTGGACGCCGGTGAATTTTTGCCGCGAATTCGCAAATTGCCGCGTTTTGCAAATTTATTCGCTGGCGGCGAATCGCGCAAATTCACTGCGAATTCGCGCCTGGCGAATAAATTCGCCCATCACTACACAGGACCAGAGATAATAAGTTAAAAAAATATTTTTATTTATACAAAGTAAAAAAATGTATATCTGCATCTCCATCCACCCTATGCGTTTCACACCCAATTATAGCACTTAGTCATGGGCTAAGAGGGGCTGCTCTATTCTTTGTACAAGTGGGCCGCCAGTGGAGTGAGTAAGGCCCCCCAGACCCCACAATGTGGGAGGGGGCCCATGCGCTTGGGCGTGAACGAGGGACACTCTCTGTACCTGGCGCTGCTCTCCCGCAAGGAGGCCAACAAGAGTAGATTTCTCAGCAAGAAGGCCATGGAGACCAGCAGATGGCAGAGGAAGTGCTTTGCCCTGTAGCAGAATGTCCTCTTCTACTACTTCAACTTGAAGCAGAGTGGGAGACTCTTGAGGGTTTATCTGCTGGAGGGCCGCAGCTTTAAGAGTGTCATAGCACCCATAGGTGTGGCTGTAGCCAGTGGCAGAAGTACAAGTTCCTGGGACCCACAGCAGAATCTTCTATAGCACCCCAAACCTTAATGAAGGTGATTTGTTTCACAAAATTATATTGGTAAAAATCCAATTGGGTTCTACTGTATATTTCTGCCCTTCACCAGCATCCACAGGGACTGCATCCCTGTTTGTTATGGCTCCATCTGTTGCTTAGAGGTTTAGCTGAGCAGCTTTAATTATTTTGCACGGGCTGCTTTTTACTCCTATTCTGGCCCTGATAGTACCCAAGTCATACCTCTATTCCTCAGTGGTGCTAGAGATAATTCTGAGGATCAATAAGTCCATTTTTTATTTGCTAAAATTAGAAACAGTACTGTCACCACACCCCAGTAAGTAAGGATGTGTGACTTCCAGGGCTTTTAGCAACTAGCAGAACTTATCATTACAGTAAATGGAAAGAGACTCATCGTGGTCTTGGACCCAGGCCAGGACTGGCAATCTATGAGTTCTGTAAAATGCCAGAGGGGCTGCTGTAAGGTCCCATAGATAGTCACCATCTAGTGGGCTGGTGGAGGACTATTTGGGCCTCTGTGACTTGGAATGGCAGGGCCGATTTTGACTCCCAGTTCAGTTGGACCTAACAGTATTGCCAATTATTGTGTCTTGAGTGGGACAGGTTTGTAACTAGGGTTTCCACCTTTTCTGTATAAAAATACCGGCCTTCCTATATATTTATATTTTTTCCCTATTATAACATTGGGATCAGCCATCATTTTTACCAGCCAGGCCGGTAAAATACCTGCCAGGTGGCAACACTAGTTGTAACAGAAGCATGCATGGGAGAAGAGTGAACGAAAGGAGAGGAAAATAACTGTGCTGATCAACCAGCAGATGAGGGAACATATAGGCCGATTGTTGGTGACTGGGAAGTTGGTAATTTGGTGAGTGGCATTTGAACAACTGAGTAGGGAGGAGGGAGGAGATGGTGGGGTGCTAGCTGGTTGCAAGTCCAAATTGTATTGACTTGGAAGCTAATACCACTTGATCTTACTCTGGTGTGGAATAGATATTTTATGAAAGTATTTAGTATACAGGCATGGGATCCATTATCAGGAAACCCGTTATCTAGAAAGCTCCAAATTACGGAAAGACTGTCTGTCTTTATAATCAAATAATCCTTTTTTTTATTATTATTATTTTCTTTTTCTCCTTAATAATAATAATAATAATAATATAGTACTTTGTACTGGATCCAAACAAAGATATAATTAATCCTTATTGGAAGAAAAAACACCCTATTGGGTTTTTCTTCTACGTCCCTCCATGTCAGTACACATGGGGCATTGCCCCTCCCAGACCTGGAGGTAGGACCTATAACATTGCCAATCAAAATGAATCATGACCTATAAGACCACATGACTTCCTCCTCACCACAGTTATTTTTTGTCCTACTGGACAGGGAGGTAGGATCTCCCTCCTCACTTTTTATTTTTTGTTGAATTTTGAGAGAAATCAAACACAGTTTTTGTTTTTTGTTTTTCTTTTGTATTTTCTTTTTGTTTATTTATTTATTTATTTTTTACCTCTGTGTAGACACAGAGGGATGATTCCCAGGTAATGGAGAAGATTTTACCTGATGCCTCAAGACGCATAATCTGTAAATTATCGCTTATTGGGAGGAAATGCAGGTGTGGGCATATCCATGGTCCTAGCCCTGTGCTAAAACAGCCCCCCTGCTATATGCCCAGCGAGGCACAAGATTCAATCTAGTGCTTTTTTGGGAACAGACACAGGTGTGGGCTTCCCACATTGTTACCTGTAAGCTTTTTGGACTCCCCTTTTCTTTTGAGTTATGTGAGACTTTACAGAACTCTACAGAACTTCTGCAAAAGGGCCGTGGGTATGCATATGGGCTAGTTATAACTGCCTGAAGCTGGTGAGTATGATTCTTCATTATCTACTGTGTGTAGTGCACTGGGAAGTCTGCATGCTAATTAGCTAATTATGTCCCTCAGCTGAGAGCTATTGGGGCTTTGGCTGGAGTTTCCATCCAGCTAATTAGTCACTATCTGATAAGGTGCAGGTGTGCCTTCGCCCCGTTGCTATTGCTTTTATATTTTAAGCCTTGTATGAGTGAACCTGCATCCTCTGTGCAGACACAGAAGTTATATTGGCTCATGTTACTAAGGCACCTCCAGGAAGGGCTAGAGGTTGCACTGGTCAAGCAATATGGCACCTCCTTCCTTGTTATGAGTCTCCTCTTAACAAGCAGTGTTCCACCTGGATATTCCTGCTGACAAGCCTGAGCTATCTGGTAAGGTGCCTGTGTTCCCCTGACTTCTTGTATTATCTGAAGTCTTATGTTGTGAGCTGGCGTCCTCTGTGCAAAATACAGTATTGGCTCTTGCTACACTTTAAGTACTGGCTGGTGAATCCCTCTGCCTAAGCAGTGTGGTACCTGAATCCAGAGATTTTGATTTCTCAGTATCCATTGTGTATTTGAAACATTAATTTCACTGGGAAGTCTGCATGTTAATATGCTTAATATGTCCCTCAGCTGAAAGCTATCAGGGCTTTGGCTGGAGTTTCCATCAAGCTAACTAGTCACTATCTGGTAAGGTGCAGGTGTTCCTTTGGCCCCTTTGCTATTGCTGTTTAATATTTTAAGTTTTGTATGGGTGAACCTGCATCCTCTTGGCTGACACAGTGGTTATATTGGCTCATGTGCTCAAGCAGTATGGCACCTCCTTCCTTTCTTATGAGTCTGCTCTTAACAAGCAGTGTTCCACTGGACTGGATATTCCTGCTGACAAGTCTGAGCTATCTGGCAAGCTGCCTGTGTTCCTTCTTATATTATATGAAGTTGTATGTTGTGAGCTGGAATCCTCTGAGCAAAATGCAGTTACACAAGGTACTAAGTCTGCATGTTAATAAGCTAATTATGTCCCTCAGCTGAAAGCTATCCGGGTTCTAGCTGAAGTTTCCAACCTGCAGACTTTTCATTGCTATCAGGTAATGTGCAGATACTCCTCAGTTTGCTACTGTTGTTTCTATTGTCCTCTGTGCAGACACAGAGGTTATATTTGCCTTTTATTACACTGGGTGCTTGCAGGGTTGGCTGGAGGCTTGCACTGCTGAAGCAGTATGGTAGCCCCTTCCTTACATTGAGTCTGCTCAGTGCTGTAACCTGATGTCATTGGGCCCCACAGCAAATTCATTTTAGGGCCCCTAACATATCCAGAGGTTGTGCTTTTTTACCAATACGTATTGAAATTGCTCTTTATTTGGGCCTCATGGGTCCCCTATACCTTTTGGGCCCACCTGCAGCCACAGGGTCTGCTTCCTCTTTAGTTACGCCCCTGAGTCTGCTCCTTAGAAGCAGTCTGCCACCAAGGATCTGTCTGGATTATTCCTACTGTCTAGCGCATATTATCTGGTTAGGTGCCTGTATTCCTCTGACTTCTTGTATAGTTGTCATCTGAGGTCTTAGGTTTGTGAGCCCGAGTTCTCTGCGCAGACACAGTAGGTAAGTGTGCTCTTATTACACCTGGTATTTCCAGGACCGGCTAGGGGTTTGTTCTGCTGTAGCAGCATTGTGCCCCATTTTTTCCTATGATATTTCCACACTTAACAGGCAGTGTTCCGAGTTATATGGTGTCTTTTTGTGTGATGTAGGCCTTCTCTTAGATATTCTATTCCTATCTGGTGGCTTTTGTTGGGAGCTCAGTTGTAGTTATACTACATCTACTGAGTTTTTGTGACTGTAGGTTTCCCTTCTTTAATTGTTGGTAGATTAAAGGGCACTTACTGTTATGTCTATTGGCACCTTAACATGCTTGAAGCCAACTTGTAGTCTATGGCCCTTTGTGTGGCCTCTGGCTTTCATTATGGCCCTTGGCTTGGGTTAGAGCCCTTGTTTTGGTCCATGGCTTTTTACCATGGTCCTCGGCTCCTGGGTCTGCTGGCCTTTTACAAGGGCCCTTGTTCTGCTGGCCTGTTGCATGAGCCTTTGGCTCATGTGGTCTTTTACCCTTGGCACATTTGTTTGGTTGTCCTTTTACCTGGGTTATTATGGCTGCGGGCTTGTTTTCATGGCCCTTAACTTAGGTGCTTGCTTGCCTTTTACCAGGGTTCTTGGGCTGTTGGCCTTTTCTGTGGCCCCTGGCTAAGGTGGCCGCTAGTTTTTATTATAGTCCTTGTGGGCTTGTGGCTGCTAGTCTTGGCTGTGACCTATGGTGCATAGGTCACCAGCCAGGCTGTGGCGGCTGATAGGCATGGTTACTATTCTTGCTGTGGCCCTTGGTGGGCATGTCTGTTTGCCTTGCGGCAATCCTTGGCAGGACAACAGCCATTGGTTTTGTCTTGTCTGCAATCCTTGCAGGTATGGTTCTGGTTACACCAGCAGTAGGCATGATTGACTATTTGGTTGGATCTAGCATGGGTTGTACCATCAGCTGGTGTTTGCTCTGAGTTTCACAGCCCATAGCTAATTTTGTTGCTGATTGGTATTCAGCAGCTGATGTTGGTCATATGTTGGCTTACAGCTAACCTTTTCTTCTGCCTTACATGCATTGTTTTTGGTCTTGTATGCCACTGCTTATTATCAATAAGGCTGGCTTGTGGACCAGGGTTTTGCAAGTTCAACAACTGACGTGCTCCGTTGTTGCATGTATGGAAATTGACTTTTGTGTCAGGTGCCAGTGCAGTTGGTTACCTTGTCCCTAAGGGTGGCATTAACAATAGCTGGCTTATTTACTATTGCTTGTGTATTCGAATTCCACTCTGGTTTTTTGCAAACACTTCAGCTGACGGGCATCTTGGCCTGCTAGTGTGACAATGGCCTTGCACATCTATGTTGGAATACATAATAGCTGGCTGGTCCACCACTGGTTGCATGTATGGTGGCTGGCTCTCTGCCAGTGGATTGTGCATCATTGCTGGTTGGTACCAGTTTTTGTAGGCTATAAGCTCCTATTGCTGTTTGACCATATTTAAGTGGTATGTATAATTGATCTCTTGTGATATCTTTTGACATATTTTTGCCCTGTATTATGTATGTACATTCTTTTTCTTTTTAAATATATCTAAATATATGACTATTCAAATACCACTTGGTCTTGCTGTTTATTTGGTGTGCAGGCCCTTTTTGGTTAACATTGTTCTGTGTTTGGCCTTATATGGGGGCTTTGTAAGGGCTTTGTTTGCACCCATATGCTAACTATATTGTATATATCTTATACTAGAGTGCCCTCCATTTGAAAATATTTTCTATAAGCTTCTGGCATGTATGAGTTTGGATTGTGATCCCAGCTGTTGGCTGGTTCAGTAGCTTCTATGTATGGTCACAGGTTTGGTTCAGTTTTTGCATAAACTGTAGCATTGTGCAGCTTGAGCTGTAGTGGCCTCGGCTTTTGTGGGTGTTTTCTAGAACTGTAATTGGCTTGGGTCCCATTGCTTGCTTGTGTAGCAGTTGGCTGGGGCAACAGCATAGCTTACTGGTAGATGGCTTTAAGTCACATTGGTTGGTTCAGCAGCTTATACTTGTGCTGTTGTATACCCAGTTTAGATTTGGTGGTTGGTGGAGCTACTGGGCTGTACCAGCATGGCTCTACAATGGTTACAATGATATGCTGATTTATGATAACCCAGAGTTGGTGTTCATTTAGTTAAGTCTTCATTAGGTATTATTAGCCTGGAGTTAGTGGATCTTGGACTGATCTCTGGTGTAGAGGTGACTCCGGTCAGCACTGGTTTGAGCTGCTTCCATTAAGATGCAGGACCAGGCTAATGTGGGCCAAGTCTTTTTAGGGCCACTTGCTATTGCTGAGGATCGTGTATTTCTCCAGCACTGGTGATAGATGCATTCAAGTTGTGTTTAGTTTCTGATCTAATTGATTTCCTGGTGGTTTCTAGGGTGTTTTAGTTCTGAGATGGCTATTGCCATCATTCTGGTTTTGTCCTAGGCACCTTTTTTGTTTTAACAGTTGCAGGATTTTTGTTCTTCCCCAGGTGGGGTTTTGTCAGATAACCATATTGCAGGTATCCCTCTAGTCACTGAGGGAACCTTTTTAAACAGAATATGTTTATTCTTAATCTGCAATGCTTGATCCTCAAGTACCGGTCTCTGTAATTTTGTGGTTGATTTTGTAGCTCTTGTTAATCGTTTACCATGTCCTAGGACATGTTCTTGTGCCTTTTATCTACCCTTTTCAGGAGATATACATTTATCAGCTCCCCTGTTGGATGGATGTGATGCTGGCCTTTTCTCAGGGCCTCCTTAGCATCAGTTTGGTTTTTGCATTATGTTGGTTATTCCCACCCCTTGTTTTCGGTGCATGGCTTGGTAGATCCCATGTGTACTGACATGGAGGGACGTAGAAGAAATAGAGAATTTTACTTACCTACTTGACGTAAATTCCTTTTCTTCTAGTCCCGACATGTCAGTACAGGGTTTCCCATCCCAATTATTTATTTTGGTTACTGTACTGCTATGGCAAAAGTATAACTGTGGTGAGGAGGAAGTCATGTGGTCTTATAGGTCATGATTCATTTTGATTGGCAATGTTATAGGTCCTACCTCCAGGTCTGGGAGGGGCAATGCCCCATGTGTACTGACATGTCGGGACTAGAAGAAAAGGAATTTACGTCAAGTAGGTAAGTAAAATTCTCTATATTTTATATTTACATGATTTTGCAGAAAATGAAAAGAAATGAAATTCCTGAAATTCAAAGTACTAAGAAAACATTCTAACTCTAGTTTTAACATTATTAAATATTTACTTGACACACCTGACAGGACATAGGGGAAACCAACAGTACCTTCCTCCATCTGATACCAAAACAGTCCAAAACAGGGGATCTTGAGTTGCAAACCTATCCATTACCCATCAGTCTTGCCACGTCACAAAGAAGGAAAACCAACTTTTCCTATAGAATGTCCCACAGTTAATAATGAGAAACTTTCCACAATCCAAACCATCTTAAAAATATCAGTGGTCATGATGTTTTAGTTGAGCAAATAATTGTAGAAACAGTCTACAATAATAAGTGTCACTTGTAGAGAACTTTTACATACAGATTTGGAAATATGATAAAATATCACCAACCAATCCATAAATTGCATAGACCTAAGTTTTCAATTGTACAGCTGATTTGTGCAATGTAATACTCTCTTTGGTAGTCATTTTGCAAAACACATTAGGATACACTAGAAAACCATCATTCAAGTCCAAATAAGTGATTCAGACGGCACTCGGGATAGGTTTGAGGGGGTTTAATGTTATTGCAACATTAGGGTAACAGCATCGCCTTATGCGTTTCGGGATAATCGAGAAAACCATCATTTTCTCGCTTACCCCTGGGGGGGAACAATGTAGGAGGATTGGTTTTCTGAATGGATTTATATTTAAAGTATGTAAATTAGAGTGTGCCCAACCTAGCCACAAATCCACCCCCTGATTATAGCCCAGCTCTGTGTATTTCTGAGCCATGATGTAACTTTGAATCACTTTAGTTGTCATTCCACTGATCAGCCCATGAAGAGCTTGTTGATTTGGCCAGGATTCTGCCTTTTTCAGCAGGATTCGGATTCAGCCGAATCCTTGTGCCTGGCCGAACCGAATCAGAATCCTAATTTGCATATGTAAATTAGGGTCGGGTAGGGACTTTTCATTACAAAAGAAGAATTCTTTCCACTTTTTCCTTTCCTCCCACTAATTTGCATATGCAAATTAGGACTTGGATTCGGTTCGGTATTCAGCCAAATCTTTCACCAAGGATTCGGCAGAATCCCAAATAGTGGATTCGGCACATCCCTACTCAATTTACTTTTCTTTTTTTAATTTGTTTAAATTAAATTTAGTTTCTCTAACTATATGTAAAAGATTATCTGAATTCAGTCTTTCATATACTGAGGGAATGCAATAACATTGGGGGATTATTTATCAAGGTTCGAATTTATCTCAATATCAGCTGCTACAAATTCCGATCTAACCCGCTTGTGTTTTTAACGCTTATTTATTATTACTTTTTCCCAAAAATTACCTTTGCGTGAAAAACTCAGATTTTTCGTGAATTTTCCCCAAAGACTCCAAATTTTTCTTAGTTTTCTCAAATCACAAATTTTTCGGATTTTGGGGAATTTTGCTTATTCGGAGCTTAGTAAATAACCCCTTGGTGTTCAGGCAAGGGAGCACAAAAAGGAATGTCCAGCATAATAATTTTTCAGAACTGCATGCTGGGAAAAAGACAGAGTTGCAAGTTGGCATCTGTCTATAATGCTTTATGTTTAGATAGTTTGACTGCCGAAAGGGTTACAATATGAAAGAGATTTGATTTGTCACCACTGAGCACAGAATATGCAACTATTACCTAACTAGATGTCTACTAACGAGAACAAGTGGCTGCTGCTTCTCACAGCCACCCATAACCAAAAGCTTTATAGGTTCAAAAATATTTGTCTAAGCTGGTTTTGAAGGCAAACAGAAATTTGTCTGAAGCTACAGATTAAAGTTTCACCCAAAGAGAAAAACGACTGCTTTAGTAAAAGATAAATATATTTGAATTTATAAAATACAATTTTTGTGCTAACTGCGGGAAAAAAGAAGTAAAAAGTTTAATTCAGCTACCAAGGCATGTTTATGCTGGAATAATGCAATATTTAGCCCCCCCCCCATACCAATGTATTTATTTGAAATCCCTCTAATCTGGTATTTGGGCATTTAGAACAGGAAGTCCAATCCACCTTCTTGTGTATATTTTCTATCTCTGGGTTTAACTTTTTTGCTGACTTTTTAAAACCATGACTGAGTTGAAGAGAAGCTCCCCTTTGATTTGACTCTGATGCATGTACCCCTATTATGGAAATTCCCAGATATCCTATCAAGAAAGCCTTACTTCCAGGCCTTCTTCTTATTCTAAAAGACTCAGAAGAAAGTTAAAAGGACATGTTAAATAGTTTTTCTCAACCCACAGAAAATAAGAAGAATTAAGAAGAATGATATACCCAAAGAGCATATCATTGCCCCCACAACCCTGCTTCTCAGAGAACATATGGAGATTACTCAGTGTCAGTCTCAGACATGCTCAGGGACCCCTCTCAAACAGCTGATCAGTGGGTCCCTTTGTATTTATACCATGTGACTCCAGGTTTTATTAGCTGTCTGTCTTCTAAAGAAATTCTTACTCTCAGCTCTGACCCTATTCTTTGCAGTACTATTACGCATATATAATAATAAGGTGGGTATGCTAATGCTACCTCTAAAATCTACAAGGCTCACAGGATGCCTGTCTTAGCTGTTCACTAAATGCTTAGTGTACCAGCCTATGATTATCACACAAGAAATTAGATACCCTTTAGGCTTTAAAGAAAGCTAAAAAAAATTTTTCCAGTAACTTTATTTTATTTCCACTTCTAAATTTGCACTATGGTGTTTTTTTCAGTACGACAAAAAATATATGTATTTTTATTTTTGTTTATTCACTGTACTACATAAGCAACAATGTAAAGGAGTCCAGGGAATATGAAGAAAGAAGATCGCTTTACTTTTCTCAGCTTATATCAGACTGCATTATCAGTCAGTAGCATTATCATCCAAGCTGTTAAACTTCCTTTATGTAATGGGCTGACTATCCACTGAGCAGCATGTATAAAAGCCAGAACATTAAAATGACAACACCCTACATAGAAGTCTATAGAGCATATGTGCAGGTTATGGGAAGAAGCTTATTAATACGGACATCAGACCTGTGCTGTGCTCAGCTTTTCCCAGTCTCAGACCTGCCCCCCCCCCCCACCATTCCACTCCAGCTTTGCCTCGCCCCACTCCAACTCTGCTCCTACCCCTCTCCACTGCTCTGGGCCTCCTCGAAAAAATGGGCACTGGGTTGCCCTTATCGTACTCCACCACTGGGCATTAAAGCACTGCAACTGGCCTGCAGTTTGGCTCTTTTTGAATTAACAGTACCTTATGAGGTAGACTTATAGCGCACAGTACAAGTTGTTAATGAAAAATTATGGTTAATGAAAACAATTACATGTATTTAATAAACATTTTGTGAACCTTAAACTGAAAAAATGGTGTGTTTTATCAATGGTACCAGTGCACAGCCTATATAAAAACTTATTTTTTTTGCTAAAAAATACATTATCTTTCTACAAAAAATACCCCATTTTTAGGAAGAAACATTTCATACAAGCAAGACTCCACAAGCAATATTCCCTGTGCACTGGTTAGAACACAAGGGAGCCTATTTATCAAGCTGTGTAACATGATTAACTGTAACACCTGGAAAGCTGTGTAAAATAAATAGAATGTTTTAAAAATGAGTATTTCTCCTTATATGTGCTTTTATTCCATGCACGAGGTTCCCTAACATCAGATCAGGTAGCAGTATTTATTAAGGCATATATTTTTGAGAGTCTTGGCTGCCATAATTTATGCCGTTATTTTATGGAAAAAAAATGTCAATGACTTTTTTCAAGGAACCGCAGCTTTCTATAGACCCCCTAGAAATTTCGGTGGGTTTAGTGCCCTACAGCAACTAATCTGTTGTATGTACTGTTCACCTGGTTGCATACAGCTGATTGGTTGCTATAGATTACTACACTTAATTCTATTTCCTCTTTGAATAAAACTTATTATATCTCATACATAACATGTGCCCTCTATTGGGACTATTAGTCTCAATTTATCCAAAGCTGTACATATGAAGTATAATGATTGTAGACTTCTTAAGTTACTGACTGTCTGGCTGTTGAATTTATGTGGGTAGCTCGGTCTTGGCATAAATTCACATAAAGGCCTTTTTTTCACTTGTAAGTTCTCTTTCATTTTACCCCTTGTTTATATAAACACAGAATCAGCTGCATATGGCTCACAGATCTGACTGGGAAGAAGCGCTAAGGTCTGTCTAGTCGACATATTTATAAACCGCAGGCACTTGGATGTTTTAACTATTTTTTTACAGCTCTGAAAACGACACCGCTAGGAATAGTAGGTTTTTTTAATAATAAAAAACAAAATACCAGCACAAACAGGGGAGAGAAGAAGAGTTTTGTACAACCACAAACATGTAGAACAGGAAATAGAAAGGTCTTGTGATCTGACTCTTCGTCTAGAGGTTTGTTCATCCATTTCCAAATTACAGAATATTGTACTTGCTACCTCATCTTTAGCTCTAACGCACAACACATGTTCAATTAAAGGAGCTGTCGCTTGGCTTATGGTGTCCTTACTTCGCAGAAGAGCCACATATTCTTCTAGTGCTCATAATAGAGAGATATTTGCCCATATTTAATTACATAACAGTAGCTTGAAGTGCCATATCATACTTCGGAGAACTAAGATCAAGACTGAGAATGTTATCTGAATAACTGCCCATCTGTACATATTTACTGGTACTTGGGACAGAGGATGTGGAGCACAGAGATATAGAAAGAAGGACTGGGACTGTCATCCCAGAAACATTTGTCCAGTGGTGTTACGCTAAAGACTGGTGATAGTGGGATTCAATACTATTTTAAATAAATGTTATTTTGTTAAAAATTTCATATCCTAGCCAGCATTATATTGATTAATGTTATTTCATCATTTGAACATGTTTCAGTCATAAGTATCCAAACAAATAAAATAATGTCTATCTGATTTATTGAAGGAGCAGCATTTTTAATTTAGGGATATTATTCTGTAGCTCCGGGGACAAAATGTTTGAAATCCCTGTCCATTCATTTTGAATTGAAATTGTCTAAATGTGCCTGATGCAGGGTACCTAGAATATTTAATTATAAAATATGAAGAATCATTTTATCCTGTTATTGCTACAGTAACATATACTTTACTGGTCATGTATAGGAACATATACGTATATAGATTATAAATATTTTATAATAAATATTTTGTATAAACGGCATATATTCAAACAATTTGTTAACAATTATTTATAAGGTTTATTTTAAAAATATATTTTTAAGCATCATCATCCTACCTGGTACAGTTCCCTTTTGACCAAAGGAATAATATAAACTAAACTAATAAGACAGGTTTTTCTTTTTTTTTACTTAAACACAGAGCCCCCAGATCTGCACTCTATGCATTTGCCTTTATCACACAAGATCTCAAAGTGACAAGTAATTTTCTCTGCCATTTTATTACTTTAGCACATTTTCTGGCAGTAGGATTTACACTGATAGTATTAGAGGCAGATCAATGTGCCAACAGTCAGGCAACAGTTCTATTCTGTTATACGTTACAGTGCATTGCTGTACATGTCCTGTCTAACTTAGTAGCTGAATATTTACCTTCACTGAGTTGCTGAGATTTACAAAAATATCTGCATACTTTTTTTTGATTCATTTAAATGGTAAATTCAGTACAGTGAAGCAATATGAGCCACTGAAGAATGCATAAACCAACTCATTTAGTTTGCATCTGATCTTCAACTGTGTCATTGTGCCAGATCTGAAGGTACATTACATAATATTTATAAATGGGCTTCTCTGTTTATAATTACAATTATTAGTAGTTGTTAAAAAGTATTGATTTTTTTAAATACAGAATCAATATTTTATGTCTGTGAGAAACAAAGGGATAAGTACTGTATTATATGTTTTTGTACAGTTTATCTGTGAAACAGACTGCATAAAAATGATGCCTTATAATTCAGTTCCTTACTTCTCACTGCATGACTTATTGTGAGGCACTATATGGAAAAAAAATATCATCTGTCACCAGGGACATATTTTGTCAAATCCACATTTTCCTGATGAAAAGTCACTTTCTTGTTCTGATAGTAACATGGCTAATCCTGCAAGTTGCTTTGTACAGATAGCTCTGATTGATGGATTCCCACACATTCTTAGACTTATGAACAAGGCACAGAACCAATAAATATACAATGAAAATGTAATCCGGTTACAAAATTGGAGCAGGGAATGCTCTGAAAGCATGTTTGATTGCTAGAGTTCTTAGGATATTCTGGAAGAGAACGGCTGGATTTACTGCAAGGCTTGTGCTGAAGTGAAAACAAGCATCATGGCAGGACACCTTACTATACTTTGTGTACATTGCACTGGGACCTTAAGACACTTTCAAATGGCAAGTACAGGGGCTTGTTCTGACATTATTTTTCAATATTTGTTTGGACCTTTTTGCACTAAAGAAATTAAGATCACATTTGTGTTGTTATCAGGGGTCCACAACCACCGCCCCACGGGCTGTGCCGACCTGGGTGGCTTCTAGTCCCATCTGAAGTCTATAATAGCTGCAAAAACAATGAAAAGACCCTAATTATTGCAATCCTGGCTCCCTGGCAAGCCATTTCTATGACAACAGCTGTGAGAAGCTCAGGAAGCTTTCAACTAATCGCGATAAAGGCCAAAATATTGTTTGGAAAGTTTTTTTGGTAAGCCTGAAATTTACCCTACGTGCTCCATCCCCCTAACCCCCTCCCCCGGTCCTCGTTGAAATAAAACTTCAACTTTATATTTTCATCTAACAAGTCCTTGGAGTGCAGTTCTTTTGGTAATGTGTATATATATATATACATGTATATATATATACATGTGTGTGTATATATATATATATATATATATATATATATACAGTATATACTTTATAGAAACGAGGATGCACACCAGGATTTGGCAAAAAGGTTAAAAATCCATTTTTATTAATTTACATTAAAAAAGAGCTGGTCAATGGTCTAAACGAATACTGCTCTTACCTATGCTTTCTAAATCAACTTTAAGGGTTACTTTGCAATTTATACTATGTTGCTATCCAGTATTAACTCTGTCTAAGATTCTGAATGTTTCATCTAAAATGGTTATATGTAACATTTTTGTTTTTATATTTTAGTAACAAGATACCATTTATTCCTATACTCTGGTGTTGGGTTTCCTCTCAGTCACATGATCATGTGGGCGGGCACGAATTGGTGAGTGACATGTTTTTAGTTATTTATTCACGCAGGGCTTACTGTGAACAGGGTCTTGATAAAGGTCTTAGATTTAGACCGAAACGTTGACCAGCTCTTTTTTAATGTAAATTAATAAAAATGGATTTTTAACCTTTTTGCCAAATCCTGGTGTGCATCTTCGTTTCTATAAAGTGTGTAATTGGCCATTGAAGGTAGCACCCAGGTATTGCACTTTAACGGTGTGCGCTAGGAGCTTTTTGTATTGTGTGTATATGTATATATATATATATATATATATATATATATATATATATATATATATATATATATATATATATATATATATATATATATATATATATATACACACACACACACATATAATACCAAAAGAACTGTTAGTTTTGGCTCGTTGAAGATGGCCTGAGTGATCGAGCCTAAACGTTGAAATAAAAGTTTATTTTTCACCTAACAAGTCCTTGGAGTGTGGTTATTTTGGTAATGTATGAATTATTGATTTGACCAGCACCCAGGCAGTTGCTGTATTAGTTGTGAGTGCACCAGGCAGGACTGGATAGATATATATATATATATATATATATATATATATATATATATATATATATATATATATATATATATATATATATATATATATATATATATATATATATATATATATATATATATATATATCTTCATAAATTGCAGAACAGTGTTTGTTGGAAAACTATTAGAAAATGTCACCTCAGGTTAGAAAGTGACACTCTGTAATTCAGAAATTTTGAAATTTCTCACCTTGATAGAACATAGGCTCTTGGTTATTATGTTTACGGTAATCCAATAAAATGTTACAAATGGGAATAAGGTCACCTTGTCACTACATGACTCCATGATAAAATTGCTTTGTGATGTTGTTATATTGGTGAAATGCTGTAAAATAAATGAAACAATGTCCCATTTAATGAACATAGGATGGCGCAGGTGCTTTGGTTTAAGTTGCAATCTGCAATCCTTCACTTTCTAGACCATTTGCGTTATTGAATTGCTGGCTCCCAATTAAAAAGTTGATTTATATGAAAGAAATTATATTAAAAAATGATATAAGCAGACAAATCCTTCAGCAGTCAAATGTAAAACTATATCTTAGTTCCTCAACTATACCTTTAACAACAACCCAACAAAAACTTATACAGCATATCTGCCTACCCTGGACTAGAAATGAATCTAGCCTCATAATGCTACTGAAAATAAATACTTTATTATATGAAAAAGGAGCAACATACTTTAGTCTATCAATTAGGCTGAAGGACAACTTTAACCACACAATGCACTTTGTCATCCAAAGATCAGCTTTATGCTTATTTCAGATATGGAAGAGACTTTTCACAAGAAGAGCCATGTGATAAAGTAGGTTTTTTATGACACATAAATAAAGCATGGGAAAAGCAAAGAGATGGTTAAGGTGATGTTGAAAAGATGTCAGAAAGGGAATTATTAAGCTTATCATAAACTATAATAATGTACTTTATCAGTTCTTGACAGTTCTAAAGGCCTTGATACCGCAAAGAGTGTTTATTCTAGATGATTCATATAGACCTGGGAGGATTGATGTTCAAAGTATTTGTATGTTTCTGAGATGTAGGTTCCATGCACATAGGGACAGATTGATCAAAATATGAAATTCGAGTTTATCACAGGAAAACTTACCCACTTTCTATTCATTCCACTGAGATTTTTAAAAGTGTATTTTTTGAACGGTGATCCTCAACTTGAACCATTCAACTTGCCCATTGATACAATTCTAAAAATGCCATAGGAATGGGTGCCTTTTTCAGCCATAAACTCTAATCTCACTTTAATAAATGTGCCCTTCAAGCATAGCATTTGAATTTAAAGGAGAAGGAAAGCTCCAAGAAAGTTTATTGCCAACAGATTAGCCACAATAGTGCAAGCTAGAACGCTATATTTATTCTGCAGAATGCTTTACCATACCCGAGTAAACAGCTGTAGACACTGTCTCTGTTTGTTTAGAAGCTGCCATATAAGCTTGGTGTGACATCACTTCCTCTCCCTGCTCACTTACAGCTCTGAGCTCAGATTACAGCAGGGATGGGAGGAGGGAGGGGGAGAGGAGCAAACTGAGCATGCTCAAGCCCTAGCCCTGGAGGTTTATGCTGAAAACAGGAAGTCTGATACAGAAGTCCATATGTACACAATAAAAGGAAAGAAATGTTGTGTTTCTTTTGACAGAGGACTCAGAGCAGCATTACTTTGAGGGTTTACTGGTGTATTTATATAGACCTTTCTGATAAAGCTTACTTCATTTTAGCCTTTCCTTCTCCTTTAATGTGGTGCGGAGGGTTGGGTGCACAAGCTACAGGGTACAAGCTACAGAAATCAGCACTCATAGGAAGGAACTGTACTGTACTTTAAACCTTCTCTCAGTCAACATTATATGTGGGGTTTGGGAGCAACTTGCATCCTCTGGCAATCCTTCCTTTGTCTGTAATTAATTGTGCACATGTAAGTAAGGGGATTCCCATAGACAGTCCCTCGTGTTTGCAGTGCAGGCAGGTATAATCAACTCTGTATACACCTGCTTTTTGATTTTGCAGCATACAATGACTTTATAAATTGCAACAAATAATTTTAGGTAACAATGAATGCAAGGATTTTGTAATGATAGCACAGGGCAGCCGTATTATACAATAATAGTGCAGATGCAAAAAAAAAAATGAAAGCAAAGCAGTGAAGGCTGTTATTTTCATACAGATGGTGGAGCCAAGGTGCTCAAGGGATGAAACACAACATCCCCCAGTGAGGACAAAGAGATCCCAACACCCACACATTAGATCTCAGTCACATGACACTGATGCACGCTCAGCAGAAGACAAATCGCACTCTGCAAATTGCTGGTGGAAGCTTATTTTTTAATTGGCTCAATGAAAGAAACTGACTTGGATAAAAGAATGTAGAACACAGGTGCATATTAGGAGTCTTGCATCTCTCTAGTATTTAAACTACGTTGATATAAAATGCTTTGGAGTCTGACATGGCAGGCATACAAGGAAAGCTTGTTCAATGATAAGCTCTCCAGTCATGTAGATCTGTGTCACTCATAAGCATGTGGCACTCTTTGATAAGTGCATTGAATGTGTCTGCTGTAAAGATAGTAAAAGCAGCAAACAGGGGCGATGTACAGCAACTTTGTCCAATAACACTTCAGGTTTTGTAGAACTACAACTCACTGAATTCTCAGCTAGAAACTTAGTTTAACCTACTCTTATTAGGCAATTTCAATATTTAAAGGGATACTGTCATGGGAAAAAAAAAAAAATTCTAAACGCAACAGTTAATAATGCTGCTCCATCAGATTTCTGCACTGAAATCCATTTCTCAAAAGATAGATATATTTAATTTTGAAATCTGACATGGGGCTAGACATATTGTCAGTGTCCCAGCTGCCCCAATGTCAGTCACTCTTTACTGCTGTACTGCAAGTTGGAGTGAAATCATCCCCCTCCCTTTCCCCGACCAGCAGCTTAACAACAGAACAATGGAAAGGTAATGATTTAGCAGCTCCCTAACATAAGATAACAGCTCCCTGGTAGAACAACACTCAATAGTAAAATCCAGGTCCCACTGTGACACATTTAGTTACATTGAGTAGGAGAAACAACAACCTTCCAGAAAGCAGTTCCATCCTAAAGTGCTGGCTCTTTCTGAAAGCACATGACCAGGCAAAATGACCTGAGATGGCTGCCTACACACCAATATAACAACTTAAAAAAATACACTTGCTGTTTCTGGAATGAAATTTTATATTGTAGAGTGAATTATTTGCAGTGTAAACAGTGTAATTTAAAAAATAAAAAAATATACATCATAAAAATCATGACATAATCCCTTTAAAGGGGTAGTTCACCTTTTTAGGTAACTTTTAGTATGTTCTAGAATGTCCAATTCCTTACAATAGGTCTTCATTATTTATATTTTATAGTTTTTGAGTTATTTGCCTTGCTCTTTTGCCTCTTTTAAGCTTTCAAATTGGGTTCACTGACCCTATCTAAAAACAAATGCTCTGTAAGGCTACAACTGTATTGTTATTGCTACTTTTTATTGCTCATCTTTCTATACAGGTCCTCTCCTATTCATATTCAATTCTTGTATTCAAATCAGTGCTTGGTTGTTAGGGTAATTTGAAACATAGCAACCAGATTGCTGAATTTGCAAACCAGAGAGCTGCTGAATACGCACTTGTTCTACTAAAGCATAGAATGTCATTTGTTATAGGAAGCAAATCAATCAAGTAAAAAAAGAATGAAAAATTGGTTCTAAAACGATTTCCCCCCAAAACGACTCAGTTTTACACATGTCCAGGCACCAATACATTTTTTTTTGCATTTTCCCAAAAGATATTTCCTTTGTAAAAAAAAATATGATTTATATAGAAACAGCTTGTGCTTTAGCATTATTTCTTTAAAATCAGGATAAAGTAAAACATGTTTAATTCAAAGCAAGCAGTGAAATCAGCCAATGCTTGTGCTTGGCATTACTGTCATCTTATGTTGAAGAGCCAGTCTCCAATAGAAACAGAAATGTGCAAAATAAAAGCCATGGCTATGATTATACATCTTCCTTTCTTTGGTGCATACTGTCATCTCTGAAACGGCAAAACCATTAACGTTATTGATTGATAAAACATCAATCCAAGAGAAATGTAATTAAATTAAGATGTGTTGGAAAGAAGTCCCTCTTTGCTAAAGGTATAAATCTTGGGCATTAAGTTGACAAAGACAGTAGGAATTGATGTTGTATTGCTGACTTTATTTATTCCTCTCTCTGCCTGCCACCCTAATGGGTGAGCTCATTGTGAGGTGGAATGTCTGCTAATATTCCTGGATTGTGGAACTAAAGTATATACTATCTGGCTCGTTCCAAGGGGGGCATCTGCAGTATCTCTTCTGAAAGATCACTGGAGTTTTCAGGGTTAAGTAGATTGTTATGCTTTGGACAAGTTGCAATGACTGATACAGTACTTATACAAAAGCTAAGCGTCGATTTGGGTGCTGTGCAACAGTGCAACCCTGTGCAGGAAGCCTGTCCATGTTGAAATAATATATGCAAAACATGGAAGCACTTATATGTGACAAACATGTTTAAAACAACATTCTAAATTGGCAACTTTGTTTAAATGCATCTAACTAGATATAAACATTGATGTAGTATAAAAATATGTGCATAAAATCAGCACTAGAAATTTGCTTGTATATTTATGTATTTTATCTTTGGTTATTGTTTGCAGGCCTGATAGCCCCTAGGCCTCAGGGTCTTGCACCTGCTCTTCCTTGCAAGTGTGACCCCCCCAAAAAAAGTGCACGCACGCCTGTGCCAGAGCACTGGGGATTACACATACAGGCGAGTTAAAGAGGCTGGACGTCCCCCTTAGAATGCAGCTGGGTGGCATGCTGCCCCTAAAATCTTGCCGCCCTAGGCCCGGGTCTTTTTGGTCCTGTTTATTCATTACATTTTATATTTTAGAGCTCACTTTTTTAGGGTTGGGCAAAGCTGGCAAGCTACCATACCCAAAATATAAAGCAGCGTTTGTTGAATGTTTTTATTGCATTTATATTAATGCACAGGGCCCTGAAACTGCCTTCTGCCCTGCAGCAGCCAGAAATTACACAAACCTAATTAACTTGCCAATAGAAAAGAGCATCCAAGTACACAGGTTTATTTGCACTCCTAGATACTAATGGAAGCCCAACATGAAGGTGAGAATTAGAGTGAGCAAGTATTTGCTTCCCTAGATGGAATTACTGCTGAATTGCAGCTTACATAGCGCTTTCATATGTCTGGATAACTTTTTAAAAGCAAAAGGGTGGACTTAAAGTTTTTTTAACAGTTCTTTTTATTAAAATGTACAAAAGTTATGCTTACATTGGTACATGAATAAAATATATACTGTGACTTTGTCAAAGTTGACCTCCAAGTAGCGCTTAAAGGAATTGTCCACCTTTCAAAATTTTTTAACTTCAGCAGAAATAAAATTGGTAAGAATCTTTTATTTTTTACTGTTTTTCCAAAACTGATGTATAAAGTTTATTGTCTCTGGTGTTTCAGTCTGGCAGCTCAGTAATCCAGTTGCAGATCCTGAACTGTTACAATTTGCTACATTAAGTTAATACATTTCTCAGCATCTTTGATACATTTCTCAGCATCTGCGCAATTTACAGATTCTGTGAACATTCTGGAAGAGGAAAAAGAAAGACAGCTGCATTAATCTGATGACACCATACCAGACACATTGTTGTCTCAGCCTTACATAATGTTAGATAAGGGCAGCTGCGCTACACATAACCAGCCAGATAAGTTGGTGGGGTAGATTGCTGAATTGCAATTTCGTATTCTTTAAGTCAGGAGAGAGGCTCTCTGCGCCCATTCCCAACTGTGCAGTTTTTTTTTATCTCTGTCCCTGTGTAAGGATATCCAGAAACATGCTCTATTGCTCCTTTTGGGTCAGATTTTGGAAACTACACACAGTATATTTTTTCTAGTATGCCCCTTTCACCAGGCCTAGTCCTATGTATCCTGGTATTCTGCAGGGGTGCAAGCTTCTCAAATGACCTTCGCTCAGAGCTACAGATTTGTATAAGTGTTACCAGTTAATACTAATGAAATCAACTTGTCCCATAGACATCTGGAACAATGGACAAATAACCTAGCAATGCCTACAGGCACTTGGCTTGGGGTTTCTTATATAAAGACTTGGATATATTTTCAATAGATTTTAAACTCATATTTTTACACAGCTGTTTTCATAAGAAATTTAAGGCCCATGTGTTTGCACCTTAAAAGCTACAGGGGGGAAAAAACAACACCTTACCCACATTCACCAGTAAGATTTCTTTGAAGGATGATGTTTTCTTGGATCGATTACAAGGTTGAATCAGACATAAAATTAACAGGAAGCTTTATTAGTTTATGCGACTTTTATGGCATCTTTCAATTTAGAAGCACTTTCCTGTTATTCTGCGGTGTGATTTCATAGCAAAGGCTGTGATAGGCACTTCATACAGTAATGCTAGGTAAACAGTCTTGGAAACCTTATATAACCTTACAGTCTGGGATGTGGGTGGTGTTTATTCCTAGCTAACTCTCTTTGGGGAGCAGGCTAAATTCCTTCTTTATATTTTCTGCTTTTTACTGATTGCCTTTGGAAGCATTTACACTTTATAACCCTAACCACATCATTCTTCATAATACAGAAATCAGTCATCGTCAACCTGTAGTTACTCAGCAGCAGAGAGACCACAATGCAACAACTCTTAGCATCGTCTGTCAGGCACTGGCTTTTGGTAATGTCGGATTTGTAGTCCCAAAGGCAAGAAATTATAAAATAGACATGGACATAGAGAAGGCTGTCTCATCCAGTCTACAACATATTCATCACCTCCCCCAAAAACCCCTATTAAAACTACATGTATTATCAAATATTAATATATTTTTTAGAAATGGTTGTAAAACACTAAATCATCATCATTTATATATGGCCACTGGTGTAACTGTAGATGAAGCAGACTCCATGGGGCTTTTCCGTAAAGGGTCATCCTCGATCATTTGTGGGTTGCAGGTGCCACACAATTTTGCAATTGTTTTTCATTTTTAATTATTTGCGTTTTTTTTTAAGTTATTCAGCAGCTCTCCAGTTTGCAATTTCAGCAATCTGGTTGCTAGGGTCCAAATTAACCTAGTAACCATGCTTTAATTTGTATAAGAGACTAGAATATGAATAGGAGAGGCCTGACTGGAAAGATGAGAAAATGAGAAATCAAAGTAGCAATAACAATACATTTGTAACTTTACAGAGCATGTTGTTTATTTGTAGATGGCTCCCATTTGAAAGCAAGTGGGAAGAAAAAGGCTAATGATTAAAAAACTATTTTAAAAAAATTGACCAATTGAAAAGTTTCTTAGAATTGACCATTCTAGAACATACTAAACATCAGATCAGAGGTGCTTTTAGGGTATTTCCACTTTCTGGTATCACTAGCATTTTAAGAAGGGCTACAGTGCTAATAATCCATCTTGATGCTACCATGCTATTAAGTATAATTAAAAGTTACTTTTGACTGTGCTGCCTCTTTCAAGACATGACTTGAACATGATCTCTTTTTAAAACTCCATGATGATGCTCATGTTTGAGTCTACCCTTGAAAAAACTGCTGACTATATTTGGAAATCAGAGCTTCTCTAAAATTTAACCTAGAGTGAGGCCAAGTAAAATATTTTAGTGCATAATTTAAGGGTAATGGTTACACCAGAGCCATTGCTATTATAAACCAAAAGTTTCAGTTGCATACGTAAAAGTGTGTTTTCTATAGCAATGGGGCTATTCTCTTAAGAGCAGGGAACCCTGGGCAGAAGAATGGAATCAGGGGGCACCAGAGAAACACTGAGAAGTGTGGGATAATCTCTGGTGGAAGAATATGTTAATGGCTGTATTTTATAACAATAACCTATTAATAACAACATGACTGTTTTACCTATAAAGATCTCTTGATCTGCCAGGAGTAGGGGAAATTATTAGGACTATTAACAAATTGCCTATAAACATTTTACAGAGGAAAATTGCTTAAGCCTTTAGGACTGATTGGTTGTTAGAATGTACATTTAAAACATACTGGGGCTAATTTACAAACAAGGGGTAGGCTATAAATTGTACCAATGCAGTTATCCACATCAGCCACTTAGAGGTTTGCTTTTATTTTCTAAATTGTATTTGAAATCAATTGCTGATTGGCTGCAATTAGCAACAATCTGATGTTTTTATACAAGGGACCAGCAAACGTAATCTGTTTATAAGTTCTTATGAGTTACTGGACAAGTAGTAAACTTGCTCCCTATGTATTAAATGAGCCGCATTGTTTAAGTTAGATAAGAATCAAGATCCATTGAACTTGGAGATTGATGCAGTATGCTGTACCTAATGTAAAAGCAGTTCTGCTCCAAGGCATATGAACACTAACAGCTCTAAGTCAAACAGAAAATAAATGTAGGGATATATATTCTCTTGAAAAATGTTTAATTGGATGGTATTAGGTAAGTCTATGCACTAAAGCAAATTGCCTCTAGTCTAGGTACAGAGGAATTAGCTTCATAACCACTTAGATGATAAAGCAAAGTGGTGCATTAGTGTATCAGGCTCCAGAACATGCTTCATTTGAATATATATATATATATATATATATATATATATATATATATATATATATATATATATATATATATATATATATATATATATATATGTGTGTGTGTGTGTGTATATAATGGTGCACTGAATGCAGGTTTCTGGTTTTCATCACTGGAATCCCAATGTATACATATGTACCTTTCAGAACCGACCGCATTTAGTGCAAATGACTGGGAGTTGTGCCAGATGCACATGAACATTTCAGTAAAATGTAAAATTGAAATAGAAATTAATCAAGGAAGACATCAACATATTACACAAATTCACATCTGAAAATAATGAACAGCAATATATCTTCCCAACAGAATGCCTACAGTAACAGGTACGTACCCTTGTTAATTAATGCTACCCATGTTTATGAAACTGTCAGAAAAAACTTTATGCAAATTTAAAGTATCCTAATAAATAACCCTAATCGCAAGACACTATCATGAGTGGTAACGGTATTTAAAAAATAATGATTTATTTATACTGTCCCTGCAGTTAATAGAAGCCTAGACAAATAAGATGAACAAGGATGCAGCTGGCTTAATGCAGCTTAAATCCATTTTTCCACTTAAAACCACAGTGAAAATGATATTCTGAGCCTGGAAAATGTTATTCTTATTATTAAATAAATAATTTTGACATTTTCTTTTTAAACGGTCTTCTCTTTCAGTAGAGACTTGATGTGGTCCTTCTAAAATTGCAGCAGATGTGGTGTGAGTAAGCAGGTCTCCATATGGGAGAGGGCCTTGCCCTCTCTTAACCCCATAAGTAAGCAAAATATGTGACAGCTCATGGCACTGCAAGAGATCAATGGAGAATAAGAGATTTTTAGTCTTCTAGAAAAGAATCGACCAGTAATTTTAGTCTTTTTGGGTTAGTGAAACATAAAAGTAAGTGGTATACCCTACTAGTGGTATATAAAAGTAAGTGGTTAGCCTGCTATAGCTTCAGGAATATCTACAGTATATTTAGAACTGGACAGTGTTTTAGCCCTTACAATGTTTAAAGGAATTGTTCAGTATAAAAATAAAAACTGGGTAAATAGATGCTGTGCAAAATAAAAAATGTTTTTAATATAGTTAGTAGGCTGGAGTGACTGGATGTGTAACATAATCGCCAGAACACTACTTCCTGCTTTCCAGCTCTCTTGGGGGCAAATTCACTAACTGGCGAAAATTAGAAGTTGTGCACAGGGTAACTAATGCTGGCGAAATTACGCGAGCGAAATTACGCTCAGCAGTTCAAAGTTACGCTAGCAATGGCTAATTTGCATACGGCGTGCAGTTAAAGTGCAATGGAAGTATATGCTGCAGCAAATACATTACACTACACAAGGCCATGGAACCTTAATAAAATTATATAAAGTTGTTATAATGCCCTACACATGTGCCCACAGTATAGTTTAGGTGCCATATGTTAGCAAATGTAGGGGGGAAGGAGTGTACCCCAAAAAAAAATATGATCTTTTTCAGTCTATCACCCTTTAAATAGGAAAAAACGCCAACGTTTATTTTTCAACTATTTTTCGAGGATGTCCTATCTACTCTATTGCACTTCGCCTGGTCTGAGGTGGCGAAGGCAAGTCTGGCGATAGAGGTAACGTTCAGTAATATCAAAAACTTTGAATGAATTTGCGTAATAACACTAGCGAAGATTTGCCTGGCGTTAGAGGACGAAGTTGCGCCAGAATCTATCTCCTTGGTGAAATTATGCCAGCGAATTTATGCCAGCTACCGTTAAGAAATCGAATTTTTGCCAGCATTAGCCATTTCGCCCTTTAGTAAATTTCCCCCTTGGTTTCCACTGACTGGTTTCCACCCTGGTAACCAAGCAGTAAC
Organism: Xenopus laevis; assembly: GCF_017654675.1. Lineage (NCBI taxonomy): Eukaryota > Metazoa > Chordata > Amphibia > Anura > Pipidae > Xenopus > Xenopus laevis. The sequence continues at coordinate 34,824,374 of NC_054378.1, read as the reverse complement.
CAATCAGTGTCTTGAGGGTGGCCACATGAGCTGAGCTGAATGCTGAAGATCAATTGCAAACTCACTGAACAGTTATGTCCCATGTGGTTCCCCTTCAAGTCGCTGACTAACTCAGAGTTAGAGAGCTGAAAAGCAGAAAGTAGTGTTCTGGCAATTATATTAGACATCCAGTCACTCCAGCCTTTATACATGACATTTTTGCCTAACTAACTACATTAGAAACATTTTTTATTTTGCACAGCCTAACTATTTATCCAGTTTTTATTTTTACACCAAAAAGTTAGTTAGCCAAAAATGTAATGTATAAAGGCTGGAGTGATTTGATGTATAACATGTCAGTCAGATCACTACTTCCTGCTTTTCAGCTCTCTTGGTTTACACTGACTGGTTACCCTCGTTACCCAGGCAGTAACCAATCAGAGACTTGAGGGGGGGGCCACATGGGTCATATCTGTTGCTTTTGAATCTAAGCTGAATGCTGAGGATCAATTAAAAACTCACTGAACAGAAATGTACCATGTGGCCCCCCTTCAAGTCGCTGACTAAAGGTGGCCATAGACTTAAAGATCCGCTCGTTTGGCGACATCGCCAAACGAGCGGATCTTTCCCCGATATGCCACTAAACTGCGTGGCTATATCGGGGGTAATTCGAGCGTTCGGCCGTATGGCTGAACGATCGAATTACGATGCGCCAAGCGGCTCCGACGGGTCGGTCGGGTAAAAATCCAACCTTCCCGATCGATATCGTGGCCAGATATCGATCGGGATGACCCGTCGGAAGCCCCCATACACGGGCAGATAAGCTGTCAAATCGGTCCAAACGACCGATATTGGCAGCTTTATCTGCCCGTGTATGGCCACCTTTACTCAGAGTTATAGCTGAAAAGCAGGAAGTTGGAATCTTGCTGTTTCATTAGACATATGTTCACTCCAGCCTTTATATATTACATTTTTGGATAACTAACTATATTAGAAACATTTTTTATTTTGCACAGCCTGTCTATTTACCCAGTTTTTATTTTTACACTGAACTATTCCTTTAAATAGTACCAATCATTACACGTTTACTCCTTGGTAGTGATTTACTTTTTGGTTCCCTTTTACAGTTCTTACTCCCCATTCATGTAGAAGGTAAATCTTTCCAATGTGTCTGCTATCTAAGCCAGGACAGGCCTTCTTTCCTCAGCACCTGTCAGTTTTAACATTACATTTTATATAAACCAGGGGTGTCCAAACTGAGGCCCGAGGGCCACATGCGGCCCAGGATGCATATGAATGTGGCTCAGCTTGAAAAGCTTGGTTTCCGAGGAAATAGGAGGAGGGGGACTGTGCCCATTGCCCAGTTAGTAATAATAATATAATAATATGTCTATTTAATATCCAGGTGTACCATATTCCAGTGTAAAGCTCCATCTGGTTATCCAACTGGTATTGTAGTTATTTTCTGTGTATTTCCTTTACTTTTACAAATCAAACGTGTTTGTGTATTTCATGTGTGGCCCCAGACATTTTTCTTTTTCCAATGTGGCCCGGCAAGCCAAAAGTTTGGACACCCCTGATATAAACCAACAATTACTGTAGAACTGCTTCCTACTTATTTTTTTTACTGCCTGTGAAAGTTATATCTCTAGTGATCAAGTCATCCAGCACATCATGGTACAGTGTGTTTCAGTTGTCTTTCCAGGATTGAGAAATACCAGAGTTCTATAAATAATTATAATAATTATACCATATAAGCCAAATCTATAGTATTTCAGTTGTCTTTGGCATGCAGCCCTGAGGCAGCATGGGTGCTAAATGAGTTGTATCCTGCACACACCCTTCCCTTCATATGCAATTCCTTTGTCACACAGACACTAAGCATGGCTAACTGTGTGTCAAGCATGGGACCTCACAAATATCTCTAGAACAAAAGATTAATAGAGCACAGATTCAACAAAACCAAGCATATTTCAAAAGGACAAAATGTGCCCATCTGAGGGTTTGAGTTACTTATTGACCATGAACATTTGCTTTGAGACTATTGTTTTTAAAGATTTGGGGTTCCCAACTTTTTTTTACACAGGCAAAACATCTCTTTTGAGAAAATGGCTTGCAAAAGGGAAGAAAGAGGGTTGTGAGTTCTCTCCAGAGAATTCTAATGTAGGCCTGACAATTAGACTGCAATTATAGCAGTCAGGACAGCATGACGCATGCAATTTTCTGAGAACATTTAGTTGTGGGCACAGTATGTAAAGGAAGGCCTGTACTAGTCAATGGCAGGTGTAAAGTACATGACTCCCTTCTGTCTCTACACACTTTTTAGAAAACTTAATTTACTTTAATTTTCACAAGATCGCCACTTAGGTTCTTTATGAATTATGTGTGAAATAGTCTGTCATCTCTGTTGTGCTGTTTGCATTTACTCACAGACATCGCTCACCACTATTGTATATTTATTTTATAATCAGTGGGGCTCATTTATAAACAATGGACACATTTTCACCTGGGCAGTAACTAGGGTTGCCACCTGGCCGGTATTTTAACGGCCTGGCCGTTAAAACGATGGTTGATCCCAATGTTATTTATAGGGAAAAAAGATAAATATATAGGAAGGCCGGTATTTTTTTTCCAGAAAAGGTGGCAACCCTAGCAGTAACCCATAACAACCAATCCGTGATTAGCTTTTTTCAGTCAGCTGCAGGGTGAACACTGAAAGAAATCATCTGATTGGTTGCTATGGGTTATTGCCCAACTGCAAATTTGCCCAGATAAAATGGGGTCCACAGTTGTGCTCTCATTGGAAATCAACCATGAGCATGTAACCTTCTCCAAATTTTTTTTTTAAATCTTTGCTTTCAGGATGTAGGATTTGTGGTACTTCATGTCAAAATGACATCTAGTACCAATTATTTAGGCACAACTGAGTTGCATCTATTGTGCTGTGGGAAACCTAGAGCTACAGTGTTTTCCTGCATCAATAGACATACTTGCCTCTAATTCACTGTGCATAAGGAAGTAAAACGAACCTTCCTCCTTAAGAAAACAGGATTTCTGTCCATATATTGCAATATTTTCATGCTGGTCAACTGATACTAGAATTCTGGAATCACTACAAATACTAGAATAGTGAAATGCAAAGCCTATAGATTTTGCTCTGAAATAGCATATACACTGCCATATTTTGTTAGCGAAGCTTCTTTCCACTATGCTACAGCTGTTCTTCATAGAAAAAAAGAAAAGGCCTCCCAATTTCCTCCAAACATGGTACCTGGACAGCTCCTTTGATGGGAATGGCTCCAATCCCATTTGTTGATGTGGAAGGCAAAAGACTGATACAAACAAGTTTTTCCCCAGCAAAATAGACTTCATTAGCTCATCCCTAGAATTCTTAATGAATCAGATGTTAGTGGAGGACTGGCCAATATATACAGGTATGGCATCCATCATCTGGAAACCCATTATCCAGAAAGCTCAAAATTACGGAATGACCATCTCCCATAGACTCTTTAGACTTTCATCCAAATAATCCAAATTTTAAAAAACAAATTCTCTGTAATAATAAAATAGAACATTGTACTTGATCCAAACTAAGATATAGTTAATCCTTACTGGAAGCAAAACCAGTCTATTGGGTTTTATTTAATGTTTATATGATTTTCTAGTAGACTTTAGGTATGAAGATTCAAATTGTAGAAAGATCAGTTATCCAGAATACCCCAGGTCCTGAGCATTCTGGATAAGAGGTCCCCATACCTGTTTTAAACATCCATGAAACAGGCATTGTATCTATTATACTGTATTATATTCTCTATTTTCTACCTAAGAAAATCTGTAAACAGATATAACATATTTTTTGACCGTTTGGTGTCTTATTGAAGGATTAACTTCTTAAGTAAAGCTAAGGAGGACTAGCAAAACTGTATATTTTATCCACTTATTTTGTACAGTTTTCTGTATTCTGTACGGAATCCACTTGAGTGGATAAGAAAGATGTAACCTATCATTTGAACACTAAATTACAGAACATTGGCTTTTATACATCAATAAAACTTCATGATTAAACCAATGCATATAGACTCTGTAAGATATTTGTGTCAAGTGCATTAACATTCAGAGCAGGAATTACGAATCGTTATAGCACAAAGGGGACATAAAAGGTGACATTAATACCATCTGCTTTAAGCGTAGGTTTATGAAATGTATGCCTTGCATCTTAAGCTATTTCAGTTGGGTTTTAAAGTGGTCACAGCACAGTTAATAGTCAAATTTAGGTCGGAGGAATTTAAATATGAAATGCATACCTTGCCTCTTATGATATTTGTGCTGGGTTTGAAATTGATCACATCACAGTTAATTGTCAAATTAAAGGGGTAATTCACTTTTAATTCAACTTTCAGTATGTTGTAACTATAGTACGTACTATACTTAGTAACTTAGTAAGTGCTTATTTTTATTGTTATGAATTATTTACCCTACTTTTCTGTCTCTTTCCAGTGTTTATTTTAAAATGCTATTTGGTTGCTGGGGTTCAGTGACCCTGGAAGCCAAAAAAAAAATTGCACTGCAAAGTTTAAATTTTATTGTGATTTTTTATTACTTATTATGTTTCTGTTAAGGCCCTTTCCTATTGATTCTCTTGTCTGTCATTCAAACCGCTGCCTGGTTTGTGGGGCATACTGAACTGTTATTGCTACTGAGTTGCTGCATCCAAAACCCACTAAAAACAAAAAAAATGAAGAATGAGGATTTTTTTTTTGACATGCAACATCAACCATTGGAGTCTATAACTATCTTTTTCGTGGCAAAATCTGGTGAAAACTTTTGCTCATCACTACACACAGGTTGTGTATTGATTTTAAGGACATTTATAGACAAATGTAAAACAATAGTAGCTTGAAAACAGCTACATAGCTTTTTAATGCCATTTTCACATGAATTTATTGCAGTATAAAGTATTAATAATTTACACCTCTTGGGGGAGAATATATGAAAATACAGCAACATCCTAACCTTCTCACATTTTCTTAAAAGGATCATTTTATGTAATTCCACCAACCAGTCACTACCAGCCATAGTCAATTTATTTCCATCTAATGTTAGAGATGTTTTGAGGTGCAGTATGGCCTATTATATTTGGAAAATATATATATCCATCCTACACCAGTAAATACATGTCATAAAACATGAAAAGAAACATTCCTTCTGCTTGTGCCAAAGCAAGCAGTGATCCTTTGTCAGACAAGCTGGGGTGTAGAAACACATAAGTAATTTCTTGAATGACAGCAGCCCTGCCTTATCTTGATTACATACATAGGGACTGACAGACATAATACTAACACACTCTCTTGGGAAAAGACATTGATTTGAGAGATTTTGATCACAAACTTGGATAAAATTTGGCACATCTAAAGCTGGCCATAGACGCAAAGATCTGATCGTACGAATCGAGGATTCATACGATTTTCGAACCGTGTGTGGAGAGTCCCGACATTTTTCGTCCGGCGGAGATCGGTCGTTTGGCCGATCGGACAGCTTAGAAGATTTCTGTCGGCTGCCGATAATATCTCTGCGTGTATTGCCGATCGTACGATTTTCAGTGGGAGACTGTCACTAGCTTTGGTTGGACATAGATATCGTACGATTGCTGTCAGGGGCAGAACATTGCTGATCTGTTCTTTAACTAATCTGACTGGTAAGACTTTGATCTGAATGGTTAGTGGCGGGTCGGGAGATGGGAAAGTCCGATCGTACGATGATTCGTACGATCGGATCTTTGCATCTATGGCCAGCTTAACATTGGCTACATTTACATTATGTTTAAATCATTGTTTCTGAACTTCATGTGTCAAATGTTGGTAAATATTAAAAAAAGTTGCCCCAGAACTTTATTTCCATGAACACCATTATACACTGTGTAAAATATTAAGCAAAGTAAAGGTAGGACTTCGCGGACAATTTCCGCGATCCTATGCGCTGTGCAAAAAGCATGCCTCACTTTGGATGCAACAGAAATAAGGTTAGTAATGGAAATGTCGGTTGAAGTCGCAGTATTGATCCGACGCAACACGACTGTCGGATGCAGACACAGCCTGCAACGTCTGCATCCGACAGTCGGATCAACGATGCGACACCATCTGACAATGTATTTACTTACCTTATTTCCATCATTTTCCTGCGTTTTTGTGCAGCGCGTCTGATCGCTCCAAAATCGTCCGTGGAGTTCCTCCCAAACAGGTCAGCTTACAAAAACTGCACTTATTTTGCCCAGGTGAAGCAACCCATATCAATAAGATTTTGGCTTTTAAACAGGTGACCAGAGAATACTTTTTGTGGATTAGTTGCTATGGGTTACTGTTTCTTAAGCAACTTAAGTTGGCCTATACTGTATACTGAAAAATCTGCTTGTTTGGCACAGTCATCACACAAGCAAAGGTTTTCCTAGTATAGGACTAATCCCAATATCAGACTGATCCAACAATCAGATTGCATTGCCCGGATACAGGCTGTATGTGCGAGGACTGAGTCAATGAGCTGACACGGTTTTTAAAACTGCCCAATTGAAATCTGGCTGATGACCAATATATTTTATATCTGTATATAGAGATAACTATCATTACAGTGTGTGTGTGTGTGTATATATATATAGATAGATAGATAGATAGATAGATAGATAGATAGATAGATTGATAGATAGATATAGAACATGGAATGCTGCCGGCACAGCACTTATACAGGTAAAAGGTGCACTGGGTGCAGTATTAGTATTTACAATGGCTCAAAAGAAGCTAGTACACACAGAACTTATGGAGAAAAAGAGGTTTTATTTTAGCAGAAAATAAACTAGTGTTTCGGCTAGGTCCCTAGCCTTTCTCAAAGTGAATGAAACAAGCAAGGTTTTATTTTAGCTTGTTGTTTGTTTCATTCACTTTGAATATATATATTATCAAAAAAGATATCATCAGTTATAGTGTGTACTTAGTGGTGTCACTTGTATCACATGACTCACAGAAACTTCTAATATGAGAATATTAGAAGTCATCTACAGTAGTTTCACAAAGTCACCTTGCAGTTACGATAAGATGTGCATAATTTTATATATAAATGGCAAGTCTGACTTCAGTAATGTGTTTGTTCCCAGTTAAATTTTATGGTATTATCATCACCATTATTACTGGAAATGTGCGTCTAATGCAGTGCTACAGTATATCTACAGAACATATTTACACCATTACCCAGGGCCGGAACAAGGGGCAGGCAGCACCTGCCTAAGGCGCAATCATAGGGGGGTGGCCGGGTCGCCTAGGGTGTCCACTTGGCCCAGTCCTGCCTTTACCAGCTGCTGGGGCTACTGCCACTGACGTAGCTACAGGGTTCTCATGCATCAATAGACATACTTTGGGGCACATTTACTAAGGGTCGAATATCGAGGGTTAATAAACCCTCGAATTTGACCCTCGAAGTAAAATCTTCTAATTCGAATATCGAATTAGAAGGATTTACCGCAAATCCTACGATCGAACGATCGAAGGAATTTCCTTCGATCAAAAAAACCTTAAGCAAACATTGTACCTCGGTAGGTTTAAACTACCGAAGTATGTATTCAAAGTTTTTTTTAAAGAGACAGTACTTTGACTATCGAATGGTCGAATAGTCGAACGATTTTTAGTTTGAATCGAAGTCGAAGTAGCCTATTCGATGGTCGAAGTACCCAAAAAAATACTTCGAAATCCAACGTTTTTTTACTTCGAATCCTTCACTCGAGCTTAGTAAATGTGCCCCTTAGGGTCAGATTTATCAAGGGTTGAATTGAAAATTCGAATTCGAATCTTCGAGTTTTTTTATGCTCCAAACTGTTGAATTTAACTAGGCAGTAATTCAAATCCATTATTTTGGATTCGGCCAAACCCCCGAATCCTTTGCGGAAGATTTGAATACCGAACCGAATCCTAATTTGCATATGCAAGTTAGGGGTGGGAAGGGGAAAACATTTTTTATTTCCTTGTTTGTGACAAAAAGTCATGCGATTTCCCTCCCCGGCCGAATCCTAATCCTGCTGATTTAGGCCGAATCCTGGCTGAATCCTGAACCAAATCCTGGATTCGGTGCATCCCTACTTACTAGGAATTAAAGCCAAATCATTTTCTATTTGGTACTTTCAGCTCACTTTTATCTTCACTGAAGAATAAGATGAATAAAACTGCCAGATTTTTCCATATCTTATGCAATTATACGAAAAGTACAAATAACCTAATTCCTCTACTTATAATCTTGTGTTGACAGAGGTCCTGTTATTGCCAGGTTTGCTTGCAAAACACGGCCAATTAAAAGCTCATTCCGGCTGATACAAGGTCAGGTGGAGCTGATAAGGCAGCTGGAAGACTAGACATCAACCAACAGGCTGACTCATGAGGAATAAAATATTGTAACCGTCTCTCTAAATGTGACTCAAAAAAACGATACCATATATACAGTAATTCATCCAGTTTTATTTTCGAAAGGTTAAAGATAAATCTACCAGTATGATTTGTGCATTGATGAAAAATGAAAGTTGCAAGTTACAATGACATTATTTGATATAGCATGGCAATGTTTGGAATGAGGGGGCGGTTCTGGGAAATAGCAAAGCATATAGTTTGCACATTCAGATATTAACTACTTTCAATTCCCTCCTCAGCTTCTCAGTCATTGTGTTTTTGTTTTCAGTCAGGAGAGACCTGGAATGTTGCCATGTATCAGATTTCTTTGTTGTTTACAAAAGCCTTATTTTTATTTCCATCATTCTTGCTGCGTAGCTAAGCACTGTAGGGCTAATTTACTATAAGGATTTAAAGTGGAAAAAATGCAAAGAAAATAGTTTTGTCCACACTGCACCTTCCTCCCCTTAATTGTGCCATCCATTGCAAAAATTTGTTAGAAAATTCTGGCCATATATTGTGCCTGTCATGGAAGGAACAGTGAGCTGGCTGCCTATGCTTTTTTTATCATTCATCTGAGTGCCTGTGGATTTCAGACACAGCAAGAGCCCTGTACTTAATGGCTGTCTAAAGCAGGTGTTAAAGGACAACTTAAGTCTAATTAAAGAAGTAGCTTGACATGTTGTACATTATGTTTTGGGCTTCTGTACCAGCCCAAGGCATCCACAGCCCTTTAGCAGTAAAGATATGTGCCAATGAAGACTCTTCAGTAACTCCCCATCTTAAATTTTGCTGATTCACTGCACATACTCTGTGCTGCTGTCAGTTACTTAACTTAGGGACCGACTCACAATATACAGTACACATAGAATATAAATGTCACAATATAAGGCTGATTAGTAATTAATACAGATAATTGCTACATGGCAGCACAGAAACCAGTGCAACTAGCACCAACATTTAATAATCAGCCCTGTAGCATCAGCTTATATTACAGTATAACCTAACTTTCTGCTGGATAATTAGTGATGACCCCTAAGCTTAGCTTCTCAACAGCTGCTCAGAGCCCACTGAGCATGTGAATGTCACAGACACTTTCCAAGATGGTGACCCCCTATGACAAGTGTAAAGTCCTGGATCATTGCTGCTATTGACAGGCTGAACCTTTAGGCTGATGCAATAAGTGCAGTGTAGAAAATATGGTATTTTTAGCCATATTCATTTTAAGGGTTTAGTTTTCCTTTAAGTACAATGCTCGTTAACATTATACTTAGATGCACTATTACCCTCAATGAAATGGTGCCCATTCATAACTTAAAGACACTTTGTGAGTACCAGAACCTGCCATTCAAAATACTTTAGACATAACACGATGCAACATTTCTAAATCTAATACTTAATTGTCCATGCTTGTGCACAGGGTTAGACTGCTATTATGTATTTGCAATACGATTTTTTAATAAAAAAATAGGAAAAGTACAAACCCTGAAGCCTCTTCTGTAATTAGTGTCCTTAATTCTGTCTATTGAGATTCTGCCATTCTTAGTGCTAAAGATGCTGTGCAGGCTTTTTTTCTCCATTTTCGTAACTCTGAGTATTGACAAAATTGCATCCCAACAGACACTGAAATAACAATGGCATTGAACCAAAATGGATAAGATGAAGGAATTGGTGGAACTCATGGCAGGTCATCTGATACAGTCCATTCACATAAAGGCAACATTTAGGGCATTACTTACCTCATGTCTTTTTTATTTTCTGATTTAAGCCTTAAATATTATACCTGGCACCATACTGGCAACTACAATTTGCATCTTCATGCAGTATCTTCTAGCTCAAGATGCTTGGAGGCCATATTTCTGAGTAGCCAGAGTTTCCATTCTCATAAAATAATTAACCTTGTAGCTTCCACATAAAAGAATCTATAACCAGCGTCATGTGCACAGATTCTGCAGTTATAACCGTCTGTCTGCTTTAACTCACTGCAGGCTTTATATGTGGCAAACAGTGTAGCTCTCGTGTGTAGTCATGTGTATACCATTTTTGACAAGTTTAAAACATTTGGATAAGGGTTTTTACCTGAAAGATATATGGGGCAATTCCCTAACCAGCGAAAACTAGGATAACGCTAATTCACTAAAATGCAAAGTTGCGTCCAGGCCACCGAATGCTGGCGAATTTTCGCTAGCGTTACTTCAAAGTGAAGAGGCGCTAGCATTGCCTATGTTGCATATGGCGGGAAATGATAAAGTTATATGGACGTAAAGGTTGCAGCGAATACATTACATTACACAAATTCATGGAACCTTAATAAAGAAAATAGAGTTGTTATAATGCCCTACACATGAGCCCACTGTATAGTTTATTTTCCATATGTTAGAAAATGTAGGGGGGAACCCGGTTACCCCAAAAAAAAATTACGGACCTTTGCAGGCTATCACTCTGAAAAGGAAAAGACGCCAGCTTTTTTTGGGACTTAGAAAATTTTCCACTAAATATTGAGGAAGTCCTATGCACTCCATTGCACGTCGCGCTTGGTCTGAGCTAGTGAAGGCAAGTCTGGCGAAAGAGGTAACGTTTAGTAAAATCCGCGTCTTAGTGAATTGTCTGGGCAAAAATTTGCCTGGCGATAGAGTGTGAATGATCTTTCGCTAGCGAAGTTACGCCTGCGCCCATTAGTAAATCGGCAAAGTGCCTGAATGACGTCACACTGGAGAATTCACTTCACCCTTTAGCAAATCTGCCCCATGGAAATGCTCAGAAACCTGCACATTGGAACTGGTGCATCAAGTAAAAGTTCCTGTTACAGCTGTGCACATTGGTTCCCTTTGCAGTTGCAGAGCTGAATTTCTGCAAATTGCAGTCTTGCGGGAAACAAATTGTAAGCGTTGAGATTCATATTGGGTGTATAACCTTTTACCTGTGTAACCTTATACCTATTACATCAACCTGCTACAATAACGGGCAATTATATGGTTTAGACAAATTGCGCACCATCACCACTTCTCAAGCTTAAACCTCTGCATTCCATTTTAAAGTACTCAGCCACAGGGGAGAGCAGGAATGCATCTAATTCATTTAAAGAGGTCCAAACTAACAAAAGCTTATACGCACCCATGTCAATACAGACCATTTAAAATTGTTATGTGCCTTCCTTCCTGTGCTCCCCTGCAGCTGAGTGCATTAAAATGGAATGCAGGGGAGCGCAGGTTTGATCACTTGTCAGTATAAGCCCTTAGTGGTGGTATTTAAAGGGGTAGTTTACAGATTGTGTTTAGTGTGCACATGGAGCAGATTTTGTCCAAAAACCTGCACATGCACATTTTCAGGCTAAAATCTTCCCCCCATGTGCCACCATGATTTTTAGAGATTACTAAACAAATGTCAGGTTGCAATGGCTGGGTATTTGACTGAGCCTAAAAGTAAATGTAGAGGTAAGCTATCCCTTTAATGGTGCTCTGTTTGGCTAAAAGGGCAAGAATAAGTTATTCTCTTATTTTGTTGGGTTGATGTTGACATGTTCTTGAAACTTATGGCAGAACTCCACGGTGCAATGTTATCTGACATGCACCCAACAGTCAGATGCATGTAGTTTGTAGCTGTGATGTTTCTATAACTTCTATTATATTCAGCACCTCCAATCGGTTGCCTGAGTTTCCTCTCAGTGTGATGAATCAGATAACATCACCCTGTGGAGTTTTGCCCTAAGGGGCATATTTGTTATGCTGCGTAAAACGAAATTTGCTGAAAAATAGTGTAAAAGCTATGTAAAATATTGCATGGTGTGTGTAATTTTACTCCATGTGAATACCAGATTAGCCACTGTTATTTTAAATTGCTTTCGGCGGAAGTCAATCCAGGAAAAAAATCATAACCAACTTCGTTTTTTACACGGCGAAGTCTTGTGACGTGTGGTGTATTATCCTGCTGTTTTTTACGCAGCATAATAAATATGCCCCTAAGTGCCAAGTACGGCTGCAGAGCTGCCAACATTGATTTAGTATGTCCCAGGATATACAGGGTGTGAACGTGCCTCCCCCGTAACATCACTGTGCATGCAATTAATGTTACTGGCCTGGTGCTCAGTGCGCTTGCACAGTGAGTGAACAGGGGAAATATTATTAGTGTCAAGTGATTAAGGGCTTGTCAAATTGGGTTACACACAATTTCAGGAGAGTTGGCAGGTCTGGGTTTGCCACCTGTCTGATTTTCAGTTTTCAGAAAGGCTGCCCAAATGAAAATTGCCTGTCTGGGTTTCCAAATTAAGAAAGACTCTGATGAGAATGATGAGGAACTCACCAGATGACTGATCGCATGTCTCACCTTCTGATGACATGTCACTGCCCACCCACTAAATACTACTACCCTGCCCTGATGGCACTTCCCCCCAACAACATCAATTCTTCCTCCTGCCCGACTTCAGCATAAAAGATGGCAACCCTAATGTTTGAGGGTTGTACATATATATTCATTGAGTGCTTGAACTGGACAGTTTGTAGTATACTGTATTTATCAAAGAGTGAAGTTGGAGATCACCACAGTCCTCTAGAGTGAAATTCCACCACTCTACATTCATTTCTATGAGATTTTTAAAAGCGTATTTATCAATGGGTGAAAGTGAAAGTTCATCCTTTGTTAAAAACGCCTTTCAAAATCCAATAAAAACGAATGGAGAGTGGCGGAATTTCACTCTAGCAGACTATAGCAATCTCTAACTTAAATCTTTGATATATAGACCCCCTTTGTTGTGTTATTAATCTGTTTTAAATACTACACTAAAGGCCTTCTTTACTATCGCTCCAGATATTCATGAGCAAAGCACATGGGTAAAAGTCAAATGCAAGGCAGCCCTGTACTTAATGTATAGGCCTTGTGTCCATCCAGTATAAATGTATATAATACACAAAAGCTATGAATATCTTGTAAATTATATCCTTATAAACGGTGAGTTCTGATGTCATCAATTATAAAGGGTGAGTCACTGAAATTTGTGTATTATAATAAATAAAGTACCCCCAGTTGTAAAATATGAGGATATTATAAGTTACCTCGGAGTTCCATGGCCTGTATATGGTCATGAAACTCCTCTGTAACTTATAATATCCTTATATTTTACAAGAGGGGGGTACTTTATTCACTATATATACAGCATTGTGTGAACTGCCTTATCATAGCATCTTTTTAACGTCTACTGCCACATGGGGCTGAGATTCTCCTGATCAACTGACCTATGTTGGCTCCATTGGTCAGTCTTAGTGCAGACACACAGAACAGATTTCAGCATGGAAACACATGACCATGCATTTTGCAGAATGCAGTAACTTCGGAGCAGACACAGGAACCAATCTATAGACTGATCATCTCCCACCAAGACAGAATTAGCCCGTCTGGCATTAGGCTAAAGGCTATGTAGAGATATAATATCAGACAAGGGCTTCCAAAGAGAAATATAATTACATAAAGCCTACACGCATAACAGATGGTATATGAACTCATCAGAAAAATACAGAATATTGTCAAAATGACAAAAAAAGAAAGTAATCAGACAATAGAGAAGCACTATTTAAGAATGCATAATTCCATGAATCTTTAAATATGCTTTGTGTATATTCAAGATAAGACAGTTTAGTGATAACAAGAGAGTTAGAACATTGTGTTTGTTACTATCTAGGAATTCATCAGGTATAGCCACGTTCAGAACAAAGTAACAGTCACGGACTTGTTCGTAAGAGATAATACACAGAAGGCATTAAAAAAGGGCCTTTTATGATAAGGTTTCATAGTGCCTTGGGTTGCTCCAGCTGTCTTTCAGTTAGTCTCATGACAAGTCTCTACTGCAAGTATTAACTACTACCAATATCATCTGACATAAAAAATGTTTAATCTCAAGTCAAAGCATACTAAATTCAACAATATAGCCTAAAACTACATATAGGCGCAAATTCATCAAGGGTCGAATATCGAGGGTTAATTAACAAATACTGCGATCGTACGATTAAATGAATAATCGTTCGATCGAACGATTAAATCCTTCGAATCGAACGATTCAAAGGATTTCAATCCAACGATCGAAGGATTATCCTTCAACCAAAAAAACTTAGCCAAGTCGATGGGGACCTTCCCCATAGGCTAACATTGGGTTCGGTAGCTTTTAGGTGGCAAACTAGGGGGTCGAAGTTTTTTTTGGTCAAAGTAGCCAAAAAAACACTTTGAATCCTTCACTCGAAGTTAATGAATTGGCCCCATAATCATTTTTTTTATAAAGGCTTAATTTAGCTTGAAGTAAACTTTTGGCATGTTATACATGTTCTTAGCTTTAAATTGTTCATTACAGTTGTGGGAACTATAATCTAAAATGCATAGGACCTGGGTTTTCCAAATAAGGCATCTCTTGCCGTAATTTGGATCACCATACCTTAATTTTGCTAGACAATAAATAAATCCAATTGGATTGTTTTAGAACCAATATGGATTCATGCAGCATTAGTTAGGATTAAGTCCAAGGCACAGTTTTATTATTACAACTTTAAAAAAGGTAATTATTTGCTTAAAATGTAATTTCTTGGTTAAATATTGCCCAATCACCAGCTCTCTGTTGAATTCCAAACTGGTGAGCTGCTAAAAATATATCAGCCTCTCATTCAAGCCACTGCCTGGTTGCAAGCGTAAATAATACCCTTATGAAAATAATCCAAAAACTAAATCATGAAGACCAGTTGCAAATTGTCTTAGCTTATCAATGTCTACAGTTATGCTAAAACTAATTGCAAAAATGAATATGATTTCTTTAACCTGACTTAGTATTGGGGCACCTTGCGGATGAATTGGAGGACAGTAATGAGCTCTCCTCATCCTGCCACATTTCCTGTTAAAAAATGGGAGGTTTTGCAACCTACGGATGGGTTTTTGGTTTTGCCATATCCGAAGGAAAGTGTCAATATGATGGGGATCTCTCCATTAGGACAGGGGCTAATAAATTAAAAAGCACTTTTGATGCTTATGAAGACTAAAATTTTACTTTGTCTTGCTTCGTTCACTATGGTATTTAACCAACGACAATGCAGTTACTATTGTCTTCATTCATTTGCTTGGGTGCATTGCTGCCAAATGAATACAAACACTCATAGTACATGCATTTATTAAAATGCCAATTAAAAGACCCTATTTCGAATACAGGTATGGGACTTGTTTTCCAGAATGCTCAGGAGCTGGGGTTTTCCAGAAAAGGGGTCTTTCTGTGATTTGGATGTCCACACCTTAAGTCTACTAAAAAATCATTTATACATTAATCAAACCAAATAGTTTTAGTTTTGTCTCCAATAAGGATTTATTATATCTTAATTGGAATCAAGTTAAATGTGCTATTTTATTATTACAGAGAGAAAGGAAATACTTTTTAAAAATTATTAAAATGGAGAGTATGAGACATGGCCTTCCTTTTATTTGGAACTTACTGGATAATGGGTTTCTGGATAATGGGTTTCTGGATAATTGATCCCCTACCTGTATATGAATTTGTACAATTTTTTGGTGACTTATAAGAAAATTCTCTTTTATACTGAAACAGATTAGCTTTAGTATCAAAGTGCCATAATACACGCTTCCGTTTGAACATAATAAAATTTGCTGAAGGCCCAACTCTTAGCTTCTTAACTATTCCTATAAAGTGTTTGACATACATTCTATAAATATTATGAACCCAGCAGTTAACAATTCGCCACAAGCTGAAATCAGTAGATCCTAGATTCCATTATTTATTGCAGCCCTCTCCTCACTTCCTGTTGTCATGAAATTTTAATCAGGCATTTAAAATAAATAGGTATGCAGAGTCACTGTGCCTCTCTGAATGCACGCAATAGATGTTTTGGGTAAAGTGATAGTTCAAAGACCTTGAGAGCATTTATCCCATTCTTACTTGGCTAGGCAAGAGAAAATGAAAACACTAATACTGCCCTGGTGTAAACTCTGGAGGCACCATGAGGGACATGCGGGGCCCACTAAAGTAAAACAGAAGAACATAAAGGGCTGGTCTCAGTGAAGTGTAACATGTATTGTAAAAGAAGTACCTATACAGAAACATCCTATAACAAATAAACTGTATGCTCATATGGAACTGGAGTTTTTTTCACCTTTCTTCCCTATTGATAACTTTTTTTATTTTTACTGGCCAGAACAGTAAAATAACTATCCACCCTATATATATATACACACTGGATTAATTTAGTGTTATTAAGACCAGGTGCTAAAAAGATTCTGTGGGCTGTCAGAATGATTACCCTTAAAGGGGTCGTTCGTCTGAAAATTAGGGGCAGATTTATTAAAGGAAAACTATACCCCAAAAATGAATACTTAAGCAACAGATAGTTTATATCAAATTGAATGACATATTAAAGAATCTTACCAAACTGGAGTATATATTTACATAAATATTGCCCTTTTACATCTCTTGCCTTGAACCACCATTTCGTGACTCTATCTGTGCTGCCTCAGAGATCACCTGACCAGAAACACTACAACACTAACTGTAACAGGAAGAAGTGAGGAAGCAAAAGGCAGAACTCTGTCTGTTAATTGGCTCATGTGACCTTACATGTGGTTTGTATGTGTGCACAGTGAATCTTACGATCTCAGGGGGCGGCCCTTATTTTTTAAAATGGCAATTTTCTATTTATGTTTACCCAATGGCACATACTACTAAAAAAGTATATTATTATGATAATGGTTCATTTACATGAAGCAGGGTTTTACACATGAGCTGTTTTACTCAGTATCTTTTAATAGAGACCTACATTGTTTGGGGGGTATAGTTTTCCTTTAAGGTTTGTGGGGTCAAAACTCACAAATTCGAATTTAAAACCACCAAATCGAATATGAATTCTAATGTGAGATTTATCACACCTCGACGCTGAAAACAGTTCTAATTCGACTTTTTCTCAACATAAAACCTGCCGAGTGCATGTAGAAGGCAATGGCAGAGGTCCCTTGAACTACAGTATTTATAGTTGTAAATAGTAGCGATGAGCCAAATGTTTGCCAAGTTTTGCTTTGAAAATGATGCCCCTAGACTCCCAATGGGAGAAAAAAATGTTGCATGTCAAAAAAATGATGCACGTCAAAAAAAATTAATTGTTTCTGCTTTCAGTATCTGCATTACTGGCTCCTGTGCTGGATAAGTGATTGGGCCCAAGGATCTTTCTCAGGGGCTGTAAACTCAAAGTGACCCTGTGCAGACTCACAAAGATATTGTTAATCCCTGCTAAAGAAAGCTCTGCACACAGGCAATTTTGGTGCTCAGTTTCTCCTGCTCTAAACTGAGTACAGTAATAGATTTTTTTTTATAAAGGGAACCATGACTTTATAACAAAAAAATTTGTTTTTAAATAAAAAAAAAATCGAACCCGCTCCTCTTGAGTCCTATTACATAACTGTGCTATCTACAGCAGTAGTTTTTCTCTGGTTGCTTCAATACCTGTGCAAAATTATAACTGTAATTGATGCTGTAACCCAACATAGGTTTTATATAGTAAATATTTTTAACAATACATTTTAGGCTTCTGTCAATGTTGCATCATCTAGTTTCCAAAATTACATTAAAAATACATTATATTTCCTTATTTGTATCGTGTATCCTGATTCCTAAGGAAACAATCATGAATGTAGGCAGATGGAGTTTATATATTTTATATTGTCTGCAACTGTAACAAACAAATTGAATATGAAGGTAGAAAAAGTATCTCACATTGGGTACAGTTAGCAAATTAATCTGATCATTAGGCTGGACAAGCAAAGGTATTTAATGCCAGCATAACACTCAGCAACAAGCAAGGTAATTTTCTCCTCTCTGACCCACAACTAAAGGGCAGCATTGTTTAACCAGTCATCTGTCCCTGGGTTGAATCCATTAGCAACCACTTTAATTGGATGCCTACAGATACTGCTTAAAAAGGTTTTACTTCTGAGAGGGCTAATAAAGAGGACTAGGTCTGATGATTGGAATGCAATTAACTGCAATTTTTCATTGTGGAAGACTTGTTAAAGCTCCACAACCAAAAATCAGGGTGATTTAGGGTGATTTGGTGTCAGTGGCCCTCTGACTTTTGCACTCCGTTTGGTTCTCTAAGGACACATTTATATTCATGATAAAAGTATATTGCAGTACTACATAATGGTAAAATTTGTTAGCATAGGCTTGAACATTCATAATGGCTGTTATGGATACACTAAGCTCAGTATGCAGTTTAGGATTTGCTAAAATTCGGTATTCAGTTTGGGATTTGCCATAATATAAGCAATTTTTGTAGGATTCTATTGTGCTTAGCACATTCAAGCCAAACCTAAAGTTCATATCACTGTAAAGTGCTGGAAAACTGTTGGCAGCAAACATTTTCATAACAATGCATTTGGGGGGGGGTCCTCAGATCTTTATGCATTTTACTGCTTGAATTCAGTTTGGTATTTGGCTGAATCATTGGGGAGGTTTACATTTTGGTTAAATTAAAAACGGAGGATTTGGCACAATTTAACAGCTGTTTTTTCTTATTCAAAGTTCATTTATTTATCATATAGTTTTTAATATACACCCAGCATTTTTTCAGCATGAATAACCCCAATTTAATTAATAAGTTAGCTTAATGCAATTTCATATTCTCAAACTGTATTACAAACATTTGAGTTAGGCTAAAAAAAGACACTAGTTGGACAAAAGACATCGCAGTATATTGCTTCTTATTACCAGTGTGGTCTACCTGCAGAATCTCTTCCAAAGAACTAGAACCCATGTCTTCAACAGGCCCAGTCAGCAACATGTTTGGCTGCTCCTTATTTGCATGTTTATATGATCTTGGGCAGGACTGTGTAGCTCCCAGGTACTGGGAAGGAAAACAGTATCTCAGATATATCTGTTTCTGTCCTTGCTGCTAGTTTCTAGAGAGCAGCAAACACACTGGTACTTTGTAAAACCCATTCAATCTTCCTCGCTTACATTCTCCTCCTCATTCACATCAAAGGTTTCTGTGAAATTGTACAGATGTACTTCTGCTGGCTGTCCCAGGACCCGAGATTTTACCATTAGCAAATACTTAACATAGATGTACTGTCAGGTGGAGTACTTTGTAGCTACTATAAGACAATTTGTTCAGTTAATTGTTTCTGCTTTCAGTATCTGCATTACTGTACCACTAAGAAAAAATGAAGCCAGAAATTATATAGTGAATTACATTATTGCTGGATTCTCTCATCTTTTCATTCATTGTTGTGAATAGCTTGGGCAACAACTTCCTACTTTGTGGTTGAAGCATAATCTGCCTGTCTCTTCTTAATATATGCAATTCTGTCTGTCTATATAATTTATCTGTGCAATCAAATCTGTTTGGCTAACTGTGACTCTGTCAGTCTAGATATCTAACTTTAATTCTTTGGGTAATGATGCTCATGGGACTTTAATGCCACTTGTAGTGAGTGATTTACATATCATTGTTTTCTGTGGGGACAGTGTTCACTAGAATTTTTTCCAAGAGGTTCATACGTTTAGGGTCAGTGAACGCACACAGATTCGGGGGAGATTAGTCGTCCGGCGACAAATCTCCTCTTCTTTGGGGCAACTAAACTCCACGAACTGCCTCCCACCGGCTAGAATGTAAATCGCTTCGTTTTCATCGTGAGGCAACTTCACTTCCGGCGATTTCGGAAAACTAAGCGCTGTGAGTGCCATTTACATTCTAGCCGGCGGAAGGCAGTTCGGGGAGATTAGTCACCCCGAAGAAAAGGAGATTTGTCGCTGGGCGACTAATCTCCCTGAATCTGAATCTGAGCGTGTGCCTTGACCCTTACGGTTCAGCCCCGTTTGTGTTTTTTATTCTGCCAGATTCCCTTATGCCTGTTAACAAGGTTACAGATAGAGAGAAAACTTTGTTTGTAAGATTCTATGTAATATTCATCTTTTGTGCAGAGTTCAGGAACATCTGAAATTTTTCAGCACAATGTAGTAATGATACCTTATGGCAGCCTAATTCATGCAGACATCTTTCTGTTTTCACAAGTTGAGATAAGCTTCAAACCACCATATAGCTCAAACAATCTAGATGCTATAACCAGCTTATGTAGGAACATAATGTATTCAGTGTGAACCAGAAAACCCTTGTGTAGCTTCCCTGCTTCCTAATTTGATTGTAATTGTGTGTTTTCTGATACTTTGTGCATCAACCCACATTAATATCCAGGCTCATGCATAATAAAATGCCCTATCCAACCCAGAAAACATTCTCCTACAGGGAAAAGAAAACAAAAAAGTAATCCGGATATTAAATAAAAATAATAATTTTGATTTGATTCTGTACTGCATATGCCTCATTCAGGCTTCTGTACTGAATCTTTATATACAGTAGCTGGATATAAACTACAGCAGCTGTTTTTTTTACAGTGGGGTTGTTTTTCTGCAGTTTGTATGCTCACATTGTGATAATATTGGGTAACAGGTTTAAGGTCAAATATTGCAAACATTTAAACATTACAGATATGCAAAATATGTAGAACTTTTCAAGCCAACTGCATCTTACAGGGCAGCTGTTATTAGATACGTAAATGGCAATTTGATGAATTTCTACATGTCACTGCTTGGCCCTGAAGTTTTTTGCCACTTGCCTATAACTATTGTCTATATTGGGGGTCCCCAACATTTTTTACCCATTAGCCTCATTCAATTGTAAAAACAGTTGGGAACAACAGCAAAAGGGTTGGTGAGCAACGAGCCACTGGTTGGGGATCACTGATCTACAGTATATCATGGAATGTGCATGTTCCTTGCCTTGTAGAACTTGAATATATTAATGATGATTTTTATTACTATATTTTATCACTATATCCAAACATTATGTCCCATTGAATCTCACCTGGCTGAGAAGAACATCTTAAAAGTAAGCAGGTTATAAAGTTAGATCCACCTGATGGATCAATTTAAGTTAATCTTAATATTTTATGTTTAGCTCTTTGCCAACAACTGGATCACATGGGGGCACAGCCTGATCAGTATTTGAATGAACCTGTCAGGGGACCTATCGGCTCCCAGCGGGAGTAGTCAGGACCAAGGAGGAAGCTTTAAGGGTTAAAGTCCAAGTTTGCGGTACAAATAGGATCAGGCATAATCGTGGTCAATATCCAGGCAGAAGTCCAAAAGGCAGGCAGATTAGAAGCAAGGTCAAGGTACAGGCAGGGTTAAAAGTCCAGGAATCAATATAACAGGAATTATCAAGCACCCAGGAATGTTCCAAACAAAACCTACAATCGGGCATTGAACTCGTGACCTGGAAGAGCTTTTATTTTCAAATTTCAGACCAGGCATTTGACCATTGTGCCGACATAAGGACGCCGGCGTCGATGCATCGCCGATGCTGTTTCCCACGTGTTCGATATGGGCTCCGCCATCTTAACTGCGATACTGGAGAGGAAGGACGCACCGATGGGCGGTCCTGACAGAGCCCTGATCAGATTTTGTAAATATATTGGACCTGCACACTCCACAATTAATGCTAGTATTCACATAGTGGTATTTGTAAAAAATGTGTATATATATATACAAACAAGGGAAAGTTGTGCTCACCACTATTTTTTAAAACCATTAGGCGGGGGTGCAATGAGGCTGTGACCACAAAATACATATAGTCAACTACAAGAGTCCTCTGCACTCAACCCATTATCAATATATTTAAGACAGCGACATTTTGTGCATACTGCTACTAAAAAATGCCTTACCCTTTAAACAACACAGGGATTGTTTGTCCATATATTGCAATATATTTAAGCTGGCCAACTACGTCAAAGTCATCCCATATCTGGCCAGTCCTACACTTAATTTTCATCTGATTCATTAAGAATTCAATTGCTTAATTATACATTTTACAAAGGGACTAAGTTTTACCTGCAACTTACTAGCTGCTTTCAAAGTAAAACTCCCAAACTTGGCTGCCCTTTTATTAGACACCAGTGGGATCACCTGACTATAGCTGGGAAGGGTGGGAGCTACAACATGGAGCTGGTCACTGCTCCTGTATAACTATAACAAACAAGGGAAAGTTGTGCTCACCACTATTTTTTAAAACCTTTAGGCGGGGGTGCAATGAGAGTGTGACCACAAAATACATATAGTCAACTACAAGAGGTCCTCTGCACTCAACCCATTATCAATATATTTAAGACAGCGACATTTTGTGCATACTGCTACTAAAAAATGCCTTACCCTTTAAACAACACAGGGATTGTTTGCCCATATCTTGCAATATATTTAAGCTGGCCAACAATATATATATTGCGTGATCAATGCATAAAGAAACAGTTTTCTCTACAATTAAGGTAAGTATCAATCAATTAGGGAGAGCAACGTTCAATAGGCTGCCAGCTTGGTTAAACGTGGCCAAATGGTCACCAATAGTAGTATAGCCTATGGGAAAACACGCTGAGGCAGTTCGGGGATATTGTCGCTCAGAAGACGAGGCGAATAGTTCCCAAATCTTCCCAAAACGCCCAGTGTGGCCTTACCCTAAAGCGAGACCATCCCCATGTTGGCCTCCTAGGTTGATTTCAAAGAAATAATCCCACATGCACATGAACATCATACATGAATATGTAGGATACTGTATATTTAACAGCTCTCTACATTTCCAGGGATAATTCCTCCACAGCTTAAATACTCTCTGCCTTGGCATTTGCTGACAGAAAGAGAGAAAGACTATGCAAATACACAATATATAACGTACCTATGGTGGAATTTCCACAGGCTTCATTTTAATTGGCTTCAATTTCTTTGCCTTTTATGAAATAGGTTTTTTTTTCTGGCTTGAATAAATAAGCTAACAGATCCAGAAATGTTTGTGTGTAAAGAAAGACAGTTTGCCAAATTTTTCAAAAGGAAAAGGTACAGTCTTCATAAAACAAAAAAGCAGTACCATGAGTTTGCTGGCCCAAACTCAGGAAATATTAAGGAAATTCCACATGTCCACTCCCTACTTTAGGGACCCTATTTTCTTGTTTTGGTAAGTTTCTAGATATAAAGGGAGTATAACTTAAATGCAGACATATATTCCTCCTCCATTAAAGTACAGAAACTGATATAGTCTTCCCAGGGTGTTGGCTATGCTGCCAGTCTTAGATGGACAAGTTTAGCTCTAGAAAAACACAAGGCGTGTATTTTTTTTAATGGCATGTCAACTCTTATCTATTATTTCAACATTTAGTTAGAATTTCGGGGAGTACTCTGCCCTTTATATGACCTGGCATGTGACTAATACGATACTAATGAGCCAAATCACTTGAATGTATATGCTAGGATGAAACCCCTACACACTGTAGTGTTAACCCTTCCTACCAACACTTGCTTATGTCTGTGAGATTCGCAGATCTGTAGCTTTAGACCGGTTAAAGATACAGTACCAATGTACCATTCATTTAAAAAAAAATCGAATTCATGTTTATTTAGAATTAAATTTACAAGAGAATATAAACCCTTACCCTTTTATCTAGAGACACATTTTAAAGTGCATTTTCACACCATTTTTATTTGCCCTGGAGAAATTAAGATCTTTATCATGTTCACTGTTACACATGGGAAACTGATAGCCAGCACAGAACACAGTGGCTAAGCCCAGTCAATGCCCAGGGCATGCCACTGACATAAAATCACCTCTCACAGCTTCTGTCATAGAGAACATCATTTCATATTTGCTATTTGTACCTGGAATTTTAGTACCCTCCTTCAATTGGACATTACAAATAGGCCTTCATCCTCAGAAAGACAGTTACTGGGGGCTGAGGCATGGGTCTGGCACCTCTTTAGTCAAGAATAAATAAATCAAGATAATAATGCAGGTATATCAAGAGGTTAGCTCTTCACAATAATAAAATCCCTGGCCGCTATCCAGTGTGAGTTAGATTATAAACCACATAAACCACGTTTTTTATGTTTTGTTCATGCCTATGGGACAGCACTGAATATGTTTCCTATTTATCTATAGCAGTTACTGTAAGCAGGGCCAGTGTGTGAGAACTGGCTGCCACAAACAAAGCAGAAAGTATGTGAACCCAATTTAAATACAGTAACATTTGTGCATATTAGGGATTTTCAGTAGATGGGACGTCAAACAAAAGCCAGAGGGCCACATGTTGAACATTCCAGCCGAAAATATCTTACACTTATTTTATCAATATATATATATTTTTTGAAGCATTCCTAGCTGGTTGGTTCTAGTATAAAATCAGCCCTAATGCCAAAGCATGTTTATATGACATTAAAATATCTATATCAATAATGTCGCCCCTTTGTGGGCCTTCTAGTCTGTGAAAGGCCCAAGCATTTTGGAGATACCAAACTGCACTGAAAGGCCAATACAGGAAAAATGGATTATAGATGACCCCATGTGCACTCTCATACTGTACAGGTACAAGATCTATTATCCCTATTGCTTGGGATGTAGGGTTTTCCAAATAGTTTTTTTAACCAAAATATTGAGCACCTTAAATCTACTAAAAATACTCTTTTATTACTACTGAGAAAAGGAATTAATTTTACTTTAATTACATTTGAATTAAATGCTTAAATTGAGAGAATGCCTTCATGTAATTCAGAACTTTCTGAAGAACTTTCTTGATTCTAGGTTTTCAAATGAGAGTCCCATAAGGAAACATTTATATGTGGTGATCTGACCTATGGTTGATGAGTCAAACTGGCCTAATTGAAATTGTACATTTTGTTGGATACAATGAAAAAACAACCAGTGTATGAGGACAACTTTTGGTGCAAGCACCGAGAGTCTGGCTGCATACAGTCTATGGATGTGCTTGATGCATTTGGCTTTTAATAGTCTGCAGCCCTAAAGGCCTTTATACATTGTAGGTAAGTAATATATCATAGGATATAATGGATGCTTTATGCCTGTATTACTTCCCCTTACTCTGGAAAAGTTCCATATCCTGTTTCCCCAGTGTTTCCTTTAACTAACAAATCAATCCCAAGATGTATACCTCATACTTCCTTCTGCTCCACCTCATTAATGGATTTTTCTAACTGTATTTGTTTTATTCTAGTACTCTTTCATGCTGCTCCTGTTCTTTTTCAACATTCATCTTCAGAAGAAGCCAATATATTTCTAAGTAGCTATGCATTTATACCTGGACATTTTTAACAGCCATTGGGCATGAAAAAATGGTCAGGGCTGACACTTGAATGTGTTGTCTCACAATCACATTGCATTTCTATTTGCCAGATGTATTTAGAAACATAAAAAGTTCAAGTGCAGTTTGCTGAAGTTGTCACATGTTCTTTAAATTTGCCAAAAACTGCTTCTTGCCCTTCCACATAGTTATACTTGGCACTAATGGATCCATCACACCTAACTCTTGTGATGCAGTTGCAGTGTATCTTGAAGGTGACTGTAATTCCAGGGTTCCCACAATGCCCGTTGTCAATTGACAGAGCACACTGGAAACAACAACTTCTGAGTCGAATATACGACGAAGCTGATCTGCAGCGGTATGCCTTTTAATGCACCCAATGCAATTGCGTTGACAGTGACCATTTTTAAAGGGCATTATTTACCTATTTTTGGCATGCCCCAATAAAATAGTGTTTGCAGTTACATGTGCTACCAATTATGCTTCTCACAGTGTCCTATATAACAAACTATTCTTTACAGAGGTTTGCTTTATCTCTGTAATAATTTAACAGTTGGTTTTACTTTTTAAACCAAATAAGCTGCCATAAATATATAATCATTGCAAAACAATCCAATGTCTGGTTTTAATGGCTTAATGCTTTCAGTAACCTTAAAACTCAGATTTTGTGAAATTTCCTGACATTCAATGGGGGATTCCCAGCAGTTTCACTTTATTACAATTATAAACACTTTTCTGATGCTTAATTGGAAGGCCATCTTTAATTTAAACTAATAAAGCTAATAATAAATGAGACACTCCCTTCACTAAGTGGATGTATGGGTTTCAGGCTTTTAGATGAGGAGGCGTTCCATTAAAATCTTTTCTGGAATTTACACTTAAAAAAGACATGTAATCATTTCACGGTCCAAAACTGGACTAAACAATGCCTTAATGCACCATTTTCGTTCTTTGTGAGAATTTGTGAGTACATATGTTTAGTAAATAAGAGAAGAGGAAAATACTTTATCCCAAGACAATACATTGAGGCATAAGGATGAATTTTTTTCCTTTTTTTCCATGGCAAATTTTGGCATGTTCGTCTCAATACGCCAGGTGTATTTTTAAGACTTTGCCCATATCATAAATATTCTATTGCCAGTGCATTATGCCGAAAGCTTGTTGGAGAAAATGTTGCATTGAATTTATCCCATACAATTGTAATGGATATTTTTGCCACAAAGAAATGGCATATGTGGGATATTAACATGGAGAAAATGACATAGATAATGAGAACCAAAAGTGGCTGCTCTATCTTTCTAATGGTAGTTTGCCAGCATGAACATGGTGAAATTTCTCTTAGCAAAATGTATTCTTAATAAATTGCCAAATATTAATAGATTCACACTGGTGAAATTGCACCTGGTGAAAGGATATGAATGTTCACCAATGAGTTAATTCCCAAAGACTTGTCATATTCCTTTTATTAAATTGGCAATATTGTGGATAATTTTCCTGTTTGGTGAAAAAATACCTTACACCCTTTAATAAATATGCTCCAATCTGCTTCATAAAATAATGACATTAAGGGGCCGATTCATGAAGCTCGAGTGAAGGATTCGAATGAAAAAAATTCGAATTTCGAAGTATTTTTTTGGTACTTCGACCATCGAATTGGTTAAATTCGTTCGAATTCGAACGAAATCGAACGAAAAATCGTTCGACTATTCGACCATTCGATAGTCGAAGTACTTCCCCTTTAAAAAAAACTTCGACCCTTTACTTCGGCAGGTAAAACCTACCGAAGTCAATGTTAGCCTATGGGGAAGGTCCCCATAGGCTTGCCTGTGATTTTTTGATCGAAGGATTTTCCTTCGATCGTTGGATTAAAATCCTTCGAATCGTTTGATTCGAAGGATTTAATCGTTCGATCGAACGAAAAATCCTTCGATCGATCGATCGATCGCAGGATTAGCGCTAAATCCTTCGACTTCGATATTCGAAGTCGAAGGATTTCAATTCGAGGGTCGAATTTCGAAGTATTTTTAACTTCGAAATTCGACCCTTAATGAATCTGCCCCTAAATGTAAATGATACTTGCTAAAACTAATTTAGAGGTAATCTGTACAAATGTAACTGGACACAACAATATAAGAGAGAGAGAGTAAATCAGGTTTATGATGTGTTTTATTCAAGCAGATGTTTCAATCCACTAAAAATCTTCTTCAGGGGAAAGAATTGATAGACTGCCATTACTGCTGCATTCATTTGATTCACAGTTCTAAAAATCATTTATTGCCAAATGACTAGTTGCTACATGATGCTCTTAAAATAATAGCTGAAAGCTCAAGGATCTGCAACACAGAAACCTTCTTGCCTTAAAGCCATGATTTACTGTAAAACAGCAACATAAGTATGTGTTTCTATTTCAATTCTCCCATGCCAATTTACAGGAAAAAAAACAAAATAACACATTCTTGTGCACTAAGTGAAATAGCTTTGCTACTAAACATATCTAAAATGACATATTGCTCTTCACCCTTGTTAAATTTGATTTATCCGCCACTTTAATTTTCGTACTTGATTCATAGGTTCATTTCTATTCTGGATATGATTTATAGATCAATCTGTTTGCAGATATTTTTGCAATGTCGAGAAAAGAGCTATTTTTAAGTTGTGCGATTTTGCTATGAAAGTGTAAAACCATTGGCAAAAGTGTCAAATCAATAACAGCAAACTTCTCATGTGTTTGTGTGCTATCCACAGCAAAACCTTGTGTTATTTATAGGTTTTTCAAAGTACACAGACAGTGGTCACATGTTCTTGAACAGGTAGTTGAGACATCAGTATCAGTTTTGGAGATTTTTATAAAATAAACAATGATAAGAGTGGTTTGCTTATTGGATCTATTAATATTTAAAGCAATACTACTGGGATATATCATGAGAAATATGTGCCAGCATTTTCTATAAAGTCAAGTACCACAATTTAACGTGGCTGATACACATTGCATATTTGCATATTTCCTGGTACATATATAACTATCTTTTTTACTTTTTCTCTCATTTGATTATACAGTAGCTCAGTTCCTCTGAAAAACAGCATGGCACATTACTGTCATGGGGCCCTCAGAGAGAATCACAGTGATCAAAACCCTTAAAAAAACAACTTCCCATTAAAAAATCTGGAAAAATGTTGTCAGTGGTAGTCATGACCAAGTGGGCACCATTCAGGAACACTAAAATGTTGACAAACACTGTATGCCTATCATGGACAGTGTTTTCCATGGCAGAGAGTCCTCCATTATTTCAGACTGCTGGGTTTTCCAGATAATTTCCATAATTTGGTTATCCATACCTTAAGTCTACTAAAAGTAATTTAAAATGTTTTGTAATAAACCCATAAGGATTTTTTTGCCTCTTATAAGTCTTATTAGATCTTAGGTGGAATCATGTATGAGACACTCTCATTAGTCACATGAAACCCTTCTGTTTGACCCATGGGTGTATAATTTGGATGGTGTGGATGGATAGTCAGCATATTGCCACTTAATGCTCGGAAGGATTTAAAAACAAATATATCACTGTTTGCAACTAAGAAAGATGTCTATAAGCAATCACAAGATCATTTGAGAAGTTTTGCCTACCGCATCTTGTTTCCTACAGTCAGTCTTCAGTACCTGAAATGGCAAGTGAATACTATTCTTAGAATGTTGTAAAAATACTGCAATATTCTATATACTGTAGTATAGAAAACAGTACATATACACATTATACTAAAGGTATAGGATATATGAAAAATATATACATACTTTCTATAATGTCAAACACCATGACTTAAAGCTACATGTTATACATTGAAAAAATGAATAAGATGTTTTGTGATTTGGATGT
The DNA here is from genome assembly GCF_017654675.1 of Xenopus laevis. Classification (NCBI taxonomy): domain Eukaryota; kingdom Metazoa; phylum Chordata; class Amphibia; order Anura; family Pipidae; genus Xenopus; species Xenopus laevis. The sequence continues at coordinate 34,794,949 of NC_054378.1, read as the reverse complement.
TTTGGATTTATGCTTAGTTAGTATCAAGTACAAGTTACAGGTATTACCTTATCCAGAATGTTCAGGACCCGAGGCTTACAGGCTAGTTCATCTTCCAGTAAGGATTAATAATACTTTAGTTTAGATCATGTAGAAGGGTGTGTTTTATTATTACAGCGAAAAAACTGAATAATTTAAAAAAAATTTGATTATTTGGATAAAATGTAGTAGGAGATGAGCTTTCGGGATAAACCTGTATGTATCTATATTATATAAAGAAGATTACTATGTTATATAAAGAAGATCGTGTTATATAATGAAGATTTAAAGTATATGATTGACTACCTGAGTATCAGCACCTACATTTCTAATTGATTATGGCTGCCATTTCATTATGTAAACATTAGAAAGGGGGAACCCTAAGTAGGTGGTAAGAGGGAAATAATTTTAGCAACTAGCTGTGATTCATGCTGAAAGGCAACACCTATAATTTTGTGATCCTAACCTTGCTCTTCTAGAATGCTGACTAGAGAGAAGTTTTATTCTCACAGGGGTGTTAATATATACACAGAATGAGAAAGTGATCAGTCTTTTACACCACTATTTAAAGTGGTTTTAAGAGAAAAACTGAAACTCTCAGTGAAGTAAGCATGTTTGGGGGCACTTTTTTCTGTGTTTTCAGGACTGCCATCTGGGGCTGAATTATTATTAACCTATATTTATGTTATACAGATATGGGACCCGTTATCCGGAAACCCTTTATCCAAAAAGCTCTGAATTACAGAAAGGCCGTCTCTCATAGACTCCATTTTATCCAAATAATCCAAATTTTGAAAAACAATTTCCTTTTTCTCTATAATAATAAAACAGTAGCTTGTACTTGATCCAAACTAAGATATAATTAATCCTTATAGGCAGCAAACCCAGCCTATTGGGTTTATTTGGTGTTTACATTATTTTCTAGTAGACTTCTGACATGAAAATACAAATTACAGAAAGATCCATTATCCAGAAAACCACAGGTCCCAATAATAGGATAATAAGTCCCATACATGTACCACCAACATATTTCACAGTGCTTTACAGAAGTTATACATGCAAACCCACTATAATTCCATTCAATGTGCCATTGTGCTACCCAAAATTTGTGATGGTGGCTCTGCATGTGTTTGTATGTAGGTATATTTTAAATAAATGTTAAAAAAAAAAAAATACAGTTCATATATTATATACATTATATTTATGTTTATTTGTAGTCACGGTACTGAAGTCACTGATTGATAGGGTGTCAGTGAGAATGGGTAGGGTTGCCAACATTTCTTGGAAATATACCAGCCTTCTAATCTATGTTCTCTCTTTTTTTATCAATAACATTACCACCAATATTGCCCCGGCCAAATGGCAGCTTTAAATAAGGGAAACAACATCATATTGCAGCATATTTTTTGAATGATGTCCCATTCTGCAGCAGGCACATGGGAAAATGTAATACAATTTGTACTAGGTATAGAAAGCTAGTACTGCAAATCAGGGGTAAGATTTATGAATGAAAGAAAAATGAAAGCAATTTTAATGTATTTAAAACATCTACATGTAATTTATGGCGGTGGAGGGGCCCGGATCGCCCCTGGTAATAGGGCTAAATGAAACAGGTTAAATAAGCTCTGTAGAGCACCACTATATGTTACACAGCTTATCTGCTATGTAACCTGAACCTTTTCACCTATGAATGGCTGCCCAATCAAATACTTGATATACTACTACTATACAACTATAGTAGTGTTACTCATGCAAACACATCAATGTTACCAGTGCAGGGTGACATGTGCCAAATGTCAGATACCCCCCAGTGATTATAATTTCTTACCCCGGGTTAGACATCCTGTTTGCTGAAAACTGCACATGTATGGGGTACATCTGTTGGAGCACCATGTCACAATCTTCTTCTACCTTTTCCATTTTTGCTGAGACCTTAGGCCGGATGCGGTACCAGTAGAGTGAAACAGATCCTGGAATAAGAAGATGGAGGAGTGGAGCTTCCACAGTAGAAACAACCTTAGTATGTCATGTTAAGTCACACATATTTTGTAAACTTGAGTTATAATTTTCAAGCACAGAGTTATAATTTTCAAGCACAGAATTCTGGAATATATCAAGGAGCTGAGTCATAGAATTTTACATCCCTTTTTAAACCAGAAATGCTTTGCCAAATAAATTTTGCCATGATCTTGAGGCATGGCATTACTTCACACATTAAGAGCCTTCAAATATACAATTTATTTTACACAATTTGAAACTTATTTTGCTATAAACCTTTTCTACAATATTCCCCAGATCTTTCCTTTAAATAAGTGATCAGTGATTGTTTGCTATGGGTTATTAGAAATGGTGCAAACATTTATGATGCGCTACCCCATAGTTTATTGCACTTGTGGAGGTGGACGAACCTGAAAATAAATTGAGACAATTAGGATCACGTTAACTCTGTGGTCAAAATCGGAACAACTGACTTCTTATGCATTATAACTGTAAACGATATCACTATTCTTGTTATGTAGGCTGTTAGAAAGTACTTTAAAGGTACAGTAATGATGAATTTCATTAATTTGTTGCAGGGTGCGATGTAAATACATTTATTTGATAATTGCAAAGAACAAAGCTAATATCATGTGTGTGCTTGGTTAGCAACTATAACAAGCTACCCTGACATTTTTAATTTTTAGTGTAAAGTATGAAGAGACACAATTCTACGTAGATTATAACACAACCTTTATTATAATAACAGTCAGAAATCAGTCAGCACAGCAGCAAATCTGCCAGCGTATCTGCATCTCCGTAATGATAATTTAGCAAAAGGCTTTGTTTTGGATAAATTTACAAAAACACTCTGCCTCTGTTTGAGATCCAATATTACAGCAGTTTGATATTCTGAAGTACAACACTATGAATGAAGGATCTCATGGCCAAGTCAGTTATTAGGATCTCAAATATTAAGTTTAGAAATTCCAAAAATAAGTTAGTGTATGTGTAAAGTGTGTTGTGCTGAATGAGAAAATGTTTTGACTATATGGGGGTTATTTATCAAAGTCCGAATTTATCTTATTGTTTTCTGAAATATACTCCGACCAAATCCGCAGGTCTGACTTTTATATAAATCCCGAAAAATTTGAGGTTTTTTTCCCACTAAAAATTCTGATTTTATAGTAAAAAAAAACCTAAAATTTTTCAGGTTTTTGGCATTCAGACTTGAATTAATTGTAGCATTGTAATCGTTCACCTGTTGATAGAACACATCTACTGAGAATTCTGGGAAGGGGTGCAGGCTGTAAGATATCAGGTATTAGGGCAAGATAGGGCAGTAATGCTTTATTACAAGGCTGTCATTTTTTTAGCTGATGTTAAAGTATGGCTTCAAGCACCCAACAACAAATTAAAGGAGAACTAAAGCTTAACTAAAGAAGGTGGCTAGAAATGTTGTACATTATGTCTTGGGTTTCTGTGCCAGCCCAAGGCAACCAAAGCCATTTAGCAGTAAAGATCTGTGTCTCCAAAGATGCCCCAATAGCTCCCCATCTTCTTTTCTGCTTGTTCACTGTACATTCTCTGTGCTGCTGTCACTTAATGAGCTTATGGACCTACTCACAATATACAGAATATAAATGTCAGGTTGATTAGTAATGAATGCAGATAATTATTGCATGGCAGCACAGAATGACAGAAATTACATGGCAGCACAGAATCCAGAATTTAATATTCAGCCTTGTAGTATCAGCTTATACTACAGACAAACCTAATTTTCTGCTTTTTAATTTGTGATGACCCATAAGCTTTTCTTCTCAACAGATGCTCAGAGCCCACTGAGCATGTGAGTTTCACAGACACTTTCCAAGGTGGTGACCCCCTGTGACAAGTTTGAAGCCCTGGAACATTCATCTAATTAAATACTGTGGGAAACAAGGCCAACAGTACATTTTGCTTATTTCACAAATAAAATAGCAACCAAGCAGTAGGTAGCATTCATGGGCCAGCTGTTACTAGGGCTGGGCAAATATTACAAGGCTAATTTCTGTATGACTGTGGACACAATTGCAAGAGCTAACTTACATCTAGGGCATTGCTGCACTAGACGTGCGTGGCAGCCCTTAATGCATGTCTGCCATAGGTGAGCATGCAATACAGGGGTCTGCTGCACCTTGCACGTGCAGGCATTCCCTAGCCAAAGTTGTGCCCATGAATGATACAAGAGCAAAATATGTTTCAAGAAGAGATTTGAGAGAAGGAACAGATCAGGTCCAGTTTGCATCACAGCAACGTTTTTTTGTAACTCGGCAGTAAAGAGATCCTAGTTGGATACCACTGCATAAGGAGATTCTCCACTTATGTAGAATAGTTCTGCTAGCTTTTCTTGGCAGTTTTATAATGTTAGAATGAACAGAGCCAATCACAGAAGAAAAAAAAATATTGCCCTTCACTTTTTTTTTATTTGAGTTTTTTTTAAGAACGTATTAAATAATGGATTGCAATAACATTATTTTAACAACATGAATGTGAGAATGCATTTTTGTACAATTTGTAAATCGCTCAAATTAAATGACCAAAATAATCACGTTCCTGTTTGGTTTATGCCCGGAAAGCACTTTAGTTTTGCTAACTTAGAAATGATTATCGGTACAATTTATCCTTAATTCTCCACTAATCATAGGTGAATTTCCGCGTTTCGCCGCCGGCGAATAAATTCGTGAATTTGCTGTGAAAATTTGGCGTCAAAGGTTTTTTTGATACTGGCGACAGAATTGATGCCGGCGACGATTATGGATGCCCATTGACTTTAATGGGCTCCGGCGTCAATTTTGTCAAAATTGGCGTTTCACTAATTTTTCACCGAAATTCGTGAAACGGGACAAATTCACCCATCACTATTCTCCACTACAAGGGAAATCATTAGCGTCACTTGTGACACAGAGATATTAACCTATCATAGAATTCATTTTGAACAAGATCAATATTATTGCTCGCATGCACATGACCTATCCTGCGGTAACAGCGCCTTAAGCAAGAAGAAAATATTGTCAAACAGTGATTTGAAGCTTACTGTCATCTAGGTGCTGTGAACCACTGCTCCCATGATGCCCTGAGCTTGAAAGGCCTGTGCTAAACTTCTTTTTTTACTTTTTGGATTAGTCTAATACTATGCATTGCTCCTACGGCAGGCATGCATTAAATACTCTTCTAGATATATTGTCACTGTAAACAGGTTTCTCTTCTTCTGTGTTCATTTGATGCTGCTGTAAATGTGTAAAACATTTAAGGCTTACTCACAGATTTAATTTAGATCGATTAAAATTCCCAGAATTCAATAACAGAAAACAGCTTGACTTTCCTTATTTTTTTAGTAGTTATGTAGCAGTGTAAAACATTACCTGATGCAATGTGTATTATACGTAGAATAGTAACGTTATGTTTCCTCAAAGATGTGATATTCAATCATACATGGTTTCTAGCTTGTAATCTATGAATAATATTTAAAAATTAGCTTGTTTTTGGAAATGACTAGGTTTTTTTTTTTTTTTTTTATGAAAGGACTGGAACATTGTGATTGTTAGGAGCATGGACTACCAACTCTTTCCTTCTGAGGGTTGCATTATTAAAAAATTTTTCTCTTCAGTAGGGAAGGAAGATTATATACAATGGACATTTGTACATAAGAACATATATACATATGCTTTGTATAAGTACCATATACACACAGTTTTTTTTTCATTTTCTGTCCATTGACAATCCCCGACTTACATTTGAGTATATATAAAATACTACCATAATGTGACCTGTGTCTGTGCAGGGTAATGTTTACAGCTGTGACAGTTTTGATGACTGTACAATATAATTAAATTCCAAGTGGCTAAAAATGGGTATCAGAGTATATAAATCTTCAGTCCTGAGGCTTAGCAATACTGTGGGTATTTTGCTGCAGTCAACAGTTTTCATGTTTCTTGTTGGGGGGTATGCTTATGCTACATAAAATGCCACAATGTGACCTGAGGACATTTTGAGATATTTTGGCATGGTTCTGTCCAGTTTGATAGCAAAATCCTTAAACAGAGTTGTGACCTGAAGTGAAAGAGAAGTCTCCTAGCAATTGTTCCAAAAGGCTAAGAAAGTAATGACTGGTCGACTGGTAGCATGTGTAGAATGGCCATGTTGGGAAAGCATTAAAAAGTCTAACAAAAGACATGCAACTGAAAGTGGTTAGGATATCTGTCATGAGCAAAACCCCAGTGTTAGTCCCATTAGAGATGTGTGTCACGGCTGCTGTATTTCCATTGTCCTTAACCATTGCGGAATAACTGCAGGCCTCTGTTGGGAAGTGTGAGTCCAAAATAAGGAGGATCACTTGGGCTGAAGTTACTAGAGGAGCAGAGTGGGGAAGATCTCACTGAAGCTACCCGACTTTACTTCACCTGCAAATTAAAACAAAATAATAATTTCAGTTTTCAAAACACAGCTATCAGGAAACAATGATACATCTTTAAATTGGTAAGCGCATAGGTATAAACCTGTTAAAATATGCAGTTTCAGCAGGAACATTCATATTTCAGATCATCAGGCTGTTATAGCTATTTCTTAGACCTAACAATAATGAATTATGCTCTTCTTTATTACAGTTTTTGAAAATAGACAGATTTGGTCGTTTAAACAATATTTACAATTTGGTTTATACCTGTCTGCAAAGGTAAAACTGCATAAATCCTTAGGTCTCTTCCCTCCAAACAAATGGCCACCAATTTAGTCACAATGCACAAAGACTCACTAGTGTGCATGCCCCCTTCCCTGTTAGTTACTGATTGGCTGAATCAGGTCAGACAGTCAGATCACTGAAATTCAAATGGCTGGAGCATGTCCAGTAGTGATCAATACCTGCTCTTCCTCTGCTCTGCTTGTAATATCAATCTGACGTAGAAAGGACCTTACATGGTAAGAATGTCACAATTTCTCTGGCTTGAGCAGACAGAAAAGTTCTAAAAATCTATGCAGTGCCACCTTTGCAGGTAGTTAAACCAAAGTGTAAATATTGTTTAAATGGTAACATCTGTTTATTTTCAAAGCTACAAGATAAAAAATAAACAACCTTTTTAAATTAAACAGATACGCTATATGACCTAAAGCATGTGGACAGCCATTACTGGATTCGGCTATTTAAGTCACATCCATCATTGCATAGGTGATACTAAATCATACAACAGTCTTGTCAATTCTGTTCTTTCTACTTTGTGGCAACATTTTGGAGAAGGCCCTTTCCTGTTTCTAAAACCAAATAATGCCATACAAAAATCAGGTCCATACAGAATTGTATGAATAATAGCAAATCCCATCAAGCAGGGCCGGAACTAGGGGTAGGCAGAGTAGGCACGTGCCTAGGGCGCAAAGGTGGAGGGGCGCCAGGCACGTACTTACTCATACCCCTAGTCCGGTCCCTTCTCTGCCGACCGCCTACTTGTTGTCATCTATGAGTGATAGCGCGTTGTTCCACGCATGCACACAAGCGTCTTTTGCGTGCCTATTCGCACACCAGTATCTATTCGCGCACATGCGAGCATCCAGCTCGCACGCATGCGTGCACCCAGATGGCACAGCAGCCGGGCAGGCTGCCTAGGGTGCCTTCCCAGCTTGGCCCGGCTCTGCCATCAAGAATGTTCTAACGTCTGTTGGAAAGTGTTCAGAGAAGAGTGGAGTGGAGGATCCACATTTCTATTAGTACTCTTGGTTTTGGAATGAGATGTTGAACTGACAGGTGTCCACACACTTTGGCATACAGATTACCTGGATCATTAATTCTTCTAAAATTCACCTAAATTACTTTTCATGGCATTTAATAAGTCAGCAATTGAATTTCATGTAAATTATCATTAAAAACAACATGAAAATGAATGTGTGACGTGCTTATTTTGGTATTTCTGTGAACAAGCAATAAAAATATGGACATGTGCCTGCTATGGAAAGTGCCATTTATGGAAACCTTCAGCTGTCCATTCCTCTACTGATGCCCTCTACTTCCATGCCATACCCCCTTCTGGCTTGTTGTAATGGGATATACATAACTAAAGGGCTATGAGAGGTGATATGGCCATTGTACAGGCATAGCTTAAAACTGTACATTGACCAAAAAAGACTTTCATGGAACTCGAGAAAGTAAAGAAAGTAAAATGGAAAACTAAAAATGCATTAAACTTTTTTTTTATTACTATTAGATAAATCTATAGGGAAAAATACAGAAAACATACCCAGTATAATACCCTGTAAAATATATAGTATGGGACCTGGCAGTGTTGGACTGGCCCACCGGGATACCAGAAAAACTCCCGGTGGGCCCAGGTGTCAGTAGGCCCTCTTGCTTCTAACCATTTAGGCTATTTCATTATCATTCTCTATTTCTTTATGGGGAAAAAGAGGCTTAATAATGGAAGGATTGATTATAACATGTTGAGATAAAAGACAAGAAGAATAAAGAGATTGAGTGAGGAGAGAAGGAATAATAGTTTAGAAAGTGGGCCCACAGTCTAAGGTTTTCTGGTGGGCCCCTGGCATCCCAGTCTGACACTGGGACCTGGAAATCATAATACAAAGCTGTAAGTTAAATGTTTATATACAGGTCATAGAAATCTAAGTTGACTTCTACTATTCTTAGACTGTTGCTTACAGGCTATTCAAGGAATGTGTATATTATATATTTAATATTGTATATTATATAGTAAAACATATATACAGGGATGGGATACATTATCCAGAAACCCATAATCCAGAAAGCTCCGAATTAAAGGAAGGCATCTTCCATAGACTCCATTTTAATGAATTGAAAAGTAATTCCTTTTTCTCTGTAAAAAAAACCCAGTACCTTGTACTTGATCCCAACTAAGATACAATTAATCTGTATTACTGTATAGGCAAAACAATCCTATTGGGTTTAATTAATTAATTAATACTTCTATAAACAAGAAAACAGGTTTTTGAAAATATTTATCTAGAGGCACTGTTTCCCAGAGACACCTAGGATAAACAATGATGTATAAACTACAATAACAACACATTAAAAAGTTCCTTAATATATAAAATTAACTTTTTCCAATGTAACATTCCAGATTAGTTAAATTTTGGCCAGCCATTTTCCTAATATAATATGAAGCACGACTAAAAAACTATAGAAAAACAAGCTAATCCAAAAGGTTCCAAGCCAGGTCAAACACACCATCTGAGGTCACTGAAACAATAGGACACATATGAGCAGGTGCGCTCTGTAGAGTATTGTCTACATGCCTCCAATTAGTTTTTATCTATGTTTCAACTCAACTAAAGTACAATCTTTGGAGAAAGTGTCAAGTCGAGGGTGGAAAGTAATATATCTTGTTGCTGTATGTGTGCTGCTCTGCACATGAATTTAAAGAAGTGTCCCTTTGAAAGTTTTTTGAGCCTTTGTGTTCTTTGAATTTTAGTAGCCGAGATCCAAATTTGAGCTATGCTTGGCTCAGGTGCATTTTCAACCTTCATTAATAATGTATTTCCTATTGCACAATAACAAATACTGTATATCTTTCTTCTTAACATGTATATTTGTTCTGTGGGAAGCAGGATCCCTGCTTTAAAAAAATAAATAAATAAAAAAACAACATTGCACATATAGACGTGAACATGTTTATACAATAAAAAATGACTTTCATCATATGTGACAAAGGGACACGTGTTTCTGTTTAGATCTGAAAGTATTTTTTTCTATTGATATAACATCTATAAATGTTAACTGGAAGTGTATAGGAATAACAATATTCTTAATGCAACAGCCAGGAATAGGAGACATGTGTATGATTGTAGCTGCGTTGAACAAAGAGATTCAAATGTACATAAAGAATTGTTAAATATACTGCTGCTATCTAGTTCAGAACATAAATATTGGCGCTTCACCAAATGACTGTGAATACCTAGATCTGTTTAAACCGACTATATTCACAATAAAAAAATGTAAATTAAGTAGAACTAAAGGATGATCATAGAAACTGAAAGCTAACAGTACTGCCTTACCATTTGTTTGGTCAGCTGTCTAGTGGACAGAACGAGCGTAACATAATTTTTGTGTTCCCAGGCAAAAATTCCAAATACTATACATCCAAACAGTAACGCCACAAAATAACTTTTTTTTTTTTTTTTTTTTAAATGTAGTTTTTTTATTGAGTTTCAAAAGAAAACAATACACATAAATGCAATAAAGGAAAAGTAAAATAAAATATAAAAGCATAATATAGAGGAAAGAAAAGAGGGGGGGTTTGGGGGGGGGGTATGCGTTCCTAGGACACCTGAAGCTGAGGATCAACATAAACCAGCCTATGTCTGACAGAGGACCATTTTTCCCAATTCCTATAAAATTTCGCTGCACTAAACGTAGCCAAGGCAGCCAATTTCTCATATTGATAATGAATGTCCACTTCCTTGATAATCTGCCGAACCGTGGGAACCGTGACGGACTTCCATTGTCTTGCAATCAATTGCCTCACCGCAAAGATCAGATGGTGCAAGGTCGTGCACAACTCCTTCGGAACGATTGGATCCAAAAGGCCCAGGAGAACAGTTTCTGGGGTAAACTTTATTTGTAAGTCCAACTGAGTGTTACAATAGGCCTCCAATTGCTGCCACAACTGCTGAAGCTTAGGGCATCCCCACCAGATATGAAGCATATCACCCTTCTGGTGACATCCCCTCCAGCACGTATTAGGTACAGTCCTGTAAATGCAGTGTAGCTTACTGGAGGTCATATACCAATCATACAATATTTTCCTAGAAGTCTCCAGGTGAGAAATACATTTAGAAACTGTGGTAGGAATAGTAAATATATGCAACCAGTCGTCCTCAGACAAAGATATGCACAATCTCTGTTCCCACTTGAGGATTGTGGAAGTGCTCTTAATCTCAACCGAAGGCTGCAGTGCTCTATACCAAAGTGATATTCCTCCTTTCAGAGGTGTTAGGGTAGTTAGCCAGCGTTCCAACACAGTTGGTGCCCTCAGCGGGATACAGCCAGTTGACCCTAAATAATGTCTTATCTGCAGATATTGGTAAAACACCATTTTCGGAAGGAGCAATTGTCGTTGTAGCTCCTCAATGGACAAAAGTTGACCTTTTTTTGGTAAGATAGTGAATGGGAGCTAATCGGAAGTCACCCCAATGGGTTAGATTGAGATCCGGAATGAGCAATTCCATTGTTGCAATTGGCGCAATGGGAGACACATGCAAAGAGGTGTTAAAGTATTTTTTGTGATACTGCGACACGCCCAGCGAATGGGTGACAGTTGGAGGAACTCGTTGCGGATTAATATAAGAGAGTGGCGTCTGGGTGCCCATAATCTGTGGAAGTAAAAGCGGGGAGACAGAATTTTGTTCGATTTGAACCCACCGTTTCTCCATATCTAGTGTCATCCATGCCTTTAGTTGATCAAGAGTCACCGCTTTGTAATAGCTCAATATATTAGGGGCATTGAGACCCCCCCTTGCGTTTTGACAATTGTATAATTTTCTGTGCAACTCTAGGTTTTTGGTTCGCCCACAAAAAAGAATTGAAGAGTGATTGCAGTTTCATAATATAGGCAGGTGGTACATGTACAGACATAGTTCTAAACACATACAAAACCTTTGGCAATGCCAACATTTTTAAAGCTTGCAGCCGTCCCAACCAAGACAAAAATTGGCACTTCCACGTTTTGACATCAGCAGATAATTCCTGGTACAACCGTGTAAGGTTTACCCTAACCATATCACTGGGAGAAAGCATAATATCAATGCCTAAATATTTTATTGAATTCCCCTTCCATTGAAACTGATAATTACGTTTAAACCACTCGGTATCAGCATCCGACACATTAATACATAAAGCCTGCGTTTTGGTTTCATTAAGCTTGTAATATGATACCTCAGAATATGCTCGTAATAGCCCTAGCAATTTATTTAGGGAGTGGGATGGGTGTGACATATAAATAATAGTGTCATCCGCAAAGAGACCCACCTTCTGAATCTGACCTGCTATATTGATACCCTGGATATCCGGGTCCTGGCGGATGGCTTGGGCAAGGGGTTCAATCACCAAGGAAAATATAATAGGAGATAACGGGCACCCCTGCCGGGTCCCATTAGTTATATCAAAGGGGGCAGATAAAGTCCCATTAGTGTTGATCTGTGCCGAAGGGCCTTTGTACAACGCCATAATTGCAGTAATTAATTCCAGGGGGAAGTGAAACTTTTCTAGGACCCTAGATAAATATGACCAATTAACTCTATCAAACGCCTTCTCCGCATCCAGGGAGAGAAGCAGAGAAGGCGTCCGACAGCGCCCCAGCCAATGTAAAATATCAATAGCTCTACGAGTACCATCAGGGGCACCCCTACCGACAGTAAATCCCACCTGGTCCGGATCTATAATTGCTGGCATAATGGACTGGAGATGTAAAGCTAGAACCTTAGCGTATATTTTTATATCTGCGTTCAGTAGACTGATTGGCCTATAATTTTGTACGGAAGATGGGTCTTTCCCCGGCTTAGGTAAGGTAACAATCTGCGATAGAAGCATTTCCTTGGGAAAAGAACCTGCGGCAAAAGCTTCGTTGAAGGTGTTTGTTAAATGTGGGAGTAATAGTGGGGAGTACGTCTTATAGTATAAATGCGTGAACCCATCTGGCCCGGGGGCCTTATTACTAGGAAATGATGCTATAGCTTTCGAGACCTCCAATTCAGTTATAGGATTTTTAAGCTGTTCCCAATGAGTCTGAGTAAGTCGGGGTAGCTGAATGGAATCTAGGAAATCATCTATGCGTTGTAAAGTGGGTTGAGGAGTAGCAGGGTCGTCAGCTATATTGTAAAGAGTCGTATAAAATTCAGCAAATCTATTCCCTATTGCTCTTGGGTCATAAATGGGGTTGTTGCGGTTATCTCTAATCATGTGAATAAGTTTTTTGGCCTGACTAGTGCGTAGTTGGTTAGCCAAAAGCGTAGATGCTCTATTGCCCATCCTGTAATGAGTGGCTTTAAGAAACGTCAATTTACTTTGAATTTGTACCATCGCTAAATTTTGAAGCTCCCTTCTAGTATCAGCAATCAGGACTGCAGTAGATCGATCAGGTGACTGTTTATGGTTTTGTTCCAAACTATATAATTTGTACAAAAGTGTGCGATATGGCATAATCTTATCTCTTTTGTATTTAGAGCCCAACTTAATAAAAAGCCCTCTCAAATAAGCCTTATGGGCATTCCATACACTAAAGGTACTACATTGACCATTATCGTTAAGTTCAAAATACTCCTTTATAGCCTTAGAGATTATCTCTTTAAATACAGGTCTGGTGATCAGTAAAGGGTTAAGTCTCCATTGGGCCCTAGAAGATCGCTGCACCTGGTCTGCTACTGATAACAGCACAGGGGCATGATCCGACCATGAAATCAGACCAATATGGGACTGTGCGATGTAGTCTAGCATATCCTTCTGAACAAGGATCAAGTCAATCCTCGAGTAGGACAAATGCACATGAGAATAAAATGTATAGTCCCTTTCCCCAGGATGATAAAGTCTCCATGAATCATAAAGCCCATATTTTTGTAAGAGGCTTTGGAATGAGGAGAGTTTCAGCTTATGTTGGCCCTTAGGAGTACCCGATCTATCCAATACAGGATCAGGGGCAAGGTTGAAATCTCCACCCAAGATCAAGGACCCATGTTTCAAAGAGATTATTTTATGCAATACCTTTCTAAGAAATGAAAGTTGAGAGGAATTTTGGGAGTAGATATTGACCAAAGTATAAGGTTTCCGATTAATGTAGCAATTCAACACAATACAATGACCATTAGGGTCCACATGGTGACTCTCATATGTGTAAGTTAAGGAAGTGCTTATCATTATTGCAACACCTGCTCTTTTCGTAGATGCTGGGGCAGAATAGAATATAATATACAACTTGTTTTTCGGAACACATGTGGTAGAAGGAGTAAAGTGTGTCTCCTGAACAAACACAATATCAGCCCGCTGCTGTTTGGCTTCATACAATAAAGAAGATCTATTATAAGGGCTGTTCAGACCCTTAGCATTAACGGTTAAAACATTAAACACCATCATAAATATAATGTCGGTTGCATAAAGTCACACATAGAGAGTCACCATCGAACCCAGTTAGCATAACACCACAGAGCATATACAAATTCCTAAGGAACGCATACCCAAGAAGAAGGGGGGAAAGGAGAAGAGAGAAAACAATAATATAAACATACAGAAAAGAAAAAAAATTATAATTATAAAGGTGGATACTTCCACTGAACCGTGGGGCCTACCGCCAGCAAATGGCCCACAGGGTAAAGTCTGTATCGTAGGGTTAACCAAGCAAACAGTAACTTATTCCAATATACTTAACACAGCTCCCGGGAGATATGATGAAAACAGTAATGTCTGTTCGGGCAAAAAATAGAACTTGCAGTAAATGGATCTAAGACCAGAAACAGAACTTCAGCCCTCTTTTCCTACAGGCGGCAGCTGAGGTATCGGCTTTAAACCCCAAGTGCGGAGTTGTGTACACCCTTGCGCTGGAGTCTGGATGGTGGTAGTAGCTCCGTCTTTCATGATCACCAGTCGCAAAGGAAAACCCCACCTGTAGGGGATATTGTGCTGCCGGAGTATGGAAGTCGTTTCTTGAAATTCCCTCCTGGCTTGTAGAGTCATTGGAGACAAATCGGTGAACAACTCTATGTCCTTATATCTCTCAGGCCTGGATTCGGAATTCCTAGCCGCTTTTAGCAGGAGATCCTTTACGTGAAAAAAATGCAATCTGGCAACCGTATCCCTGGGTGCGGATTGGGGTGCATTCTTAGGTTTATACAGTCGGTGGATCCGATCAATAAGTAGAAAGTTACCTTCCACTTCAGGTAACATAGTACGCAGGAAGTCCATAAAGAACTCTTGTAACTGAGCGGGTAATATCTGTTCAGGGACGCCTCTGATTCGCACATTATTGCGTCTGGATCTGTCTTCCATATCCATTAACTTGCGCTTAATGTCAACAATGGCCTCCTCCGATTTATGTGTCTCATCCACCAAACTATTGTGCGCACTCACCATTTCCTCCATCTTGTCCTCCAAGTGGCCCGTTCTATTTCCCAAGGCAGTGAGTTCGGACTTGAGCTCCTTGAGCATGTTTTTAAAGTCCATTTGCAGGTCTGCCCGAAAGGTAGAGAGCATATCTTTAATATGCTGTTCAGCGGGAGAGGATCGGAGTGGTGTGGAGGGAATAAGCTTCTCTGCGCCTGGAGAGCTGTGCTGCGACGCTGATTCCTCAGAGTGCGTTTCAGCGCCATCTTGGATGGGATCCAGCTCCGGCTTTTTATTGTAGAAAGAGGTGAGTTTAAGCGGAGATTGCTTTTTTTTCACCCTACCCATAGCAGAAGTCGTTCCGGAGGCACTGGTAGTAGACTGAGACTCTGGCCACTGCTAATAGCAAGCCCGAAGAGGCTAGTAGAAAGATTGTCCCGGGAGACGATGTGAAAGTGCTGCTACTGCATCGCGTGCTTAGGCCACCATAACTTTTTTTTTTAAAGGAATGACAATATAATGTACTGTTGGCTGCAGCATCAAACCCGCTACCCCCATAGGCTGCTCCGCAAGCCCCATGGTCCCCCCCTGCCACAGCTACAACCCCCTAACCTCCTTCCTCCACCGCCAGCGGTACCTTCTCTTCATGCGCTGGGAATGGGGCAGGGGGAGATTCCATGGAATCCATGTTGTAAATGTCTAGATAGGCCCTTCTACTACAGAGCCTTCTAATAAATAAGATTTAGAACACTTTATGTGCTGAGCTTTATATACGCTTTCTATAGGTTCTAGTGAACTAGAATATATATATATATATATATATATATATATATATATATATATTTATATATATATATATATATATATATATACGTACGTATTCGTCTGGGTGGCACACTGTGTCACATCGATTACCCGGGTGCACGGTAAAAAATTCATACACTGTTCAAATGACCAGCAACTCCAGGGATTTCAGTGAAAAAAGTTTTGTATTTAGATAAGTGCAGTTACAGCCAACGTGACGTTTCGGTCCTCTCAGGGACCTTTCTCAAGGCAACTCCACCCTACACCCATAGGGGTATAAGTAGCCTATAGTGATAGATCAATTAAGGAAATTACATCATCAGAAAGTGACATGTGCTATGTAATCATAAAATCACCAATTACAATATCTAAAAGAAGTAAAAAATTACTTTAACATGTCAAAGTGCTAATCGTGATAAATAGATAAATAGAGCAGTGTTATAAAATGTGGTAGCAGTTACCTAAAAGATTATAATTCATTGTAAAAAAGTGTTACAGATAATTTAGAATATCGTGCTATATCTTACAAAATATGTAGAATACCCAAAGATATCATTCCCACTATGTATCTATTTGTTTGTCAGGGGCTAAGTCACTATCCATTACACAATATTTTAAATTCCCAAATAGCAACAATCTAAAATAAAACCAGATATAGGAATAAGGATAAGTTTAGCCAAGTTTAACTAATAGATACATAGTGGGAATGATATCTTTGGGTATTCTACATATTTTGTAAGATATAGCACGATATTCTAAATTATCTGTAACACTTTTTTACAATGAATTATAATCTTTTAGGTAACTGCTACCACATTTTATAACACTGCTCTATTTATCTATTTATCACGATTAGCACTTTGACATGTTAAAGTAATTTTTTACTTCTTTTAGATATTGTAATTGGTGATTTTATGATTACATAGCACATGTCACTTTCTGATGATGTAATTTCCTTAATTGATCTATCACTATAGGCTACTTATACCCCTATGGGTGGAGGGTGGAGTTGCCTTGAGAAAGGTCCCTGAGTGGACCGAAACGTCACGTTGGCTGTAACTGCACTTATCTAAATACAAAACTTTTTTCACTGAAATCCCTGGAGTTGCTGGTCATTTGAACAGTGTATATATATATATATATATCGGTTCCAATGAGTATCCGCACTCTGATGCACTCCAATGGAGTTTTCTTCTGCTGGGGTGCACGGTTAAAATGTATATATTCAAATTCTGCGAAGAACCAGCACTCCCATATGTAAAAAGTAGTTTTTTTATTTCTGTTGCATTCCAACGTTTCGGTCCCTGTTGGGACCTTTCTCAAGGTCCTTGAGAAAGGTCCCAACAGGGACCGAAACGTTGGAATGCAACAGAAATAAAAAAACTACTTTTTACATATGGGAGTGCTGGTTCTTCGCAGAATTTGTATATATATATATATATATATATATATATATATATATATATATATATATATATATATATATATATATATATATATATATATAATATTGGGACAGGAGTGACTACATTTCTTGCTTCTGCTTTGATACTACTTCCATTACTGCTGCTACCACTACTACCAATACCACAGAAAATAAAAAATGTTAATTCTGGAGGGGGTGGTTGCCACAGAAATTAATGGACACCTGATTTTGATAAGTCCATAACAGGGAGAGAAAATTCACAAACATCAGTGTTCAGTGCTGGGAAACAAGCAAGGAGAACTTTGCAGTCCACCATTACATGTGGTACAACAAGAAAGAAAAATAGTTAAAAATAGTGATATCAAGTAGCATTTTATTTTGGGCATTGCTTTATTTAAAGTACTGCAGATGAAAGGGGGTGATGCTTGTCCTGTGGACCCTTGATAAATGGCTCTTTATTAAAATGGCTTTTATGTGCGCACTACCTACTGTGAAATGCAAAGATTTCATAAGTCAGCAAAGATCTGAATAACTATATATAGAAAATGTCACGTCTAATGTCCTTATACAGGTGACAGACTTCCAAGGTCACAGTCCCATTGTGCAGTAAGGTATACATTATCTCTGCAAATACACAAGTATTTCAATTGCTGGAGAGACAAACTGCTAGGGAAAATGACAGAAGACATGGAAAAATAAATAACACCAATGCTGCTGTAGACAGACAGACAAACTGGTGGGGATATATCCTGCTGGATACTAATGGGAAAATGGTAAGACATAACAATAGAGATATATATCACAGGGCATTCAGATCCTGGGGAGTCACAGGCATTCTGTTATTAAGAAGTTATAAACAGGTCCGGACAGAGAATTAAAATAGGCCCTGGCATTTCAGGTACATAGAGGCCCAAACAGCCCCCATCAGCCCACCAAATACTAACTTTCTATGGGACCTTATAGCAGCCCCTCAGGCATTTGCCAGAACCCACAGATTTCCAGTCCGGGCCTGGTTATAAACAGAGAGAGCTGGGCAGAGGAGGAGAATGACAGAGAGATGTTGGGAAGAGGTGTTATGTACAGGTGGTGGATGACCAGAAGCATGGTGTAGCTACATGGGTGCAGTTGTTGATCTTGTTATTTGGTGTATGAGAGAGACATTTCATGGTTTTGTTTTCAGTGGCTGAGGCACAGCATAGGATTAAAGGGTAATTATAAACTCAGAGGCTGTGAATCACCCACAATCAAAAGGAGAAGGACTTCAAATCGTAGAATACAATCAAACAAGGCGAGTCTACGGTAGTGAGGAACTGGTCCCAGAGAACACTGACAGGCAGACTATCATGATTTCCTTTAAGAATATAGAATCAGTCAGTGTAAACAAAAAGATTTATATTTATTTCTTTTGCAACTTTTTTACATAAATCCAAATAAGTACAAGACATATGTATTTGAATAATTTTAAGGTGCATGTACATCTGATCCCTTTTTTTAAAAATTGCCTTGGGTCCTAATGCATGTTCCAGGAATAATCACACATATGAAACTGGTAATGTCATCATTCTGGTTTGTTTATATTGCAGTTAATTTTTTCAGATAAATTATTCATTTTTCTCTATGTATAGCCTTGTACAATGATCTATCTCTTTATTAGCTAATTTTAGAACTGTATTTTCTAGCAGCTAAAACAAAGTACAGCAAAAGTACAGGAAGTCATAACTCCAAGGTCCATTCAAGTCTTAAGAGGTTAATTCTTTGCTTGGTATCAGTATCAAGGTCAGAGAAAATAGGATGGATTTCGCTAAAGGCCCAGGCTAGACCAATCCTCACCCAAGGGGAAGCTGATACCCTCTGGGTTAGCTGAGATCATAGCAGCATAGCTTGTAAACACAGTAAGTAGCTATATTTTCCAAAACTGCTTCCTTAACC
Source organism: Xenopus laevis (assembly GCF_017654675.1). NCBI lineage: Eukaryota > Metazoa > Chordata > Amphibia > Anura > Pipidae > Xenopus > Xenopus laevis. The sequence continues at coordinate 34,775,711 of NC_054378.1, read as the reverse complement.
TCTCATTTAGTATCTATCCTATTCCAATGCTGGTCCCTTTGCTGACGTACTTCACACTATAACTCAGTCTACGAATGACCTCACCAGAATAGCATCACACACTTGGTTCCAAGTGTACTTTAGTGAGGCTTGTACAGCTACCAACATGAACAGGACATCAAGTACATGATATGAAATCCAGACGCTAAGTACAACTGTAACATACTCACAAGTCACAAACATTTCTGAAGCAGTTTTCTCTCATGGAACAATGTTCAGTAGAGCTTTTTAAGAAATGTTAGCACAGGAAAAACATACCTTAATGTTCAGGGATGTGGATTGTACTGTACTGTGTACTGTAATGTTAAAGATAACTTGTAGTGGGGCATATTTACATATTATGACACAAAAGAATATACTACATGATATATATTAAAATATATGAAGGAGATTCAGCAAAACAATTATAGTTTATATAAACAAGCTACTTGCTTTGAATGGCTGCCCCATGGCTACACAGCAGCTTGTTTATATAAACTATAGTAGTTAGCATTAAAGGAACAGTAACACCAAAAAATTAAACACTTTCAAAATGTTATGTGTTTTAAAGATAATATATAATAAAAGATAATAATGTGTTGCCCTGCACTGTTAATATTGGAGTGTTTGCTTCAGAAAAACAACTATAGTTTACATAAACAAGCTGCTGTGTAGCCATGGGGGGCAGCCATTCAAGCACAGGACCCATAGTAGAAAACAGATACGTTTTGAAGAATCACATTGTATACTACAGAGCTTATCTGTTATCTGCTGTGTATCCTGTGGCCTTTCTCCCTTTTCATCTTTGAATGGTGGTCCCCATGGCTACACAGCAGCTTGTTTACTAAACTATAATAGAGTTTCTGAAGCAAACACACCAGGTTTACCAGTACAAACAACAGTACAGTATGTTTTCATTACTTTAGGACACTTTAATTTTTTGGTGTTACTATTCCTTTAATTAGTCTACTGCAAGGTAAGAAAATGAAAGCAAATATCTGCTTGGTATGAGGTACAATACTGAGCTCGGTGTTAGTAAATGAACCCTGGTCACTGCAGTAATAAATGATGTGAATGGAAAAGCATTGCTTGATTCTGTATGTTGATTATTAAAACAGTTTTTTTATGAAGCATTAGATCTATGCCATAACAGGTGTTCTCCATTGAGCTCTAGCTGTACTGTAATGTCCCATTGTTATATTTCCATAAAAACTGGTACTGGCACAATAGGCGGCTGGCCTTCTTAACTAATACGGCAAATGCCCATTTTGATGCTACAACATTAAATGGTAAGTATTTAATGATGATCCCAGATGGGCTAATTCAACGAACTTGTGAGTTCCTCTGTTTGACAGCTTTATTAAATTGCCTTCATGTTCCTATTTAATGAATTGTTTTGTAAATTATGAAGAAACTTCAATTTATTATTCATTTTCAGTATGTTCAAAAGTTATTTCGGTGCACACAGCAAATTCAATGATTTACAAAGTATAACATATAAGAGTTATAATTCCTGGTCAGCTTTCTCTTAGATTAGCATATGCCCTTAATGAGAAAAGGCTGAGTTTAAATTCAGTGCCAGTGGGTTCTTCTCCTTATCCTAAGAATCAGAATATACAGGCAAGCCTGAGAGACCAGTAATTGCAGAGGTTCTCCACACTAAAACCATATCAATATAATCATATATGATGTTACAAAGTGCTGGTAGCAACTTGCTATCAAGTCTATCAAGATCAACGCCTCATATGATGTACAATAATACATCAAAATATATATAATTCAATATAAAATATTTTCAGATTTAATGCCAGATTTGCCCACAGGTAGAATACATTTGTAAGAGCAGAAGTAATTGAGGTTGAACATAAACATACATCAAGTTCAACATTTTTGTCCCAATGAAACCTGCCTAAAAAGGAATCTTAAAGCATTTTCCATGAAGCCATTCTTTCTGTTTTAAGGATCTACTGGTAAATAAAGCATCAGAGAATTAATGGTATAGTCCCCTTATATATTTATTTATACATACTAATCATTCCCCAACACTTCTTCTCCACGGTAATCAATCCCAACTCGGCCAGCCATTCTTCATAAGTGAAAAATTCCTTAGATAATTAAAAAAATAGCCAGATGATTATGACCCAAAACACCAAAGGAGCCTTCACAGTTTTCTTTCTGCTACTCTTACTAGTCACATTTTATATTGTGTTTTACTTCCAGTAGCCTTACAATGTTGTTATTTTAGTACAACCTCTTCATTATAATCTTTAACTTACTACTCTGACTGTAAAAAAAATATTTTAATGTCTGCTATTGGATCAGGGCTGGACCAACATTTGATTTCAGGAATTGCTACTGCAAAAATTCAGGGGAAGTTGCTATTGTCAAAATAATTTTATCCTCAGTCTGCTTGTAAACTCTGCTACAGTTATAGGGTGCTATAAGCCTGCATAGAGGCAAGCACACCAACATTTCAATGGGGAAATAACATCCTTTCCCTTACAATCTTTTTATTCAAAACTATTCAACGGGACCACTGCACTATTGCTTCCACATGAAAACTATGGCATTGCATTGAACATCAAAACAAGTTAACATAAACAGGCTCTTGCCTGTTCAGCTTGGTAGGTAGATAACATGTCACGTGCTAAATGCAGGTTCTTTAATAGATGGTAAAAGAGCAGACATAATGGGCAAAACCTGTTATTTTAAGTAAGCTTTTACACATAGAGGAAAAATTAGAAAATGTAAACACAATACCAGAAACAAAAGTAAACAAAATAATACGGTGAAAATGCCAGGCTTATTTATATAGCCATTTCTATATGAATTGCTTTAAAATTATTTTACTCACTGCAAAAATTCTCATTGCATCTTTTTATGTTTATAAGCATCAATGTCTCCCTTCTGTAATAAACTGTTATGCACAGTGCACCCCAACTAAGGCATGATGGGAGTTACCATTTCTTTTAGCTACCAAAGCATACATCTTGGCAATACAATGTATGACTGAGTTGCTTGAGAAAATGTGGGCGAAAATCAGTTATTTCATGAGTGCTTAGATAAAATCAGTCTACAATAGATTTTTAGTAACAATCATAAAGCAGGTTTCGCAAAACAATTAAAGCACCCATAATATGTTTGTTGTCCTGCTTTAAGTAAATTCTCAGCAATACAAATTATAAGTAGTCATATGCTGTGCTCTGTGAAAAGTTATACCCTTGTGCTTCAACCTCAGAAGCCGGCCATAAAAAACAGCAGCTGAAAATGATCTTAGGAATAAAAATATACATCATAAAAACTCTTCATTCAAAACTAATTGTGAAGCATTTGCTGTCTTTTATTAAATTAGAACGAGAAGATGAAATAAATATTTTATACCTTCAGCTGCAAAGTGGGAGAATGCCGTGTGTTTGGAATTTTAGTGCCCTCTGAGTGTTGCAATTTATTTGCAGCGAGTGGGAAATAGACAGCGTGCATAAAATTCAGCAGATTCCCGCTAGTAAAATTATTTATCAAGTTAACAAGGGAGGGACCCTTCCAGTGACAACAGGCCACAGAGAAAAAGACATGCCTTTATATTTTACCTTTGGGTTAGTGAGCCAGTAAAAATGCCAACTAACAAGCACTTCACATAAACATGTCTTTGTAAATGAGCTGTATTGTATTGAGGAGAAGCACACAGAATTCCGACATCTCCCCACCCACCGTCCAAATACACATGGTCATTAACTGATGGCCCATGACTGGCACTGTTCTTATAAACATGCCGCTCAATGCATTGTTGTGTTTCTATAAATGCATCGGCGTTCAGTGTTCTGTTAAAGCCTTTTCACTACCAGACAGAGGAGTAACCAATTGTGTACCAGTATCAGTTTTTAGCAGTTTCCCAGCTTATGTGCACTCAAACCAGCTTTCCAGAACATACAGTTTCTGAGCTATCACTAATATTTACTTCCCATCACCCTCAGCAAGCCAGCAGAAAATGATTGTTAGAATGTTTCAGCTTAACAACTCACAGTTTTGATTTCCGTGGGAGTAGTGTGTTGTTGACCCCGTTGGTTCCTTGGTACAGAATATTAACTTCTCTACCATCCAGATCTTAAGATCTCACTAACTATATCCCAGAAGGCTCCACATAATTAGACACACTCTAAACAAATAATTACTTGGCGAGACGCGTGGCACTTCTGCTTGCTGGGTCCTTTAGACAGCAGGCAAGCGTCGCTGAAAAGATATGCACAGAAGTGGCTATAAGCAATTGTCACAGTAAATACTTATTTGTGTGATTTGCTGCATTTTATTTTCAGCAATTTCCCTTACCATTTAGTTACCACTGGCCTCCTGCAATAATATTAGACTGAATTTTGCATTATGTATATAGATGAAAGCATGTTGCCTGCGCTCCTTCACCAAAGTAGCAAGCAATAACCCCATGTATAGTATGGGGTTTTTCCGGATAATGGAACTTTCCATAATTTGGATCTTCATACCTCAAGTCTACTAGAAAATTATTTACATTAACATTAAATAAACCCAATAGGCTGGTTTTGTTTCCAATGAGGATTCATTATACCTTAGTTTGGATTAAGTACAAGGTATTGTTTTTCTATTACAGAGATAATGGAAATCATTTTTAAAAATTTGGATTATTTGGATAAAATAGAGCATTTCCGTAATTCGGAGCTTTCTGGATAACGGGTTTCTGTTTAAAGTATCCCATACCTGTACTGCATCTGCTATTGATGTGCTTTATAGACAATGGCTCTTAGGGATGCACTGAATCCACTATTTTACATGCGGCCGAAAGATTCAGGCGAATACCGAACCAAAACCTGAATTCTAATTTGCATATGCAAATTTGTGGTGAGAAGGGGAAAACATTTGTTACTTCCTTGTTTTGTGACAAAAAGTCATGTGCTTTCCCTCCCCGCCCCTAATTTGCATATGCTGCTGAAAAAGGCCGAATCCTGGCCAATTCCCAAACCGAATCCAGGATTTGGTGCATCCCTAATGGCTCTGCACATAACCTAAATGTGATCTGTCATAGGACATAAAGAACACTGCATGGCCCAAAACAGAATTAAAATATTTGCCAGCGGCAAAAAATTTTGGATGCGCATCGGAAAAATCTCTCGCGTCAAAACCATCAACATCATCAATATGTTTTCTTACTGCAAACAACTTTGCGAGCGTTAGCGACCATGTTTGCTCCATTTTTGACTGATTAAAAACTTCAACGACTTTCTTTGCAAAGTTTGCGGCCAAATTTTGCAAATGTTTGCAATGTATGTAATAACTTTTTGCAATCGCGATCCATTTTTTGCGACAAAATATTTAACTAAACTCCAGAGAAGGTTTTAAAGGTTTGCACTGCGCAATTAAGGTTTGCAATGCAATAAAAGCCTAATGAAGAATATTACATTGAGACAGACTAATTTTTATTCGCAAAGTTTTGCTATATGTCCAAGTTGCAGATTTATATGGTGGGGACCATGAGATGAGTTCAGCTTGTGACAAACCCTGCAACACAAAAACAGTTAATAACAGAATTATGAGGAGAAGCTGAAATTACAAACAGAGGGGACTATGGAACCCTAGGCCCAAGTGCAAAATGTATTAAACCCTCAACAATCACAGCTTCTTAATTCCAAACTCTCTATGAGCCCATGTTCCTTAACCTCTTTACATGAGATTGTGATATACCCCTATACATTGGATAAAGGTCATTGTGTTTGTGTCCATGGGAGCCCAGTTAGGTCAAAGTGACAAAATGTTCTTACAACCTTCACATTCCCTGTCGTTACATCCCTGCCAACAACATACAGTAAAGGAAAAAAAGTCACAAATCTATGTAAAGTTATTGATATATAAAGTATCATTTTTAACTTGTCAGCACTATATTTTGACTCATCACAGACAGGTGGAAAATCCCAGCTTCCTCTTTGGCAATATACACATTTTCACCTTGTTCGCTGTTTCTTAGCATGTGGATTCGGATCAATTTGGGGCTTGCATTTAAGCAATAACAAACTTCGTAAAAGCTGCAATCATACAGGTCTGAATGAGAAGGTATACAGCGATAACAAAAGGGTAAGAGAGAAATTATTACTGGAATCCAAAGGGTAAAGGATAATTTCCCCAAACAACATTTATTATTCTAGACAGCACAGTGGCTTCATAACAGCAAGCAGTTTTATTTTAGAGCATCAGCTGGACCATGTTCAGCAGTCACATAGGAATCATTAAGACATAAATGTACCAGTGCTGGGGTGACAAGCAGATTATTTCAGTTGAACCCGATTACTGAATGCTGGCAAACATGATATATTGTATTGTTGTTCTGAATACTTGTGACAGCAGTCCACAAAGTCATGCAGATAATCACCGGCATCAGGCACCCAAAACCTAAGGCTGTCACCGGACAAGGGCCAATTAAACACTCAGAAAAAAAGTTTGTTGGGAGACACAGGAGCCCCCCATAAGTCCAAAAATAGTGACTGTTTATGGCATCTTACAACTTGCAGTTGCCAGTCTGGGACTGGAGAGACAGATAGATAAGCTCCTTGTTTAGACAAAATCATATGAATATTCATATTCATTACTATGAATATGAATCAAAAACAAATTGATCATGTCCTTTGTCAAGAAGATCAGCTAGTGGCATTAATAAGTCATAAACTTTCACAGCACCTACCTACAGTATGTGCCTTACTCATTGACATCAACTTGATACATTTTTGTTGACCTCCCTCAACACAGCTGGCTTGTTGAGATACAAATGTTGTTAACCCTATCTACCATTGCATACTTTACATTTACTATTTTTTTTTAAACATCAAATCAACTTAATTGGTTTGAAAATATATTTTCTTATCTGCTATTTTTATTTTTTAAGTGTCATAATATATTACCAAGTTATGCTGCAAAATGGGAAAGAGAATTAAATACTTTTTTAGACTTTTTAAAAATAATGTAGGAACTTTTTCAGCAACTAGGATGAAAAAATCAGGTTATACGCTTATGTCAGGGTGGTATGATACTACAAATTTGTTGCATAAAATGTATGGTACATCAGGTATGTGCTGAAAGAGAGAAACTGACTTGAAACCATTAAACATTTTTGGAATTATGTTCAAAATATTTTAATGGAAACTGGCACATTTAAAACAATACTGGAGGCTGCAGCCATAACATCACTCTATGCGGCAAATTCACTAACCTCCGAAAAATCGCCAGCGACGGCTTCGCTCACAGCGCAACATTTCACCAGGCGTAGATTCGCCAGGACAACGCTAATTCACTAAAATCCATAGATTAGTGGAGAGAGAGTATGACCCACAAGTTGCACCTTCCCACTGTGTCAGTCTGAAATCACATCATAAAATAAAACTTAACTTTTACTTTTAGTCATTTAAAATAATAAACCAAAGAATGATGGATAAAATAAAGATTAGGAGCGAAAAGCTGTTCTGACTTGAGGTCATCAGTTTATAAACGCTATACAGAGAATAGGATTATAGCTGGGTTAATAATCGCAATTGATATAATCACTACTAAGTCAATTTGTGGTTGCGTTGTGTGGTAGGGTGAGGTCAGTGGTGTATGCGCTTTTATTGTAACACCGCTGCTCGTTCACTAAAATCCAAAGTTGCGTCCAGGGCGACGAACGCTGGCGAAGTTGTGCTAGCGTTGCCTAATTTGCACATAGTGGGAAGTTAAAGTTCAATGGACGTATATGTCGCAGCAAATACATTACACTACACAAGCCTGGGAAACCTTAATAAAATAAAATTGTTATAATGCCCTACCCATGAGCCCAGTGTATAGTTTATGTGCTATATGTTAGCAAATGTAGGGGGGGAAGCCAGTTACCCAAAACAAAAATTACACTCTTTTACAGCCTATCACCCTGAAAAAAAGAAAAGACGCTAGCGTTTTTTGCGACTTAGAAAAATGTTCAAATATTAGGAACTCCTATCTAATCTATTGCACTACGCCTGGTCTGAGGTGGCGAAGGCAAGTCTGGCGCAAGAGGTAACGTTCAGTAAAATCCACATCTTTGTGAATTTTCGTAGTTACGTCCATTCACCAGAGCACAAATTGCCTGGCATTACGCTAGCGAAGTTCCAAAATGACGTCACGCTGGCACATTTTCGCCAGCGTTAGTCACTTTGCCCTTTAGTAAATTTGCCCCTATGACACAGAATTCAGATGTAATTGTTGATGCATTGACAACAAAAATTAATAACAGCAGCCAGATATATGATTCCATGTAAGTAGAAATTAAAGGATCCTATTAGCACAATAAAATGGTATAATTCTGTAGAAAGCACCGACCCATTTAAATATATGGAGATCTTGGTCTACTCTGTGTGCCTGATAGTATAAATATTTCCTACTCTAGGGTAATGGCAATTACTATACAACATCTTTCTACAACAATGTACTGATATATAAATATATATATTTAAAGAATGAAAGTATGTTGATTTATTTTCTCTCTGTTTCTTATTACTAATATTATTGATAGTGAGCTGGAATTGTACAGCTATATTTATTTGTATTTTCATAACTTGTTTTGTCCCTATTCCCCCTTCCTTCTTGTCTCAGTACAAAACAGGACAAATTCAATAATTGGTAAAAAAAAAAAAGTGTCAAAATAATCAAAAAATGTCTAAAAAGCATTCTATATGGATGCATACAGAGCCCTTTTATCTGCACTTGAAGAAAGAATTGTCCTATTTTTAAACACCTTTACTCTTTATATAGATTGTCTCGTCTAGTACAAGGCCCTTCTATATCTGAACACTTGTTTACGAAAGCTAGAGTCACTCGAAGATGAGGCCACTGGAATTGTATTATTATTGTATGTAACTGTATTGTTTGGGGGCAGGGGAAGCATTAAAAATAAAGTTGCTAGATCCTCTGAAAATAAACTAGAAAGTGTAATTATTTTTCTTTAACTGATCTACAATGTTACTAATATCCAATTTCATTTCTAGCTAAAATGTGCATCTTGTGTCTTTGAATCTCCTCTTCTCTGTCAATCTCTACCTGCTCTTGCTCTTAATCTTTTATTTTTTGGGAAAGCATGAACACAACATACAATTCTCGCTATTAGATGATGGCTCCCACAGGCCCTCCCCACATTCACTGCCTTAAATTTTACAGCGTATCTTCTCTGTACTTAAATGTACACATACATTATTTTCCATGCTGTTGATTTGCTTAAAGTGATACTGACACTAAAAATATCTACATGAAAAAAATTACAAGAAAAGTTACCTTGTCATGTTGATAATTTTTCTCTGATAGTTCTGCTTTTGTAAGTAATAGTTACTTAAAGTTCCTAAACCTGACTGTTTTGCCAAACTGACTGTCCCTTCTCAACCTGTCAGTTATAGTTTCTAATGCAAACAGACTACTGCTGCACAGATATGGCAGCCCCCTCATAGGGAAAAAAGGGGGTAAGAAAGGCAATGAAAAAGCACCAGGCAGTTACTTTTATGGCAAAATTATAAATAGTATTCAAAGATAATGTTATGATAGCTATTAAAAAAGTTTATTTTCTGGTGTCAGTATCTCTTAAAATATTAGTCAGAACTGACAATTTCACATCACTCTTACGCTATGGGCCATATTTTCTCTTATTATTGTTGTTGAGGAATTATATTGATACCTTTAATATCACGTTACCTGTTGCTGACTGCAAATCCTTTCCATGGGAAAACAGTACAACATCCCCTAGGGGAAAGCTGAGACAATACTGATGTATGAAATTGAACAGCTTTTTATCCAATCAGCAGAGAGAAACCGACCAAAGTACAAATAACTGATGTTTTATAAGTTTGCCTACAATTATTTTTTAGCATGATGGAGACCATATCTGCCTAACTGGAGGCTCATGGGCCAGATGTGGTTCTTAAAATATGGTTTGTATAACCTCAGCATGCCCAAGGGCTCCACACATGTGTCTGGAGGACAACATCATTTTAGTACAATCTGGCCACTGAAGAGGGTATATTGTGTATGTAGCCCACTATATGGCAAAAGTCAGACACAAAAATTTAGAAAATTACATTGTACAATAATCCTGACTTTGTCTCCAGCTATTTTTTTATTGGCCCATATCTTTTTTTTTTAGTTTTTTTTTTCCTTTCAAACTTCAGGGTGGAATATTAACTTCTATCTGGTTGCTAGGCATGTTGTCCCTAGCTACCATGCATTAGTTTAACCCTTGTTAAGTGATTGTTGGCACTTTGATTTAGCAGCACACTGTTTTAACAGTGTTGTAGATTGTACAATCCCTAGTACTAAAAGTCAAGTGGATTTAATTGTCATTTCAGCCATATACAGAAATACAGTACATAGTAGAAATGAAATAACTTTCCTCCAGAACCCATGGTGCTATACATAAGACTATACTGGGTACATCAACTGTGGGTTATTGAGGTGAACAACCCTAGCAGGTACACAGTCCCACTGGGCAATGTGGATATACAAGGTAGACATACATTTATGTAAAGTATTTCAGAGGTTTTTTTTTGGTTCCTTATGAATGTATTCAGTTCAGTCCTTGGGAGTTTAGATGCCTGATGGCTTGTGGAAATAAACTGTTGTGCATTCTGGAAGTCAGCGCCGGAAAACTGCGATATCTTTTCCCGGATGGCAGGAGGGTAAAGTGATCGTGTGCAGGGTGGGTGCTATCCCTGTACAAAGGGTTAACTATAACAATAACAGATGAACATAAGCAACAAAATACAAATTAAATCTAAATTCAAAATAACATTTTTTTCTGGCTGCTGGTTACTGCCCAGCAACATGATAGAATTGTACATAGCACACAATATGATCCAAAAATTTAAAAAAAAAAAGCAGCTTATGAAGTTGATTCATTTTGTCTGCAGTAAAAATGAAACTTCTTCTTTAATAGTTTCCATGGTGAGCCGTGCAGCTCCCTAAAAAATGTGCTTGCAAATGGCTGCATTGTCCCAGCGAGAGCACCTTCTAGCTGTGCAGTTATGTGCCTGCCTCTCCAGAGGTTCCACAGCTGTTTAAGACTACAGCCACTCTCACTCACCTCAGCAACTGCAGCTACTGTCTCCATCTACAGTACATTGGAAGAGGTTAATCCATTTATTTTTAGCTGGTGACTAGACTTCATTTAAACCCTACATGAAAAAAAAATGTTTGCATAATACAGAATTTACAGCTAAATTAAATGTACTGCAAATGTTAAATAAACAAATGCTAGCCTATGTAATTTTATCTACCTAAAAGCTATCTCGGCTGCATGCTAGCAAGTCCATTTTTCATATCTTATTACTGACAGCAGGAATGAGAATGTGGAAAGTGCAGGGAACTTGCCACACGTCATGTTCTGATCTGTCCAGAGAAGTCATATCGTACTGTCCGTATACCACCACATTAATTTCTCTTTCTCTTTTTTAAAGCAGCACATACGTCTTAATTAAAGAGATATAGCATAATCTGGTTCATGCTGGAAAACAGATAATCAAGGCTTATCTGTTTAAAACATTTAAGAGCACCTTAATATCCAGTTTAATAAACAGAGGTAAATGCAAGAATATTCAAATCAGACGGCATGGTTTATATTAAAATCTGCTTTGGTGTCATCTATTGATAAATTACAATTAGGTCCCAATATTATTATAAACGACCAGGGGCGTAACTACAGGTTAGTAGGCCCCACAGCAAATTCACTTTTGGGCCCCCAATATTTCCAGAAGTTGACCTTTTTACCAATATATGTTGAAATAGCTCAGTATTTAGGGCCTCTTGGGCCCCCTATACCTCCTGGACTCACTGCAGCCGCAGGGTCTGCATCCTCTGTAGTTACGTCCCTGTAAAAGACACAATGTGCTAAATTATCTCATGCACCTGTCTGTGATAATCACAATGCAGATGCTACAGCAAACATACTGTACTTCTCCCTGAACATGTATTAATTCACATTTTGGAATAAAATCCATTCTTACTTTGTAGAATATTTGAAGTCCAGCACCACAAATGTTGTAAAATAAAATGTAATTTACTTACTTGCTGGTAAAAATGTAACTTACGTTATTAATAGGGAAAAAAAACATAGGAAGACCTGTATTATGTTTCCAGAAAAGGTGGCAACCATATACTTGAAACACATAAGGGTGAAATAATATTTTTGTATTGTCAAGGTAAGTGATTGCAAGCAAATCTGCATGAGTTTCACGTAGGCAGCAAAGAAAGGTAGAACTTATTTTTCAGAAGAATAGGACTGTCACCTCAATGGTATTTTACTGACCTGATCAGTAAAAAGTTTGCTTCATGCTAATGTTATTAATAAGGAAAAAACATAGGAAGGTATGTATTATTTTTCCAGAAAAGGTGACAGCTATATTTTTGAGACACAATGATTGATGAAATCTATATTTTTGTATTGTCAAGTATACCCTGAATGGCAAGTGATTGTAACAAAGCAAGCAGTAAATAAAGGTAGCACCTATTTTATACGAGAAGCTATTTACCCTAAGACAGTGCTGTAATACAAGGTAGGGGGATCTCTTATCTGGAAATCCAAGCTCTGAATTATGCAAGACCTTCTCCCGCAGAGTCTATGGCACTGAACATCTGAATCCTGTCCCCACGTTTCTACACATGCCCCATCTATGTGGCCTTCCCATGGTGCATTCTGTGTGTTAGCTGGGCTATTATACATTTATATATATATATATATATATATATATATATATATATATATATATATATATATATATATATATATATATATATATATATATATATATATACATATATAATGTATAATAGCCCAGCTAACACACATAATCAGTGGAGTGATGCAACACAATATAACTGGTGGGTATTTTCTGTATATCTGTTTATTCCCATTTATTCGTCTTATCTTTGTTACAGTTAAAAACCATGCAGGGATTATATAACCTCACTGAACAGTCTTTTTTTTTTTACTACTCCTAACTGTTATTAGCCTGCATTTCCTGAAAGAGTTTATTTGACCAAATATATGTAAAAAATCTCATTTATCCCTGAGGAAGCGTTTCGTCTCAATTTTCAGTTTTTATTAAATGCTTAGTCAAGTACCGGAACAGCAGTTCAAAATCACTTACAGCCAGTTGTACTGGCAGCAGAAAATACATTTTTCAAAAGAACAATGTTAACGAAATAAGAAAAAACCTTTTCCCACACATTTATTAAAGCAGAAGCAAACAGCAGTCACTGAGGGCTAAGGGAGCTCAGATCATTTAACAACATAATATACATTTACCTTTGTAAGATAATCTTACTTTTGTAAGATAATAACAAAGGTAAATTAATCAGCACACAATACACATCAGTCCTAGTTTGAGGATTGTACTGGAAATTACTATATATCATGGAGTACTTGATCTCATCATCATATTGATCGTTCTGGCGTTTTGACCTACAAATCCTAAATATAAGCTTATGTTATTCCAAATATTATTTCAAAACATACTAATTCACTTATCTTAAAGGGAAAGTTGACTGGAACAAGGATTGGTCATTTCTTTTTTGCAGTTACAAGAGGTGCAGTACTTATAGCCTTACAGTCACATCAATTAATGGATTGTGCCAGCAGTCACTTCATTTATATGTGCTGCAATGGAACTGTGACACAGGTCATGATTTGTTGCAGTAGACAAACAACAGAAGAACTTTACTCACAAAAATAGTAGCAATTTTCCTTTAAGCTCAGACACATTTAGATATTTTTTCTATCTCAGTTTGCCACTTTTCCACATTGGCACTACCTGTGCTGAAAGATGTAAGGGGCACTTTTGCACCGGCTATGTAAACCATCTGTTTGTACTGATGCATTTCACACACTGGTATTCTCATTGGCACAATAACCGCTGCTGACAACTGCGCGTATTTATCAGTTTCAGTACAAGCAAGTATAAGAACTGATGTACAAAGCACTGAAGGCCTTTATTTCACTTACAAATATGGCCAGCAGAGCTCTGGAGTCATTAATGCTGTTCTTTTGCCTGATCTCCTGGTTTGTAAATTAATTTCTGAGAGCAATGGTAAACTGCTGGATCTCTTAGCACTTGAAACATCATAATGTGCATAACTGACATTAATACGTCTGTGCATACACCCACACATACGTTTTAAGACAGGCTAACAGCCAACACAGTTCGGGTATGCCAAGTATATCATGCAGAACACAAAACCCTAAACTGCATCACTACGTATATGCGTATGCTAAATTTAGGGACATGTCCATGTAAGCACGCATAAAAAACACATGCACAGATATGCCTGGTAAAAATGGCTCATACATGAGTTAGTACTGCAAATTTGTACAATGATTGATTCAAGTATGCAAAATATGTACAGAACATTAAGAGATTCCTTAAACAGACAAAGCAACTACATAACTCTCTAATGCACATAAAGTAGATGAATTTCAAGACAAAGGTTGATTTCTTAAAAAATAGCAGTTTCCTGCAGTTGTCCTTCCCTTGCACAAACTCCCCATCTGACCAGAGGTCTCCCCTGCCTCTCCCACATCTGTCAATCATCCCTTGCTGATGAAATTTGATTTCACTCCCAACAGTAACTTTAGACTGAATATTTCCATAGAGGCTGGAGAAGCAAATCCTTACTTTTACTGATCATTAACCCTTCATAGGCAGCTATTCTTAACCAAAAAAAAAGGAAAGTGGCAGCCCACTTAACCCCTTTTGCTGCCAGTGCTGGTTTTAATGTCTCACTTTGCCTATATTTAATTAAACATGGATGGCTGCCAAGTTTGCACAGAGAGAGAGAGAGAATATGCAGTGGAATCTCACCAGTTTCAAGACTTTTTCTTGGCAATATATTCTAATTGAAGCCCTAATTAAAAAGGACTGTTTAACTGTACTTATTATTAAATTTACATTTTCATAACGGTTCCTTTCCTATTAATGAACCCAGATGCAGTAAAAGGCACTCTTCCCTTCAGCTGGCATGCCTACACTGCTGTACCATTCCCACTGAGGGCCATATTTATACAAGGGTGAAAAATATTTTATTTTTTTTGTACACCAAAATGCTCATTTGTCATACTTACAATTGAATTAATGTCATAAAACGAGATATTGCTAATATATCAGCTAACCAGGGAATTTATTAAAGTGTGTTTTGTTTAATTTGCATCAGACTTATACTGAAAATTATGCCATTATTTAACACCACTTCAGACCTGGCATAAACTTTTATAATGCATAGGAATTGCATAAGAAAATTACACAGATGTATAAGTTTATAAGTATTTATAATTGCTGTAATTATGCTGTAATTGTGGATAATATAAGGGTGCTGATGCTTGCTTTATACTTATGTAACTATCAGGAGATGTGCATTTCCAGTGGTGTTCCCAACTGTCACAGACATAAAGAGCTAGCTATCTTTTTCTCTTATCTTTGACTGTAACTGTGGAAAATCCATGGGTCATTGTGCTTATTTAATCAGTGTAAATATTGGGATTAGGAAGGGAACTCTCTGAGACCCTCTACAAATGGGGCCTGCAGGGAGGCTTATTGCCCTGCCTATGAGAAGAAAAGGGCAAAGGAAGACCAAAGAAAAGGGCAAAGGAAGACCAAATCAATGGCCCATACTAAGCTATTTAAACTAGCTATTTAAATCTATTTATTACTTTAATATCCCTGATAATGGAATTGATTGCTCTGTCAAAGATAAAGGGATGCATGTGCAAACATCAAAATACAATCATTCTAAAGAATTTAAGAAAAGAAGACGATACCTTAAATCTATTACCTTTTTTCCATAAAAACACCACCACCTACACATATGCAGATTGCTCCAGTTTTGGCACCATGACAATTAAGAAAACCATTGCAATAAGAATGAAATATTGCACTGGAGACAAAAGAGGCAATGAATGGACCAATTGCTACTGTATAAGCTGAAAATTGAATGCAATGGGCAAAACTTTTTAGGAACATATACAATTTATATAAAAAAATACAAAATCTCTGGCAACTCATATTAAACTAACAAGCAAGCTACAAGAAAATATGCAAAGAATAGTGTTGAGAGGATATATACATATTTATTAAGAAGATATTTTTTATTTTAACTACAGTAGTTAGTGTTGGAAAATGGCTTTTTAAAATATTTTAGTGGAATTTGCAGAGGGTAATGTAATCATTCTATGATCTGAACCCCTCTTTTTAATTAAAATCCCATTAGTTTCTAAATGAAGGGGCAGATTTATAGAAGTTTAGCACTTTTCTGACAGTCCAGAAAGGGTTAACAAACTAACACATTTATCAAAGCAGATCACATTCATTTTCAGAGAGTGTCTGTACTGAGTGGCAGGTCAGCAGCTGCAAATTTGCAGTGGAAAAGAACAGGCAAAGAGCTGAGAATCCAAGAGTATTCATCTCCCTTTGCTAAACATGCCCCACCATATAGAGAGTTATGGGTTAAACATTCTGCTGTAGACCTTTGCTTGTATTGAAACTGTTTTGAAAGTTTATTTATATATGAGTCAACCAGCTTCCACCACAATTAGCATTATATAAGTCTTATTTAACGTAATCCCCTATAAAACATGGTGAATGTTTTTGTTCTGGTCTATATTATTATGAGGAAATACACTCAGTATGCGCTCAATTTGAACTCCATAATGAGTATGAAAAAAGTTACCCACAAAATTGCACTACATATCATTGTAATAATTAGCAAGTAATAATAAGAATTATTGTTATATATAAGGATAACAATAATTATGATTATCATCTTGCTTCTTAAAAAAGAAAGTCACAATGAAGACATTAAAACGTCTTCATAAGTTAGAACTATTTTCAAATGATGTCCCATAATAAAAGAGCATTATGAGTAAGGATGTACGGTATATGAGTGAAATGTATTATAAACCTCCCCCACCCACTATGGCCTGCTATTATTTTATCCCCACTTTAAACTTTAGCTTGAATATAAAAATAAGGCATGTTACAATAATATAAGACTTCTAGAATTTAGTTTACTCAAGGATTGTACAGGTATCACCTTTCCAACAGACAAGAAAATTGTTCAGTACTTGTGCAATCATTAGCCTTTTCACCCTATTTTCAGTATGTGTTTTAGAGCATTCAATAGCTATTTGTAAAGATACATGTACCGTGTGCCCTTTTTTCTTCACTTCTCCTTTTTTACAGCCTCGGAATGCGAAGAGAAGACATACCTTTGAACTTCAGCCATCAATGATTTTCACATCACCGATGTGGAGGATTCCCGTGTGTACCTGGGCGAGCATATATATCAAAAGAAACAAGAAGTCATGAATATTCACCAGATAATACAGAGAGAATTCACACTTGCATCTCCTAAATACACTGATTGTATCTAGTCTTGGATAATAAAACATTAATGCAAACATCGTACATGCAGAATTTCATCTGAAAGTTATCTGATTCGGTGCTTAAAGGGAAATGAACATATAAAAATAAAAGGAGGTTTTGTGCATTGGAATAAATATGTTCAAAGGTGCGTCCCTTATAAAATAATTTATTTATTGCGCGCTCATTTAAAATCAATTTTAAGCATGGCCTGTAGTGAAATTCATTACAAAACAGCCGGGATATGTTTGGGAAATATTGTAATAGGTACTGTAAGTCAGCGCAATAAGAGTATATAGATCAGATCAAAGTAATACAAAATGAAGGGTATCTAAATCATCAATAAGCTTCAGATCATGATTCAAACTGCATTAATTAAAGGGCAGTAACATGACATTTTAAGAGAATCCCGATATAAAATATACCTAATTCCTGGTCGGACAAAATACAGTACAAAATATTATTCACATGTGGCCGGTGTACATTGGAGATTTATAATAATTTAGGGGATCAAAGTATATTTAGGAAGCAGACTGAATAACAAGACGGTTGGCATATTTGTCTATCATGGTAACTGGGGACCTAACGTTATTTTAATCTGAAGAAGAATCATTAAGGCTTCTTTGCAACCAATACACCGATAAGTAACATGAAATATGAGTGTTCCAGGCAAATATTTACATACGCTAAATAACAGTGAATATTTGAATGTTTATTAAGCATTTTGATAACACTGTCCCATTAACATGACAAAGCAATAATTCTATATGAGTAGAAACATGACATCCTAGTTATCTATAACTGGGAAATATATTGATAATGACTATGACATGCAGATATTCTCTTTTTTCTATTAACATTGGATACTCCGATATCAGCTTTATTATCCAGAAACCCATTATCCAGGTTGCTTTAAATTACAGGAAGGACACTTCCCATCGACTCCAATCAAATCAAATAATTCTACCTAATTTCCTTTCTTATTTCCTTTTACTCTGTACTTCATCCCAACTAAACTACCGGTACATGGATCCATATTGGTGGCAAAATAACTGTGTTGGGTTTATTTAATGGTTAAATGATTTTTAGAAGACAAAGGATATGTAAAGTCTATATAACTGGGGGGGTGCCAAAATTTTAGGAACCCTACAGTGAAATAGACGTTTTTCCTTGGGCCAATTGTTCTCTCACAGGAAAACTTCACTGGCCAATGAAAAAACACTCTAAGGGGGTTATTTAATAAAATTCTAATTTTTATCATTATTTTACTAAAACAACTTTAACCAAACTCCCATCCACAATTTTACCTTATTTATCAATAAATTAACTCCAAAAAAATTTGGTGCGGGAAAAGAAAATTGTAAAAAAAAATGTGAATCTTAGATTTTGATGCCCAAAACTAAAATTTTTTTGATTATCACCCCAAAACCAAGTATTATTTGGATTATTGTACGAACCTAGTACAAATCATGATATCTTCCAATAGTTTTTTTTCCCCATGAAAAAATCGTGTTTTCCCTTTTAAAACTCTGAAAAAATCAGACTTTAGTAAATAACCCCCTAAATGTTGCACTGTCATCTCCTTACCATAAGACCTTAATTGCGCTGGCGATAACACATGCACAGTACAGTAAATCTTGATGGGTTTACTCTATTGCACATGTACAAACAGGAATTTGCCCAAGGGATGCAAGGGATGCCTGGTAAACAGCAGAAAGGTAAGTAAAATGCCACTGCGGCGCATCGACCTGGGAAAAAAACTTCCATTTACATGTCCTTTAAGGAGTGTTGATCTTAATCTCTTATCCAGAAAACCACATGCCCCAAGCATTTTGGATAATAGATTCTATACCTCCGTACTCAAGATCTCTTCTATTTTCATGCCTAAACACATTAATACATTGAAAATATTTGCTGGAATTTATCATTGATCTTACAACTGAAAATTGTATTTAGTCAGTGCCTTTGAAACTCAAAGGGATGCATATTATTATGGAAGTGAGCGTGATTTTTCTTCTGAATTTTGACCAACAATTGGAGCACCCAATGCAGTTTTTATACTACATGTTTCACAAATCATCTTCCTTGCTCTGTATAAAGTGTCTCTGTGATTTCCACTTGTGGTGGCATTTTTGCAGGACTGAATCGGCGCTGCCTTATACTCTAAATCTTGGCCTAGTGCCCAGGATCTATTAAAGCAGATGACATTTTTAGACATTTGGTGTCATTTTCCTCAATATGACCTCTACTTTCATGCCAGGGATGAATCCATCCTGTTATTAATGCATTCAGTTTCATGAAGGGAAAAAAAATCTTTTCAATTTTCACACCTGAATTGCATCCAAATATTTAAAAAAAATGAGATGAAAGAAAAATCATTTTTCCTGCTATCAATTCCTTGACATCCAGGAGCAAAAAGTCAAAATATAACTTTTCTAAGCTCCTGACCATGACAGTGTCAGTAAAAGTAGTCCTTCTGGCCATTAAGTATTATGGGATATCAACCACAAATCATCTTAGCTTGCTAAGCTGATGTATTAACCATATGATACAACAATACAGAGTCCTACAGAGTCCTACTCAGTAAGGCAACTGATTGCCTCCAGGGACAAACACACATAGGCAAAGCAAGAGGCAAAGTTAAAATGATGTAACAAAGCACTACGTATATCCGTCAGAGCATTACTTAAGCCCTATGTACAGGTCTCACATAATGCAACATGCGCTGAATTTTCCTCTAAGGAAATCCACAATATAATCCTACCATACATCATAGTTTTTTCATAGCCATCTTTTTGTCAGCTTTTCCCATTGAGTTTACAGCAAACATTTTAATCTTTTATAGGTGTAGTCTTAAGTAGCTTATGGAGCTATCTATGTCAGTTCTAAGTTGTCTAGCCCTTTTGTTCCCATGAACTTCAGTGGATTTTTTAAAGTGCTTGGAGGGGTAACACAATGGCTTAAATTCTGACATTACTCTTCTAGAGATTTACACACCAGAGCTTTTAAATTTACAAACTTTGCAATATGTTATTTTTGTAAAATGATATGCAAGGTCACTAGACATTGAAATGAAAAAGGCAGCAGATCCAGTTGATGGTGGGGGTCAAACAATGCAGAACCACTGACTTGACTGCAGGAAGCCAAGGCCATGTCGCTCTCTCTCAACCATCCTTCCTTAACTTTACAGCGTCAGAGCAATTGCGCTCTCTGCACTAGAAGAGCTAAAATGCCAATTAAAAAATCAGAATTTCGGCTCTTAAAGTTACCAACCAACCCTGTTCTGGTAAACTGCAGGGCGCTGATGCCTGAGGCAAGTTTCTCAACTTGCCTCACTGCTCGAGCACCCCTGCTTGACTGATGCACAATTACTATGCATAGTTTAAGCTACGTCTTAAAAATCTTTCACTTTAGACTATTTGTTAGGCCCGCTGCCCCTAATGTTATATATGAAAAAAGCAAGGTGGTGAAGGATAAGTAATATTGCAACTATATATTTCTAATATGCTTTCTAATTTTTTATTGAGATAATTTGATTTTCGAGTTCATCTGACTTATTTTAAACTCCCATAAACTCCCATGAAATAGAAATTTGACCAATTGCAATTTATTACGTCTGCTAAACAGTCAGAATTCTAAGAGCCAGTGTATGCTAAATTTCAAAAATCTAATTTGAATTTTAAAAAAAAACTTGAATCAAATTTTAACAAATCTCTATTCGAATTTGACAGTTTTGACCATAAAAAAAACTCGGAAATTCAAATTTTCACTTTGAACCTTGATAAATCTGCCTCTTAATGTTAATAATGGTGCATGGAGTTTATCCATATGCTTTTATTATTACCCTCTGTCTTGCGCTGGCTATATTGAAAAATCACCTGTGTAAAGCACACGAGGAAACTTCGGGCAACTTCGGAATACGAAGCGCGCGTGTGTTTTAGTGCAGGCGATTTTTCATTATAGCCAACGCAAGACAGAGAGAAGGCGTTCGGGAGCATGGTCGCCGCAAAGACGAGGCGATTAGTCGCCAGGCGACTAAATCTCCCCGAATCGCCCAGTGTACTCCTACCCTAAAGAGTAAACAAGCTACTTCTTAGAAATAAAATACTTTTCTCAGTCTTGTAACATTCCCGGTAAGAAAATAAAATATATGTAAATAATCAGGTAACCAGGAGGAAATTACCCTCAAAGTTACACTGATTCCATGAAAAGACATGAATCTTGTACATCTTGTGGGCTGAACTGCTAAAACTTGAATATTTTATCCTGGCAGACACAGACTTGTCCCTAAGCATACTAACTTACCGCAATTTTTAGCTACTACTAACACTGTCAGGAAACTGCAATATTAATCCACATGATTTTTCAATTGCACTTCTGCATGTTGCAATCTGCAAGATCCCAGCTCTCTGGTGCTTTCTCCAAAGCTTTTGCAACAGTAGAAGCATCACACTGACTCACTGACAGCCCTCTGCTATCTTCTGATTTCCCCGTGGCAAAAAGATTTCTATCACTCTCATTGTGAAAGCAAAAACGTGGGAGTTAACTTTACCCAGTCGGAAGAACAGAAGCTGCAGTGCTACAAAATATAGATCCTTCATTGTATACTGAATCAGATTACAGGCCTTTGGGGGGAAAGAGCTAATAGGAGGTGTGAATAGAGACGATTACCTTACTCTTCCTATGCAAACACTCTTACACACACTGGAAGATGTTATTTCCTTGCAATGTTACTCCTGAGACTCACAATTCCCCTACTGAGGCTACTCAGTAACAGCCAGTTAATTAACAAGTCATCATATGCCTTTCTTTGCATCTCGCTTTGCCCTTTGTCTGCCACACAAATCTGCAACTTACTTTGCTGTAATGAGAAGCAGGCCCTTCTGGTAACTAAAAGGTTACAATAAGCCTGTCTATTTATGTATGAGTATATATAGAACAAGTTTTTGAAATTCCTATATTATGTTAAAAAGGAGGGGTGCAGCATTCAGAATGATTCTTCATATACATCAAATGTAAGAAATAGAAAAAAAATATTCCTGTTGGGACAGAAACATAAAATCTCTTAAATATAATATAAATACATTTAGCATTATACCCTGCATATAGATTTCATGTTTCTATTGTCCTTGTTTTTTTAAGCTTTGGTCCCCAGATGTTGCTGGGCAACAATTCCCAGAATGCCGTCACCCCATATGTTTGTGGTTATGATAATTGTAGTCTAGCAACATTTGGGGGGCAAGATTAAGAAACAGTAACACACACAAACACATATAAATAAGTGAAAATAACATTTTATGGCAAAGCTTCAGTGTCACTTAAAGTTCTCATTTGTAGAACTTGCAGCAATGAAAACAGTTTAGGGGGCACATTTAGCTCGAGTGAAGGATTAGAAGGAAAAAAACTTCGAATTTCGAATGGTTTTTTTTGGCTACTTCTACTACGACTACGACTAAAAATCGTTTGACTATTCGACCATTTGATAGTCGAAGTACTGTCTCTTTAAAAAAACTTCGACCCCCTACTTCGCCACCTAAAACCTACCAAGCAAAAATGTAACAAATTTCTGATCGAAGGAAAATCATTCAATCGATGGATAAAAATCCTTCAAATCGTTCGAACAAACGAATATCAGTAAATCCTTCGACTTCGATATTCGAAGTTGAAGGATTTTACTTTGACTGTTGAATATCGAGGGTTAATTAACCCTCGATATTCGACCCTAAGTAAATGTGCCCCTAAGTGTTGCTCTCAGAAACCAATTTCTGCTTATGAGTATCAGTAACATTAATTCTCAAAAAAATTTCTAGAAGATCAGTGGTGCTGTAACCTCTTTGGAGCAAATGCATGTAGTAAATGAAAATGGCTAAATATATGACATACTGAATAAGAGTTAATATTGCAGGCTTGCAATATTGGGGTATTTGGTTTTGATTCTGACCATTGCTGTGCTCCATTTGTAGGTCTTGCCTGTATATCACATGCCCTTAATGTGTGTATGTGTACGGTAGGAAAATCAGATTGTCAGCTCCAGTGTCACATCTGCCAAGAGGCAAGATAAGAAGCCTTCCTAAGGGGAAGGGGAAGGAAATAAGCTACCTCTGGGAATCATAAAAAATCATATTCATGGACAAAAGCAATTTCAGATTGCAGACTCTGTGATTTGTATTAAATTTGTGGTGCAGAAACTGGGAGACGTGTTGTCAGAACACAATTGGAGTTGGGTTTAAAGGCACCTGCTGAATACTAGACTACAATGGACACTGCTTAACAAATGACACTTGGACCTTCAGATGACATTTAACTATTGTACTGTTTCACAAGAACCTGCATGTGTCGATCCGGTAAACACTCTACAACTATGAACAACTAACAAAAAAAACTGATTTTAGCCATATTAAAATACCCTTTTATAGGATAACCCAACACATTATTTTATTAATTGTGTTTGGGATACAGCCCTGCAGTAATGCCACAAGAGTCCTACATCAGGGTGGATAACCTGACATTAGCTATTAGAAGGATGTGGGGAGTTGTAGAGCAATCACATCTAGAGGGTTGTAAGTTGACATCCTTCTCCTAAATACTCTGAAGAACAGTGGTAGATTACTGCTGTCAGATAAATAACCAACAAACCACTTAGCAGCCACAGCTATATAATAATTTCATAAGAATGAAAAAGGTGCCACTGAAAATATAAACAGAATAAAAATAGACTATTCAAAATGCCTGTGTGACTAGATGGATGTCCACAATAATATGTATTCAAACCAATTTAATTACATAAGTGATCCTGTTTCTACATTGTGGTGTTCCACTTTATATAAACACACACACACTCTCACACTCACAACTGCCTTTGTTTGCAGCTAAATCCTTGAGGTCACACAGGTTAGGCAGCTGTTGAGACATATTCAGGTCTGCACCATGGTTATGTGTCCAAAAAAAATCTTTGGGGGTTGTTTTATCTATTTGTATCTCTTGTTGACACAAAATGGCTCAGATTTACAGCACATTACATTAACTTTAAAAATCCAGATGCACAAAGTTAAGCCACTGCTTAAATTGTTGCTGTTTTTCTGTTGCAAGCTTGGACATTTTAGAAGTGCATCCCCCAAGAGGTTTGGTGATTTAACATGGAGTGATACTTTAACTCTATCCACGTTCAATGATAAATACACAGCGGCAGTGGTGCCTTAAATTAGCAGAGCCCTGGGAAATAGAAAAACACCTTGAAACATGTTTTTTTTAAAAGTTAATCTGATTCAGTTCAGGGTCACCTGGAAAGTGCTTATTCCAAAATACGGACATTATCATGCATTTCAGAATTAGCAATGCCATTTGTACTTTTTGTCACTGCTGTTAGTTACTTGCCTTAAGCTAACGCTTCTTAATTGCATGTTGCAGCTACATGTTTATGCCTTCACACCAGCTTTCTATAAAGAGAGGTCAATCTCAGAATAAGGACAGGGACGGAGCATATTCAAAGCAACTGAATGGGACATAGAATGCTTAGAACATAGGGAAAATGACTAGACTTGCTCAGTGTGACTTGCATAAACTTTACACAACAGTTTGGGGATTGAGATGCAATGAGCTGCTATCTCTATAAAATAATAGAGAGAAGTCTTGAGAAAAATAATTATCGAGAAACATATGTGCTCCTTAGCGTGTGACGGGATGACCTTGCAAGCCTACTAAAACTGCCAGTCTGACAGTGAGGATATAATACAAAAAAATGTGTATTGAATTTTTAAATAGGAAAACACCTTCCTAAAATCTCATTATGTGTCGAATTCTGCCTACATCGAGTGTACTGTAAATGATACTTATTCCTCTCTTTCTGATCTGCGAATTTCTCCTGTTTAATTCTCCTTTTTTCTGATTTCACTGCAACCTAACATGCATGTCTTTTTTTTAAAAAAAATTTTTATCGTTCTGCAATCTGATTTATGTACCTTCAGTGAAAAATGGAGGGTTAAAATGCACCACCCATTGCTTAACAGGAAATGTGATTATACGATAGAATAAAGACTAATTAATATTAGTGAAGGTGTGTGCTGCATGTAAAAATAGAAAGCTAAAGCACAAAAGCATTAACCCCATTTCATTAGCTCCCTTGTGTTACTACTCAAACAGCACGTGCTCAACTTAGTCTCTATTTAAAGGACTTGCTAATGCCCTGGCACAAATGCAGGTACCTCCATTACACTGATCATTTGCAACACCCTGTTCACTATTAGATTTCCCCAAGTTTATGCAAAAATAACATCAGAAATTCAGAATATAAATATGGCTTTGACCCTTGAGGCACAAGTGCATCAATATTTTACAAGAGCTGCACTAAACTTAGAGAGAAATTTGCCATGTATATGGCACTATAATAATACCCACTATTATCTTGCTAATAGCAAGAAGTAATTCTAGAGAAAATAAATCTTTTATTTGAGGGGGCTTGAAAAAAATTATTATGTATGCATATTTATTTTCAGGGGAAAACTATTTTTTTAAACCAGTATTAGCCCCTAGATATAATTTGGAACAATGAGATACATTACAAAGCATTGCTAATGGCACCTGCAAAGTTTACTGTTCAGAACATAAAAGATACAAAAATGTTTTTCACTATTTTGTTTTTTAATTACTAGTCTGCAGGCAGTGGGGTCTCCACAGACTGGGGTCTTCAACCTGCTGAATGAGACAGGGTTTCTATTCTGTATTCCATAGTCAAACATAACTAATAACCCATTTTAATACGAGACACAAATAGTGTTCAACAGTATAATGTCCTTGCCAGTTAGAGAAACTCCATGCCACATAAAATTCAAACTTACTTTCAAAACTGCCATTGTTATCTGCAATTTGTTAGCTGCTCTGTTCTGAATTCATGTATTAATATTGTAACCACTTAAGTGCCAATAGGTTCTATTTTTCCCTATGGGAAAATTGCAATGTACGGTGCATGTTGCGGCCATGACTCAAAGGGTTAAAATGTGTTAATTTTACATTGTTTCAGCTTGTTCTGTAAACAAAGCAGGAGGATGAACTTTATCCAGTGGAACAGAATGCAAATAATCAAGCAAACCTATATTCGATTGCATGGTGTTGGGGGGTACAGTTTTTGGGGATTTTCTTCAGTTCAAATGTTCCTAGCACCGAAAGTGTGATATATGTGTTCTAATTTCTATGCAAATTATAATTTCCTAGCAAGACCTCAAAAGCATATTCTAACGGCCTAGCAAATGATTTTATAGTTGCTGCCAAATGTGCTCTAATGGTTTTAGTTAATCAAATGAATACAAAGGTTGAGGCCCCCTATGTATAGACAATTTTATAACATACTGACTGCCTTATGTCATCTGGCATGAAACAAATATTGCTCTTGCTTCTCAAGAGACCTATCCCCACAGTACCTATGGATTAAATAACTATCATATTCACAGACCACAGAAATTAACAAGAGCCAATCTGAGGTCAGTCGCTATTGAACTGCAGTGCCTGATCGCTTGTTGGCAAGCTTTCTGTAGGGTGGAATGTAAAATGAACACTGAGATTAGCAACACTTTTTCTGGTATACAGAGGCTCTGTACAGCGCTTAGAAACATATACATTAATAAAAGAACATGTCTAATTGCTATAACAAACTTGATTTAAAATGGTAAAAAACAAATATATTCTACAAAATGCTTAAAATCAAAGCGCCAATTCTGTTAAATCCCCTATTAAATTACAAATGGTCCCTTTAAAAAAAACATATACTTGGCAATCCAAAAATTATATTTCAAAACTTACTTACAGATCCTTTGCCAAAATCACTATTGGTCATGGTAGGAGAAAGTGAAATGAAATTATCCAGGGGAAAGAAAAATGTGCAACCAATACTTTTTTTTTTTTAATTTGCAAAAAAAAAAACCTATTTCTCAACAGCTGCACGCCATTTGCACGCCATTCGGAAATAGATGTCCTGCTATTGCCACCAATAAAAAAAAAATAATCCTAAAATAAAAAAAAAAAGTTCTTGGCTAAACCCTCATCTCTTAAACAGGTGTTACGGAGTTAAAATGAACAGCTTGAAAGTTGGTTTTTCTGAAACGACGATTTCCTTTCAGAGCTGGGTAGACTTCGAGGATAGCAATCTGTGGCATTTGAAAATATAATTCTAATGTACTCTATACATAATTTACTAGCTCAGTCCAGGAAGCAAAGAGTATTTGATACTGTATTTGCATTCAAGGATATATTTCTCAAACATTATGAATGATCGCACATCAAAGACTTCCATGCTGCAGACAAAATTCTGTGGTAACCAGCAGATGCTTTGGATAGTTTAAAAGGTGCACTTGTATTTACACAGCCAAGAAAACTATTTCCTTTTTTTTCTGTTTCTAAACATACTTTATTAGGCTGAACCCTTGTGTTTGGGGATTTAATGCTAATAACTACTGGAAGATTTTAGCAGCAATTTCCATTTAAAATAAGCCTTTTTGGTTGGGGGGGTTCTTAAGAAAATTGTATGTCTCGCTAGTATACACTTCTTATAAACAGAGGTTTGCACCATGTTCAGTTCCAGAAAAAAAACATCAACCCAAGTATTTTAATTATGTGATAAATCTACATGATGAACAGCACTTAGCAAAACTTATAAAATGTGCCTCTGAGAACATACACTTTATAAAGGTCATTGTTTTGGTCCTAAAATCTGGGGATCATGTCGATTTTGGTAACTTTTTAAAATAAATAAATGGAACACAATTTTTCATTATTTAAAGCTGCTGAAGCTTCACATGCTCAAGTGAGCTTTAACTCCATAACCCAGCATCATGCATTTACATAGTGCAGGCGCACAGTATAGAGATATTTCCTCTCCTATGTGCTTAAAAGTTCTGGATAGACGAGGATTTATAAAAATAAATCTCTAGCCATCAATGGGTAAATGTATTTTTGCGGGGGGTAACTAAGTATGAAATGCAAAACAGCTCATCAAAGAAAATAGTCTTGGCAGTTCATGAAATCTGCAATCTTACTGAAACGCTACCTGGCATTATATAGACAATTGCACCCTATTATAGATTCCCAATGAGACTGCATGACACTCCTGATATATATCCCACAGAGGACTGCAATCACTCACAGACGGCTCTCGAACTCATCGATAGCTGATCAAAATCTAACATGGCGCCACACCGTAAAAAAAAAAAAAAAGAAGAAGTCCCCTAACATTATTGAAAAGCTGCTTATTAGATCAAATGAGATACCTAGCAGCCATCTAAGTGTAATTAAATCCTGTGACACAGCACACAACTGACCTACTGCATACGCACCAAAGCGCAAGGATTTCCATTTTGTTCGCCCTTTTTTTCGTTTCAAACATCAACCCAAACAGAGACAATGATTCAAGAAAAACATTTGGCACCTTGTGGTTTTTTAGATTTTATATAAATGAACCTGTCGAGATGTTAAGAATTCAAATGTAATGGCACCTCATCTAAATACAGTTCTGTCCTCATACTGAAGTCACTTCTTTAGCAGACCTTATAATTAGAGCGGTGGTTTTTACTTCGTAGGGGGAGGAAATCTGCAGTTTTAAGTAGGATGGTGGACAATTAAAACCCACTTAATGCAAAAACAAATTTACAGGAAGCTACGACCAAACTGTATGTGAAACAGAATTATCTGTGTGAACATGACTCCATAGATTTAATAAGAGGGGATATCCTAAGCACACAGCAGAACCCTCCAAACCCATCCATGTTTATCATCTGACTATACATTAACAAGAATATCTAGAATATAAGCCTAAATTAACTAAAATATAGCTCTGTAATCACTATACAAACACCGGTGTAACACAAAAGGTCAAATGGCAAGAGGTGACAGTTTAGTGATCATTTGATAAGGGTCAAGTGATCAGGGTCTGACTTTGAGTCTATAGCAAAGGACTTCAAAAAAGAAATGTGCTGATGGGGAACATAGTTTGGGGGGAAAATATGACTTGTTCTTGGATTCAAGAATGTACCTTTTATGGCTAGCTTTTTGAATTACTGTGTCATCTCATGTAAATTCATCAAAATAAGGACATTTACCCATTAACAATGCTAAACACTACTCTGTGGTTGCAGGGATTATTTCTGCAATTTATGAGCTTTGGTTGCAGCTCATAGAAGTTTGTCCTGCTATCACTAAAAGCAGCGTCTCTCTCTCACAACCATGCAACACATTCCTGACATACAGTACAGGCGGCATCATCAAAAATCCTGGCGTGCCTAAGGTAAGCCCATTCCTGTAATATCCCCTGGCAACGTAATAAGGGCAATAAACTGTTTACATTGCAAAGCTGCTGCCTTCATTACAAGGGATTGTTATGAATTAATCAGAAGGCTGACTGATAGAAAATGGCCTTTCACACAACTACCATATAGTGTGGGAGGTGCCATCAGAATTAAACTGCCCAAAAATGAGCCAGGCAAAGTAGCCTCATGCTATTAATACAGCTATTCCTTCTTAAACTCAAAGGTACGAATGAATTGCTGTCTAAACAAACTTTTGATTTCTACAGGATTTTTATTTAACAAGCCCTAATATGCTTTACTGTAACAATAACCTGTGCACTGCCATAGAAAACAAGAAACAGTACAGTACGGTGTATACGTAGCACATGCCACACGCTCAGGCTTCATATAGAATCAAAAAAAACTGCAGTTTATTATGGTAGATTATTTTTTGTTTTTTTCTGTCAATATAACCACAGAAGTGAAATGAAACAAAGCACAAAATACATCACATGTTTTTCGTAAGTAACTCAAAATATAAAACCATTTTGCACAGCAAAATATGTAGAAGAAGGAGAAAAAAATAAAAGGAAAAGGTAACTGACAGCTTTCTATATTTATTATGGTAAGTTTACTCATTTTTAAAAGACATAATATCAGTCCCTGAAGAGAGATTTTTTCCTGGTTATTGCCTTTAAGACTGTGGAATTTGTGAAGTTACAGAAAATCCAGTTCTGCACCACAAACTGTAAAAAAACAAACAAATAAAAATTGCCATTTGTTTTAAAATTGTGTGGTAATGCCATTTTTTTCCTTTTTCTGTTTAACAACTGCATAAATCTGTATTAGCGTTCTAAACAGTTTTTTGCATTTATTATATGTTTGCAGGTTATATCTTAGTGCAATTCAGTCCCAAAAATTTCAGTTTTTTTTTCTGAGGGAAAAAAAAAAACAAAAGCAAAAAACAAACATAGTTTTTGAATGTAAAATACCTCTAAGTTATAGACAGAGGCGCCTCCCCTTTTAATACTTTGGTTTTGAAATACAGTCAGTGGTAAAGCAAGGGTTTTTCCACATACCCAACTTAAATGTAAGTTGCAAGCACATTCTGAAAATGAAAAGCTACCTTCTCTGCAATAAACACACCCCATCGCAATTTCTAACCTCTCCAAACATCACAATAGTAAACAATTTAGTGCATCAATCTTTAAAAGGTTCTACAGCTATGACAGAATTAACTCGTTCCAATGAATTCCCTTTCCTGTAGTATAGATAGATCGCTATATATATATATATATATATATGTATATATATATATAGATATATTCACTGGGCTAACAGACTGTATGAAACAGGAGTAAGACTGACTACAATCCCATTGCATTCCACATTTGACAGTAACCAAATGCAAAATTAAAAAAAAAAAAAATGAATATTGGTTTGAAAAATAAATTTGAGAATGTTTTATTAGCTCACAGCATTAGTCCCAGAACACACGACTTTTAAAGACATCTTTTCAGAGTTCCTGATTTTTTTTTTCTTTTGCCACATTTAAATAGGAAAATCCTTTTTGCCATATTTCGAAAAAAAAAACTGTGCATATTTATAGTGGAGTCTTTTGCATATTTCAAAAAAAGCAGTTTTGATTTTTTTCATTTTACCTCTAGCAGATGCAAACTATAACTGGGGAGGATGGATGTCTGCACTTTTTTGTTGGGAACTCAAAAAAGTGATGAGGCAATAAAAGAAAGCAACAGAATGATGAATACCATGCCAATAATCTCCAGAAAGTCCATTTCCAAGCAAGAAAATAAAAACAAAATCAAAGGAAAAAAAAAATAATAAAAACCAAAAAATAATTATACCATACATGTCCAGCATGCAGGGCCTTCTTATATAATATATTGTCTCTTTTCCATAAAGTCTTTTGACAAAGACAGTTCTTTGTTGCTAAAACAGATTAGCAAGCATAATGCATGAGATGAGGATGGGAGTTTTAATGGCAGGCCGGTCTCATTCATTGGGGCCAAAAACTCTCATGAAAACACTGAAGTCAGATGCAGGCTTCAATTTGGCAGGTTGCTTTAACGCTCCTTTTACCGAGGACAGCAACTCTCTCGAAAAAAGGATGAACTCGGCCACATATGCTAAAAATTCACATTTTTGTTTTTGTGTGTTATTTTATATTTTATTGCAAGCTCATGTGAAGAACTCAGGGTGGTAACATTCTGTGATTTTTCTCCCTTTCTCTCTCTTTGTGTGTGAGACAGCAAAGCTCAAAACTCATGACCTTCAAAACAAAACAAACAGAAAAAGAAAGCATAAAGTGAATGGTAGGATTCAAAGAGCAAACTTCATATGGGTGCGAAAGAGGAGGAGAGGTGGGATTTGTGCAGCCTAATGGCGAAACTAATGATAAGAGATGTCAGATACAACTCCCCAGTGCCCTGATTATACAGTAGAAACCCCATTTTACATCCCCTGATTTTAAGTTTCCCTCATTTTGCATTGTTGTTTTGTGGTCCCACCTATTTATTATGCATAATACATTTCACTGATTTGACTTTTTCCTGGATTTTACACCATTTTTTTCTGGTCCTCTGAATAACGTCAAATGGGGGTTCTACTGTATACATTTTATGGAGACCCCATTCCCCTAAAAAATAAAGCTGCTGCATGGTGACATTGGCCTCCCCCTACTGTACCTGCTTTTTATACAAGTTAAACTATCCCAGAAAAGTTGGGGTTGCCACTAAAGGGGCATGATTAATTGATAGCAGCAATAAGTGGGTGAATTTGCTCAAGTCCCCTACTGTTTCTGCACTAGAGGGTTAAAGATGAAATACAAGTGAAAAGAAAGGGAGAGTGAGGAGGGTGCCACTAAGTAATCAGCCTTTGGCACTGCAGCTGTGAAGGGACTACAATTAGCAGCAGCAGCATCCCAGGTGATGGCTTACTGAGAGTTGTAGTTCCAGCAATGTTGAGGTGCCAAACGTCGCCTGAAGGTAAAGGGAAGAGGACTAGGGGCACAGTTCAGGGTTAGAGGCGACACTCACATGAAATACTCCGGAGAGGAGGGGTTGTCGCTGTTGCTGGCGCCGTTTTCTCTGAAGCCGCTGCCCAACAGCTTCTCGTACTTCTCCTTGTAGGCGTCCCTTTCCCGGAGCAGCCTGGAGATCTCCTGCTTGAGGTGCTCCACTTGCTGCAGCAGTTGACTCTTCTCGCCCTCCAGGACGTGCCGCTGCTGAACCCTCTTGAATCGGCAGGACTGCGCGTAGCCTCGGTTCTTCAGGGTCCTCCTCTTCTGCTTCAGCCGGATCACCTCCTCTTTGCTCACCCCCCTCAGGTGCCGGTTCAGTTCCCTCACGGACATGGTGACCAGCTGCTCGTCCGAGAAGCGATCGTCAAAGTGCAGGTGATGGTGGTGGTGATGATGGTGGTGGGAAGCAGGTGGGTGCAGAGCCCCGACCACCGAGGACGCAGTGGAGCTGCCACTGCTGCCGCCGCCTCCTGTCCCAGGCTGCACCCCGACTTGGTGCCCCACGGAATGGTGGTGGTGCTGGTGATGGGGGTTCTGCGCTGCAGCAGCTGCGATCACAGCAGAGACCACCGCCGCTGCGGAGCCCATGTCCTCTCCGGGCATTCCACCCGACGAAGCGTACTGCTGCTGCCCCCGGGCAAAGCCATCGTAGCCCGCCTGGAGCTGCTGCTGCTGTTGGTTGTTGTTACTGATCAGAGCTTCCACCGCGTCCTCCGGGCTGAAACCCAGCGCCTCCGGGTTGATCTGCTGGGGGTAGGCGCTCATCCAGTAGTAGTCTTCCAGGTGGCCCTTCTGTTCGCTGCCGGAGCCCGGGCTGGGGGCTGAGAAGCTCGGGGAAGGGGGCACCGAGCTGCAGGGCGTGCTCATCGGGGTGGAAGACAGCGATCCCCCGGCGATCAGGCGGCCACACTGGCTGATGATGCGATCGGTCTCCACCGGCTCCTTTTTCACTTCAAACTTCATCAGATCGAAGTCATTAACATATTCCATGGCCAGGGGACTAGTGGGCAGGTCGGAGCTGCTCATTGCCAGTTCTGATGCCATCCTTCTGCTGCTGCTGCTGCTGCTGCTCACAGTCCTACACGAGGCTGCCACAGGGGACACCAGGCTGATGCTGCGGTGACCCGGCACTGGGTGAGCCAGCGTGTTACTTTTGCCCCCGCACTCTCAGCAAGTAGCGGCAAAGGGGCAATCATGCGCCAATTACAGCAGCCCTGCCTTGGGCTTGGCGCACAGATGCATCTTTTTATTTCACTTTCTCGGCTCAAAAGAAGCAGTTCAAGTTGCTTTCTCTCTTTAACACTTCATTCCCAGAAACCGCCGCCGCTGCTACCGGCAAACTTTGCACAAAGGTACAAGTGTATCCCGAGCTTTAGGTGCCCGTGCTGGTGCCTAGGTGGGAGCCAGAGATCCACTCGCAGCCAGAAGGGGATTTTCAAGGATCATTCAGCAGAGCACTTTAAAAGCAATGCTGAGTTTTATAGCCGCTCTGACGTCACTCCCTCGCAGCGAATGGACTGGGGACAGCGGGCCAATGGGAGCGCCGATCCCAAGCTTCATTTGCATAATAGTATAGAAACTTTGGGGGGAGCTGTCAATCACGGTGGATCAGCTGACTGTCAGACGGGGGCTTAAGTCTTGCTGCTGCCTTGGCAGGAATAACAAGGGTTAAGAGCAGAGGAAGAAACAAACGCTGTGCGTCCCCCCCCCCAGTTTATCAAAGAAGATGCTGCTAATCGCCTCATTGCACTGCCTGGGCTTCATCTTCTTACTACTGCAATGGCAAAACCTTCATGCCAACTTTCTCCCTCTCTCTCTTTTTATTTTTGGAAGAAGACATTCACTCATTCATTGCCAGGAGGCGTTGCTGATGCTTTGGTAGCAAAAGGGTTACAGATTGGCTCTGCCTGGTGGAACTGTAAGTATATGCATGCACTGTACTTGTTAAGTGGCTGCTGGAAGCCTCAAATTTGTGCTTTTAAGGGAGAAGATATAAAAGAAGTAACTTGGGCTTTATGGACTTTTTTTCTGTGCAGCCCCCCCCCCCTCCCCAGCTCCTTATTAGAAAGGGAGGGGGATTAGAGATAATGGGGGTCATTTATAAACTTTGCGCAAGGCAGATTGGTTCACAAAGTGAATATATTTGCCCTGCGCATGGTTATATTTATAAAGCTTTTTTCACAATGCGAATGTCTATAAGAGCTTCTTAAATATGTCAAAAATTCGCAAATCGACAATATTTATGTGCACACTCTGTGACTGAATTACGCCACGACTTTGGTGGCGGAGATAATATTCGCAAAACAGTTTTGCGAATTTAAGTCACTGTCAACACTATTTTCGTGCACAACAACCTCGCGCATTGGGTGCGCTCGCGCAAACTCCCACCTCATTTGCGCGCCGTTTGCAAACATTTATTCACAGCGCGAATTCGCAACAAAACAGAAAGACGGGCAGAGTGGTGCAATATATTAGCGTTCATGAAAAAACATGGGCAATACGACCATTTGCGAAAAAATATGTGCTGCACAAACTTTATAAATGACCCCCAATGTTTCATTCATTGGTGCATATGTGCTTAACCCTCTCTTATTAAAGTGTAAGCTCTGTGGCGCTGATTTATAAATCCATACAGATGAATCTGAATCAACGCAGTGATACACCTTGGTCCCTTAAGGCAGTGTCTTTGGCATCTTGTGTATTGCACAGGGTATTTATATAATATCATTCCTGCCCTCTGCATAGTTCTGTTATACATTAACAAGACAAAACTGGAGCAAGTCTCAGGCCAAAGTGATTTTTTTTTTTTCAGATGAAAGTGATCTGTTCCCTTCGAGGAAATGCTTCCCAGTGATAAATAAGTAGCAGTTTGCCCCAATATTGTAGTTTTTTTACTTGATAAATATGGCCTTTAATTATGTTCTGTGTGCTCATGATCTTTCTACAAAACACACATGCACGCTATATAAACACTACCAAAATAAACATGTAAATATATAAAAGGTCAACGTGCCAAGCGGGCGGTGTCATTTATTCAGCAGATAATTTATGTGCAAATTCCCTCACTACATGTAGTAAAAGAAATACAGTGTACATGAATTATTTGATCTGTGCCTTTGCACTGCTATGAAATATGAATGGCTTGTGTGTAATAATGTGCATCAGATGTATGAGGTATTAGCGCTCACACAGAACAAGGAGGTGCTGAGAGTAGTGGGTTCATTATAGGATCTGCCTAGCTCTTCCCGGCACAGTCTGACAGTGTCATTTGATCAGTTACCTGGCTCTCTCTTGCCCTTTGCACTTTCACATGTGAGTTAACTATTTTGTACTTGATTGTGACAAGTGGTGAAGCAAGTGCAATATGTTCCTGTGGGCTATTTCCAAACTGTTTCGTATGTGACTTGGTTAGGTATGAAAAAACAGCTACAAAGTCAAATTCAGTGTCCTTATATCAAGTTAGTACTTTCCTGGCCTATACCTTGGAGTGTATACAGGAAGTCATTTTTATACTAGTCTATACCTATGTTCTACAGACTAGATTGTAATCAATTGCCTATAACATATTGTGTAAAATACAGACACCAGGGCATTCCACTGCCCTAAAAATAAATTTTCTTGCAAGGTAGAAGTGTAAAAATCAATCCAGTTGCACATTCATGTGTTAAAACCTCCTTTCCATGGGTTGAACGTTTGTTAGTTTTATGAATCCTGAAGGCACTGAATTTACATATACCGGTATGGGATAAATTAACAGGAAAACCGTTATCCAGAAAGCTCTGAATTATGGAAAGGCCGTCTTCCATAGACTCCATTTTAGCCACATTTTCAAAAAAATGATTACTCTTTTCTCTGTAATAATAAAACATCTTGTACATGATCCAAACTAACATACAATTAATTCTTATTGAAAGCTAAATCCGCCTATTGGGTTTATCTAATATTTACATGATTGTCTAACAGACTTAAGTTATGAAGATCCAAATTATGTAAAGATCCGTTATCCAGGAAGCTCCAGGTCATGAGCATTCTGGATAACAGGTCCCATACCTTAAGGTATCTCATAAATTCTAAATCAATTTAAAAAGTTTACATATATATATATATATATATATATATATATATATATATATATATATATATATATATATATATATATATATATACACATAACTATATGAAATGTAAAACTAACAGTATTGCAGCATCTTCTTATAGATGTTTTTATTTGTCCTGCTGAATGTGCTCAGATTGTATTTTCAGTGGATGTTCTGATTTATATTAGCCTTATAAGAAAAAAAAATTGTATTGTATTATTGCTTGTTCAAACCTCCACAGTGCCACCTATTGGCAAATGTCATTTTTATTTGATCTATTTCCAGCACTGAAATTCAGAGAGATGTTACGTAGTATTCTAGTTTTTTGTAGGTCCAGTAATGATGTTGTCTTTCTAAAAAGGCAATCATTTTGCCAGAAAATATGGATTGCTTCTTCCTTAGTAACTAGATCTGCTAAAATATCTACTGTATGCCTGCAGTAGGTTAGTACAGTAGGATTTACATGTTTCAGAATAAACTGTATAATAAAAATAATGTTACTTGAATGGGCAGTCAGTGTAAATAATAGTAAGAATATATGGCAGAAAAACTAATCCATAAAAGTATTCAGTATTCAGTATGTCACATTGTTAACGCTTTAATTTTTTTCATTCTTTTCATTCATTTTTTTCATTTTTTTCATTCGGTTCTGTGCTGTCACATTTCTACTACAAACTCGCCCAAAAACAAAATTGTTCTAGGTAACAGGTTAAACAGTTTGTTAGATTATTTCACTTACCTGGTTTAAAACATTAAAGCCCAAGTTTTATGACCGCAGAAAACAATTGCTTTTGCCTAAATATAGCCCTTACAAGGAAACCATCTTTATAGTATCATATCATATTTATTCAACTTGTGCAGACTTGTGTCTGAAATTCTTTATAAGCATGAATATTCTTGCCTCCTGTATTTTTTATTATCATCATTATTATTATAATTATATACAGTGGTGGGCCAAGCCGACTGTGCTCCCCTCCATGCTCTCCTCCATGCAGTGAACATGGACTAGGGGTAGGCAAAAAGTCAGTCCCCCTTTCGTTGCTCCCTAGTCAGGTGCCTCTTCTGCCTAACCCTAGTTCTGGCCCTGATTATATAAATAATACTCTAAAGGGGTGGATCTTGCTAAACTTAAGTAAATAATTCAGTGTTCTTGAGAGTGATTACTGATGGACAGTAGACAAAAATTCTCCAAACATATGTTTTTTTTCTTTTTTTTCAGGGAGGAAAGCAGATACCTGTTGTGAATCAAGGTGCTTCAAGCTTACAGAAATACATATCTCTGAAAAGAGTGAAAGAGAGAGAGAGAGGGGGGGGGGAAATAATATAGTAGTTTTGGCAAGGATGGTTAAACTATATTTACTCTATGATCAAATAATAGATATTCAGTATGCATAGATGATGTTCTGGCACTGAAAGCAAAGCTGAAAGAACATCAACCAACCCTTCCACACCCTAATCAATTAATCCCTTTTCTCTGTGTGGGCTAGGTCTGTATGTGTGCTGCTTATAACTCTATAATCACGCCGAGTGGTTGACATGACCAGCATCTCCCTTCATGTTTTGCTTCCAAGAGATCTAAAACATTGACTGTATCATTTGCTTATGTCTGTCTGGACAATGATAGAGAAGGATGCACAACTATTATTCAGCTTTGCAGGAAAGTAGGCAACAAGTAACTACTTAGTACAGAATTACTGTTCACCTTCCCATGCTTGAGTGCCTTATCATTTTACTGCTGGTTACACATGGGGTGTCTTTCTGCTGTATACATGATCAACCTATGGGGCTGATGATTGATAAGATAGCTGTTACAGGTTGCCTGGCGCTGTATCTGTAAGAATGACTGTTTGAACTGCTTTATGTCTTGCCATTACAGAAGGATTCTTAGTATCCTTCAATGAAACAGTCCCTTTGGTAGTCATACATGGATTTAACTGAAGATTATGAAAATGTCCTCAGTCAAGGCTATCAATATGGCAGCTCCTGTAACAGGCAAATAAATAAGGTGTTTGCAACTTTTTAATCAGATCAGTTTTTAAAATAAATACCTACCTTTAGCAATTCTATTCCTATAGGTGCTAATACAGAGGATATTGAGTTTGCAGTGTGCAGCTAGCCTTACTGTAACCACAGAAGATGACCCTACAGTGCTGTCTTCTCTGCATACCCATAGACCCAGCCCTAAATTAGGATGCACATGTGCATTGTTCAGTTTAGCCATGGCTATGCTGCAGCAAACTAACATCTGGCTGATAAAACAACATGTGCAGTTATGCTTCTTTATACAGATTCTATTTCATATACTGAGTCAAAATTATTGTTAGCTCTATATTTGTGAGCCAAATCTGAAGCTTGGAGAATCTCAAACATTTCTAGACTTGTGAAATCATCTTCTAAATCTAATGAATGGAACTCTGATCTTTTCATACCCAATTAGACCTCTGCTTCTTTAAGTAAGCAGTTATCTAATAACTACACCTTTATAAATAGAAAGAAAAAAATCCCAAGATATGAAACAGATATGGGACATTTTAAAAGGAAAACAGTACAGAGGGAAATCTTTACAACTGCTACATGTGACTGGGAGCTGATTTAATGGTAATATCAATTGGATTAAAGTTACTTGTAATTCAGTAATAAATGAGATGTCTCTGGTAAGTAAGATAAAGTGCCCTGCTATTAAGTTGTTTATCTGAAAAGTAATTCTCAGAAACCTGACTTCTGACACTTAGTCATATATTAAACCTACTTCTTGAACATTGCACTCTCTATTTTCATATAGGCAGCCCTCCCCCTCAATCTAACAGCCAAGGCAATGTCTGCTCGAGCAGCAGCATGCAGTGAAACAAAGCATTTCAGGCCATAATTGAAACACTATAATTGCCTGTAGGATTACAAAAAACTGTAGTAGAATTATTACTTATTTATTTCTAAAGTGCCAAGAAATGCTCTAGCTTTATATACAGATTCCTGTGCCAAAAAGTCACAAATAAGCAGAGGCAAATGTGTGAATAGGAAAATATAATTAATAATAAAAAAAATCAAGTGTGGCAGATACCAACATAGAACTTTACTCTTACACATGTAGTATTCTCTTACACAATCTACTGTAACTAAATATAGTCATCATAACAGTAAATCAAAAAGGAAAAATACACTTTAAATTTAAGTTGAAAATATTTTAAAGTCGCATAGAGCAAAACAATTCGCACCAATAAGAATAAAAATCTCGCAATGTAATATTGTTGCTTAAAATGTTATTGCATTGCAAATTTTAATTGAGCATTGCGAATTTTAATTGCGCATTCTTAAGAAGTGCTTGAAGGTGTCATAATCTTTTGGAGCAAACCTAACGACATTTTCAGTAAGAAGTTTTATTACATTTACTGCACATTGGCTCAAACTATAAAATTCGCAAATGGTCTTCCACTGTCGGAAGTGGTCGCTAAACAGCTTCCGGGTTCGCAAAAGCTATATTAAATTCACGCAAAGCAAAATTTGTTCACGCAAAGGCATAA
The DNA here is from genome assembly GCF_017654675.1 of Xenopus laevis. NCBI lineage: Eukaryota > Metazoa > Chordata > Amphibia > Anura > Pipidae > Xenopus > Xenopus laevis. The sequence goes on along the minus strand of NC_054378.1, from coordinate 34,735,361 downwards.
CTTTTCGTATTGCGAATAGTTTTTCCGTTACCGACTTTTATTACATTCCCCCGTTGTCTTGCTGAACTGCCAACAGGCAGTGTCAGACTGGAACACTGGGATACCAGGAAAATTTCCGGTGGGCCCAGGTGTCAGTGGGCACTTTTACTTATAACCATTTAGCCTATTTCATGGTCATTCCCTATTTCTTTATGGGTAAAAAATGTGTTATAATGGAAGAATATAGTAAGTATATATAAAAAAACAAGTAGAATAAAGAGGTTAAGTGAGGAGAGGAGGAATAATAATTTGGAACCTGGGCCCACAGTCTAAGGTTTTCTGGTGTGCCTGGCATCCCAGTCCGACACTGCCAACGGCCATAGTGCAAAGGTGGCATAAAGCTGTCTGCAGACACACATTTTGTTAAAAAAAACCCCTTTTAAAATGGTTTATTTCTCTACTGCAAAAAAAACCCCCAATCTATGTTCACAGTTCTTGGGATACAATATACTAGTGTAAGCCAAGAGCCCAACAGTAGTACATTTACTAAGTACAGCTTGAAATGTATGTTCGTATTTACATTATTATCCTGGAGGGTAAACTGTCATATTACTTGACTTTAGTGAGGTAAAGTAGAAAATTAGTCTTTGCAAATTATTTAGTAGGGAAGGCAATATTTCTTTTTTTAAGGTACAGTTTTCCTCTTTGTTCTTTCCACAAGAAGCTAAAATACTTTATGTGGAAGTCTCAACCTCAGTCTAAATGCTATGCTATTTTTCCTAGTATGTTAAATGTTCTTTAAGGCTTTAACTGGAGTATAAAGTTTGTTCTTTCTTTTTTTCCTTTTGTACAGTTGAAACGCCAATACATGAAGAGAAGAGAACACAGCTTTTAAAGTCATTGAGATACACCAGAGGAATAGACACAGGGATGCTAAATAAAGCACAGTTCTTTTCAACTTGTTCGTCAGGTTGTGTTCATTTATCATGTCAACTCCCATGATGCCTGCACCAAGGCCTTGTAGCCATATGTGTTAGCACACCTGCTATGTGTGTGAGATCTGCACTGTAGAATGTTCAAGTACATACACCATTCCTGTGTTTCATTAAATTATGTAACAACTGACACTCTTTTTGTTTGGAGAATTAGTGTGCCCATGCAGGGAAGATTGGTTGCAGACTGAGTTGGAATGCAAATATGCCTTGCGTTTAAGGGTTTTGCTAAAAAGCAAATTATTAGACATCACCTGCAATTTCTGTACAGATTTCCAATGCAATTTTCTCTGCAGTGCAGCTGGGAATTTGGTGGAGTGCCATAGGGGATTTATACACATATAAAAAGACTTGCTTCTTTTGGTCTGCTGATTTACCCTGAAAATGCTAAAACACATTTTTACCCATTCTTTCTAAACAGCTGTGGAAAAAATACAAAAAGCTTTGCTTTCCATTTTTTCTTAACAGGCCACAAGATATGAAAACATAACTTGCATTTCTATAATTTTTCAGAGGGAGCTGCTTTATGTCTTGCCATGACAGGATTCTTAGTAGACTTCAATGAAACAGTTCCTTTGGTAGTCATAAATGAATTCTACTGAAGTTTAAGAAAATGTCCTATAAGGCTAGTCTATAAGGCTATCAATATGGTAGCTCCTGCAACAGGCAAGAAATAAGATGTTTGCAACTTAAACTTAGCCATATATAGTTTATACTGCATTTAGTTTCGATGGTATCATTAACACATTCCACTGGGTGGAAATGAATCACACCGCAGATGCAGAGGGCTCTGTCAGCCCTTCCACGCTCTGGAGCCCCGTGCTCCGACAGCCATTCCATGCTGTGGAGCCCTGCGCTCGGCAGCCCTTCCATGCTATGGACCCTGCGCTAGGCAGCCCTTCCACACTGTGGAGCCCCGCGCTCCGCCAGCCCTTCTATGGTCTGGAGCACCGCGCTCCAACAGCGCTTCCATGCTGAGAGTGGCGAACATTTTTTGATGCCCATTTTCTGGCCACACCCAGGTTATGAAAGTTTGAACACATTTCTATGGTTTTTATATGTTATTTCAGTTTTGCTTAATGAAGTTGAATTACCCTTTAAATGAATTGTTCAGTGTAAAAATAATAAAAAAAAAATGTTGTTTTAGCAACATAGTTAGTTAGGCAAAAATGTAATGTATAAAGGCTGGAGTGACTGGGTGTGTAACATAATAGACAGAACACGACTTCCTGGCTTTCAGCTCTCTTGGTTTACACTGACTGGTTTCCCTGGTTACCAGGCAGTAACCAATCAGAGAATTGGGGGGGGGGCACATGGGTCATATCTGTTGCTTTTGAATCTGAGCTGAATGCTGAGGATCAATTGCAAACTCACTGAACAGAAATATACCATGTGGCCCCCCTTCAAGTCACTGACTAGCTCAGCGTTATAGAGCTGAAAAGCAGGAGGTAGTGTTGTTAGACATCCAGTCACTCCAGCCTTTATACATTACATTTTTGCCTAACTAACTATATTAGAATTTTTTTTTATTTTGCACAACCTATCTACTGAGGCAACTTTGGGCGACTATTGAAAACGCATCTCCGCGTGTGCATTAGCGACTTTGCGCTGTTGCCTATGAGGAAAAACGCAGAGGCAGTTCGGGGAGATAGTCGCGCAAAAGACGTGGCGATTAGTCGCCAGGCGACAAAATCTCCCCCCGAATCTCCTTCTGTGGCCTTACCCTTAAGCTGCAAATTTTCCCCAAGAGACCTGCTTATCTTAGATTGTTGCAATTGTTTATTTGCTTATCTTAAATTGTTACAAAACTATCTAAGTGCACTTTCCACGTATGCTGGGCACTCTATCAAAAGCCAATTAAGTTTTAGAAATAGTGTATGTTTTTCTGGCTGTTCAGTGCAGGAGATCAAAGAGAAAGTCGGAACATTTCATTAACAATCAGGGACTGTGGGTTGAGCTGTCAAAATCAGAACTGTCACATGAAAAACGGGACAATTGGGAGGTATGGACCATGAGACTGAATTGTTTTACAGATTTACAAACTACATAGCACAATAACATTTTAAGGAGTTCACCATTTTTCCTATCTTGAGTACTTTCATACTTTCAGATTTCTTTGAGTTTTCTCGATGTAGAATTCTAAAGTACATTAATTAAACTCCCGGGAAAACACATATTTTGTATTGGAAACAAATTATTTATATAAAATGGACCTTGATGACAGGTGACTTCAAGAGAACCACAAAAAGCAGGCAAATGTGCTTGCCTAAATGCTGAAACATGCTATAAAGGGGGATGCAGAAAGAGCCCTCGGCAGGCAAATCAGCAACTGACACCAAATACTGTCAGGAATGGTGGGAGATTCTCAGTAGATGTATATATTCTCAGTTATTAACACGACAAGCCAAAAACATTCAGGCAGCGTGAGTCATTGGGGATACAATTTGCTATGTAAGAACAAAGTTATGATCATCTATATACCAGCCAAGCTAGCAAGTGTGAATTACATAACACTGTGTCTATGTTATTATCCCACAGCTTTTGCTAGGGGGTATTGTGCAGCGACAAATCACCATTTGTGACATAATCATAAATCCTGTCTGTTAGCAGTCACTGCTTGCCGGCGCAACGCTCTCCTTGCTTCAGCAAGCATTTAAATATGTGTCTGTAAGAGATTATGGGGAATATATTAACGTGTTGCTGGTGTTAAAAGCATCAAGCTGACTCTTCTAACTTAAACACATGCACTTGCATACATACTGAATTACTTAGACAGGGGACCAGGGAATGTGCATTGATTAATTGGCCAAGTCAGTAGCACTTCTATTGTACTTTAAACACATTTTAACTTAGCCTTAATAGTGCACCCACAACCACCCTTTTTTGTATTTGAAATGACCCTTCTAACTGCCTGAAACATTTTCACTGAGTGGAGAGCCAGAATTTTGTGTCATTTAATCCCCTTGTCCTCCTTGCGCCTCGCTAATTGGCCAGCTGCACATCTCTACTATTTAGCTCTTATTTTTACAATATAACTAGGGGGCTATACAGTTCTCCTTATGTCAAAGGACTGTCCATGATCTGCAGTACAGCCTTCAGATTAATCACCTCACTACTACTAAAGGGCAAAGTGACTAACGGTAGTGAAAATTCACCAGCGTAACTTCGCTATTGAAGGAGATAGACTCTAGCGGTAATTCGATCCCTTACGCCTGGCGAAGTTGCGCTCTGGGGAATGGACGTAACTATGCAAATTCACTAAGATGCGGATTTTACTGAACTCTTGCGCCAGACTTGCCTTTGCCACCTCAGACCAGGCGAAGTGCAATAGAGGAATTCCTCAAAAAATAGTTGAAAATTTTTCTAAGTCCCAAAAAACCGCTGGCGACTTCATTTTTCAGGGTGTTAGGCTGCAAAACATCGTAATTTTTTCTGGGATACCTGGCTTCCCCCCTACATTTCCTAACATATGGCACATAAACTATACACTGGGCTCATGTGTAGGGCAATATAACAACTCTATTTTATTTCATTAAGGTTTCCTGGGCTTGTGTAGTGTAATTTATTGGCTGCAACATATACGTCCATTCAACTTTAACTTCCCGCCGTATGCAAATTAGCCAACGCTAGCGCAACTTTGCTTCGCTTGGTGCAGTAACACTAGCGCAACTTCGCCATCATGCGGCGCCCTGGACGCAACTTCGGATTTTAGTGAATTAGCGTTGCCCTGGCGAATCTACACCTGGAGAAGTGTTATGCTGGCAAATTTTCAGAGGTTAGTGAATTTGCCCCATAAAGAGATACTGACATCAGAAAATAAAATTTTTCATTATATATCAAAACATTGTCTTTGGAAGCTGTTTATAATTTTGCAATAAAAGTATTTGCCTGATGCTTTTACATTACCTTTCTTACTACCCTGTTCCTGTATGAGGGGGCTGCCATATTTGTGCAGCAGTAGTCCGTTAGCATTAGAAACTCTAACTGACTAACATGACCTATAGGTAACTTTTAATGTAGAATACTATTTTGAAAAGAACATTTTTAGTGTCAGTATCACTTTAACTCTTTGTTACTCTTAAAGGAAAGCTATACCCCCAAACCATATATTGCATGAAATAACTCATATGTGAAATCCTGCTTCAAGTAAATAAACCATTTTCTGAGGCAGCACACACGCCATCACAAAATGGTGGTTCAAGGTAAGAGATGTAAAAAGGTTATGTTCATTGAAAAATATATATACCAGTTTGGTGAGATTCTTTAATATGCCAATTAATTTGATATAATCTTTTTGTTGCTTTAGTATTTATTTTGGAGGTTTAGTTTTCCTTTTATTGTGCTGAGTGGTTTGTTCATCATAAATGTACTAACCCAAAGTTCACTCTTAGCATGTGAATGTCATTGGCACAAGGTAAAGACACAAGTAGAACAGGCAGTATGGATAACTGTGTAACCCTTTAGCTGTTCCTATTAACATTGCTTCACAGTACTTACAGTACTTAACTGTCTTATGTACTTTCTCAAATTGATATCTTAATAGTTTTTGAAGAAAATAATGCAATGCAGGAGATATCAAACCATTCGATCAAGGCTCCTTAGTGTTCATTCAAGTAGCTCTTGTATCTGGGGTCTGGCCATGCTCTGCACTAAGTGCTGATGCCTTATTGGCAGCCATAGAGTAGGAAACAAGTACCGGGCTCTGTTCTGGCCTGCACCCATCAGCACTCTCTAACTTGTGCTTCTGAAAAGTATGTTCTGGTGTGGTCTGGTGGCAAGAGGGCAAAAACCTACATGCCGCTTATGAATGCTGGCAGCACCATAATTATGGGGTACACAAAGGTCCATGTGTTTTTGACCTTTACTAATTTTCCGATTTGTACATTGCCTCTCTATAATAAAAAAAAAATCAGAAATAATAGTGCAGTTTTTCTAAAATCTATACTCTCATCATTCTAGTGGCCATTTTCATGCAGACTAAGAGAAGACTTGAAGTCTACCCAGGCTCTTTCGATAAGTTACATCTGCTACTGCCAAATATGGGGTAAAAGGAGTCAATCTGGGCCTCAGCCAAAACACGAATAATCTTTACAAGTGAGGCTGTCCTTCTGTGATTAGTTTTTAATTCCCTAAGCCCTATATTGTGCTCCTTGGTTGCCCTCTGATTGATTTCTTCCACTTCTTTGTGCTTGTTAATGAATGTGCATGTCCAATTTCCAATGACCTGCATCAATATGACTGTACCAGCCACAATTCATACATGTACCACCACCAATAATATTATAGCCTCATGTCTCTCACCCAAACCTCAGTAGTAGGATAGAGTTGCTTTGGTGTCACTCCATAAAACCTCCAAGAGGAGGAATTAATGCAAGTGTAATGATTTTGCTTGTTGAAGCAATTAATACAATAATATTCCATGAATTTAGGGCAACTCATGTTGAATATATAAATCTTCCAAATATCTCTCATCCCAGGCAATGTCCACTTTTAGAATCCAACATTCTATTTTATTAAGCAGACACTTATGGAAAACTTATGGCATTTGTTTAATAAAGTATCATAGTAAGCTCACATAAAGGTGGCACATATCTATCCATAGAAGCCTGACATTTATATTTTGGGGTCATATATTAAAATTTATGGATGACCTGCTAGTACAACACACACATTGTAATATCCATGTTATCCATGTAATAATTACAGTGTTTTACCACACTTTTATTGGCTTGTTATATTTTGGTGATGCTGAATGAGTCTTTCAGTGGATGGGTTCTTATGCAGATTGCTCCTCCCCACCACAATTGGGTGTCGGGCCCTTACATACACCAATTTTTTTGCACACGAAGCAATACCATTAGATACCAGATACCAATACTTATAAATTGTGTGGTCCCAGCCTCTTACAAAGGCTTGTTATACAAATTCTGTAGGCTGCATGCCTGCAAAGTCTAATCCCGACATGCTGCTGGGCTCTCACATGAGGATTAACCCTTGCATACTTTAATCTGCTCCATAGTGGAGGTAGATTATGCATGGGGTAAAGTTCAGCTTCAAATAACTTTAATTATTAATTACCAATGATCAAAACATTTGCCTCTGCGTTGCTTGTAAATAGAATTACTGACCTAGAGTGCATATATCTGTAATCTTCTAATGGCTTCATTATGCTTTGGTGTAAATTTAATAGGGGCAAAGTGTATCCCAAATCCTTTGAATCTTACAGCTCCTAATTGCTGATAGAACTGTCAAATTATATAAAGCTGACACATGGCTAATTATAACCAGTAAAGTTTGGCTTATAAAAAGGACATTTTTATATGGGTATAGCTTGGAACAAAGAGAAATATGAAGAAACATTTAAATACTGTGCTCAACAAAGTTTGGCAGTAAGTAATACTTCAGTGTAGGAGTGGTTGCTACTTGGAAGCCATTGCCAATAAATAACCAATAGCTTTATTTTTTCACATAGATAATGAACAGGGAAAAAAAGGAAAGTATTTTGTACTTTGGTTCTGTGATATTTCTCAACACATAACACACTGCCACGTAGCAAAATAAGAAAGTAATACAATGACTTACTGTCTAGCAGTAACCTAGATCTATATTTGCTCAGTATCATCCAATATGTCTCCCATTTCTCAGGATTACAGTTTGGAAACTCATTCTCATTGTTAATAGAGACCTGGACCAGGAAAAGCCCAGGCCTAAACATAGTAATAAGTAAGAAAGAATAGAAAATATGCCTTCCAGACTGAGATGGAATCCATTGGCCTATGTCTCCCTTGACCTTTTTCTCTTTTGGGTGTTCCAGAAGCATGGCTAGTGTTACTTAAAAGAGCAATTATCGATTAGATCACTATAGGTTCTTAATACAGGAGATCCCATCACCACTTACAATACAAACGGGCAGAGCTTGTCCCATAAATAGCAGCCAATATACAATCTATCTGCACCGCACATAGACTCAAACCAATCTACCAGAATGCCAGAAAATCTACTTTCTAGATCCTTCAGTCTTCTGTCTTGCTCAGCTAGTTGATCTTCACTTCACTTTCTAAATATTATAATTTAGGAATAATGGGAACTTATACAATATACTGTAGGTCCTGTAACACCATTTTCTGGGCTGATCTCCTGAGGAAGCTACGGAGACAATTGAAGGAGTGAAGACAGCCTTCAGAGGATACAGATGGCACATCTGAATTCATAGTACTTAATAGATAGTACATAATACATACTATATATGCATATATGTATGTATATATGTATACTGTATACAGGAGCAATGGGGCACCACTGGAAAAAACTAATTTGTAATGGTTGTCATGGGTGTAGCAACTAAGAACACAGAAGACAAAGTGAGATGAGGTGGGAAGAAAACAGTAACTCGTGGTGTAATGAATAGACAGCAAAGTGAATTAACACATGCAAACCCACACATAAATACAAAACAGTGTAATATGACTTTTTAACACTTTAACAGTGTGGGTCTCAGCTGTGCAATAATGCACTATTAAAGCCGATGTATCTGTACATGATAACATTCATTGTCAGCAACATGATGACAAGGACTTTTCTCAAGACTGAGGCAGAACTAAAACCTTGACAATAAATCTCAGTTATTATTAAGCCACTAAATGTCCTCTGTTGTATACTGTATGTCCTTTTTTTGTACTATGTACAGTACATCTATCTATCGATATATCACCTGATACTTAGGGGGTTATTAAATTAAAGTATATTGCCAAAAACCTGGAAAACACGTGTTTTTTTTACTATAAAATCTGAATTCTTAGTGAAAAAAAACACTCGACTTTTTCGGGATTTATTATACCCTGAGGATGGAAAAAGACCGAATCCGAAAATCCAGCATTTAAGACCTGCCGAGGTTGCATATACAGTAAGTCAATGGGAGATGTCCCAAAGGTATCTTGATCTGTGCTGGGTTTCGTGCATCTCTGTATTGCTACAATATCTCAGCAATACAGAGAGGTGATATTATTAACAATGTAGAAATCCTATGCTTGCAGATGGTTAATGACCGTGCTAGAAACAAGATAAAGATAAAAGGTTGTTGTCTTTAATTTTAACTGTAAAAATAATAAAACAAAGAACACTAGACTTCTGGTTGCAAATACCAGCTTGGTGCATCATACTTTTACCTTATTCCTTATTTTAAAAAACATTCCAAAATATACTGAAGATGTACTGTATTTGCACAAGTAATTGCCCAATCCTAAAGTATCTGAACAGAAACCAGATGCAGTTAAAAGCACATTAAAAGTAGCCTTAGAAATGCACTCTTGTTTCTTCAATATATCAATTTGCATTTTTTATGTCTCAGACTCATTTCATCTTCTTTGCTAATCCTGAGGTTTCTGTCACCAGATTCTTTGCCTTAACGAGTCTTGTCAGCTATACCTGCCTTGTTACTGAAATTAGAATTCGCTGGAGTAAGAGAGACTGGGTTGGAATAGACACTGGTGGTTTAATGGAAGGATCTGCTTAAAAGCATTGCTGTCCCACAGGACTTACCAAGAACAAATAGGGACCCAGATAGTGGAATCTATAATGGAGGTTGTTAATAGGTAGGACAAGGATTTTAAGCTGTGAATACCCATTCTTCTTGAGAAATGAAATAGGAACTAGAAGGGAAAGGGCCATATTGATGTTTTTTGGTTATCCTAACCAGTAAATGAATTATTGAACATTCTGACAGAGATTGTTTTAAAGCAATATAATCTAATCATACTTTTCTACTAATTCAGTGCTTCAGTAACATTCCAGCATAACATTTGCATTTCAATTAATTTATCACACAAAAAATCTTTCATATTCTTGCACTAAAACAAAAATTACAGGATTTATTTCAGTGATATTGTGGGATATATTGTTTTATTTCATTCAGTTTAAAAAATGAAAATGTATAATGCATAAATATGATTTTTACAATACAATATTTTGTTTCTTTTATACCAGAAACCTGCAGCTTTCATAATAAAATACCAGAACTTTAAAGGGATACTGACTTAATTTTAAAATAGACAATTATAATTAAACAGTTTCCTGAGGATGACACAGCCCACCACTGGCCCTAATCATAGGCACTATCTGCACATTAGAATTGGTTTGCTGACAATATTTCACCATACATGCAACCTGACCTTTTAACATCTAATGTAATGATTCCTACATTATGGAGCAGATTTATCAAGGGTCGAATTTTGAAGTGAAAAAACTTCGAAATTCAACTATTGAATAGGTGTAGTATGATAGTCGAAGTCGAAGGTTTTTTCCTTAAAATTAAAATCCTTCTAATCATTCGATTCGTAAGATTTTACAAAAAAAACATTTGCCTTCTCAAAACTTAGCCAATGGCTCAAATAGATTATAGGAGGTTCCCCCATAGGCTAAACAGCAATTCGGCAGGTTTAAGGTGGTAAAGTGTCGAAGTCAAAGTTTTTTAAAGAGACAGTACTTTGATTTTCGAATGGTCGAATTTGTGAAGTTTTTTCAATTCAAATGGAATTTTGGCCTATTCGATGGTCGAAGTACCCAAAAATTACTTCGAAATTCAAAGTTTTTGAATTTGAAAATTCACTTCGACCCTTGGTAAATGGGCCCCTAGGTAGTTGGTCCAGTAAATACATAAGCTAGATAAATGCTTAGTTGAAGACTAGAACTACTGCAAACAATGGGGGCAGGGGTGGTCACACTGCTGGGGGGGCAGGTCATGATGTCATGGGCGGGGCTATGACTTGGTGACCGGCAATTTGCTGATCACCACGTCAATCAAATAGGAAATTCTGCCCGGTTTTCCTAATTTGGAAGAATTTTTTTGAGCGAATAATATTACATTCCACCAAATAAGTGAGCAACTGCTCACTGCTTTAAGGACAGGACCTTGTGCTAACTATTCACCTGTAAAACAGACAATATACCCTAATTGATAATTTAGTATTGGAAATAGTATTGTTTCCCCACACCACAGTGTGGGCTTTATTAGCTGGTACTTCCAGTGCGGGAAACAGCTATCCCCCGAGGAGTGCCCTTAAACACATTTAGTGAAAAATATAGTATGTGTAGGGGAGAAGAGAAATCCTTTCCCTGCTTTTCTGTCTGTGACATTATTCAGCCCAGTAACAGGCTGGAGAGCGACCTGATTGGCTGGACACCGCAGTGCATCCTGGGAGGAGAGGGTGTGCCAGACTGTGAAGCTGTGTGTGTAGGCCCTGCTGGATCTGTGTGTGTAGGCCGTGTGATTGAGTCTAACACGTGCTGTGGAGAAAGGTTCAAAAGGGAGAAAAGTCCTGCAAGAGCTGCTGGATCTGTGAGGTCTGCAGGAGTGCAGAAAGAGGCTGTCTGATCCTGCCACGCTGCTAAAGCTTCAGAGGAGGAAAGTGCCATTGGTGAGAGTGATTCTGGAGAAGAGTTATTTGTGATTCCAATGTGATCTGCCTCTGAGAGAAATCGCTGAGTAAATCCCTTGAAGAGAGGATTTGCCACAGTACTGAGCCTAACAGGAAGACAGGCCTTGTGTAATTTTGCCTGCTACGTGGGAAGCTGCTATTTTCCAAGGGAAAAGGTACTCTGGGAAAGGTAGCGCTACCGGGGGAATAAGAGCTCTGGGGAAAGGGACATTGCATTTTGAACTGTGTGCTTTTTAACCCTTCCAGACAAGTGGGACTGTGATACTATACGAACTGTGTTTGAACAGATAGTTAAAATCTAATAGGGATTTAGCTAGTGTCCCTTGTATTCCCATACAGGCGTGACTTTTGTATTAGTTACTACTTTACAGTTTATATAAAGTTAAATATTGTTATCTGCAAAGTGTGTGTTTATTATTTCCTAGGGGATTCCTCTGAGGTAAGTTCCTCAGTGCTCCCTAGGTGGAGGCACTGCGCTGTGATTCCCAGTTCCCAGTACTTTTCGACTTGCAAAAGGGACTCAGGGCCCCTGAATTGCCAAGGAAGCTATTATTTAAAGGGACAGTAACCAAATTAGCGTTACATTTTGTAGGCACTGCTGAGATGTCGACTGGGAAGCTGGGGATGTTTGATGAAAATATGTCTGCCTTTGAAACTCCACAAAGTGTTCGCCAATGGTGTACTGCATTGGGACTTAACCCTCGAAAGGTTGCCGCAGTTGGGCCCATGGTGCCCAGAGTGAAGGAAGAATTTATTTATCAAGTTCTGGATGGGGAACAGATTTTTTACCGCCCAAGGGTGGCTGCGTCACGGCGGGATTCTGCCGGGGTCCTATTGAATGTTCTTATAGACAGCCCCAGAGAGATAGATCGTGACCGTATTCCCCCTGATATTGATGCTGAAAGTGAAGGGCCCTGGAAGATTGTTCTGCCTGATATGTCTGATGACGCAGATGAGTTAACTTCCCAGGGTGATGCCCTTACTACCCAGTATGCAGTGAAGGCACCGGAGAGTGTGCAGCTGAACAAGACGTTGTTTGATTCGCCAGCTGAAAAGAGTCACATAAAGAGATGTCCATCCTGTGAGAGCGTGGTCTCCAAGGGGAGTCACCATTGTTCTGGTGGCCGGCTGGATACCCCAGAGATTGTGAGCGCGTTGGGACAACTTACTGACCAACTGACACAGCTAGCCTGGAATGGTAATTTTAAGAGACTTAAAGTGTTTTCAGGTACCAATCCTGTACCCTCCGGTGAAGAGTCCTTTGAGAGTTGGAGAGACTCCACTGTTGTGTCCGTGAGAGATTGGACTGGGCCCGAGACTACTATGACAAGGAAGATCCTTGAGAGTCTTCGCAGCCCTGCCGTGGATGTTGTTAAGTCCTATATGGTTGGTCACCCCGATGCTACTTCGGGTGATCTGATTGAAGTCCTGGAGGTAACGTTTGGCCCTGTAGAGAGTGCTACAGAGATGCTCTATCGCTTCCACTCTACCTCCCAGAAAGAGAAGGAAGATTTGTCTGCTTATCTTGTGCGGCTAGAACAAGGCCTGAGATTGCTAGTGAGCCGCGGTGCAATTACAGACGATGAAATGGATTCTATGAGAATTCGCCAATTGAAAAGAGGAACCCTGAATAGTGACCCTGTTGCCATGACAATTAGAGCACACTACCAGGATAAGCTACCCCCTGGGTATGTTGCTCTGATGGAGAGAGTTCGGCGAGAGGAGGCTGATGCCTATGTGAGGGTCAAACGGAGTTCCACTGCAGGGCATACAGAGAAATCCCCTGCTGAAGCAAAACTGGCAGAAGAGAACAAGAAACTTCGCAAAGAGTTGGAGGACTTAAAAGCTCAATTGTCTGAGAGAGCCAAACCCCCAGCTGAAACTAAGAGAGTTCCTACGTGTTACCGGTGTGGAAAGCTTGGCCACATCCAGTCAAACTGCCCTGTTCCTGATGAAGGTGAAACCCAATCTGCACTGTGTAAAGTACGCCGTAGGCGTAGAAGATTCCATGGAAGATGTTACAAGTGCCAGGTGATGGGTCATCAGGCCCGAAGTTGTAAGACTTACAAAAATTCCACCATTCAGAAGTCTTATTATGAGCCTTCTGTCTGTGAGAGTGACTCCCCTGAAGAGGATAGGGTGTTGAGTCGAGAGAAGACTACTGTGGTGAACCCTATTGGCATGAAGGTGGTCCCTGAAACCTTTGATACCCCCGATAGATCTAAAGTACTGGGTCTGGGTAAGCGCAGGTCTCCAGGTACGGCCAATGTTAGGGTCCCAGGAAACAATAGTGATAAAGACATTTTTGACTGTTTTGCTGTCCAGGCATGCCAGGGCATACGGCAAGCGAGGACGTTGCCGATTTGTCCAAGGGGAGAATGTAGGGGAGAAGAGAAATCCTTTCCCTGCTTTTCTGTCTGTGACATTATTCAGCCCAGTAACAGGCTGGAGAGCGACCTGATTGGCTGGACACCGCAGTGCATCCTGGGAGGAGAGGGTGTGCCAGACTGTGAAGCTGTGTGTGTAGGCCCTGCTGGATCTGTGTGTGTAGGCCGTGTGATTGAGTCTAACACGTGCTGTGGAGAAAGGTTCAAAAGGGAGAAAAGTCCTGCAAGAGCTGCTGGATCTGTGAGGTCTGCAGGAGTGCAGAAAGAGGCTGTCTGACCCTGCCACGCTGCTAAAGCTTCAGAGGAGGAAAGTGCCATTGGTGAGAGTGATTCTGGAGAAGAGTTATTTGTGATTCCAATGTGATCTGCCTCTGAGAGAAATCGCTGAGTAAATCCCTTGAAGAGAGGATTTGCCACAGTACTGAGCCTAACAGGAAGACAGGCCTTGTGTAATTTTGCCTGCTACGTGGGAAGCTGCTATTTTCCAAGGGAAAAGGTACTCTGGGAAAGGTAGCGCTACCGGGGGAATAAGAGCTCTGGGGAAAGGGACATTGCATTTTGAACTGTGTGCTTTTTAACCCTTCCAGACAAGTGGGACTGTGATACTATACGAACTGTGTTTGAACAGATAGTTAAAATCTAATAGGGATTTAGCTAGTGTCCCTTATATTCCCATACAGGCGTGACTTTTGTATTAGTTACTACTTTACAGTTTATATAAAGTTAAATATTGTTATCTGCAAAGTGTGTGTTTATTATTTCCTAGGGGATTCCTCTGAGGTAAGTTCCTCAGTGCTCCCTAGGTGGAGGCACTGCGCTGTGATTCCCAGTTCCCAGTACTTTTCGACTTGCAAAAGGGACTCAGGGCCCCTGAATTGCCAAGGAAGCTATTATTTAAAGGGACAGTAACCAAATTAGCGTTACATATGGTTTATATATTTTCTCTGAGAGAAAGGTTTATCTGTATCTACCTGTACTAAATTAGCCTTTACATACCTGCCATTATTGGCCAGTATAACAGTGACAGTATGGCTGGTGACCTTTCTCTTTTCCATTTAATTCACATCTTATTCAAAAGTAAAGGAGGACTTTACTTCATACTTAATGCCCATTAGCTTCAATTAGTTATATCTAGTGTTTTCTGAAAGGACTAATATTATACTGTAGTATCATCTCTTTCTTCTACACTCCATGTATACACAACATTCTGTTCTCAGCCAACTAGTACACTTTGGGGCTTATTTATTATGCTGTGTAAAAGGAATCCCACAAAGTGTAAAATAAACAAATGAAAAAGTGAATTTATCAAGGTCTCTAAACTGTCAAAACACTGGATTCAATGCACTTATTGTGCTCCGTTTCAGACTCCAGAATCCACTAATGTAATGGAAACTTCAACACTCACCCAAGATGGCGTCCAAGATGGCAACCTTCTGCTCCACCGCATGGCTCCTGCTGGGCGCTGTCCTGTGACATCAGCGCCTTCTCGATCTGGGATTGGTCGTCGGCGACGGAACGGACGCCGGCGTCAGAATCGGGCGCCGGCGTCAGGACGTCAGCGTGAGGACGCTGGCGTCAGCGTCTGACGCCAGAGCGTCAATATTTTGGCGCCAAGACTTGGACTATTTAAACCCCATTGCCCCTTTCTTCATTGCCCAATTATAGGTTCCTTTGACTAGTGTTCCTGGGTGTGACTTCTAATTCTGATTATCCGTGTATCGACCTTTGCCTGTTTTTCTTATCTCCATTGTCTGCCGCCTGAATTGATCTTTTGCCTGTACCCTGACTATTCTTCTGGATAAACCCTTTTGTACCTCGAACCTGGTTTTTGTCTCCTCTTTGGTCCACTACTATTACTGCTGCGCCTTCGGGCCCATTACAGTATAATTGGGCCATGGACCCTTCGGAGGAGGTCCAAGCACCTCTTGATGTCGGGCTATTCGTGGGTTAGCTTCTCGGATGAAGACTTATGAAGCTCAACAATCCCATTTTGGCCAGGCCCTCGAGGCGATCCTGGAGAAGTTGAATGCTCTGTCTCCCGTGGCTCCGCCGGTTGTGCCTGCTCCGGCCATACCTATTCCGCTCCAGGTTTCCGAACCTCGTCTTCCTGCTCCACCTCTCTTCAGTGGTGATCCTGAAGCGTGCAGAGGCTTTATCAACCAATGTGAGATTCAGTTTGCCCTGCTTCCTGGTCAGTTCGTTTCTGAACGTGCAAAGGTGGGTTATATAATCACTCGTCTGCAGGGAAAAGCTTTGGAGTGGGCATCACCCTTTTGGGAAAAGGAGGATCCGCTGATTGACAACGCCAGGGCGATTGTCCAAGAGCTTCGCACCGTGTTTGATGCTCCAGGTCGTGCCACTGCATCCTCCGCTAGGCTTTTTCAACTGCAGCAAGGTGTTCGCTCTGTCTCCGAGTATGCCATTGAATTTCGCACCCTGGTGGCGGAGACTTCTTGGAACAACGACGGTTACCATGCAGCCTTTTACAATGGTTTAGCCATGCGGATTAAGAACGATCTGGTATCCCGTGAAATCCCTCCCAGATGGGAGGACCTGGTCGCTTTGGCCGTGAAAGTGGATACTCGCCAGCGAGAATTCCAAGTCGAATTAGACCGTGAACGCTCAAAGAGAAGTTCCCGATTTCAGCCTATCCTGGCCCCCCGCTTCCAGAGACCGTTACTCACATACCCTGCTTACACCTCGTCCTCTCCAACCCCCGCGACGTCTGCTTCTTCCTTTTCATTACCAGCAGAGGAACCGATGCAGATCGGACGGGCCCGTCTTTCCGAACAGGAGAAGAATCGGAGAAGGGCGGCGGGGTTATGTCTCTATTGCGGGGGCAAAGCTCACTTTGCTCAGGAGTGCCCAGTGAAGCCGGGAAACGCCAAAGCCTAGGTAAGTTTGGGGAGACTTACCTGAGTGGGATTTGTCGCTCTCCCCATTCTTCTGCTCAACGTTTCCTCCTCCCAGTGCAGATCCAGTTTGGTTCCAAAGAGATCTCTTCTCAGGCCTTTCTTGATTCCGGAGCCGCAGGAAATTTTATGGACCGTGTGTTCGCTGCAAACCACTTCATTCCTCTCCAATCCTTGACGATTCCTCTTCGAGTCCTGGCAATCGACGATCGGCCCTTATCTTCTGTGATCATCTCACAGTCCACTCAAGAACTTTCTTTCAAGGTGGGCTCTTTGCATCTGGAAAGACTGTCTTTTCTTCTTATTGATTGTCCCTCCACTCCGGTCGTTTTAGGTCTACCTTGGCTGTGTCTCCACAATCCTGTTATCGATTGGTCCTCTACACAAGTTTCCAGGTGGAGTCCATTTTGTGTACGGAACTGTTTACCTGCTGTTCCTGTCGTCAAAATTTCTTCTGTGTCTTCAAATTCTTCTCTCCCCTCCGTGTACCAAGCATTTGCCGATGTCTTTAATAAAAATTCTGCCGAAAACCTTCCACCTCATCGTCCATACGACTGTCCAATTGAACTTTTATCCGGCTCCATGCCTCCTCGCAGCCGCACCTATCCACTTTCTCCCTCTGAGACTTCCGCAATGAAATCCTATATCCAGGAGAATCTGCAGAAAGGATTTATTCGTCCGTCCATCTCCCCTGCAGGAGCGGGGTTCTTTTTTGTCGAAAAGAAAGATGGTAGTTTGCGGCCCTGCATTGACTACAGAGGACTTAACAAAATCACCATTAAAAACAGGTACCCTCTTCCTCTCATTTCTGAACTGTTCGATCAGCTTAGGGGTGCCAGTCTCTTCACTAAATTGGATCTTCGTGGGGCCTATAACCTCAATCGGATTCGTGAGGGGGACGAATGGAAGACCGCTTTTAATACTCGTGATGGTCATTATGAGTACCTAGTCATGCCTTTTGGTCTCTGCAATGCCCCTGCGGTCTTCCAGGAATTCGTTAATGACATTTTTCGAGATTTATTGGGGCAGTGTGTGGTCGTCTATTTGGATGATATTCTTATTTTTTCTAAAAACCTCCAGGAACATCGCAACCAAGTACGTGAAGTACTATCCAGACTGAGGAAAAACAACCTTTACGCCAAGTTGGAAAAGTGCACCTTCGAAGTCTCTTCTATTCCTTTTCTTGGGTACATTATTTCTTCCCTAGGCTTCAAGATGGATCCGGCCAAGGTCTCTGCAATCCTGGACTGGCCTCTTCCTACCAGTGTTAAAGCTGTTCAAAGGTTTGTTGGCTTTGCCAATTACTATAGACAGTTCATTAAAAACTTCTCTTCCAGACTTTCTCCAATTCTTGCCTTGATCCGTGGTGGAAACAAACCTCAGCACTGGCCCCCTCAAGCTTTGGAAGCCTTCAAATCTCTCAAGGAAGCATTCTCCTCCGCTCCAGTCCTTAGACACCCCGAACCTCTTCAACCCTTTTTCATCGAAGTGGATGCCTCGGACATCGGTGCTGGTGCAGTGTTATCCCAGAGATCTTCTTCTGACGGTAAACTTCATCCGTGTGCCTTCTTTTCCAAAAAATTTTCTTCCCCCGAACAGAACTATGACGTTGGCAACCGGGAGCTACTTGCTGTTAAGCTGGCCTTGGAAGAGTGGAGACACTTATTAGAGGGCTCTTCGGTCCCGGTAACGATCTTTACGGACCACAAAAATCTCGAATTTATCCAGTCTCTCAAACGCCTCAATCCCCGGCAAGCCAGGTGGGCACTTTTCTTTTCTCGTTTTAATTTTGTTATTACTTTTCGCCCTGGGTCCAGGAACAGGAAGGCCGCCGCATTATCCAGAAGCTTTATTCCTGAAGATTCTTGCTCCGAAGATCCTGAACCTGTCGTTCCTTCTTCCAAGATCATCGCAGCTTTGTTTCCTTCATGCGCTCCTCAGTTACTCTCCGCTCAAGCTTCTGCTCCTGAAGAGACTCCCCGGGTTTAGCTTTTGTTCCTCCAGAGTTTCGTCCTGCCATCTTGTCTCACTCTCACAATTCTAAACAGGCCGGTCATCCTGGGATTAAAAAGACTACCGAACTTTTGTCTCGTTTGGTCTGGTGGCCATCTTTAAGGAAAGACGTTAAAGATTTTGTTTCATCATGTTCCACCTGTGCCGTTTCTAAGTCTGGACATCCCCCCCCTAAGGGTTTTTTGTTGCCTTTACCCATTCCTTCTAGACCTTGGACTCATATTTCCATGGACTTTATTGTCGATCTTCCAAATTCTTCCGGCCACACTGTCATCTGGGTGGTGATTGACAGATTTAGTAAGATGGCTCATTTCACTCCTCTCCGCAAACTGCCATCTGCCCCGGAACTTTCTGAACTCTTCATTAAACATATTTTTCGTCTCCATGGTTTTCCTGCTGAAATTGTGTCTGATCGTGGTCCTCAGTTTGTGTCTAAATTTTGGAGGTCTCTGTGTAAAGCTTTGAACATTTCTCTTCAATTTTCTTCCGCTTACCATCCTCAGTCCAATGGGGCCGCCGAACGTGTCAACCAAGCATTGGAACAGTTCCTACGTTGTCATGTGTCCCTGTGTCAGGATGACTGGTCAGACCTTCTTCCATGGGCGGAATTTGCCCACAACAATTCCCTGCATTCTTCTTCCCAGAAGTCTCCTTTTTTCTGTGTTTTTGGTTTAAACCCTTTGGCATTTCCTCAGGACCTCCTACTTACCAACGTGCCTGCCGCCAATGATCAAGCAGCTCATATGATGGCCATCTGGCAGGCTACTGCCACTAATTTAGAAAAGAGTGCTTCTTCCCAGAAGAAATTTGCCGACAAAAGGAGGATTGCTTCTCCAACATACTCTCTTGGTGACAAGGTTTTGTTGTCTACTCGTAATATTCGTCTCAAGATTCCCTCTCCTAAACTTGGTCCCAAGTTCATCGGTCCCTTCCCCATCATCGAGGTCATCAATCCTGTGGCTGTCCGTCTTCTTCTTCCGCCTGAGATGAGGATCCCTAATGTGTTTCATGTGTCTCTTCTTAAACCTGCAGTCTCCTCTCCCTCTTCTTCTTCCACAGCTCCTGTTGTCATCAATGATTCTTTGGAGTTCGAAGTTAATCGAATCTTGGATTCCCGCATTTCCAGGGGTACTCTCCAATATCTCATTGAATGGAAGGGTTTCGGTCCTGAGGAATGCTCCTGGGTAAAGAACTCTGACGTTCATGCTCCCATCCTTGTCCGCAGGTTCCACAAACAGTTTCCTTCTCGTCCTGGTCCCGGTGGTCCTGAGGCCCCCCCTAGGGAAGGGGGTACTGTAATGGAAACTTCAACACTCACCCAAGATGGCGTCCAAGATGGCAACCTTCTGCTCCATCGCATGGCTCCTGCTGGGCGCTGTCCTGTGACATCAGCGCCTTCTCGATCTGGGATTGGTCGTCGGCGACGGAACGGACGCCGGCGTCAGAATCGGGCGCCGGCGTCAGGACGTCAGCGTGAGGACGCTGGCGTCAGCGTCTGACGCCAGCGCGTCAATATTTTGGCGCCAAGACTTGGACTATTTAAACCCCATTGCCCCTTTCTTCATTGCCCAATTATAGGTTCCTTTGACTAGTGTTCCTGGGTGTGACTTCTAATTCTGATTATCCGTGTATCGACCTTTGCCTGTTTTTCTTATCTCCATTGTCTGCCGCCTGAATTGATCTTTTGCCTGTACCCTGACTATTCTTCTGGATAAACCCTTTTGTACCTCGAACCTGGTTTTTGTCTCCTCTTTGGTCCACTACTATTACTGCTGCGCCTTCGGGCCCATTACAACTAAGGGCTCTTCCATACAGGTTTTTTTCCTGCCCTCCCCTGTGTTGAGTTTTAATGAGTTCAGCCACAGGGGAACACAGGACAAAAAGCATTCTATTCTTTTAAAGAGGACTGTACTCACAGGGACACGTTTAAGCGACAAACACAGGTGGAACGAAAAATGCTGCCATAACATTTTTAAGTGGTTGATTACAGTTACACCAGATTTGTATGTGGTTGCCGAAATGTGTACAAATGTTCCTCCTTGGCTCAGCCCTTTTATTGTATGCAATGTCATCATAAAGTGAAACCATAGAAAACATGACAGAATACAGTAAGTATTAGGGTACAAGCAGGAATTCCATCCAATTGTTGCTGTGCTGTTGTGGAAATGGATTACAGGCTTTTAACAGAATCAGTTGCAGTGCCAGATCCCAATATTATTTTAAAAGCAGCTTTTTAGCAACTTTTTGTTTTAAAGAAATTAACACTTTAATTTTTCTCTTCCATTTATATTGATAATCAGAAAGAAAATAGTGCGAATTTTTGGATTTTAGTAAATAAACCCCCTTAATTTGCATATAATATAATGTAAAATGCAACATTAAGATATACACACATTATAAAATGTGTGAATATATGTATATATACTGTAAATGTGTGTATCCTGTATATAGAATGAAAAATATATGGAACAGTTGTTGGCGTTTCCAGTACATGTGAGATATGATGCTTTCCAAAGTATTCCTGAGGAAAATCATAAGGCAGATATATTTTTATAGAATATGAATATATTATATATAGCACATATATGTATTTTTAATACAAACAAATGTTACCCTCCCAATGTCTTTTGTTTTATTAATACTTCAGAACGTGGGAAATCGGAGTGAAAACATTTATCAGTGACTAACCTTGTGACCCTGTGCTTTCCAGTACAGTGAAAAGAAGAAAAGAAATATGTTCTAATTGTCTTGTTTTTCTTTAATTGGCTTGTACAAAGAGGCATGTCCCTCAGTGTTAATTACTTCATGTACAAATGTGGGCCTTCATACATTATCATAGTCACTACAACAAAAGAACATCAAATTAGAAACAAGAACTCATTGCTCTAAAAGCCAAAGTGTGTCCCATGAGGTTGCGCTCATTTTGGTCAGGTTGGATAATTTAGCTCATTGGAGAGGCACTGCATCGCAAGTCACCAGAGAATCCAAACCCTCTGGGGCAAATTCACTAAAGGGCGAAGTGGCTAACACTAGGCAAAATTCGCCAGCATGACGTCATTTCGTAATTTCGTGGTGTCTTTTACTTTTTTAAGGGTGATAGGCTGAAAAAGATTGTAATGTTTTTTTGGAGTACCCTCCTTCCCCCCTACATTTCCTAACATATGGCACCTAAACTATACAGTGGGCACATGTATAGGGCAAAATAACAACTCTATTTTATTGAAGCTTTCCCAGCCTTGTGTAGTGTAATGTATTTGCTGCTATATATACATCCATTGTACTTTAACTTGGCACCGTATGCAAATTAGGCATCGCTAGCGTAACTTCGCTTTGCTTGACGAAGTAACGCTAGCGCAATTTCGCTACCTTTCGCCTCCCTGAGCGCAACTTCAGATTTTAATGAATTAGCGGTGCCCTGGCGAAACCTCACCTGGCGAAGTGCGGCGAAGCCAACGCTGGCATAACTTTGAAGGTAAGTAAATTTGCCCCTCTGAGTTTTCCTGCTCTCGTTATCAACAAGGCAAGGCTGATTGAACATATATTATTGGATTTCAAATTTTACTTTACTTTATATGTATTAATAGCTACATTTTTAGACATTTTTATATTTCTTTGGCAGTAGAACACACTGGTATAGAACTGATTTGCAAAGACTGTGATGCACTGAATGCACCAGGACTGTTTTTGAAACCCAAACTGCTTTGGTTCAGAAGGATATCAAAATAGAACAATCCACATACACCTCCTGATTCCTTGCCTTTTAAGGAACAGTTCAGTGTAAAAATAAACACTGCGTAAAAAGATAGGCTGTGCAAAATAAATAAGTTTAGTTAGCCACAAATGTGATATATAAAGGCTGGAGTGACTGGATGCCTACATAATAGCCAGAACACAACTTCCTGCTTTGCATCTCTCTAACTCTGAGTTAATCAGTAGTCTAAGGTGGCCCACATAGGACATACAGTATCTGTTAAGTGAATTTGCTTTTGATACAGGTCATATTAAAAAGTTATGACTCATGTGGCCCCCCTCAAGTCACTGATTGGTTACTGCCTGGTAACCAATCAGTGGAAACCAAAAGAGCTGCGAAGAAGGCAGTTGTGTGGCTATTATGTTAGATATCAGGAGGCATGCCCAAAGTACAGTGGCTCCATGAAATAGGATAGCATACATGTGGATGTGACCAAAGTGGCAATGATTTGGTGTGGCCTGTATCATGTAGATATATTTTTGATGTGCTAGCAGAGTAAAGGCCAGTGTTTTGCATGCAGATGAGTTTATCAGAAATAGAGAAAAAAAAGGCAATCTGAATGTTCTGGCAAATGACCTTGGGTTGCCTAGACCATAAACTAGAACATGGGAGTATGGTGTTGATCCCATTGCTCATCTGGCATTTTCATTGATGGTAATGAATATAGAAAGTTCATTGTTTTCCCAGTGCCATATTAGGATTAAGAGAAAATCGCTAAATCGCAGCAGTGACTAATAAATGCCTCTATTGACATCCACTGTAGCTACAATCAACAATAGGTGTCTCGCAAAGCATGTTCAATTACGCATGGTGTTTCAAAGAAAGTCTTGCCCCAGCCTAGCTCAGTCATTTGAGAGTTTATATATTTTGAATAAAGAAAATGAGAAATATACTGAAGAAATCAGACCGCTTTGTGCTGCTGGAAGATGAAACCCAATGCGGATTATTATACATCTCTGAATTATAGGCAAATCACTCGTATGATAATGAACAGAAATTAATTGATTCTCACAGAGGAAAGTTTTTGGCTTCCATTCCTATGAAGATTCATCCTCTCTGTTATTAGGAATAATTTATGGTTTTCATTACCTGTATTTACCTCATAAATGAGCATTTTGTATTCATATTTATGTAATGTATTATGCCTGAGAATATATATCTGCTGCATTTGCATAAATACTCACTTACCTCATGAATTACTTTAACATAGTTGCCTTTTTAAGACTTAGGACAAACATATGCACAATGCATTCCAATGCAGAGTTCTTCTGTAATAAATGCTTGGAAACTGGAGGGCTGTACTGAAAGGGATTTAGGAATGAACTGTAAATTAGGAAATCCTGGGGGACAAACACTAAGCAGTGAAAAAAGGCTTTGGTAGAAAATGTATTACACTTTGTTCTGTGGTGCATTATTTTCCACTAAGCTAAAGAGGCTTTATTTGGTTTTTAGAGGAGCTGATTTTTCTTTCTACACCAACCTAACATCGTAATTTATGTAATCTCAGACCTGTTTTTATCAATTGTAGTCAATGACTGTCCAGTCCTATGCATTGAATAAGTATGCTGAATGTAGCTGCCATACTGATTAAAAACTATACCACCTACCCCTAGTCCTGGTAAATAACTTTACATTGTACAGACATATTCAGTAGAAGTTCATACCGCATAGTATCTATGTGATAGGCCAACTAAATCAGTAATTTCTTTTTTACTGTGTCACATGAAAAGCTTGCAAAACAGATTTTCCACTTTGCTAATTAAACACGTGCATCTTTTATTGCTTTGCTATTTCCTTTTTTCTGTTGCCAACGTTGTATCATTCTTATCCTGTTTAAATACTTCTGCAAGCTCTTGCTGAAAGAGGGCCGTTGGTGCCAATGTTTTTACTTTATAAGAATGGACATACTATTCTCTTGTTCAGTCTAAACAGACCCAGAAAAGTACTACATGCTAAATTCCTAGAACGCTATGTTGAAAATAATATTTCATGTGGCCACTCTTATTGATCTACACAAGTACTCTGCATGTCTAACGCTTACCTTGCATGGTGTTATATTTGTTTTGGACATAGTTTGGACATCTTGGCTGACTTGCACCATCAATAGTTCTTACAGATCCATTTGCAGCACATCTGTAACAGAAAGTGTGGCAGTGCCTCCCATCCAGTGTCGGACTGGGATGCCAGGGGCCCACCAGAAAACCCTAGACCACGGGGCCCACCAGAAAACCTTAGACCATGGGCCCATTTTCCAAACTATTATTATTCCTCTCCTCACTCAACCACTTTATTATCTTAGTCTTTTATATCTACTTAATATTCTCTACTCATTACTAAGGCTTTTTTTTCCCATAAAGAGGGAATGACCATGTAATATGCCAAATGGTTAGAAGCAAGAGACCCACTAACACCTGGGGCCATCAGTAGTTTTCCTGGTATCCCAGTGGGCCAGTGCGACACTACTCCCATCGGTGAAAGGGGGTCACTTGACCCAGAAGGGAAAATTTTACTGAGATCAGTGCTGCTTAGCCATTTGCAGATTGACAAAATGTACAATGATCTTCCCTACTGCACAGCTGCTTGGTCTGATCAAATTCAAACAGTATGTTTCCCTCTTTAAAGATACTTTGCTCAAAGCTGCTGCTAAAGCAAGTAAAGTAAACATTTGGCTATATTTCATATTTCAATATTAAGGCCACCTGTGCACTTTACAATGGCAAATATAAATTTTTTTCAACAGCAGACAAAGCATGTCACACCCATTCAATACAAACAATGAAGGGTTTCTGTGTAGAATAACCTATGCCTATATGTGTTATTAAACATGTGTAGTAATATACAATGAAAATAGATAACTATTACTAAGTAACTATTAAGCACTGTATACAGGTTTTTTTATACAGATTTGTAGAAAGGCCACCGAGGCCTGGGCCTAGGGGGGCAGGATTTTAGGGGGTGGCATGCTGCCCAACCACACCCACATTGGTTCAAAATCACTGTGGATACGCAAGAGATACGATAGTTTTTAAATTTCCTGTACGAGAATCCCCATTGCTCCGGTTCCGATGATGAAAATTTTCCTGAATAAAGGGGAGGGGATGAGGGCAACGAACAGCAGTGGGCCTAGGGGCGCCCGCTATGTAAATCCAGCCCTGATTGCAATGTTAGAGATTAAGGGGCAAATTTACTAAAGGGCGAAGTGAGTAATGCTGGCGAAGATTCAGAGTGCATAGATCTTCCTCAATCTTCTGTTACTTACATCATATTTTTAGTGGAAAAAGTCCCAAAAAAACTCTATTTTCTTTATTAAGGTTCCCTGGACTTGTGTAATGTAATGTATTTGCTGCAACATATACATCCATTCATCTTTATATTTTCCTACCGGATGCAAATTTGTCTCAGCGAAGACCTCTAACGAAGTTGAACTAGGCATAATTGAACGCTAGCGCATTTTCACTTTGATTGCCGAAGTAACGCTAGCAAAAATTCTTCAGCGTTCAACGCCCTGGACGCAAATTCGCATTTTAGTAAATTAGCCTTGTCTTAGCGAAACTTCGCCTGGTGAAGTGTTGTGATGGCTGTGAAGCCATTGATAGCGAATTTTCGCTGCTTAGTAAATTTATCCCTAAGACTATGTCCAGGGGTGCATCACCAATGAGGCGAGTTGAGGCTGTCGACTCCGACGGCAGCGCCCCACTAGGTACCAGGGGAGGGGGGGCGGCAGGCAGCGGAGGGGCCAGGATCGCCCCTGACTATGTCCCTGCAGTACACATAGTGCAAATAATGTTTTCATAAATCTGACATTTTGCTGCACTGTACAATGTACAATCTCTGAAATATGGGAAAGCACCACATACTAATTCAGTCTGACCTTATCATTCGAATAACAAAATTAATGAATTAAAAAGAAGATAGATACTTACCTGGCAGCATTTACATCATAACATTCATAAGTGCTTTACTAACACCAATGTTTTGCCTCAACCACCAGCCGCTGTCAGGCTTTTTCAACTTATATATAACTAGGTAGATATACAACAAATTGGGGCATAAGTGCCTGTCGCTAGCGAAAATTCGCTTGAAATCCAATCTGCAGGGAGATCACCAATTTACTAACAGGCGTAGAGGACAATTTGCTAGCAAAAGAGTACATCGCTAATGAAGTTTTGCGCACTTTCTCCAGGTGAGTTTTCACTCAGACGAGGGAACATTATTCCCTAAGTGTGAAGTCCATAATGTTACCCCTTTTGCCAGAGTTTCCTTTGCCAGACCTGGCAAACTGATAAGATGAAGCTTCATTCTCCTCAATCTTATGTCAGTGACATTACATCCTGTATGCTGAAAAGTTATAAAAACGAAAAAAAAACGGTGGAGTTTTTTCATATTTTAAAGTGGGATTGTATTTAAAAGTTGTAACTTTTAATTTTTTTTAACCATTTGAGGGGCATGCCACATTAATTGTAGCAAATTAACAGTGTGGCGAAGCCTTCGCAATCAAAAACTTCCACTTTTGTGAATTTGCCCGATAGATAGATAGATAGTATCAAAACATTTGAGTACACATGCACAACATACATTCATGAATACTGGGTGTGTAATTGAGCTAAGCAGTGAGTGATGGCTGTTCTGCCGCTCAGCTCCTCACTCAATGCAAGTTCCTACTAAGACAGCACCAGTTCATTCAGCTGCAGGGGACACATTATGACTTTGAGACCCACCAGGGGGTTGCCAATGCACATTAGAGTTAGCACACTAGCAAGGTAGTATTTTTTTTTACAGGACTACGGTATACCATTTAAGAAAATGCAAGGGAAGTTGGATATAAATTTGTTGATGCTCAATAAAATCACCTCTGTTCTCTAAGACATCACTGCTTAAAATAAAATTGTAATATGAAGGCTGATGTGTTTTTAATTGTCTCTAAAGGGATCCTGTCATCGGAAAACATGTTTTTTTCAGAACGCATCAGTTAATAGTGCTACTCCATTTCTCAAAAGGGCAAACAGATTTTTTTATATTCAATTTTGAAATCTGACATGGGGCTAGACATTTTGTCATTTTCCCAGCTGCCCCTGGTCATGTGACTTGTGCCTGCACTTTAGGAGAGAAATGCTTCCTGGCAGGCTGCTCTTTTTCCTTCTCAATGTAACTGAATGTGTCTCAGTGGGACATGGGTTTTTACTATCCAGTGTTGTTCTTAAATCTACCAGGCAGCTGTTATCTTGTGTTAGGGAGCTGTTATCTGATTACCTTCCCATTGTTCTGTTGTTTGGCTGCTGGGGGGGGGGAAGGGAGGGGGTGATATCACTCCAACTTGCAGTACAGCAGTAAAGAGTGATTGAAGTTTATCAGAGCATGTCACATGACTTGGGGCAGCTGGGAAATTGACAATATGTCTAGCCCCATGTCAGATTTCAAAATTGGAGCAGAACTATTAACTGATTCATTTTGAAAAAAACAATTTTTTCCCACACAGTATCCCTTTAATAGTTTGGCATCAAACAAACTCTGCAAATTCTGCAAATTCAAAAACAAATCTAAAAACTCATCTATTCTTATTGGCCCAGGCTCATGTCAGATTTTTCTGTAATAAAAAAATTAAATTGGTGGTGATCGATAATTACATGTACACAAAAGGTCATTTCATAGCATGGAAAATCTCTTATCTCTATATACATAAAAAAAAAGTCCCTTGATGCTTGTGATATGGTCCTCTGACTCACGCTAATCAGTTGTAAATTGCTTAAAAGCTATTAAACATTTTCATGTTTAACATTTCAAATCCTTGCGTAATTTCATAATTACAATTTAGAAAAACTTCTGTATCAGAAACATGTACCAACAAGATAATGGTTTGGAAATGATATATGCTTTGAGGCATGAACCTGCTTCAGCGATTCTGCTCAGGAGCTGTTTATTCTGGTTCTTTATACCTAGATATGACTGCAGTAAGTAAGGGGAAATCATTGTTCATCAAACTTTGTGCAATGAAGAACTGTATAACTATGTATGGTATGAGTTCAATTTCTGATATGGAACTGGCTTGAGAAAATTACATTACATTCTGAACAAATAAATGATAATATTTTACAAATAAATAAAGTTAAAGTTGCAGAGTGTAGGGTAAGTTATTATAAAAGGGGTTAAAGGAAGATTGATACTGCAATGTTTACACAGACCCTCTCATTATCTAGCATATTTTATTTCTGAGGGTTTCTGCCTGTGTTCCCATACATACCTCCACTCACCGTACACCAGTGCAGACCATATTGCCATACCTCCCAACTGTCCCGTTTTCTGCAGGACAGTCCCGATTTTTACAGATCAGCCACAGTACCAGATTTTTATTAAAATATCCTGAGTTTCTCTTTGAAATCCTACACTGATGCTAGAATAAGATACATCGTTTCTGAAACTTAATTAAATAAGAGCCCTGAATACCCAGGACCTGCACTTAGATACATTTCTAAATATTTAAGCTAAGCAGGTCTCTTGAGAGAACTGAGACTCACAGCTTAAAGGGCCACTGCTCTGAAAACCTTTTTACTCTTAAAATCAACCTCCTCTTCCACTTGATAAAGTGCACTTTATGCACTGGCAAATTTGTTCTACGCAATCTGCTCTGGAACTGTTCCTGAATCCCGATAAACCCAAGTAAGAAAGAGACAGTTGACCCAGAAGCCTTAGCAAAAACCATGCCTTTTACCCTCCTACAACCTGGCTCATTTCAGCCAATGGACACCTTTCCCTTTACCTCTATGTCATTCACCCTGCCATTCTGACTCCCATGGCTTCTTTACAATGCAAATATAACTCATAAAAGAAAAAAAAAACTGTTTTATTATTTTATAAAATCCTTCCAACCAACCAACCCCCACCCATCCCAGCCGAGTGATACAAACAGGTAGAATACTTTGACATTGCTGAACTGGCTAGAACAAAGAGTGCTGGTTCTTTCAGTCATGTTGGGTTGGAGGTGGCAGATGCTTCTGTAGGCTGGAGAACTATGTCCATTTGTACTCCAGCCAATAGAAATATTGCACCAACCCAGCGTGACACAAATTAAGTAATTAACTGTTTAAGTGGATTGGGTGGAGCAATTTTTTTTACTATTAATACTGACATAAAACAATTACTATTAAGGATGGATCAGTATCATTTCATGCGAGTCAAGCACAGTCCTTCCACAGCTGTTTTCTATTTTACTGCCTGAGAAATTGGTGGTGACGATCAACACCAATATCTTGTGCAAAATCTGTGTGGAACATACCAGTTTTTGTTGAAGCTGTTTGTTGTGCAGCTGTGACCTACTGGACACCAGTTCAGAATCTACTTATAGATGATGGTCTACCATTTTGTTATCACTGCTATAAGGTACAAGGGGTGTAGCTAAAGAGATTTCTGGGGTTGTCACCACAACTGGGAACATAGGTCCTAGGCAGTTTCATGACCACAAAAGAAGAAAATGGATTATAAAAGGGACAGTTTGCAATCCCATAAGGAGGTTGGATGGAAAAAGGTGGAGTGGCATGGTGGCACAGGGTGAATGTTATGTCTACATACAATTTATTCTAGTTCTGTATAGGGGATAGAAAGTATAGAATTAAGAAACTAGTGGTAATTGGAAAGGTGTCATGGCAATCTTTTAGAAGAATTAGCAGATTAAAAAGGGGAATATGAAAATTGACAAGGAATCCGAAGCCTTATACAATGAGTTTAACCACAAGATCCTAAAGCCTTCTGCACTTTGATTGATACTTCTGAATTTAAGTCACTTTGAGATATATTTGCAGGCAGCTGCCCATAGCAAACATGAGAAGCCTTTGATCATGTCTTAAAGGGTGGATTCAAAACAATTCTGACAATTCAGACACAGATTTCAGCAGATGATCTAGAGCAGGGCGACCCCCTTGTGTGGCCCCCCACCTACCTGCTGTGTTTTCTTACCATGTGTAAGCTTTAAATGGTATCACTACAGATATTAACTGGCCCCGTCATTGCTTAAACCTCAAACTCAGACTGATCCCCTGTATTGTTCACACCTGTGATCCCCCTGCATTGTTCACACTTGTGATACCTCTATTGTTCACATCCTAAAGCCCTGTACTGTTCTACATGAGACCCATACTGAAACTTCCCATATTGTTCACCTGTTCACACTTTATACAAAATGCTAATGGGACACCAGCACTGTGTCACTGTATGTAGTACATCTTAGAGTGGTCCTGATGGGTTTCCCTGTCTCCTGCTCTGCCTTCCCTATGCTCCCTGTGTGTGCCATACTCTGCCAGTGTGTGCCATACTCTGCCTGTGTGTGCCCTGCTCTGCCTGTGTTTGCCCTGCTCTGCCTGTGTGTGCCCTGCTCTGCCTGTGACATAATCTGCCTGTGTGTGCCTTACTCTGCCTGTATGTGCCCTTCTCTGTCTGTGTGTTCCCTGCTCTGCCTGTGTGTGCCATACACTGCCTGTGTGTGTCCTACTCTGCCTGTGTGTGACATACTCTGCCTGTGGAGCATAAGCCTGGTATTTGTTCTGGGGGGTTGTTAGCATTTGAAAAAAAAATTATTGTTAGGCACCCTGTGAGGTGTTTAATCATGTGCTTGGGGTGCTTTGTTATCCACAGGGGATGAAGAGGTATATGGATTTAAGGGTATGTCTTAATATGATAACTTTTTTCACATATGAGTGATATCCTTGCAGTGAGCACCAACCATTTGGTTTTTTGGTGTGCTACTACAATTAATGTGGATATGGTCTTGTGGTAAAATGGGTGTGATTTAAATTGGGTGTGGTTTAAAAATAGGGAGTAGTCAACACTGGCTTCCATTAATGGCCCACTACCATGTAGGCCAGAAAAACTTCGGCCCTCGATAACACAGAAGTTGGACAGCACTGATCTAGTGTGTATTAGCATACAAATGAATATGCTTTTATGTGTAAGTAGCTCCTTTCACTGTAGGTAAGGCTAGAATGATAAAAAAAAATTAGTGTTACACTTGTACATGTAAAACATGGATCACAAATTACTTAAAAAAAGAGAAAAAGTCAAAGCGTGGCATGCTAGAGCAGGTGGTGAAATGTACAACAGGAAATAAATCAGATTGTTTAAATTAATGAGATACAGACTACATATAAACAATGCATAATAGTTTATTATGATATACTGTACCTTTATCACCTGAGCGTGCACCTCTTTTCACTGAAAATTTAAGCATTTAACCCTTTCCCTGCCAGCCGTTTTGTCCTAGATGCGAACATCTACTGCCAAGCAGTTTTTAGATATTTTGCACTCTTTCACTTTAAGGGCCTTTCCTGGGGTGGTCTTTTAGTTAACCCAGGAAAACAATATATTGTTTTTTTCAGGACAACCTGAACTTTCACAATATGCAAGAATTTTGGTGTAATTCTACTTCTCTAAAAAAATATTGGATTCTAAGTGTCAAATAAAATGAAAAAAATCATGTTGCACGAAGAACAATCACATATATCAGAAACATCATTCATTTTACGTACGAGAACACAGCTGATTTAGAAAGGTCTATGTCTCCTGAACGCGACAATACCAAATATATATAGTTTTATGGAGATTTCTCACTTGTATAGCTCAAAATCTACAAGCAGTACACAACCAAATTTCCAAAGCAACACTCCCCAAACGGCATACTTTTGATTTCAAGGCCAAACATTCCACTAACAGTAGGTTTACCCAAGAAAACTACCCATTACTAGAAAGAACAGATTCTGGTGAATCAAAAATGGGTAGAAATATCTTTGTACTCCAAACCACCAAGTTGCAATTGTTTCCTAAAGTTATAGTGTTTTATAGAAATTGGTGAATTTTTTGAAAAATGACCTCAAAGCTTCCACTCTACAGCAACATATCTCCCACACATCATTAGGTATCAATGTAAAACACCCCAAATATAAAATCCTGGGTCCACTGAACAGTTTGATGCCCAATATGAATAGATGTACCCAAGCACGTGGCATAGGAGGCCCCAAAAGGAAGACCCCCCGTTTGTTCTGTAATTTCAGATACTGCAAAATCAACACATTTACATCGTTTTGGGGGGCGGCAAAGGTAGAAAACAGTACGTTCACCCCAGAAAACCATATATTTTCGGAAAGTACACATTCCCCTGAATCTAAATTGGGTATGCATGTCTTTCTACGCCAAAGTACCAAGCCGCAAATCATTCCTAAATTTGGTGATTTTGGGGACATTTCCAAAAATGACTTCAAAATTTCGACCCTGCAGCATCGTATTACCCACATACTTTTAGGTATCAAGACAAATCACCCCAAATATGAAAGCCTGGGGTCCTCTGAACAGTTTGATGCCCAATATGTATAGGTGTACCCAAGCACGTGGCGTATAGGGGCCCCAAAACGAAGACCCCCATATGGTCTGTCATTTCAGGTACTGCAAAATCAACACATTTACATTGTTTTGAGGGGGGCAAATGTAGAAAAAAGTAAGTTCACCCCAGAAAACCATATATTTTCGGAAAGTACACATTCCCACGGATCTAAATTGGGTATGCATGTCTTTGTACTCCAAAGTACCAAGCCGCAAACCATTCCTAAATTTGGTGATTTTGGGGACATTTCCAAAAATGACTTCAAAATTTCGACCCTGCAGCATCGTATTACCCACATACTTTTAGGTATCAAGACAAATCACCCCAAATATGAAAGCCTGGGGTCCTCTGAACAGTTTGATGCCCAATATGTATAGGTGTACCCAAGCATGTGGCATATAGGGGCCCTAAAAGGAAGACCCCCATATAGTCTGACATTTCAGGTACTGCAAAATCAACACATTTACATTGTTTTGGGGGGGCAAAAGTAGAAAACAGTAAGTTCACCCCAGAAAACCATATATTTTCGGAAAGTACACATTCCCACGAATTCAAATTGGGTATGCATGTCTTTCTACGCCAAAGTACCAAGCCGCAAATCATTCCTAAATTTGGTGATTTTGGTGACATTTCCAAAAATCACCTCAAAATATCTACCCTGCAGCATCGTATTACCCACATACTTTTAGGTATCAAGAGAAATCACCCCAAATATGAAAGCCTAGGGTCCTCTGAACAGTTTGATGCCCAATATGTATAGGTGTACCCAAGCACGTGGCATACAGGGGCCCCAAAAGGAAGACCCCCATATAGTCTGTCATTTCAGGTACTGCAAAATCAACACATTTACATCGTTAGGGGGGGGGCAAAAGTAGAAAACAGTAAGTTCACCCCAGAAAACCATATATTTTCGGAAAGTACACATTCCAACGAATCCAAATTGGGTATGCATGTCTTTCTACGCCAAAGTACCAAGCCGCAAACCATTCCTAAATTTGGTGCTTTAGGTGACATTTCCAAAAATCACCTCAAAATATCTACCCTGCAGCATCGTATTACCCACATACTTTTAGGTATCAAGACAAATCACCCCAAATATGAAAGCCTAGGGTCCTCTGAACAGTTTGATGCCCGATATGTATAGGTGTACCCAAGCACGTGGCATACAGGGGCCCCAAAAGGAAGACCCCCATATAGTCTGTCATTTCAGGTACTGCAAAATCAACACATTTACATCGATTTGGGGGGGGCAAAAGTAGAAAACAGTAAGTTCACCCCAGAAAACCATATATTTTCGGAAAGTACACATTCCAACGAATCCAAATTGGGTATGCATGTCTTTCTACGCCAAAGTACCAAGCCGCAAATCATTCCTAAATTTGGTGATTTAGGTGACATTTCCAAAAATCACCTCAAAATATCTACCCTGCAGCATCTTATTACACACATACTTTTAGGTATCAAGACAAATCACCCCAAATATGAAAGCCTAGGGTCCTCTGAACAGTTTGATGCCCAATATGTATAGGTGCACCCAAGCATGTGGCATATAGGGGCCCTAAAATGAAGACCCCCATATAGTCTGTCATTTCAGGTACTGCAAAATCAACACATTTACATCGATTTGGGGGGGGCAAAAGTAGAAAACAGTAAGTTCACCCCAGAAAACCATATATTTTCGGAAAGTACACATTCCAACGAATCCAAATTGGGTATGCATGTCTTTCTACGCCAAAGTACCAAGCCGCAAATCATTCCTAAATTTGGTGATTTAGGTGACATTTCCAAAAATCACCTCAAAATATCTACCCTGCAGCATCGTATTACACACATACTTTTAGGTATCAAGACAAATCACCCCAAATATGAAAGCCTAGGGTCCTCTGAACAGTTTGATGCCCAATATGTATAGGTGTACCCAAGCATGTGGCATATAGGGGCCCTAAAATGAAGACCCCCATATAGTCTGTCATTTCAGGTACTGCAAAATCAACACATTTACATCGATTTGGGGGGGGCAAAAGTAGAAAACAGTAAGTTCACCCCAGAAAACCATATATTTTCGGAAAGTACACATTCCAACGAATCCAAATTGGGTATGCATGTCTTTCTACGCCAAAGTACCAAGCCGCAAATCATTCCTAAATTTGGTGATTTAGGTGACATTTCCAAAAATCACCTCAAAATATCTACTCTGCAGCATCGTATTACCCACATACTTTTAGGTATCAAGAGAAATCATCCCAAATATGAAAGCCTAGGGTCCTCTGAACAGTTTGATGCCCAATATGTATAGGTGTACCCAAGCACGTGGCATATAGGGGCCCTAAAAGGAAGACCCCCCCTTGTATGTTCTGTCATTTCAGGTACTGCAAAATCAACACATTTACATCGTTTTGGGGGGGCAAAGGTAGCAAAAAGTAAGTTCACCCCAGAAAACCATATATTTTCGGAAAGTACACATTCCCACGAATCTAAATTGGGTATGCATGTCTTTCTACTACAAAGTACCAAGCCGCAAACCATTCCTAAATTTGGTGATTTTGGGGACATTTCCAAAAATGACTTCAAAATTTCGACCCTGCAGCATCGTATTACCCACATACTTTTAGGTATCAAGACAAATCACCCCAAATATGAAAGCCTGGGGTCCTCTGAACAGTTTGATGCCCAATATGTATAGGTGTACCCAAGCACGTGGCGTATAGGGGCCCCAAAACGAAGACCCCCATATGGTCTGTCATTTCAGGTACTGCAAAATCAACACATTTACATTGTTTTGAGGGGGGCAAATGTAGAAAAAAGTAAGTTCACCCCAGAAACCATATATTTTCGGAAAGTACACATTCCCACGGATCTAAATTGGGTATGCATGTCTTTGTACTCCAAAGTACCAAGCCGCAAACCATTCCTAAATTTGGTGATTTTGGGGACATTTCCAAAAATGACTTCAAAATTTCGACCCTGCAGCATCGTATTACCCACATACTTTTAGGTATCAAGACAAATCACCCCAAATATGAAAGCCTGGGGTCCTCTGAACAGTTTGATGCCCAATATGTATAGGTGTACCCAAGCACGTGGCGTATAGGGGCCCCAAAACGAAGACCCCCATATGGTCTGTCATTTCAGGTACTGCAAAATCAACACATTTACATTGTTTTGAGGGGGGAAAATGTAGAAAAAAGTAAGTTCACCCCAGAAAACCATATATTTTCGGAAAGTACACATTCCCACGGATCTAAATTGGGTATGCATGTCTTTGTACTCCAAAGTACCAAGCCGCAAACCATTCCTAAATTTGGTGATTTTGGGGACATTTCCAAAAATGACTTCAAAATTTCGACCCTGCAGCATTGTATTACCCACATACTTTTAGGTATCAAGACAAATCACCCCAAATATGAAAGCCTGGGGTCCTCTGAACAGTTTGATGCCCAATATGTATAGGTGTACCCAAGCACGTGGCGTATAGGGGCCCCAAAACAAAGACCCCCATATGGTCTGTCATTTCAGGTACTGCAAAATCAACACATTTACATTGTTTTGGGGGGGGCAAAGGTAGAAAAAAGTGCGTTCACCCCATAAAACCATATATTTTTGGAAAGTACACATTCCTGCGAATCCAAATTGGGTATGCATGTCTTTGTACTCCAAAGTACCAAGTCGCAAGCCTTTCCTAAATTTGGCGATAAAAGCAACTGTTTTTACATTTCTGAAAATCGCCTAAAAATATTGCAATTGGCCGCATTTATCTCACCCAATTTCTTACATACAATTGTAAAACACCATAAATATTGATGCCAAGGGTCTACTGAACAGTTTGATGCCCAATATGCATAGATATACCAAGGCAGCTGGCATGTGCGGACCCCAAATAAAAATAGTGAATATGAGTTTTCTCCGCTGCCCATTCGCCTTCTGTGAACATAGACCCTTGACTTCATATTATTTGCCTCAAGACCCTCCTAACAGCAATGACCCCCCAAAACCATACATTTTTGGAAAGTACACATTCTGCCGATTCCAACAAAGATAACGACGTCTTTCTACACGAAACTACCAAACTGCAAAGCTTTTCTAAACATATAGGTTTTTACAACATTTCTGAAAATCGCCTAAAAATGTTGCAGTTTGCCGCATTTATCGGACACAATGTTTTACGTACAAAGAAAAATCTCTCTAAATATGGACGTCAGAGGTCTAATAAATAGTTTGATGCCCAATATGTATAGATTTACCAAAGTATGTGTTGTGTATGGACCCCAAATGAAAAACGTAACTATGAATTTTCACGCTAGCCAACTAAGCTGCAGAAAAGAGAACCCTAACTGTACGTTATGTGCCGTAAGACCCCCAAACTGTAAAAAGACCCCCAGAAACCCATATATTTTTGGAAAGCACATATTTTGGCGGATCAAACTAAGTAAAATCTATCTTTCTATACCAAAGCACCAAACAGCAAAACGATACTAAAGATACATAGGGAACAATAATGCAGGGATAAAATTGCAATAAAACCACAAAAATAGCGTAAATCAATGAAATAACAAAATAATTGTTCTGACAGCGTAATTAGTGGCCGAAATCGATTATCCAATAGTCACGCTGCCAAAATAACACGTTTTTAGGCAAAAAAAACAAAAGATAACAGTATAATGAATTCGTAAAAAAAAAAAAAACAACTGTTTGTATATACATATTTGTGCACTAATAAAAGTTATCTGAGTGTGCAAATACATGTAAATAAGTGTAAATAAGTGTAAATAACTGTACAAAAGGGACCAAGTGTGCTAAAATTAAAAAAAAAAAATTTAAAAAAATTCCAATCTTTACTAAAATGCATAAATGTACTGTAAGTATGTGTAGGTGCAGGTAAGTGTGTAAAAAAACGTGCACTTACCGTTTTTGGAGCAGGAGAATCGCTGTCTTCTTTGGAGGAGTCCTGGCAGCGTGTCTGCAGAGTTGCTGCGCAGCAGGAAGTGCGTGGGCGGCTCTGCAGGCAGGAAGAAGGTGAGTGTAGTAGCAGACGCTCCATGCGATGCGTCTGCTACTTTGAAGTCGGATCTGCGACAATCGAGTCGCAGATCCGACTTGACAGCCCCCCAGCCTCGTTGCCTAGGGGGCTGTCTTCTCTCCCCACTCTCTGCGGAGGCGGCAAAAGCCGCCGAAGCAGAGAGAGCGCTCAGCTGCTAAAGAACGTACAATGTACGTTCTTGGCAGCCTGAGCATTTGCCTGCCAGCACGTACGCCGTACGTGCTTGGCAGGCAAAGGGTTAAAGTAAGTAGAGCAAGGATGGTAACATGAAACTGCTAAAAATTTGAATCCGAAAATATTACAGCTAAAACCTTTTGAAGTCAATGACCGATGGTCCCCAAATTAGAAAATGTGTTTTGCCCTCATGATTATCAAAAGTTTCAGGCTGTTTGGCGCTGGTTTTCATTCGATAATCCATGATATTCAAGGTTTTTGTTTCTTAATCAGAATAATTTGAGTTTTTCGGGTTACATTTCTAAGAAGTAACGTGATTTGAATTGTCACTCAATTTCGATGAGACATTTTCCACACGAATTGTTAGTAAATTAAGACAGATAGTGGATGGGAGTTTGGTTGAATTTTTATTATTAAAATAATTGAGTTTTAATAAATAGCCCCCAAAGTATACAGTTTAGTATCCAGTACAGGTATTTAGGGCAAATAGACAATAAGCTGTTTGCTAGAATCAATAAACATGAAAAAAAAGTATAAAAGCAAGATATGTGGGGCGTCATTAGCATTCATTGTTCTACTTGCAGCTGGCTTTAAAAAGCTAATCACTGATTGGTTGCTTTAGGTCACTGCCCATGGGCAAATTTGCCCAAGGTTGATAAATGAGCCCCAGTATGTTTTGCTGAATATTTAAGATACTATGGGTATAATTATCAAAGATTGAAGTTAGAGATCACCACAGTCTGCTAAAGTAAAATACCTCCTCTCTCCATTCATTTCTATGGGATATTTAAAACAATTTTTATCAAAGGGTGGAATTAAAAGTTCACCATTTTATAAATATGCCTTTAAAAATCCCATCGAAATTAATGGAGAGAGGCGGAATTTCACACTAACAGACTGTGGCGATCTCTAACTTCACTCTTTTATAAGTACACTGTATACCCATATGGGTCTATTTGGATTTAGCTGAATACTAAATTCTACAAAAAAGAATCCTGTTAATACTGTTTCATGTGTTTCTGCAACCTAATTTGCATATTTTAGTTTGAACGACCAAAACATTGATTCTTTAATAAAACACATTTGTTTTGCTTATGCTTATTATATAAATGTATTAATAGTATATAGCAAACAAGCAGATGCCAAAAACAACCTTAAGACCATAAACCTTTTAAGAGATACTGACACCAGAAATTAAACCTTTTTTTTTACATCTACCATAAAATTGACTTTGCATGCTACTTATAATTTTGCCATAAGGTATTTGCCCAATGCTTTTCATTACCTATCTGACTCCCTGTGTTGGTTTAAAGGGGCTGACATATTTGTGCAGCAGGAGTCCGTTAGCATTAGAAACTTTAACTGACAGGCTGAGATGGGACAGTCAGGTTGGCAAAACAATAAGGTTTAGGAACTCCAGGAACAGCATGACCTATTATGGGACAGTCAGGTTGGCAAAACAATAAGGTTTAGGAACTCCAGGAACAGCATGACCTATTGGTAACTTTTAATGTACATTCATATTTTAAAAATAAGTTTTTAGGGGGTTATTTACTAAACTCCGAATGCAAAAATCACAAAAAATTTGTGATTTTTTCTTATAAAATCTGACTTTTAAAAAATCATGAATTTTTCAAAAATGTATTAAACCCAGACGATTGAAAAGTCAGAATCAGAAAATCCGGCATCTC
This sequence comes from Xenopus laevis, assembly GCF_017654675.1. Taxonomy (NCBI): domain Eukaryota; kingdom Metazoa; phylum Chordata; class Amphibia; order Anura; family Pipidae; genus Xenopus; species Xenopus laevis. The sequence goes on along the minus strand of NC_054378.1, from coordinate 34,695,631 downwards.
AGACCTGTCGAGGTTGCATATAAGTCAATGGGAGAAGTCCCAATGATTTTTTGATGTGCGCTGTGTTTCGGGCAATACCCCAAAGTTTTCTGAGTTTTTGGGTGAAAATTACGAAAAAAATCGTTAAAATCATGAAAATCGGATGAAAAAGTAAAAAAAAATTGTGTAAATTAGATTTTTTTCCTGCAAAGCAAATTTTTGGGAAAATATAACAATAAATAAGCATAAAAAACCCAAACAGTGATCGGAGTTTGTAGCAGAAAATATTGAGATAAATTCGGACTTTGATAGATAACCCCCTAGTGTTAGTATGAACAGGAAAGTTAGAAAGGATTTAAAAATATATATATATATATATATATATATAAAAAAGCCACTGCTAGCATAAATGTTAGAAAGCATTAACCCTTTAACTGCTTAATCACCTTGAGGAAATCTGGTAATACAGTAAATACAGTAATATATAGTGAATAAAGTACCCCCTCTTGTAAAATATAAGGATATTATTAGTTACCAAGGAGTTTCATGACCATATAAAAACACGAGGCCGAAGGTCGAGTGTTTTTATACAGGTCATGGAACTCCGAGGTAACTTCTAATATCCTCATATTTTACAACTGGGGGTACTTTATTTATTATAATACACAAATTTTAGTGAGTCATGTGACAGAAATTACATCACTACTCACCGTTTATAACTCATGACATCACTACTCACCGTTTATAAGGATATAATTTACAGGATATTCATGGCTTTTGTGTATTATACAGTAATATTATCATACCGTGGTGTAATGCTTTCAGAGAGGGAGCGTCAGCTAATCTGCTGCTTTACAAGCCAGATAACTACCTTATTAGTTTACACTTCGCTCATGATTTTTGCTCAAATAATATTCAATATAAATGTCAAATGTCTGATCTAACTAGACACTAACATGCTGCATCGTGTTACTGATATTATTCACAACAACTTTATTATCGAGTTAGTGCATGTCTGGTTTCAGACACCCTGTAGCATTTTGTACAGTGCTGTAATTCTCATGTAATGTGTAAAGATATCGCCTTGTCCATGTCTGTTTGAATAACATGTACTGTAAAACCTGTTTGTCATATTATTTATTAAGCAAACATGAGCTGCAAACAAAGCCTTTCAAAATAGAATAGTATTTAATAGAACATTTTAAAAATATAGGTTTTAAAGCCATAGTAGATGACAATTATTTGAATAACAATAAGAGTTTATATCTCCTGATAAAAGTCTTATGGGTTCTTGTTAAACAGCTTTATTTAGATGGATATATCAGAGAATATTTCATTGCAATTATTTGTTTTACATTTTCAGTGCAGTTCCTTAGTCTTGTACAAATGTGATTAAACCTACCATCTTGAAAGGTTCTCTGCAAATCATGGAGAAATATATATTATTTAATATTATATTTAGCAGGAGATTGTAAAGCTTCTCCATCATTTTAATATCAAGTACACATTTAGCTCTTGGACCAGCACTTTTATGATCCCTCTAGCCCTGAGGATACTAGTAATTCTAAAAAGGCCTCCTTTATTTAACATAGCAACAAAACAGTTCTTCAGAAGGGGAATGGGGGGCCAGGCATAGCAGCAGGACCTGAAGGATAAGCAGCATAACCCAGACTCAATTCCAGCCATGATGGACATAGCAGGTAATAAATATAATATATAAATAATAAAGTACAGATAACAGGTTTGTTCTGAACTAGGAGAGTTGTGGCTAGAATATATAGGCTGGCAGACTGGCAGAGGCTCAGGACATATATGTACTTTTGTTATTGCTTGACAGATTTTGTAGCTTAATTGTGTTAAAGGAACAGTAACACCAAAAAAATTATAGTGTCCTAGAGTAATATAATGTACTGTTGTGTTGTACTGGTAAAACTGGTGTGTTTGCTTCAGAAATACAACTATAGTTTATAGAAATAAGCTACTGTGTAGCCATGAGGTCAGCCATTCATAGCTGAAAAAGGAGAAAAGGCACAGGATACACGGCAGATAATAGATAAGCTCTGTAGTATAAAATGGGATTCTTCTGAACTTATCTGTTATCTACTGTATGTCCTGTGCTTGAATAGCTTCCCCCATGGCTACACAGCAGCTTGTTTATATAAACTATAATTGTTTTTCTGAAGCAAACACTCAAATTTTGCCAGTGCAGGGCAACACTACATTATATTGTCTTTCTTTAAAAAATACTTTCATTTTTTGATGTTACTGTTCCTTTAAGATTTGGTTATGTGTATGTATGTATATATATATATATATATATAAATATATATATATATATATATATATATATATATATATATATATATATATATATACACACACATAAATATATGTGTGTTTCTTACTATATAACATGTTTTAACTAGTAAAGCTATTTCCAGTATCATTCCATTAATATTTCACTCATTTTAAATGAGTGAGTAGGCATCAGGTGCTACTAAGGTCATGACAGTAACAAATTGTAGGTAAAGCTGAACCGAGTCAAATTCAGACACATGACTTGTTAACCTCTCACTTCCCAAATGGAGACTTAGATGAAGATGATCTTGAGCTTGTATTCTATCATACACAATACAATTATAGTAGGTAGAATGCAGCTTTCATTGCCTTGAAGTTTCATGAGTTATGAAGAAGGCAATACCCCAGTCACATTATATTATACAGAAATTCCCAAATTGTGGGACTGTCCTCTAGCAGAAAGCCCAAGCAGGTGAGAAATATATATCATCATTATACAAGGATCACTGGGGGTTGTGACAATGTGTCTCATATGCAATAAATCATTATTATAGGAAAACCTAGTAGAGATAGGTTAGATAGGGCTTCTAATTTACTAGACCCATGATTCCTTGATGGCTTTTAATTCCAGACTGTAACAAGAGAGAGGATGGCTTAATGACCCCGATGCCTATGGGAATTTTTAGGGACAAGGGTCCAACTACTGTGGCACAGTAGCACAATACAGTTCACCACACTAGATCTGCTCTCGTTAATTTCCATCAACTAAGAACATTGTATTACAACCCTGGGATACCATGGAAGGCCATAATTCTATAAGGAGGTCTAAGGAGCAGAGTGTTTATAGTTTCCTCTGCTGTTTGAACAGAAACAGGTCTATCATTGCTGTAGCCTATGAGTCTCTAGAAAAGTATTTAACAAATTGTGGGCATGATGTAATCCCTTGAAAATATATACATATTGAATCGAATCCTTTGGTATTAGAGAATACAACATAGCATGACTTGGCCTGTGTTAAAAAAATATTATTTTCAATATAAATGATTAATTTTTTGACACAGGCCAAGAAAAGTCAAGACATTGTGATGTCTTGATAAAGGTCCTCTGTGTGGGACAGAAACGTCAACTTACACCATAAATTTTTTTGCATATAAATTAAGTCCCGTAAGTGCTCTTTGTTCTTCATGCTGATTTTACATATTGTGACAACACATTCGCTTTTTTGCCTTTTTTTGGGGGGTGAGTGTCCATCAGACTTTCTTACTCCCTCCCCCCTCTCTCCCGGCTTGATGATTTTATCAAGGTGGATAGTAACTGTTAGTGTCCCTTAAGAGCTGTCCTTGGCCCCAGCTAAGGGGCAAATTCACTAACCTGCGGAGATGCGCTAGCGAAGCCTTCGCCACACTTCGCCGCACTTCGCCAGGACGCCACTAATTCACTAAAATCCGAAGTTGCGCTCAGGGAGGCGAAAGGTAGCGAAGCTGCATTAGCGTTAATTCGTCAAGCAAAGCGAAGTTACGCTAGCGATGCCTAATTTGCATACGGCGCCAAGTTAAAGTACAATGGACGTATATGTAGCAGCAAATACATTACACTACACAAGCCTGGAAAGCTTCATAAAATAAAATAGAGTTGTTATTTTGCCCTATACATGTGCCCACTGTATAGTTAAGGTGGCATATGTTATGAAATGTAGGGGGGAAGGAGGGTAACCCCAAAACAATTTACGATCTTTTTCAGCCCATCACCCTTAAAAAAGTAAAAGACACCAGTGTTTTTTGGGACTTCGAAAAAATTTCAAATTTCAGCCCTATCTACTCTATTGCACTTTGCCTGGTCTGAGGTGGTGAAGGCAAGTCTGGAGCAAGAGGTAACATTCAGTAAAATGCGCAAGTTAGTGAATTAGCGTAGTTACATCCCTTCTCCATAGCGCAACTTCACCTGGCGTAAGGGTGCGAAGTAGCGATAGGTTAGGTCCACCACCTAGCCTTAGCCGCTTCGCGCTTTAGTGAATTTGCCCCTAAGGTTGGAAATACAGAATTGAGTTAAGAATGATAGAAATGAGTAAGGAATTCACAATTAAATTATACTTTGAGGCACGGGATATTAAAAAGGTGGGGTAAAAAGGGGCAAAGAAGTGTTGACTTATTGATTTTTTCTTAAAAGATGACGAGTGACAAATGAGAAAAGGAAGGAAGCATAAGATGATATGGATAATACTGAAAAAATGCTGTGTATATTATGGTGTGGTTCTCCATAAAGAGAAAAGAAGTTGGATGCCAAAGGTGCAATGTACCAACTGATGATTAATTAATGTTTCCTTTGTTAATATTCACTTCTTGTACTTCTATACAGTTAGGCTCTGCTGTGTTGCCTTCTTCCTGCCTCCTGCTCCAAATTTTGCACAATTGTGCAAACTAAAATTGAAATTTTCTTCTACTTGCTGATGCGATTCTGATATTGTTTCAGTTTCTCAAAAACTATATTACATTTGCGAGGTACTGCTTATCCACAGCACTGTAACCTGTCCAAGTCTTTACTACCACATCACATGCCCTGAAAAAGGTTCTGGATTAAAATTTTCTGAACTGGATTTATTGTTACATCTCAGTTTGATTTTTGAACATTAATAAAGCAGCTGCTTGGTGTTAATACTGAATAGCAATAACACTTGGCAGCAGAGCTTTTACACATGGAATTTAGGGGGTTATTTATTAAAGTCAGATTTTTTCTGGTCGGACTTTTAAAAGGGAAGGCAATTTTTTCTGTAGAAAAAAGAAACTATAATTTTTCACGATTTATTAAACTCTGATGGTGTTATCTAGTGATTACCATTTACATGTTCCCTAAACGCCACTTTCTACATGAGGTTTTAATTAATCACATTTTCTGGACATAGTGGGGCTCATTTATCAACACTGGGCAAATTTGCCCATGGGCAGTTACCTATAGCAACCAATCAGTGATTAGCTTTTTGAAGCCAGCCGCAAGTAGGACAATGAATGCAGCAATCTGATTGGTTGCCATTGGTTACTGCCCATGGGCAAATTTGCCCAGTGTTGATAAATGACCCCCAGTGTGTTTTAATTTATTTATAATAAAAGTTAAGTTTTAGTTCATAACAGAGAACAATGTTTATCTAGATGGGAAGGTGAAATCATTACGGGCAGGGTCGGACTGGGGGGCCCGGGGCCCACCGGGACTGGTGTCCAGGGCCCCCCTCTGGCACCCGCTACCTACTTGTTAGGCGAATCGCGGCTCGGCATAATTGCCCAGGCGGCGCATCGCGCATGCGCAAACGGAAACGCCGCTCGGCGCGCATGCGCAAACGGCGCTGCGGTGCGCTGAAATTTTTTTAATTATTTTTTTAAACACTGTTTGGGAGAGGGGGACTGGCCCGGCGGGGGCCCACTAGGGTCGGGGCCCACCGGGTATTTTCCTGGTATCCCGCCGGGCCAGTCCAACACTGATTACGGGTCATTCTATATCTTTACTTTAATCTCATACAGTAATCACTTGACCCTGCACACCATCATTTGCTTCTCATGTTTGATGGTAGATGCTCCCATTAAAGTTTTTTTTTGTGATGGTGTTAAAGGTCTGAATAAAAAAGTACTCCAACTCAAATCTACAGAGTTCATGTAGAAGTCAATGGCAGATATCTCTTTTGCAATCGGAAGATATCCTGATCTTCCCTGGGCAGGGCCGCCATCAGCGGGTCACAAGGGGGACAGTCCTCCTGGGCCCGGAGGATTCTGTAGGCCCGGCTGCACCGCACGTAACTGGATTGCCGGGCCCCCTTTTCATTGGCAACTTCTTATAGGCTGCGTCCCGTGCGTATGCATGATGTCAGTACGCATGGGCGCAACTCTTTTTAAACCGCCGGAAGCCTGCGTCTGCAGTCAGAAGAGAGAAGACGTCACTGGAGAAGGACCTGCTTCCTGGAAATGGTGAATATATGGAAGACCCCGCCGGAGGAAGGAGAAGACCCTGCAGGAGAAGAGGCCGCAACTGAAGCAGAAGAAGAAGTCGCTATCGCAGAAGAAGGCCATGGAAGAGAGTCCCCCTAGTTGCAGGTAAGTGCCACTGACCACCAATGCGGGCCCCTCACCCCTGACCGGCAATGTGGCCCCTAACCACCAATGCAGGCTCCTCACCCCTGAACCCCTGTGCGGGCCCCTGAATCCCCATTCGGGCCCCTAACCTGTTCTGGGGGATGGCTAGAGGTCACAAAAAACACAAGGCCCATCTGTAAGCCACTATCCACCAATGAGGGCACCTGAATGCCCGTGCAGGCCCCTGAATGTGGGCCCTAACCCATTCTGGGGGATGCCAACAAAAACAACTCTGGTGGCAAGGGGAGGGGTGTGGTTAGGGGAGGTGTGGCAAGGGGGCCCAGAAAATTTTGTTGTGTGGGGCCCCGTGATTTCTGATGGCGGCCCTGGCCCTGGGTTTCGTTCAGTAATCCAAAAATTTTGTGGTTTTCAGGTGATCAAAAAAATACAGTTTTCGGGGGTCAAATCCAAAAAAGTCTGAGTTTTTGGTGACAAATCCAAAAACGTAACATTCAAATTTTCTCACAATTTTAGTGAGTTTTTTTCCTGCACCAGATTTTTTCGCGGAAAAATATAGTAAAAAAGTGTGCGGCAGTTTGGTCGGAGTAGTTTTAAGAAAGTAGTGAGGTATTTGAAATGTAAAATTTTAAAAATACAGCTTTATAAATATACTGTTCATTTTGCACACCTACAGTACTTTTTGAGAATTGAACCACAATTTTTTTTAAATGTATATAACCCAGGGGGTTGTACATGGACTTGTGAATTGTACTGAACTACTTTAAATAAGAGCAAGGACTGTATAATGTTTGGAGACTATTCTGTGTCTTAACACTGTATGTATTGGTGTATGGAAACAGAACTGTAAAAGCATACTGTCCATCTATCCGGAACTGCTGTGGATGTGTCATAAACACTGAACATTTTGTTTTTCATGATTAACTGTTTTATTATTAAAGAGAAAAAGGAAATAATTTAAAAAAATGTGGATTATTTAGATAAAATGGAGTTTATGGGAAATAATCCATAATCCATAATCTGGAGCTTTCTGGATAATGGGTTTCTGTATAACTGATCCCATACCTGTACACACATATATATATCTGATATACCTACGTGCAACATCAAACATGTCTTTTTGATAAAATAATCATAAACCATTAAAATTTATCCACTAAAGTATTATATAATCTAAATTTGTGTATGTCAGAGTTAAGGTGGCCATACATGGAGAGATCCGCTCGTTTGGCGATGTCGCCAAACGAGCGGATCTCCCTCCGATATGCCCACCTTGAGGTGGGCATTGGGCAATATCGGGCTGATCCAATTGTGGGCCCTAGGGCCCAACGATCGGATCCTAACGAACACGAATGGGCGGTCGGATCGCGGGAACGCATCAACGAACAGATGCGGCTGCGATCTGACAGGATTTTTAGTCCCATCCGATCGAGAGCCTTGCTCTGCTTACGGAACACAACCAAGCTATATTGGTTGTTGTAATAATCAGTGTTCTTATTCAATCAGACTTGACATGTAGGCTTACAGGGTTACAAATGTCACACAGGAAAGAGAATAGGATCAGTATTTTATTCTGAAGTGTCAGGAAACAATTGAGCACAGTTATATAATGATCAACTGTTGCATTGTCTGCATTTGTTGCGTTATTATAAATATTTTTAAATCCTGCATGTTGCATATATGCATATATATTTTATATATATATATATATATATATATATATATATATATATATATATATATATATATATATAGGTATAATTTCTATTTCTAAAAAACGCCTGCGCCAATGCACTAGTGGCGCTTCGATTTCCGAAGTCGCCCAAAGTTTACTTGTGAGGATGTAAGAGAAATTTGCCACATTCTTTTGATATAGCTTATATTTTTTAGCAAAGCTGAAACTTGCCATCTTTTTTTAGAATATAACCAGAAAGCAATAACTGAACAATTGAAAATCATTATAATGTATTTGAAAAGTAAATGCATACAATTAATTTACTCTATCAGCTTTAACGGTTTACCTAGAAAAGTCATTACATGTTCTTGCGGTGTCACTATGTCTGTTACAAGTATTTATATCTTTTTAGGGTCAGACTGGGCTGGCGGGACACTGGGAAAAAACCAGATGGGCCTCCAGCTCTTGTGGGCCCCGCTGGCCCAGACCCACTTCTTCCTGCCGCAACCTTCCTTCTTCGGCCCTGAGACAGTAGCCATGGTTGTCCTCAGGCTATTGCCTTATTTGCATACTGCAATAATTGTCATCAATTGTTATGTATGTCTTTGCTGCATGGATCCACTGAATAACATATACATGGATGCCACACAAGCTTTAGAGCAGCTCAAAATTTTTTAGACAATGCAGTGGGATATAGGCACACTTAATGAATATGTGTTATTAACAATAATAATAATAATAATAATGATAGACAGACACACACACATATTAGAGAACACTAGCATACACATACACACATGGTTTTAAGTATGGAAGATGTATATAAAAAATGGGATATATAGAATTCAAAATAAAGGCCCCTAGATAAATAGTGTTCATTAGCAGCATTTCCAGCATGTGTATTAGGCTATCCTCTAAAAGGCTGCTTAAACAAGTATGTCATCAAGATACTCACAACCATGTAATCTTATCTAAAGTTCTATCTATCAGCAGTGCAATGTTCATCTCTCGCAGCTGTGTCGCAGAATCAGATCACTTGGCTGACAGAGAATGAGAGAGGGGCGTCAGTGCTAGAACCTGCTTATGATTGCAAGAAAGGAGGCAAATTAAAAGATAATATTTTATTTTTATTCACACATTAACCCACTGAAGGCCATAATCTGTAGCCCCACTTTAAAACTCAAGGCATCAGCAGGAATACAAGGAAAATCAGCAGCAATTGTACGAATGTTATTTTTAATATTTTTTTCTTCTGTGGAACTTCCTTTCTGTTTGTCTTTGAATGCTATAGCGTTACTCCTAGATGGTAATAGGCGGAAGAGTGCCATTTGCAACACTAGTAATCTGAAAACTTGGTTTCGTCTGGGCCAACATAATAGATAAATCGATATTACTTAAGGGGATTATACTTATATTAGAGGTATTATGGTGTAATGTAATCCGGATGTAAATGGACCAATCCCTGTAGGAGCTATGATAAATCTTCTGGGTTTGGAATAAAAGTACCCCCAAACTTCTGGATGTACATATATTAATACTCGAAACCCATTATCCAGAAAGCCAATCTCCCATATAACCCATTATAATCAAATAACTCAGATGATTTCCTTTTTCTCTGCAATAATAAAACAATACCCTGTACTTGATTCCAACTAATATATAATTAATTGTAACTAGAGGCAAAACAATCCCATTGGGTTAAATTAATGTTTAAATGATGTTTTAGTATACACTACAGTATATGGAGATCCAAATTACAGAAAGACCCCTTATCTGGAAAATCCCAGGTCTCAGGCAGTCTGTAGAACAGGTCCCATACCTGTACAAAACTGACCTAGATAATATGAATTATCTTCATGGTATAGAATTATAACAGAAATGAATTGCATTTTAATTTCCCAATAATACAATTTGCTTGACATTTTTCTGCCCTACACTGTAGATCTTTTTCTCCTTTACAGAGGAAAAAACCAACACTGCAAAAATATCAGTTAAAATGCTCAGCGTGAATCCATCTCTCCATCCCAGTAAAGTACAATATTCCAAAGAGCAATACATTGCACTGTTGAACATTGAACCCTTGTGGGGATTTTTGACTAAGTGATCAATTGATTGACTGATTGGTAAATTAAGTATATTTGATGTGATATATCTAGCACACTTTCAATCTCCCTCTTCTCTATCTAAATGTAATTATCAGTATCTAAGTTTTGGAGCATAATTGATTTTACTTTTACACCCAAGTTCCCAATGTAATCCTCTGGGCAGCTAACACAATGAAAGAAATCCAATTATTATTAAATTCTGGGTATTGATGACTATAGTCATTATCAGGCTTGTCAAAGGCATGAGTGTAGTTGCTCATAGGGGTCTATGTGCAACCAAAAGTAGCTGTATAAGCACATACAGTACAATTTAATTTTAAATCATCTTACTTTCTTAATAGGAAGTGTATTTCTTTTTTAAACTATGTGTTTTATAGAAATGATTTTATTCCTGTAGTGTTACATTCTGGTATAAAAAGTACATAAAGGACTGGAGTATTACCATTTTCTATGTATTAACACTACTTCTTAGCCATACTGGGCAGGACTGTGCTAGCAATAATGTGGTTGAAAAAATAGACTAATATTTGTTTGATAGACTTGACCACTCACATTTTCAGTCAAGAACTCCTGTCTGTGGGCCAGTCGAAAGGAATTGTATTTACTCGAGTATAAGCCGAGTTTTTCAGCATCCAAAATGTGCTGAAAAAGTCTACCTCGGCTTATACTCTAGTCAGTGGGTAGTAGCTGAGATTGCAGTCACTTTTAATCATTCCTATACTAACAGTTCGCTTGGGGAGAGACTGCAATATCACACAGCGCCCTCTGTTGGTTATATGAAAGAATAACAGTGCGCCCTCTGTTGGTTATATGAAAGAATAACAGTGACTGCAATATCACACAGCGCCCTCTGTTGGTTATATGAAGGATTAACAGTGATGGAAATATCACACAGCGCCCTCTGTTGGTTATACGAAAGATTAACAGTGATGGCAATATCACACAGCACCCTCTGCACATGGTAGTGGGACAGTGCCAGGGAGCCGGGAGGTCCCTCCAGGGAGGTAGTCAGGATCGAGGAGGAAGCCCTCTTGAGGGAGCAAGGTCGCGGTGTCCAAAGGGTTAATCAAAAGAGTAGTCGAGATCCAGGCAAGAGTTCACAGGTAGGCAGAAATCAGCAAAGTCCAAAGTCCAGGCAAAGGGTCAGGATAAGAATCAGGAACAAGATTTAGCAATTAAGCTCACAGGAAACCCAGGATACACTTAGGGAAAGTATTCCTATACTTGGGCGCCATTCTGGTGTCTAGATGGCATTTTTATTTTGAATTTGGCGCCATTGTGACGTCATTGACGTCCTTGCGCCTACGTCGGCGCGCTGACGTCATCACGCCGGCGCCGCTACCCACATGGCGGCCATGGGCGCCGCCATTTTGGGAGCGACGCCGGCAGGAGAGGACGCGCCGCCCGGAGCTCCAGGACCTGCTCCGGGCGGCGATCGTGACAGACAGTGGGACAATGCACACAGTAATCCGTTTGGCAATTCTCTGTCACCATCAACTTTGCAAAGAAGTCCAGTTGATCGCTGGGGGGGTCGCTTTGGCGGAATGTGCGCTGCTGGGAGACAGGGCTGTAGTTGTGTCTAGGCTTATACTCGAGTCAATACGTTTTCCCAGTTTTCGTAGGTAAAATTAGGTACCTCGGCTTATACTCGGGTCGGCTTATACTTAAGTATATACAGGTACATAAAAGGACAGTCCCAAACAATATGTTTGTACTACGGAAATTAGATGGTCAGTCAGTCAGAGAGGTCTGGGCATTTTGACTGGGCAGGCTTTAAGGTGTGGTTGTATAGTACCTGTTTTTTTAATCTGACATTACCAGTTATACAGTGTTTTTGTTTTTACCCTCACAAAGGTTTTGGCCTTTACAGTAATGTTGCCTTGTCTGTGCAAAGGACAATCTTTTCCCAAGGCTGAATCTTATCTGAAATCACATTTATTAATGTAGGCCTCTCCTGACAAGTCTCTGTAGGCTCCAGTTATGATCTGATCATTGACCCAGGGGTCAAATAACTGAATCATCCCAATTTGGCCCACCACATTGATACCCAAAAAGGCTAAAGATCTGCTTGTTTGACAACCTATCTATAATCCATGCCCAGCAAATGTATTAATCCGAAATTAAAATCTTTGTGTTGTGTAGCTAATAAGTCATTCATCGCTGTGTAGTTAAGCAGTATTATTTGCATAAGAGGCACACCTTTTGTGAGATATTCCTAATAAAAAATTGGAAATATCCAAGACCCTAAAATGAGGTACAATCTCTTCTGTTGTATAGATTTAATTATGGCCTTATAAATGGAATATTAAGGGCAGTGTAATGAAAACTTCTTCAAAAATCTTTTAGTTCACCTGCCATTGAGACCTACTGTATTTTTTTATTTACAGCTTTAAGGGACATGTCCCATCAGAAAGAAAAGGTATAGATATAGTCAATTGAATTGTACATATGTATGCTTGCAGTCTGCAAATGTAGACAGTTCTACATTACAGAAATATGTCTTCCATAAGAAAATAATCGCATTTCAGCTCACTAAATGCTGACTTTGGGAGAATGGGTTTTTTTTTGTACATGGTAGCAGAAAAAATATTTGTCCTTCAGATAATACATATGTAAATTTTATATTTCAAGCCAAGACATTTAGGAAACAAAGAGATATGTTGGTTTAAAATGTCCACTTCAGTAGGACAAGAGGAAAATCCTTTTGTTGGGAAAAAAATCTCTACACTTTTAAATCTTCTTGTATTGTGTCCCTAATGTTATTGTATTGGTACATAATTGCCACAAAGCCCCAGTAGGAGGAAAGGCTGTTTAATGTGAAGACAAGGTAAGTGGTTGAGTTTGGAAAGTCTCTGGTGTTTCTTTCTATGTACAGTATATCCTCATTGGACAGATTCCAGTCATTCGGCTGCAGCTGCACTCCTCTGAATAGTGAATCAAACAGCCTCAACTCTGTTGTTTCAAATTATATGTAGGGTTTTCCTGATCATTTTCCTTCTTTCTCGTTAAAAATCATGGCAAATTTAGCAGCACACAACCCTACTTAGCGATCAAACAGCAAAAAGTAATATTTTGAATTTTAAAAAATACTGAACTATAAAGGTTCCATGTTCAGAATGTGTTAGACTAGTAAAATAAAAGGCACATTGCTGTTTGTATAGGAAGTGTTTTATTTTAGTTAATAGAACAGTTGTAAAGGTAACGGCGGATATTTGTCTAGGAAAAGGAATGGGAAAATTTAAGGCAGCCAGCAAATTCCAGAGTAAAATATGGCTAATTTTTGCACAACAGTTTTGCACAATATAATTTTACCTTGGCTGTTACTTCTCCTAAAATGAATATGCATTATTACAGCTACATCGGATTTTACGTGGTAATGTCAGGGGTTCAGGTGGCAGTGTGTGGTGAGGTATAACAGGAGATACAACTCTGATTAAAACATTGATAGTTAAAGGTGTCTTTTGTAATCTCATTTACTTCATTCAGTGAACGACAGACTGAGCAGCATCCAGGTATTTTGTTTTGGACTTCATCTCTCTTATGCAGAATAACCTTTTACACTTGACACAGAATACAGAATTCCTGACAAGTTGGTAGGGAATGACAAAGAAAAAAGGAAGAGTGAATAAAAGTGTTAAAGAACCCTAGTAATAAATAAACCTTTTGTGAGATATATTAAAGAAAGAGCTAACTAAGCCTCTTCTGTTCATTCTGTCTTTCATAACAGTACAATCTAGCTGGACTGCACACCCAATGATCTCAGTAGCCCAAGATTTCTAAGTCATAGTTTAAACTGTCTGCCAATATTGCTTTGGTATTCATAAAATAGCCATATGACATTCCTCATGTAATGGAAAGCAATTTAATTGAACATGTGTGTCCCCATTTTATTTTCCGTTTCCTACATAATTTTCATAAATATTTCAAAATGTTTAACATTCTGCTTTTCTAATGTCAATACTATTGTATCCCAAGTATTGTATTAAAGCAAAAACAAATTATATTTCTTTTTGTTTGTCTTTCTTCCCACAAAGCCTTTCATACAGGATGATGCATCTTGACACTTCCTTCCTTGAACTTAGAGAACTTGGAGAACTTAGCGATAATAGTTGACCGGCCTGTGGCAAAGTAACAGACAATGCATTGTGAGAACTTTCCTGAGAAACAGACATCCTGCATCCAAATGAAATACTAGATTTGTCTAGTGTGATTTGTTGGTGATTTGCAAATGATGCCTGAATCAAAAACATCACACCCACCGATCCTCATAAGCTACAAATACCAACTCAAACACAACTGCCAAGTGAAGTATTGTCATCTTGTGTGCCAAACTGCAATGTTAAGAATTATTCATCATTTTAGTAGGACTATAATGGATTATGTTATTGTCTTACATTTCAACCTCTACAAGCGGAGAGAGTTTTAGACTCTACAATGGAGGAATTTTCCATTTTGAAGATATTTTATTCTTACTAAGTGTATTTGGTTGGGATGAGTTACACTTATATGTGGTATATGATTGTAAGAAACTGTTTGGTCGAATTAGTTTAGTTGCTTTTACATCCTTCTAGATTAGTCTGTAAGTATGAAAATAACATATTGTAAACTGTAGTTTTTGTAAGGTTTGTTTTAATAAAACCTAAAGTTTCATTGTTTAACAGTAGATATAGTATATTGTGTTGCTCAACTGAAATGTGATCCCTTACATTCTGGAATCAAAAGGCTACATTTAGATTTAAGATCATTGCTCTCCTGAAGTAATATGGAAGCACATTGGTTTAAAAGACTTAATTTGAGTCTCTCTTATTTGATAATACAACTTTTCTTCAATGGATAGTATTTAATATTTTACAGCAGTTAGCATACAGTGATCGGGTGTTGGAGATGACTGAAGGGCTTTCTTTGCAGTATTTTATATGTCCTCCCTGTTTCTGCACTGTTTTTCTCTGGGTGCTTTAGTAGGTTCATTGGCTATTGATGAAACTGACCCAAGTGTGAGAATGTGCATGTGTTCGTATGGTAGGAATCTCAGCATGCAAATCTACTACGGTTAAAACTGATGCAACTGATTATAGGGATTCTGTCATGGGACAACATGTTTTTTTCAAAATGCGCCAGTTAACAGAGCTGCTCCAGCAGAATTTTGCACTGAAATTCGTTTTTCAAAAGAGCAAACAGATTTTTTTATAATTCATTCTAAAATCTGACATGGTATAAAACATGTTGTTAGTTTCCTGGTGCCCTCAGTTATGTGACTTGTGCTCTGATCCTTCAAGGAACAGTAACACCAAAATATTAAAGTGTTTTAATGTGATGAAAATATAATGTTGTGTTGCCCTGCACTGGTAAAATTTGTGTGTTTGTTTCAGAAACACTACTACAGTTTATATTGTGCTTTGTAGCCAAATCAAAATATTTTGCTTTGTAGCCATGGGGACAGCCATTCAAGTCTCAGGTTACATAGCAGGTTACATAGCAGATAACAGTTGCACTCTGTAGAATACCATTTAATGTCATTACAGAGTTGATCTGTTATCTGCTAAGTATCCTGTGCCTTTTATTTTTTTCAGCCTAAATGGTTGCTTCAATGGTTCTCTTTTTCAGCTTTAACTATAGTAGTCTTTCTTAAGCAAACACATAACTTTTACCAATGCAGGACAACAGTCCATTATATTTTTATTACTTTAAAACACTTTTGTTTTTTGGTGTTACTGTTCCTTTAAGTCATTCTTTACTACTGCACTGCAAGATGGAGTGATATCAACCCTCCCTCAGCAGCCCATAAACAGAACAGCAGAATGTAACAAGATAACAGCTCCCTGGTAGATATGAATAGTAAAAATCCAAGTCCCACTGTGACTCCTCCAGTTACATTGAGTAGGAGAAACAATAGCTTATCTGAAAGCAGTTGCAATGGGAAGTGCAACAATATTACAGCTAAAAAAATACACTTGCTCTTTTTAGGAATAACATTTTATATGGTAGAGAATTATTTGTAACTGGCAATCTATGGAAATATATTGTGTATATTGTGTAGCTTTCTTAAAACCACTAAGATGTGATCTGTGTTTCTATTAGCTGTTTATATAGGTATATGGTCTATATATATAACCACACAATGCTGTACAATATATTGACTTTTAAAATGTTTTAAAGTCAAAAATGGGCTGGGAATTGCAATATAATGCAGATATTGCCCCCTTAGTCATTACATTTTATGTTGTTTCTTATGCAAAACTGTAGAAATATGATCATGTAATACACTGTTGTACCCTAACAAAGGGTACTATGTTGTGCTTTCTGTTAAGATGTGGTGACTTAGATCACTGGTAGCAGAGTTTTCTTGTCATTGTTCTTTTTTCGATTTCCCTAGGCTACTGCAATGCAACAATACAGTAAATCAGAACTGGGAAAAATGTATTTGACAGGATTATGAGGAGACAAACTGGAAACAAGCATTTGACACTGGAACTCTAGAAAGCTATAAAACTTTAATTTGATGTGAGCATTAGTCATTTTTGAATTAAGGATTCATATAGAACAAACAAAAACTCATGTCACAGTAGAAAAGTTTCAACCTTCCTGTAAATGCCACTTCTCTCATTATTGGGAAAAATAGTCTCTTAGGGACCATTGACCCAGTCTCTATTTAAAATTACAAAATACTGTCAGACATAGTGTCACGGCATATACGAAGGACACGCACTAAGGAAAATGCTGCATGGTGGCTCTTTTTTTCTGTAGCTTGCATAAGTGAGTAGGCACTAATAGATTTGACTGTCAGTTATTCACATGAAGCATTTTTTTATAAGTGCTTTGAGATTTTTTTTTGGAGGAAATGTTCTATACTGAGCTCTATTGTTATTGCAGCTGATACTGTTTATTGAGATAACACCAAGGGACTAAAAAAAACATATGCAATTGCAAAATGCTAACAGTACTTTGCCTGTAAATTGCATGGAGATACTTTTGTTCCTCTTGTTTCTGTTACAAGAAGATCACAGGTAAATGTTCATAGACATCTGTGACCATGTCCTTGAATCAGGATAAAATGGGTGATTGCTTATGTAACTCTGGGGGATTTTTATAAACTCATTATCAAATTGGAAGTGGAAATGAAAGGATTTAGATTCTGGTTAAATACTGATGAACTAAACAAATAGCAGAGGTTGAAAGTAAAGTAAACCTATCAGGAAAAAACAGACTAATTTTCGCAGGCTGTGGTGTTGTGCTATTCCTGTTTATTTTCTATTATTTCTAAGGTTAACTGAGAACAACTATTTGAGGTGCAATATTTAGGAGAAGACTTCATGTGTTCTTTCCTCTTGCCTGCATTAGTAATTTCATATCTTGATGGAATAAGTTGTAACTTCTTTACTCGCTTTTAAAGGGAATCTGTTGGATAAATATATTATCCCCAACCAAAGGTGCGGGCCAATAGAGCCTGTACTCAAGTTGAGGGTAACAGTTTTAAAAAAATGCCCCCCGCCAGCGTTAGGTCACCCACACCGGAGGGAGTTCCGGTGCAAGTAGCCATGTTGGGACACACTCATGTGCATAATGAACAAATGCCTTAACTTGCTTATTACGCATACTCGTGACATTCAAAACTTATTTGTGCTAGTGTCTAAGCACTGTTGGAGGGAATTTTTTTTTAAAAAACTGCTGTTACCCCAAACTGGATTGCTTGCTCTATTAGCTCACAACTTTGGTTGGGGATAATATATTTAGCCAACAGGTGTCCTTAAAGGGAACTGTCCCCCAGACATAAAAACTGTATAATGAAACTCATTTTCAAATGAATCACATGAACCCCAAATCATTTTTTTAATTAAAACATCCATACATCTTATAAAGCTATTTAAAAATCTCAGCGCATTATTGCCTGCCCCACTTCTATGCCTTAGGCAGGCAATTTTAATTCTGCACTCACTAGGTGTTACTGCTTTCCTCACATTTCCCCTCCCTCCTCACCATTTAATTGTCTCACTAGTGCATGGACATGGGCATCAGGTTCCCCACTGGCACATAAACAATATGATGCCATAATGCAAAGCTTGCCTTAATCACAGTGTCAGCAAAATGGGGCCTGCCTGCTTGCTGTGAATGTGAAAATATGTTTTTACATTATTTATATGGTGTAGGTAATGTTTATTTTGCTTGGCAAACTCAGTAGAAAAGAATTTGTAATTATTTTTTATGGTGACATGTCCCTTTTAACAAACGATTATCAACTAAGTACAGTATAGAAACTCATTAGGTAAAAGAGTGAGCCAATTGTCATTGAAATAAATATGCATATACCTGTTGTGGATCCTTAAAGGTAAAATATACCCCTGAACAATGTAGGTCTCAATAAAAAGATATTGAATAAAACAGCTCATGTGTAAAACCCTGCTTCATGTAAATAAACCATTTTCATAATAATATACATTTTTAGTAGTATCTGGCATTGGGTAATCATAAATGGAAAATTGCCATTTTAAAAAATAAGGGCCGCCCCTTGGGATCTTAGGATTCACGGTGCACATTAACATACCAAACAAACTATACATGTTAGGTCACATGAGCCAATTAAAAGACAGAGTTGTGTCTTTTGCTTCCATACTTCTTCCTGTTACAGTTAGAGTTGTAGTATTTCTAGTCAGGTGATCTCTGAGGCAGCACAGAGACCATCACAAAATGGTGGTTCAATGCAAGAGATGTAAAAGGGCAATATTTACTTAAATATATATTCCACTTTGATAAGATCCTTTAATCTGCCACTCAATATGATATAACCTATCTGTTGCTTAAATATTCATTTTGGGGGTAAAGCTTTCCTTTAATAAATCTTTTTCACAGAAAACCTTTATTATTTTTACTTAACATTAAATATAGATTGTTTATGGGTGTGCTTCTTCAGCCTAACGTATTTTCCTGCTGTAAGAACATAGAGGCCACAAAGGCCCTGGCCTAGGGTGGCAAGTTGGTAGGGACAGCATGCCGCTTGCTGAGGAGCACTGGCGATGCGCTGCTCCTAGTTTTGCACCTGTTCTCAGTAGCGTAACTGGAGGGGGCGGGCCCTGGTGCGTGACGCGCAGCCCGGCCCCACCCCCATCCGTACTGCCCGCATTTGTTAGTGGCGCACGGGCACGCACGAGCTGCCGGGGGGCCATGAGGGGGTGCGGGCCCTGGCCAGCTCGCACACCCTTCTCCCCCGGTAGTTCCGCCACTGCCTGTTCTCTATAGAGAGCCTAGGGGCCTGGCCTAGGGGCGCCCACCGCTGAAATCCATGCCTGAGCGCACTGCAAATTGTAGACTGATGTAATCTGTTACTCACAGCATGGGTATTTTCTTTGCAGCCATAAAAATATGTTAGGTTGTGAAACATATATATACCTTGTAAACTATCTAAACAGCTATTGGAATGGAAGTTACTAATTGGTAAAAGACTTCCTATTTTACTTTTTTATGTATATAATAGTGTTTGTTGAAATGAATCACAGCTGCCTGTCTGTATGCTTCCAAAAAGTTTAGCACAAGTGATGATGTAGGTGCTAGGCAAACACTGAGGGGCAAATTTACTAAGCAGCGAAAATGCGCTAGCGACAGCTTCGCCACACTTCGCCGCATTTTTCCAGACGAAGTTTCACCAGGGCGCCGCTAATTCACTGAAATCCAAAGTTGCGCTCAGGGAGGCGAACGGTAGCGAAGTTGCGCTAGCGTTAATTCGTCAAGCAAAGTGAAGTTACGCTAGTGATGCCTAATTTGCATACGGCGCCAAGTTAAAGTACAATGGACGTATATGTAGCAACAATACATTACACTACACAAGCCTGGGAAAGCTTCATAAGATAAAATAGAGTTGTTATATTGCCCTATACATGTGCCCACTGTATAGTTTAGGTGCCATATGTTAGGAAATGTAGGGCGGAAGGAGGGTACCCCCAAAAAAATGTAAGATCTTTTTCAGCCTATCACCCTTAAAAAAGGAAAAGACGCCAGCGTTTTTTGGGACTTAGAAAAAATTTCAACTTTTTTTGAAGCAATCCCTATCTACTCTATTGCACTTCGCCTGGTCTGGTGGCGAAGGCAAGTCTGGCGCAAGAGGTAACGTTCAGTAAAATGCGCGTTAGTGAATTAGCGTAGTTACTTCCAATTCGCCATAGCGCAACTTTGCCTGGTGTAAGGGTGCAAAGCAGAGTAGGTCCACTTCACTAGCGAATTTACGCCAGCGCCCGTTAGTAAATCGGCGAAGTAACAAAATGACGTCACGCTGGCGAATTTGCGCTAGCGTTGTGAATTTGCCCCTGAGTGGGATCAAGTGCTCCAGAGTGGCTCGGTGCCTTGGTATGGAATATTTATACTTGAACTCTTTTAGTTTAAATCAAATTCTTAATCAATGGATCAGACAAACATGGATAAATGCAAGAAGTCTTAATAATATAGAGGTATGGGACCTGTTATCCAGAATGCTCGGGCTTGTAGTTCCCAGACAGTGATCTTTTATTGTTTGGATCTCCATTCTTAAAGATTAAAAAATTAAATATTGTCTGTCACAAATATGAATTCATGCAGCTTAGTTTGGACAAAGTTCTGTACAAAGTTCTGTTGAACATCATTTTTAAAAATCTGAATTATTTGATTTAAATAGTGTGTTCGAGATGACCTTTCTGCTTAACAGGTTTCCAGATAAAGGATCCCATACTTGTATAACAAATAAATACAGCACTGTTTTAAAGTTCTGGGGAAATTATAACTTTCTTATGCACTATACTGTATGGAGTGTAAATAATATATTTTAAAATTAAAAAACAAGTTGCAATTGTTTAGGTCTCTCTTTCACGAGTAAATTAGCATGCTTTTCTTGTTTAGGCCTTTAATGAATCTTCTTAATAAGCAAACTTGTTTCTTTAATTGGCAACCCAACTGTGCATTGAAATTTACATTCAGAAGAATAGCTGAGCAGTGTGGGTGTTGTTAAAATGTCAGAAGTAGGCATGAAGAGGCAAGTAAAATGGTCTTTTCAGAATTTCCATCTGTTTCTATTTTACGATCTGTACTATGTGGCAGGAGCATCAAGGCAGCTAGGAAGCAAATCTGTATTCTTGTTTATATTATAGCTGTCAATAGCCCAGAACAAACATTGGAACCGTTAAGGAAATACTGAATTCAACATGCAAAAGAAAAGACAAATTAAAGACCAAAGGCAAATCAAAAGCAGACAAAAAAAAAATATATATAAATATATATATAAAATTTATCATGCTGAAAGTATAAGAAAATTACAGTAGCATTGTTTAGATTGAAAGTCTAATAATATTTTCTCCACAATATATACAGTATATATTTGCCTCTGAGAATGTATGTGATTAATTAACACTATAGCATTTTAGTTAAATAAATAATTATAATTAACATTATATGATATTTTAACAATGCCTAAGACTTGTAAAAATAAATAGGCTTAGTAGTTAGCAATTTCTTTTCCATGTTTGAACATGAACAAACTTTATTTGGGTTAATGGGATGTCTCAAAAATGCTTCTTAATAAATATACGTCAGTATATTCCCCTTGTAAGCAATGTTAGTTGTCACAAAACAAAACCTTTGTGGTTTGACAGAAATGTTGGTGTAGAGGTTGAAGCTAAGAGCAAGCTTCCTCCTGAATTCCTCTTCATATCTCCACCAGGCTGAACCCCCGTGCACTAGCCCCATAAATAAGATCCTGGTAAACAAAAAGTTGAGAGCACTTCTCTGGATGTTTTTGACCAATAACACCAGCCAGCACCGAGAAGACTTGCAGCCAATTCCCAAATGTTTTAGCGACTCTAGGCTTTCTGTCCTCGCTTTTGTCATAACCGTCACTTGATCAGGCCAAATCAGGGACCAAATATCAATGTACTCATTATTCAAAAATTTTTCCCTGATCTCTGCTGACAAATGAGAGCCCAGCAGGCTAACCCCACAAAAATACACATCTTTGTATTTACCAGCTGATGGGGGTTCAGTCTGTGGATTAGGACTAGTGGCATCTAATTTGCCAAAAATTTGTTTAAGTGCAACAAGAACTTCACTATTTTGTTCACCAGCACAAGCCCATGCCCCCGTACAGTCATACACACCAGATCTTGAGGGCAGGGGTGAAGTAGCAGCATGACTCCGCTGTTGAAATGTGGTGACATCCCGGCACGAACTGTGAAACCGGTGGGAACCCCGGTGTGTTTTGCGACGCTTGCTCCTCTGCAGATCCTCTGAACTCCCATGTGAGGAAGAGGAGGGGGAGTATGTCCGCGGAGACTCCCATGCGGAAGAACAGGAGGGTACTGGGGATTGGACCCGTGAACCTCGTCTACCACTGGTATCCCTAGGGGGCCGTTGAGCTCTGTTCTTATATCTACCAGTGGAGCTATGGCGAATACGCCTGTCAGCCCCCCGAGATGTAGAACCATGCCCAGCTACGTTAGCACTCAAACGAGGGGTGCTATGAGTGTTGGGTATAACATCAGCATTGTGGTGGAGAGCCTGCTGAACCTGAGAAACCCCCCCCCCACCTCAGAGTCAGAACAGTCTGAATTATGGGGTGGGGTACTATCCTCAGAGGAAAAGACTGGGGCAACCTGTGTATGTACCACAGCTAGATCACTTTTATTGCGTGCCCCAGTGTGCTGTGTTGGAACTGCGGTTAGAAGGACAGTCTGTGCTGCAGAATGCAGCCTTCGTGCAGTTAAAGTATTAGAGGGAGGAGGGGAGCTGCGTGAATCTGCCCGTGCTGCAGGAGGCAGCCTCACTAGCTGTACAGGATTGGCAGTAGGAGGGGGAGCGCGCACTGCTGCGCGTGTAGAAGCCTGTGCTCTGGTGACTGCGGCCTAACTGGCGTGCTGACCGGAGGAAGAGCTGCTGCCACCGGGTTAGCCATTGTACTCCTTCGGGTAGCAGTAGTTGCGGTCCCTATGCGAGCCGCATTCCTGGTCTTCTGCCTAGGGGGGACTGGGACTGAGCCGGGACGGGGGTCGAGAACGTCTAGCGTGACCCACAGCAGTTCTCCTCGCAGCAGTCCTGCTGCGACCGGTCACCGCTTCAGCTGGAGGGGGAATCACCTCTGCTAAAAGCTGATCCACCCAGCCTGACCCTTGCTGCATAAGTCTTTCCCTCACCTGGGCCTCTAGTGAGTCAGACACACTGATGGCAGCAGCTCCACCAGCACTCCAGGATCCTGTGGGAAGAGGAAGCAGGTAAGGAATTCCTTGTTTATATAACTGCCTTCCCCTTCTGCTCCCACCAATGCGCTCTAGCCTACTACCCCTAAGATCCAATCCCCTGGCCTGCCTTCCCTCCTCCCAGTCATTGGCACCCTCGCTACACCCTTTGGTGCCCTCCAGAAATGTTGGTGTAGAGGTATAAGAGAACAAAAGTGCTTTTAAGGCCTTCAATTTAGCCAGGACAACTGAAACATTTGTCAGGTACAAGGAGACCAATAAATCATGCAAAAAAGTTCCCAGACTAGCTAAAATCAATATGGAAAAGGGTAGTGCAGCAAGTAGTAAAATGAATTCAAAGTTATTTTTTAAAATATGTAAAAAATAAAAAAATTAAGCAGGAAGAGGTGAGACCCTTAATGTTGTGGGAGGATCAGTTGGTCGATGAGAACAGAGAAAAAATAGAGATTCTGAACTGTTATATTTCATCTTTATATACAAATGAGGAAACAAATAATGAAGCTTTTATTCTTAATAGTTCCAATTCCAGTAATACAACTAATGATGCATAATTCAAGCAAAAGGAAATTCAAAAGAGACTAAAACATGGAGAGATAAACAAACTTATCTCTTAAACTCTTTACTTAATTTTTCAGGATTCATTGAGCTCTGGCATGGTGCCAAGAGGCCACTTTGTTGGGCCTCTATTCAAAAAGAGATCTCTTTTTTTCACTTAAAGAGGATCACCGCACCAGAGGCCACCCCTTTAGATTAGAGGAAAAATACTTTTATTTGAAGCAGCGTAGGTGGTTCTTCACAGTGAGGACAGTGAGGACAGTGAGGTTGTGGAATGCACTGCCGGATGATGCTGTGATGCCTGATTCAGTTAATGCCTTTAAGAGTAGCTTGAATGATTTCTTGAACAAGCACAATATCAATGGCTATAGTGATACTAAAATCTACATTTAATATAGATATTTATATTCACAGTTTATGTGCGAATATGGAGGGGTCACTGTTACTGTATGTATGTATGTGTGGCCACCTGCATTCTGCTCTTACATGCACCTGTGTCAGTATAGGGTCTGTGTGAGTGGGCCTGTGTAAAGAGCTGTGTGCATTCCTTTCTGCGCTCCCCTGTAGCTGAGAGTTTAAAACACAACACAGGGGAGTGCAGGTTTGAGCGACGGTCTATATGAGCCCTCAAGTGTAATTAACATAGAACACTGTTACATTCAAAAAACCAAACAATAGTCCCTTCCACAATGTTTATAAAAATAATTGAATACACCACCAACTTCTACTGTGTTGTGCTCACTGGACACAATGATGTAGAAAATCAATAGTGAACTGTTGTTTGACCAGATATTGCATCACTAACTGGGACAAAAAACTTCCCTACTATTAACTGTTTAATAGGATTGCTCAATGACAGTTTTTAAGATAAAGGTTTGTGTATATTTTTCAAGGGATTATGTCAAGATTTTTATGATGTAGTTTTTTTTCTAAATTACACTGTTTACACTGCAAATAATTCACTATACTATGTAAAATTGAATTCCTGAACCAGCAAGTGTATTTTTTTTTAGTTGTAATATTGGTGTGTAGTCAACCATCTCAGGTCATTTTGCCTGGTCACGTGCTTTCAGAATGAGCCAGCACTTTAGGATGGAAACGCTTTCTGGCAGGCTGTTGTTTCTCCTACATAATGTAACTGAATGTGTCGCAGTGGGACCTTTTTTACTAGATTTTACTATTAAGTGCTGTTCTTAGATCTACCGGGCAGCTGTTATCTTGTGTTAGGGAGCTGTTTTCTAGTTACTTTCCCATTGTTCTGTTATTAGGCTGCTGGGGGAAGGGGAGGGTGTGTGATATCACTCCAACTTGCAGTACAGCAGTAAAGAGTGACTGAAATTTATGAGAGCACAAGTCACATGACTGGGGCAGCTGGGAAACTGACAATATGTCTAGCCCCATGTCAGATTTGAAAATTAAATATAAAAAATATAAATCTGTTTGCTCTTTTGAGAAACTAATTTTTAGTGCAGAATTCTGCTGGAGCAGCACTATTAACTGATGCATTTGGAAAAGTATCAATTTAAAGATTTATCTATTAGACTTACAGTAAATGGGATTACAGGGATGTTGTTTTCTTACTTCCCGGGGGTAGCATTCTGACCTGAGGAGGAGGAGATGGTTTTAGGGATTTGCCTACTTAGTTTCCTGAAAATGGCATAGCATTCTGCAAACATGATTGTATCCCAGTGATGCTTTCCCTGTATTACTACATTCCATATTAACTTGGTTTGATAGATGTTTTAATATGTGAATCCTGGAGTTTTTGAATGTTTTTTGAACTGGGGTTGTCCAGATAATGGATCTTTCCGTAATTTTGATTTTCATACCTTAAGTCTACTGGAAAATCATATAAACGTTAAATAAACTCAATAGGCTGGTTTTGCTTCCATTAATTATATCTTAAGGGTTTCAGATATAATTTAATATATATGAACACTATAATAAATATTGTAAAACCGCAATCCAGATGACAAAGATTGGAAACGCGAAGCACATTGAAACAGAGGCTAACACTAACCCTCAAAGGTATATATAAATAGTAAAAAGATGCAGGTTGAGATTGTTGTTCCTTTAAATAATGGTTCCAGTATGGTTGTAACAGATACAAAAAAGGAAAATGTGCTAAATCAGTTCTTTTCTTCAGTGTATACAATGTATGGAGTTTCCAGGGTCATTCATAGCTACACTGATGGCTAAGCTCAGTGGCTGACTAAGGATATGGTTCATAAAGCTTTAATAAAAATTAATGTGAACAAGACACCAGGGACAGACGGCATACACCCCCAGTAGTGATGTGCGGGTCTGGTTTTACCTGACCCGCACCCGCCTGATATCCCTCCACCCGCACGCACCCAACTTCCGGGTTCCTTTTATAGACCCGCATCGCCAGTTGACTTCCCAAAAGGGGCGGGGCTAGCAGGCGCGCGTCTATAAAAGTTGAACCTGGAAGTCGACATTGTAAGGTCGCGGGCAAGGAGAGCAGGCAGAAGAGCTCAACTTGGACCCGCCTGCAACCCGGAAAGGGGGTTGCGAGGTCGGCCCGAACCTGACCAACCTGCTGGACCGCATATCACTAACCCCCGGGTTCTAAAAAACCTTAGTTAGACCTGCCTGTATTTCTCATTTTCTCAGATTCACTTTCATCTTGTATGTTTCATATGGATTGGAGGAAAGCTGATGTCATTTCAATATTTAAAAAGGGATTACGGTTTCAGTCTGGCAATTATAGAATAGTAAGTTTGACATCTGTGGTGGTCAAATTATTTGAAGGCTTGTTATGGGATCACATTCAAAATTTGGTCCTAGTGAATGCCAATATGAGCAGCAATGATTATGGCTTTTATGAAGGATAGGTCATGTCAGACAAATTTGATTGCTATTTATGGTGAGGTAAGTAAGATGCTGGACAGTCGTGGAGTAGTAGATACAGTGTCCCCCAAACAGCTGCTTTCTAAACTAATGTCTGTTGGGCTTAATTAAGTCGTTTGTACATGGATAGGAAACTGGCTACAGGATCGAGTACAGAGGATGGTTGTTAATGGTACAATGTCTACTTGGAGTAAGGTTCTTAGAGGGGTCCCTCAGAGCACGGTATTGGGTCCACTTTTATTTAACTTGTTGACACAAAACTATGCAGTCCAATTAATTCCATACAGAATGCAGCAACCTTGCAACTGGATCTTGACAAATCTGGGCAGCTAAGTGGTAGATGATATTCAATGTTGATAAATGTAAAGTCATGCACCTGTAAAAATATGCAAGCCACTTATACCCTTAAAGGGTCTGCATTAGGCAAATCTATAATGGAAAAGGATCTTGGAGTCCTTGTAGATAGTGAACTTGTCTTTAGCTAGCAATGTCAGTCAGCAGCATCAAGGGCAAATAAGGTCTTGAGCTGTAAGGGGCATAGGTTCACAGGAGGAGGGGGTTATTATTCTACTGTACAGAGCACTGGTAAGGCCCCATCTAGAATATGCCATACAGTTTTGGTCTCCAGTGCTCAAACAGGACATTGTTGAATTAGAGAGGGTGCAGAAAAGGCAACTAAGCTGGTAAAAAGTATGGAAAATCTTAGTTATGAGGAAAGACCGCCAAGTTGAGGTTGTTCGCACTGGAGAAGAGGCGATTAAGGGTTGATATGGTAACTATGTATAAATATATAAGGGGATCATATAATAATCTCTCTAAAGCTTTATTTACCAGTAGGTCTTTCCAGCTGACACGAGGTCATCCATTCCGATTAGAAGAAGGTTCCATCTAAATATTTGGAAGGGGTTTTTTTACAATGAGAGCTGTGAAGATTTGGAGTTCTCTCCCTAAATCAGTTGTACTGGCTGATACAGTAGATAGTTTTAAGAAGGGGTTGGATAGCTCTTTAGCAACTGAGTGAATACAGGGTTATGAAAGATAGCTCATGGTACAAGTTGATCCTGGGACTAGTCCGATTGTCATCGTGGACTCGAGAAGTATTTTTTCCCCCTCTGATGCAAATTGAAGAGGATTCAAATGTTTTTTTTTGCCTTCCTCTGTATCAACTAGCAGTTAGGCAGGTAATATATAGACGTAAAAGGTTGAACTTGATGGAAGTTTTTTTTCAACCTAACTTGTAACTCACTTGATAAATGACTATAAAAATAACCCAATAGATCACTGTAAAATATAAATGCACATACACAGCTCCAAGTAAGCTGCTAAACTATGAATAATAAGGTTAACAGAATAACAGAGAACATGTAATAAAAGGAGCAAGCAGTGCTGACAGTGGCTAGAAAAGAAGTCCTTGCAATTTCAAAGCTTACAAGTTACCTTTTTAATGAGAGGCTTGCAGTGCCAAAATGAAAGTAGGTTATGGCTGCAAGCTTCAGAACTGACAGCAACAAAGGTTTGTGGAAAATGGTATATGTGACCATAAGGCATATGCCACACAGGGAAGTTTGTAACTGGTCAAAAAATGATTTATTTGCAGAGGCATGCTATTAATGAAAACAATGGAACCTGTTTATAGCAGCTACAAGCAAACCTGGATTTTAAAGTAAAGAATGGATGATATGCATTTGCAGGATAGAAGTGGATAAAGTAAAAAAGCAAGTTATGGGTAAAAAATAGTTGTATATTTTAGCGTAATATTTGAAAAGGATAAATATTTGCAAATACTAAAAAAATCACAGTGACCGGAAGGGTTCAGAGCCATGCCATCCACTGGGCCTGGAGATGGTAGATGCATGTTTTTCTTAGGGATGGGTGAATTTGGGTTATCTCCACCCACTCAAAGGAAATCTGGTGTCAGTGTCTTCTTTACAGATACTGTATACCACCCAGTTTTGCCATTAAATATTTATTACATAAAATAAAAAACCAGAACAAAAGGCATCAAGTTCAACCCCTCCAAATGAAACCCATTGTACATTCACACATTCACAATGACCCCTCCATACATTCATATAAACCAATATGAGCAGGCCCGGATTTGTGGAAAGGCCACAAAGGCCCCTGCCTAGGGCGGCAGAATTTTAGGGGGGCAGCATGCTGCCCAACCACACCCGCATTGGTTCAGATGCAATGGGGATTACCAGGAGATATAATAGTTTTTAAAATTTTCTGTGCACCAATCCTGAGTACTCTGGACTCAATGATGAAAATTTGTGTATGTGCATAAAGGAAGGGGAGGAAGGGGAGCAATGAACAGCAGCGGGCCTAGGGGCGACTATGTAAATATAAGCTGCCTCCCCACAATCTTAAATGCCATGGGGAGCCATGTCCCATGACTTATGCTGCCAAACTGCACCTGAGTTAAGTGCACAGTGAACCTCATTTAGTGCAAAGCCGCACCAGGGCAATAACTGATGCAGTAATCCTGCCACAGGTTAACAGGAAATCTTTCTTGCAATATTGCACCCTATGCTGAAACACAATTGGTCCCTAACTTTCAATGGACACATCCATTCTGATTCGCTGAATCTAGCAAGGAAAGGGTCAGTAAGCTTGCAACATGTTACAGTAAATCAGGGAACCATATCAAGCCAGTGCAGCCTGACACATTATGTGATTGAGACATAAATAAATTACATTCCTCAAAAAAAGCTGTCCAGGCTCTTCCAATATGAACTTGGCAACAGTTTTGTAGCTTTACACAGGTACAGAAGAGGCCTATAAATCTTTGATATACACATGGAACTCTGAAAAGAAATTAAGTTGAGATTCAAGGTAGACAAGTGTTTTTTATGTCCACTTGCCTTCAGCACGCTTATTAAATATACATAAAGGCATACAAATAAATGCTGCATACATTTTTTCTAATAAATAGATTTTTCCAGGCCCTTAATTTCCAAGTTATGAATTTTCTCATGAAAGGGTGCATTGGGCTGACATCACACAGGCGCCTGTTTGTTTTAAACCCCCAGTTTCCCCCCCCCCCCAATTCAATGTACTGAGGTACTACAGGCGCGCAGATTTTTCTGTCACTTGATGTAATTGTGACACATGCTGTCCTTTGAGGATTGTTCTGCACATCTGTTTATTTATTTATTTCACCGGATGAAAACATGGAAAATCAAAATCTGATAACAATTCAAAATAGCCTGAAACTTGTTTACCATTGCCCGCTCTCCTATATTATACAAAATACATTATTTAGTGACTTAGTTTACAGTACCCAGTGTATGAAAGGAGTAGTTCATCCTAAACTTTTAGTATGGTGTGGACAACAATATTCTAAGACAATTTGCAATTATATATTTATTTATTTTTTATAAGATGCGCATTTTGTGTACAAAATACATTATTTAGTTGACAGCACCCAATATATTAAAAGGGTAGTTGAACTTGAACTTTTAGTATCATGTGAACAGCAATATTACAAGACAATTTGCAAAATATATATATATATATATATATATATATATATATATAATATATATATATTTTTTTTTTTAATAAAATATGCATTATTTTGTATATTTCATATATTCTGAAGTTCTTATACTGAAAATTCTAACCACTATGTCTAGCAAACAGTAGCCCCGAAGTTGCCAATAGCAACACATACTTGCTTTATTTTTCAAACTGGTAGCAAACTGAACATGTAATTGCTATTTAGCCCTAAAATGTTTTTTGTTTGTGGGGTCAGTGACCCCAACCTAATTGACTTTTCAGTTGTAGGCTGGAAAGAGCAAATTCCTCTTATGGTTAAGATTCAATGGGGCAAATTCACTAAGATTCGTAGTTGCGCCAGGCGTAACTTTGCCGCACTTCGCCAGGCGTAGTTTCGCCAGCGCTTCGCAAATTCACTAAAATCCGAAGTTGCGCTCAGGGGTAGTGTAAGGTTGCGCTCAGGGGTAGCGTAAGGTTGCGAAGTTGCGCTAGCGAAGGCTAATTTGCATACGGCGCCAAATTCAAATTTCAATGGAGGAATACGTACAATCACTACAAATGGCTAGAAAAGCTTCAAAACATCAAATAAAAATTTTATTTTGCCCTACACATGTGCCCACTGTCTAGTTAAGTTGCCATGAGTCAGGAGATGTAGGGGGGAAGGAGGGGAGCCCCCAAAAATTTTTCGATCTTTTTCAGCCTATCACCCATAATGTAGAAAACACGCCAGCGTTTTTTGGGACTTAGAAAAAATTTTGACTTTTTTTGAAGCAATCCCTATCTACTCTATTGCGCTTCGCCTGGTCTGAGGTGGCGAAGGAAGTCTAGCATAAAAGGTAGCGTTCAGTACACTGCGCGCGTTAGTGAATTTGCGTAGTTACGTCGCTAGCGAAACTTCGCCAGGCGTAAGGGTGCGAAGTAACACTAGCGAAACTACGCCAGCGTTCATTAGTGAATTTGCACAGTAACGAAAATGCCAAACGCTAGCGAAGTAACGCTAGCGAAGTAACGCTAGCGTTCGGCGCTTCGGCGCTTAGTGAATTTGCCCCAATGAGTGCATGTGTTAGATATATTAAAAAACAATCAGTATATGTGTAACGGGGCACTTTAAATGATTTGAACGGGGCACTTTATATGATCTGAGGTCTATCTGTGGGTCTGTCTGTGGACTGCAGCTAATGCTGGATTGGAAATCTAAAACTACTGTAGGTACAGAGTGCAGCTTTGGTAGGAGTAGTGGCATAACTAAATCTTACTGGGCCCCACAGCAACTTAATTTAAGGGCCCCAACATATCTGGAGGTTGTCCTGTTTTAACAGTAGATATTAAAATTGCTCATTATTTGGGCCTTGTGTGGCCCCCTATCCTGGGCAGGGTCTACTTCCTCTGTAGTTACAACCCCAGACTCAGACTGGCAGTCTGCCCAGGCAAATGCCAGATGAGCCACTCCTTTTATGGTAAGATGGGCAGAAAGGAGCGAAGCCACAGAGGAAATTTTAAATTTTACTCTGAACAACAATGGTCTTTTTTTTTACTGTATACCACCAAGAGATTTATTTCTGGATTTTGCTTATATATAGATATATAAATACGTACTGTATATATACTTTTTTCAGGCTAAACTACTCCTTTAAGTGTGTTACTTGCAGTAAGTGATGGTTTTATTTGTGTTTGCCTTCCTAGTCACATGTTTGTCTGTTTTCTCTCCCTTCAGTAGCAGCTGTGAGCACTTGAATAGTAAATCAAGAACAGTTCACTGTTACTTACACTTATTTCAAAGATTTCCTATCTCGGTCTATTTCCAGCTCTTGCAATCTGTGTGCAGGCAGAGACCGCCTCTATACTAATTCTGTACAGAAAACACCTGACTGACATCTGGCATTTCACTACAAAGTAACCCATTAATTTCATTTTATATATATTTTTTTAATATATAAATGTTTTCCGGCAGTTCCTCTGAGGGTCCCATAATCATAAAGCTCATTTACTCATTTCTAAAGTGTAATTAAACAACGAGTGCCACTTCAGTTGAGGACACAGATCACAGCAAGGAAAACCAGATTTAACCTGTGCAGACTTTTTACACATCAGTAAACGGAGAGACAGGCTAATAGGTGGATAGAAGGACAGACAGATACATTTCATAGATAACTAGGCTGCTATCTAGATAGCAAATTAAAATAGGGATCTTTAACTTTTTTCCCATCAGCTCTTGTTGGACGTTCAGCTCTTTAGTTTGCTTCCTGTATAGTCATTCTATAATTCCCCATCCAGAATCTCATCTGCCCAAACAAATACTTTTTCACTTGTTCCAGCGAAAATTTGCCGGTGTCAAAAACGAGATGCCGGCGCCGTTTCGTGAATTTTTCGCAGTTTTGCGGGAAATTCATGAATTTTTCGGCGAAGCGAAACACCCCAAATGCGCCCATCACTACTGGTTATTCTGTTGCATGCTAGCAAACTCCATATCTACATCACACCTTGTGCCAACATGGAAGACGATTGCTCAGCTTCCATGAATGTAACATAAAAGGTTAAAACAGAAGGAACAAACATTGCCACTACAGACTCACCTACAGAAATTCCCTGCCTTTAGGTAAGGATGTAGCCTGAAATGCGTGAGGCTGATGGCTTCCTGTAGCAAGCTTTGCAAACTACAATAAATCAGTGTGTCCTAGAGTGCTTAATAGTGCTTAATAGTTTAAAGGTAATAAAAGGAAATCAGAAAGTCCTTAACATTGCCCAAACATGTTTGAAATGCGTCTTCCTATTTGGTTAGCAGATAGAGCAATATGCAGTTGGTGCTAACAATTAATTATATTTCTAGGGTTCGAACATTTCCTACAAGTTCTGTATGAAATCATTATTAAATCTAAAATGGGAACTTGAAAAAAGGTTGCAGGAGCCTGAAAAGCTAGGAGAAACAAGGAAAGTTGGCGATGCAGTCTATATGGGAAAAATGCTACAGTAGGTTTTCAGCTAGGCGAATATAGTCCTTAGATGGTCTTGCTGGGTTCTACATAATAATTGTTTAGCAAAGAGAAAAAAGCATTTCCTCTTTAAGCATGCAATACAGTTTTTTAAAAAGTGAAGGCACATTATGACACTATTAATACATCACTAAAACTGGAATTGAAGAGAAACAGTAAAAATATGCAAACAGTAACTATTAGCCATAATACAAATATAAACTTTCTTACTCAAAATCTATTAGAAAGCGTAAAGTGAGACGCATATTTACTGGATGCAATTTACCGCAGTTCTTAAAATGTCACCTTAAAAATGTTTATATTGATTTACTGTTTGAGGCGTTATACACAGTTTTCTTTACGAGCAGAACCATAAAATTCAATTCGACATTTCTCAGTAGAAGAGAATATGGCATGTTTGGTGTCATCTCTTAGAAGATACTTTATTTTCTTCCTGGATTATAAATCAAACTGATTTATATTAACTGCAGTGCTAAGTACCAATTGATGAAAACTCCTGTATATGGAAAGGATAGACTTCACTCTTGGCAGAAGATTCAAACATGACCAAATAGACATTTATAATCTATCTATCTATCTATCTATCTATCTATCTATCTATCTATCTATCTATCTATCTATCTATCTATCTATCTATCTATCTATCTATCTATTTATCTACTGTATCTTTCATCCATCCATTGAACCATCAATTCATCTATCTATCTATCTATCTATCTATCTATCTATCTATCTATCTATCTATCTATATATCTGTGGTATCTATAGAGAGATCGTTTATTGAAGAATAGGATTCTTACTCTTAAAGACCTCAATTATTATTATTTTGCAAGCTAAAGGAACAGAAGAGGTAAAGCAGTATGCCATTTTATACAGGTGAAAATGTAATTTAAGCAGACTAAGATCCTTGCACATAATTGGATTGTGGCATCCGGAGGCCCACCATGGCTGTGATTTCATGGGCCCTCCCCACTGCGTCCACCAACTCCCCCCACCCCACGTGCACCTGGCCCATACCCTTTACCTCCTTAACTTTCTTTTTGATGGTCCAGGCAGGGGAGCAAGCCTGGCTCTGGGCAGGGAGAGGGGACACTGGTCCAGGGGAGCCCATGAAGGCCAAAGCCACTGGGTTTTTTCCCTGTGTCTTGCTGACCCAGTCCAACACTATCCTTGCAGATCAGTGAGGGGGCTGAAGGAGGCTGCAATGTGTGCCATCCATCTACATAAAAGCTAAGTAAAGTGAGGAACTCTAAATAGAAGTTGGCTAGAGAGTAGTGATGGGCGAATTTGCGCCGTTTCGCTTTGCCGAAAAATTAGCGAATTTCGCGCGAAATTAGCGAAACGGCGAAAAATTCGCGAAACGGCGCCGGCGTCTCGTTTTTGACGCCGGCGCCCGTTTTTGACGCCGGCGCCCGTTTTTGACGCCGGCGTCCGTTTTTCGAAAAAAAAAATTTGACGCCGGCGAATTTTTTCCGCGAATTTTCGCGGGAGTTTCGCGAATTTATTCGCTGGCGGCGAATCGCGCAAATTCGCCGCGAATTCGCGCCTGGCGAATAAATTCGCCCATCACTACTAGAGAGCTCTTCAGGGAGAGCTATCATGGGGGTGAAAGAGGTGCCAGTTGACTTATACCTCTAGGTTAAGACTATGAAGCTACAATTTTGCCCAGACACTGGCATATTACCATTCGTTAAGGGAGAGCACTAGCATTGTAAGGCCTGCTGTAGATCTGTACAGCCCCTGAGGTTCTGGGACATGATAGAATATGATGAAGTTTAGAATGCAAGTCATGGAAAGACTTTACATGTTTTTTTCTGATAATAAGTCCTGTCCTAGAAGAGACTACAGTCTGAAATGTGAGAAAAATCTTATTATGAAAATGTCAATTTCTCCATGTTTAGTTTGTTTGCAAATGAGCCCCACCAGCATAATTTTAAGGAGGAGGACGTAGATCCCAAGGACTGGAAGGACTGTGTTCCATTATATTCCAAATAAAAGTTAGGAGCCTATTTATTAAACCACAAATTTTGAACTTTTAGAGGAAAAAAAATACTTTTTCTAAATATATTATGCTTGACAGCTGCAAAAAAATTGAATTTGAAAATACTCCAACTAAAACCTGTAGAATCATGTCCCTTTAACATGTTTTTTGCCTTCGTGATCGTCAAAAGTTTCTGGCTGTTTGATGCTGGCTTTCATTTGATAATCCGACTAATTCAAATTTTTCGTTAAATAATCTGATGAATTTGCGTATTTTGGGAGACAATTCAAAAAAGTCACACAATTTTGTTGTGACAGGTAGTCAGGGCCAGGTAGTAGTGAAATTATCTGTGGGCTGGTTTTAAGTGTATATTCTGTTTTTTGCAGGTCTTGTTGTAAGGGGATCTCAACCCAAAACACAATTCTAAGCAACTTTCCAAGATACATTAAGAATTGGCAAACTGGCAATGGTATATATGTGTAGTTGAAACCAGTATTTATTTATCCCTTTCTGTTCAGGCTTGAAATGTATTTTCAGTATTCAGAGCAAGGTGTGCAGAGAATATAAATAATATTAACAGTGTTTATACTGTATGTAATTCATGTTCTATGCACAACACTAAGAGGCAGCTAGAGCTTAGAGTGCTTAATGAGTAGTTCAAGTTGTGTAGCAAATAACTTTTGGGGTTACTACAACACTGGACTGGTTTTGTTAAGGTACAATCTATAAAGTTATGATGCATAGCAATGTAATGGAACGGGATCCACTGTGCCAGAGGAAATGAGCATAGAACATGAGCTTTTCAACTGACAAGATTGATAAGTGTTGTAGCAGTTTAGATGGATATAACATTAAGGATAGAGTGGAAGATATATAGGAGGATATATTTTATTTGGAGCTATAATGCCTAAGGAAATTATTACTGGAACATGCTATTAACTTCCCAGGAGTTTAAGATAGTTTAATAAGGACTATTGTAAATGGGAAATGCTTCACAAATATATCAGGCTGTAATTATGGGCAACTTCAGTTCATATTATAATAAGCAATGGGGTAAATAAGGCTAGAAAAGCACAAACATTTATGAATATGTTAAATTACAACTTTTTATCACGGTTAGTTCAGGAACTAACTTGGATGCATGGTCTTTTGTTTGTAGTAATCAACAATATAGCAAAATTATCTCCAACACTTGCAGGCATCATAATGTGGATGTCTTTGACAGACAGGCAAATAAAGAAATAGCAAATGGCCTACATTTTAAATGTGCAAAATAAGGTGGTAGCATATCAACTAGAGTCAGATCCTTGTTCCTGGATGAATTCAAGTGACTTTAGGCCATGTGACAGAAGGTTGCAATTTTTTTACACTGAAATTTTACTTCGGGATTTTCATAATTTGCATATGCAAATTAGGGTTCAGATTTGGTTCAGAATTCAGTCACAGACTTTGTAGAGGATTTGTTATTTGGCCAAATCTACAGAGATAAACTGGGACACTCTCCCAACTTCTCTACCTGGCCCTGAAAGCTGCCAACGTGAAGGAAAATGCACAGGGATAGTTAGAGGGGGGTTGTGGCTTAGGGGGCCAGAGGGGGCTTTGCAGCTGGGGAGCCGGCTGGCAGCACTTGTGCAAAAAAGCATTAAGAAAGATTAAGATTAAGAAAACATCTGTTTAATGTGGTGTTAAATTCTTGGAGATCCTTTTCCTCTTTTATCCTCAACTACTCAAGAATTTTTTTGCACTGAACTGGTTCTTCTCTTAATGGCCCATATTCAGCTAGATTGTAGTAAACCTATGCCATCAGCCATCTCAGTCTATGGGGACATTTGTAATTGTATTAGGAGTTTCTGATCTACCTGAAGGGGGTTATCTATCAAAGTCTGAATTTATCTCAATATTTTCTGCTACAAACTCCGATCAAATCCACTAAGGTTTTTAACGCTTATTTACTTTATTATTACATTTTCCCAAAAATTTGCTTTGCGGGAAAAAATCTGTTTTTCACAATTTTTTCGAACTTTTTCATCCGATTTTCTCGAATTTTTAACCCGAAAACTTTTTTTTTTTGCATGAAAACCCTGAAAATTTTATATTGCACGAAACCCAGCCCACATCAAAAAATCATTGGAACTTCTCCTATTGACTTATATGCGACCTTGACAGGTCTGAGATGCCGGATTTTCTGTTTCCGACTTTTACATCCTTGGGGTTTAATAAATTCCAAAAAAAATGTAAAAGTCCGATTTTATAAAAAAAATCACAAATTTTTCATGATTTTTGCATTCAGAATTTAGTAAATAACCCCCTTAATGTTCTGTTCTTGTCCATTTTTGATGTTTTTAAGCTGCTGTAAAATTCACCAAAGTTTAAATCCTCCACCCTCACTTACAAAGTCATTGACATTGAAAGTGCCCTTTTTCCTCATTTTATACCAATGATAAACATCAAACAGCATTTCATCAGCGAATGATGGCAAATTGTATACATTACACTGAACCATTGACAGCTACATATCTATTTTGTAACCTAATATCTTTGCTGTATTTGGATGCTGTTATATATCACATGCACATTGGGTGGAGGATATGCAATCAAACTAGCATGAAGACTATTCAGTTCACTATGATTGTCATCAGCTGCAGCTTATTATTTTGTCAAGGATCCCTCCTGTTTATCGATGACAAACAATGTGCAATCACTTTCTATTGATTGTAAATCATTTTGCATAGACTGTCTCTTTTGGCAAAATAACACTGTGCCTTTTATCCACTGCTGGGCACAAGAAAGTCCATAGCTCAATGATGTATTAACCTCAGTCAACAAGTGCTATAAATGATATGAAAAGTTGAGAAGGAATACGATCAAAACAGATAATCACTGTAAAACAAATTATTCAGAAAATGTTGAAAGGTGCCACATCTGCTATAAGTCTAGCAACCCACAGCAATAATTAAGAAGGTAGCATGGGCAGGCCTATTATTTCAAAGTAAACATCATATTCATTTCTAATTATTCAACTTGGAGCAAACTTTTCTCCTGTTATTGAATTGATATGTAGAAATCGTTAGGTCCCCGCCCATGGATGCTATATTCCAGGCAAGCTTTATAAAAAACAAAACAAAAAGTGCAATGTGCAATTCAAAAGGCTCATTTACAAATGTAGTTTTATTTGTCATTTTTAAAACATTGATGTGAAGGTGGCTGTACATGATAAAATCTTCAAACTGGTCCCAGACAAAATAAGCAGTTAATTGGCCCTTCGAGCAAGTTACACTGAGGGCCTTTAAAGAATAGTGTTAAAAAATGGGATCAGTCTGTATTACCTTAAG
Source organism: Xenopus laevis (assembly GCF_017654675.1). Lineage (NCBI taxonomy): Eukaryota > Metazoa > Chordata > Amphibia > Anura > Pipidae > Xenopus > Xenopus laevis. The sequence continues at coordinate 34,657,069 of NC_054378.1, read as the reverse complement.
TACCCAAGGGACATTGCTCCACTGATAGCATAATTAGGTTAAATGCTAGCATATTCCATGAGAGACCTGGGGTTTTCCAGATAAGGGATCTTTCTGTAATTTGGACCATGATACCATAAGCCTTATAGAAAATCATTTCATAATGATTTTACTTCCAATAGAGATTTTAATAAGTACCTTAGTTTGGACTGCATTTACCAGTACTTTTTTGTGTTTTTGGATTAAACTGTTTATTTGCATATTTGCTGCAAATTCAGTTCAGAATCTAAATTACCAGAAATTTTATCGTGCCTAGAAAAACCTCTTCTGCGGTACAATTTAAGGCTCTATGCAATTCCTAAACATTCCAAGCATATAGTTTACTGTTGCACGAATGAACAAGTGTCATGTGCAATTTTCACAATAGAAGTTTTTTACTAGTCAAAGGTACATGTCAAATCAAGAGAGCACTTAAAGGAACAGTTCAGTGTAAAAATAAAAACTGCCTAATTTCCCCACATGGTACATGTCCGAGGAGTTGGCAGGGAGAAACCCAATAATGATTAGAACTTAAAAGCAATAGAATTGGTAGCAGTTCAAGTGGCCTAAGATTTAACAGGACCTTGTATATACAGTAGTCCGAGGTAAGCCCGTGGGAAAGTAAAGATGATATCTATTACTATATATAGGGTGTCTTAGTCTGTTATATGTATCAAGTAATGTGGAAATGGGCCGGGAACCATTGTGTGTAGGCCTACTTCCTTTATATTTGTAACCCCATGTAAAAGTATAATACTATATGGTATTTAATTTTGTTTATTAATATGTTTTTGTTGGTGCAAATAAAGACATTATTAAAAAAACTGGCTAAATAGATAGGCTGTGCAAAATAAAAATGTAATCTATAAAGGCTGCGACTTGAAGGGGGGCCACATGGGACATAACTGTTCAGTGAGTTTGCAATTAATCCTCAGCATTCAGCTCAGATTCAAAAGCAACAGTTATGATCCATGTGCCCCTCCTCATGTCACTGATTGGTTACTGCCTGGTAACCAATCAGTGGAAACCAAGAGAGCTGCAAAGTAGTGTCCTGGCTAATATGTTAGACATTCAGTCACTCCAGCCTTTATACATTACATTTTTGCCTAATTACTTTTTATTGGAAACATTTTTTTTTATTTTGCACAGCATCTATTTACGCAGTTTTCATTTTTATACTGAATAATTTCTTTAACACATACTTTTTCATATGAGAAACTTGCAGAAACACAATCATTGGTAATCTGGTCACTTGAAGAACAGCGATGCTTCTTTCTCAGAACAAAATGGAGAATTAGTTTCCTGACACTTCCTTTTAACCTGTAAGTGAGCTGTACAGTGAAAGGAAATTGCAGAACAGCAGAGTCAATGCTCTCTGCTCTCTCCCCACTCAAAGAAAATATGAAAGATTTATTTCTGCAGATGGGATTCCCCATAGGCAGCGTAAAACCCTGATTTGTGCAATCCATTGGGTTTACATAACTACAGTATCTTTAACTGTCCTTCTGGGTGGATAACTCTGACTTTGAAGTTAAATTCAAAAGGACAAAGCATGCAAACGGGAGGAAACATCATTTTAAAAGCATGATACATTTGATACAAATCCAAGACGTGTTACTGCACCATTTATGAAGAAAACACATAGGAATGAATGTTACATATTTACTGAACTCCGAATGCAAAAATCACGAAAAAAATCGTGATTTTTTTTTTATAAAATCTGACTTTTAACAAATCACAGTTTTTTTGGAATTTATTAAACCCCAAGGATGAAAAAGTCTGAATCTGAAAATCCAGGCATCTCAGACCTGTCAAGGTTGCTTATAAGTCAATGGGAGAAGTTGCATTGATTTTTTGATGTGCTCTGGGTTTTATGCAATACCCCAAAGTTTTTGAAGTTTTGGGGTGAAAATTCCGAAAAAAAATCACGAAAATCTGACTTTGATAAATTACCCCCATTATGTTTTATTGTTTATATATTCCCTAACTGCAAAGTCCTTAATTCTGTACCAGGGAACATTAGAATGTAAATAAAATACGAAATAGGTTTCCCCCCTAGGCTCAGCCAAGGCAATTTGGGGGTGGGGTGGGTCAACTGGTATTGGATGAATGCTTGTATGCAGTTATATGTTTGATACTGAACTACCATAGTATTAAATGTGTCTGTAATAGGATTTTGAGTTATGAGTTTCACCATAGAGCCATTTAGGCTGTGCCCCAACACCAAGGGGTTATTTATCAAAATCTGAATTTTTATTATTATTGTATATATAAAAAGTCTAAACAAACTCAAATCCATGATTTGGCCTTATTTATTATTAAAAAAGTTTAACTGAATCGGATCGGGGAAAAACTCGATAAAATAGAGTGAAAATCCGAATCGTGCCATTTTTTCTCCAATTTTTTTGGACTTTTTCCCTGCATTTTCTTGATTTGTGCCTGAAATAGTAGGATTTTTGGGCTAATTCCAGCACTGACCACAGAAACTTCCAAATAGGAGAGGGACCTCTCCCATTGACTTATTTACAACCTCAGCAGGTCTGAGATGGCAGATTTTCAGACTCTGACATTTTGCAGCCTTGGTGTATAATACATCTTCACTAAAAATTTTGATTTTATAGTAAAAAAAAACCTTGAATTTTTCGAGTTTTTGGCATCTGGGCTTTATTAAATAACCCGCCTACTGTGGCAGGGGGACTAACAGAATTTAGGATCCTCTTCATACTCGCTGTGGAAGTTTTATTTAGCCTATAGTTGCACTCTGCACCACTTAGTCCTTCTTGTCTTCCCTTCAAAATCAAGAGCTGCGCAAACTAGAGGACCCTGGGGCTACCACCACCTCCTGATCAATTAGTAGCTCTAGGGTTCTCTTCACCCCAAGCACATTCCCACCAAAAGAATTGGGCACAGATGTCACTCGAACACTGAACACCAGAAATCACGCCAGGTGGACTTCCATGCAATTGCCAAAGTGCATCTCACCCTTGTGACTGCAATGACACTGGGGATTTTTGGGGGAAAATGCTGCATTGTGGGAAAAACACAGTGATTGCTCTCAAAATTGCCCTTTGTTTACTGCACTTGCACAAGTACACATGTTCTATAGTCTGTTTTCATTCATCCTGTTGCTTTATTTAAAAGTCATTTGCATTTTTGCTTGCATCATATAAAAACTAGGGATGCACCAAATCCAGGATTCAGTTCGGGATTCATGCAGGATTCGGCCTTTTTCAGCAGGATTCGGATTCGGACGAATCCTTCTGCCTGGCCGATCCGAATCCTAATTGGCATATACAATTAGGGGTGGGAAGGGGAAAACATTTTTTACATCCTTGTTTTGTGACAAAACGTCACACGATTCCCCTCACACCCCAATTTGCATATGCAAATTTGGATTCGGATTCAATCTTTTTCAGCCGAATCCTTCTGCCCGGCCGAACCGAATCTGAATCCTAATTTGCAGTATTCAGCCGAATCTTTCACAAAGGATTCGAGGGTTCGGTGTACCCCTAATAAAAACGCAAATTAAAAAGGATGATTTAGTTTGAAATAAGTTTTTATGTGTTCTTTCTTTGGTAAAACACTTCTGAATAGATATAGACAAAAAGATAATCCAAATTACAAGACAAAATAGTTACAGAAAAAAAAGTCACAGTGCATTAAAGGGTCAGTGAGTGCAAAACCCATCAGGAATAATTATTAAACCCTTGAACTCATTAACTATGTATTGGTGATGTTGGGCACAATAGTCAGAGAGTGAGCTGTGACTCCTTAAGCTCTAAAAATATAAAGAAACTAATTTAAACATTATGTGAATAAAAAGTTTATCTGGGCCATTTCGAATATTAACTAGCTGTTTATATCCTGACCATGAACTCTTCAGGCTCTCTTGTCTGACTAGGTTCCGAAATACTTATCTTTCCTGGTAATATGAAATTATCTGCTATTGAACTTCCTGTACAATGGATTGTTATTCAAATTATCATATTTTGAAATAACAATTTGCCACGTGAGATTGCTCAAAAATAAAGAGTAATGTTAAATCTATGTCAGCCAGGGACATACAAATACAAATAATATCTTTTATCTTTATAGCAGAATTGTTTTAAAAAAAGCAAGGAGGGTCACAAGACATTTATTTCACTTATCTCACTTCTTTTGCTTTTATATTAATATGCGATTGAATAACTTTGCATTACCCTATAGCCTGAGGTGACCCTTAAGCAAAGAAAGCTATAGGAACACAGATTGACTAATACATTGGTTATACACTGGAGGATTGTGCATGCAGATTTTAATAGTAGATCAGAAATGGATGTGTAAGATGTATAGTATACATATGTGTAATAAAGCAAATAAAGGTATGGGATCTCTTATCCAGAATACTTGGGACCTGTAATTTTCCATTTAAAGGATCTTTCTGTAATTTGAATCTCCATACCTTATGTATACTAAAAAAATAATTTAAACATTAAATTAACCCAATAAGATTATTTTGCCTCCAATAAGGATTGTTTTGGACTGCCTCCACTGTGCATTCCAACGTTTCAATCCACATTTGGATCTTATATCTTATTTCAGAGCAAGTACAAGGTACAGTTGTATTAATACAGAGAAAAAGGAAATCATTTTTAAATATTTGGATTATTTTGATAAAACTGAGTCTATGTGTCACGGTCGGCACCCAACACCAGAACAAACACCAGGCACCCTGGTCTCGGCTCGTGCTTCACCAGTAGTGTGACCGCCTTTGGGCCTCGGGAGGAGCCCTCGGCTTACTTGGATGCCACCTGGACTTAAACGAGAGGTGCAAGGAGAGGGTTCTGGATAGGCAGAGGGGCACGACTGTAGAGCAAAGTCTTTGGACGGAAGGTCGAAGTACAAGGCGTTCAGCAAGAGAGTAGTCAGATCAGGCCGGGTCGGGGCAGGCAGAGAACAAACGTAGTCAGGCAGGCAAGGGTCAAACCAGGTAGTCAATCAAAGGGTTAAGCAAGATCAGAGTCGGATAACAGGCAAGGAGTCAGGATACAGAGCGTAGAATCGTCAAAAGCCAGGCAGGGGTCAAAACAGGTAATCAGGAACAATAATCAAGCAAAATAGCAAAGCTAATAGCACCAGGAACAAATCCTATAATGGGCAAGGTCCAGTAATGAAAATGGGCTATTTAAACTTTTGAATTTGGCGGCAATTGCACGCTGACGTCACCACGCCAGCGCGCCAGCGCCTTTAAGAGCCGTCGAGGCGCACGCACACGCCCTAAGTGACCAGCGCCGGCGTGAAGAAAACAGGGGCGGCGCAGCGGGCGTCCACGCCAAGGACACGGCGTGGACCCCGCTGCCCACTAGACCACCAGGGTAGGTTTCTTACATTACCCCCCCCCTTTAAGAGGGGCCACTGGACCCTCAACCTTACCAAGAGACCAGGGATGGGACTGTCTCCTAAGATGGTTACCCTTGACATCTGATTTGGCCAGAGTTTTAGCCAATACTGAGGAAGGGCAGGATTGCTGAGGGACCTGTAAGGCTGGTTTCAAAATAGAAACATGAAATAAATTAGATAACAAAAATATATCAGGCAATTCAAGACGTACTGAGGTTGGGTCTACAATCTTCACTATGGGGTATGGACCAATAAACCTGGGCCCCCGCTTAAAAGATGGTATTTTAAGTTTGATATTCCCCGTGGAAACCCAAACCAAATCCCCAACCCGATATTTAGGTACCTCCCCATGGGACTTAACAGCTGTCTTTTTCAGAGCGACAGGGTTAGTCAAAAGGGAACTATGTACCCCAGAACAGGACTTAGAACAAAGTTCAGCAGAAGGGAGTTTTGTGAGGGAAGCAGCTGCCACCCCAAGAGTGGAAACTAAACAGGAATCCCTACACCCAGAACCCCACTGAATAACCTCCCCAGTTACCCAATCAATGTGGGGGTTGTGTGCCTGCAGCCATGGTAACCCTAGAATTAGAGGAGAAGATAGAGAACCCTCGATAACATGGAAGGATAACTCCTCTGAGTGCAAGTTGTCAATGCACATAGTCAAAGCCACAGATTTCCTGGTTACCAGCCCAGACTTCAAAGGGTTTTTATCAATGGCCAGAATCCTTACAGGAGGAACGAGGGGTGTTAAGGGAATATTAAACTTCTTTGCAAAGTCAGCATTTAAGAAATTCCCCCCCGCCCCAGAATCCACCAAAGCGGAAACCTTAACAGAACCTGAAGGCCAAATTAAATTAACAGGAACCACAATCCTGGAGGAAATTTGGGGAGAGGAAACTTCTTGACCCAAATGGAGCTCTCTACCTTCATCTAGGTTTTTGAAGCTTCCCGGCCTCTTAGGACACAGGTTAAGGAAATGACCCATCCCCCCACAATAGATACACAGACCCAGAGACCGTCTGCGAGCCTTTTCCTCAGGAGTTAAATGAATAGTACCCAATTGCATGGGTTCCTCCTGAGGCAGAGACACAGAGGGGTAAGGAGTTTTTACACTAAATTCCTCGGGAAGAGAATAAGTACCCTTTTCCCCCCTATTCTCCCTTTGTCTTCTATCAACTTGGATGGCTAAAGTCATTAGATCATCCAAGGTAACTGATAGGGGGTAGTTTACCAAGCTGTCTCTTACAGACACAGAAAGCCCTAAACGGAATTGGCTGCGAAGAGCCGCATCATTCCAACCGGTCTCAACTGACCACCGGCGAAACTCCGTACAATACTCTTCTACAACCCTCTTTCCCTGGCGAAGTTTACGAATCGCGGCATCGGCAGAGGAGGCACGATCCGGGTCATCGTAAAGGATTGCCATAGAATTAAAGAAAGCTTCAAGGGAAAGGCGGGCAGGGTCAGAGGGGGATAACCTTAGCGCCCATATTTGTGGGTCGCCCTGTAATAAGGTCATAATAAACCTCACTTTATCCTCTCCAGAAGAAAAGGAGTGTGGGAAAAAACTTAAATACAATTTACATGCCTCCTGAAAGACATAAAATTTGGTCCTATCCCCACTGAATTTGTCGGGGAAGGAGATCTTAGGCTCATGGATTTTACCCGACACTGCAGAAGGACTCACTAGCAACTGTTCAGTGGCATCCACTCTACTCGACAGGTCACGGAAGCCTTGCAACAGGTGTTCTTGTCTCTGCGCCTGACTCTCCAAACGCTGCAACAGAGTAGAGAGAAGCAGTTCAGTAGTGGAGGAAGCCTCGGCAGCAGCGACTAGACCTTCTTCATCCATCGGGCCCGTTATAATGTCACGGTCGGCACCCAACACCAGAACAAACACCAGGCACCCTGGTCTCGGCTCGTGCTTCACCAGTAGTGTGACCGCCTTTGGGCCTCAGGAGGAGCCCTCGGCTTACTTGGATGCCACCTGGACTTAAACGAGAGGTGCAAGGAGAGGGTTCTGGATAGGCAGAGGGGCACGACTGTAGAGCAAAGTCTTTGGACGGAAGGTCGAAGTACAAGGCGTTCAGCAAGAGAGTAGTCAGATCAGGCCGGGTCGGGGCAGGCAGAGAACAAACGTAGTCAGGCAGGCAAGGGTCAAACCAGGTAGTCAATAAAAGGGTTAAGCAAGATCAGAGTCGGATAACAGGCAAGGAGTCAGGATACAGAGCGTAGAATCGTCAAAAGCCAGGCAGGGGTCAAAACAGGTAATTAGGAACAATAATCAAGCAAAATAGCAAAGCTAATAGCACCAGGAACAAATCCTATAACGGGCAAGGTCCAGTAATGAAAATGGGCTATTTAAACTTTTGAATTTGGCGCCAATTGCACGCTGACGTCACCACGCCAGCGCACCTGCGCCTTTAAGAGCCGTCGAGGAACACGCACGCGCCCTAAGTGACCAGGGCCGGCGTGAAGAAAACAGGGGCGGCGCAGCGGGCGTCCAAGCCAAGGACACGGCGTGGACCCCGCTGCCCACTAGACCACCAGGGTAGGTTTCTTACACTATGGAAGACTGCCTTTCCGTAATTTGAGGCTTTCTGGATAACAGGTATCCGGATAATGTAATGTAATGTCATAATGTATTCAAATTACAATTACTTTAACAGGAGGCATTCTATTGTGTGGTTTACACTGAACAGAGAAGTTAGGGGCAGATTTATCAAGGGTCGAAGTGAATTCAAGGGAATTTTCGAAGTAAAAAAATTCGAAATTCGAAGTAATTTTTTGGATACGACCATCGAATAGGATACTACGACTTCGAATTTACTTTGACTTTGATTCGAAGTAAAAATCATTCAACTATTCGACCATTCGATAATCGAAGGACTGTCTCTTTAAAAAAAACTCTGACTTCAATACTTCGCCAATTTAAACCTGCCGAAGTGCTATGTTAGCCTATGGGGACCTTCCAGAGCATATTTCTAAGTTTTTTGTATTCGAAGGAAAATCGTACTATCATACGATAATATCGGTCGAAACGTTCGATTCGAACTATTTAATGTTACAATCGAACGATTTTACTTCGATCGTTCGATAACCAAATTCAGTGAAAAATGCTTCGACTTATTCGATATTCGAATTCAAAGTATTTAAATTCGATGGTCGAATTTCGAAGTATTTTACACTTCGAAATTCGACCCCTGATAAATCTGCCCCTTAATCTGAATATTAAAACTTGTAATTTATTATTTAAAATGTTATAGGAAGAGACAGAATATTTATAAAAAGCACAGGGAAAGAGGGAAATGAAGATTAAGAAAGACACCACTATGATTATATTTAAAAATTACATGTTATATACTGCTGTTTTTCTTTTAATTAAATTGGACATAGAAGTATCTATTCTTACAGTGTCACATTGCAGGATAGATAGTCATGCTTTTAATGTAAAGCTCCTTAAAGTTGTCCTGATGTTTGTGAATATTTACACGTCATGCAGTGCTAAGCTTGCCTGAATGTCATACTTTTTGGTTTTTGCACCAGGCCTCTATAAAAAGGTCTTTCCTTTTTCCTTAACATCAGAGACTTTCTTCATCCAAATTTCAGTCAAGCTACTGCTTGGAGGAGGAAAAACATTTTCCACAATTCCTTACCCTTAACCACTTTTTCCCTTGGCAGTAACCTGACTAAAACCAGAAGGAAGAGGGTCAACATTGCTGAGGTTTCAGACCCTGCTTTACTGAATCCACATCCAAAAAGCTACAGTAAAACAGTAAAAATTTTACTTTTCTAGAGCTTCAAGCTAATGGTAACATTTCACAGGCCTCATACTAATTTAAAAAATATCATAAGCACTAAATACATATACTGTACTTTGCACTGCTTGTTTTTGTCTATATTCTATTGAAAACTTAAGTTAAAAGTCCCATTGTAGTTGTAAATTGCAGTATTGGATATATATCTCACCACCCCTTAATTTCTCCCCATAGCCTAACAATACTCTTTTCAATCTACAAACCACTGTGTTTGTTTTAGTCGGCCTGGCCCCTGACTGTTTCTCTCTTACAATGAGCCCCAGTTTATTTTCTTCAAAACGCCATAATATTCTTTGTTTGTTTTCATAGTGTAACCTATCCATGTTTGTTTATTTAAGCCCCATATCTGTGTTACAAAATAAATTTATTCCACTGCTTTTCTCTATCCCACGCTTAGTACTGTTTTTTGCCTCATTCTTTTCCTCTTTCATTTCTTCACCTTCTTCTAAAAAAAAAACAGTAACAGCCTGGAGTTTTTTAGTCTCTAAGTATGTCTGGCTATAGTTAATATAAATGTAGATTCTTATTATTTCATGAGCTTGATCTTACATTGAAAGTCCAATATACCAGACTGAGATTATGTAGTTTCTCTATCTTATAACATAAAGATAAGGAATGATAAAAAGTGAAGCACAAGGCAATATCCGGCAGACATTATATTTATGTTCATTTTCCCTGGCTGGGAAAATGAACCTAAGGATCAGTATAAATATAGTGGGTAGGATGAGACAGATATCCAGAGTTTGTATGATTCTTGGACCTTTTCATGATATCACGTAAGACTCAACACCTGGAGGAACATGTTGGAAGTATTGCTGAAATAGCCTATTGTAAGTTTGCACCACGTTGCATAACCCATAGCAAAAAATATGCAACTAGCATTTGCTGGTTATATGACCTGTTTTAAAAAAAATATAGGGGACCAGAGAAATCCTTCCACTGTTTTTCTGTCTGTGACATCATCCAGCCCAGTTACAGGCTGAAGAGCCATCCGATTGGCTGGGCACCCCAGTACATCCTTTGGAGAGAGGGTGTGTCTGACTTTGGAGCATTTTGTACAGGGTCTCCAACAGAGCTTCACAGACGTTGTATGGTGACAGATCCAGCCAGAACCAAGTCTTGTGAAACTGTCCAATCTGTTGCATCTGTGAAAGTACAGAAAGAGCCCATCCTGTTCCCTGCCAAACTGCTAGAGACTCAGAAGGAGAAAGATGCCACTGTGAGATTTATCCTGCTGCCGAGCTGCCTGTAATCTTCAGTGTGACTGCCTCTGAGAGCACCCCAGTGAGCCACCCAAGGGAGGATACTGGTAAGGATACAAATGTTGGGCCCCAATTTGAAGACAGGTCTTGTGCATTTACCTGCTACGTGGGAGAGGCTGCTTAGTTCCAAAGGGAGAGGTAGTGCTACATGGGGTATAAGAGCTCTGGGGAAGGGACATTTCAATTGAACTGAACTGTATGGTTATTAACCCCTTCCAGAGGATTGGGACTTTGATAATAAAAAGGACTGTGTTGGAGAAACAGTCAGGTACCTAATAGTGAGTTAGGTAGTAACCCCTGTGTCCCAGTGCAGGAGTGTATTGTGTATAGATTGCCCAAGATCTTTTACTACTGTTTATATAAAGTTTATATCTGTTTCAATTGCAAACTGTGTGTGTTTATTTTTTCTAGTGTAAGTTCCCTGAGGTGTGCTCCTCAGTTTTCCCTAGGTGGAGGCACTGCGCTGTAAACCCCAGTCCCCAGTACTTTTCATGCGCAAAAGGGACTCAGGGTCCCTGGATTGCCAAGAGTTGGTTTAAAGAGACAGTAACCAAATTAGGATTCCACAAACATCTGATTGATTGTTGGAGGTTGCTAGATCTAGAGCAGGATTTATAAGGCTCATTTACTATTGCAGCCCTTGTTTCAAGAGCGCTAAACAATTTATGCACCCTATGCACCCTATGAATGTGCTCTGTGCATTGAACTAATGGGTGCAATGTGTCTGGGACAGTAGCCCTAATGCCATTAGAATAATATTCCCAGAATTACCAAGTACTTACCAAGTAAACCTTCTTTCAAGTCCGTGATCTTTCTTTATGATTTTGCCCTGCATTACCACTGACATTAAAAGGAAAGACTAATGCATATTTACATAGGGAACTATAGTCTTAGCTATATTTATCCACCATAAAATATATTTATTGACAGTACAGCGTATAAATACACTTTGTAAAACAAAAGCTTTTTAGTGTTCCCCACCCTTAAAGTAGATTCACAAATATTAAGGAAGAAATTCTTACAATACTAAAATCTAATTATGTTAAATTTTGCAAGCATAATTGCAAGCATTACTGGTAGTAACACCAAACATTTCAGTGGCTATCATATTTCCCTCCTAATCCAAAATGTGCGAACACTGATATCTCTGTGCCCTGGAGAGATCTGGGGGACAGTGTCAATTGGCGGAACAAGAGACATTCTTTACTATTGTTCACCTCTGCAGCAGTACCACCACCTTCTCCCTTCATCCCCTATATTTGGCTTTCTTATTCTATGAGCTTGTAAAAAGGAAATAGACAGAAAGGGACAGCATGAAAGTCCTGCAAATATGAATTATAGTGCACTTTATTTTCTTTTAAATTATTTTTTTAAAAGATCTGTGTTACAGTATGACACCTCAATACTTTTGCATATATACACCAAAGTTCCTGAACAAATGAAAATAACTAATAGTACATCCAACCTAAATCACTGTGTCATTCAAAGACTATAGAGTAATCATGTGCCACTTGGAACATCAGGAGTTACTACAGGAAATTGTAAGTATGAGAGGGAGAGATAGAAAGTGTTGGAGAATGCTTAATCAACAACCTCATCCTATCCATGGACCCCAACCTGTGCTGTTTCCAGCACATCCTGACAGACCTTATCAGTAATACCTGGGCTATATCTCTGGCATTTGCTGTAAATCTTTCTGAATGGGGGGGGGCTGCTGATATCAATTAGGTTTTTTTCTTAATCAAGATTATGAGCCTGAATCTCTAATCTCAAGGGATCAGTATTAAACGGTTGTGTGCCAAACTGGGTAGTTGCAGCAGGTCGTAATTGACGATATCTAAACAGAATTTTGCGGGGGAGATAAAATCTCTCTTTAAGTTCAGGGAACTGCAGCAACTGTACATACGTTATTATATATGAAACATATTTGATGTTAGTCAGGTGAAGAAGTTTGGGATTACACAACAGTGTACTTTGAGTGGATCTTTGTTACCTAGGGAAAAGACTCTGGTTGAACTGCCACGCCTGAACAGTTGTCTTCATAAGAGGAATCACCTGTTGCTGCTGTACAGTAGTTTTTTTAGTCCTGCAAATGAATTACTTGGGCCTCCAAGGTTCTGAATGTTAATTTTAAACCTTACATTTCTTAACCTTACAAACACACACATTATGTGTTTGGTAACTGTGTTCCTTTAAGAATACGGCATCCATTAATTCATCATCAACTTTGGTAGCACTCATCCCAATCGGTGAGCTCCTTTATGTCTCAGTTGTGCTAATGTTGTTTTGTTTTGCTTCTATAATACAGGTCTTCAGATATAGGGAACTCTTTTCTTCCTGCTGTGGTGGTGAAAATATGGTTAAAGGGAATTATGGGGAATGTAGCCTGTCTAGGTACAACTCATAGAGCATCAGGACTATGAAAGCAACAAAACTGCAATTTTTAAACAATGGGTGGCATTACTTTTCTGTTTTGGGAAGCCCTAGGGTTAATGCCATGCTTCTGTATTGCCTGCTCATCTAAGGAATAGAAGTGAGAAAACGAGTACTATTTTAAACCAGAAGTTTCCTACATACATAATGTCATCTGCCTATTTTTTGCCCTTGTTTAGTGTTTTGGTTCTGTGGAAAAGAACTAAAAAGAGAGTGCACACTAGTACAGAAAATCACACATGGACCTCAGCCACACACACCAAGCCCCATAGGCTTTGTAGCATTTGTTTGCATTTCTGTGAAAGTTAAGACACTGATATGACACTACCTTTATAAAAGCACTATGGCACAACTAGGGAATTATTATGTAATGCTGTTTTTTTCTGATCTCCCTTCTGCTGCCCGACACTTTGTGTCTTTGTCTGGCCCTTCCTTGCTTCGGATGAATGCTCAACATATCCTGTGAATATTTCTGCATTCATTGCTAGCAGAACTGAATGGTTACTTGTCTCACCATTTGGAATTTCAATGCCACTTATCTTTTGAAGACTAAATTTGTTTTGGAACGCAAATGTTTTTGTTTTCAAATTTTTCCACAATCAAACTAGGATCAGACTCCCATTCAAAAATATGCTTCAATGCCCTGTTTAGTTCTCCTTTCCTTATGCGGTGTAAGATTTGTTTCTTTAACTTTTTCGCTGCTAGGATAAGCATGTAGCACATGCCAGTGCAATGGTTTTCATGCCCTTCTGGCAGTTCAACATACACAGTGATTTATCCTGGCTAAACCCAACTGCAGAGTTAATCCCTTGTTTGCAGTGTTTGTCATAACCTTTACACTCCAGTGCATTAGCCCCTACTTCCTTGTCTATGCTGGATTAAGGGCCTAATGAGTCTGGTGTTGCAAATAATAATGAGTTTGTTCTCCGTAGGGTTTAGAAAAGAGAGCACAAAACTAAAAAACAAAAGTCGAATGTACTAAAGTAGGCATGCATAGTTTTACAATACAAATTAGTTCATTAAATTGAAGGTATGCAACAATTCTGTATGGTAGGAATACTTAAAGGTATCTTTAATAAATCAAGATACCTATTTGAAATATAGTAAGGTATGGATGGGTACATGGTGTGCTTAACACCATTCCCTTCTTATACCTTAAGAGCACAGTGGAAAGCATGCAGAGGAAGGCTGTTCTGCATAATTATTTTGACTGTTTGTCTGTGGCTAAAATCATACCTGGGATACATGTACTAGTTTATTATTTACCTTCATTATAATTTTAGATGTTTTATTTGTCCCTCATTGACTAAGAATCATATGACCCTCTAATAATATTGTGCATGTGATTAGAAAGTATATGTTACATGCTTGCAGTCACACAAAAATATTCGCTACTAACATTTCCCTACTATGAAATTTAAACCACAGTTTCACTATTTAAAGGATCAGTTACAACATAATATAAAAAATATTCATATAACATGACATAAAATTACTTCTATCCTGTACTTGATGTGGTAGTTAGCATTGATGACTTTCAGAACTTGGGTTCCATCCAGTGCTTTCTACAGAGTGCTTCTGTTGGTTTCTTCTGCTTAGTCTGGTTATATCTGACCCAGGTGTTAGAGTCAGAATTCACTTGCACTAGAATGTGCTACACCTTGTACCTCATGCACCAAAGTTGGCATAACCAGCAAAGTTGCACGTGGAATTAGGACAGGAGCACAAGTTGTCACAAGAGATGTGGATGGCATCTTTATCATTCTTCACACATTATAGCAGCTACCACTGTACCTAAAATATATAAAAGTAGCCTTTATATGTAAATGTAATTTGTTAGTGGCCATTAAATAACTATCTAGGACCTAATGCTAGTACTTCTTATTTTGTGACATCAGTTGCCAAAAGTAGCGCATTTACCTGTCCCTGCACAAATTGCTTTTACTGATTCTGATTCAGTACAGGCGAGTCTCATTTGAATTAGGCTATTCTTTAGATATTAGATTTTGTGTATGTTAATTACATATTTCTGTCTCTCTCTTTTTCTGTCCACTTCAATATTTTTATGCAACAGTAAAACACCAAAATAGTAATAAAATGCTAGAACTGGCAAGTATGAGATAAATATTGAATGATTCAAAGCACCCTTATAAACATTGACAACATGTATTTTTGAATAGATTTAACCAGGTTCATGTTAGGATACTGTAAATTCTGGTATAGTAATTTGGTATAGTGTAGATAACTTGAATTTGTCCAGAGACAGTTTCCAGTCTTTGGATGATGGAATATTTTCATTGATGACAGGGGGCTCTGCCAATGACTTGATTTCTGATCAGTGTGAATTAGCATCAAATAATTTCATATGATTTCATAATTTCAGTGTAAAAAAGAAACTCCTATATCATAAGGATACACAGAACAATGCAAGACCTATGCAACTTGTCATAATTGGCTTTGTGATAAATTGACCATTTGCTTCTCAAATTGCTTGTTCCTTTTGTAAAAGGGAAACTAACCTCCCCATAAAGGTTTAGGACAGTAATCCCCAACCAGTGAGCAACATGTTGCTCCCCAACCCCTTGGATGTTGCTCCCAGTAGCCTCAAAGCAGGTGCTTTATTTTGAATTTCAGGCTTGGAGGCAAGTTTTGGTTGCATAAAAACCATGCATACTGCCCAACAGAGCCTCCTGTAGGCTGCCAATAAACATAGTGGCTACTAATAGCCAATCACAACCCTTATTTGGCACCCCCAGGAACATTTGCATGCGTGTGTTGCTTCCCAGCTTTTTTTACATCTGAATGTTGCTCATGGGTGAAAAGGATGGGGACCCCTGGTTTAGAATATATACTGTCTTTGAGTCCAGGAACTGACAGTGAGTATCCATACCTACTTAATCTTCATATCCTCATGGAGTCTTTACTTTGTCCTCTGTCAGTGGGTTTGTTTGCTCTTACAGCACACTGATCATGTAAAGTGCTGCCACTACCAAGGAGAGGGCTTATCAGCCACAGAAAAAAAATGAGCTACAGAAACAATATTGGGTGATCTGTACCTTTGATAAATTTGATAAATTTCAGTATGAATGAACTGCTTTGAATCAGCCGATTTTATAACCCCATTAAATAAAGGAGAGTTATTTGTGAACTAGAAGTTTATAGGTTCAATTCATAACT
Source organism: Xenopus laevis (assembly GCF_017654675.1). Taxonomy (NCBI): domain Eukaryota; kingdom Metazoa; phylum Chordata; class Amphibia; order Anura; family Pipidae; genus Xenopus; species Xenopus laevis. The sequence goes on along the minus strand of NC_054378.1, from coordinate 34,640,982 downwards.
CACTGTTTATACAGTAAATCCATATCAACAAGTAGTGATGCACATATAAGCTTGCATATATTATTCCATTAAACCCCTCCAAATTTACAGCTTGAAATAAACCCCCAAATTTACAGCTTGAAACTCGCTTGTGCAATTGTTCCCTCCAAACGAATGTACGTGTTTTTCTCTTAGAGCGAGACAGATGGGCTATAACTTATTCGCTGTTGAGATTTGTTGAACATGATTTATACTGCAGTATAAGTAACAACTGATAGATCCAGCAGCCAGTTACTCATTTGCAAAAAAGTATCTCTATCTTTTAAATAACAGCTTAAATTCTCATAAAATGATAATCTTATAAAGAAAGCATAACATAAAACCAGCCTGGCATGTATCCAGGCGTGGGCTAATTGTTTCACAAGTATACATTCCTCAAACTCCCCACTGACTGGGAGGCTCCAGTATAGTTAGAGAGTCTAACAGCTATTCTTAACTTCCCCATCACTTGGACTTACACACACAGAGGGTCAGCGAACAGAACAGTACACTGAAAAGACACATGGTGAGCTTTGTTCACAAATAACTGGTTTGCTGGCTTCCCATTTAGTCTTAAGTCCCAAGTCACTGTAAAATGCACATACAATGAAAGTCTTAATATGACTATTGAAAGCTAAGTAAGTCAAAAATAAAAAGATATCTAAAAAAAAGATACACATACAGGGTATGATTTGTCTATTTAAAGTGCAGTATGCTGAGCAATAAAAATACAAGTGACTGAATGGATTGGTTATAAAGGGTTAATGACTGTTTACAGTGTGAATTTACTTTGCACAGTGAACTACACAAACTGGGTGATCAATGCAAAGGGAAGACTTTGCTGTTTTTCTTAGTGGCTAAAGTTAATTATACTGTTTTCAATATAAAATTATTTTGGTTTTCTTGAGATTTCACTCTTGAGATTTTGGTGTTCAATTATTCTTTACATTTCGTGTTTTTTAATTGTTTTTAATTGATTAGACTTTGTGGGTATGTTTTAAGAGGGGGGAGCAAGAGCAGAGAGAAAATGAATAACCAAGAAAGCAGATCTGAAAGTGGGAAAGGTTTAGGGCAGAGACAGACTAGAAGATTCGGGGAGATTTAGTCGCCTGGCCTCACGAGGCGACTAATCTCCCCGAATCTCCATGTGTGTCTCTGTCCTTAAAAAGGTCCAGTAAGATATCAGAGACAAGAGAAATACCAAAAAATACATCAAGATGTAAAAGCTACTAAGTTGTATTGTCATGTTATGATCCACAATGCTCACGCGCCAAGTAAATTTAAGAACAATAAGGCAGATGTTCAAAACCTTTTAAAGTGCTTTAAGCTGGCATTTCTAATTGCCTTTACCTCTGTCCAAATTGTTTGGACAAAACAATTTAGTACATTAGGTGCAGTATTTTGTAATGCATTTACCTTAAGACCTATCATTGGGCATGCTGTGTACTAATTTAATCATAAAAATTAAATTCAATCAAAGTTTTCCCTGCGTAACTGCTACAATAAACACTCAATTCATGTCATATTATAACTGCTAACATTTATGTTTGGGAAATGAGGTCTTTATGAAGACAGAATTTCAAACATACTCTGCCAGCAAACTGGCTACTATGTGTCTGCTGGTTTGTATTTTTTGAATGCTGCTGTCGTGAAAGACGGATAAGGGTCTTCTTCCTTCTGTATATTCCCAATTTTATTTTTTGCAATGTTTTCCCCCTATTTGTACTATATATACTATCACTATATAGTAATAGCATATGTATATACATACGTACAGTACATGGGTACATTAAGTTTCTATGATACATACTGTAGCTTTCTCTCTGTTCTATTTATATTTTTCACTTGTCTGGCCTCACTACAGCAGAAAAAGGCATTCAACAGAAAATTCAAACGAATACTGTTTTTCCTTTGTTGCTGAATAGCAGAAGTATTATTGGTTAACTTTGAATGTGATACCAGGCCTCAAGGCCACATGGAGTTGGTGTATTGAATTAATACTTTCAGTAATTTTGATTTGAACATTAATAGGTTTTAATGCTAAACTACAATGATTTCTGGCATCCAAGATATCCAAACATAATGGGAAACATTAATAAAAAAGAAAAAAAGGCAGGGAAACATGACAGGTTCTTTGTTAAGTGAGAAAGGCACGTGGAAGTATGTGACAGACACAGATTAGTATTGATAGAGAGCAACGATGTCCTTCACTTAGAAGCAACTTAGAAGTCTAGTAAAGCAAAGTGACCTATCAGCAGTGAGATTTTACTGGATTTAATTCAGCTAATGTAAGTAAGCTGTATGAAAGCAAGCATATCAAAGGTTGCTATATACTGTGGTATCCCCTTAGTACCAAATACTGCTGTTCAGGCAGATTTATTTCATTATGGGATATTGATAGATTCAGCAAAATTACTATTGTAAGTTGATAATGGCACAGCAGGGATGGGTTTTATCTTGCTTTTTCCTTGTTAAAAACATTGCATTTTATTTTATAAACGTGGCTTGATGTTAACTATGCAGCATTTTTTTAAGTAAAACTATAATTATAGTGTCTCTTTAGTGTACAACCTGCCAATTTGGGCTTTTATCCAATGTACAGCTGGCACTTGGGCGGGTGCAGTTGCCACAATGATGACTCTGCAGAGCATATATAGGCGCAGATGCTGCAGTTTGCAGTGAATTGTTGATGGGGGTTGTATAGACCACTGCACCCATACGTTGTCATTTGGCATCATTCCACTATTGTAAATGCATTCAAATGTATTTAGAGCAGAATATATTGATTGTTTGCAGAAAATAAAGCTATTTACGCTATAAGGTAGGTGAGGGAGATGGTGGAAAGGTACAAGAAGAAGACATGGTAAAAAGACAGTGAGCAATGGTGAAGAAGAGGAGAATTTAAGATGAATAAAGTAGAAAAGAGCCAAAGACAGCAAATAGATAGGCATACAAATAACGTGACATTAAAACATCATGATAAAGTTGACAGAGTGGGGGATTACGTTATTTCAAGAACTTTTTGTCTTGTCCTATACCTTCAGGCTGTGCATACAGCTGGACAGTAGAACTAGTCTAACAGGATAACACACAGCAGTTATACTTCCCTACAGCTACAATGAAGAAAACCTTCCCTTGAGCTGCTGTGTGTTCTTGGCACACAACGGCTGGTTTTGCTTGCATAAACTCTGAGCTTGTTTTTATTATTATCAACATGGAGAAGAGTGAATTTTAAAACAGTCTGGACAGCTGTGGGATCAGAGCAGAGTTGAGGGGCAGGTTTGTGACACCCTGCAGCCCATTGGCTCAGTCCCTTAGCAACAGTGCAAAAAGAACCAATCAGCACACTTGTATAACTGGGCCACGTTCCAGCCGATGTAAGCTGAATGCCAAATCCTGTGCAAAAGACTAAAACAATGGCACTTTTAAAAACTTTGAAATGAAAGAATTATTTTATCTGTCTTTCTATGATATTCTCCTCAACCCCTCCTTTGTGATATTCTCCTCAACTCATTTATCAGTATCCCATTTAAAAAGTTAATGAAATGTTTTCTTGGGCTATCCAGACCCTAAGTACCGTAGTTAAGTGTCCTGCTAGTGATACGAGAATGGGTTACATTGCAACTCACACTTCAGGATCAGGGCCTGCGCTAAGTGGAAGGTTTCCTCAAGGGTGTAGTAGAACTACAACTCTCAGGCTAAAGGGTGTAGTAGAACTACAACTCTCAGGTTACTGTCTAGCAATTAGGAATGATTGGACTCCAGGAGGTTCTTATAGTAAAACAAAAAGGATGGTAGTTTATTTGTTCTAGACAAATGACCCCAGGTTTACTTACATACGATGAGGTATAGGCAGATGTAACATCATATGCTACAACAGGTTGGATGACACAGCTGAAGAATGTGACTCCCATGAGGCATTGTAGTCAATCAGTACATCAATTCCTTCAGACAGATATACCTCAAAGTGGTTTGGATCCCACCAAGTGGAGTGGTCAGGGAGAATTAGTCTAGCCTGACACCCTATCCACTGTAGTCCCTTCACTAAAGGCAATCTAGGAGCCTTGTGAAGCTACTCCATGCTACAGATCCTTGATGGAGCACACAACTGCTCTTTCTATATAAGCGCTCAATCTTACTCTCCTAGAGAGTCTATAAGAGATATAACCTATTCTAGCTAACCTCGTTCATGGGGTTCCCTGGCCCCAGACACTAAAGGTGCAGGTCCCTTTAAGGCAATGGCTTTACTGGGCCTTGGTGTACCCAGGCTCAATGGGAACATCCAGTAGTTAAGAACAAGTTACTTGAACAATAGTGTGAAACAAAACAATAAAGTGGAAAATTTAATAAAAGTGCAAAAGTTTGCTGTTGGTCTAAATAACTTTTTAGGATAGAAGTGCAAATGTATGGATTTCTATCTGATCCAAACAGAACAATAATCCTTAACATGGCTATAGTGTATTTGACTGCGATTTAGCTCTTGATTAGTCTGGGCTTGATGTAGAGACTGATATTCTTAGACAATTTGCAATTATTTTTCATTTTGCATTATTTCTAGAGATGGGCGAATTTGACCCGTTTAGTTTCGCCATTTAAGTCTATGGGCGTCTTTTTATTTTGACGCACGACGCCATACAAGTCTATGGGCGTCTATTTTTCTGCGAAAAAATTTGCCCATCCCTAATTATTTGAGTTATTTAGCTTTTTATTTTTATTTAAATGAGAGACTGGAATATGAATAAGAAAGGGCCTGAATAGAAAGTGGAGTAATACAAAGTAGCAACAACAGTAAATATGTAGTCTTATGGTTTATTTGTTTTTTTAGATGAGGTCAGTAAACCCCATTTGGAAGCAATGTGAAAAGTTATGCCTTTGCACAAAAAATTTTCCTTTGTGAGAATTTAATATAGCTTTGCGAACCCAGAAAGTGTTTAGCGACCTCTTCCTGAAGGGGAAGAAGGTTTGCAAATGTTATTGTTTGTACCAGTGTGAATATGATAAAACTTCTTACTCAAAAAGTTGTTATGTTTGCTCCAAAAGATGGGTGAATTTATTCGCCAGATGCGAATTCAAGGCGAATTTGCGTGTTTTGTTGCTAGCAAATAAATTCGCGAATATACTGCGAAAATTCTCCGGCATCACAAATTCTTAACCAGTTTCGTGACTTTAGAAGGAAATTTGTGGCGAATCTAAATGGGACAAATTCGCCCATCACTAATTACAACACCTTCAAGCACTTATTAAAAGTGGACAATTAACATTTGCAATGCAATAAAATGACGGGTGCAGCGTCGATTCTGCACCTTTCCCTTTTGCCCCAAACACATACCTTCCATCCCCAAATAAAACATACACACACCACTGGTTTGGAAAGAGATGGCCGCAGTTGTTTATTTTAACACAGTAATAAGAATAAATAACATGTATAACATTTTAACCTTTTACTAACCGTTTGTATAACAAACCTTTAACCTTTATAACATTATAACATTATTCCCCCACCCGGGGGTAGGGGAATGGGGGTGGGGTGGCTGTCAAGATAGGTTCCTGTTCCATTTCTCCCAAGCCCTAAACCATGCTGCCTACATTCCCATGAGGACCCAGGCCTACCTTGCTACTTGCACTCACTTTAAAATACCGCCTTTTTACTTCCCCTGGGGGTCCTTGTAAAGGTACCCTCCGCCAACTGCGACTTAAACCACCCATCTATTGGGAGGGAGGGCGGGATGTTGCATCCTGCTGCCTCCACGTCCCATCGTCAAATGGTAAGTGTTACCGCTTCTCCTACAGTAACTGCGAGCCCAGGGTCCCTCCAGCCAATCAAGGAAAAAAGGGGACAGGGCCGGCGCACTCCTACGCACCTTCAAGGCCCTGCTACCCCTATCCGGGTCGCGGGGTCCCATTCTAAGGAAGAATATGACATTGCGAAATGCTAAATTTTTATTGTTTTCCTGTTTGCAACTTTTATTATATTCCACCATCAAAGTTTACATAAAGTTTAACTAAACCTTTAAATAGGAACTTGCATTATTATATAAAATAAAGTATCCACCTGTACTGTGTGATTGGCCTTAATTTTTTTCTTGCATGTATTTAGATATACATTTTTTGCCATCTCCAACAAACACAATCATGCTGCGATTTGCAAATTTCACCAGGTCCTTATTTGATATAAAGTGCCAAGAATGTAGCCCGTGTTCTGCTGGAGCAAGCCAAAGGGCATTATCCTTCTTTGCTATGACTTGCTATGCACGGCTATACAGAGCTTTGCCAGTTCTGAAAGGCAGAATGACCTTTGAACTATTGCAGAGAAAATACAAAGGGCACAGCAGAGCCGTGAAGGATAGACAAGGCATAGAACATTTCTCCCTGAGCAGGATGCTTTCAATTGATCTATAACCAATTACTTATTAAAATGTAATTGAACTGCAACAGATTGTAACGTATGCTAACTAATATGTAACAGTTCACAGCTATTTCATTAAGCATATTTAATTGGATTTTCAGAAGATAACTAATAAGATTAAATGGCAATAGGCTTTAATAGAGTGGTAAAGATTATAATGATATTTAATTGAGTCAGACTAACTTGTTATGTGCCAATTTAAACCCTATTGAATTCCTTTATTTATTATGCCTATTTCATTTTCTTTTTAACCTTTTCCATACCTGAGTGCTGAGATGCAAACGTGCCTTGAGTTATAACAACGACACCTATGCAGATGCTATGGTTTTAAGAACCTGAAGTTTTCAGGAAGTTAATATGCAGCTATTACTATAACATTAATATATACTTTACTTTTCCAGTTCCAATACTGGGATTTTTCAGTAGTACTAGACTGCTATAAATTATAGAAAATGTGTCTCACAGTTACATTTATGCCATATTCAATTCTCTTTCCAAAATTGCAATATTGCTTATTGTTAAAGAATAAATAAACCAAACCATCTGCATGGTATACAGTATATTGCTTGCATTACAGTCTCAAACAGGTAGAATTCTGTTCTGGATGTGATTAATGCAGTATGAGTAATTGAACATGGCTTAATTTACTTTGTTTTGTGTGTCTTGTTGTTACCTGCTGGGTCTCTTATTTAATTTCCTTGGATGAAGCTGTATTTCTACCGTTTTATCTTTTCCTTTGCTGCCGAGGACTTGGAATATAATAGTACCAGACACAGTCCTCTGTCCCAGATTGTATTATTTTCTTATTTGTCTCAAGTAGTAGATTTATTCTAATGTTATGATACAGCATCATCAACCCAGCAAGGAAGGATGTGTTACCGCCTTGTCCTTTAACATATCATAATTCATAATAATTATATTTGTGTAATTCTTTTGTCACTTAAAAATCCTAACTACTCTATGAATAAACCTGTCCACCTTTTCTTAGAGTGTTTATGGATCATAGAACTCTGGGAGAGGTATTCGAGTTTAGCCTTTCCTCACTAAAGGGAGACCAATTTACAGTTCTCATGTATGTAAGATGTCACATCCAGGCCTTTAATAAAACTTGCTATATTGTGGAGCAGTGATGTAACTATAGGGGAAGCAGACCAAACAGTCGCGTGGGGACAGTTAAAAGCGCTGCCTAGAACGCAGGGTCTGCTTCCTCTATAGCTGGAAATGATTCAACCCCTTCAGCCGCTATCCTAGCTGTGAGTTGGAAGGCAGGACACAGGTGAAGTTGGGGTAGGCCAGGTCACATTGCTGTGTACCAGACCCCTTCAAATATTGTCTTGCTCGGGGGGGAGGGCTGTCCACACTAGTTACACCACTGTTATGAAGGAAAATGTATCTGTATTTATTTTTTTCAGGGGAAATTCCAGAATTAGCAGCCACATCATATTGGTACTTCCAGCTAAATTGCAACATGCATTGTGTCTAGTACAACTTAAAGGGTTTGTTCACCTTTGAGTTAACTTTTAGTATGATGTACAGAGTGATATTCTGAGACAATTTGCCATTGGTTTTCATTTTCTATTATTTAAGGTTTTCTAGTTATTTAGCTTTTTATTCAGCAGCTCTTCAATTTGCATTTCAAGCAATCCGGCAGCTAGCGTCCAAATTACCCTAGCAACCATGCACTGATTTGAATAAGAGCCTGGAATATGGATAGGCAAGGGGCTGAATAGAAAGATGAGAAATAAAAAGTAGCAATAACAATGCATTTGTAGCCTTACAGAGCATTTGCTTTTTAGAAGGGGTCAGTGACATCCATTTGAAAGCTGGAAAGAGTCAGAAGAAAAAGGCAAATAACTATAAAAAATAAATAATGAAAACCAATTAAAAAGTTGCTTAGAATTGGCCATTGTATAACATACTATAAGTTACCTAAAGCACAATGGGGTGCAAATTTATATAGTGTAAATCAGGGCCTTCAATGGGAGTATTTATTCATTTGGCACATTATTTTGTTGATGGGTACTATAGTACTTTTTAAATGTTAAATTACTAGATTTGTCTGTTGCTGATTACTAGGGGGTTCATGGTAAAGTTGCTGTACTGTGTTAGCCAGTAAAAATGTTACAGGGCAGCCCTTTTGAAATAAAAAAATAACAAAAGTGGTATAAAGGTGCTACCTTTATTTAGGGGGTTCATGTTACAGGCTATATATGGGGGTTCATGTTGCTGGTATTTTCCCTTACTTGTATATTATTAACAATATAAAAAAAGTTGTGCTTTAGCTGCACTTTTTCTGCAGTTTTGTAAACAAGGACATTAAGAAGTAAGAAGATGCAGTGAAATAATCTTGTCATGTCCCATTATTTTATTCAAAAACCTATAAATTATATTAAGTATAAAGGTATTATGTTATATTTGGGCTTTGGCTAACGTAGTTAATGAATATAACAACAGACCCAGGAGTATAGAAGTGAGGGTGATAGACATATTTTATGTCCAGTTTCAATTTGCCCATTTGAAAAATATCATCTACATGTCATGAGGGGGTCTAGAAAGTTCTGAAACTGTACAGTTTCCTGCTGAAATCCCCAAAATCCAAGAGGTTCCTATTTCTAGTCTATTTGTTTCTTTTCCAAAAGAACTAGAAGATCCATGCACAATGTCTGCTAAAGCAATTTCCCTCATAAACCAATTTGGTTTCAAACACATAAAGGATCACGTCTTAATAATCCATTGCATCTCTGTGCTACGAGGCAAGGAAACAATTTAATTTTGCAGAAAGAAATGTATCGCTTAACTTGGAAAAAGAGGAAAGTAAAAAACTGTCCAGACGTACCAATGTAACAGTGAAGTTAAAAAGTTATACAAATACCTCCATTTACCTATATATAGTCCAAACACTTTTAAATATTTTGTAGATAGTGATGGGCGAATTTGCACCCTTTCGCTTCGCGAAAAATTCGCAAAGCGACGCCAGCCAATTTTCACCAGCAAATCCTCGCGGCCAATTCACGAATTTATTCGCCGGCGGCGAATCATGCAAATCACTATTTGTAGACAGTTAGTTCTGTCATATTTTAAGTATTCATAAATAGAGCCCTAATCGCCATATGGCATTATCACAAGTTGGCTACAAATTCATTTTTCAGTATAAATAATAAAAGGATTACATTTAATCTGTGCTTGTTTAAATCAACTCTTATATGACATCTTTTCCCCCCAAAAAAAAACAATCATGGCTCTGATACCTTTGAAGATGTTGTTGGCATGACCCTCCTCTTGCACCTGAAAGAGTTAAACATTTCCTCTGGCATTATATGGACTGATAATTTCATTCTGACTTTTCAAAATATTTTGGCTCGAAATAATCTTGTGATATGTGAGCAGTGTTATTTGGCAAGAACAGATGCTAAAAACTGATGTTGCATCAACAAGCAGCGATGCATTTAGACACAAATCCATATGGAAACCTGAAATATTTGGCAAACAATGGCTGTAGCTTTAGCATTCACTGTGTTGTTTTTTTTCACGTTTCTGGCGATTTTTTGAATTTGCATGTAAGGGAAAGAAAGCAAACAATGATGCACAGTACAGTCCACAATACACCCAAATTTATCAGACCACTACTGCCCCATTGTTGTGGCCACTTGTAGTAAGTTGTCTGATAACCAATCAATTGTCTCTCAGAATGGTCTAGTGGAGAATGGCCTAATGGAACTGATCTGACTAGCCTACAGATTTCTTGTTGGAGGTTTGGGGAGTACATGCTAAGTCTGCCAGATGAAGCAATGCCTTCACACATGCACCGAATAGGTGTCTCACTAGTGGTGAGCTTATATACCCCATTTTTCTGAAAAATTAGCAAAACATAAACATTTACAAAACACAAATTTATTGGCACCAATTGGCATTTTTGTTCACACCCAAAATGCATTGGAGTGAATGGATGTTTTCATGCCTTGTGAAAACAATTCACTAATCTCTAGCTGAATAATTCTTAATCACACCAGACATACTGCTAAATTCATTTGACAAGTGATGAGCACAATTTTTCAACAGGCATGGATTCTCAGCAGAATGATGAATTTCTCTACCAGCAAATATTTTCTCAAACTGAAACAAAATTTTGCCACAGGGGTGAGGTAAAGTGACAAGAAAGTGGTGAGGAACAAGGGCAGGGCAGACAAACGACATGCCTAATGCCCCCACCATTGTGCCCTAGGAACTTGACTCATGTGCCTACCCTAAGTTTCAGGCCTGCAAATCAACATATGCGTGCCCAGCCCAGTTTTGGAGGATTTTACCCAAAATATTACTGGATTGTGGAAATGTAAAACAAGATATTTGTTACCCATATTTATTGCTCATTAATCCCTTGAACATTTCTGCTCCCTGTGCGGCTTACAGTTGGGACGCATGGGGTGTGTTTTTTTTTAACTGGACTCCCTTTATTAATGATTAGGGTCATATTACTGTACCATCTATAAATGGAATTTAAAAAAAAGAACAAATAATTGGCCTACAAGGGTTAAATTCTATCCTTCAAATAAAAAGATGCACAATATTTCACCAGTAAATTGATTAATAATTAAATAGATGTCTGTGTATATATGGTGCCTCTCTACTTATAAATCATTATTTATTCCTGCCTTTTACTTTTGTGTGTGTGTGTATATATATACATATTTACACACACATATGTATGAATATGTATACAAATCACAATTTTTTTTATAATTTAGAGCTGCTTAATTAAGGGAAATTATCAACTCTTTGCTCAACGTAGCACCAAGCATATTACTTCGTCCTCCTCGGCTTATGCAGTGATGAATTGGATTGAACATTTCTCCATGAGCTGTATTAAAATATTTACAAAAATAAACATTGTTATCCTTGCAGCCTGCACATGTATACCCAAGGCAATAATGGCAGTGGTGGCCAGTGTTGAGCTCTCTTAATGTTCTGGAATGATTGAATTATTTAGGGATATTGAGCAATTTTTCTGGGAATTCACATTTGCAAGTTAAATGCCTGGATACAAATAATAAATTGGAGGTGAAGATTTATTCCTTAAAAAAAACACTTGGGAAGTGAGAACAGATCAGATCTTTTCTATTTCAGTCCACAGAATGTAAATAATTGTACATATCTGTCATGGGAAGAGCCTTTGCAGACTGGTTTTAGGGGTGGGCTATATTATTAGAACATGGGAAATGCTTTGATGAATGTGTAGAAGACATCCAAATAAATGGTAACTGGGTGATAGTAGAAATATTGGAGGCATTTAAAATAAACTGGTATGGTAGGCTAAATGGCTTCTTGTAGAACGCCACATTCATCTCATCGCTTTCTGAAGAGGAGCGCAAGGGGAGTTTCGGTAAGCTATTTCTACTAACAAATGTTTTTACATTTTTTTTTTGATGTTAACGGTCCTTTAAGTCTACTAAAAATATAATTTAACTGTTAAATAAACAGTACAGTATTGTTTTGCCTCCAATAAGGATTAATTATATCTAGTTAGGATCAAGTGCACAGTATTGTTTTATTTTTGCAGAAAGGAAATAAAATATTTAAAATTTAAAACATTTAAAAAGGAAATGTAGTAATGGAATTATTTGATTAAAATGGACTTTATGGGACATGACTGTCCACTAATTTGGAGTTTTCTGGACAACAGATGCCATACATGTAAAAGTTAGATAATTGTTAATACAGGTATAGGGCCTGCTATCTTCATACCTTAAGTCTACTAGAAAATCATGTAAACATTAAATAAATAGACTGGTTCTGCTTCTAATAAGGATTAATTATATCTTAGTTAGGTACAAGGTACTATTTTATTTTTACAGAGAAAAAGGCAATCATTTTAAAAAATCTGGATTATTTGTCTTAAATGAAGTCTATCGGAGACATTTTATCTGTAATTTAGAGCTTTCCAGATTACGGGTTTCCGGATAACGGATCTTTTACCTGTACCTTTTTACATGACTTGTAAAAGCTGGTACTTGGGAGTATTCTAATGCCTTCCAAAATCAATATGTTTTGTCAAGAGTACTATGAGAACTAAAGAATGCAACTATGTCTAAATGATTGTAATTTATTAAACAACATATACTTGGCACAAAATGTTTATACATGTATGGGACCTGTTATCCAGAATGCTTGGGACCTGGGGTTTTCCAGATACTGGATCTTTCTGTAATTTGGAACTTCATACCTAAAGTCTACTAGAAAATCATGAAAACATTAAATAAACCCAATAGGCTGCGGATTAATTATATCTTAGTTTGGATTAAGTAAAAGCTACTGTTTTATTATTACAGAGAAAAAGGAAATCATTTTTGAAAATTTTAATTATTTCGATAAAATGGAGTCTATGGGAGATGGCCTTTTCATAATTCGGAGCTTTCTGGATAACGGATATGGTACTGTATACTCTATACTGTTTTGATTGTGCCTAGCAGACCTTCTTCTTGTGACAGAGTTAAACTGAGCTGCTCTATTTATATCTACATGGAAACGGTAATTTGATTTTTCATAAAATCACAGAATAATAATAGAACACCATCTCAACAGCAATAAAACATACATGGCCTTGGTGCTGTGGAGCATTTAAGGCCTAAGGGGGAAATTTACTGGCAGCAATATATTCCTGGCCATTGTTACTAGACACATACATTTGGCTGGACAATAACTGGAGTCTTAATTATTTCTCTATAAATTTACAGAAAGGATTTCAGCAAGGGAAGACGTGCACTACTGATATCCTCTTTCTGTGTTGGGCAGCTGTCCAGTTACTAATCATCTTAGTTCTACTGGTGCTGAGTGTATTTAGAGCTGATCTGTATTTCTCTCCATTGTAATGTTTGCTGAGGAAAGCTGTCCAACTGGCAGACATCAGAGGATTTCATACACTCCTGGTTTCAGTAGCAAATGCCCAAAAAATGATCTTCTATCTCATTTTCTGCAGAGTTTTCACTCTAATTAAATGTCCAACATGATAAAATATCCATTTTATAGAAAAGAAATGTTTTGCCTATAAGGTACTGATCATTGTACAAACTGTGTTTTCTCAGTGGAAGCTTCATATGATTCCACTGTCTTGTTTATATTTTAGATTGTGCTGAGGTCCCTATTTAAACGAAGAAGATTAATAGCAAATGTGGCCCTGTGCATTTGATTTTGGGCCTCTTTATCTTGCTTATAGAGAATAACAATGCACTAAAAGCTCATTTACCAACACAGGGCAAATTTGCTCCTGGGCAATAACTCATGGCAATCAAATGCCTACAGTAAAATCTGGAGACCAAGGGGTAGCATGGTTAGATTAACACTACCAATTAGTGAAGACCAATTACATATGAACATTATTTATGCAGAAACTAAGATTCACCTGTTCCAGGGGTAGACTGACCGGGCAGTAAAAATGTTGTTGTTAAATACTGTAAATAAAACCAAAACCATACCTGCCTATGATCTATTGTGATCATCACACAGTATATACATTTTCAAGGTTTTTATTTTTTATTTCCCTGGACAGTTAAAACAGTCATACAGCAATAGCATTCTATAAATATTTTTAAAATTGCAAACAGAGTAAGAAGTTAGTTCCTGTCCCACAGGAAGTCCCGCACACCAATGTTCATTTCATCAAAACAGTGATTTTATTCAGTACATCAATCCGATCCTTGAAAAAGGCCCAAATGTGGGCCAAAACGTCAGATTGATGTACTGAATAAAATCACTGTTTTGATGAAATGAACATTGGTGTGCGGGTCTTTGCAACAAATCTACATATGAATATTTTGACCCTGCACCCACAAAGATTGGAAAAAGTACGGTTTCCAGAGTGCGGCCACTTGCTACAGATTATCTATATATGTTTATATGAAATAGCATTTATTACCAGTTTATTATGTATTATATGGCCAATTGTGTACTTTCATGAATAAATTAATCTATTTTCTAATTTTAATTACATACATTTTTCTTAATTAATTCTCTAAAAATACATTTATAAGTATCATTCTTCCCCAGTGCAATCACTAACCTTGCAAGACAACTTATGTAGCATGAACGCAATAATAGGCATTAAAATATATAGTATGTTCGCCAGAACATTCACAATGGCAGATTTGCTCACAGTTTAATAAACTTGCTCTTGTGGATTTTCTGCCGCTTTTTTCTGGCGCAGGCTATTATCACTGCACCTTAGTAAACTGACGCCTGAGTGGCTAGGAATTTGTTTATTTGTCCTCCACAGAAACTTGTGTTTCTTTTGCAGATGGAGATAGGTAGATGGAGATTCTGCTTCTTTCATATCAAATATCCTGCTTGGATAGCTCCTGAGTACAAACAGCATTCACTTCCTGTAGTATAGTAGTTTCAGCAGGAAGGGCCTTAGTAGGTTTGTCACATATCCGATTTTGACCCGGACAGCCAGGTTTTTTGAAGGGCTTCCCGGGTCAAAACTGCCTTCCCGGTTTTCCAAATTAGGATATCTGATATCTGGAGGTATTTTGATTCTAATAAATAAACAAACTCCTAAAATGGAAAATTTGAAATTTTATAATAAAATGATAAATAATGAAAAATGTTTTGGTAGACTGTGCACATCATTTATTAATGCATTATCATATAGACCCTGCAATAAGCTCAAGGTCCCGACATGCTAAAAACCCACAACCAAATGTACTGCATCTATGTGTTTTAGAGTGTATTTTACTTATTTGTTTGGGTTAGAGGAGGAGAAGGAATTCTGTGTGATTAAGTGGATGCTGCAGCTTTATTATTAACCTTTTAAAAAAGGGAGCAGAAAGTATTTAAATATTTCAAAGAAGCTGATCACTGATCAATTTTTGTGTGTACATGTCGTTTAAGGCATGTGAATTCACTTACCCATATACACAGTTCTCACACCAGTTCAGGTATTGATACTTGATTATATCATTTACATCTTACGCTGAGCCCCCATTTTATTATATTATTTTTATTATATTTTATCATATTCTTTGTGCTGCCTCGAAGAACACCTGGCCAGAAATACTACAGCTCTTACTGTAACAGAAAGAAGTGTGTGAGCAAAAGACAGAATTGTGTCTGTTAATTGGCTCACGTGACCTAACTTGTATGGTTTGTGTGTGTGCGCCGTGAATCCTAAGAGTCCTTGGTGGTCCTTGGTTCTTAAAATGGCAATGAAAGTACTGTATATTTTCATGAAAATGGTTTATTTACATGAAGCAGGGTTTTACATATGAACTGTTTTATGCAATATCTTTTTATAGAGACCTACATGATTCGGTGGTATAGTTTTCCTTTAAGTTTACTACTAGTCATACTAGTATACTAGCCAATCAACACTGCCTGCCACTTAACCCAAAATGAAATGAAACCATGAAACCAATTGTCATGACTTGTGACTGCAGATACTTACAACCCAGTCAGCTTAGTTGCTATAATAAACCCCAGACCTAAGGCCTAAATAATCAATCATTCATTCCGTGTGACATTCCCTGTGACATTGCAGACTAGTATTCCAACAGCAAACACCCTCAACCTTAATTATACTATAACTTGAACAATTGTTTTTGGGGTGAGGGGATGGAAATGAGTTGCTTCATTAGGGGAAACCCAGTTCTAGTGAGCACCAGTGATGGGCAAATCTGTGCCGTTTTGCTTTGCCGAAAAATTCGCGAAACGCATTGAAGTCAATAGTCGTCAAAATAATTTTGACATACGTAAATTTTAACACGAGCAACAATTCTTATACGTGCGACTATTTGGTCCAAATGCATTAAAGTCAATGGATATCCGAATACTTTTGACGCGTGACTATTTTTATGCACGCGGCAATTTTGCAGCGCGAATTGTCGCTGCAGTTTTACAAATAAATTCAGCAAAACGTGGAAATTCGCAGCAAATTCGTGTCTGGTGAATTTATTCGCCCATCACTAGTGAGTACTAGAATACCTTCCCCTAAGCCCAATTTTGTAACCTTGCCCTATTCTGACCCTGTCATTATTATTTCCTATAAGTTGCCCTGCTGGTCTGGGGGAATCTGTGTTTTGGGAAATGTTGATAGTTGTAGTTACTGAGAGGTTAAATAACAAATTGCCCAGACCAATTTCAGTTGTATGCACTCTTTACCTGGGGTTAAACACAGAGCCTGCCAAAATATAAGCAATGAAATACGTTTTGCTTTTTAATATATTTAACGGGAGAAACTAAACTTGAAGGAGAGGGTTGTTAACTTCATATCATTAAACTCCTATAATGATGTGGTATTGTTTTACTTTTAATATTCTGTTAAAACAGAAAGAAGAGCGAAAAAAAGCATGCTGCATATTACGTTATAAATGATACTTCCAAAACTCATAAAATATTAGTGTCTGGATCTACCACAAAATTAATGGTCAGGGATACTTTTTTGTTACTTCGTTTAAATTAATTTTAGAATTTCATGATCCTATATAGGTTATAGGTAACCAGAGCTTGTAAGATACTGTATATAACTGCATTGACAGGCAAAATTCAGACAAGGAAGTACCGTATATACTCGAGTATAAGCCGACCTGAGTATAAGCTGAGGTGCCTAACTTAACCTACGAAAACTGGGAAAACTAATTTACTTGAGTATAAGCCTAGACACAACTACAGCCCTGTCTCCCAGCAGTGCACATTGCGCAAAAAAGTGACCCCCCCCCAGCGATCAACCGAACTTCTTTGCAAGGTTGATGGTGACAGAGAATTGCCAAACGGATTACTGTGTGCATTGTCCCACTGTCCCACTACCATGTGCAGAGGGTGCTGTGTGATATTGTCATCACTGCTAATCTTTCATATAACCAACAGAGGGCACTGTGTGATATTGCAGCCACTGTTATTCTTTCATATAACCAACAGAGGGTGCTGTGTGATATTGCAGTCACTGTTATTCTTTCATATAACCAACAGAGGGCACTGTGTGATATTGCAGCCACTGTTATTCTTTCATATAACCAACAGAGGGCGCTGTGTGATATTGCAGTCACTGTTATTCTTTGATATAACCAACAGAGAGCACTGTGTGATATTGCAGTCACTGTTATTCTTTGATATAACAAACAGAGGGAGCTGTGTGATATTGCAGTCACTGTTAATCTTTCATATAACCAACAGAGGGCGCTGTGTGATATTGCAGTCACTGTTAATGTTTCATATAACCAACAGAGGGTGCTGTGTGATATTGCAGTCTCTCCCCAAGTGTCCTCTGTTGGTATAGGAATGATTAGCAGTGACTGCAATCTCAGATAGCCCCCCATTGACTCGAGTATAAGCCGAGGTAGACTTTTTCAGCACATTTTGGATGCTGAAAAACTCGGTTTATACTCGAGTATATACGGTACTTAAATGCCTGCAAGTTCATTGTGTCAGAGGCCATCACATAGCATCACACTATTGGCTGTATCCAGGGTCGGACTGGGTCGGCGGGGAACCAGGAAAAAAAATAGCCGGCCCAGACCTGCTCCCTACTTGCAGCACTACTGTTCTCCCTACCTCTCTCCCTGACTCCGGTCACTGCCCAGACCTCTCTCTTTGACTCAGGTCGATGCCACATGAAAGAATAGGTAAGCGCAGGAAGTCCAGGTGGGGATTTAAGACTGGGAGTGGAGGGACAGAGGTTGATTTGCCGCTGTAGGCCCCGGGCTCCCCAGTCTGATGCTGGCTGTTTCACTGATTATCTACTCTTTTTATTCTTCACTTCTTTTCACTCTCTAAGCCAGGCTTGAGCATATTGTTACTTGTGACTGCATCTGATTTGCCTATATCGTTTCAGTAACTTGTTTCTTTCTACCGGGGCATGGGGTAATGGCATTCCAGTATAAAACTCTGTTGATATAATGATAGACTGCACTACCATGAATCATTGTGCATTCTAACACTTATGTCATCAGCACCATTTGGCTTTCTGAAATTGTATGTACATTTCATGGGCAATAACACTTGCAGCAGTCTCCAATTTATCACCAACACCAACATATATGACTGTCCTCTTAATACAGAGGGATCTCACAATTTATTCTTTTTGCTGTGTTTTAGTGATGCAAGATAGTTTTCCATCTTCTCCAGCTTAAAGACAGCCATACAAGCAGAAATTTAGATGGGGTCTTTGTGGCTTCTCCTGCCATTCCATGAGATTGCTTTTGATTTTTGCAAACTGAAAAGTTGATCTGCCAAGGTATTATCTGCAAATATTCCTTACCAGATTTACAGGATTTACAGAATCTGTTCAGACCTATAGGCCGTGGACAAGCACATGAGCTCAATTAGGCTACCACCATGGACAAGCAAACAGTATCTGATATTATTTTTATTGTGGACCACTGGAAAATTACAGCAGGCCTTTGTCTCCTACATTATTGTCTCCAGTATTATTATAATCAAATTATTTACAAAGCACCTGCATTGTAAAATGTATATAGGTTTATTGATTGACATTTATTTATTGTTGCCCATTGGATTGTTTAGTTGTAACTAATTGTATTACCCACAAAAGGGGAAAAATGGCAACATTTATATGAAGAGACCAAGGGAAGAGAACGGAGAAAAGAAGCTGACGCTGGTTTATGAGTACTTGCATCAACAGAGAAGAAAATATAAAATAATCTCAGGGGCACGTGGCCTTCAGGATTTAGCAAGGTATCAAACGCGTTAAACAGGCTATTCAAGATTCAGGCAATGATCATGGCAGGTAGCAATCAGGATGGTCAAAAACAGGCAAGAAGTCAGGAACTGGATAATTTGCAAAAGTAGCACAAATTAGAGGGCACAAAAAAAAAAATTAAAATCTACAATAGTGCCCTAAATTAGGGTCTCTGGCACAGTTTTCACATTTGGTGCCAACGTATGAAGCGATGAAATTACCTGACTGAAGCTCTTAACAAGGCAGGTGAGAGGAGCAAGCAGCAACTAAATGTTTGCCACAGATATTTGGGAAATGTTTTAGTCATACTGACAAATATTATATGTATCCTCTTTTTTCTGCTACTCATAGTCATGAGGTTCACACATGAGGAAATTCAAAAGAGACTGGAACATGTTAAGATAAACAAAGGTCCGGGGCCGGATGGCATTCATTCCAGGGTAATTAGCGATCTTAGCTCTGTGATTGCCAAACCTCTTTACTTAATTTTTCAGGATTCATTGAGGTCTGGCATGGTGCCAAGAGACTGGGGAATTGTTAATGTGGTGCCACTATTCAAAAAGGGATCCCGTTCTCAGTCTCTATACTATAGGCCAGTTAGTCTGACTTCTGTGGTAGGAAAACTTTTTGAAGGGTTAATAAAGGATAAGATACTGGACTTTATAGCAAATCATGATCCTATGAGTCTGTGACAGCATGGTTTTATGCGAAATAGATTTTGCCAGACTAATCTAATTTCTTTTTATGAGAAGGTGAGCAGGGACCTCGATTCTGGGATGGCAGTAGATGTGATTTACTTTGACTTTGCTAAAGCATTTGATACAGTGCCACACAGAAGGTTACTGGTTAAATTAAGGAATGTTGGCCTGGAACATAGTATTTGCACCTGGGTAGAGAACTGGCTAAAAGATTACAAAGAGTGGTGGTAAATGAAACATTTTCTAAATGCAACAGTGTTGTTAGTGGAGTACTACAAGGCTCTGTACTAGGTCCTTTGCTTTTCAACTTTTTTATTAATGACAGGAGGTAGGCATTGAAAGTACTGTTTCTAATTTTTGCAGATGATGCTAAACTGGCCAGCAAACTGGAAAATGAGGTTCAATCTTGGTAAATGCATGTTATACACTAAATGGCAGTGTGCCGGGCATTTCCTTAACTGAGAAGTATCTAGGGGTTTTTGTAGATTACAAATTGTCTAATTCTGGGCAGTGTGATTCGGTGGCCACTAAAGCAAATAAAGTTCTGGCTTGAATAAAAAAAGTGCATTAACTCAAGGGATGAAAACATATTTATGCCTCTTTATAGGTCCCTGGTAAGGCCTCACATGGAGTATGCAGTGCAGTTTTGGACTCCAGTCCAATATAAATGAGCTGGAGAGAGTGCAGAAATGTACAACTAGACTGGTTAAAGGGATGGAAGACTTAAATTATAAGGGTAGACTGCCAAGGTTGAGAGGGGACAATTACACTTTACAAGTACATTAGAGGACATTATAGACAAATAGCAGGGGACATTTTTACCCATAAAGAGAATCACCATACCAGAGGCCCCCCCTTCAGACTAGAAGAAAATAACTTTTATTTGAAGCAACGTAGGAGGTTGTGGAATTGCACTGCAGGTGATGTTGTGATGGCTAATTTTGTTAATGCTTTTAAGAATGGCTTGGATGATTTCTTGGACGGACATAATATCAAAGGCTATTGTGATACTAAACTCTATAGTTAGTGTAGATATGGGTATATATAATTTCTGTGAAGGTATGGAGGGGTGTGTGTATGGATGCTAGATTTTTATTTGGGAGGGTTGAACTTGATGGACTTTGTCCTTTTTCAACCTGATTTAACTATGTAACTATGTAACTATTTATTTAAATAAACTGTTTCACCTTGGTTCATCAAGTCAATGAATTATCAACATGAACTCAGAAAACAGCTGTTTGCACTAACTGTTTGTATTTATTCTTGTCAGAACTTGTGATAACTTTATTCTTAATCATTTCAAAAATTATCATTTTAAGTGAATAGTCTCAACTAAAGAAAGCAGAACATACTTCTAGCTTACTGTATAATGTATAGTGTTTTCCCTCCATGGGCAACTGTACCACTATTTTTATGTGATTTGTATAAGAACTATGGCTATTCACATTCTATTTTTTGACAAATATTTCTGCCATGTAACACTCGAGAAATAACAACAAAATGCAAAAGAAATGTTTAGCATGCTCCCTATTTAATACACATTGAACAAGAGGGGTCTGCCCCTTTACCTCCTTACTAAAAAAAAAAGTTGACCAAACTCCCAAACCTGAATCCCCTTAATTTACCAATAATTTACGCTTGACAAAATTGAGCGTCAATTCGAATCATGCAACTTTTCTAAATTGTGGCTCCCAAAACTCGACTTTATCGAATTGTTGGCCCGAAAACTCGAATTTATCGGATTATCTAATGAAAACCAGCGCAAACAGCCTGAAACTATTGAGAATCCTGAAAGTAAAAAACATTTTCCAATTGTTAAAAGGACCACCTGCCATTGACTTCTACATGATTTCTACAGGTTTGAGCTGGAGTATTTTCAGATTTGGATTATAATCAGTTTAAAAGCATAATAAATCTCAAAAAAGTTCAAGGTTTTTTTTCCTCTAAAAATGAGGTATTACTCTTTAAAAACTCGACCAGAAAAATGTGAGCTTTAATAAGTAAGCCCCCTAATGCCTGTTCTTGTCCCGTACTTTCACTTTGAAGATCTATTCTGTTTTTTGTTCTTTAAAAGGGATACTCTGGCACTATATACAACATACCCGAAAAATGTCAAGTTATTGGCCTGGGCAAAACTGGTATATACATACCCCAAAAGGCCTAAAGCTGCTGTGCTGCAAAATGTGACGCTATAAATTATTAAAAGCTGGGGACTGAATACTTATGTAAACAGCATAACTTAAATTGTTCTTATTAAGGTTTTCTTTTAACTTAAAACAATAAAACATTAAAAAATTAATATGAAATGAAAAAATAAAAGTTCAACATTTCAATGCAATTTTTTTTCGGTAAAAGGATAGAGTTGGCACATTAGAGAGACTGGTCATCATTTACACATTGTATGAATCACTATCTGAGTAACGCTGTCCAAGCTGTCTCTATCACATTTACATATCCTTTATTTTCTTGGCTATGCAGTTAGGAAAATTAAAAGATATATCTGATTGATTGCTTTGGATTCCTATACCCATGCAAAGCTGCAACTATGCTAGTAAAAGAGGACTTTGAGCTGTTTCTGTATTTGTGTAATGTGTGCGACTTGGCTGAAGCAAAACTTATAGAAGACACCACTTAAATCTTTTCAAGGAAATATGAGGTTTTGCAATGCTATACAGTCACGGTGCTTATGACAGCTCAGTAAAGACCCACTGGCCATGGAGCAATATTTTTCAACCCAAGTTATGTATTTAACTATGTAATACAATGAGAATCCATCATTTGTGGCATGTCTACACCACTAGGATAAAGTTAGATCTATTCTTGTCTATTAATGGAAATCCAGAATTAATAAAGGAATGTTCCACTCTAACAAAAATAAGGCAAGGTGAAAAAGTGGGCAAACATTTTAAACAAGAGACCTAGTAAATTTAGTTTGAAATGTGTTATGTTCATCACAGTCAAAAGCAGCCAGCAAACCATTGCAGATTAATGTACAATTTGAGAAAACATTCTGAGCTCAAACTGAGGGAATGTTGTGTTCTACAGCCAGTTGGCAGCACTTTAAAGTCGTCATATTGTAGAAGGTGCTTTTTGACTTATGTTTAACTAATGTGAAATATAATAAGAGCCACATTTCGTGAAGCACTTTGCATGGTTTCAATTCCCAAAATGTCCTTATTTGTGAAGGAACACTGTATCTGTTCATATACACTTGACGATATCATATTTTCTCCCATAAAAATTCCACGTCCTGGAGATATAGGCCAAAATCAACCCAAAGAGATATTCTACATATATAAACATATGACAATTTTATATTTGTCGAGAGAACACATCAGCGAGTAAAAACTCCTATAAAGATGAACTATAAAAGGGACGCTAATGACTGGAAAAGTTGTGTTGTCATGACAAGGAGGCTAGTATGTAGAGCTAAGGGCCCTTCAGCTATTTGAATGGAACTCCCAGGGTCCTCTGTGTTGCTGGCTAACATCAGTAAAAAGGGTGGCATGTTTGACATCCTTACTTAATGCTGCCTCTTCTAATTACATAGGATTAAAATCAATGGAGGAAATTTACTAAAGGGCTAAGTGGCTAACGCTGGCGTAATTTCGCTGGCGTAATTTTGTCAAGGAGATAGACTCTGGCGCAACTTCGCACTCTAATGCCAGGCGAATTTACGGTCTGGCAAAAGAGCGTTACTACGCAAATTCACTATGTTTTTGATTTTACTGACCGTTACCTCTATCGCCGGACTTGCCTTCGCCTCAGACCGGGCGAAGTGCAATAGAGTAGATAGGAGTTCCTCAATAAAAAAGTTGAAAATTTTTCAAAGTCCCAAAAAACACTGGTGTTTTTTCCTATTTAAAGGGTGATAGACTTAAAAAGAGCGTAAATTTTTTTTTTTTGCAGGTATACTCCTTCCCTCCTACATTTGATAACATATGGCAACTCAACTATATGGTGGGCACATGTGTAGGGCATTATAACAACTTTATATAATTTTCTTAAGGTTCCCTGGCCTTGTGTAGTGTAATGTATTTGCTGCAACATATACGGCCATTATACTTTAACTGCACGCCGTATGCTAATTAGCCAACGCTAGCCTAACTTCGAACTGCTGATCGTAATTTCGCCAGCGTACGGTACCCTGTGCGCAACTTCTGATCTTCGTGAATTACCGCTGTCCAGTCAAATTTACGCCTGGCGAAATGTTGCTCTGTGCGCGAAGCCATCGCTGGCGAATTTTCGCCTGTTAGTGAATTTGCCCCATTGTCTTTATGGCATCTATAAATCTGATGAAGATGTTTGCTACAGCAGTATTTAAACTAATGTGTAAATGAAATAGTGTAATCTCTCAGATTTAGTCATAATTATCTCAGGTCCTTCAACCAGACATAACTACACGGAGGTTTGATTAGCACAAGAGGAGAAGCAATAGTGACAAAGGTTCATCTGCTCATAGTCTTCAAATTTACCAGTGGATCCCCCAAACATCTGAGCTGTGAATGTATCCCGTGGACTGACATTGAGAAAACATTCACAATGGGGTGATTATAGGATATGCTGAAAATTGCAAAGTATGCATTTAAAAACACTTTTCATTTTCTTAAATGGCATATAGTGATAGATTGTTCAAAATTCTTCTCTTCACATGTTCTAGCGTTAGATGTGTCATATGGTAAGTCATGCTGCATTGTCATGCTGATTTTATCCATAAACAAAAATTAGCAATACCACAACTGTATAATTAAATTAATTAGATAATGTTTCTGCAAGGCCACTGGCAACCTGAATAAAATGAAATCAATAAATAACTAACATCTGCTGCAGCACCAGTGTTAGGATAGAATGTATATTTTTAGCTTGTGCTAATGGGACACTGAATGAGTCACTAAATAATTCTAAGTTTATCCACTATAGTTTTCTTAGTTTACCCCTTAGCAGCAACAGTCACTTTTAATTTGTATATTTATGCTTTATGCATTCATTGTTACAAGGCATTTTTATTACCCCGGTATGTTTATGCAAGCTTTGCATTAATATTAAAGTTTGATGATTGATTAATGGTTTCTTCTGATTTATGTTATGGGGACATACAAATTATTGAAGGGCCAAGAAATCATTTGAATACTGATGTAAATATATAGGTATATCGCTTAAATGCAGAAATCTAGGTTGCCATGTAGACTGGTCCCTGGAAGTCTCTTTTTTTTCACCACCTTAAAGGGGTTGTTCACCTTTAAATTAACTTTCAATATAATGTAAACATTGATATTTTGAGACAATTTGCAATTGGTTTTCACTTTTTATTATTGGTGGTTTTTGAGTTATTCAGCAGCTCTCCAGTTTGCAGTTTCAGCAGTCTGGTTGCTAGGGTCCAAATTACCATAGACACCATGCATTGATTTGAATAAGAGACTGGAATATGAATAGGAGAGGTCTGAATAGATAAACGAGTAGTAAGAATTAGCAATAAAAATACATTTGTAGCCTTACAGAGTATTTGTTTTTAGAAGGGGTCAGTGACCCCCATTTAAAAGCTGGAAAGAGTCAGAAGAAGATGGCAAATAATTCAAAAGCTATAAAAACAATGATATTTAATTCAATTGACAATGAATGTCAATTTAAAAATTTCTTATAATTAGCCATTCTATAACATACCAAAAGGTAATGTAAGGGTGAACCCAACCCATTATGATCAATTCAACTTTGAACTTTGTTTCTGTGTGGCCCTGTGCCCAGATCAGTTGCTCTAGTTGTACTTCCCTCATATTTATATACTGTAACCTGTGAATGAAATTCTACCTTAATACTTATAATCTTAATATTATATAGAATTGCTGCTATTGTCTTATTGACCATTTTTAAGACACTATGTTGCTGGAATGGGTTAAAAAATCAATTAGCTTAGACTATCTGAGAAGGATTCAGGGATTATTGTGGATAAGAGACTTTGCAACTCTAGGCAGTGTCAGTCAGAGGGGTTCAAATTTGCACCTAGGCAGTAACCCATGGCAACCAATCAGATGATTGCTTTCATTGTTCAACCTGCAGCTGGATGAGAAAAGCTAATTGCTGATTGGTTGCTTTGAGTTACTGCCCAGGTGAAAAATTTCCCAGTGTTTATAAATAAGCCCCAATGTCTGCTAAAGTGAATAAAGTATCATCTTGCAGGGTAGTCCAGCACTGTAGAGGGCCCAGTAAGGCCCTAATTCATGAGCAATTTTATATAAATATATCTTGGTAGAATAAGTCAATTTAACATTGGATTTGCTGTCAGGTCCCATAAAGAATATTCAATCCAGTGTGTTAATAGAATGTTACTGATATAAAGAAAATCAAGCTTCACTTTCATCCATTTGGGCAGTTGGCCTGAATAAGTGGAACAATACAAAAGTAGCCATGCACATTGTTGGCTATTAGGGATGTAGCGAACCGCCGCCGATGTGTTCGCGAACGCCGTTCGCGAACACCGGCATAATTTGCGAACTGTTCGCGAACTGTTCGCGAACTTCGATCATCCGAAAATCGTTCGATTCGAACGATCGAAGGATTTTAATCGTTCGATCGAACGATTTTCGTTCGAATCGAACGAAAATCGTTCGATTTTAGCGATCGAATGGTCGAATGGGCGACCGATTTTGACGCGAACGCCTATTGGCGAACGTCGCGCGACGTTCGCGAACTTGCGGCGGACGCGAACAGTCGAAGTTCGCGCGAACTAGTTCGCCGGCGAACAGTTCGCTACATCCCTATTGGCTATCTGTATGGTCCATATGTATCCATTTGGCCCATGGGCCGCTTATATACAGATTATTGATAGCACTGGTGGGAGGAATGGAATGCCTAGAAATTGTTTCACCCATCTCCTTAGTGGAAGCTGACTCCTTTCTTAGTTTGAACTGAAAATGTACAGTGGGGAGCTATTAAATATACATCTGCTGTTCCAAAATATGGTTTAGAACTGCTCTGGCTGCTACAAACAAGTGATTTTGTGTCTTTATGATTAGAAAGGTGTGGGTTTAACTCAATGTTCTGTTTATAGTTCAAGGTCATAAGCCATGCAAACCTCTATTGATCAGTGGCATTATTTAAACATAACCTACTGTATTTATTTGCTCTGCTCAGCTAAGTTAAACAAAAGGGGACAGTCTTTAAGTAAACCTCTGCGTGACACCACTGCCGTGTGGTTCACTCGCTGGGGATACAGATGTTTTCGATCTGTACAGTTTGTCTCTCCCATCCATATGAGCTGAAGCAGGCTGATTTGGGCTGGGAGATATGCCAGAGACTAGACTCATTATTAACCCATACCTGCTTGCTTTGAAACAATCCATTAATTTCTTACTTTCACCAATGAGCAAGGAAAACCATTTTTGTTTGTTTTTTTCCCTTTACATTGTCTAACCTCCAGTTAAAACAAATGGATGCTTTTGCATTTAAGCGAGTTTAGTCTACTGCAACAGATTCAGCCAGACAGGTACTATATACAGCATGTTAAGGGACAGTTCTATTATATATATGTGTACATGTAGTTGCCAAGGAATTTTAGCTAAATGTCTGTAATTAGTCTCAGGGTCAGGGTCAAGTAGAAACAGTTGTCTCATACTATATATTTTTTTATTTTTTATAGTCTGATAGTTTTAAACCAAAACAGACATGGACTGCTATTGCACTATGGTTCAAATAAAGACACACTGTTCTGCTACTGTCCTATTTATTCTCATACCATTAAATTTAGTTATGATTAATGTCATTTATGTACATCCATGTCTCTGAAATTATTCTAAACATAAGCTCATACACTTCTAGTCAAAATATTTTAAAGATGGTTCCATTTTGTAAATGCTATTGAAACAGACAGCAGAATGCGGCAATAGCAGAGCTATGCATGTCTCATTACTGCAGCAGGGCTGCATTGAAAGGCCTTCCCTGTTCTGCAGTCAATGCTTGATGCTATAAGATATACTGTCCTCCTTAAAATGACAGACATAGAATTATATAGGGTTAAGTAGTATAAAAATACACCTTTGTCATTTAAAATGGCTGATTAATGTATTCAGCTACTTTGGCTCAGACTTTTCAATAGGAATTTTTAGAGGATTTTTCTTTCCTAAGACTCCCACATCGAAATTGTTCTAAATTTGGAATAAGGCGTCCTAGTTCCAACACTCCAAATAATTTAAGTGGTGAATGTAAAAATACACTGCACAAGCACATGTGTATGCTAGTTACCTGTAATCCAAGAGGAAAACACCTAAAATAATTATGAGCTATGAGGATATACCCTGTTGTTTTTTTTTTAATATCTTTTTAATATAAAGTAAAATATGAAGCCATGCTTTGCAGTAAAAATAGAATTCTCTGGATTTAAGCTTGTGAATTAAAGTTGCAATAGTGTTTGCCTTAGCGGAAACTCTGAAAATTGGGCAAAAAGACATTACAAAAATGTACCGCCATGTTTCCTCGCAAGGCAACATCTGCAGATGACTGGCAGTGACAGCTTAACTGGCTTGCTGTTACACCTAAATGAGATGCAGGAAAGGTTACCAAAACAAAAGCATTTTATTTGGCCAACCAGCAGACATTATCATGCCAATATATCCTAATAACTGTGAAACATGACTATTATCCAGCTGTAGAAAAAATAGTGAAACACAACTTGAAGGGACTGCATTTAAGAACCACAGAGGCCAAATTGAGTCCCCAAATATAAATGGTGAACTAGCCAAACTATTTATAGAACTCTAGGCTAATTATGTAGGTCTTTGCATGAATTGATTGACTAAGATTTCACTATGTTGTATTATTGTAGGTACAGGATCTGTTGTAAAACACTACTGAACCCCTTTCTAGGGTTTGCACTTATGGGATTGGTGAAACAGGGACCATGCAGTCTGGTTTTAAATTTTGGGTATACAGCACAGATATATACTCTGCTAATGAAGCTGTGTGACAAAGATATTCACCCATTGAGCAGCAAGGGACTCTAGTGCATTAAAAAGGGGGTTTTATTAGTCCATTACTAATGGACTTAATTGTAGGCTTATTTGACTAATAAAAGCCCTTTTATATGCATCTTAGTCCCTTGCTACTCACTGGGTGAAAACCATTGTTGTGCAACTTCATTTGCAGAGTGTATATTGTTTTATTCATCTAGGCACTACAGCACTTTGAAACAGCACCACACAATCATCATAATCATGTTTCCTTTGCCTACAGAGCTAGAGCTATGGATCTGAGACTACGACCAGCTACAACCAGACCCCTCCTGGACTCCCCTGGAGAGTGGCATCTAACCTTAAATTTTTACAATAATTGCATAATACACCTCATGTAGGAGGCTCAATGTATATTTTCACTGCATTGCAGTATACTGTAGCATAGTTAAACAATTAAGATAATTGGCATGTGTATAAAATGCCTTGTAACTGGTTAGTGGATTAGCACGCTACTTTCTTTGGCTAAGGGTAATTTTTACAAAGTTATAAAGTACAGATGTAGTCTTTTAGTAATCGTGCGAGCATTGCCCACCTTAAATATTCCAGGTGGACGGGTGCTTGAACTGCTTAAAACCCTTGCCAGGGGTAAAGAGTCATGTTTAACAGAATATGATGAGGCACTTTCAGTTGCAAAAAGTGAAATTAATGTTTAAAGACCTGGCAACGTTTCAGGCTCTATTCTCAAGGGGCAAAAAACAAGGGGTTTGAGATAGGCCAAAAGTGAACCAGAAACGTTACATAGTTAAATAGTTAAATCAGGTTGAAAAAAGACAAAGTCCATCAAGTTCAACCCTCCAAATGAAAACCCAGCATCCATACACACAACCCTCTATACCGTCACATAAATTATATATACCCAGATCTATACTAACTATAGAGTTTAGTATCACAATAGCCTGTGATACTATGTCTGACCTAAATAAACAATCATTTCACTTTTGCAACGGGAAGTGCCGCAACTTGTTCTAGTATACAACACAGGTGCACACTGCAGAGCAATACTAAAGATGAGTGAGGCCAAAAAGTTTTGTGTAGCTACTGTGTATGCTGGTTCTCACATAGTGAATCTGACTGCTGGTAGTTTCGTCTGGCCATCTAAAATTTATCTTTAAAATGAATTAATGGCCATGGCTGGGCCCTCTGGCATTATCTGGGTCCTGCTTCTGAATGAACCATAGTTGCTATTCTGAACCTGGAGAGGCCTTGATAAAAGATATTGATGTCAAATAAATGCATGCAGGTGATTCATTATTAAAAAAGGAATGATTTGAGAATAGTATCATATTAAATAACAGCCGCTGAGTCAGATTATAAATATTGTGACACTAATAGGCAGAATCACTGATATCAATCACCCTGACTACAGTCATTCTCCTCTAGGAACAGGCACAATCAGACATTCTAATTTGACTTAGAACACGATTGAATTTGGGCTGCGAAACCTGATTCTTCTTATCAAATTAATCATGTTTTTTTTAAACCAGATGAGTGCTGGTCCTGTTAATATGCAAGGCCAATTGTAAAAACTCCTCTCTAGAACATAAAGTAGTGTGGTTTGGCAGTAAGTAACATAAAGTTATTTGTTTTTTCCTTCCTTTCTGGATCAGCAAGGATAGGGTAATTCAACACGCTGGTGCTCTAAGATGATGGATCATAGGTTGCAGGTTACAAAGTCTGGCTGAAAATGATTATTTAACAATTTTCAGTACAGATTAATTCCCATATAACCATACCATATCAATAAAAAATAGCTATATTTGCTGAAGGGGGGTCTGGAATAATGCAATGTGCCTGCTGCCGGAGGTTTTGATTCTTTATTTCTTCCTTTATAGGTAAACTTTAGGTAATATTCCTGTCAAATTAGAAACTAGTTCATATGTCTATTGGGGTCTTACCTAGTCCTACAGTTTGGTGAGTGCAAAGACCCTACTCACAGCAAGTCCTGTGTTTGATGGAGAAAAGATCTATAATATTATAACATAACAATTAAACAAAAGGCCATTTTAATATTATTATGGACACATAAAGCACTGCGTATCTTATCGGTGCTATATAAATAAATGATGATGATAAAGCATCTAGCCAAAATTAAAAACTTGAAAGAGTTTTGAAAGGGAAATTATACTACTGCAATTAAAGACTGTATATTTTTTGTTGTTGTGTTTTTAAGAACGCAATGGAGAGTATTGAGAAGGGTGGGACATCCCAGTGATAGAAACCAATTTCATGATATCAGTGCTGAATATAACGCAAAGTTTGATTTGGTGGCATCAAGTTCAGTGCTTTCTGGAAAATGTTCAATGTAATGAATTCAGGATGAAATCTGGTAACAGTACAGTATAAAGGAATGAAAAGGTGTAGTTAACAGGAAAATGACATTACATTGTTATTCCATCAGCATTCCTGCTCTATATGTCTTTGGCTCAATGTTCCAGAGAAGTAATAGTGATGTATTACTTGAGTAAAGATATTACTGTCATTATTTTACAAATGCTTTATATCTCTGATACATGTAGATTTTGCAAAAAAAGAAGTGGGCAGCTGACTGCATTTCAGGAACAGATGTGATTCAGTAAGATCACAAGCAATTCTCTCTTCTGGTATCTCGTTTTGTTTTATAACAGCTTCTAACCTCCAGTTTTTCCAGAGCTGTCAAATCAAATTGATTTTTAGTCATTTCAAGTCAAGCAAGATCAGTAGAAGGATCCCACAGGTGAACTGCCAGCATATCCATGAAACCTCTCTTGTTGGCCTAACTACCCAGTTTTTTAACGATAGAAAGAATTTGTTTGTGTTGCTGATGAGAGTTCTTGGGATGGAGACTCTGAAGGCTAAATCCTTTATTAGCCCTGTGATACAGCCTCAGAACTATCAAAAAAAAAAAACACTGCACAACGCTTGCCACTACAGAGAGATACTGCTGCAGTAGTTAAAGTTAAGGCTGAAATAGTTAATAGGCTGCAGTGGTGGTTCAAATACTTCAAAAAATTATGTTTTGAAAGCTGATTAGTATTGTTAGTAATTGTTAGTAATTATGTAAAGCATGTTGGGGCATTGTTGCTCATTCTGCAAATGGGACATACACAGTGGCATAACTATAGAGGAAGCAGAGCCCACAATCACAGTAAAGACCTGGATCGTGTAGCATGGCAGAATCAAAAAGACTAGTGCTAAATGGGTTAAGGCCTGAAGGGGTTTGAGCCATCAACAACAACCATTTTTCACTGTACAAATAAATAAAATTATATGGTTCTTGATAGCATGCATCATATTACCAACTCCTCATGGATGAAATTAATTTCTAGGTGTAAAACGAGGCGTCCAAATTATCTCATAAAAACAACCCATAAATATCTTAAAATTCCAAACTGCTCCTTCGCAGTTCAGTGTAAATGGCAGCACAAGTGTTAATATATTCAAACACAATATAACAACCCATTCTAGTTAGTTTTTAAGAATTACAGTTATGTAGTACTATACATGAGAAATGTATTTGTATTCAATGGTAAAATTGCAGAGTGTAGTACAAAACAAGGATAAAACTGATACATCCTAATAAAAAAAATTGTATAGCAGAAATGTGTTTCATCAATGACCAAAGATTTGTGGTGGCTGAAATTCTTGGTGGTGTTAGGAGGGTTTTATAGGCAATGGGCCATGTGTTCAGAGAAGACTGTGTTCATTCATAAAAAAAAAATTGCACAGGAATATGGTGCTAGGAAACCCACCGTTTTCATACAAATGGGTATGGCTTCTGGAGCAGAGGTTGATGCTCATTAACAGATCTATTGGAAATTGCCTAGGACACTGTGAACCAGGAAAACATGGGGAGCAGTAGTTCTGGCTAAAGATGACTGACTTGCTATACCAGTATAAAGAAAGAACAATTCTTAAAATTCCTGGAGGGAATACTTAGCATTGCTGCCTCATATCACCTGGAGTCCTGGTTTGATTTTGACACTGGTTGTATCTAAGTTGTATGTTCTGCCTATTTTAAAGGACCAATATGCACCAGTAATCAGCCTGAGCTCAATAAATAGGCTTGTGTTGTACATCTGTTCTGCAATCACTAGTGTGTTCTTTTTTGGGTTAAATGGAGGGATTGCTGTGAGCTGGTTATATTTGTACAGTGACAACCAGTGACTTTGACAGTTACCTAGTTATCAACTTCTTATATATAGACATGAGATCATTTTTACATTGTACACGTTTAAATAACTTTCCTGATTCCGTGGAGCTGGAGGGGAATGCAATAAGGTAAAGATGAGGGAAAATATCTATTAAAATTCTAATCAATATATGTAATCTGTTATTTGTATAGCAGTGACATATTAACCAATTGGTTTACATTAATTGTTCAATTATGTGCCGATAAAGCTTACAATATAAATTCTTTATCGCACTCACACAACCAAGGGTAAGTTTAATCAGAAGCTAACTAATCTTCTTTTATGTTTTTGGAGTGTGGGTAGAAACCAAAGTACCTAGGGGAAATCCACATGCACATTAGCAGGCCCAGAATCAAAAACTGCATGGCAATGTTGCATGAACCATTTGTTTATTGGTACAGGACTTGGCCAATGACTTGTGTAACTGAATATACTGTACAGTATATGTATACATTTAATTTTTCTTTGTTTTCAAATGATACGGTGTAAGTGCAAATTGTGTCACACAAGGCTCATCATCCTAACTGGTTTGCTTGATTTCATGCCTGACTCCCAACTAGTTATGGGCGAATCTCTCCCGTATCGATTCGCCGAAAAATTGGCCAATTTTCCCCAAAATTTGCAAAACGGCAAAAAATTCACGTGAAATCGGAAAGTTGACAAAAAAATCATGAGATTATTAGAAAATAGAGCAATTAGAACGTTTTCACGAAAAAAGCGAGCAATTCGAACGGTTTCACGAAAAAATCGGAAATTGACACCAGCGAATTTCCACTGGCAAATTTTTTCTGGAGGTTCGCAAATTATATCGCCGGCCGCGAAACGTGGGAATTCGCAGCAGGAATGCGTGCCATGCGAATTTATTTGCCCAGCACCACTCCCAACTTCACAGGGAACCTTCCACTTGGCCATCTGTAAAGTAAAGGTAATGTGGACCACTGGCCCTCCTGATCTCTACATCAGACAGAAAAGTGATTACAAAGAGACCTCACCTCCATAGATAATTGGCAAGAGTGTGAAGAGACTCCTCACATACCATCAAATCCACTCTTTTAGCAAAAAGCACAAAACAAATGTCTTTTCAGTGACATCATTCATTGTCATCATTTCATTGCCCCTTAACATTTTATTATTAACAAATTGCACAATTCTTCTCAAAACTCTTTTTCCAAACATTAGCAATATCGCTGACTGTAATTCCAGGACTGTAAAACTTTTGCTTTTTCCACTAAATCATTTTGAGAAATATTCTGCAAAAGGAAATATATTATCTTGGATGTATGCAGCCTAAAATCAGCTCTGTCATTTGACCTGTGCTGTTTGTAAGCTGGTTGTGATAATGTTTGTCATAAATAGACCTTCAATAACATGTTTCTTATTGTTTGAGATCAACTTAACATTGAAAACAAGAAACTGTCTGTTCTACGTGTCTAGGACAATAAGCGGTGGTTGATCTGTTAATTTCCTGATTCATAAACTAAAGATATGACAACATCCTTCCACCACAAAGGTCTTCTGATAGCTTTTGTTTTCGATCCCTGCTAGCAGCCAAGAGATAGCACCTACAAGTGCTGCTAAAATTAGATTTGAAATAATATTTTGTAGAAATGAACTTTCATTTGGCTTAACCCTTTTGGTCTTTTTATTTATTTGGAAAATATATATGAATGGAAAAGCTTCAATTCATAAAAGTGCTCCTGAACCCGTTATCCTGGAAAAGCCAAAACATTTGCCTCTGCGTGTAGCTATTATTTAAATTTACCATCTGAATTAAAATGTGTCAGTGTCTAAATAATAATGCCAAGCACATTAAGGGGCTTATTTTTAAACCTCAAATTTTTGTGGTTGAGGTTTTTAAAGGGGAAAAACTAAAAAAAAAATTTAGAGGGAAAAGATTTTCAATATTTATTATGCTCTGAAGCTGCTAAAAATTAGAATCCAAAAATATTCCAGCTAAACCCTTTTGAAATCATGAATGGCAGATTGTGCCTTTAACAATTGGAACATGTTTTTTACCTTCAAGATTCACTATAATTTTGGCCTGTTTGCGATGGTCTTCATTCGATAATCTGATAAATTCACGTTTTTGGGGCAACAATTTGATAAAATCACTTCGAAAAAGCTGCACAATTCAAATTGAAGCTCGATTTTGTTACACCGATTTTTCTAAGAGAGGTTTTATTGGTAAATTAAGGTGATTCAGGTTTGAGAGTTTGGTCAAATTTTTTTTTTTTTTTAATAAAGTTAGAAAAAGTCAAGTTTTAGTAAATAGTCCCATAATATCCTGTCCAAACTAACATACGTTAAAAATAAATAACATGTTACTATTGGCACCTTTACTGAAATAAGTGACTTGCATCCCTTTGGCATTTGGAAACAATTGGGGTTATGTAATAAAAGACATTTACTACATGTCATGCATACAAAAGGGAGAGCTAGGGGTTACTGCACCTAGGCAAACTAAGTGCCTGTTAGTATATATAGATGATAGTATGAAACCTCAAATTAGAAGCATCCAAAATGATACTCAAAGAGATGGGAGACTAGTCAATAAGGAATATGTAGTCTGTGCATGTCCTTTCTTTCTTATGTAAGATAATTCCTTGAGCCAGATATATTATTAGAGCAAAGCCTTTGCCACTAACACCCTTTTTTCCAGAATAAGGAAGATACGTAGTTATGGGCGAATATCCCCCGTTTCGCTTCGCCTAAAAATTTGCGAAAAATCGTGAAATCAGAAAGTTCACGAAAAAAACGCAAAATTCTAACTTTTTCCCAAAAAATTGTGAAATTCAAACAGTTTCACAAAAAAATAGAGAAATTGGAACCTTTTCACGAAAAATCAAGCAATTCGAACGTTTTCACGAAAAAATCAAAAAAATCGTGAAATTCTAACGTTTTCACGAAAAAATAGAGCAATTCGAATGTTTTCCCTAAAAAATAGAGGAATTCGAATGTTTTCACTATAAAATTGAGCAATTCTAATGTTTTCACGAAAAAATCGGAAATTGAGGCTAAACGCGGGAATTCTCTGCAAATTCGTGCCATTCTAATTTATTCGCCCATCACTAAAGATATCTCGGGGTTTTATTTTTGAAATGATGGATCTCTCCTGCTTTTTTCTTCTTTCTTCTTTTCAAGCAAGCAGGAAATGTAAGCCAGCAGCACTACAGTATGTTCCACTCCATAATTGCATTCTGTGTGGAGAAGCTTTTTCCAGAACTGGTACACTGCTGCTGTTTTAATCACAAGGCTGTCTATTTGTATGTTAATAGTTTCATCCATGCTTTATTAGCGTTGTTGATGCAAAAGAAAAAAAAAGTCATATGCTTTACAATATTCAGGCAATGCTATTAATCTGCAATGTAATTTTTTGTGGCAGCCTTAAACCATTTTAGCATCCTCTGCCCTAAATCCTCTTAATGAAAGTATGAAGAATGACAAAGTACTTCCTTTCAGAGAGTCAAAGGCTGTTCCAGTTGCCTTTCAGCTTGTTCATTCACTGGAACTGCCGTAAATATTCTGCTCCACAGGTGCCTACCTTTGCAATAACATCATCCTCAGTAATCGATTAAACCCTTCCCAAACTGTGCTCGGGCTTGCTCTTTGAACTGAGCTTCTAGTAACACAGTAACGCAAAGAGTTCATCTGACTTTAGAATCAAGTGCCTTCAATTTGCTTCTCATTCTGTTTGTGTTGTTACATTGGAGAGAACAAAAAAATTAGTTCCTCTGGTGCAGCAATCAATAAAAAGTTCCAAATGTGTCTCTGACAGATACTGTTTTAATTACAGAATCTATTTATGTTTCTGTGGCACCAAGAATGATGGATTCCACTGAACATCCCCTGCGCTTTCACCGTTTTCATGAGATCGTTCTTTTTGCTTTTGAAACACAGTATTTGAAGAACCTTTTTACAGACACTTGGTTTCAAACATTTTCTGCCCTTTGTATGTTGGTTATTAGTACCATTAATCCCTATGAGCAGTCATGGCCAAAGGTATAGGACACAGAATGCAAGAACTTGTTTCAAGGGCCTGATTTGATCTGATGAGAAAAAACCCGCCTCCAAAGATTTTCCCATAGATCCCATTTTACATCTGAAAAATAATCAGAAAAAAAATCACATTGAACTGAATCTGGGCCAACCACTCCTGCATACTATTAAGTTGGCCATACTAGACAGATTCAGTCCCAAATTAGCATCTTATCTGACCTTGGTCACTACCTGTCTCCCGAATAGATATCTGCCTGAAATTTGGTGTCTAGTGAAGATCCATTTGGCTAAGGACCTAATGGGAGTCAGGGACCAAATGATTGGGTCAGTTCAGCCAGCTTTACTTATGTAAATGTAATTATTACACACTTATGTCCTACCCTATATATGTAAATTTCTTGTAAATCATGTAATAATGTTATTGTTTTATGGTTAAAATTATAATACTGCCATATGCTGTCAGGTTGCCGGATGGTACGATCTTATTTTTTGCACTGATATTTTGGTATAGTGTAGACCAAGGGGCATTAAACTCTTTTTTGAGCTACATTCAAATGTCAAAAAAGTTTCAAAGCAACACAAGCATGCAAAAAGTTCCTAGGGGTGCCAAACATAGGTTGTCATTGGCTATTGGTATCCCCTGTGTAGCCTGGCAGCCTACAAGATGATATGTTCGGCCATATTCAGATTTTATTTGAAACTAAAGCTTGCCTTCAAGCCAGGAATTCAAAAATAAACACCATCATTGAGGCCACTGGGAGCAACATCCAAGGTATTGGTGAACAACATGTTGCATCCAGATTTTCTATAAAATAATTTGCATTGGTAATACGTTTTGATGTAATTTAAAGTAAACGGCAAAATTTAGATGGAAAAGGACTAATCTGACCTATTTTTCTTTTTAACTGACCTGTTTTTCTTTTTAACTTTGATGATTTTACCAATTGTTCTTTACCTGTTATAGTACAGCAGTATTATATATTCCCGTCTTTGTACTTTGTGCAAGGAAATATCTACCTTCCCAACAGATTCACAGCGGAATAATGTACTGCCATAGAAATGATTCAGAATAATTTCTGAGCTTTTGCAGAAAGCACATATTTTTTCCTGATCAGGACAGTCCTCAAAGAACTATGTTTAATTATATTTGAAGCAAAAAAAGTCCATTTATGTTTTCGTAACCCCCCAACACAATTAATTTAACAGAGATAGATGTATGATCATTTATAAGTAAACCTATTTATTTCACTGACCCACCGATATATAAACAAACACTTTGAAATGATTAATTATAAGCAGGAGCCATTTCAATGGAAACCTAATCTAAATAAACGGATGTATTTCCAATACTCCTTTTCTAAAAGCTAATGGCTGAAAGCATTGCAGTCCTTATTTTCTTTATAAAATCAAGTGTCTTCTGGTGTGTAGAACCTCTAACATGGAAGGACCGATTGTGCATGGTACCAAGTGCAAAGCTTTTTTGAATTGTTTTTTGTTGTCTGTTTGATGGTAAGGTTTAGCTCCTTTAAAGGGAAGGTATTACCAAAATCATCAGTAAATGTATTAGGTTAGAGGGTATTTATGCTTTTGAATAGGACAGTACTGTATACTGCAGTCATAAAAAGCCCCTACATTGTCTATTCCAGCATGGATTGTGTCCTGTTAACTATCATCATTGTGACAATCAGTTAGGCTAAGTTATCAAGTTCATAACATCTGGACTTTGCATTCTAGGACAATTTGTCTTGGTGACCTGGTGGCACCTAAATACATAACTAGAGAGTAATGGGTTGCTCCAAAGATGATGAGGGCCTTGACTCTTGTGAGTCACAATGTTAGGTTTTCCTTTAAAAGGATTCTGGTCCACTAGCTTCTTTTCATTATGAATTGTTCCTTTGTCAGGCATAGAATGGCAGCAAATGAGCTGCAACATCTTTCATTAAAACAGAACTCCTTGAGATTGCCAGCCCTGTAAAACTATTCATCTAAGAAATATCCATTTACCAATAGAAAGGTTGTGATGTCTCCACTCATTAATGCCATGGGGGCTTGTAATGTGTTTAAATCTCAGGCAGTACATATTATATATTGAAGGTAATTCTTATTTTACACAGTTCTAAAATTCCCTAGTATACGTATGGGATCTCTTATCAGGAAACTCGTTATCCAGAAAGCTTTAAATTACAAGATGATCATCTCTAATAAATTAAATTTTAAGCAAATAACTCAAATTTCTAGAGGGTGATTTATCAAGCTCAATTTTTTTCAACAAATCTATTTTTTTTTTTTGTTCTACACCTTGCGAATTGTAATTATGCTCTGAAAAATTGATATATTTGAAGTGCAAATATGCCAAGTTCATGTAAAAGTCAATGGGAGACAACTCTGGCAATGTCAATGGGAGCCATTTCCAATTTGCTTCAATGCAAGTTCTTTGACCCACTGAAAATGATAAATGGAGTAAAATTTCGAGCTATTCAATTTATTTCCTATTTTTGTTTCTATAGAATTTATAAAATTTTGATTGTTTAATAAATAAGCAAGCATTCTTTTTTTTAATTAGTTTATTTGAAACCTCTAATATTACACAAACATAAATTTATTAAATAAACCCATTAAAAATGATTTCCTTTTTTCTCTGTAATGATAAGACAGTACCTTGTATTTAATCCCAACAAAGTTACATGATTTTTTGCACATATTAGTGGCAAACAATTCTATTTGGTTTATTTACTGTTTCAATGATCTGGTAATATGCTGTATGTTATGGAAAGATCCCTTATCTTGCAAACACAAGGTCCCAAGCATTTTGTATACGCATACCTGTATAAGAGGAACTAGATGACAGAAACTAGGATGAGGAAACAAAGCATGAGAGGGGTGCATCTTTGCAACCTGCTTGTGGATGGACCTGATGTATGCTATAGTTTACCCTATTTAATACCTTGTACATTATCAAAGTTCAGGTCATTCCTTCCTTTTACTACAATTTACATGAAGTAGACTAGTAACTAGTGTTCCTTCTAAGTTTTGCACACAAAAACTTTGAGAGCAATGCACACAACGGGGCCGATTCATCAAGGGTCGAATATCGAGGGTTAATTAACCCTCGATATTCGACTAGGAACTAAAATCCTTCGACTTCGAATATCGAAGTCGAAGGATTTAGCGCAGATAGTACGATCGTACGATCGAAGGATTATTCCTTCGATCGAACGATTAAATCCTTCTAATCGAACGATTCGAAGGATTTAAATCCAACGATTGAAGGAATATCCTTCGATAAAAAAAACTTAGGAAAGCCTATGGGGACCTTCCCCATAGGCTAACATTGACTTCGGTAGCTTTTAGCTGCCGAACTAGGGGGTCGAATTTTTTTTTTAAAGAGACAGTACTTCGACTATCGAATGGTCGAATAGTCAAACGATTTTTACTTCGAATCCTTCGATAGTCGTAGTCGAAGGTCGAAGTAGCCCATTCGATGGTCGAAGTAGCCCAAAAAAACTTCGAAATTCGAAGCTTTTTACCTTCGAATCCTTCACTCGAAGTTAATGAATCGGCCCCAACAAGTTGTGGTAAATACAGAGAATTGTGTGTGACACATGACTTATTACTTATTCAGACCCATCTACATTTCTGAACACACATGAACGTTTAATTTTGCGCACACGGCTGAACTATAATCATAAACTTTTTTTTTTTTAGCAGACTAGTAACATTTCTTAATGTGTTTTTAGGGGCATATTTATCATCATATATCAAATATTAATACTTTCTTACATGCATACTGTTTAGATCTCTCAAATAAAGCTGCATGTATTTATCTATCAAACTAATGCTAAGATTTTTCATATAATTAGCTTTAACTAGACTGGCAATCTGGATTCTGGCAAATACTAGAGGAGCTGTTGTAAGCTGCCATATACATTAACTATATAATGGGCTGGCGGTGGGCTGCTTGCGCTGTAATTGAAATGCCAGGGCCTATTCTGAATCTGGACCTGGTACTCACCTCCTTTATCAGAGGGCAACTATTGAATACCCAAGTCCTGCCAGAGCTGTGGACTGTCATAGCCCACTCCTTCACTTGTAAAAAGCTATACTGAATTATGCTGAGATGCAGACAGATGGGCTTTTCAATGCTACATACCTGGAATCTGTGTCAACCACAATGCCCCACTTCTAGCTGCCATATTACCTATTTGCATGGAAATTTGATGCAGAAGGCTCCACGACAGGACATTCAAGTATATGTGCATTTATTTGAGATGGCAGTGGCACTAGGTAAATAGAACTGCAATTGACTATACTGTACCTTCTGTAGCCTTTGTCAGAACACTAAAAACAAATCCTGACCTGGATCTAAAAAAACAACTCAATATTTCACCTTTTCTAGGGCTATATACTGTGTGCCTCTGGTTGTTCTTACATCAGAGCTACTATCAGGAGTGGGTTGTATAGGAAAATGGAATGGTTTAACACCCTCTACCTAGTTTCTGTAAAGACAGATTGGAACTGGGTGTACAGCTAATCCCTAAAACAATCTAAATGTAAAAAAAAATCAAGAAATAAAATATAAATAAAATATTCAAAGTCTGCTGTATCAGGTAGCAAAAAGAACAGATTTTACCCATACTGTTGTTCTCATTTTACAAATTAACATGTTTCATACACCAGTACACTAGCCTACATGTGCACATGTTATTTGCCCACTTTGTAACTCTATAAAGAGTGAGAGATGAAGAGGGTAATTCATATAGAGAACTATGACACAAACACTGTTGATCTCGATTAAACCATTGGCTGAGCCTGTCATACCTTTTTCTTGTTTTAAAGAGAGTCATAATAGCATTTCCTTTATCTTCTCAATGTTGGCTCTGACTGATTGTTGGTGCATGAGATCTCAGCCTACTCACAACATATTTATGACAAACAATTTCCTTTTTTTTTCCAGTAGTGCAGATGTTCTCTATATATGCAAAATTTCAGCACACTTCTTATTCTGACATGTCTTTGATAGTCTTTTTATTCTATTATTTAAATACTGGGAAATAATGGGAAAATCTATATTGCTATATTTAACAAAACTATTTCTTATGTAACCTTAACATAAAGCATGAAACAGGAGGGTGATTTAGACAAGCTGTTTGTTGACAGTGTCTTGAGATCTACTGATCACCAGCCAAAGGTCTACTGGTAGATCTGGTAGATCCTGTTCTAAATTAATAGCATCATGCTATCTACTTGTTCACAGAAAAGCCATGACACAATTACTGTACATATTTTAAAAGAATGCGCCTGAAAATATATATAAGAAGATTTAATGGCCACATATATAATGGGCCTGTAACACACTTGTTTTTCACACTTGTTACTTATTAACAAGATAACATGGTGGTAGAAAGAGAAGTTTACAATTAAAAAGATGCTCATACTACTTAGTGAAATAAGGACTAATTCGATTATCCTTCAGACGTTCTTGTTATTTATTTGAAATATCAGTAAATAATTAGCTTGTTTTGATGTTTTAGATTATTTTTCACATTGCTTGACTGCCACAGCATGAAGAGTCTAAAATGGATTTTGATCTTTTCACAAAGGTTGCCCCATTCTAAATGGAACAAAGGGCTATGCAGACAAATAGACAGAGAAACAGATAGATACATAATAGATAAATATGGTATATGTGATAATGATTCTGACTTACAGAAGATGATAGATGTGATAGTGATAGACAGGTAGATAGATAATAGATACATACAGTACGATATATGTGATAGATAGATAGATAGATGATGATAGATAGATAGATAGATAGATAGATAGATAGATAGATAGATAGATAGATAGATAGATAGATAGATAGATAGATAGATAGATTGATGATCTATTGATAGGATAGATTAGATAATACTAATTATAAATAAATATATAGTTATAGATAAATATGATGTATGTGATAACAATAGACAGATAGATGATATAGTGATAGACAGGTAGATAAAAGATAGACATGTTATATGTGAAAAATGATAGCTAGACAGACAGACAGACAGACAGACAGAGATAGATAGATAGATAGCCAATGGTTTAATCGAGATCAACAGTGTTTCTATCATTTATGTATAGACCACTTCAACATATATGGGTCACTGGCTGATATGGATATTCATGCTCCTCAGCTCAGAGTAGTTTTCAACCAGTTGCATTAAGGTGTGCATATTTTTTTTTTTTTTTAAATATTAAAGAATTAAAAATGTAGGTGCAGATTACAGGCAGTTCCCAATTAATAACATTTACAGTATTTATAAAAGCAGATTAATTTGTCAGTTTATCAGAATTAGTTTGTCTACTCCGAGATTTTTGTTCTATGGGGTGTTGGAGCTGACATAAAAGGGATCATTTAACTTAAATAGAAATGGGTAGAGGTGTCTACTACCCCTATAGCTGATCAATTAAATTTGCATACCTGCTTCCCATTTTTTGTCTCCTACTGCTAATTACTGTTAAGAAAGATTACCCAAAGTTTTCATGTAAGGCAACTATTTTTTTTGATACTGTATAGAGAGTTGTCATGATGGACAATGAAAAGTATATAGAATTGGCAAAGAAAAAAAAATCTTTGGATACATTCATCTGTTTCACGTACATTCATCTGTTTCTCGCTGGTAAATGCCATACGAATAGTTGGAAACTGTGGGGTTAGTGTGGGTTTCTACAAAGCCTCTTTTGAGGGTATACAAATAAAGGACTGTGACAATGAGGAAGGAGATGGCATTTTAGGAATGTGGATATTTAGAAAATGCCAGGCAGTGAACAGACAGAAACATTACATTCCCTTCCTAAAAATGAATAAGGAGAATCAAACCCATGTGCTTTCCCATAGTGAGAAGGAAATCATTTTGTCTCGAGCTATGCAGAGGATGTCTGGTTAACCTTTGCTTTTTGAACAAAACTATAGGAGAATAAAGCTAACATTCACATTGTTCCCATATGACAGAAATTTGCCGTGCTTTACAAATTATAATCTGAAAGATGATTTATAAAACAATATGTTGCAAAACAGAAACATGGATATGTCGTTCCTTACCAATATGTATACATATACACAGTAAGGCTGTCAGGAGCTTCTGTGAGTTATAGTTTAATATTTGGCGTGCTACAAAACTCCCCTACAATGGAAATCCAGTGAACTGCCTGTCAGAGATAAACCAATATCATGCCATCCTGTCCAGTGATCATGAATAAATGAATGGCTTTGAGGTACACAATCACAATGGATAACTATTAAAACCATCTTGAAGTATTTGGAATGGCTTCTACTGTTTATTAACAGTGGGAAACAATTTCAGTCTGAATACTAAAACAGACTGTGGTAATAAGAACAATGGAGTTTAAAGGGGCAGTATGCTTTCTTGTTCAACATGAGTGCATTACATTTTGCCTAATTAGTTTTAATCACAAAAAAATCTATGGTTTATGGTATATGGTATGGTATATTTCTTATGCTAAACAGAGTAAATAGGAAAACTAAAGCTACTTTGTTGTGCCTGTTTTGTTAGCAGGAGTTTATTATGCA
Organism: Xenopus laevis; assembly: GCF_017654675.1. Lineage (NCBI taxonomy): Eukaryota > Metazoa > Chordata > Amphibia > Anura > Pipidae > Xenopus > Xenopus laevis. The sequence goes on along the minus strand of NC_054378.1, from coordinate 34,596,432 downwards.
TGGGGATCATCTGTAAACTTGGAATCTAATTATTTATCTTAGAAGGGTACAGTATGTTCAGCAATTTGTTGCACTGATTTTCTCAAGGGGATAGTGCAGTAGCAATGACTTCATATTCTTTGGTCTTCTGCAGAATAATATTTCTATAGCTGTGTCTCTTTGCTGTCACAGTGTCATGTTATAGTTGTGACATAATTTATGTTTTATAAGTATGTAAGTTCCTCAAACTGAAAAGTAAAACAATGTGACATAATATGTCTAGTGTATCTTATTTAAGCTTTTATGGTTCCAGAATCCAGGGCAGTCATGTGCATGGCCCATAATGCATTTTCAGATACCAGAGGGATACCAGATCAAGAACAGGTTCAGGAACAACTCAGGAACAAGATCAACACGGCACGAGGCTGGGATAAGGCAGATTGGCCAATGGTCCAGCAATTGGGAGACTGGGAAGCGGGCTGTTTTTGATGTTTCAAAATGTTCAGTTGTAAAAGAATAGTAAAAAAAATTCTCTAGTGTTCATATTATATCAGTAACAATTGCCCTTCCACTACTATATACAGTATTTAGGGTTAAATGGTAAATATATTAAAAAGCTAAAAACAGATTTGTATTTTCTTTCTACTTGTGGAAGCAAAAAATGCATTTAAAAATGTGAACCTTTTATAAGAAAATATTTGAAATACCATAACCAAAAAAAGAAACAGAATGAATACAAATGACTCTCACTGAAATTGCAAGAATCTTGACCACATGAAATGCTGGAACATTCACATTAATGAGACATTAAGAAAAAGCTATGATTGTCTCAGATTTTAGCCTGAATGAGACATACATCCATCCAGTTCAGGGATTCTTGAGGTTTTTGCCTGAGGCAAACAGTTCTGTTAAATAACATACATTAAAACACATCATTGTACCTATCGATACCCTAAAGGTTTCTAAAGTCATCTGAGTTCCTTAGAAAAATGAGAACCAGTGGTTCATCTATCACACACAGGGGGGACATGTTCCTTAGTCTTTAAACTCTTACAGTAAAAGAAAATATCAATTTCTGAGAATGAGAATAACATAGCCCTTGAGAGGTGGTTGCTCCCCCTTTTCATTCTTGACTAATGTTGAAAAAAATCCCTCCATAAATCCACAGGCATTTTCTGAGATTGCATTTCTTCATGTTCAGATGACATTTTTTAAAATAGATTTTAAAACCTTCTAAGTTAAAAGTACAGCATTAAAATGAAGGTTAGTTTCAAAGGACCTTATTAGGGGAAATTCATTTTGTTATTTAACTGTCAACAGTAAAACATGGCAAAGGGTTTTTTACTCTTTTAACTCTATTTAAATCCTGTATGTCATTAAAATATTATGACTTTTGTCTGGTATACATGTATGAAAAGCTTACCTGCATTCCTCCTAGATTTGCACTGATTTAGTTCTATGCCTTGACATCTTGCTAGAAACTTCAGTCATCCCCTTAGTAGGAAAACTAATATGGTTTGTAACATTTATTTTTGTTGTACATTTTCTCTTTATTTATCAATACACTTTTCCGAAAATTTTGCTGGGAAAAAAAAATCTCGAAAAAAGTTAATTGCGCAATTTTTTCTTATTTTCTACCAGAAAACTCGTTCATTTTCTGTTTTTTGCTGGAAAACCACAAAATCTATGGATTATTGCACAAAACTCAGTGCAGATCAATATATCTTTTGGACTTCTCCCATTGACTTATATGCAACCTCGGCAGGTCTAAAATTCCAGATTTTTGGATTCAGACTTTTTCCATCCTCGGTGTATAATAAATCCCTAAAAATTTGTGGGGTTTTTTTTCACAAAAAAAATCGGATTTTATGGTTTTCGGTTTTTGGCACTCGTAGTTTAATAAATAACCCCCCTAATGTATTGGGAAATATACTGACGAATTTTCGTACAGAATTTACACCGGGAGAAAATTCAACACATTTCTCTTGAAAAAGTTAACTTACGATTTTTATTAAATATGGAGATGTGTTGTGTAAATACACCTGGTGAAGTAAGGTAACTTTGATGGAATATGGAAATGGAATGATCTGAATAAAAGAAGTCTGTACCCCTAATAATTCTGTCCATAATATTAATTCCATTACAGATTTTGTTTTTCTTCAAGCCAATATTTCTTCAGGCAATATGATATAAGGTAGTACAGTGGGTAGCTTTACTGTCTTGGGGTGCTGGGGTCCTAAGTTCAATTCTAACTAAGGAAATATCTGCAAGGAGTTTGTCTTTTCTCCCCATGCATCTGTGGGTTTCCATTAGGTACATTGGTTTCCTCCCACACTCCAAAGATTTATAGACAGGTTAATTGGCTCCTGATACAATTGGCCATAGTGATGGAGACTGTAAGCTCCTCTGAAACAGAGACTTATATACAATATCTATAAAGCACTGTGCATTATATATGAACTGTATAAAATACAGGATACTAATATAACATCCATGTACGTTTGCAGCCTGACCCGGGTAAAGGAATAACTGCGGTCAGTGTTGGCTTTCAGCAGAAAATAAATTTTAAAAGCAGGAACAGTTGGATGTATAGGAAGGGCAGCTCCAGCCAGCATAGCTTGTTAAATCTCCCATTTCAATGTATAAAACAGCATCCAGTACATTTGTTTCTATAATCTTAGGTCAAGTGGCAATGTCTCTGCAGGGATACCAAAATTTTCTGGATCTGACATTTGTAATGAAAGTTAATCATGTATAAAGAAACTGTTTATTGTAAATTTGCTGATGACATATTCCAATAACCAAGACTGGTCAAACTAAAACTCCTTCTGTTACAATAACCAGGTAATCTGATGGTTCTTACTTACTGAAATAAAACAATAATACAGAATACGCTTAACTTTGGTTTCATTTAATTGTTTTTATTTTATTCAAATTATTAGCACAGAAGGACAGCAATGATATACACGGTAACCTCAGCCGAATTGTAAATGTATATTTAACCATTAAAAAGCCCTAAGTGTTGTGGCATTTAAAATATAGCCATGGTCTCACATGTTTGAAAACCCAAAGACCAGAAAATGTGATCTCTATATAGAAAAATCTATATAGAAAAATAACAAAAGCAAAGTAACAGGGGGATTAGTCAGTGGTGTTACTTCTAGGGGCCCAGGGGGTACAAACACCCACGGGCTGCACCCCTTTGGGTCACAATTAGGTATACTGCTGATGGCAGGGCCGGATTTACACAGCGGGCACCCCTAGGCCTGCTGTCGTTCATTGCCCCGTCCCTCCCTTTTTTGCTCAAATTTCATCATTGGGATTCATTGGGACTGGAGCAATGGTGATTGGTGAACAGGAGATTTAAAAAATCTATTGTATCTCCTGCTCATCCCCAGTGTTTCTGAACCAATGTGGGTGTAATTGGGCAGCATGCCACCCCCTAAAATCCTGCCGCCCTAGGCCCGGGCCTAGACGCCCTCTCCACAAATCTGGGCCTGGCTTAAGGGACAGCAGGGGGCATTTTCCTGTGCATTAGTTCACAGGGGGCGGGAAGTTGTGCGGCTCAGGCGCACTTGCGAGCTCAGAAGCCACTACTTACGTCACTGGGACTGGAGCAGAGTAGTTGAAAGTAAATAGGGAGGAGAACAAAGGATGTGAATAGAGCAGCCATGCACAGTTAAATAAGGAGGCAAAGGGTCGGACAAGCCTGGACAGAAAGAGCATGGTCGAGAATCTGTAACTATTCACTTACCAAACCTTCAATATGATCAGCAAAGGAGGAGAATAAACATGTAGCAAAACATAACTTTTTTGGTTCAAATACTGAATCCTGCTGAAATACTCACATTAAATTGTCCAAAGCTTTAAAGTCACAGTTAAAGGAACAGTAACACCAAAAAAATGTAAGTCTTTTAAAGTAATGAAAGTACTATGTCCTGTTGTGCTGCACTGTTAAAACGGATGTGTTTGCTTCAGAAACTCTACAATAGTTTATATAAGCAAGCTGCTGTGTAGCCATGGGTGCGGCAATTCAAAACTGAAAAAGGAGAAAAGGCACAGGATACACAGCAGATAACAGATAGGATCTGTAGTATACAATGGGATCCTTCAGAACTTATCTTCAGAACTTTTATTCATTGTGTATCCTGTGCTTGAATGGATGCCTATATGGCTACACAGAAGCCTGTTTATATAAACAATAGTTGTGTTTCTGAAACAAACACACCATTTTTACCAGTGCATGACTAGAGTATGCTTCGATTCTGATGCAAACCCCTTACACCCACAAATACACTCCACTCACAGATCTTTTGGTGAAAAAGGCCGCAGCTTGTTTATTAAAGAACATTTTCATTCACTTATTCAATTTAACTCCCAAAAAACATACCAGCATAAAATAATACTGCATAACACTTTGACATTTTGGGGTAAAAACAATAGCCGCTGAAGGCTGCACATAACATTTAACAATGTTTACCATAACTTCCCAAACCCCTCTTAGTCAAAACCCCATTAACCAGCCTAAGGCTAAGACTCTGTCACCTGCTTTCTCACTTTCGTTGCCTCCTTGCCCCCTGAGCCTCGCACCAGGCCTAACCAACCAACCTCACTTTACCTTCCAGCCCCCTTTTTGGCTACCCAGTAGGGCAGCCCCACTATGCCACTGCGCTGCCTGCATGACCTCTTATGCAGGCCGCGCTACCCCAGACACCAAAAAAGCGGCCCTTCCCACACCATCACCCACTCCAAGATTGAACAAATCAAGCCCAACATCAGACAAATGTACACCATCCCGTCTGTAATGCCCTGGCACAGCCCGCTCCAAATCCTTGTGCCGTACAACCACCCCACCTGACCTCCTGATAAAAACACTAAGTAACTGGTTAAGTTTTCTCCGACTCCGTTCCATAGCCGAATGATCCCTAGCCCATCTCCACACCAACCTGGGTATCATTTCCGACCATACAATTACCACTCCCACAAACAATGACCGAATCTTGTCGATATCAATTTTCATCTGCCTCACCAAATCCCTCTGGCACATTATGCCCATGTCATTACCACCCACATGCACAACCAATACGTGGGGGTGCGTTTCCGTTGCCGACAAACTTACCAGTTTATCAAATACACCAGGCCATAACAAGCCAGGGAAGCCAAACCACTTAACTTCGACCAGACGGTCCGGAAAACCCAGCTGCCGACCCCTCCTCCGAACTGCAGCTCTCCATTCCGCCCAGCGCACAAAGGAATGTCCAAGAATCCAGACTTGTAGACATCCACCTTAAGAAATAACAAACCACAACCACACATGTGAACAAAACAACATCCCACTTTTAATCAAAAGTTCCGTAACCCCACATAATCAACCCTTTTTAAACCAATTTTGGCCTTATGTAGCACTGAAACCTTTTCGACTCCCACCGGCCAATCCGTTTGACCACCCCATCACTTAACCCAAGTCGTGCTGCCTCCGTGGCTGCCCCGATCCGAAAAGAATGAGAACAATACTCAAGCGGGAGCCTGTTCAAGCTCCCCAATCCCAGCAGGAAAATCCTTATGAACTGGTACCTGGTCAGTGGTGTGCCATCCTCATGGATCAACAACGGACCCGGAAGCCCAGTACGGGATGCCAACCACTGACGCAAGTGAAACCATGGGCAAACAGACCCCCCACATAATGCATACAAAACAATTCTCTTACCTTTTCCCGCCTGATCCGTTTTGGACCGTCTGAGCCATATATCCACCCTGTCATCCCCAATTTTCACGTCCCCCAATTGAAGCCCCCCAGGTACCTTTTTGCTATGACTCACCAACTCTCCCACCCTGAAGGCACCAAAAAATGCCAGGACAAAAGCGGCCCTGAACAAAGTCACTTCGTAGTGCGAAAAACAAATGTCCCCCAAAACCTGCACTAAACTCTCCAGCAACCCCACTGTCACAGGTCTACGTGTGTCCTGTCTTGTGCGCCCCTTCTTCAACCCCTTTACAGCTTGTCTGATGACGAAACTTTTTGTGAAATCCTCCCCCCCCCCCTTTAATTTGAACAGAAAGGCCAGTGCCGACATGCTTTTCTCGATCTGGGCTGTCGACTTACCCCTTTCCGCCATCCAGTACACCCACCACAACATTAAATCCTGTCCACCCTGTGGGTATTCCGCTCTCCCGGCCCAATCGATTGCTGCCACTCCTCCCAGACCTTACCATATGAGGCCCAAGTCGATTCCGCCACCGAGGATCTCACCAACCCTCCAATCCTGTCGTCCCGATGGCCCAGAGACCCGCTGGGAAAGGATGGCCTTCTCTGTCCGCTCCCGAAGCCAATCGTCGAAAGCGGTCCCACTGGAATCGAGACAAAGCATCTGCAATCTCATTTCGCACCCCTTCAAGGTGAACCGCCCGGAAACCCACATTTAACTGTAAGCAGCGCAACACCAAAATCCTCAAAAGTCGCACCACCTCAATCGAGGAAGCCGACTGCCTGTTAATAGCTTGCACTACTCCCATATTGTCCAAGATCACCCTCCTGTTGGCCAGCACGTCCCCCCACAGAAATAGAGCAATCACAATTGGGAACATCTCTAAGAAACATAAGTTCTTTGTCAAACCCAGCTCCCGCCACTCCTGGGGCCACGGTTCAGCACACCATTTTCCTCCTAAATAGGCACCGAAACCACAGCCACCCGCTGCATCCGTGAAGAGCTGCAGTTCCTGACAGGTCACCTCCTCCTCAGGGAACATCAACTTCCCATTAAACGTGCCCAAGAACCGCCGCCAAATCCGCAAGTCATCCTTCACCTCCCGGGGCAACATGATGTGATGGTGGGGGGCCACTGCGCCCGCCAACAGCTTGCCCAGCCTGCGACAGAAAACTCTGCCCATCACGATCACTCGGCAAGCAAAATTGAGTTTGCCCAACAAAGACTGAACCTCCCTAACCGTTGCCTTGCGCTTCCGTGCCAAATGGCACACACAATTAGTCAAGTCAGTCAACTTATCCGGAGGTAGCCTACATTCGCCCGCCATCGTGTCAATCTCCAAACCTAGGAAACAGAGGCAGGTCACCGGGCCCACCGTTTTTTCAGGTGCTAATGGGACCCCAAACTCCCCAGTCACTTCCTGAAGAGTATCTAGAATATGGAAACACTCATCAGAATTGGCCGGACCGACGCACAGAAAATCGTCGAGATAGTGTACTAATCCGTCAGAGCTCGCTCGGCGCCGCACCACCCACTCCAAGAACGAACTAAATTTCTCAAAGTAAGCACACGAAATCGAGCATCCCATAGGCAGACACAGATCAACATAATAAAAACCCTCAAACGCACATCCCAGTAAGTGATGGCAATCCGGGTGAATGGGCAACAATCGGAACGCCGATTCTATGTCTGCCTTAGCCAACCACGCCCCCGACCCTGCTTTTTTGACCACCGCCACAGCCTGATCAAAGGACTTGTACGATACCGAGCAAAGTTCGGGGTCAATATCATCATTCACCGACATGCCTTTGGGGTAAGATAAATGATCAATCAAGCGGAACTTCCCTGGCTCCTTTTTAGGAACCACCCCCAATGGTGACACTCTCAGGTCCGCCAAAGGGGAGGCTGCAAATGGGCCGGCCATCCGGCCAAGCTCCACCTCCTTATGTAATTTCTGACGCACTATCTCTAAATTGCCAGCCACCGACCGGAGATTCCCATGGACCTCCCCCCGCGCCCTAGATTGGAATGGAATCCTAAACCCCTCACCGAACCCCTTCCGCAGTAGCTCCGCATCCCCTTTCCTACCGTACCGATCTAACCACGGCCGCATCGCGGCGAGGTTCACCGGCGTCCTCCCCTTTGCTAGCCTCGCCTGGCTTAAATCCGGCTTTCCCTTTCTTGAAACATCTGGCGTAGGCGTGTGCACCCCCACAACCGGAACACTCATGCTTGAATCTACAAGAGCCACCCCACTTGCACTGTCCCTCATTAAACTGCCAACAGTAACCAGGTTTGTACCCCGCCGGCGAGGACCCCTGCTGTGTCCCCCCGGCGCCTCTCTGAAAGGGGTTCGTCTTTTGTGCCGTCATCAACCGCAACCAGAGTGGCATGTCAAGCTGATCCCATCTCATCCCCGGGTTGGCCGCTAACCGCTGGCGAAACTGTTCATCATAGCGCCACCACTCCAAACCCCCATATACCCTGAAGGCCTCCCAAATCCCATCTACATAACTAAACAGGGACGAGCAATGCTCAGGATGCTTTTCCCCGATCACGCTGGCTAAGATGCAGAAAGCCTGCAGCCAATTACCGAAAAAGTCTTCGGAAGCTTCCTGTACCTCTTGCTCCTCTCCTCCTCCTCCTTCTTCCCATCTTTTTTTATCATCCTCCTTTAACTCAACCGACTCCTCTAGGGGGAGAAGGGAGAAAATCTCCACAAACTCCCCCTTCCAGATCTTCTCCTTCACTTCTTTTTTAACATGCGCCCCCAATGGACCCGTAAACGAAACATAAGCCCCCTGTCGGGCTGCCTCAGGAACAGACCCGGGTACCGGCTGATCACCCCCCACCTTATCCTGCCGCAACCCGACGCCCTCCGGAGTCGCCACTACAACCGCCGCCTCGACCGGTGCCCCCGCTGACGGGCCACTTGTTGTGGGGGTAGACCCTATCTGTGAGTCCGGCAGCCTCTCCGTTGCTCCCTGCACCCATGCCCGAGATATTCCTGCCTGGGAACCCCCCGCCTCCCAACTACTCAAAAGCTCCTTCAACCCAAGTAACAACCCCTGTGCGTCCCTCGTACCCCTGGCACTACTGGAGCACTCACCGCCTGACCCACTCACTGCATCACCATGTGGGGCTGTCACTCCACCAGATCCGACATCTCTCATCTCTGGCCTCCGAGCCGGTCCGTGATCCCGACTCCTGGACCGAGGTTCCCGAGAGGAACGCCGCCCCTCCTGCCGACCTGATGACCTAGGAGGAGAGAAGCGTCAAGAAGAAGTGGCACACATATGTACGGGTGAGCGCCCACCCCTCTCGTACCCCAGCCCGTGCCCCAGCCTCCGCCTGCCGGCATCCATCCTCCCCCAATCCCTGGAGCCACTGCGTGCCCGACTCCTGGACCTGGTGCGCCCCCTCCTCATGCTCCTCGACTCCCTCCACCGATCATCCGAATCATCTCGGCCATGGGAAGTATCCCTTCCCGCTACTCGGACCGAAGAGGACCTGCTCCTGTCCCGTACCCCCCCAGGTGAGGGGCACCCACCAAGGTCCCTCTGCTCCGCTGGTTCCAACCGGACAGGCACCTCAGCCTCCATAGTGCCCCCTGTGGCATCCGTAAGCTCCTCCATGGTCACTGAACCCGTGGCTGCCACCCCAGCCCTAGCCACACCAGACCCTGCAGCAGCCCTGCCGATCCCCTCTGCCTCACCTGCTCCTACCCCCCCCAAGGAGGTGCCGCCAGCGTCCAGCTGCGCCTGCCTGCGCACCATGCCCCGTTGTTCCATGGCTGCCTGAGGCCCCTGGGTCCTGTCCCTTGTCCCGGCCCCGCCCCCGGAGCCTGCCGGTGCCTTACCCGAAGCACCGGGGCCCGAGGCCGCAGTCCCCACCTGGCCGCCGGAGTGCAAGGACCTGCGCCTCCCCCTGCTGCTCCAGCGCAGCGCCTGAGGCCCTGTCTCCCCACATGCCACTTGCCTGCCAGTGCGCACACGTGCGCTCAGTCCTCCCTCGCTGCGCGCCTCCTGCAGACTGGATGTCCCCGCTGTAGGGGATAAGCTCCGCCGCCGTCTCACACTCCCACCGTCAGGGCTAAGGCGGTCAGGCAGCCCGGCCCTGCGTTGCGGCCTCCTCCGACCAGCTCCAGCCTCTGCCTCCGGTGCAGCCCTCCCATGCGAGGGCCCGAGCAGGGACAACAGCTCCCGTCTAATCTGCTCACCATCATGGCCCGATAGCGCCAACCTGAGCCCCTCCAGCACCTCGGAACCGGACGCCTGCGCCATGACACGTTGACTCTCCTGTGCCCACTACAGGTAAGGTGATTTCCCGCACTTTTACCCTTATTTAAAGGTTAAGCCCTGCCCCCTTTACTCCATACTACAATTCCCATAATGCCTGTCACCACTACTCCTTTGTTTCCTCTACTCTCCCCTGTCATGTGCCCCTTCCGCTCCACCTGTCCCAGGCTCGCTATTTTGGGCTTCTGGACAACACTACACTATATTGTCATTCCTTTAAGACACTTTCAGATTTTGGTGTCACTGTTTCTTAAAGAATTGGTAAATGAAATACTTTTTAGCAAAGTATTGTGGGTCCTGTCAAGGGCCTGGGTTTATGCTGGGGCCTAGACTGCTGTGAAAGAGACAAAGCATCAACAATGCTGCCTGCAAGTAGGGATGTAGCGAACGTCGGAAAAAAAGTTCGCGAACATATTCGCGAACTTGCGCAAAAATGCGAGCGGTTCGCGAACGGTTCGCGAACCCCATAGACTTCAATGGGAAGGCGAACTTTAACATCTAGAAAAGACATTTCTGGCCAGAAAAATGATTTTAAAGTTGTTTAAAGGGTGCAACGACCTGGACAGTGGCATGCCAGAGGGGGATCAAGGGCAAAAATGTATCTGAAAAATCTGCCTGTGTGTGCTTGGAAGAGATAGTGTAGGGGGAGAGCTGTTAGTGATTTCAGGGACAGATGATAGTAAGTTTGCTGGCTAGTAATCTGCTTGATACTGCTCTGTATTGGAGGGACAGAAGTCTGCAGGGATTTGAGGGACATTTTAGCTTAGGTAGCTTTGCTGGCTAGTAATCTACTGTTCTCTTTAAACAACTGCCATACGTTGACCTTGTAGGCATTGTTTGGTGTTTTTTCTGGAGACGGTAATATTATGGATATTTAGACAGAATGGGAACAAGGTCACACAGCTCGATGGCGGGTTGAAGAAAACAGTGTGCAAATAATGCCTACAGGGCAAATAATGCCTAAAAGGTCAACTTATACACTACTACAGCGGTAGTAAAATAAAAAAAAGTAAAATAAAAAAAAAATGAATATTAAAAAAAAAAATTAAAGTTGGTGCTGCTGAACTACTAGGAGCAGCAGATTAGCACACCAGTCCCACTCCCCAACACTGCTAGACTAATAGCACTGGGCTCTTATAGTAGTAGTAGTAGTAGTAGTAGTAAAACAACAAAAAAATAAATAAAAGCAGTCCTTACAAGGACTACTGTTATTGCAGCAGTCAGCAGATGAGATCAGAAGCAGGACAGCTGCCCACTGCAGCTACATACAGAGCACTGCAGTAGAAGGTAGATTACTAGCCAGCAAAGCTACCTAAGCTAAAATGTCCCTCAAACCCCTGCAGACTTCTGTCCCTCCAATAACAGAGCAGTATCAAAACGATTACTAGCCAGCAAACTTTCAACTGTCCCTGAAATCACTAACAGGCAGCAGCTCTCTCCCTACACTATCTCTTCAGCACACACAGGCAGAGTGAAAAAACGCTGCAGGGCTTCGGTTTTTATAGGGAAGGGGAGTGGTCCAGGGGAGAGCTTCCTGATTGGCTGCCATGTACCTGCTGGTCTGGGGTGAGAGGGCAAAAAAAAGCGCCAACAATGGCGAACCCAAAATGGCGAACGTCGCGCGACGTTCGCGAACTTCCGGCGAGCGCGAACACCCGATGTTCGCGCGAACAAGTTCGCCGGCGAACAGTTCGCGACATCTCTACCTGCAAGTAAAACATGTTTTACTTTGTTTACATGAGAAATGAAACACTAATAGATGCTCAGATTAGAGCAAAAATATCCGTGCCCTGCTGAACTGCTATGTACCACCATGATCTTCTGCTTTGTCCACAACATGGTCCTGGTCAGCTGTTGCCCAAGGTTTTACAACCTTATAATACACAAAAGCCATGAATATCTTGTAAATTATATCCTTATAAACAGTGAGTTCTGATATAATTTCTGTCACAAGGCTCACTGAAATTTGTGTATTATAATAAATAAAGTACCCCCAGTTGTAAAATATGGGGATATTAGAAGTTACCTCGGAGTTCCATGACCTGTATAAAAACACTTGGCCTTCGGCTTTGTGTTTTTATATGTTCATGAAACTCCTTGGTAACTTATAATATCCTTATATTTTACAAGAGGGTATACTTTATTCACTATATAAATGTAATTTCAGTGCAAAATGGCCTTGTAGGTTACATACCCTTTGCTTCATCACTCCATATTAATGGTCTCTCTTAGAGAGGCTGCCAAAATGTGTCATAGAATCAGATTTGAGAAATAGATTAAGCCATTGTCATTGTGCTCTCACAATAGGAGATGGACACAATATTACATGCACATATGTGCCTGGGAACCCAGAAGTGCAACCGTTAACTAGAGCATCAGAGTATAAGCTTCATGCTCAGAGATTGAATGCTACAGTAATGAATGATAATTTCACAGTTAAAATGTAATGTGTTTTTTACATATGATACAACTCTTTAAAAATCCTTCACTTTATTTTCTGTGGTTATAACCACTTTGGCAGGACCTCGAGACTGGGAAAACCATTCAGTCCATTAATAAATGTCATGCTTTTGTTTTTAAATATGTCAGAATTGAAGAACATACAGCTTTTGGTAGCTGAATTATCCATCACATAGTTGCAATACCCAAATGTTCCGCTAATTCAGCCAAAAGTCCACATGCAGAACAAGAAATATCAGGACTTGGTCTACAGAGATTTGTATTTCTGGCTCATTTACTTAAAAAGAAAGAAATAACACCAGTGAACTTTTTAGTTGAAACTTACACTTTTCTGTACAGGATAAAGTTCTCATTTAAGAAGACAGCAAAGAAACTAAATTAATACAGTGAAATACTGACTAACACTATTAAACCAGCCATGAATATATTCTGTTATATAAACCACAGATTCTTGGTGATAAACAATGGCACTGCCTGTTTCTCTAATGTTTTCACACTCCAAGTGGACAGCTGCATCCCTAAATCCATTGTAATGACACTGTTGTTATAGGTACAGTATTATTGCTCCTAAAAGCATAAAATATGCTGCAATTAATGCATAATATAAGTCAACATTGTCATGTTGACGTCTTCCGCTGATATGGTTACTTTCTGGGTGTATATCCTGCAGGACATATGAGCTTACAATATATTGCATTAACTTACACATTATGCTTAGTAGTCTGCAGGTTTTTGGACTACGGGAGGAAAACCACCCAGACAATCTCCTAGAAGATGCTCTGCCTGGAATTAAACCTAGGACCCCTCTCTGCAATGCCACTGTGGTGCCACTATAGGCATATGCTGATTTTTTAAAAATATACTAGAAAGGAATACACCATGAACTTTTATTTTAAAAGGCTATAACTATGAATACGTTACAATTTTTTAGAGTGCAAAATTGCAAAATTAACATTGCATCTTTATAAAAATGCCCACCTTTTTCCCTGCAGCTAAAATATTTATCAGCCACTGGTTTCAAGATAGAGGAACTTGGATGACATTTATTTACCTAGCCTCACTGGAAGACATAATTTATGTCTAAGGTGATTGTATTGATTTTATTAGACTACATGTATGGCTTCTGTCATCTTTAAACCTGTTATCCAGAAAGCTCCAAATTACCGGAACGCCATCTCCCATAGACTCCATTTTAATTAAATAATGGTCATTTTAAAAAATGACTTCCTTTTTTTCTGTAATAATGAAACAGGAACTTGTATTAGATCCCAACTATGATATAATTAATCCATATTGGAGGCAAAACAATCCCATATTATTCGGTCTATATAGGGGGTTATTTGCTAAGACTCGATTTTTCCACATTTTTTATAAAAACAAATTCCACCTAACTCCCAGTCACAAATTTATATCATTTCTAAAGAAATCAGGTCAGAAAAATCAGGTAGTGAAAAAAACTTTAAAAATGTGTGACAATTCGAATTGTGCAAATTGTCACCGAAAAAATAATTTATTTGCATTTTCGAGCAAAAAACAGCATCAAACACCCCAAAACTCTGAAAAAAACATCTTCAGGTGGTTAAAGGGACAGCTGCCATTGACTTTTACAGGTACATTATGATGGAGTATTTTCAGACTTCTAGATTTGGGGCATAATAGATCTCTAAGAATTCGAGTTTTTTTCATGAAAAAACTTGTCTAGAAAAAATCAAGTCTTAATAAATAATCCCCTTAATGTTTAATTTATTTTTTAATAGACTTTAAGTACGGTGATGCAAAATACATAAAGATCCCTTATCTGGAAAACCCCAGGTCCAGAGCATTCTGGTTAACAGGTCCCACACCTGTACTTGGTTCATATCTGTCATTACTAAAATAACCCACTATGTTATTAAAACTAAGAACCAAATTATAAATTATTTTTAAAGAAAAAGCATTACTTCACAATATTTCCCCTATAAAGGTATTGCATTTGCAAGATTTTATGAATAGGTCTATCACTTTCGCTGTTCCCCATCATACCCTGAACTTTTTTCCACTTGCTCAGTGATCATTATACTGCAAGAGAAAACAACTGAGACAACTCATCCAATAAACTCCAAGAGCTCTGTGGGGTTTTTTTTCCAGAAAATTAACCTGTGTACTTCCAATTTATGATTATGTTTGATGATTATGTCCATCTCGGTAGTTTGTAGTTCTAAACTAAATCTTTTACTATCATCTCCAAGTTATAAAGTAATAAAAACAATCAGTCTTCATTCTTTTCACAGCAAACTAAATAAATAGAGCATTGCATAAATTATGCCTTTGTTTGATGTAATTTCATAAAAGAGATAATGTTCAGAGAATCTTGTTGTTGGGTCCTGGAAACTGAAGTTTTCATAAGGAACGAGTGGGCCATACTCTCCATTTCACTCATCCATATCACATATTGCAGCTAATTTTTCAAAAGTCCTTTGCAAAGATGTTTAATTGTAATTAGAAGTCTAGAAAAGTCAGGACAGTAATGATAAGTGCCTGTTGAAAGTACTTCCAGGGGGATGGGGGATGCTATTTGCCACCGCATTGAGCAGAGGGAGCAATTGAAAGAGCCAAGAATCTGAGCGATCGCATTTAATGTAGAATCAATAAGTGGAGTGAGTACAGGGGTGACCACAAACATATCTATTTTCTTTTGATGGTAGTTCACAAGTGGCCCAGAATAGTGAGGCATTGCCCAAGCATGCAGCTAGCATGTTCTTTTTGTATGCTGAGAATACATCCCTATGGTTCAAACTACCTCGAAAAATAAAAAAAAGTATCTATCATTAATCTATCATTAATCCTGCAAGTTTACTGTAATGCACCCCACATGTTCAGTGAATGTATACTTACCATCAAATATTCTGGTGCACTTTGGTTCTTTAGGGTCAACATGCATACAGAACATTGCGACACCACAGTAATTGATTCTTTGTTTTGATGCTGGGCGATTCCTATTGGTTGTTATACATGCCAAGTAACCAAGCCAAGTAACCAATGCTGCTTCTGGTTACTCCGATCCTGCTCAAACGTATTATTTGTCTTTCTGTGTTATTTTTCATTTTTTTGTCCTTTGTCTTTATTTGATGCTTGCCACCTGTTCTGATCTCTTGCCAGTCCATGACTATAATATTGTCTCATTTGCTGATTACTAGTCTGACCTCTGAAGTGAGTAGGTTTCCTGTTGGTACTGTTGGTAGCGGGGCCCAAAAATCTGTGAAAAGTGGTACTAGCGTGGGTGTTTGTAGACTCCAGGTTCTAGTACTAGAGAATGTTACACTTAGGGCATATTTATTGTGCTGTGTAAAAAACAGTGGGCTAATACACCACACATCACCACAGTACATTTTTTACACATTTTTTCTTACAGTGATTTCCGCCGGGAGCAATGTAAAATAACGGCGTTTGCATGACATAAAATGGCACACACCTTGATAAAGACTATTTGTTTTACACAGCTTTTTACAGTGTAAGTTTGGTAAATTTTGTTTTACACAGTTTTACACAACATAATAAATATGCCCCTTAACGTTATATTTACTACTGATACCAAGTAAACAGCGCCACCTATGCAGCAGAGGGAATCCTTAAATTTGAGCATTATAAGAAAATCAGTTGAATCACATGAGCTACACCACATCACTTCAAACCTAAAATCATAGACTTTTTTTGTTGAATGCAATTCCACACCAGACCAAACTGTGATTTATAAACCAGGAAATTAGGTCAGACTTTACTCTATTTATAATATTCCCAAAATATGTAACATACACTTTTCCCTGACATTTCTTCCACCTTCTCCAAACAGTTCAACTTTATTTTTGTGGTTTGAAAGAACTCTTTTGGATGATGTTTACCTAGCTTGAAGCAGTGTGATAAAATATAGCGAAAAGTCCTATGGTTTCCCCAGTGGATAGTACATATATTTTGTACTACTAATCCCCCCCCCCACACTTTTTTTAGGATAGACTTCAGTTCCGTGTTCATGACCTGTTTCGTTTCAAGCTGATGTAAAAAACAGATGGTCATTTAAGGTGAGGGGCCTTGTAGAAGTGAGACAGGAGAAGGAGGGAGAGACACCAGGTTTCAATGATCTGGTTCTGGCTAGAAATGTGTGCTGAAGTGTTTTATATTTTTTTAAAGGTTTTATTGATATTTAAACAGTTTTGAACTTATGTGAACCAATACATTAAATGTTGTATAGCGCTATAGGATAGCCTTATTCTGGATCAAATGAATCACAGATAAAAATATTTAAGCATAACAATTATTTCCAGTAAACATCAAAACTTTAAACAAAGAGGTCTAGGCTTAGTGAACCTACATCATCTAAACTTATCAGCTTAGCTTTCTTTTCAGGAAGTTATTTTTACCTGTTCTTTTTCAGTCCTTTTAAATCATTCTACAGTCTAACAACATCAAGCTCCTTTGCAATACTTTCCAAGATGGCTCTTTCTGAGGAAAGGGACGGATTAATGAATAGGCTACCTTAGGCTATAGATTTGTTAGAGTATAGCGTAGCCACAGTCTCCAGGGGTCCCCCTTTTGTCCTAACTCTGTATTCCCATTTCTCCTTGGGTAGAATTCCCAATGTCAAAATCCGCTAAAAAAGCTCGGGAAAACAAGAATGCAGCATTAAGGGAAAAGTGTAGTAGATTATCGATTGTTGTAGTATCACAACTTCCCAACTTACTATAGGGTGTCAGGTTACTCCTTACATTCACCACATGTGTGCTTTAAGTTAGGTACTTACAAACGTTTAAATTTTAAAACACACTCATCAAAAAGACCAAGATGGAACTGTCACAGGTTACTTTATAACAGTAAAGTAGATGAAGCAAAACACTCACAGCTCCGTCCGCTACTCACTCCTCCTCACTGTCCGTCTCCGGTATGCTTTCCGCCGTTCACCCCTCACAACAAGCACTCTCAGTCTTAATCACTCTCTGCCTACCTTAGGCTATAGCCTAGGGACAAAGGATGAATAAAGACCCAACTAGCTTTTTCAAATATTATTATTTCTTTTTACCAAGGTCTTAGAGAGCTCAAACACACACCACACACCACACATGCATGTGCCTTGCCTTGTCTGGCTGTCTAATCTTCTCCAAGCACTAATCCAATAAATATATACAGTTGTAGCAGGGTATACAAGTTATATAGTCCTCTACTCACATACCACCTGTGCTCCTGCCAAGACACTACAAAATCTGTATATTCTCAAGGATGGAAGAAGCAGAGGAGCAGAACTTCGCTGCAATTTACTTTATTAGGAGTGTATCAAAACTACATGTTTTGGGCACAAATGCCCTTTGTCAAGTGTACTGAATCTTCTCCAAGCAGGTACCAACTATGCACCCATCCCGACTGGACCCAGACAAAAGTGCAGATAAAAATATAAAAGAGAAGAACAAATAATAATTGAAAATTGTCCCCTTGTGTCTCCAGGTACACCCGTTACCCTGATTGTTGTATATTTCTAAAGTTTTGGGAGTAGGAGTAGCCTAGAAGGGGGACCTATGGAAAATGTTGCCTAGGAGCCTCACATCTCATTAATTCATTACAGCTATTAGGGGATTTTTATATTGCTTGCACCAATTTAGTGACTGCTGCAGGTCCGTAGAGCAGTGATTATTCAGCTATTTATTTATGATTAATAGCTGAATATTATACGGTATCTATTTAATAAATAGCTATTTCTACATGTGACCAAATCATCACTAGCGATGAGCAAATCTGTCCTGTTTTACTTCGCCAAAAATTTCGTGAAACACTAAAATTTGCGGAAACTATGAAAAACTTGTGAAACACATTGACGTAAATGGCCATTACATTTTTATTTACGCACAACATTTTTTCAGACCCATGACAATTTTTTCTCACTCCAAATGCATTCAATGAGTGTTTTTTCTTATGCCGACTTTTTTTGTCTCAGCAACAATTTTGTCTTGGCAACATTTTTGTCTCAACAACTTTTTTGTCCAAATGCATTAAAGTCAATGCCCGTTTTTTCTTATAGTGACTTTTTTATCTCAATGACAATTTTGACACAGTGAAATTTTCTGAAGCAAATTTTTGCCACTTCACAGGTGCAGAACTTTGCTGCAAATCCAAGTTTTCGCTCTTGGTCATATTACATCATAAAATGCACATTTAAAAATGTTTGTGTACCTTTAAGAGCTCTACAGTAAAGGTTCAATGCCTTATCTAAAAATATGGGCATAGACAATGAATTTAAGGAATACAGTGAACAAAATAAACATTGTGTCTATCCTTTTTGTTTGCTTATATTTCTCCTTTAATTTCACTAGTTTATAAATGTCATAACAAGCTCCTTAACAAACGCTGCCCCCTTTTATTAACTGATTTATTTTTAATTCAGTTTTTTTTGTTTTATGTTTATGACTAGTGATACGAGCATTGTATATACAGTATGTATGTAATGTATTGGTGCCAAATAAATGTATATGGATCATATTTATTTCATTTGAATGAAATCCAAACTACTGTTAACTGTATAACAAGGATTTGTGTTAGGATAAATGAGAGCTGATTGGTTTTGTCATTATGAATGGCCTGGTTTGTGTTAACATCTAGATAGAAAGCCTTGCTGCATTGCTGCAACACCGACCTCATATTACAACCATTCCTTTACTTAGATCCTGAAGGCTGATAAAAGAGGGACTTTATACATTTGTTAAAAAAAAAGTATCTGGAAGTAGCAATTTTGCGGTGTCAGCAGGTTTATTACACCTAAATGACCTCTAAAGAGTGGCACTTTTAGACATCCCAGCTCCCAATCTGCACACTTCTGCTTTAGTCTGTCCTAATGTGAACTAAAGACGTGTAGACGTTTTTTACAAACTCAGCAAAATAGTAAGTGGCAATGGACAAAAATGGAGTCAGACACCTTGAATGACTGTATTTTCACTTACATCCAACATTTTGTCTGTACAGGTAAGGGATCCATTATGCAGAAACCTGTTATCCAGAATGCTTCAAATTATGTCCCATAGACTCCATCATAATCAAATAACCCACATTTTTGAAAAATATTTTCTTTTTCTCTAGGAAATAATTAATCCTCATCGAAAATAATAATTACTTTTTTCCTTGACAAGGTCTTGGGTTAGGGAGATATTAGTAACCTTATAGAAAATTTGTTTTATAGATGGATTGCGGTAATTCTAAATGTGGAGGTCTTGTAGCTTGTAGATATATTATTTGTGTGTGTATAGCTACAAGCTGCAAGCCCAATATATAACTATATATCTATAGTAAATTATCCATGTATGAGCTATATATATATATATATATATATATATATATATATATATATATATATAATTAAATATACAGTATTTATTCATGACTCTTGTCATTCTGAAAACCTTGTCAACTTCTGCTGAGAGGCAGACCAGGCAATAGGTGGATCTGTTGACGTTGATCCAGGGGTGTGTCATCATATCAGGGTTATGGCACCGCAATTGCCATGCCATTAATGAAAAGCACACAGCTGGCAACCCTACATTGAAAAACTGATCAAAAAGGCCTTCACAGGCTGCAAAGCCATGGTTGAGAAATGTACTGCATCAGAGGGACACAGAGACTCTTCATTTGGATCTCCAAAAATAATTTTAGAGGCTTTAAAAGGTACCTATGGGCCCAGGGCAAAGTGTTCATTTGTGGCCCCTGCAGCACAGTAAATAAATTGTGGCAGGACTACCCGCAGGCTGGTGACTATTAATGTAATGAGTCAAGAAAACAATAAAGCAACAGTGAACTAATTTTATGCTCATTGCTGGAAAACAAACAAGTAGAAAATGAAAAACATCCCAACTATAGCTTATTCCAATGGAAAGTTAAAGTAAAATAAAAGAAACAAAATTAACATGGCTTTATTGTAGCACTCCAGTTGTTTAAAATAAAGGTTCTGCAATTTCTGGGGGTACTTCACTCACAAGGTAGCACACATAAAAGGTCTAATGATGGAACCCTGTTTCGATGGCCCCTGGACAAATGGACCTTTTGCTCTTTGATAAACAAAGCCCTGCCTCAATATAATTGTTAATGTCTGTGCTACCAAAATTAGAGGTTGCTCATCTCACAGACATGATAACCCACTGTTACAGTGAACAAATACATTTCCTGGTGTTACTGTCCCTTTAAGCATCAATTGATTATTGGTATGTAGGCTGTAATGCACAACATGGCTGATGCTGCTTATGTTCTATCTCTCTGCTGTTTCATCCATGTTTTTGTAAAAGCTATGTATAAAAGTCAAACCAGTGACAATCATATATTGGTAGTTCACTTATAGCTTATTATGCCTTGGCCTACCCAAGTTATGATTAACACTGTGCTGTTAGTCCCTCGCTCTTACAGTAATAATATATTTTGAGACCTTGTGGTCAAGGAACGAGACTTAGAAAACTCAATATACTATTTAAACAATCATGTTGTGCTGTGGTCACCACCAGGGTCAATTTTGTTTACCACTAATGTGTAGCCACAGATGCAAAGCTGAAAAGAAAGCAGGAGTTATGTCAGAGTGGTGTTACGCATAGTCCAGTACAATGGTGAATTAGATAAGCCACAGGCATCAGGATTGGGGCACCGACATGATTCACAGTAGTGGATTGGCCGACAATGTTATAGTGGTTGGCCTGGAATCATCTTTACCCTTAGTTTCCCTCTAAGACATTAATTGAGCAATGTGTAATGAATACATGACTTTCATTTTCCTGCATCTTAAGAATACACATTACAATAAAATGCTCCCTGTTTTAAAGAGAAGGAGAAATAAAAATAAATCGCTTGCTTGCCACTGGTATAAACATATGGAAATGTAGGATTCCTGGCCAGGTTACTGTGTAAGAATTCTTTTAGAAAAGATCAGAGAATAGTAGAAAGAGAACAGAACTCGAAATCAGGTTACCCAGGCATCATTTGATACTGGAAAGTAACCACTAAAAGAAAGCTTTTCCTTCCTTTTAGAGCTTCCTGTTTTAAGGTTGGGTTTATTGATTTCCGGATCCTAATGCCACAAGACGTGCAAGTTTCGCACTAAATTGTTCTCTCTCTCTCTCTCTCTCTCTCTTTCTCTATCTTGTTTTTTTTTTTTAAATTGAACTGATTGGGGCTCTAAACACTTTAGTCATTTAGTTGATAGGTTGACACTGCAGAGTCTAAAGCCAATTATTTTTCTAATGAAGGTTTATTGGTGTTGTAAATTTCTATAGGCTATTTTTTGTATAGGTATAGGATCTATTATCTGGAACAGACTTCGGATTTCTGGATAGGGTGTGGATCACAATGCCTTAAGTCTGCTACAAATATTTAATTATTAAAAAAAATATAATAGGATTCTTTGCCACCAATATTGATTCATGCAGCTTAGTTAAGATCAAGTACAAGGTACTGTTTGAAAAAAGGAACAGTTTTAAAAAAAAGTTTTGCTTAAATGGGCTCTGTGGGACATGGCATTCTTTTATTTCTGAGCTTTCTGAATAAGGGATCCCATAACTGTACTTCTTTCCAATATAGATGATAATTTTTGTCAACTCGTTGAATTTGATTTTTGCACGCATCAATAGGGGGGAGGTGATTCATTAGGTGTGAGTCCATTGTATATAGGAGGTACAATTTGTAAACTTAACCTCAGAAGACAGTTTTTAATTCTAGGTCTCCTTTTATCCAGGCCCCCTGAGTTTTTATTCAGCAAACAGGAAGCAACTAATGTTTTGTTCAAGTATTAAGTAAGCAAAGAGCAGAATGTATTGATTCCTCTGTTTTTTTCTGAATAGCAGTATGATTAAGTTTTCCACCTGTTCGTCTGTTTGAGTCTCAACTTGACAAGGGGACTCCTCAGTTGACCCTTCTCTTTCAGCCCTCCCACTGAACCCCATTCTTACATACATCAATGAAACACCTGGAGCCAGAAATGGGGTAAAATTGCAAAAGCATTTCTTCACATTTTATCAGATAAATAGGACCTTGCCAGCCTCACGCCAAGGCAATATTCAAAGTCAGAATCCATAAGAGATTGCTACTACGCAGTTCATCAGTGAAGACTTAAGATCAGCACTATGTCATTATATCCACCACTGAGTATTAGGCTGCCTCTACCTTCAGATAGGATGGCCCCCAAAGTGCAGTACTCTGGCAAGGCCCTATCGCCACAACAAGCCCAACTGAAAACCTGCAGTAGAACTACATCTGATCCAAGCTACAGTAAGCTGGCTATGCTTTATATACTTATCCATTGTTATATGGAAACCTACAGTACTAGACATACTAACAGAGGATTTTACTATATGTAGGTTCCGTCGCAGTAGCAGTGGATTGCCCTCTGAGCAAGAGCTGAAATTCAATAAAACCCAGTAAATTAGAGGTCAGAATCTGATGACAGCCTGTTGAATCAAGTAACTATATCTATAGAAATACTGTGTGATGCGCAGTCAGCTTACCGAGGAGCCGGAAGATGGACGTATGGAACTTCGCTGGAAGAATCTGCGCAGAGGGGTAAGTATGGAGTATGGGGTATCTCCCCGGTGGGGGGTAGTTAGCCTGGGGGGAGATGGGAAGGCCACCTGGGGTGGTGGGTAGGGTTTTTTTTCCCCACAGGTTGATTTCTCCTTTAATTTCTAATTATTACAGAAACAAAAAAAGCAAATGAAGCAAATATTCTAATTTAGCATTGCTGTATTTCAGAGCTTTCTGGATAACAATTTTTTGTATAATGGATCCTATACCTGTATGTATAGGATTGGGCTTACCCATCAAGCAGGATATATATAGAGATAAGGTTGCCACCTGTATGGTTTTGAACTGACGTCTCAGTTTTTCAAAGAGCTGTCCATCTCAAAACAGTTGCATCAAAGTGATACAATAACCCAACCCGACCTGCTAACTCCATCAACATCATTGTGCTTGCTTCTGATGTCATCATGTCCACCCCCTAATGTTAACTAACCCACCCTCAATGCTTTCTGCCCAACTTTCAGGGGGTGTTTTGTGTTTAATTTGTCCTCCACAAAAGTTGTGGAGCCATGGCACACACACACACTAATATCTGGGACCTTGCAGCACTTTTCTCTCACTCTGCTGATTCTCTCCCAGCATGTTCTCTGCAGGCCTTCGAGGCGGGGACTCCTCTCCCTCCCTGCACAGAGCGACAAAGAGGAGAGTCAAATATACATAGCTCCCCTAAAATACATATGCACATGAAAGAGTTTTGTATAGTTTTGTATTATCTCTTTCCTACACAATTAAAAGATAATTTCCTCATTTTCCCCTCTACTGTCCTGCAAGGTCATTTAAATGCATAAACAATAGTTATTGTGACACTAAATCCTTGAATGATTTTATATTTTTTTACCAAACCAAAAATACTTTGATCAATAATTTGAAGACTAAAATTTGTTTACCAGTCCTATCAGCCTACAATCTATATGTGAAACTTCAAACACATCTGACAGAAAGTCCCAAGCCACACAGCAGCCTTTCTAGGTCTGAGCATGAGACATTTGCACTTGACTTCAGAGCCCTGCTCTTACTTGGTTCAGTGACAGAAAACATAAATAACATCTTCTCTGCAGCCACTTTTTCAATGCTGAGCATTGACACACACTGTCAAGAAAATGGCAAAGGCTTGTTACGAGACAATTGAGTTTGGTAGCATATCTATAAATCCAGGATGACAGTTACCTTGAGTAGTTGTTGAAGTTAAGTGAAAAACAAGATTATAAACAAACTGACTAGTGCACTGAGCCCTACCAAGAAACCTTGCTGGAAGCAAACACTGGGGCATAATCTTACCTGGCCATATTTTTATCACTTGTAAAAAGTACTCATTTTTATTTACTTGGCATGGGAGAAGTCTGTACTCTGTGTTAAAATCTGTGGATAGGGGTTGAGGGAATTATTTTGCCTGTTACCGATTTGTTGCTTCCATTAGTGCTAAAATGTTTTGCAAATCTGCACTAGAATTTCACATTGCATATTGTTTAGCTAGAATTTAAACAAAAGTTTATTGACTCCAATGCATTTGTCATTATAAAAAAACACCCACTGACTCAATTTCTTTTGGTATGAGAAAAAACACCAATGGAATCCAGTGCATTTGATGAAATTTCTGTGAAATGTATTCATTTTTTTTTGCTACAGTAATATTTACATTTAAACAGGGTGGTTTTGCTCATCATTAGTCAGGATGCATCAAATCATTTTTGGATTTGGCTGAATATTGAATGCTCAACAATATATTTGTCCAAACATAAAGTCAAATCTGAACCCTAATCTCCATATTCAGAATATTATTAATCTAAATAATACAATTTCATCATTTTTGAACAAAGAAAATGTTGTGTTTTAAAGTCACATGCGTGTTCTGCCGAACCCCAGGGATTCAACTGATTCCTGCACCCAGTTCTGGATTTGGTGCATTCCTAGTTAAAAGTAGGTTTTAACATATAGGATGCCATTGTAGTAACAATCATAAAATGCTATTTTAGAGCAATCCAATGGGTGTTTAAGAATTTTTGGGTTCTATAGAGTGATTGTATAATTTAAATTTTACCATACATTTGGGGGCAGATTCATTAAGGGTCGAATTTCGAAGTTAAAAATACTTCGAAATTCGACCCTCGAATTGAAATCCTTCGACTTCGAATATCGAAGTTGAAGGATTTAGCGCTAATCCTGCGATCGATCGATCGAAGGATTTTAATCCAACGATCGAAGGAAAATCCTTCGATCAAAAAATCACAGGCAAGCCTATGGGGACCTTCCCCATAGGCTAACATTGACTTCGGTAGGTTTTACCTGCCGAAGTAGGGGGTCGAAGTTTTTTTTAAAGGGAAAGTACTTCGACTATCGAATGGTCGAATAGTCGAACGATTTTTACTTCGATTCGTTCGATTTCGTTCGAATTCGAACGAATTTAACCAATTCGATGGTCGAAGTACCCAAAAAATACTTCGAAATTCGAAGTATTTTTCATTCGAATCCTTCACTCGAGCTTAGTGAATGGGCCCCCTGATGTGTAATAATTGCACAATGTGCTAAAGAAGAATAGAAAACATGACACAAGAGACAAGAGGCACTGCCAAAACAATCATTAATTTATCTTTGCTTGGGAAAAATTAACCAACCCTATAAAAGTCCAGGCTGGATGCATGATGATAGTGTGATTTATTCATGGGAAATTAGAGTAAAGCAAATCGTTTTCTCGGGTCACATATAAAATTGTTTATATATTTTGTTGTTTTAGAGCATTGGTAATTTGTATACTACTGACTCCCCCATCTCTTCTATGTTTGATGACTGCTGAGTCTCAGAGAGAAAAAATCTAATTACAGACCAGGCAATCTGGTTCTGCAGGTCTATTACTGTATGAACATATATGTGCATCTGCCTTATAACATCATTTAGATATCAGGGGCTCCATTATAATAGAAGGATACTGTACTCAAACAAAATCCCGTTCTACTAGAAAAGACTCACATGTCATACAGTAGAATAAAATAGGAAATGTGATCATCTCATTTTGGAAAATAACTGAAGGCAGTAATAACCACATGCTTGTTTGCCTATATCAAAGATCAATGAATTTGTCTTCCTGAAGTCCATGGATTATGTGTAAAATGGTCTTTTATACACTTGTTTTACAAGATGTTTAGAGGATGTTTAAATTAAAAAAAGGTCTACACCACAATAATTTCTGTTACTTTGAATAAATACAGGGCTAAATCTAGGCTAAAACATCACATTAACAGAGAAGTAAAGTTATGATTGCAAGGGTGCCAAATACTAGGCACCCCAGGGATTATAACTGATTATGTTTTATCCCCAGCCAGTGTACCTGTATGCTGAAAACAAAAACACCATTCTTCGATGAGCAGCAGAGTAAAAAGACTGGTTCTTTGCTTTACAGGAGAACTAAAGCTTAACTAAAGAAGTAGGGCAGAAATATTGTACACTATAAGTTTTGGGCTTCTGCACCACCCAAGGTAACCACAGCCCTTTAGCAATAAAGATCTGTGCTTCTAAAGAAGATGCTAATATTTATATATACTCTGTATACATCTATCTATCTATCTATCTATCTATCTATCTATCTATCTATCTATCTATCTATCTATCTATCTATCTATAGGAAACCAGTTCAGTATCAGAACTTAATAATCATCCTTATAGCAACTTTGAATGTCTGGATCATTACTACTATAGAGATGCTGAACCTTTAGGTTGGTTCAGTAAGTAAATTTTTTTAAAAATATGGCATTTATAGCCATATTCATTTTTAGGGTTTAAAGGGGGTTATTTATCATAGTCTGAATTTATCTCATTATTTTCTGGAAAATACTCAGACCAGATCCCCTTATTTATCAATTATGCCGAAAATTTCCTGTGCGGGAAAAAACAAAAAAATCATGAAAAATTTGAATCATACACATTTTTTGGATTTTGCACCCGAAAACGCAGATTTTTTCAGATTTTTAACCAAAAAACACAAAATCTTTGGATTATTTCACGAAACCCAGCGCAGATCAGGATATTTTTCGTGACTTTCAGTCATAGTTTCAACAATATCTTGGACAAATCTACTGAAATCTCACTCACTAACTGACCTTTAAGCTAGGCAATTTTCACCCTTTCTGATCTTTAATCTAAGCCCTTCATTACTTCAAGCCCACAGTATGGAAGAAACAGAAGACCACTGAACAAAGGAAAGTAGGGGTGGGGCAGATTAAATAATGTGAAATAGTCAAAAAAGGGGGGCAGTTGGCAATACTACAGGATGGTATGGACAGGCAGCAAAATTAACTATCTGGGCACAATACATAGCTAGACATACAAGTATAGGACCTGTTATCCAGAATGCTCCAGGACCTGGGGTTTTCTGGATAAGGAATCTTTCTGTAATTTGGATCTCCATACATTTAGTTCTACTAAAAAAACTATTTAAACATTAAATAAAGGCAAAATAATTGTTTTCCCTTCAACAAGTATTAATTATAAGTTATTAATAGTAAAAAGATGTGGGTTGAGAGTGGTACCAATATGGTTGTAAGAGATACAGAAAAGCCTAAATTGGTTCTTTTCTTTAGTTTATTAAAAAGAGGATTCACTTCATAGCTGCACTGTTGGCTCAGCTCAATCTAGTCAGTGGCTTTAAAGCTTTAATATAAATGAATGTGAACAAGGCACCAGGGCCAGATGGCATCCCCCCCCCCCCCGGGTTCTAAAAGAGCTTAGTTCAGTTTTAGACCAGCCTCTATTTCTGATTTTATCAGATTCCCTTTCATTGTGTATTCTAGCTGATGTCATCCCAATATTTAAAAAGGGGGTTACGATCTCTGCCTGGCAATTAGAGGCCAGTGAATTTGACACCTGAGGTGGTCAAATTACTTGAAGACTTGTTAAGAGATCACATTAAAAATGTTGTCCTAGTGAATGGCATTATGAGCAACAATCAGCATGGCTTTATGAAGGATGGGTCATGTCAGACAAATTGAATTGCTTTCTATGATGAGGTAAATAAGATACTGGACATCGGGGGAGCAGCAAATGTGATCTACGTATTTGGATTTAGCCAAAGCATTTGATACTGTGCCCCACTTACGACTGCTTTCTAAACTAACTGTTGGGCTTAATGAAGTCATATGTACATGGATAGGAAACTGGCTACAGGATAAAGTACAGAGGGTGGTTGTTAATGGTACATTCTCTTCTTGAGTAAGGTTCTTATTGGGGTCTCTCAGGGCTCAGTATTGGGTCCACTTTTATTTAACTTGTTCATTAATGACTTAGGGGAGGGTATTGTAAGTAATGTATCAGTGTTTGCAGATGACACAAAAGTATGCAGCAAAATTAAATTCCATCCAGGACGTGGCATCCTTGTAACATGATTTTGACAAACTTTGTCAAGAGATTCAATGTTGATAAATATAAAGTCATCCACCTGGGATGTAAAAATATGCAAGCCAATTATACCCTTAATGGGACTGCACTAGGCAAATCTATAATGGAAAAGGACCTTGGAGTCCTTGTAGATAATACACTTGGCTGTAGCAAGCAATGCCAGGCACTGGTAAGGCCCCATCTAGAATTTGACATACAGTTTTGGTCTCCAGCGCTCAAACAGGACATTATTGAATTAGAGAGGATCCAGAGAAGGGCAACTAAGCTGGTAAAAGGTATGGAAAATCTTAGCAATGAGGAAAGACTGGCCAAGTTGGGGATGTTCCCACTTAAGGGGTGATATGATAGTTATGTATTAATATATAAGAGGATCATATAATAACCTCTCTATTGCTTTATTTACCAGTAGGTCTTTCCAGCTGAAACAAGGTCACCCATTCTGATTAAAATAAAGGAGGTTCCGTCAAAATATTCAGAAGTTTTTTTTTTACAGCGAGAGCTGTGAAGATATGGAATTCTCTCCCTGAATCAGTCATACTGGCTTATACAGTAGATAGTTCTAAGAAGAGGTTGAATGGCTTTTTAGCAAGGTAGGGTTTATTGGGTTAAAAAAGATAGCTCATATTACAAGTTAATCCAGGGACTGGTCCAATTGCCATCTTAGAATCAGGAAGGAATGTTTCCCCCTCTGAGGCAAATTGGAGAGGCTCACATGTTTTTTTTGCCTTCCTCTGGCCCAACTAGCAGTTAGGCCGGTTATGGACGTGTGCCTCAACCTAGCTTACAATTACAAGATACTGTTTTATTCTTGTGTAGAAATCATTTTTAAAAATGTGAATTATGTAACTCTGTGGGAGTTGGTCTTCCCATCTTTCTGGATAACAGGTTTCTGGATAATGGGTCTCTGCACACCCAAATTTTAGCCATTAAGTGTCCTAATGGGGAAAAACAACAATAATAATATTTGATAATCTAGTATTATCTCGGACCATTGTATGATATATCCTGAAACATTTATTCATAGATCACTTTGTTTTTAGATTTAAGTCAAGAGAATGAGATATCTGAGATAATTGCAGTGAAATGGCAGAAAAGTATACACAAAAGCAACATTGCTGCATTGCTGTACTTACAATCTGCACACATGCATTTCAGCTCTGTGTTGTTATAAATATGATTTCTACAATTATACTTTTAATAAAGTATAATAGTAGTATGGTTCATGAGAGACTACAAAACATTTTGTTCAGACTATTTACAAGAAGCAACAGGGTGTCTAGTTCCTGTCATCTCCATCATACATCTTCAGGCATGGAGTTTGGAGCCCAATTACAGGCTGATATTCAATCAATACACACACCTTATTCCTAGAGCAGGAAGTAAAGGAGTAGGCCCTTGGGATCTACAGTTCAAATTACTCCTCTGTTAATTCTAGATAGCTGCTAGTGATAGAATGCACTTCTGGAAGGTGGGGGTGGGACTACATTCCTTAACCCTTCCACTTTGGAAAGCGAATACATTCTTCAAAAACTCCATATTTCTTCATTTAGAATACTTACAAGGCAACTTTGCTTGGCTGTGTAAGAGATCAGCTAGCATTCCGATCCAACACTACTATAGCATTGTGTCTTTGGCATCCAATTTACTCAGATACCAGCAACCTTTGAAATTAGGAAGGAGAAGAAAAACTAATGGGTCTGATCAAGTTACAACTATAACAGTTTAATCAAAAAGAACAAAATGCTCACCTAAACGTCCTCTGGTCATGCCCAACTCCTACTTCATTAGGCCAACACACAGTAAATTCTCAGTCAAAATTCACAGTAAAAATACTTTCTACATCTACTTCAAATTACTAGGGCAACGTCTATACAGATGAAAAAAAAATATATATATCTATTACTAGACATTTGCTCAGTGCAAGTTCATTCAATGCAACAGGTTGTTAAATTTTTTTAAATTTGAGTCAATAAAATGTCTGTTCATGGAAAGAGAACATAATGTTTGTTTTCTGTCGGATAATTTGCACAGGCTGTTTTACAACACAGAAGATATAGAGATATAGTTGGAGACAGAGAATAATCACAAGCCCACATTTGCATTCCAAGACACAATATACAGAGGTGGGGTCATAATAAATCTCCTTTAGGACTAGATTTATGCAGGATCTGGAAGATGGATGACTGGCATCCAGTTGGTATGGATATGTGTGTTTTATTGGAATTAAAATATCTGTAATTTCTTGGGTTGTTGAACCCTTTCCACGCTGGCCAATTTTTTAAGTTTGAGGGATCGCATGTTACCACTCCTGATACCCCACAGAATAAGCCTTAACCCATAAACAACATTTCAACACTAGAGACCAACCCACATAAGATATTAGAGGTGCAAGTGTCTGGTTCAAAATGGAGGCATTTGTTGTTTAACTGTATTTTATGGAATAAATAGTACAGCAGCTCTGTTACTTAAGTACAAACAATAAAGCTGTTTGTGCTCAGATATACTGTAGTTGCATTATATTATATATATATTAGTTATATCATATATATATATTTTAGATATGTTATATATGTTTTTAAAGAGTAACACCATTCACCTTATATGACATTTCTGTTTCCTTTTATGTTTTTTCTTTGACACAGGGTTATTTAAAATTTAGCTTCACAGATGCTGGTGATTTCTTGCTTAGTGGGTGTTCCCTTTCTCTGACACTTGATTGGGTGAGTGCTAACATAGTTTGGCTATTTAAACTGATGTTTTATAACAGTCATGGTCTTGATAATGGTCTTAGGAGGAGCACGAAACGTCGGCCTGTTTTAAAATGTTTTCTAAATAAAATATTTATGTGTTTTTAAAAAAAAAAAGTTCCCAATGTATTCTTGCAGGTAAGTTTGTTTTGTAGTCATCTGATTAAAAATGTATTTGCACCACCTGGTCCAGGTGGTGTCACTACCCTGTAAGTATGCCCCTGAGAATAGCTGCCAAATTAATGCTTTACATATTCAAATATGGGACCTGTTAGGGAGAATGTTCTGGACCTGGGGTATACTGGATAATGTATCTTTCCATAAATCATATCTTCATACCTTAAGTGTACTAGAGAATCATGTAACCATTTTTTCTTCCAGTAAGGATTAATTATATATTAGGTGGGATCAAGTACAAGCTACTGTTTTATTATTATAAAGAAAAAGGAAATCTTTAAAAAATGTGGATTATTTAGAAAAAATGGAGTATATGGGAGACTAAAAAGTAAAATCAAGTGTAGCAGTCATCCAAATCTCTGTTACTTTGTTTTCTTTTTGTCTTTAAGACACTGGCAAAACTGCTTCTTTGACTTTGCCCTTAAGATGACAACAAGGAGCCTTTTTTGAACTCTAAATGACAGCTGAAAGGCATAATTGCTATCTATAGTGCACTGTGATCTGTGTTATTCACATCTCAATAGATATTGATCATTTAGATAACAATACTTTGCTTTTCTTAATGCTTCCACACAGAGCTCCGAAACAAGATTACTGCTTCAGTGAACTCTGCTTCTTACAGAGGACGAATATCTTCAAT
This sequence comes from Xenopus laevis, assembly GCF_017654675.1. Taxonomy (NCBI): domain Eukaryota; kingdom Metazoa; phylum Chordata; class Amphibia; order Anura; family Pipidae; genus Xenopus; species Xenopus laevis. Next base: position 34,564,478 of record NC_054378.1, on the reverse strand, counting down.
ATCGAATTTGCTTTCCTCATCCAGCTGTGTTTATTGAAGGCTGTATCAAGTATGTAAATACATTCAGATGCTGGTGGGGTTATTTTAATACAATCCGTGTAACACTTATCAGCTTACTTATAAGAGTTGGGTTACCATGAGAAAGTCAAGAATTTACTGCAGTAGTTTTGCCAGCTAAGCTGCTGGATAAGAGATGAGCACAGTAGCATATTTGTCTTCATTGAGCAATGAGTAGGAAACCACATATATATTTGACATGTTTTGTTAAAAAAGAGATATCAATTCATTTTCTGTTACTGAATTTAGATTTTATACACATTCTGTCTTTATTACTTCTTAAAGGAGAAGGAAAGGCTAAAATTAAGTAAGCTTTATTTGAAAGGTATATATAAATACACCAGTAAACCCTCAAAGTAGTGCTGCTCAGAGTCCTCTGTCAAAAGAAACACCTCATTTCTTTCCTTCTATTGTGTACACATGGGCTTCTGTATCAGACTTCCTGTATTCAGCTTAAACCTTCAGGGCTAGGGCTTGAGCATGCTCAGTTTGCTTCTATCCCCCTCAGTCCTCCCCTCCCTGATGTAATCTGAGCCCAGAGCTATGAGGGAGCAGGGAGAGACTAAGGCAGGATGTGATGTCTCACCAAGCCAATATGGCAGCTGCTATCCTAAACAAACAGAGAGCTTTTAACCCTGTTTACTAAAATATGGTAAAGCATTCTACAGAATAATTATAGTGTTACAGCTTGCATTGTTGTGGCTAATCTATTGGCAACAAACTGCTTCAGTAGCTTTCCTTCTCCTTTAAAGGAACACTATGCAGTATATTAACATGCTAATCCTATCTATATTTTTATGATATCCCTCTGCATATACTAAGTGAACTGTCTTTGCTATAGATGTTACATTTCCAGAACCATTGACACAAGGTTGTACCCCATGGACCAATAAGGCAAGCCCCTAGCTAACTTTTAGATAACTTACTCCCTTGTTCAATACATTCTACATACAGTATTAAATTTCAGACTTATTCAAGTTTAAAGCAATGAAGAGCTGCTGATGTGACATTTGCATTAAGAAACTTTGTGAATCTGATGGCACTGGTTTATTAGTTGACTCATACCCATCATAATTCATGATGGGCAATGCCATTAAGGTTTTTAGAAAATTTATAGATACAGTGTTTCTTTTGAGATCCTAGGCACAGATGCATACAATAAAACAGAAAGTAAACAAAGAGCCAGTGGTGTAACCCAGCAGGATCAGGCTTCGCAGCACCTTAAGCTTCCTCCACACTAGTGATGTGCGGGTTAACCTAAAACGTGCAGTGGTCTGGGGGTTGACCAACGGTTGGGTGGGTTTGTGTTGAAATTTGGCCAACTGCTGCGGGTTAGGATTGGGTGCAGGTCCTGCAATGGCAAAATTTTTCGGGTTAGGGTTGGTTTTGTGTTAAGGTTTTACAGGTTAAGGTAGGGTTTTTCCTGAACTACACATCATTATTCCACACCTCCCACAATCCCCTCCACTCCACCACACACACACACCTACTCACGTATTCATTCATTTTAAACTGGTGGTAGAGTTTAAATCTCAGACTGCAGACCCTGCAGTTCTCCCACCACAAAAGTACATGCTCATTACAACTTGTGGCTAAAGCAAATATGCCATTTCTGCATTCTATATATAAATGTGTGCTGATGCAGTGATGGTGCAAAGTGCAGGGCAAAAACCTGATGCTGCATTTTGGGCACTTTTACAAATGCAGATGCTAATTTGCCCCAATACAATGCCTGCAAGTTACATTGTACTTTGTTTTGCAGGGAGCCCTTTATTACTGTGAGGAAAATGCTGCATTGCAAGTTGCAAAACATGGTAATTTTCAATAATATTTTGTAATGAATTAGTAATTGAGTCCACTTCTCTCTGGTGAAAGTTAAGAGCCATGCCTCCAATTAAAGTAAATTCCTTAATAACTTCAATAGAATAGAGAAAAAAATGTTTCTGTGGATTTTTCAAGTACAGCATCCAGCATTCTCTAGGTTGAAGTTTAGCAAGGCATAAAGGTTCACAAACAAATTTTCCATATTATAAGGCCATATAAAATTGTAGAATACGATACACACCTGAGATAAAAGTCTGTGTAAAGTTACTGGGAATCAATATAGCTACAGATGTCTTACTGTTCTTGACATATAATATTGCTCTTCATTTTGTGGGCCTGTTATGCACTATACAATATTGTTGGGGTCCCTTTAAAATATATGATAATTTTATTCAACGAATAGTCAACAGAAATATTTGAAATGTGAATAATTATTCCTCTTGTTGCTTTGAATGCTTATAATACAGACATAAGGTATGCATGTATTGAAAAATACTGTACACGGACACAGAGAAGCTCTTCCAAAGACTAAAGATTTGTTTTGTCTTTTAAAAGCCGCTTGAATGAAATCACATTGATGCCTTCTTGCCGAGTTCTTTCTCCCACACCAGCTGTAATATAATGACTTGTTGTGCTTTTTCTGAGCTCTGCTTGTTCCTACATTATCATTTCATTGCCTTTCTTTTACTTTGTGAGCTTCACAGAAGAAACAGATTTACATGCAGTGCAAGTGGGTGGGAAATATGAATGCGAATAACGACGGAATTAAAGAGAAACAAGGGGGAAAACACAGCACCTATTTAGACAATATTTGGAAACTAAAGTGGTCATTGATTTAACTTATCTCCGTTTGCTCAGACAGGTAAAGTCTAGAAGATGATTTTTGTTGCACAATACATTTGTTTGTTAAATTTAAACTTACAAGGTTTTTCTTATAGGAGCAACATGGGCCGATAATCTAAAGCTGTATCCTCAAAATACAAGCAAATAATTATTAATTCATGGCAAGTACAACATGTTCTTGCAAACAGGTTGGTACAGTTGAGGGCTTAATTCTACTTCATAGTTCAATTAACTTTGATGTCTAGCAGACTAGAAGCCTTTGTTTAATAGTTTTTAAGGCATTACAGTATTCAGAGCTGCAATATGTTGAATACACTAGAAAAGCTGAAGCTTAAAAATCTACTTAATCTGCCTGGTTTAATATTATCTTGAATCATGGGTTCCAGCTTGATGTATAGAGGAATACTCACATTACATACAGTATTGACGCCATTTTAGTATAAAAGGATTTAACCTTCACTCATACTTTAATTATTCTGTGTTATTCTTTGTCACAGTAAAGATTCTGGTTCATATGTTATATTGTTTATTAATACAATATAGTAAATATTATTAAACCACTCTGATATAACGGGTAATTTACCACTGGTATAAGTGGTAATAAGGAGTGCAAAGTTTTAGGACCAAAACACAAATTACTTACACCTGTACTAGTGGCAGGTACAACCTGAGCTCCACATTTAGGGCCTGATTAAAAATTATGGGCAAGGTGCAGAGTTCAAATACTGTAGGTGCAAGAGAGCCCTGTATTTAACACACATGATAACATGCATTCCCCAGCACTTTCTAGCTCGAAAAAAATAATGTGCAAGCTAGTGACTTCAAGAACAAGAGCTCCTGTATAGAGTGCTATTTCATCCAGGCAGGCCCTCCTGTATAGTGCAGGCAGTACTACATACAGAGTGTGGTATAACTCTTTATAATACACAAAAGCCATGAATATCCTGTAAATTATATCCTTATAAACGGTGAGTAGTGATGTCATCAGTTATAAACGGTGAGTAGTGATGTCATTTCTGTCACATGACTCACTAAAATTTGTGTATTATAATAAATAAAGTACCCCCAGTTGTAAAATATGAGGATATTAGAAATTACCTTGGAGTTCCATGACCTGTATAAAAACACTCGGCCTTCGGCCTCGTGTTTTTATATGGTCATGAAACTCCTCGGTAACTAATAATATCCTTATATTTTACAAGAGGGGGTACTTTATTCACTATATAATACACAAAAGCCATGAATATCCTGTAAATTATATCCTTATAAACGGTGAGTAGTGATGTCATCAGTTATAAACGGTGAGTAGTGATGTAATTTCTGTCACATGACTCACTAAAATGTGTGTATTATAATTAATAAAGTACCCCCAGTTGTAAAATATGAGGATATTATAAGTTACCTCGGAGTTCCATGACCTGTATAAAAACACTCGGCCTTCGGCCTCGTGTTTTTATATGGTCATGAAACTCCTCGGTAACTTATAATATCCTTATATTTTACAAGAGGGGGTACTTTATTCACTATATATTACATTCTAGAAGTGCAGAGAGTTGGGACGTTGGTGCTAGGTATAAGGTGCAGAAATCCTCAGGGCCATATTTCTACTGAGGGTGTCCATAGACTGGCATCCTCCATTGGGTCACCCCTTAATTTGTGCAGTCCTAGGTCATGGTCTAGGGTGGGTCTGGAAATCATGGTTCTATGTATCTATATCTTGCTATTTTTTGTTGAAGTACAAATAGGGATTGCCAACTTTGACCAGAGGAACAGTGGTTAGTGTCAGTCTGTGTATGGCCAGATTACATTACTATACACTATACACAATACAATATTTCATATTCAAGACTGCATTAAGTTACAAAATATTATTTTCAGTTAGCTGTTAAACATAATTCCTTTATGGAGATAACCATTTTGGTAACACCACAAAAAGTGTTGTAAAGGAAAGACAATATAATGTACTAGTGCTCTGCACTGACAAAACTGGTGTGTTTGCTTCAGAAAAAAACTATAGTTTATATAAGCAAGCTGCTATGTAGCAATGGGGGCAGCCAGTTAAGCACATGACACACAGTAGATAACAGACAAGTTCTGAAGGATCCCATTGTATACTACAGAACTCATCTGTTATCTACTGTGTAACCTGTGCCTTTTCTCCTTTTTCAGCTCTAAATGGCTGCCCCCATGGCTACACAGCAGCTTGTTTATATAAACTATAGTTGTTTTTCTGGAGCAAACACACCAGTTTTACCAGCGCAGCTCAGCATTACATTATATTTCCATTACTTTAGGACACTTTCATTTTTTGGTGTTACTGTTCCTTTAAGGCACATATAAAGGTCCTATGCAGTAGAGGATCAAATCCATGCCCCAAAGCCAGCCTACCATGATGGCATGAGCACTGATCAGAAAAAGATAAGGCTGTCATTATGGCCCTTAACCAGGCAAATAAAGGTGGCTCAGTTTTATTTTAAGGCAATTCTAGCATGGCACACTTGTATTGGTATGTATGAAGTAATAAATCTGTTCTTTGTTTGTGAATCATAAGTACATGTTTATATCTTTATGATATGTGCATGTGTATATAATGCTATATGGTGCTTAAAGGGATACTGTCATGGGAAAAAAATTTTTTTCAAAATGAATCAGTTAATAGTGCTGCTCCAGCAGAATTCTGCACTGAAATCCATTTCTCAAAAGAGCAAACAGATTTTTTTATATTCAATTTTGAAATCTGACATGGGGCTAGACATTTTGTCAATTTCCCAGCTGCCCCATGTCATGTGACTTGTGCTCTGATAAACTTCAATCACTCCTTACTGCTGTACTGCAAGTTGGAGTGATATCACCCCCTCCCTTTTCCCCCCCAGCAGCCAAACAAAAGAACAATGGGAAGGTAACCAGATAACAGCTCCCTAACACAAGATAACAGCTGCCTGGTAGATCTAAGAACAACACTCAATCGTAAAAACCCATGTCCCACTGAGACTCCTTCAGTTACATTGAGAAGGAGAAACAGCAGCCTGCCAAAAAGCATTACTCTCCTGAAGTGCAGGCACAAGTCACATGACATGGGGCAGCTGGGAAATTGACAAAATGTCTAGCCCCGTGTCAGATTTCAAAATTGAATATAAAAAAATCTGTTTGCTCTTTTGAGAAATGGATTTCAGTGCAGAATTCTGCTGGAGCAGCACTATTAACTGATTCATTTTGAAAAAAAAATTTTTCCCATGACAGTATCCCTTTAAGATGAGTGTAACCCTTGTGCAATGATGAGCATGGATTAACAGATAATGATCACGTCCCATATATTTGCTAACTCCTGCTCAAAGGGCATGTAATTCTTTGCTGAAATATGTATAGTTATTTTCCTGAAATCAGGGTAGAGGTGATTGCGTTTGTCATTTTAATGGTTAAGATGTGAAAAGCAATTAGCTTGTTTGCAGTCAATAGAAGAGGCAAACAATGTACCAGTGCAGTTTACATCTGCTGATAACTTGTGCAAATGGTGACACAAAATTAAGCATCTTATCGTTAGAACATGTGCTTCTGCTTGTAGGCTGTTGATGCCACAGTTTGAGGTCTGGCATTAAAACTCATATTACCTGCCAGGGACAAGGTGCACATAAGTCATCTGTGCTTATGAACATGAAAGAAGACAGTGTGTGCCATGCCTTAATTATAGTTTATCGCATTCTACTGTCTTAAAATTTTAAGGTTTCAGGTATAAAGACGTTTTAAAAAATAAGGGTTGAAATAGAGAAGAACTAACCCACCACATAAAAGTACGTTCTTCTCAGAAAATCTGGTGTCTTAACGACTTAAATGGTGAAATCAATTAGTGGGATGAAGAGGTTAAACTATATAGTAGTAAAACCTGACACAAAATATGCTTGAAAAATAAATAGTCTTCCAATTGAGTTGTATTTCTCAGAGAATTACAAACAGATTTACCAGGCCTATGAGGTGATTCATGATGGCTTCCAAGCCAGAGATAGGAGGCTGATGTATTTGATGAAGTGCTGGGTGTCATAGTAATTTATTGATGCCTGGCTCATCTGCTAAATCTGACAGAATAGGATTAAAGGAAGAATCCTTGTTAGACTCCTTTGCAGACAAGATACTGGGGAAAACAAGCATATATGACATTGTTAACAGTGCAGATTTGTAACATATCATAAATTTAAACTAGCAAAGCTTTTCATGGACCTAAATACTCTTTTGAGTTCAGCCTGTTTTGGCAAATGAGCTGTGTTTTTCTGTGTTTTACCCTGTTACATAAATTTACACATTTTTATTTGATATAAAACTTATTTGGCCTGCATTTGTGCCTGCCAATGAACTCAAATCTGAAACTTACCAAATTTGTGTCAAAATGTTTAAGAGACATTGGACCATAAACAAGCACAACAAGATACTGTCTAACAGCAGTTTAGTGGAATAATAATGGGGACAATCTATAGCACCTCCTTCTTTTCTGAACCTGCTCTTCCTCTCTGTCCCCCACTGATTGTGCTCTATTCAGTTTATATCACATAGTCATCCAAAAGATTTTAATTTGAAAGTTATACATTTTTCCTTTGTCAAATTGGGTTCTAATGTGTTCTTTGTGTTTTCATTGTTCTTGTGATGAAATTAACATTTTCTGTGAAATATTAAAGGCAATGTAAATCAAAATGTCTTTATATTTTGAGTTTCTTTTCATAGAAAAAAACACATTTACTGACTAAAATATTACTGTTTGGAAAAGTCCGGAGTACAATTATCACAAATAAAATACTTATAATTTTCGAACTTCTTTTTCCAAGAAAAATCTCATAATTAAGAAGTTAGATTTGTGTAGCTAAATGGAGAAACAGTTAAAAAAAAAACATTAAAAAAAAAAAACAAGAAAACAAATAGCATATTGTCTTAGAAATTAGAAAATGAAAATGAATGTCTACAAGTTCATGTGTAGGTGAACCACCCCTTTAAGAACCAAACAGAATAAAACCACACACACACATACACACACACATATATATATAACAAACAAGGGAAAGTTGTGCTCACCACTATTTTTTAATGCAATGAGGGTGTGACCACAAAATACATATAGTCAACTACAAGAGGTCACTCTGATGAAGTGTCAGGTTTACTGACACGAAACGCGTTAGATGTAATCCCCCTCCACAACAATTTTAATGCGCTTAATAAAGCCAACAATTTGATATCTAAACGCCAGACTCCGTTATTGCTTTGAACGGCGCTCCGCAGCGGTACCATTGAAGTATAAGTGAAGCCGGCTAGAAGGAGCCGATATATCGTGAGAGCTGCGGCTTAGCAGGAGCCGGCGTGTCACGGGTGAGCTCCGCCATTAGCCGCATCGTCTTTTCGTTTGTAACTACAAGAGGTCCTCTGCACTCAACCCATTAATATATTTAAGACAGCGACATTTTGTGCATACTGCTACTAAAAAATGCCTTACCCTTTAAACAACACAGGGATTGTTTGTCCATATATTGCAATATATTTAAGCTGGCCAACTACGTCAAAGTCATTCCATATCTGGCCAGTCCTACGCTTAATTTTCATCTGATTCATTAAGAATTCAATTGCTTAATTATACATTTTACAAAGGGACTAAGTTTTACCTGCAACTTACTAGCTGCTTTCAAAGTAAAACTCCCAAACTTGGCTGCCCTTTTATTAGACATAAAATATAAAGATATGGGCATGCACACCAAATGATTAATCGTATAGACCAGATAGTTGTGCAGTAAAAAAACTTTTAATGTTTAAGACATAACAGTAATAAACAGCATCAATTAATGAGGGTAAATATTCAGTAAATCAGTATACATACATACCACACCACTGGTAGTTTGGTTAGATATTGGAAAGCGGATACACAGACCCCCAAAAAGAGAACACTCCGACGTTTCGGCTTTCGCCTTTATCAAGGGGTATTCTCATTCTCATAAAGGCGAAAGCCGAAACGTCGGGGTGTTCTCTTTTTTGGGGGTCTGTGTATCCGCTTTCCAATATCTAACCAAACTACCAGTGGTGTGGTATGTATGTATACTGATTTACTGAATATTTACCCTCATTAATTGATGCTGTTTATTACTGTTATGTCTTAAACATTAAAAGTTTTTTTACTGCACAACTATCTGGTCTATACGATTAATCATTTGGTGTGCATGCCCATATCTTTATATTATATGTGCTATAAAAACTAATGGAGTTTTTAGGGCTTTTGCACCCTTGATCATTGTTTTTGATCTATTGTTAGAGTGCCCTCCTCATCCCCATATTTATATGCCCTTTTATTAGACACCAGTGGGATCACCTGACTATAGCTGGGAAGGGTGGGAGCTACAACATGGAGCTGGTCACTGCTCCTGTATAGCTATAACAAACAAGGGAAAGTTGTGCTCACCACTATTTTTTAAAAACCATTAAGCGGGGGTGCAATGAGGGTGTGACCACAAAATACATATAGTCAACTATAAGAGGTCCTCTGCACTCAACCCATTATCAATATATTTAAGACAGCGACATTTTGTGCATACTGCTACTAAAAAATGCCTTACCCTTTAAACAACACAGGGATTGTTTGTCCATATATTGCAATATATTTAAGCTGGCCAACGACGTCAAAGTCATCCCATATCTGGCCAGTCCTACGCTTAATTTTCATCTGATTCATTAAGAATTCAATTGCTTAATTATACATTTTACAAAGGGACTAAGTTTTACCTGCAACTTATATATATATATATATATATATAAAGAGAGGTATAAATTTAAAGCGCCCCCCCCCGTGCTTAGTGCCCAAAGTGTTAGGATTTATTTACTTGTGTTTTACAGGCAGTCAAAGTATATCAAACCTTTGCGTGTTGCAGAACATAACATCAACCATTGTATCAACATCTTCATATTAAAGTTTTCTAATGACTTGTTAGCAGGACATATATATATATATATATATATATATAATGAAACAACATAATATACATATATATGACCACTTTAAGGATGTAACATGCAAGGCCTGAAATTCCAATGGCTAAGAACACAAAGTATTCCAGTCTGTGAATGTGATTAATACGAAAGCCATATGAGCAAGAGTTAAATATGACAACCCATGTTTGTTTCTTCCTATTCAAAACTTTGCAAGGACTGTACTCCCACAGTTTATTCGACTTTCTGCCATCAAAATACCTCTTATCTAGAGAAGCTTACCCTCATTTAGTTTAACATAGTTTCAGAGTGCTGCTAATTGCAATAAACTATCCTACATCTCTAACCTTGCTCACTTCTGCTCTTGCCCATTCCCACACTTTGCGTCACAGTCCCTTCTCCTTTTAGATTGTAAGCTCTTTTGGCCAGGGCCCTCTTCACCTCTAGTATCAGTTATTGGTTGCTTTGTATCTTATTCTGCATGTTCAGTGTATAAACCCATTTATTATACAGCACTTTAGAATATGCTTTACTAACACATTATTATTGTTGTTCTTGTCATAAAATAATAATAATGATAATAATAATAATAATAATAATATATATTAATCTCTAAAATCTACACAGTTCTACACAGTCTGCAAGAAACCTTGTTCAGATGCATTTTTGAATGGTCATTGAATAAGTCTGCTAGGGTATTAGTTGTTATATCCTTGGGGATTCTCTGTTAGTTTGGCACCTTATGTCAAATGCCACACCTTTCATTATATCAAATAAACAACATGACTTTCCCTGGCTCACAACTAAGTAACTTTCTTCAGATGCATATTTGAATGCCTATTATAAAGTCTGCTAAGGTATTAGTAGTTATATCCTTGGGGATTGGCACCTTCTGTCAAAAACCACACCTTTCATTATAGCAAATAAACAACATGACTTTACCTGGCTCACATCTAAGTAAGCATATTTTGAACTGTAATGTCACATATACAAATAGGCAGAGCCGGATTTACATAATGGGTGCCCCTAGGCCCACTGCCGTTCGTCGCCCCTGTCGCCTTCCCTTTATTCGTGCAAATTTTCATCAATGGGGATTGGTGCATGGGAAGGTTAAAAATGAGTTTAAAAATCCAGCACATTCCAGTGTTTTTGGACCAATGTGGGTGTGGTTGGGCAGCATGCCGCTCCCCTAAAATCCTGCCGCCCTAGGCCCGGGTGGCCTTTCCACAAATCCGCGTCTGCAAATAGGGCCTCATAGGAAACCAACCCTAGTAATTTAAAAGCAAAAAGCTAGCTAAATATGCACCATGTGAGTCATTCATCCTCATGGTTTTCTTTCTCTCTAAAGAGAAAATATGCAACCCACTTTCTTAAACAGAAGAAATGCATAAGAATAAAGCATATTGTCATAAGGATGTGCAGCCTACAGCTGCTTAAAGGAACAGTGCAGTGGAAAAATAAAAACTGGCTAAATATTAAGGCTGTGTAAAATAAAAAAATGGTTCTAATATAGTTAGTTAGCCAAAAATGTAATGTGTAAAGGCTGGAGTGACTGGATGTCTAACATAACAGAACAGAACACTACTTTCTGCTTTTCAGCTCTCTAACTCTGAGTTAGCAACTGAGCCTCAGCATTCAGCTCATATTCAAAAGCAAACAGTTATGACCCATGTACCCTCCCCTCAAGTCGCCGATTGGTTACTGCCTGGTAACCAATCAGTGGAAACCAAGAAAGCTGCAAAGCAGGAAGTAGTGTTCTGGCTATTATGTTAGACATTCAGTCACTCCAGCCTTTATACATTTAGGGCTATTCCACACGGGGAGATAGCGACGCGTTTGCGGTCGCGGCGACAAAGCGCCGCGACAGTCGCCGCGACCGGCGCAGGCGACAGTTTTGTATGGGCGCCTATGTAAAAACGCCTGTGCTAACCACACGAGGCGATGCGCTTTTCAACAGTCGCCTGAAAATGCCTCGCCAGGCTTGTCACTGTCGTGACGCTTTGTCGCCGCGACCGCAAACGCGCCGCTATCTCCCCGTGTGGACTAGCCCTTAAAGGGGACATTTCATATAACATTCATATTCAGATATATTACACATCCTTCCTCACAACATGTAATGATGCAGAAAGAAAAACATTTTGAAAGCATTTTACCTCCTAGAACTGTCATTATATCAGAGCTGCAGAGAGAACCTCTCTGGTCAGTGTCTAGGCTGAAATGAAGAGTGGGAGTGTCTGTTCATTCTCTCACAGGAAGTGGTCACAGCACAGACTGACAGGCTGAACTCCTGAGCTGTCGTAGCCAAACCCCTCCCACCCTCTGTCCTGTGTGTCCAGCCTGCACATAACTGTCTTATGCTGCTGCCTGATCATTCACTTATAACTATATATCTTAAATGCTCAACATAAATCAATAAATGTGAAGGTTAATACAAACTGTATTAGTAATGTAATAGTAATAGTATTTTCTTTTATTTAAAGTACAACAGTATTATCCTGTGTTCCACAGCAAATAGGCATCAGTCACATGTACCTGGACATAATCTATAGTCAATAATATATTGTTATACACAGGGGAAATGTAGCTGTTCTTGAACAATTTATGATCAGGTGCAGGGAGTTGTAAGGGGAAATACAGCTGTTGTGGAACAGTTTATGACCAGGTGCAGGGAGTTGCAAGGGGAAATGCAGCCAGGCCCGGACTGGCAATCTGTGGGTTCTGGCAAATGCCAGAGGGGCTGCTATAAGGTCCCATTGAAAGTCAGTATTTAGTGGGCTGGTGGGGGCTGTTTGGGCCTCTGTGTGGGCTGATTGGACCTCTGTGTACCTTAAATGCCAGGGCCTATTTTAATTCTCAGTCCGGACCTGAATGCAGCTGTTCTGGAACAATTTATGATCATGTGCAGGGAGTTGCAAGGGGAAATTCAGCTGTTATGGAACAATTTATAGGGAGGTGCAGGGAGTTGCAATGGGAAATGCAGCTGTTCTGAAACAATTTATGGCCAGGCGCAGGGAGTTGCAAGGTAAAATGCAGCTGTTCTGGAACAATTTATGACCAGGTGCAGGGAGTTGCAAGGGGAAATGCAGCTGTTGTGGAACAATTTATGATCAGGTGCAGGGAGTTGTAAGGGTAAATACAGCAGTTGCGGAACAGCTTATGACCAGGTGCAGGGAGTTGCAAGGGGAAATGCAGCTGTTCTGGAACAATTTATGATCATGTGCAGGGAGTTGCAAGGGGAAATTCAGCTGTTATGGAACAATTTATAGGGAGGTGCAGGGAGTTGCAGGGTAAAATGCAGCTGTTGTGGAACAGTTTATAATCAGGTGCAGGGAGTTGCAAGGGGAAGTGCAGCTTTTCTGGAACAATTTATAATCAGGTGCAGGGAGTTGCAAGGTAAAATGCAGCTGTATTGGAACAATTTATGACCAGGTGCAGGGAGTTGCAAGGTAAAATGCAGCTGTTCTGTAACAATTTATAATGAGGTGCAGGGAGTTGCAAGGAGAAATGCAACTGTTGTGGAGCATTTTATGATCAGGTGCAGAGAGTTGTAAGGGGAAATACAGCTGTTGTGGAACAGTTTATGACCAGGTGCAGGGAGTTGCAAGGGGAAATGCAGCTGTTCTGGAACAATTTATGATCATGTGCAGGGAGTTGCAAGGGGAAATTCAGCTGTTATGGAACAATTTATGGGGAGGTGCAGGGAGTTGCAAGGGTAAATGCAGCTGTTATGGAACAATTTATAGGGAGGTGCAGGGAGTTGCAAGGGAATAAATGCAGCTGTTCTGGGATAATTTATGATCCAGTGCAGGGAGTTGCAAGGGGAAATTCAGCTGTTATGGAACAATTTATAGGGAAGTGCAGGGAGTTGCAAGGGGAAATGCAGCTGTTATGGAACAATTGATAGGGAGGTGCAGGGAGTTGCAAGGGAATAAATGCAGCTGTTCTGGGATAATTTATGATCAAGTGCAGGGAGTTGCAGGGGGAAATGCAGCTGTTATGGAACAATTTATAATGAGGTGCAGGGAGTTGCAAGGGAATAAATGCAGCTGATGGAATTGTATACCATCTAATAACAGATGCAGGGAGTTACAAAGGAAAACCCAAAAGACGTTGATTGCTGTTTGTATACAACATAATACTGTGTATAAAATGACTATGGTACTTACACTAACTGCTCATACACATTGCCCCCAGAAAAGAATAAAATATGTTTAGCAGCAGATTATTATTTATACAGAAGTTTGCTTTTCTTTCTTTTCCACAATTATTGCAGGGCAAGAGAAAGGAACAAGCAGTGAAGGGAGGGGGAGGAAAACAAACAGGGCAGAGAGGGGGTTAAATAAATAGGACAGAGAGGGAGAGAAAGGAGCAGGGAAGAGAAAACCAGCAGTAAGGGTTAACAGAAGTGTGCAGGGAAGGACTGAGAGAGACATCACAGACACGCCCACTCCACCCTCACTAGCTGCAGCTCTATAGCTTATACTGAAAGAGCCGTCGGCTGCAGCTCAGATACTGAACAGTCTGAGACAGGAAGTTTCAAAGGGGGAGGGCTGAGAACAGTTTTCAAGCTAATACAGACGTTTTTTTGATGCAAAAGGTATTGAAATAAAAACACTTTCTTCTATTTTACATTATTTGAAATGGTTTGATGCATTATGAAAATTTATGCTATATGTCCCCTTTAATTTTTGGCTAACTATATTAGAAACATTTTTTATTTTGCACAGCCTATCTGTTTATTTATTTTTATATCGAACAATTCCTTTAAGGCTGCAGGCATGAAGTGATCTCTAAATAAACCTATGCAATTGCTGAAGAGCTTAAGTTGTCTGCTTATTCAGCCTCGTGCTGTATGAGATGATGAATTTCATACAGGTGTCTCAGTCTTTAGAACCAGGTGAGGATTGATGGGGATCTGCACAACAATTCATCACTGCGGGCAGGTGGCACAGTATCGGAATTTTAGAAATCTGTTCCCGATCACATCCTCTGCTGGGTGACTGTAATGACCCTATTTGTGATGTGTTACTGAAAATCAATGAGCAGCATTCAAGGTCAATGTACTGTTAGGAAACTCTTTAAGGACTGATGGATGTATTGTATTCATTTAGAATAAATGTGAGAAGACAGTGACAACTTGTAATCCTAATATTTGTGCCAACTTTCAAAGGCAGACTACCTCATTGTTAGAGAAATCCTATTCTCTCTGCATTCTTTTGTTCTACGGGTGTTTTATTCTTCTAGCTGTTCTAGTGCTTCAGTTATCTTGTGTATCTTGCTCATCAATTAATGTTTTGTCATGTCTATAATCAACTGCTATTCTGAAGGGATCCTTGCACTGGACAACCTTAACAGGGGTTTATTTAAAATAAATAAGAATAATAATTTCCTGACCTACTGTATATCATTTTCAGCAGCCAATGCTGGCTCGGGCAGGGTGATTTTTTTTACTGAAGACCTGCAAAATGGACAGTAAATCCAAACTCCCTCATCTACTCTCATCTACTCTTTCCCTGCTCTCAGCCATATGTGTACGAATGAGCAGACACAATGTTATTGAATGTAAAACTGAAAGACACAGCATAGGTCATTTACATAAAGCAGAACATATATTAATGCGACACCCCATAAACTGTTTTCCAGTGACATTGTCCAGGTACATTGATGATTGTGGTATTATGCAAAGATGCTACACTAACTGCATGTTGCCGGAGACATTTTGCTGACAAATGCTAAAATAATTATCCATTTGGGAAAGGTTTTACCGTCTCCCTGAAATTATTCAGTGGGAAAAAACTATTTAATAGAATTATATGCTTCTGCCTGATTTATGAATGAATAGTGAAAATCACCTGCGCCATTACAATGACAAAATGCTTTTTACATCCCTTTTGCTGAGAATATCAGCAGTGCTCAGCATGCCAAAATGCAGCATCTTGTTTCTTCTTACATTGTAGGTGACCAGAAGCTAATTTGCAAAAGAGACGATCATCCCGCTTTATCAAACAGTCGTTTATTTTAGATATGGTGCCATAATATGTCATGTACATCAAATCAAAACAGGTGTTATTGCTTAAAGTAATGTTATGCACAGATTTATTGCACCTGCTTAACGTTAATATTAAAAAGGCTGTAAATGATGAAAACCAAAACAAAAGAAAGTTCTAAATAAAATCATTACACTTATCTTATAAAAAATACATCTGTTGAAATACATTTGTTGAAAATTCCTTTCATGTGTCTGTGGTATAACCCATTTACTAAATGAGAGGCTATAACTGTTATGTTAACAGGACTGCAAAAGAGATAATTGCTTGCAGGATGGGTGTTGACAAAATAGAAAAAATACACAATTTCTATGTCTGTGTTAGGTCCCGCCTACAATTATATAGCCTTAGATATAAACCAAAGCTTACTTATATGATGTAAGAAGAGAAGGCGCTTAAAGTGGCTTTATTTGACAGACATGATCCTCTTGTGACTCTTTAGATATATGTATATGTATATGGAAGCAGGGCCGGAACTAGGGGTGGGCAGAGTAGGCACGTGCCTAGGGCACAAAGCTGGAGGGGCGCCAGGCACGCACCTTCTCTGCCTCTGCTATCCCCTAGTTCGGTCGCTGCTGTGGCCGACGTGCGCGTTTGCGCAAGTGCTCATGCGCGAAAAATACTAGTGCGCATGCAAGAAAAACTAAAGTGCGCATGCGTACTTGTATTTTTCGCGCATGAGCACTCGCGCAAACGTGCACGTCGGCGCACTTGTGTATTGGGCGCTTTGCCGGGCCAGGCTGCCTAGGGCGCCTGCCCGCTTTGGCCCGGCACTGTATGGAAGAGAAATAATCTTAAAGGGGTGGTTCACCTTAAAGTTAACTTTCAGAATGTTATAGAATGGCCTTTTCTTATCAGCTTTTCAATTAGTCTTCATATTTCATTTTTTATAGTTTCTGAATTATTTGTCTTCCTTCTTTTGTTTCTTTCCAGGTGTCAAATGAGGGTCACTAACCCCAGCAGACAAAAAACAGTTGTTCTTTAAAGGAACAGTAACACCAAAAAATTAAAGTATATTTAAGGAATGATAAAACAATGTACTATTATCCTGCATTGGTAAAACTGGTGAGTTGGTTTCAGAAGCACTTCTATAGTTTATATAAACAAGCTGTTGTGTAGCCATGGGGGCAGCCATTCAAGCACAGGAAACACAGTAGATGACAGATAAATTCTGAAGAATCCCATTGTACACTACAGAGTGAGAGTATCTGTAATCTGCTGTGTATCCTTTGCCTTTTCTCCTTTTCCAGCTGTGAATGGCTGCCCCATGACTACACAGCAACTTGTATATATAAACTATAATAGAGTTTCTAAATCAAACACATCAGTTGTACCAGTTCAGACAAAAGTGCAATACTTGTTCAATACTTTAAAACATTTATTTTTTTGGTGTTATTGTTCCTTTAAACCTGCAATTTTCTTGCTTTTATTTTGCTACATTTTATTAAATATCCATCTCCTTACTATATATATTACAGTCTTTCATTCAAGACCCTACCTGGTTGCTATGTAATATTAGACCATAGATATCTGCTGAAAATTCCAAACTAAAGCACTGCATAAAGCATAAAGCTAAATCATTAAAAAAAGAAGACCAACAGCAAATTAACTCATAATATAATTTTCAACATAATACTAAATGTTAAATTAAAGGCAAACTACCCCTTTAATCTTTCTCTTGCATGCCCTTAGACTCAGAGCAATATTAATACATGAGAACATCATCCTGTTTTAACACTACACTAACCAATTAAGTTTTGCATTTTACTATTTTCCTAGCAGCTGGCTGAACTAAGTTTATCACTGATTTGGTGCTGGGGGATGTATGGGTTGCACAGCGCTGACAAATGAGCCTGACTGTGTTTTTACCTTGCGCTTCATCTCATCTCCATTCTAATTAACTGATATTTTGGGACCAGTAAAAAATCGTAACAATTTCTTGAAACAAACCTCTTTGAAAGACAAGAAGCATGTGGCAATATTGTACTCATCCCATAATGCTCTTTAAGGACAAAAGACAACTAGAAATAAGTTATATATCAAGAAACCGTTTGGGGTTTCTTGCTCAGCATACATAAACAATATCAGCCACCCATATACATATATTACCGAAATTTCCAACCTCCGGTCAATGTGTCAATGTACCACCATTGGGTAAAAGTTCAGTGTACGGATGTAAAAGAAAATTGACAAAAGCAAATCAAAAACTGGAAATAGAAAAGATTGTCAATTTAATCAGTTGCATAAAGAGCAATGTAACACCATACATAAGGGATATATTTGATTTTATTTTTAAGTTATTGACACATGCCCTTGGGACCAAAAGGCCTTCTGGTATTAGCCAGAACTGATGATCTTTGATTGAATATTATTGAGCCTGTATGTTTATATTAACTTGCATATGTATTTTATGAGCATTTTATGGTTTTTTTTGTGATTAAAATGTGGTTATATCAAAGAACAACAAATACAAAGGTGATTAAATTCTTTTGTAAAAAAAAAAAGATTAACTAAATAGCATATTATACTTTTATCAAAGATACATTTAACTTTCCTAGCCTTTTAAAAATGTGACATCTGCATAAAAAATCCCTGGGACAAAAAATGAGGTTTGTAAAGTTTTATGAAAGCTATTCTGGAGTATGGCTATAGATAATAGCACATTTCATGTGGCAAACAAACCATAATTTAATGAGAAAATCCATGTAAAAATAATTTAATGTAATATACCATATTATATATCTTATAATACTTTTCTTTCGTTGAAGTGATGTATGTCTGCTTATGCATATTCAGGTGCACATACAAAGAACTTGGAATATATTTCAAGAGTCAAAAATACCACCGAACCACTACCCCACCCTGCTGCATGCACTGTATAATGTCCATATTGTAGTTTATAAACATAACTAGAGGTTTCTGTTGTTGAATTACAACTATACACTTAGGGGCATATTTATTATGCTGCGTAAAAAGAAATTTGCTGAAAGAACAATGTAAAAACCTGTGTAAAATAAATGGAGAATTTATCGAAGTTTGTGTTATTATCAGTGTCGGACTGGGACACCAGAGGCCCACCCAAATACCTTAGACGAGGGGCCCACTCTCTGTACTATTATTCTTTTTTTCCGCCCTCAAGCTCTATTCTCCTAGTCTCTTTTCTTTACATACTATATTATTATTATTCCATTTATTTAGCCTCTTTGTTCTCATAGAAACATGGAATGGCCAGGAAATAGGCCAAACATTTAGCAGCATGAGGGGCCACTGACATCTGGGCCCACTGAGAGTTTTCCTGGTATCCTGGTAGGCCAGTCCGACACTGGTTATTATATGCCATGCGAATGCCAGATGTCACATAGTTACTTTACATTGCTTCCGGTGGAATTCAGATAAGAAAGAACGCATACATTTTTTTTAGCGGTGAAAGCTTGCAATGTGTGGTGTATTATGCCACCATTTTTTAAACAGTATAATAAATATGCCCCTAAATTGGTACTTGAATAGCATGAACAGCAGCTGGTCAAAGCTCGGCCATTAGATTAGTGAGGTTTTTGATGCACAACTGGGTGGTAGGTTTTGAAGTTCTTTAAAACTACAATGTACCAATGAGTGAAAGTTCATCTAAGAGCAATTCCACCCCAAAAAAAAAACACCATTAAATTTATAGCAGCGCCTACATATTATTCAGTAAACTTTCACATCACATAGGTTTATTTGCTGATTCGTATGTAAGAAACTTTCCTTAGTATTCATAGATAATTGTCCGATGGGAGATGAACATGTGCCGTAATATCTAGACCAAGAAAAATAAAAACCCACTATGACGGAAAGTGTATAACACAGATGTGGTTATAGATAGCGACTTGGCTGCAATTAATTTCCTTCCTCTATTATGGTACTGTATAACGGGACAAAATTTGTTCTCATATCTTTGTCTCAATAGACATTGATAAGGCAAACTAAATTATGGCTTCATGTTGGCTATATGTTGAATATACAATGTATTTCCCAGCCAGGTACAGTATGTCGAAAGAGTGAAGAGTCATCTATTAACAGGATACTGTC
The DNA here is from genome assembly GCF_017654675.1 of Xenopus laevis. Classification (NCBI taxonomy): domain Eukaryota; kingdom Metazoa; phylum Chordata; class Amphibia; order Anura; family Pipidae; genus Xenopus; species Xenopus laevis. The sequence continues at coordinate 34,544,691 of NC_054378.1, read as the reverse complement.
ACTATTCCTTTCTGTGTAATTGATGGGAACATTGAGAAATCATACTGGGATTTTTATTTTGCATGGGTGAACCTTTTTCATTCAGAGTTTGCAAATTATTTTTGTTCGTTATCATCTAAGGGGGTGTAAAAGTTCAATAATCAGTAGTATTGTAATGTTATACATAATATATTTATACCGGTTTACAAATCAGGTGCTTTATCAGAAAAATAATTCTAAGAAATAGTGACCCTGTTATTTTGTGCATGCTATTTCTGAGAACACCTCATATTTCTTACCATATGACCCCCTGTCTCAAAACAGTCATATGAACCAGAATATTCTATATATAGGTATGGAACCTGTTATCCAGAATGCTTGGGACCTGGGGTGTTCTGAATAACTGGTCTTTCTGTAATTTGGACTTTCATATCTTAAGCCTACCAAAAATAATTTAAACATTAATTAAACCCGTTGACTTCAATAAGCTGGATCCACAAGAGTTCAAAAGATCTAACCAATTAGCTTGTGGATCAGATATCTACCCAGAAAAGCAGGCCCAATGAGTTTTAGTTCAACTTTCATATTTATGTCACTAGTGATCTAGGTTTTCTCTTTGGCAAGAACTACATATTTGTACCACATGTCACCCAGTTAAATCCAGTGAAAATCGAAAGCTATGGAAAGTGTTTAAAACCGTTCTTAAAAATATGTACAAACAGAGTAGACCTGCATAGCAAGCAAAAAGTTGCTTGAAAATTATAGAAGTTCTCATGCAGTTCTACTAACTGCCTGTTTAAAGTTATGCCTTGTTCTCATATACATCAATGGACTTTTCTAAGGCCACTGAAATGTAATATTGTGTCATATATTTCACATATGCCTGGAATATGCACTTTAAAATACCGTGAACTAGAGCTTTTGCATAATACATTTTATATGCATATGTGATTAATTTCTTGTCAACATTTTAATATTGTTCTTTGTTTAAATAATCTTTACTTTTTTTAAAAAATATGCCTACTTATTTCCATGATATAAACTTTGAGAATAAATCCTTGTAAAGTGCTTTAGAGCATGTCCACAATGATTTGTAAAGGGTCCTCCACTCAAAAAATTGTTTTTTTTGCATAGTGAAATAAATTCAATTCTAAGCAATCCTTTCCAATAAACAATCATGTAGTTGATGTGAAGTTGTAGTAAATAAAAACATACAGGCAGGTAAGGTAAAATAATATATAAAATCTACTGAGTGTGAACTTGATGACAGCTCATGCAGTCCCCAGCGGTGGAACCCATGAGGAATTAATCTCAGGGGGGACTCAGGAATAAACACCTGTATGCAAGGGTCCTAAATGACACAAAGAATAAAAAAGTATAAACAAACATTGTTCAATTAGATTTACAAGTAACTTTAAAACTACTGGTAATCTTTAGTTCATTCATATAACGGAAAACTGCTTCGAATTTCACTTCTGCAAATATATCCGTTTTTTTTGGGTAAGACCTCTTTAAGCGACAGTACTAAAAATACTGTTTTAAACACTGTTTTAAAAGCAATCAGTAATGGGATTCAAGTACAGCTAACATACTTTCAGAATTAATGTTTATTAATAATCCTGCTGTGTCATTTACCTGTAATACCTGTAAAACAATATAGTAAACAGACTTTGCTCACGATCAAAATCTAAGCCTATGATCAATGTGAGATTAATTACTAAACAAGTAAAACTAAGGGTTTATTTGGATTTGAAACCCCAGATCTTTTTGTTAATCCTTATGCATAGATTAATTAAATTGCAGTAGTTAATGGTAAATGGATGAAGTGATTGAATAAATGAATCACATTCATTAAAGTAATGAATTAAACTGTAAGGAGTTATTTCAGCGTTCAGCCATTTACTGCAGCAGCAATTCAGAAATGTTTGCTTTGCAACGAGAACGGAGTTAATATATTTTCCAAGCATTAAGAATCATTTTGTGTAATATTACCACACTACACCAAGAGATGCACGACTTCCCTGCTTTTATGAGCTTGACATCACATTTAGATGATGAAAATGAAAGATATTTGCGGATGTCACAGAATCCAACTGGCAGATCCAAAAAAAATCTAGTCAGAGAAGTGGTGAAGCAGACAGCTTTAAAAGCCAAGAAAACAGAAAAGCCAAAAACTTGAATATAATATATATAATGGAATATAATCTGCCTTATAATTAATGGGTTTCAAAGTAAAAGGAGATTTAGTAAATCAAAAATGAATCAAGAATGACACGTATTAAAATTTACAGAATGGCACATGAGGGAGATCCAACTGGAGGTAAAATATTGCAGATATATTCATGATTGTAAGGTAGTGCTAAAGTAAGGGGCAATCCATCAAATGTATCACTTATATCACCAAACTTTATGACTTTAACATTCATACTATGGCTACAATTACTTCAGTTTTAGCCACTACTTTGGAGTCTTGGAAAAAGATCCAAACTATCATTTATTTGACCACACTTTCCAAAAGCAGACATGGGAAAATCGGTTACATTGAGATTATGTGTTCTGATCCCTCATACATATATTTTTTTTTTTAATGTAGAGAGTAAGTCATTGGCACAAAGAAATTTCGAAGACTATCAAACTAAGGAACCTGATCATTATAAATTTATAGCACCCCAAAGAGTTAATGAGCAGAAGCAGGGGATAATTATTCAAACATTTAAAATACTATACTTTTCCCCCTTGATATATAATGAAACCTTTTTCTTTAAGTATTATTGTGTTGGATTCCCTTTGTTCTTGGTGCTATATGTCTTATATTGTAAATTGCTTATTTCACTGAACTGTTTTAGTATATAAAATATGAAAACAATAACTGTTTTTCATTTCATCACAGATAAGGATACTATCAAACAGGTTAGGGTTTGAGTAGTGCAACCAATTACCACAAGGACATGCAGGAGAAAATAGCTTTATGTTTTGTTTAAAATTATATGAAATACATTGAAAAAGTTCTGATGATTACTTTCCAAGCTTTCAGATGCTGTTCTTCATTCCTTAATTCTCTCCTTCCTGTCTCTTCTAGTTATCCAAAGTAGACTCAGCTGTTCTCTTTGTTTACCAGATCAGGTTCCGCAGTGACTCCAATTGCATGCAGTTCAATGGCAATTCTAATTTGTCAGGATGATCTCTCTCTCTTTTCCATATATTTTACAAGCTTAGTTGCCCTTCTCTGGACCCTCTCTAACTCAATAATATCCTGTTTGAGCACTGGAGACCAAAACTGTAAAGCATTTTTTTTAGATGGGGCCTTACCAGTGCTCTATAAAGTGGAAGAATGACCTCCTCCCGTGAATCAATGCCCCTTTTAATACAGCTCAAGACCTTATTTGCCCTTGATACTGCTGACTGGAATTGCTTGCTACAGCCAAGTTTATCATCTACAAAGACTCCAAGGTCCTTTTTCATTATGGATTTGCCTAGTGCAGTCCCATTAAGGGTATAAGTGGCTTGAATATATTTTATCCCAGGTACATGATTTTACATTTATCAACACTGAATCTCATTTGCCACTTAGTTGCCCAGATTGCCAATTTGTCAAGATCCTGCTGCAAAGATGCCGCATCCTGGATGGAATTAATTGGGTTTATACATTACTTCCAATACCCTCCCCCAAGTCATTAATGAATAAATTAAATACAAGTGAATCCAATACAGAGCCCTGAGACATTTTTTTTGTTCACAAAAAATATATATGAGTAAATGTTTTTTCACCGGTTCTTTTCTTAATGCATTATTCTTACTCTTTTTTTAGCAGCAAAAATTTGGCAAGGAAATTTTGCAGCAGTTTTGTGAAAAAATTGCAAATGGCAAACATGGAATTTTTCTGTGAATTCATGCCTGGTGAAACAATTTGCTGTTCACTACTTAGAGGCACTCACCTAGTAGTAGCACACAAACAAAACAGTTCCACACTAGAACAATAACAGATAAACATATGCAAACAGGCAACTGGTGAAAGCAGACAAATGTTTCTCTAATGGCATATATTGCTTTATTCTGTAGCCTTCACTGCTGAATTCCTTGGCTGACAATCAACCACTTGCTCCACAGCACTTTTGGTGATGTTCACACTTAATTCAAAGGTACATCAAAGTTGTCATTCTCTCATTACCTTTACATATGTACTTTGGCAGTGGGAATATACTTTTAAAATGTGGCGGACATTGATGGGTGAATAAATTTGGCAGGTGCGAATTCCCAGCAAATTTCCACGTTTTGCCAGCAGCGAGTAAATTCGCGAAACTGCCGCGTAAATTTGCTTCAAAAATAGTTGGACGCACGTCGGAAAAGTCATTTGCGTCAAAACAGTCGCACATCAACATTATTTAATGCCAGCGTCAAAATTGACTCAAGCATCAGAATTGACACCGGTGTCAAAATTGCGTGGCCGTCAACATTTGTATTTCGCATATTTTTTGCCGTTTTGCAAATTTCACTGTAAATTCGCAAATTTTTCAGCAAAACAAAACGGGACAAATTCATCCATCACTTGCTGGATAAGAACATGCTCCAGTGTTGTGAACTTCATAATGGCTAGGCTAGAGGATGCTGACTAATAGAGTCTTTTTGTGCTCTGGGGTTTTTTACACTCAAATTCATCAACATCATTTATTGAAGCATAGGTCCTAGAAACAGCAGCCACTCAAGCATAATTTTAATATAGATGTGATTTCTGTTTCTGAAATCTGTTTAACTTGATTTATTTTATTCAAGGAAAGCCCTGGAGCTATAAGTGCAGGGACTGCATGCCAAGGGATCTGAATAACCAGCCGCCAAATTATACTGGTCTAGGTCAGAGATGTGCAGAATCACATGTAGCTGTGTTTAGGTGAGAAGGAATGAGTTAAAGCAGGAGATGGCCAGGCCCAGGGGCAGAGTAAGAGAGGACGTAATGTCAGGGGAAGCAGTTCACTTCCTTATCTTTAGAGCAGGTAGAAACATCCCACCCTCCCTCCCTCTCACATTTTGGAAATTTTGTGAAATGTCAGGACTTTTCTACTTTATATTCTCATATTATCTATTAATAACTGAATATGGATGTTTTCATGAAAGCGCTGTTTTAGTGTGGTTTCTGTATCTTTACACATTATAATTGTGAGAGTCTGTATTGTATTTATTTATGTTAAATTAATGTGAATCGCTTGATCCAGGGAATGTTTCTGATCGCTTTTGGGGTCCGGAAGGATTTTTTTCTCTCTTGAAGCATAATTGGCACTGTCTTCGGGCTGTTTTTTTTTGCCTTTCTCTGGATCAAAACAGTGCACATGTGATATTATATTTTAATTTTTATTTGTCACAGCAGCGGTAAGACCTTGCCAGAGTACTGCACAGGTAAGTTTAGAAGAGGGAGAAAGGAGGTTCTCTCCTGTGACTGCACAGTGAATTGATTGATACAGACGCTACTATTGCTTGTGTGAGGGGGCAGCCTGCTTGGATTTCCTATCATCGACACACTGCAGATGCAGGTCCGGCAGCAGGCCTGATAAACTTCTCTCATGTTGGTGGCAGAACATAGTAGCGATCTCTTTTTAAATTCTGACTTTAGAATAGGGCCTTGGGTTAAGCTGGCAAGGTCCTATTTATTTAATAAAATGTGGCCATTTTACACCCATCTCTGTCTCCTGGTTTCAATAAGGTATAAAACAAAGAATAACTTATAAACTCCTCCTCATAACCTTCAAAGCCCTTCATTCCTCTGCACCTAACTACATCTCATCTCTTGTTTCTCTATATGTTCCTACCCGAAACCTCCGCTCCTCTCAGAGCAACCGCTTGGTTGTACCCCCCACTACTACTGCTGTTTCCCGTATCAAACCCTTCTCTCTTGCGACTCCTTATATTTGGAATGCCATTCCTGAATCTCTCAGGAGAGAATCCTCCTTCAGTGTTTTTAAAACGGAACTCAAAGACTACCTCTGTGAGCACCTGGATAACACCTGAACTGGCACTTATATAACAGTGTAACAAACTGTAACCCACAGCACCTTAATACCCCTCTGAATTGTGTCTGTATGTTACCCTCCCATTTAGACTGTAAGCCCTACAGGGTAGGGTCCTCTAGCATTTTGTTGTCTTGACACTGAGCACTTAATCTGCATTGTAATTATAGTTTATATTTATGTGAATTGTATTCTAATAATTCACTTATTGTTACTTTTTATTCCAATGACCCCTTGTTTGTTACTACTAATTTATTGTTTTGCTGTACAGTGCTTTGCCCTCAAGGAGCGCTTTACAAATAAAAATATACATACATACATACATACATGTAATAATGCGGTCTCAAGCTGAAGGGTCATATTGAGGAGTCCCCTTGTCATGTCTGTTCTGCAGCACTACAAGTATAGTTTTGGATCTAAAAACCTAGGCTCTTGGGTATCAGTCCTGTGTAAGTTTTAGCAACCCTGCTCCAACCATGAAACCCTTCTGGTAAAAATGACCAGTTCTGTTAGAGTATATTAGCAGAATGCTATAAGGCATATTTAATAAGAAGTGCAGTGAACACAGTGAAATTTTAGCACACCATTAATGCTTTTGCACATGCATATTTAGTTTATCAGGTGCAAGTCTTGGCTTGTTGGGGATTTCATATCGCTCCTGGAACACACAATACAAATGACATAAGGGTCTGAGTCTATTGATCTAACCCACTCCCTGGAATTACCATGATGTTCAGGATGGTGTTAGCTGCAGGGCTCCCCCAGTGCCATAGTATAGGTATAGTACACTTGCACACAATTCATTGGATGTGATAGAATGAACACAATTGCAAGAAGAGTGTTTGAACCCATGTTACTTTAATGATTAGTATCAATACATTCATAACCTTGCAACCATTTCAGTGAGTTCACACTGTTCCCTCAGTCTTAAATTAGCCTTTATGTGCTCTAATGTAAAACTTGTTCTCAGTGCAGAGTGGGAATTCACATTCAGGTCACTGCTGCATTGTACATTTCAGGCAGACTGGCATAACAATGACAGAGGAACTCAAAGGCTGTACATCCTTAAAACTATTTGAAAAATTGCACAGCCCCAAAAGGTGAACAAATCAAACATAGAAACCTGAAACTTGCAGAATGATTTTTTTCATCAAACAAACAATGCCCTTTATATGTATTTGCACTTGTTAGTAGTGATGGGCCAATCTTTGGAGTTTCACTTTTACTTTCTACTTTCACTTCTAATACTACTCAGTCTATATTGCTGTTTAACCAAAAAATAACATCTATAGTTTATGTCAGGGGTGTCCAAACTAAGGCCCGAGGGCCACATGCGGCCCAGGATGCATATGAATGTGGCCCAGCTTTAAACGCTTGGTGACCGAGGGGGACTCTGCCCATTGCCCAGTTAGTAAAAATAATATAATAATACGTCTATTTAATATCCAGGTGTCCCATATTCCAGTGTATAGCTGCATCTGGTTATCCAAATGGCATTGTAGTTCTTTTCTGTGTATTTCCTTTACTTTTACAAATCAAACGTGTTTGTGTATTTCATGTGTGGCCCCAGACAATTTTTCTTTTTCCAATGTGGCCCGGCAAGCCAAAAGTTTGGACACCCCTGGTTTATGTATTACTAATAGCTTACTAACACAGACAACTAATAATTAATCTGAACACATAATATCTGGGTGCTTTGTAACCCAAGTTAAATGAATAAACCATATATTTATGTGAATGAACTAAATATTTATGTGTAAATGTAAGGAATCTGAAATACTATGTAATTTTGTGTGACATGAGGGACTCCAATTGAGAATTGTCATAGTTGCGTCATATCCAAACAACTTCAAATACCATCTGAGTATAAGATAAATGAAAATAAATATACAGTTTAACATATTTTTTTAATATAAAAAAAAGAATATTAATAGCACAACAGTCTTAAACTTATTATGAACAACTAAGAGATCACTGGATCGTAGTGATTAGACTGAAGGAGGATGAGAGTTATCCCTCAAACTATTAATTAAAGTCCAACGCTTTCTGTAACTCCCTCCTCATGTTTGTGACCTGCTGGATCGGCCAGATACCATGTCGTAGAGGAGGTGGTGCTCATCTATTTAAATAGCAGCATCAGCTGCGGCTACACCTGCCATGTCTCCTTCTGCTCCTTCGTGCTGGGGACTGGGATCTTCTTCAAGTGAAGGAGGTGGAGGTACTGGAGGACCTGCAGCAGATTCTGCTGCCTCTTCCTCTCCCTCTTCAGCTACCTCACCCTCTGTCCCTTCTGCAGCGGATCATCTTGGATCCACTCAGCTGGCAAGAAAAGAATTTCAGTTTGAGTAACTACAGTAGTTACATGACACATCTCATCCTGTAAAGTTTGAATTATACAGGATGAGATGTGTCATGTAACTACAGGAAAATTAAACAACATCTACAGTATAAGGATGGCAGGTTTGGGGCGGGCAACACCATTATGATAGTTTTTTTGCAGCAGATAATAATGTCCATTTGATTTACTTGTTCTCTGCAGTTATATGACAGTTAACTGTTACTGATGTTACACTATTCACCTAAACACACTTTTGCTTAAAAATAGCAAAATAAATAGGAATCAAGTAGCTTTATTGTAGTTAAGAAGAGAAATCTATTTATTCTGTTTAAATAAATCCACCTTTATTTGCCAACTATGCAGCAGTATTAGAAATAAAATTATTGTTAGCCTTGGTACATGCCTAAACACACATTTGCTCAAAAATAGCAAAATAAATAGAAATCCAGGGAATTTATTGTAGTTAAGAAGATAAATCTATTTATTCTGTTTAAGTAAATCACGAGGTCTGCGTGCTGCTGCTTGCTTGCTAGGCGTGCCAGATGGCAACCCTATTCATAATGCAAACCTTCAATACAAGTATAACACAACACCAGCATTAGTTGAAGACTTTGAAGAGGTTATTAATTTTGTTATTTGTATGATGACTAAGGCAGTAGGACTTCAGAGACCTCATTTGTGTACTTGCAAACATACCGGCCTTCTTATATATTTATATGTTTTCCCCAGGGCCGCTTTTGCCATGAGGCATGGTGAGAACTTTGCCTCAGGCACCACAGAGAAGCCAGTTACCAGGGGTGCAAAAAGCCGCCTCTGGTAACTTTAAGACCTGATTATCAATTTTTAAAACAGAAATTCGGCTCTGCTAGTGCAGCAAGTGCAATATCGCTCACTGCACTAGCCATGCGCCCCCCCGAAGCGCCCCTGGTTTTCGCTTTTAATAACATTGTGGTCAAAGTGGTGCGAATTTTTCAAGTCAAAAATAATAACTCACAATTTTGTGTCACAAAAGAAAGAATGCCCAGGGGAGTGAGTCAGAAACTGGGAACGACAGGGCCATGGCAGGGCTACAAATGAGGGATTATGGGGTTGTAGTTCCTCGGTTGCTATTGGGATGGGTGGAGACATGAGGGGTTAAAAGATGAAGGAAGTGAAGAGAGAATGCTCTTTTACCTTGAACAGCTCCTGCCCGCCCTCCTCAGAATAAATGGGGTAGCTGAGTAAGGGGGAAGTGTTGCATAATGTCCCAGTGGACATTGGTAACAAGTGTAGGGTGTATCAGGGGTTAGGCCTATGGCCAAAGTGATGGAAAGGGCCCGATGGAAGTGCATGAGTTACGGAGGAAAGCCGCGCCTAGGAGGGACAACAGGTGGACCCCTTGCTATTGGGTACAATTCTTTGCAGCCTTCAGTGGCTATCAGATGTTAAGTAAGTTAATAGTTAAATATTTGATACATGTGATTGTACAAAGATTTTGGTTTATGTTGGTTGTTATTTATGTGGTTTAATAAGTAAGCTGTGGCCTTTTTCACCCAAGATTTCACATGTGTTTGTTGGTATGTTATTTAAGGAAAGGCGGGAGAAGCTTGGTGTTGTTGGGAGGGGCCCATCAGATTGACACAGCTCCTGTCAAGAATATGACATCTACAGTGGGTTACCTGCTACACACAATACTGTGCTGTGATCAGACAGAAACACACATTCTTCTTTTCTGAATGGTAGTGATGCCATCATTTTAAGTGGGCCTGTCACACAGACACAAAAATGTGTATAATAAAAGTCATTTTCAAATTAAACATGAAATCCAATTTCTATTTTTTATTAAAGCATAGCTTAATAGCTGTTGTAAACTCAATTAAGAACCACAGCTGTCAATCAATGCCTCAGGCATAGAGGCGGGGCAGACAATTACTTTCACTTTCCATTCAGCACTTCCTAGATGTCACTGCTCTCCACACATTCCTGAGATGATACAAGGCTTGACTTAATTACAATGTCCACAAAATGGCTCCTGCCTGCTTGTTATAATTATGAACTCCCAGACTGAAGGAAACAAGATTCATATAATTTATATAGTGCAATTACATTTTATTTTGCTTTACTAATTTGATAAAATAGGATGTTGGATATTTTTTTTGGGTGATGGGTCCCCTTCAACACTTTGCACATTCTAGAACCTAGCAGTCCAACAGTGATACTGAAAGGAACAGGTGCTGAGCTATCACCTTGAAGAAATAACACTGACTTGCTTGTTCCTGACTGCAACTCAGAGAAACTGCTTTTGCCCAATAACATTGCACGAAATGCCATTCATTCACTTTCAGGATAGCTTTACTTTTTGGGTCAGGAAGGTCTTCCCCCTTCTTTCATTTACAGTGCAAGTTAATTCCCCAGAGCATCATCTTACATAGACTTTTAAATGTCATCTGAACCTGAGTATGATTTGTATTTCTTAAATAAGTATTGGTGCTTTCCCTCACTGGAGAGCTTAGAATAGCTTTAAAAATTTTGAAACCTGTTTGTGTGCAAGACAGAGCACAAACTAGAGGCATATATTCTCCGCATCAAACAACATTGCAGTCATTTGAAGATATAGTCCACAAACATTCAAGTTATATATATAACATATATTAATAATATTTGATATATTGCTTTTATTACCCATTTATAGGACTACCTTACCTTACTGTTTTTTTTCTATTTTGACTCAACGTATACACATTTTCTCTTTGCTCTCCCCCCCCCCAGCTTTTATAAAGATATCACTGGCTTAGCTTACAGTTTTAGCCTTGCGTAAACAGCCTGTGCTCCACTGGCAGCTGGAGCCGTTGTACTTATCACCTATAACAGGCTTCCTATTGCATTTAAAGGCCTATTACAAGGAGCCAAGAGGGAGCCTGATCAAAAGAGTGTGGTAAGCTGTACAGGCTATTGATGGCACCCTCCATAATTGAGACAACTTCACAAACTTAACACTTAACCCTGAGTTACTGCACTGAATTCTAAAAATAAAATGATGTATAGTGGTATACTATTGTACCCCCTTGTCATCATGAGTTCAATGAACAGGGCTTGTGCTTAACATATTTTTGTCTATTTTTTTTATTCATGAAACATCTGATTGTTGTTATTTATTGTGCTAAAGAGGGCTAAGTGGAAAACTGAAATGGTCCATATTTGGTCCATGTGAGGTAAACATTTAGGGTAAGGCCAGACGAGGAGATTCGAGGAGATTTTGTCGCCTGGCGACTTATCGCCACGTCTTTTGCGCGACTATCTCCCCGAACTGCCTCAGCGTCTTTTCCGCATAAGCTAGAATAAAAAGTCGCCTGTGCTAATGCACACGCGGCGATGCGTTTTCAATAGTCGCCCAAAGTTGCCTCACTGAGGCAACTTTGGGCAACTATTGAAAACGCATCGCCGCGTGTGCATTAGCGCAGGCGATTTTGCGTTGTAGACTATGGGGAAAAGACGCTGAGGCAGTTCGGGGAGATAGTCGCGCACAAGACGTGGCGATAAGTCGCCAGGCGACAAAATCTCCCCGAATCTCCTCGTCTGGCCTTACCCTTAGATTTTCAGTGTATAGATACTTACCCTGCCTAACAGACTGATTATTTGTAAAATGGTAATCTAATTATTTACTTTGCAAGAAGAAAACATGGCGTGGCTTCAATTTTCCTGTTTGCCCTGATTAGCTCGGCTCTTAAAACACATTAATAATTAGTTAATGTGTTCAATACAGCGATTATTACAGACATTATATTTTGTTTTAAAGTCTTGCACTGTGTATGTCACTCTAAAACAGCAAATAAATAACTTCCATAGTGGTCATTAAGTCCTGTCCTTATATACTGCTATTAACCCATGGTTCTGCAATCACTATCCCATCACCAGTGTAGTTAAATTGTCTAGTCACTCTACAATGGTTTTCTCTTTCCTCACCAGGTGTTTCCTTGTATTACCTGTGACTTAATGGAAACTCAGTTGGTTGGACAGCTAGCTGTTCCCAAAATCATATTCACAGAAAGAGAAATTACATCTCTTTTGGCCAGAGTCCATTACCCTCCCTTTCCTTTCTCAACAATGCTGCCAATTTATCCAAGTGGTCATAGGGTTTATCTTCACATATGACCAACAAGATGAGGTGGCTCCACTAAAACAATAAATAAATATAACCATCTAATTTTTTACAGTATAATATGTGTTTATAAGATTGAAAAAAGTTGGTGTACAGCTATAGTCATAAATAGGCAACATTTAAAGCAATGTTACCCTTTTCAGATGGAGTCACAGAGCGCAGCACAGAAAGTAAAAATGCCAATGTAATGCAGACACTTTTAACATTGTCCTCATTCCTCTGGAAGCAACAAAGTGTTTGTATTTGTGAAGTATCCCTATGGAAAACTGAAGTGAGATTTCTAGAGCAATCACTGAATTCAAATAAACTGAATTAAAGAAACAAGAAATCAAATTTTGATCTCTGTTTAAAGGATTTTTCTGTCTGGACCTGGAAGCTGCGGTATTCTGGAAAGAACAGATAGGCCAGTCACTCCATGCCTTTGATCCAATTCACATATTGGAGCTCACCTTCCACAGGAAGACTGTCCCGTGGAAAGGTATTTAATTATAGTAAGCCTTGTAGGAAGCTCTCAGAGCAGGGCAGGGCACAGAGCAGAAAGGATACATGCCTGTGTGAGGAACTCTCAGAAGGGCTGGGGGTGCTGTCTGCCACTGCACTGTGACCAAGTGACAGAGAGTTTTGAGTGAGCCATCAAAGAAAAGCCAGGAGGCTGAGAAATCCCCCCCAAATAAGGATTGTGAGTTAGGGGGTGACCCCAATATAACTGTTTTCTTACTGGTAGTCCACAAGGGGCCCAATTTAGTGATGGAACTTGTCAAATGTGTGAAAGTAGTGCCTAGTGGGCAGGATTTATTTTTATGATTTGTTCTGTATCCTGAAATGGTCACCCCTGTGTGTAAATCCTGCAGGCTTACATAGCTTTTTGAGGAGTGCATATATTTAGTTTATGTATATCAGAGTAGGAGGAGTCACCCACACTTAAAACTCAAGCTTCCCCCCCCCGGCCACATCACACTTATCCCCAAGGTTCTTCTGCACACCAGCTATCAACCAACTAACCCACCACGAGCTGCCACAACGTCTCGGTCTGCACAGCCACTCACTCCCCCTGCTTCTGACTGTTCCCTCACTTTCCAGTTGAGCCCCCTACCAACTGCACAGAGGGTACAAGCTCCGCCTTCCTACACATAGTTCAGACCTACAAGCTAAATCAGTTTTTGGGAAGGCTCAGCTGGAATGACAAAATAGTTAAGACTTCAAGAAAATGTCTACTTTTACATCTAGATACTGAAAGATTATGTGTATAGTTTGCTACAATAATGGTCACCTATAGCAATCAATGACAATGTAGCAAATAGGTCCTACATCCAACTGTGCTTTTTCCAAAGTACAGGGGATACAGAGTGGTCCCTAACCTTTAGAGAGCTAAGGAGGACCCAGACCAAAGTTTTGACCTCCAATCTTTGGACCAAAAAAACACTGCTCTGTAATCAACCACTGCTCTTTAATCTGGACATTTGTTTTGTAGCCAAATGATGTTGTGCTTATTTATGTGCCCAGGCTTGCACTGGATTGTGTACCTGCTATACATAGAAATCCATGGGTCCTAACTGACATAATGATGTGGATAAAGAATCAAATCTACTTTCTGTAGAGCAAGAAAACTATATAGGAGTGCTATGAAGTACAGAATATACTGAACCACAGACAAGCATAGCTGACCTACTGATTTCTTATTTTTACCACATATACAAAAATGCAGATTATATGTTATGCCAATAGCCCTTAAAGCTACTGGCCATTTAACTCATTAGACAGGTATCCCCCTAGGACAGTGTTCCCCAACCAGTGCCTCTTGAGCAACATGTTGCTCGCCAACCCTGTGGATGTTTTTCCCAGTGGCCTCAAAGCAGGTGCTTATTTTTGAATTCCAGGCACAAAAAACAGGTGTACTGCCAAACTGGGCCTCCTGTAGCTGCCAGTCCACATAGGGGCAAACAAATGGACAATCACAGACCTTTTTTTGGCATCCCCAGGGACTTTCTTCATTATTGTGTTGTTCCCCAACTCTATTTCCATTTGAATGTGGCTCATGGGTAAAAAAGGTTGGGGACCCCTAAGATATCTTTCTCCCTGCCCTTAATATGTATCTGTTAAACTGACCAATCACAACACAAACCTGGATTTGCCTATTCTATGGTCACAGGATACACAGTGTGAGCTAACGTTTGCATTTGAGTAAAAGCCATGTTTTGTTTTTAAAGCTCTTTTAGAGATCTGTATCTCTAGCACTCAGCGTGTTGCTGCCTGAGATAAAAGTGCTGTCCGCAGCAACCTTTATAATAGAAACTTGCTAATCATCTCTTTTCTTTGCTTGACATTTTCTTTGGACAGATTGCACAAATGTTGCTTTAGTTGCTCTTGAACAGGGTTTTGGTTAAGGTCTCTCAAGCCTGACAGTGTAACACACTGGAACTTTACAGACATTGTCACATTTGTAAGCAGACCATATCGAGATCCTGCTCTGGCCCAGCGTTTGGGTAATTCTGACTCATCACCAGATGCTTCTTCTGTCTGGATGAGTGGGATGGGACATTCAAGGACATTTGTCAAACCTACAAACAACTACTATGAGCTGTTGGTCAAAACCTTGCCACGTCTCTGCATTTTTACTGCCATTCTTTCATTTAAAAAAAGGCTGCACCCCCCCCCCCCCAATGCTTTTGTTGCAAGATACAGATTACACATTTTAGTGTGTGTGGTGTGTTGATACTGAGATCCTGAGATGCCCTGTCTCTGTCCATTTACTTTATAGTTGTTGATGACATTTACACAAGCTTTTTTTTTTTAAAGTCTAATTCACAAAGGGCAGTTCAAGTTCTTTATTCTATTTATGTTTTTAATACACACTACCATAAAATTGGCCATACACATGTTGATAAAAGCTGATAACTTGGTCCTTTTATACTGGCAGCTTATTAGACAGTGTATGTGGTAGCAGAGAACTAATCTGAACTGCATGTGTAGCATCTCTGTAAGTGAGGACAGACACACCAACTTCTGTTTGACCAGTAACTTGGTTGCTTTATAGAACTCAGCATAACATGTCTGCAAAAGGAACTTTTCATATAGAGCATACACAGGACGAGGAAGAAGAAAAACACACAGGGTTACGGGTCAAACATGACATCACATTGCTAAGCAACAATAGACCCTCCCTGCATTAAGTAACATCCACTGGAAAAATCTCTGTTTGTTGTTTTCCAACACCCCTTCTCAACAGTATGGAGATTATTCCACAAGATTCATTTTTTCAATCAGTTTCTCAAAATGATCCTTGGGTAATGGTTTGGTTAATACGTCTGCAACCATAGTCTCTGTTGGACAGTAGTGCAATTCAATGATGCCCTGATCTTGAGCAACATATTCAGCTTCTGTTGATGATAAGACTACTGTGGCTTTTTTTCTACTGGTCCAACATATGGTTCCTTTTCAAAGTTTAAACAAAAATCCTGTAGTTGACTTGCAATCTTTTACATCACCTGCATCTACATAACCAGTTAAAGTGGACCTGTCACCCATACACAAAAATCTGTATAATAGAAAGTCCTTTTCAAATTAAACATGAATTCCAATTTCTATTAAAGTATTCATAGCTGTTGTAAGCGAATTTAAAAATCTCAGCTGTCAATCAAATATTGCCTGCCCCTCCTCTATGACTTGGGCATAGAGGCGGGGCAGACAATTACTTTCACATTCCATTCAGCACTTCCTACATGTCACTGCTCTCCCCACATTCCCACGTTTAATTGTGTAACCAGGCATGGGGATGGACATCAGGTCCCCCTTCTGGTGCACAAACAATATTCTGAGATGATGCAAGGATTGCCTTAATTACAGAGTCCACAAAATGGCTCCTGCCTGCTTGCTATAATTAAGAATTCCCAGACTGAAGGAAACAAGATTCAAATAATTTATATAGTGTAATTAAAGTTCATTTTGCTTGACTAATGTGATAAAATAGGATTTTAAATATTTTTTTTGGGTGACAGGTCCCCTTTAACTTTGCTATGTGTATTGCTGGCAATTTCAACTTCTTATTGATAGTCCCTTTCAGGTATTCTAATCACAATGTGATGGAGCTGAAACCTTTCTGCAAAGTATTCCTACTGCTGCTGCAATGTCTTGTTTTGTCACTGTCACTATGAACAACAATTTGCCAATAACCTTTCTTTATTGATGGTTGTCTGTCAACAATCACTCACCATTCTCATCTTTCAGATATTCAACTTCCATAGGCATTTTCACTTCCTTTGCTTCCTCCATTCCACAATAGGTTATCAGTTCTTGAGTTTTAATTTTCTGATTAAGTAGAAAACTTCCATCCTCATCTCTCTCAATTTGTATTCCAAGGTAATATGTGACGTTTCCCAAATCCTTTATTTCAAAGTTTGCCTTTAGTCTTTGAACAATATCATCACTGTCCCCTTCTTACTCAGAACAGACTAGCACATCATCCACATAGATCAATACATATATATATGCCTCGCTTCTGGAAAATCTTCCATGTAAAAGGACTTGATTTATTTTCTCAGTTTGTTTAAGTCCATAGAGGCCTTTCTGAAGCTTGCATACCAAATCTATGGTGTACTTTGTGAATTTTCCATCATGTGCTTCATATAGTCACCTGTTTTGGCAAGTGGTTTTACCCCTCCTGTCACAGACACTGTTGTTGTCTCTTCAGAGGATTCAGATATCATGGTTTTTTTATAAAGAAGAATTGTCAAAATATATGCTGTGGCTGTCACTTTGCAGATTTTAGGATTTTGAACTCTGTAAGCTTTACTTTGCTCACTGTATCCAACCAATACACCATCTGTAGCTCTATCTCCCAGTTTGTGGCATTTTTCACTTGGAATGTGCACATATGCCTTGTAACCAAATATTCTCAAGTGATTTACCATTCCACAGCTCGTAAGGGGTAGCTGCTATAGCTTTTGTTGGTAGGCGGTTTTGTAGGTATGTTGCTGTAGTTATTGCTTCTCCCCAGAATTTGTTTGGGAGGTTGGCATCATTCAGCATACACCTTGTCATCTCTACAAGTGTGTGATTCTTTCTTTCTGCTACACCGTTTTGTTCTGGAGTGTATGGAGCACTTGTTTGATGTTGAATGCCTTGCTCCTTTGTTTGTGGATTCTGTCAGTACATTAGTTTGATGAAGTTATCTTGAGTAAGCTTGAAACATCCACTCCACTGTGTATCTATACACAAACTCTGTCTGTTGTTTTCCAACAGTATGGGGCCCCATGCCAATATTTGACTGAAAACTGGCCAGATATGTATCAGGCGGTTTCAAAATCCCAGTGGGGCAAGGACCAAATGACCACATTGATACAGTGCTTATCGGATGAGTATCTGTAGGTCTGATATAGGGGTAAACATCACTTTTAGATCCAAGCCTACCTCACCCTGGACCGTGCATGCCATACACACAATATACCGAATTGGGCTGATCTGAATGTTGGTCCCCAGCCCATTAATTAGATCTGCCCCATTTGGCCTATTGCATGGGTAACTAAAACAGATAGAGATTCATTTCTTTGGCAATCATGTCATCTTGTCTTGATTGGATCTCACTGTGTATGACCTGGTTTAGAGTAATAAGTAATTTCAGAATATAGCATTTATTAGAATAAGGGAAGAGTGAATTTAAAGGTGAAATTCCTCTTTATACCATTTTCTTTTATATTATAGATTCCCCTATTCTATGCAGATATGTATTTTTGTCTTCTTCTTCTGTCCTATTTCCATCCTGCAACTGAAAATGCTGTCAGATTATTGGAATCACCTTCCATGGCAACCAGAAAACTGTTTAATTTCTTATCTTAATTTTATCTTTAATCCCCTTCTACTTCTTCTACTCGTCTGCCATTTTGACTTCCAAAATGTTGCCTGGCTTCTTGGATAATTAAACCCTAGCAGCCAGATTGCAGCTGAAAGCCTAGATGCTTTGAAGGGAAGTTCTGAACCCCTACAAAATGCTGTTATTTTCAAAGTGGTTAAATTGGCTGACTGAAATCTTCAAGCTGGGCTTACAGTATCTTTTCAGGATCTTTACAGGCCATTGGGAAATAAACTATAAAAGTATAATGCAAGTTATTGTTTAGATGATCATTTGGCTATGTTGCATGTGTCACATCAAAAATCACTTAAATTCTGTTTAATGGTAGTACTCCTAAAAAGATTTTTTTAGAGCACACTGTTCAAAATGAGAAATATAATATTACCCTTCAAGATTGGTTTGGCCGGTACTGAGCTGGTGATTTTTAGAGTCCATAGGCTTACATGTCAGGATTCTGCTTTGGCCTCCAAGCAAAGTAACTATATAAGAGATATCATGAAACCAAATGTTAATCCTATGAAGGCGAGCAAGCACATGAGAAGGGGAGCCAGGTCACAGACTTTGTCTCATCTTTAAAAAGACCATTCCAATATTGTTTTTATATTATAAAGGTCTCCAAGTAGTAAACACAGGAATTCCACCTGTTCTGGCATGGAATGCTCCAGTTATACTCCTTTTCCCTGGGATTAATAAATGACACAATATGTTAATGTTCCAAATAGGAAGACTACACATGGACAATATTTGAATCAGTTATCTATGGTTTTTCCAGGTGTCCTGTACATGAATTGTTTTTGTATAAGTTCTCCCAGGATGAAACCTCTTTACAGGTGGAAACCACTGTGCTATCCGTTACTTAACCATTGTTTTAATTTAACATACACTTTGAGAGGCCTCCTGGAAATTATTGTTTAATAATTACTTAACTATTTAACTATTGTTTAACTTATTAAAATAGACATAAATAATGGCACCTAATTTCTAAGAAGCACAAAAAACACATCGAAATATATAAATATATATATGAGGCAGATATTTTCTGTTAAATGATATCAGAATAATTTACATGGCTTAAGTGAAATAAAAAAAGAAACACTATATTAAAGGGAACTGTGTGGCTATCCTCACTACACGCTGGCTTGGATGGCATTAAGTGGCTTTTTTGTTGTATCAATAGACTACTTGTTGTCTGCTCCAGTCCTCTTGGGGGTTACATGAGGACTGCTTCAACTTGATGGCTTCTTTCGATGCCATTGTGTTGTAATATAGGTTTATAACCTCACAGATATATTTTGCATTGCAATTAGTTATAATGCTCCATGGTTTCTAAAGGCTTTTTGTAGCACTGAGTTTATGTCCTTTGTGCTGCTGACAAAAACTCATTTGTTAAGGGGTTGGATGTATGAGGCAAATACAATGCATGAATTTCTGATGAAAACAAAGGGGTTGAAAGTGGGTAAGCTAATGGCTGCTATTGACCAACATCTGCAGCCTTGTCGCCTGTTCTGGGTTTCTGTAATGAGGTTTGCCAAAACAGTTACTATTATAAGGCAGTTTAACTCATTAAGGCCTGGCATTTATGTTTTATTTTGTTAGATTTATGGATATTATATAGTTTCGATTTTAGAAGACTGAAACACTGTTTTCCTGCTAAAATGAATGGGTGTGTCATGTGTGCCAGCGTGCAGCAGATGACAAAACTAAAGGTGCTCCACCTGGAGTTCAAAATAATTATCTAACATGAAAATGTATTTGAATATAAAAGTATATCGTACAAGTTTGATTGCATTGTATGTGCATAATATAAATAAATGCAACACAAATGTGATTGAGCCTAATGAGTAATGGCTGCTGAAATATATCCAGTCACTTATTGTATCTTTTTGTCAGCTGTATCATTAAAACAGGAGTCATTATAGAACATAGCACTGGCACTTCTGATTTCAGACTATGACCCTTTCCATGTGCTATGCACTTAACTGTGGCAATAAAAGGAAACCGTGTGGTACAGGTTTGGAACCTGTTATTCAGAATGTCCGAGACCAGTGGGTTTCTGATAATGGATCTTTCCATAATGTGGATCTCAATACCTTAGTTGCATTAAAAAAAAAACCAATAGGCTTGTTTTGTCTCCAATAAGGTTTCACAATATCTTAGTTTGGATCAAGTACAAAGGACTGATTTATTATTACAGAGAAAATGGAAATAATTTTTAAAAATGAGAAATATTTAGATAAAATGGAGTCTAGGGGGCAGATTTACCAACTTCGCTAGTGAAGGAGATAGACTCTAGTGGTACTTTGCTCCTTAACACCAGGCGGATTTACGCTCTGGCAAATGGGCGGTAACTACGCAAATTCACTAAGATGCGGATTTTACTGAACGTTACCTCTTGAGCCAGACTTGACAATAGAATAGATAGGAGTTCCTCAAAAAATTGTTGAAAATTTTTCTAAGTCCCAAAAGACGCTAGTGTCTTTTCCTCTTTTCAGAGTGATAGGCTGCAAAAGATCGTAAAATTTCTTCCCCCCTACATTTCCTAACATGTGGCACATAAACTATACACTGGGCTCATATGTAGGGCAATATAACAACTTTATTTTATTTTATTAAAAGTTTCCCGGGCTTGTGTAATGTATTGTATTTGCTGCAACATATACGTCCATTGAACTTTAACTTCCCTCCATATGCAAATTAGGCAACTCTGGAGCCACTTCACTTTGCTTGCTGCAGTAACGCTAGCGCAACTTCGCCAGCGTTCGGCACCCTGGACGCAACTTCGGATTTTAGTGAATTATCGTTGTCCTGGCGAATCTACGACAAAGCTGCCACTGGCGAATTTTCGAGGTTAGTAAATTCTCCCCTATGAGAGATGGCATGGCCTTCTCATAATTCTGAACTTTCTGGAAAATGGGTTTCCAGATAACAAATCTCATACCAAGTACAATACTTGGTCCGTAATATTGATAAAGTAAAAAAATAGAAGAAATACCAATTGAAGTTAACTCATAAAACACCAGTGTAAAAATCTATTTTATTCTATTTATTTAGTCAGTTGCCTTGACCTCTAGAATGAAACCCCATTACCTCATAAAACAAACATATTTGCAAGGATTTGTTTGCTTGATTGCGATTATTTATTTATATGAGCGAGTAAATAATCTAATTAGTGGCACATATAGAAGATGGAGAGGCCACTGTGAATATTTACTGCACACTTGTTCTGCTATTTATCTGAATAGGTGGCACACTGGATCTATGTAATAAGGAATAATGGTGCTGCTCAAGAGCTCCACAGAATAATGAGGAGAATCACCCTGCGCACACATTTGTTTTCAGACAAATAAACAGCCTTATGAAGAAATCCAAGGAAAAAAGTTAACCTTTAGATTTACATACTGCAGTTCTTTGTCCAGTGATTAATCAATCTCATCCAGCGGCTGCCCATGAAGCATTCACTGGTAATGGTAACCATTGTGGCAAAATATTCATACGTTCCTTTTCTCTCCTCCTTGAAAAGTCTGAGTTTAAGATGAAAAAATATTATGAAACAATTTCCCTTGTATTTGTTAACCAGAGCAACAAATATATAAAACAATTCAGCATTCAAACATTCCATTTGTAACTCAGGTTTCCCAGTTAAACCACAAAGCAATTAATTGTTAAGTTCACAATTCTCTTTGCCCTTATTTTGCATCTCAATTAGCAAAGATATTTGAAAAACTGTTTCGCTGATCTTTTTGCATGCTATAATTGACTTTAAAATGTCACCTTAGAGTACATATTTTCTGAAACACTTACATGAGAATTACTCAATATGATACAGTAATTAAATCTGCTTAATTAAAGGAAACTGTTGCAAATTAAGAATGAAATCCCCATCACTGCAGCAGCTACAATTCATGCCCGCTGGGGAATTGATATAAGTAAAGTGCTTGTTTTGAAATATTCAGTGTAGCAATTGAGAAAAAAAATAGAGTTTTGCCAACATTTTTCAACTACTAACCACTGTTCCACTGCTGTTTCTGGCGTGTGACAGGCAAAACCTTTCAAACCACTGTTTCACAGATAAATAAGCCTGTATGATTTTTGGCAATTCAAAAGAATAAAGGTAATCAGGTTTAAGTGAACATCAAAAATAGATGCTATTACAGGTATTACAGGTATGGGACCTGTTATCCAGAATGCTTCCAGATAATGAATCTTTATCTAATTTGGATCTTAATACCTTAACATTACTAGAAATTCATTTAAACATTAAATAAACCAAATAGGCAGGTTTTGCTTCCAATAAGGGTTAATTATATATTAGTTGGGATCAAGTACAAGCCACTGTTTTAGTATTACAGCGAGAAAGGAAAAAAATCTGGATTATTTGGATAAATTGGAGTGTATGGGAGAGTGCCTTTCCGTAATTTGGAACTTTCTGGATAATGGGTTTCCGGATAACAGATCCCATACCTGTACCAGAATATTATTGCTGAACATATAATACTATAATTAGCTAAATCTGTTAAATTCTGCAAATTAAAGCAGAGCTGACAAATTAATTGTATTTTCCCATTGTCGTCATTTTTCTACTTTCATTTAGTCCATCACTTTCTCACTATACCAATTAACCATTTTCACCAAGGCATTTCTAGATCCTCTCACCTAGTAGCAGATGACATAGAGTATAGTACTTAAATCAAGGTTGTATATGTAAAATATGGATTAGCTTGAAATGTAAATAAATCATACTGCATACATTTGTAACTAAAAACCTGTGCTATGTGAAAACATAGATCAATGGTGAATTACCGTCAGTCAATACTGAACCTTTGACAATGAAAGACTTCACTCCAAGGGCTCTAACAGACAAGCATTGTTCCTGTGGTAGCGTCTTCATGCATTCGACTGTAGAAGATTGCAGCAATTAGCACAGCCTGATTTTTTCAATGAGTATAACGAGCATAACGATAGAGCAAGCAGACGCCGCAGTCCCAGGGGGTCCCGGGGAACAGGGGGCCTGGACTGTGGGGTCTGCTTCCTCTATAGCTAATAAAAAAAACCTCCTTCCCAGCCTCTTTCTTACCTGCCGCGGGGAAGGGGACGCAAGTTGGATGGGAGTAGGCGGAGTTGGGGTGGGGAATGGGCGGGGCAGAGGTGGGATGGGAAGTTGGGAGGAGGATGGGAATCTGAGTGCGCCAGGCTCCTCTGAAGTATTTGCACGGGACCGGGCACACTCTAGCTACGCCACTGAAGGTTTTTCTTTAAGGAAAACATTTAAGACAGTTTTGCTGCTTATTGGAATATATAGTAAATTAGCCTAAATGATTTGATTTAAAGTGATTTTTAAGTTGACCGTATAACTTTTGTTAATAACTTTGCACAAATACTCCACTGCCCAATAGAAAAGGGTTTTAAACAGCAGCAAGCAGCAAGAATTATATTTGCAGCTTAACAATATAACTAGAATTCATAATACGTGGTTAAGGAAACAATGCTTAGGGAACAGGATACCAATTAGGCCAATAATTAACTAGCTGACCAACACTGAACTTAAAGAAGAAGGAAAGGGTTGAATTATGCACCCCAAATTGATGTCATTGCCAACTTCAGACCGAGAGTGTGATGCTATTCTAGTTAGTGCTCTGCCACTATCTTGCTTCCATTCCCAGCCCCCTTGTAGCTGGACTGGGCTGTGCACATGTGCAAGGGTTCTAGTGCAGGAAGCAAGATGGCAGAGCGGCACTCACTGTAATAGTACCCCAAGCCAGTGCATTTTTCAGAAGTGGACCCCTGACCTAGGGTCTGACATTAGCTATTATAATCACTGGAGCAAGGGTACGTGTAACATTGGAAGCCAGCAAAAAAGTAACAGTCTCTTTTGTATTTTTCATTTGCAATGGAATATTTCAGCAAGCATCTTCACAGATAAATCAACAGGGACAGTGAAACAGTTGCAGAGAACACAATGTAAAGCATTGATAGGGAGAGGTGCTATACTGTAAGAAAGTCCTTCACAGTTTATATAGTACTGCAGTAAATGAGCAACATAGAGAACAAGTCTGCCAAAATAACAGACATACAAATGATGTTATGTGACTAAACATAGGATTATATAGGACTTCGAACGCCCAGCTTTTTATTAACTAAAATTTCATACAGTTCCGGACACTTGCAGCAAACTGTTTGTGCTATAATGAAGCAATGTGTCAGCTGACTAATTTTCTCATGAGCTACTAAAAACAACAGCACGCTTCTTCTTAATTACAGATAAGAAAATGGCTCCCCACTTGGAGACCCCTTTTGGTGGCAAGGAGACATATTGGCAAGTGACAAAGCTATGTGAATTGTATCTGTATTTGTAATCTAACTGGTGTTCCCATGTTACAGGACCAATTCATACATGATTATCTATCTGTGTTACTGCTCTGCTGTAGCGGCATCCCAATTCTCTAAAACACAAGATTAACATCACTTTACCTTGTTACTTTACCTGTTTAGACAAAGACACTCCTACACTCCTCTTTACATGTTTTGGAGTATTGGAAAGAGTTGCTCCAACATTCACAGCCTTAAACATTTTTAATAAGCAACTTTGCTGTGCCAAAATACACTTGCTATCCCTATATCCTCAGTGGGTATAACTGAGACCTCACAGGCCCAAACCCAATCACATAACAATAGCAGGTGGCATTGTTTCTGAGCCCCTTATCTGTCATTCAAAGAAAGATCTTGTTCTGTGTTCATTTTAAAATTGTAGAGTTCTTTGTAGAAATATAAGCAGCAAAATTAGATACTTTAGCTATCAAGAAAATAAATTGCATTCAATTATTTTTAAACATTTCTGGAACAAAAAATGGTAGATGTTTTACTAATCTGTATTCCTGAGTCAGAAGAAACAGGGAAACTTCTGTTCCATAGACTATCATGCAAAGATAGCCTCCTGTTTTTGGTTTCCATTCATGAAAGCACCAAGTCTAAATTGCACAGGAAGAAGCAAGCAGTGAGTTTGCTGGGTGTAGATATCCGAGTACCCCAAGCTGTGAAACCTAGTTTGCTTTGGCAGTTCAAGAAAGCGGAATAAACACTGAAAGGTGCTGCTGCTAAATGGCTTTTCAGTTTCAAACTCAAAAATAAACTGAAAGCACCAAGGACCATCTTTTCAGCTTTACTTTATTGGGAAAAAGGTCAGAGCCCATCTGTTTGTGTCAAGCTTCTAAAACATCTGATAGTGATATTGTTTTTAATTTTAACCCAGTAAGAGACACAGGATTTCATTTTCTTCTCTCTTCTTTTCTTTAATTTACTTGGGGGAATCAAATTCATTCCAGATGTATTGCTAAAGAAAAATAACAGTGCACACTGCATGTGGGACTATTACACATAATAGAGTAAGTTCTTTCTTGGAAATAGCATGATGGCATGTTATGGCATGTAATACACACAGCACAACATTCATAGCAGTCTCCTGACACTGCTTCTATGTTAAAGGATTACGTTTCTCTCATAGGTTGTGTTCTAAGATTACTGACAAACTTATTAGCTTGAAAGATGCAAATGTATTTAAAGAGTCACTAAACTAGTAAATACTTTCACTGTTCCAGGAACATGAATAAAGTTCCTCATAAATAAACGGAAGGTACTTGAAGGTATATTTGACTTCAACACAAAACTCTTCAGGTTCAGGAGCGTTGTACAAATTGAGTGTTATTTTTTAAATTAAACTAATACATAAATGTCTGAAATTAGTTCCTGTCTTCAGATTTTAACCATAATGAGCATTTAGAAAGAACTGCTTCAAGGAACATAAGTTAAAATGAAGTAACTGCCAAACACTGTTGAGTGACCAAAGACTTTGGAAACTGCAACCCAGACACTTCTGTGGTTGACCACGGGCCAATTTGGAGGTGGAAAACTTGACCACAGAGATTAAACCAATCACCTCATCCTGTCTTGCAGAAGGATTTCCTGATCATGTGGGAAGAGGTGTACATTTAACTAGGATCATCATTTTATATGCCCGACAGTCATCGATTAAAGCATCATTTATGTTGAACAAACAAACAAACCAATGGGAACTAAATACAGTGTTACTGTGTGGTCAGAAGAGCATGTAATGGGAAATAAGCAGGTCTGATGCCCAAACAAAATGTTGGGGTTTAATCTATTATCTGTGTGAAACAGCTAAAGCAGTATGGGAAGCAGATTTTATGAAGAAGGGCATAATGGATGGGAATATAAATCAGATTTCCTTATAGGTGCTTATGCACAAATACTAAAATACATGGCTCTGAAAAGCCAGGAGTGGAAGGAATGTGGGGGAACCTTATACTTAGCCATCATCTTGCTCCCTGGCTGCGACCTTGACCCAAAAGCTTCTCTCCCAATAAATCAGACAACACCACATTTCTGTTGGATAATGATGGACGCAGCTTCTTTATTGACTTTTACATATTCAAAACGATCAACCACGAATAATCTGTAGTAATTATTAACCGTTTACAAAACACAATTGTATTTTTAACATCCATAACATTCCAGATCAGTTTTATAACCCTTCATATTCCTAACCTGTCCTGATTCCCTTGGGCAGCTTGTCCTGGGGTTACCATCATGTGCATTGTACCTCTGTACCGCTGCACCCCTCATGATTTTTTTTACCTATCAGCCGTAGTACACTGACTGGACTCAATGGTATTTTCCATGGCATTTTGCCACCAGGGGACCCCATGCCCAAGTTGGCCTGTTATACAGTGTTCCTCCATCTCTCTGGAACCCATCAGTTCCACCTGGCAAACTGGCAAACTCTGCAACAATTATCTACCCTGCTTAGTCACTCCTTTATTCCTGGAAGCACCACCACGGCAACCAATTCCCTGTCTACTTACCATTAGGGAACTCCCTACTGCCCAAAAAAACGGAAGGGGGGTGGGCCTGCTTCTGTCCTGTGTAGCTCCCACTGTCACTGGTAGTAAAAGGAAGTACCCTTCTCCCACTCTTTCCTTTTATCTCCCAACCCCCTACCTCTGCCATCCTATTACCACTTCCTCTGACCCGTTCATTTTTCTCTCCCCCCTTGCCATCCAGTCATTCCCTCTTTTCACCCATACAGGCTCCATCATCTCTTTACCATTCATAGTCCATTAATAAACAAATTATTGTCTGGCAAAAATTGGTAAACATACCAGACAGCCTGCTGGCTTTATGATTTTAGGATTAAATATTTCTCATATGTTGAATAGCACAGAAAATAAATATTTTTTCACCCAAAATCTTTAATTGCTCAGTACAATGTCTCTTTAATTTACAAACAAAACAAAATTCTGTTAAGAAGGAATAATACAAAATAAAAAGACATCTGAGTTTAGGCTAAAGAACATTATATGGCTTAGCAATGGAAGATGATACTGTTGCTTGCCTTTTAAAAAAAGAAGCATCCACAGATTTGAATAGTTAGCAGTGTGTGATAATAATTTAGACATGCTTATTTGGCCATAGCACTATTGTGAAGCAGGAAAGCATGGATTAGCTTCAATCATAACAGAGTGAAGCACGGGTTAACCCTTCTTTTGACTGTGAAAAATAGATCAACACCCATGTCAGCATCTTGTGACCTTTGTGAAGCCATTCTATTCACTCCTGTACCAGATTTGACATGGGCTGCAGATAGCAAGTCTGGGAACCCATGGGGACTGTGCATAGAATATTAGATTGAAAAAGAGACAGACAAACAGTTACTCAAAGTAAAAGGAAATAAAATTTTCTATGGCAATGATTTTTAAGCAAGTATATTTAAGCATTTTCCAACTTGCAACAAAGGATGCATAGACATTCTGAATATAAATAAGATTTTGCATATAAAAACACAAACTTCTTCTGTATGTACTTCAGTGCTGGAAAGCTAATAAAGAACCTATTATTTTGCTTTTGCCATTCAGCCAAAGGTAGATGGAACTGCAGGCCATTGTAGTTCTGGGTCAGCAGATGACCTGCTGATCACAGAAAATCAAGTTGTTATCTATTCATTTTGCTAATGAACTGTGGCATGATATTATCAAAGGTGAAATGACCATATTGCTCAACATGAGCTCCATCATACGGTTAAAAGATTGATACAGGTTACTGTATTTTTTCTATTTATTGATATTGTTCTGGATCCATGTGGTTAATAAACTGCTAATCTGCAAAAGAGACTTAAAGGAAAACTATATCCCCAAAATGAATACTTTGAGCAACAGACAGTTATATCAAATTAAGTCGCATATTAAAGAATCTTATCAAACTGGAATATGTATTTAAGTAAATATTGCCTTTTTACATCTCTTGCCTTTTTGTGATGGTCTGTGTGCTGCCTCAGAGATCACCTGACCAGAAATACTGCAGCACTAACTGTAACAGGAAGACGTGTGGAAGCAAAAGACAGAACTCTGTCTGCTAAATGGCTCATGTGACCTAACAAGTATAGTTTGTTTAGTATGTTTGTATGCACCGTGAATCATATGATCCCAGGGGGCTGCCCTTTTTTTTTAGAAAAAAGGTCATTTTGTATTTATGATTACCCAATGGCACATACTACTAAAAAAATATATTATTATGAAAATGGTTTATTTACATGAAGCAGGGTTTTGCATATGAGCTATTCTATGCAATATCTTTTTAAAGAAACCTACATTGTGTGAGGGGTATAGTTTTCCTTTAAGCGAGAAATAAAAGACTTATTGAGGAATGCAATAAAAGTCGCAATGACGAAAACAATTTGCATAAATAACTTTATCAGTTCAAAGTTTTATTTCATAGACTGCACACTGGTGCAAACGATAAAATTCGCAAATCATCTTCCAGTGTTGGAAGAGGTCACTCAACAATTTCTGGGAAAATTTATTCTCACAAAGGCATAACTTTTCATATTTTAAATATTATTCTGTTTCCAACTTTTATTACATTCCCCCATAATAGGTTATGTATGAGATGAATATCTAGGTCTATATGTTCAGTTCCATCTAGAATAAACATCTGCATTCCTATTCAAAGGAGAAGGAAAGGCAATTTACATTGGGGGTGCCAAAAGTTAGGCAACCCCAAGCGATTATTTTTACTTACCTGACACCCTAGGCCAGTGCTTCTATCAGCAGAAATCTTTACAGGCCCGGGGTTCTTCCTGCAAGCACCAAGGAGCAATCCTCTTCCTTCTTCTTCAGTTTTCAAATTTCCTGGGGCAGACGTATGCGCAGTAGAACAAAATAGCTGGATTTTTCATTAAAGTTTGGCTTTTCGCTCTACTGCACATGCACGGCCTCCAGAAGACTGAGGAAGCAGGAACAGGATCGCTCGGTTGTGCTCATTGGAAGAACCCCAGGCCAGTGCTGTTGTCTGCTGTTAGGAGCACCGGCCCGGGGTGTCAGGTATGTAAATATAATCACTTGCGAGTGCCTAACTTTTGGCACCCCCAAGTGTAATTTGCCTTTCATTCTCCTTTAAAGGCTCCATTTATGCCCTTAACATACAATTGCTGTAGCATCCTGGCAGCATTTAAACTATAATGGATCTCAGCTCATTATTACATGTTTGATTTTCAGTAATTGCATGCAATTATATAACATTTGTTAGGTCAAGCTATTTCTTACTAGAATTATTTAAAAGCCACGTAACTATCTACTGTTCTGACATGCACTATATACAATATAATCTTTTTGTACAAAAAGCAAACACACCGCTAAACATAAACAGCCTGCTGATGTTCAAGCAAAGGTTTGAGCAGTTCCTGCATTATACAAATTGATGAGACTATCCCAAGCAAAGTCAATTGACTGTTTTTTAATTTATTTATTTATTTATTTTATTGTATTTAAACATAGATCAGTTAGGTATAATATTAGGTGGGAATAATTAACTCAAATACAAAAACAGTTCATCAATGTTAATGTTGATCTATTGCGAATGCATGTGCGATTCCCTAGACATTCATATGTAACATTGTTCTCCATTCTTTACCTGTAATGGATTAATGGTTCTATGTTGTTCAACACTAATCAGCTTACAAATACTTCCAGAGCTGAAGACACTTTTCAATAACACGTAATCCTCCCCACCATACCAAAAAAAGGCATCTGAATTAGGTAAAAATAGGCTTGAACAGTTACAATTACTACTAACTTCATACCACATGATAATCATTTGTTAAAGCCAAGCGCTTTTAATTACATTAAATTGAAATTAATCATAGAGCATAAGTCCTGATAAGTCCTGTCCAATACAATGGTGTTTTATTCGTTAAGTCATGTCAGGTGAGTTTTATCCAGAGCAAACAAATAAAACCTTAATATTCTTTTTTAAGGACTGGCGACCAAAACTGCCCTGCATGCTCCAGGTGAGGCCTTACCAGGAATCTACAAAGAGGCACAACTTTGCTTTCATTCCCCATTTCATTCCTGAGTTAATGTCCTTTTTAATTCGAGAAACAGTACTTATTCACTATAGATATCCCTGATTGACACTGGCTTAAGTTACACAGTTAGTTATCCCCCAATATCCCTTTCTGATAATGGCACCAGATTAGCAACTTGCCAATCTTTTGGCAGCATGCCAGACATCAAAGGACCCTGGCAATCACAGAGCTAAGCTCTTTAAAGGAGAAATCAACCTGTGGGGAAAAAATCCTGTACCCCCCACCCCAGGTAGACCTCCCTCCCTCTTCCCCCCCAGGCTAACTACCCCCCCCCCCGGGGGAAGTGCCCCATACTCCATACTTACCCCTCGGCGCAGATTCTTCCAGCAAAGTTCCACACATCCATCTTCCCATCTTCTCTGTAAGCTGACTGAGAGATCGGTATTTCTGTGCATGCGCAGTTGGAGCAGTTTGCCGGTTTGCAACTACTCATGCGTGGAATTACACGGAAATTGCAGATCTCTCAGTTTACCGAAGATGGACGCGTGGAACTTCGCTGGAAGAATCTGTGCTAAGGGGTAATTATGGAAGATGGCGCACTTCCCGGGGGGGGGGTTATTAGCCTGGGGGGAGGAGGGAGGGAGTTCTACCTGGGGTGGGGGGTACAGGGTTTTTTCCCCACAGGTTGATTTCTCCTTTAAGTACCCAGAAGTGAATATCCATCAGGTTCTGGATCTTTGTACAATTTCAAATGTTCCATTCTCTTCTGAACTCCCTCCACCACCAACAGTAAAAATTATTAGAATTTGGCCTAATGAACAGGAAACCTTACATTACCTGGGTTGTCAGTTGTGCAAACAGATATGTGCTTTTTTCCTTTCATTCACCACTTTACATTCCTTTCATACTAATGATTTGATACTATCTGAGTGTTTTAATCAAAAAAGTACGACCAAACTAGAATCCACTATTGTACCTTATTTGTTATTAAAAACTTACGATTTAATCAGATTGGGACAAATACCTGTATAAAAAAAACTAGCGAAAATACAAATCGTATTTTGCCGAATCGCAATGTTTTTTTGGGCTTTTTCCTAAAAAGCCCACATTGTTCGCAGACCACATAAACTTTCTCTCCCATTGACAACCTCGGTAGGTCTGAGATGCCGGATTTTCGGATTCTGACTTTTTCCATCCTCTGGGTTTAATAAAGCTGTAGAAATTCGAGTTGGTGTCTAACATGCAATAGGGTAAGCGATAAACAACAAATACTAATTAAAATGTCTAATAAATCACATATCAGTATTGTATTTCTTATTATCAACTACAGCAACAGTCCTGCTATTGCATTCCTGCCAATTTAATGTAATGCATGCACCTACTGCAAAAGTGCATAGGTCATATGAGAGAACTACATTTCTTACAATTCACAAATCTCAAGCTAAGCTGCAAGCAATTTTTAATTCATGAAGCTCAAACACAGAGATCAAAGGGACTGACCCATAAGACTACTGACACGATACAGTTTTAAAAGCAGAAAATAGTAAGGATTTTTTTTAGCAGCTCAACCCACTGAGGTTAGCAGCCCAAAGAAACATTTGCCATATTAGCCACGAGTGCAGGATTGCTGGAAGAGAAGAACTCTCTGTTCAGTTTTCCGTGTTCCGTGTCTGGCCAAGTTTCACACTAATTCTTTTGAACACGGATGCAGAAAATGATTCAGTGGAAATACATATTTGTACCCATGGGGAGGTTTGCTTAACACTCACCAAATCCAAGTCACAAACCATCAGACTCCCTATAAATCTCTGCCATGTTTCATTAGTCAGGGATTATAATCATTTTCAGTGTGATTACCATCAATGAGCAGTGAGATAGAAGTTGGACTGAGTTGTAATTAAACACATTACTAATTTTCCAGCAGACCTGTTCATGACTAGGCACTTTTATATGTCTATGGGAGATAAAATGATGATTAACATACTTTAAATAACATTTTTTTTTCTTCCAAATTAAAGATTTAGGTTATGGTTTAATTGTTTCAACTGACAAATTACACTAACTACTAGTGTCTACAAAAATGTAATTAGATGTTCGCACATTCTATCATTTTAAACGTAATTACCTCTTTTTGCAACATTTTCTGTGCCGTAGCACACCCCTCTGAAAGAATTTGCTAGAAGTACATTTTTGCAATGCTGGATAAGCTTACCCTTCCTCTGGCAAAGGCAACAAATATTCATCGAATAGATTTACTTTATTTATTCAGAGTTAAAATATTTATCCCACTGAATAATATTTCAGGGACATAACAGGCAATATTGAAGGAAAAACAATGTTTAAGATTTAATAAATATTACAAAGATATCAAAGCGTCAAAAGAGAAATTCTGGCCTATGTGAAACATACTTTATATCCTTTACAGCACCCAGGCTGATTTATAGTGGAACTGCTTCCCTATTGTGAACTACAACAATAAGATACATGACATCACTGGACACTGTATATAAGGAGCTACTAAATGCTGTCTTCTGGCATTTGCATTATGCAGATTCTTCTCATGCTTACTTTTGGCTTCAAATGCTATACACAGGGTTATAAAGTCTATAACAATTCACCTTATGTAACTGCCTATAGACATACCAAAAGAGAAATATAACGTAACCTGTAGTGTACTGCTATTATATGGTCAATCATTGTTCACTTGGGTTGTTTATAGCATGATGCAATATGAAAGAGAGGTTGCTGTTCTAATAGACAGATGATGCAGGTATTTTTTTCTGGCATTTTCTTATCTCTTTATTCTGCTGTCTGGGGAATCCCATAGAAGCATCTTTAAAACGAGAAGGGATATTTTCCAATACTGATGTATTTTCCAAGTAGGCTGGTAGAGCATACTTTGATTTCCACTTTCAGCAGATTATGCTTCATGCCACGTGGTGTGTTCCACCGCCACAACATTAGATATATTTTATGTCTATGCAAATAGAAGTGTAAATCTATAAATTATCTGTGTGACTCTTACTTTGGACAAGCACAGCTAATGGTCAAAGTGAACTGAGTTGGTGAGTTGCTCTTTGAGTCCATCTTATTAGAATCTGACACATTGATAGTTATTTATCAACATATGGGGGTAGATTCACTAACGGGTGAATTTTCACCAGCGTCAGCTTTGCATAGCTCGCACCAGTTTGCCAGGTGCAAATGCGGTACAACTACACCAATTCACTAATATGCAGCTGTAACACTATTTTGGGCTATACAGACCAACGGGATTAATCCCTTCGCTAAATGGTAGCTTAAAGGTCTGATGTAGTATAACTAAAACAGGCTACTATGCAATAAAACAGAAAAACAATGGGCGCCAGGAGGTTCTTGCAGTCAAAAAGAATAAAACTTTTATTTGTCAGAGACAAATGATCCACATGGTTGTACTTACAAGCCACAGAGGCCCAGCAGACAATCATGACATGGTTACAACATGTCCCTCAGAGACGGCATAATTGGAACTCCCTGAGACGATAGCGTCACACCAGTATAGATACACCCTCAGGATCTCAGCACCATGACCTGGATCCCACATGTTGGATCAGGGAACTCACTAGCCCTAATTCCCTATTATGCTGTGTCCCGTTCTACAGGCCAGTCTTGCCTTAGGGGAGAGTTACCTCCCTGCTATCCCTCCTACTTGGAGCCAAGCTGCTCTTGCTACTTAACCTGCCTATCTTACTCTCCTAGAGAATAATCAAAAACGTTCTCCGCACTGCCTTAGCTGTGTTGTCCACTGCATCAAATCCTCTTCCGGGTATACCGCTATCGCGACATACACTGATAAATTCCAAAATGAGGAGAGCACTCAAAAGTTAGCAAAAATATGCTGTGGTTACATTTATTAAAGGCCACTACATGTCATGTTTCGGGTCCTTAAACCCTCTATCAAGTGTAACAAATACAAAAGCCTGATTTGTTCTGTATTTGTTACACTTGATAAAGGGTTTAAGAACCCGAAACATGTAGTGTAGTGGCCTTTAATAAATGTAACCACAGCATATTTTTGCTAACTTTTGAGTGCTCTCCTCATTTTGGAATTTATCTCCTAGAGAATACTATTACAGGGTCGGACTGGCCCGGCGGGATACTGGGAAAAAACCCGTTGGGCCTGACCTTTAATGGGCCCCCGCCAGGCCAGACCTCTCTCCAGTTTGCATTGTAACAAAAAAGTTCTTTAAGGTGCAGCGCAGCTCCATCTGCGCATGTGCGTGGCGCCATTCCCACAGTTGCCCCAAGCGGCGCAGTTAAGCAGGTGCGCCTTCACGCAGGCACACCCTGTGCGCTCAGCACGTCACTTTAGGAGGGCGGGGGGGTTGGAGGGGGGCCCTGGACATTAGTCCCAGTGGGCCTCGGGCCCCCCAGTCCGACCCTGCAGGTAGTAACCTATGGCCTCATTCACAGGCTCCCTGTTCCCTGAGGTACTGGTCCCTGTAGGCCACATGGTTTTACTGGGCCTTGTTGCACCCAGGCTCCCTGGAACATCCAGCTGGGTCAGCAACCAGAAGCCAAAAAGGAAGATCCACCCCTTCTCAGTATACCAAAGTGTGACAGGGTGTGGTCACCGCGCCTCCTGGCAAATAACTTGGATATGCAAATTTCTGTACATCTAGCTACATGGACATCTGCCCAGCAACTAGGGAGATCAGGAAGTGTAGGGAATTAAAGTCATAGGGGCATATTAATCATATGGCTCCTGGGCGCTGAACGCTGGTGACTTTTTGCTAGCGTTACTTCTGCATTGCAAGCATTTCACCCTGCATTAGCATTCGTTTGTGCCTAGCAAAAATGTGTGATTTCAGACTTCTGAGTTCATTGTGCTTGCAGTAAAAGAGAATGTAATGGATCTTCTCAGCTATTATGAATAAATGATGCATACCCAACAACTGAATTCTCAGATTACAGAGAGAAATATTGCTGCAAAATGATTGTTTCCATGACTCATAGAAACAAATTATATATTATATTTTATTATATATTTTTGATCCAAAAATTTTGGTTTTTAGGCACAGGTAGTATAGGGCCCTGGTCAACATATATCTTATATTTCTTATACATATATTTTTATTACTCAATAATATATGTTTCCTAATACCTGCTGTTTGGTGCACAAATGAAATTAGCTATGTTCTCTGTTTGTGCTTTTCTTATTATAAATGTGCTGGGTGCAAAATGTTTGCACAAAGTGGACATTACCCAGGGGTGTTTCTGCCTTGATATCAGATGATAACCTTACCTCAGGAGAAAAGAAAAATCCCTTGCCATACAATGCAGGTGATTCCCCTTTCTTGAGAGTTTGTGCATTCTATTAATGATTCCAAGTTCAAGCAACTGTTGTACACAACTATATTGTTACTTATGACATCAAACCTTATTATCATGCCATGGGTTGGTTCTTCAGTGGCTTTTATTCTGAACTGCTGACAGTTCATCTCATTCTGTAGGTTTTAAGATACTGCAATTTGAGGTGACTTGTAACTTGCAAACTAGTTTCAGCTTTAGCCTGAAATTCATATGATGCATTATTGCTTAACTCTTAATAGTTTCAAGATGGAAGTGGGAAAAATGTTTCTGTTATTTTGATTTTTGGAGGGGATTTTGGATATTTCCATACTTTATATTTGACTGCAGAAACCACAGAATTGGACAGCACAGCACTTCATAATAAAGCCACCTTTATTAATAATTACGGTATGGATTCTGTGTCCCAATCCAGCCCTGATAACTCCTGCCCTGGGTGCTACCTATACATTTGGTAGGTTTCCTCGCTACACTGGTTGCATTGTGTACTACCAGCAAAGCAAGTAGAAATGTTTGGGGGTCATCCCTGTATTCACTCAACTGCTGATTGTTTTGCATTGTGGCTTTAGGCTAGTGACACAATCGGGGAGATTGAGTGCCATCCCGGACGGCGATTTTGATTCTAGCCAATGGGGAAATTAGTCGCCGGGTGAGTAAATCTCGCCGAATCTTAGCATGTGTCACCACCCTCACTGTTACTTTTATTTTCCTCTGCGCCTTGCAGTGACAGCTAGCACCCCCTGCACATCTGAAAGTTACTTAAACAGGCAGGTAGCCATATTGTTCTGTGTCCTTAGCCTTGCTAAATGTCTAATCACAAATAAATACATTTCTAAAGGAGATTTTTCCAATGGAAACTGAACACAGATATATGAGCTGGACCTGTATAATAGAATGTCTGACCCTCCTCTTCCAAAAGCTTCAGGGCCCAGCAGCAAGATTTTCTAAACAGACAAACATATTCCCTAGAGCTTACATCTTCTACTAGGAAAAAAATGAAAGGTAAAATTTACCATTTTACCTATTCCTTTCACCAATTGTACAGACCATAACACTAATATTCTGTTTGGGGTAAATGTTATTTGGATAAGATTTTATGCATTTCGATCTCTTGTAGTCTAAACACATGATGGCCCAAAATGGAGCCTGAACTCGACTCGCAGAAGGTCAGTATGGTAAGGCAAGATTTTGACTGCCAAAAAGGAGGATGTTTGGTTGCACTGAAGGGTTGTCTGTCACCCTGATGGAATAGGATTTCTGAATATTCCATACAGAGATCCACTGAAATTGCTCAGATCAATAACTGTCCATCTGTGCTGTTATAAAACATTTATGGACTGCATTGCAATATGAATGGGCTGCTGTTTTCATGAAAGGATGAAAGTATACAAAATCACACGACAACTAGAAAACACACTTTTATGTTTAACCTGAAAAACTGCCAATAACAGTAACCCATTTTTACAGTAATGTGCTAATTTAGCAACTAGTTTAGTGCTGTGTGATACTATCATTTACATTGTGCCTTATTTTCCTAATAATTGTTTTCGGTGCACGTTAAAAGATATACAGAGCCATGAACATATTATTTAAGAGTATTTCCATTATTTTACTTACTTTCATAATATCTATACCTTTAGTGTTATGTTTTGGGTAGCCGAGGATGAGTAGAGTGTAACAGTGCTTTATTAGCAGAGTCATGCAGGTATTACACAACAGTAAGCTTTCACTTTCACTTTGAAGCTGTACAGAAAGTCCTGTGTATGCACAGTACAAGTCCTGTTCACAGAGACACCTGCAGGCCATTTGTATAAACACCACATGTAGCTTCACACCGTTTTTCAAAAAAGACATTATACTATGTGTGCTGCTATACAACTAAGAGGCTTGTATTTTATCAATAGAGATTAACTTCATTTTGCACCATTGGTGCAGGTTTATTAACTGAGGTGCTAACCACTATGTGATCACTGAAATGTGAGGTAGCTCATATACTAAGAGATACTATACTACAATTTAAATTGTTAATTTAAATTATTAAAATAACAAAAGAAAAGGTAAATATAGTTCTGTATAGTACTACAACATTGGATTGTCAGATTTTCAACTCCTTGTCCCAGCTAAACCAAAGGTAGAATCCAAAACCCTTTTACTGCTTTCTTATTTCAATACTAATTTAATAAAATATCATATTTTCTAATTCATTCTGAAGAAACAAATAAAAAATATTTATAAAAAAAAAGTGAAAACTGCAGAAAAAGTAGTGTATTCCGAACATCATAAATTAAATATATGTTTTAATGAATTGAGATTTTTCTGTGTGTGGCCCATTGTGAAAGAATCAAATCCTTTCCTCTGTTTCATAAAAAGATCCCATTCATTCAACAGAAAGCACATTTCATCACTTGGAGTAGTATTAATGAATACTTTGTCTAAAAAAGTTTTATAAAAAATAGTTTGCGTAGCATATTGTTTTACAGCGACCCATGGTATAAATACTGCTTAACCCTATGAAGAATGATGTCATGAAAAGAAGGAATAGAAACAAAGCCATTTACAATGAGATGGAGTGTAAAAGTCAGTGTCACCATGGTGACACAGGTCACTGCAAATTTATCGATTTTGACCAAATCCATGCTTCAACAGCTATGGGTCAGCCTATTCACCGGCCGTCATTTAAATGCGACATGACATCTGATTGATGGACTGTGTCCTCCATTTTACCACTTAATGTAAATGTAAAGATGAAACTATTTTCAATTACAGTACATGTTTACAAGTACTGTAAAAATGCGAATGTCTATAAGAGCTTTTTAAATATATCAAACTGTGAATATTTGTGCGCACACTCTGCGACTGAATTACACCACAACTTTGGTGGCGGAGAAAATATCCGTAAAACAGTTTCACAAAGTGAGAATTCAAGTTACTGTCAATGCTATTTTCGCACACAACTTCGCACATTGGGTGCGCTCGTGGAAACTCCTGTCTCATTTGCGCGCCATTTATGAAAATTTATTCACAATACGAATTCGCAAAAACTGGAAAGACGGGCAGAGCGGTGCAATATATTAACGTTCAGGAAAAAACATGGGCAATACAACCGTTTGCAGAAAAATATGCGCTGAGCAAACTTTATAAATGACCCCAAAGGAGCCTTCCTAGAGATATAACAACACATTAAAGACATCATTTTTTTATTATCCCTTTTAAATAAAACAATAAAACCATCACGAGTTACCAAATGCTCATGAATGTCCTCATACAAACATGGCATGCTGTTACCTTATCAGTAATCATTAACTTTATAATACCCATACACTAAGATGAACTGTGGCTTTCAGCCTTACAATGCCTTATCCTTCAAATACACTAAGGCCATTTTTACAATAACAATTTTTTGTAACAATCTTTTGTAAACCTGGGTAGGGATGGACGAATTTTACCCATTTTGCTTCGCCAAAAATTGGGCGTCAAAAAAAATTTGTTGTGTGGCGAAATTCTTTTGACGCGCGTCTTTTTATTTTGACACACAACACCATACAAATCTATGGGAGTCATTTTTTCTGCAAAACATGGCGAAAAAATTCGCCCATCCCTCCTGGGCAAGCCACATCCTTTTCAAAGAGATACACAGAGGTCCAAACACAAATTCAGAAGATCACTTTCTCAACATAACTGGTGATGCCCTATGAAGTGGGCTTTACTACACCAACTTCTAATGCAGGGCATATCATGTATTAAAGGATAAATGCTACTTTTCTCCTTCCCTCAGTGATCCTTATTATGGTGTTCTCTCATTTATCACAGAGCAGAGTCCTGTCTCTCTTGGCATCAACCTTTTTCTGCAATCAACTTTTCTCCAGATTTAATCTCCATTGTCCTCCCACTGTCACCACTGCCAGTGAAAAGAATGTTGAGCGGTGGAATGCATATAAATGCCATAATCTAGGCTTGTGGAAACCAAGCATGCATTCCAAGCTTTCTTTGTACAATTTATTTTACACATATATCCCTGTATTGTTGCATGGTTTTCCAGCCATTTACAATCCATGCCTAATGCAAGTTTTGTCTATATTTGCATGTTTACTGTTTCATGTTGAATTTTATGGAGAACGATTAAGATCGTTGCTTAACATTTACAATTCGCATGGTCAATTTAATCAGAAGCCACGTAACTTACCTGTATGTTCTTGATGTGTGAAGAAAGCCCACCTAGACATGAACAGAACATGCAACTCCTGGCAGTGCATTTCATTGACGTCTCCTGTTTTCTCTGCTTTGAGAAAAGAAAAAGTTGTTC
Organism: Xenopus laevis; assembly: GCF_017654675.1. Taxonomy (NCBI): domain Eukaryota; kingdom Metazoa; phylum Chordata; class Amphibia; order Anura; family Pipidae; genus Xenopus; species Xenopus laevis. The sequence goes on along the minus strand of NC_054378.1, from coordinate 34,504,370 downwards.
CACATTCATGAATAGAGTTCTATGGACATGTATTGCTTCAGTTTAGCTTTGATCCATACCCTTCATTTGCCCATAGGGATGTTGTTATAAAAAATGTATAATTAATATGTTTTGGAAAATGAAAACCTATGGAAATTGATCCATCTCATAGTGGAAGTTGATAATTTTTTAATATGTTATCCATTTTTTAAAGTTTGTGCCATTCAGCTGCAGACCTATACGACTATATGACATTACCAGGAGGTAATGGGAAGGGGTACTTTTAAAAAATGAATGGCATCTTATTAAAACATCTTACACATAGTTATAGATTGAATTAAATTTTTATTCCAAATGTTAATTTTGAAAAATTTGAAAATGGATATTGAAGTTGGGCTAAGCTGTTTTATTAGCTCTTTAGTGCTAAATGAATTTCATTTTAAATGATCCAAGAACTGTTCTTAAATAGAACAAACTACCATTTAAAATGAAAATCAAATATACTGTAGGTGGTATATGCAATTCTAAAGTTAAAGAGACACTGACACCAGAAATTAAGAACAAGATATTACTGGATAAGAAGATCATACAGTGGGATTGCATGCCATTAAGCCTCACCAGCTCAACCCCATATCTAACAGCACAGATACAGTGTGATTTTGAGTGAAAAGAGCATTAGTAGCTAGCCTCTCTATGTGCCAATGTGGTTAGTGGGTTTATGGCCAAAAAAGCAGGTTGTGATTCTGGATTGTAAGCTTTAACAATTGCAAAATGTTAGGTGAAAAAGTGGCTGACGTGCAGGAGATACAACTTTGAAGCAAGTAGCAATTTAGCAGATGTGTTTATTTCCTGCACATCTTCGAAGTGTGCATTAAATGGAAATGCCAGGACTAAAAAGTTTAACAGGGACCCAGTCAGGATACAAAACATATATGCCCGTTACTGTTTAGAGGTTCTTACTCAAGACACGTGTCTTAAAAATGTCCTCTAGTGGTTCCAAAACCTAATACATTTTTGCTGAAGTTAACTTTGGCAAAGCCACACTGTGTGTATATTAATACTAATCCTACGGGTATGGGATTTCTTATCTGGAAACTCATTATCCAGAAAGTTTTAAAAATCCATACACTTTTAAAAATGATCTTTGTAATAATAATAATGCAGTATCATATACTTGACCCCAACTAAGTTATAATAAATCCTTAGTGGAAGCAAATCAATCCTATTCTGTTTAATTATTGTTGAAATGCACTTTTAGAAGACTGAAGGTATGGTAATTCAAATTACAGAAAGTTTGTGTGTGTGTATTACATATGCACACATGAGGGGCACATTTACTAAGCTCGAGTGAAGGATTTGAATATAAAAAACTTAGAATTTCGAAGTATTTTTTGGGGTAGTTCGACCATAGAATAGGCTACTGTGACCTTCGACTTCGATTCAAACGATTTGAATAAAAAATCGTTCGACTATTCGACCATTCAATAGTCAAAGTACTGTCTCTTTAAAAAAACCTTCGACTACATACTTCGGTAGTTTAAACCTACCGAGGTACAATGTTAGCCTACGGGGACCTTCCCAATCACTTTGCTACGGTTTTTTTTGATCAAAGAAAAATTGATCGATCAATCGATCAAAGTATTTGCGCTAAAACCTTCGAATTTGATATTTGAATTTGAAGGATTTAACTTTGAGGGTCAAATTTGAGGGTTAATTAACCCTCGATATTCGACCCTTGATAAATGTGCTCCATGAGTGTTCAGAACTTTGGAATCACTCAGAACATTTCATGTTTTTAATAGAGATTGATACTTTTATCCACAAAGGTAATTTTAAATTGTCAGTACAGTTATGGGGCCCGTTATCTGGAAACCAGTTATCCAGAAAGCTCAGAATTACTGAAAGGCGAGATCCCATAGACTCAATTTTATCAAAATAAACCAAATGTTTAAAAATGATTTATTTTTTTTGATCCAAATTAAGATATAATTAATCCTTAATGGAAGCAAAACCAGCCTATTGGGTTTATTACATGTTTACGTGATTTTCTAGTAGACTGGTTAAAGTATGAAGATCCAAATTGCAGAAAGATCCATTATCCAGAAAACCCCAGGTCCTGAGCATTATGGATAACAGGTCCCATAGTACATTCTTTTTATTTCAGAAAATGGTCTAGTCATCAAAATTTACATTCATCAAAAAATTCTTCTCAGAAATTCCATCTTTGTAGACCTTTACATAGTTACATAGTTAAATTGGGTTGAGTCCATCAAGTTCAACCCCTCCAAATGAAAACCCAGCATCCATACATACACCCATCCCTACTTTTAATTAAATTCTATATACCCATACCTATACTAACTATAGAGTTTAGTATCACAATAGCCTTTGATATTATGTCTGTCCAAAATATCATCCAAGCCATTCTTAAAGGCATTAACTGAATCAGCATCACAACATCATCTGGCAGTGCATTCCACAATCTCACTGTCCTGACTGTGAAGCATTTGAGGATTTCAGTGGAGATATTTACCCGAGCCTTCCCAGAGGTGTTTCTGGCCTTGCAGGACATCTTTCTGTGGCCTGGTGGTGAATCTCTTACAACAAGAGCTCAAAAGCGTTGAGGTCTTGTGAAATATGCTCATGTTTGTAGGTACATTAGTTCGTAAAATCAATCTGATTATTGTATGAAACCCAGGACAGATCAGGAAATCTTCCAGTTGTAAAATGGACATCTGCCATTGACTTCTACATGACCTTGGCAGGTTTGACATGGAGTACTTTTTTTATTAGGACTTTTTGCAAGCCCCGGAGTATAATAAATCACACATTTCTGTAAAAAATTATGTTTTCCCTTTAAAACTCCGACCAGACAAAATCTGACTTCCCCCTTATAGTGTGTATATATATATATACAGTATATATATATATATATATATATATATATATATATATATATATATATATATATATATATATATAAATAAATGTAGTCAGGAGCACTCACGGGTATAGTGATTAAGAAGTATCTTTTTATTAGAGTATTACAAACTCTCCCACATCAACGCGTTTCGGTTCTCTCTGAACCGTCGTCAGGATGCACCCAGTGGTCATCACATGATACATAAATACAAACATCCACCAATCAGTGTAAAATATCAATTAAATATGCAAAGTAGTGAACATGTTCAACATTAAAGTGTCGGCAATAGCAATCATCTTAATAGAACAATTCAGATGTATATTGCAAAAAATCCCAATGTATGTTAAAAAGGTGTATAAAGATGTGTAAAACATTTGAACACGAATATAAAGTGCGTAGTTACAAATCATCAAGCCATTAAAAACATACAAAAGTGTGCAAGTAGCTAACAAACTGGGTTATCGTAGATGCCAATGTAAAGCCACTTCGAACAGGGGATATTTTAAAGATTAAAGAGTGAAACCTCACAAAACTTGGTCGCAATTAATTCCATATTTAGAGCTCTGTCTCCCCAGTGGTATACAATTCATAGGGATGTAGATCTGTCCAGGTCGAGCAATATTCCGAACACGTCATGTGTTGTAGTACATGGATGTTTCCAACCCCTTGTTGCGTCTATATATCACAATAAATCTATAAAGTAGTGTCATTCACATGTGTTTATACTGCTTATGTAATACCGAAAAACTTCATCACCTAAATGATAGATTTGTCCATCCTTTTACAGATTCGATCTTCCTTTTTTTGATTCTTTCTTATCTTTTATGGGTTAGAAATATGTGATTGGTTCACAGGACAAGTGAGCGGTGTAATGGAGATACACTGATACACTAGCCTGAAGGCTTTTTAACATTTACATAGATTATACTCTGTTTTTTAACTACGAACTGGGTTTCGAGGATGACCACAACAATGGGATACGGCGAGCAAGCATGGTCAATAAGCATTTATTATAACATTTGATCAATATTGCCCCTAGATAATAAAGTTTTTCGGTATTACATAAGCAGTATAAACACATGTGAATGACACTACTTTATAGATTTATTGTGATATATAGACGCAACAAGGGGTTGGAAACATCCATGTACTACAACACATGACGTGTTCGGAATATTGCTCGACCTGGACAGATCTACATCCCTATGAATTGTATACCACTGGGGAGACAGAGCTCTAAATATGGAATTAATTGCAACCAAGTTTTGTGAGGTTTCACTCTTTAATCTTTAAAATATCCCCTGTTCGAAGTGGCTTTACATTGGCATCTACGATAACCCAGTTTGTTAGCTACTTGCACACTTTTGTATGTTTTTAATGGCTTGATGATTTGTAACTATGCACTTTATATTCGTGTTCAAATGTTTTACACATCTTTATACACCTTTTTAACATACATTGGGATTTTTTGCAATATACATCTGAATTGTTCTATTAAGATGATTGCTATTGCCGACACTTTAATGTTGAACATGTTCACTACTTTGCATATTTAATTGATATTTTACACTGATTGGTGGATGTTTGTATTTATGTATCATGTGATGACCACTGGGTGCATCCTGACGACGGTTCAGAGAGAACTGAAACGCGTTGATGTGGGAGAGTTTGTAATACTCTAATAAAAAGATACCCGTGAGTGCTCCTGACTACATTTATCTATTTCCTTTTGAGGAGCACCCGGGATTTGATCCAGTGAGGGTGAGTGCCGGTGTACCATATGACTATATATATATATATATATATATATATATATATATATATATATATAAGCTGTACAGGATATTAAACACAAGTAAGAAGCAAGGAATGGAGCCTTAAACAGCTAGAATGTAAGAAATGTAGAAGAAATATTAAGAGAGTGTTCAGCCACTGTTTTTATATACACTAAACTGCTACCATCAGTAGGAACTCAATTTAGGGTTATAATTAGGGTTTTGCATTAAATCAGGACAGTTAAGTATGTCTGGCCTGAAGACATTTTGCACATAAATAAGAACCAGACATTTGGCTTCAGTCACTGGCACCATTTGTAAACACCAAATATAACAGTATTTGTTCAGTGTAAAGGAACATGCTCATTAAATGGAAAGGTATTTCCAACAAAACAGTTTCCAGTAGTGGAAAGCCTTATAGATGCTTGTGGTATTGCGAAAGGTGACAGCGGAGCAGTATGGGTTAAAAAAAGGAGCAGGAATTTCTTTATAGCTCGTTTTATAGTTGTCAACATGTGTCTTTAAAAAGGTATCAATTTAGAGCATTAAGCACAGACTAGATATTAGCGAGGGGCTCTCATTTTCTGCTGTTCTCAGACTTGTGGTAATGTTTTTTAAAAAGTTAATGACAATGTTTAAGCGGGCCGGGCTTAACTCTGCTTTATACTGTATGTGATGGCAAAGTGTGTAAGTCCTCTGCAGAGAAACCTTCCAGCCGTCTACTGTTGCTGTGAACGAAATGACTTCATTGTCTGCTTCTCAATAGCAAAACAGCAATTAAGTGTCACTGTGACCTGAGTTCAGCAGAAAAATAAAATCTCATCATGCTCAAATAATCCAGGTACTCTTTTAAAAATGCTCCGCTGTCACAGGATTTCAACCGCAGTCTATTAAAAGGATGGCTACAATTATCCAGAGGAGGTTTTTTTTTTTATTTAATATCAATATTCTTTTCTCACCATTTTAAGTCTCATAATCAGTTGAAATTAGAAGGCAGGTAAAATATAAATGTCTTCAAATGAGTGACAAAACTAAATTAAAGCCTAATAAAGTTCATTGGGTCGCGCATTCTGCCTCCCGAAGGAAGTCAGAGAATCTCAGTGGTGTAGGCATCCCGCAGCCCTAAAGTTGAACAAGTTAGATTATAACTTTTCAAGAAGCAATTATGATTTTATTGCATCTACTGCTCTGATGATTAATGCTGGAAGCCCCAGGGAAAACGCATCCTATCATTTGCTAACGCATGCTATAATTATGCATACCTCTCCAGGTACAGTAATCTAGGAGCGAACAAACATTGCCTTCAACAAGAAGAGCAGCCCTTGTAAAACATTACAGATGTGTTATCATATAAATGAGATTGCTCTGACACGATAGTGCCCTAATAAATCTTTGACTTAGATCGCAGACAAGATATGTCGCAGGCGGATCCAAACAGTCGCTTAATCTTCTCTCCAAACTGTTTATATATCCAAGCACCCTATAATAATACATGCTTCACGGAGCTTTGATGGTTGTTGGATTAATGCCTTCTATTTTCCTACAGGTCATTTTAGAAACTCTCATTTTGTTAAATGATCTCTGCCAGTTGCAAGGTTATACGACCTGTGTTTTCGCAGCCTGCAGCACACTACTGGCAAATAAAGAAACACACATAAATATATATATTGTATGTACAGTATATGATTCTCTGAACCCTCCTTATTTCTGCTTACCGTATATTTTTTCTTTAATGCTTAGATAATTACATCTATTACATTTAACCTATAGTTCTTGGTGTAATACTTAAAAATATATTTACGGTCAATTATCAGATTGGCCCAGTGCTAAATTCAGCAATTTCAGACACTGGTTACTTGCATCATGTTTATTACCACCAGATGAGATTTTTTTTTTACCATGCCGACTATTACACACACACAATGCAAATGTCACAGCTAATTGGCTAAAGGTGTTTGTAAGAGTTGTAGAAAACAAGTGCAAAGGGACATAGGGGGGTTATAAATAGGAAAGTAAAGTGTAAGTTATGTATTTTTTACTAAAAAAGATAACATATTAATATGTGCTTAGTTTAAAATAGTAATAAATAATTAATATAATCACAAGTGCAAATGGGGATTGTTTTGGCCACAGAGATTATTCCAGTAACATCTCTAAAACTTGGAAAGTACATTATCCCAACAATCAATGTTAATATTGGTTGGTTTCTAGCACTACATGACAAAAGCTGAGTGTTCATTACCCTTCACAATTCAGTGTGGTTTAATGACCTAAGTTATATTTTTTGAAAACTACTGGTCTATGAAAACATCTTTAAAATGTCTTAACCCTACCCTAGGTGAGAATGTAGGTTGTTAAATCTACTTGGCATACATGCACCAATAGAATTAACACCTAGCCCAAATCCACTGCAGCATACTATCTAAATATTAGAATGGTATCCGGAAGAAATAATATGGCCTCTGAAGTTTGGTTGTGCAAACATATGGCTCTGCTCACATCGGGATATATTTAGGTCCATTTGAACCTATAGTGAAACGCCACAGCTATACTATTCCTGAACTAACTGTGGGAAGACCAATAGCAGTCACCTGGCACTACTCAGAACCTTAACATGAAACCCGTCATATGTAATAAAAGGCTCAACGTTTTCTCAGCTACAGTACCCATACCAATCAATAAGATATTTTTTTAAAAACATGTTTCCAGTAAATGCTACCTGCTGATTGGTATCTGGAAAGGTTTAGCCCTATAGCAAACTGTACACTTTTTATTACAAAATACTATTGTGTATGACCAGGAATGAACTAAGAGGTCTTGGGCCCATTTTGTCAACTCCAGCTCCCTTCCCCCAATGTCCATCCATCCAGTCCATTCGCACTCTATCGCCAGGCGACTTTTCACTCTGTCTAATGTACGCTACTCCACAAATCCACTAAAATGCGGATTTTACTAAACGTTACCTCTTTCGCCAGAGTTGCCTTCACCCCCTCAAACCAGGCAAAGTGCATTAAAGTAGCTAGATCTTCCTCAATCTTCTTTCACTTTATTATTATATATTATTATATATATATTGGATTATGATGTAAATAAATAAAAAGCGAATTTTTCTTCACATGAATACAGTGAGTGCTGATCCTTCTTGTTCTATATATCCTGTATTTGATCGTGCACCACGAACCAGTTTAAAGATCGGAGTGCTGGTACTGCGGGATTACACACATATATATATATATATATATATATATATATATATATATATATATATATATATATATATATATATATATATATATATAATATATATATATATATATATATATATTCTGTGAGCCAAAAATGCATGCAAGTATTTTCCTTTTTTTCAGCCTGATTGCCTGCAAAAGACCTAACAAACTTTTTTTTGGGTAACTGGGTTTCCCCATACATTTGCTAACATATGGAACATTAATTTTACAGTAGGCACATGTGTATGGCATTAGAATAACTCTATTGTCTTTATTAAGGTTCCCTGGACATGTGTTTTTAAAAGTGTAATTTGTAAGTGTAGTGCTATAGTAAATTGAGTGCAGCTTACTCTACTATGGGCTTCACTCCTAGTACATATGCTCCGGATGAGACCTTAAATCTTAGGGAGTGAGCCTTCTCATCGAGGTGGAAGCAGGGTGTAGTGCAACTGTAACAGTAATCAGGGTGCAAAGAATTGGGCGCCAGTGGTTCTTATAACTTAACCAAATAACAGATTTATTGAGCACAGTATACAATCCTCAGTGGAGTGTACATAGATCAGAGCAAAGCAGGTTCATACAGTACGTTGAATAGGCAGTACTCACAACACCTTTGGTCAGTATGATTCTCCTCAGAGATAGGAACAATACATGCAGCTTTGAGGAGGTACACCCAGCTTTCAGCCTTTTCCCTAAGTGGAACCTGAGGGGAATCTATCTACCCTAGGTCTGTACACTTAGTCCCTACTTCTGGGCAATGAGTACCCTGGGATCTTAATCCCACTACAATCCTCGTAGGAGCTTCAGACTGCTCAGCTAAATAAACTGACTGACTATCACTCCTAGAGTGATCTATAAGGGTGAGTATCCTATTCTTACTAGACCTGACCTGTCTAGGTTCCACTCGAGCTCTGCCTCCTGCACAGGCTAGAGCCAGCACAAGATGGACCCTGATAATCTGGCTTCAGAGCCTTTTATACTCTAGCACAGTGCCATCTGCTGGTCACTGTCGGAAACAACAAGAGTCAACAGTACCCCTCCCAACTGTATTTTAGGACCCCAATTAGGAGTCCATAATATGGAGGGGCTGCCTGCACAAAATACTAGGGGTGGCTATTCTACACATCCCTACATAAGTATATGCAACAGCATTTAACATAAAGACGTCCATACAACTTTAAATTTCCCGCCCTATGCAAATTGACCTTATTTTAAAATCCTATAGAAATTAATGGAGAAGCGTTATTTCACGCTAGTGGACTGTGGCGATCTCTAACTTCATTCTTTGCTAAATATAACCCCATGCCTTGTAAAATTTGATAAGTGTAGTCAATAAACTTTACAGCTTTTTAAATGGTGCCATTGTTCAAATAAAAAGTAACAGAGTTATTTATTTAAAGTGTATTTTTAAAAATCTATAGGGCTTTACCACAAATCATTATATTATCTTTGCCATTACACTTCTACATCATTTCTTTGAGGCTCACTTTTTTAACACTTGACAAATGGATTGTGACAGTTTCAAAAACAGAATGTTAGTTTAATTACCCAAGATTCTCACCAAGGAGCATCTCCCACTTGGCATCTTTAGCAAACTCCCTTAGTGAATTTGTTCCAAGCACCTCACATCATAAACCCTATAATCAAATTGTTAGTTGACATAATTGTAGAGATCGAAATGACATCTTCATCATTACAACTCCACACAGAGATCATTAGGCAATTTCTCACCGGAGAGTGAAAGCTGTCTCCTGACACATGAAGTTGTTTGTGTGACGATTAAAAATAAAAATGTTAACCATGGAATTTTAATGTTTTAACTAACAACCAAGAAAACCAAACTTCAAGCACATGTAAGTTACTGGTTATAATAAGTGATGGGCGAATAAATTTGCCTGGCACGAATTCACAGCGAATTTCCGCGTTTCAACACCGGTGAATAAATTCGCAAACCTCCCATGAAAATTCACCGGCGTCAATTTCTGATTTTCAAAATTTTTCGCGAAATGTCAGATTTTCACGATTTTTTTGGGAAAATGTTCAAATTTCATGATTTTTTGCGAAAACATTCAAATTTCACGATTTTTTTCGTCAACTTTCCGAATTCACAATTTCTTCACAAATTTTTCACAGTTTCGGGAATTTCGCAAATTTTGCAGGAAATTTGCAAATTCTTCAGCAAAGCATAACACAAGAAATTGGCCCATCACTACTTATAATGTTTCCTGGTATTTTGTGTTCATTGTTTCATTATTTTATTTTGTGAATATTCCCATCTGAGAAATTCCAGCAATCTCACCCTGTCCAACCATATGCAAATAATAAAACAGGACATGCCTGGTAGAAAAGCAATTCAATACAAATGTGGTGCTCCTCAAACATTTGCTGCCCTGAGTCTATAGCTATTATAGATCCTTTGGAGGAAATGGTATATGAAGAAAGATGATAGAAAATCATTGTCAATCAGGTGAAGCCAGAGGAGTAGGAGCCTGGCAACTTTAAGTATTGGCATTAATCTGCCCCCCTATCACATGTCCTGCTCTTAGCTGGATTGGTGCACCCCATGTGACATATACTTGATTCCAGGCCATACTATTTTAAGCATTTCAATTGGTTTTCCAGTTTTTATGGGCTCCGTTTCTGGAAACCTGTATATACATGCTTAAGTTTTAAGTACATGTGGTATCACAATGCTTAATTCTAGTATTAACACACACCATTAGCTAGTCTTTGTATCTACTAGCAGTATGGCATTTCTTTTGGCTTTGTGCTATATGTAAAGGTAGCTGTCAATTGAATGTCGTTTTAGAAATATTCACTCTTATTTCTCTCATATGCATTCTTCCTTTAAAACATTAAACCTATATTATAACTCTACTTACTGGCCTCTCATTGTCTGATGCTGTAATCACATTAGTGGATGGCAATGACTAAAGCCAGAAGCAACAGAGGATCCTTGGGAGGTAGCACAACCTGTGTTTCAGATAAAATCCTTTTCATTTTCTATTAATCAATAACGAAAACCTCTTATTTATATTGTAAAAATACATCAATTTCACATGTCAAATCCTTATTTCCAGAAGCGGGGGTTTCATCACAATAACACAATGGTGACATTATAATTTTTGTTAAACAGTATGCTGTTGCTGAATTATCGACAGTACTTATTTGCTTAACAAAACATTTATAGCGCAAAATGGCTGCCTTTTTTTTAATTATCATTTTTATAGACTGAATATATACGGCATGTATACCCACACATCTTAATTATAACAAATCATATTATACTCCTTTTTTATATCAAGCCAACCTGTAGAAAATGACATTTCCTTGCATTGCTATAGAGTCTAACTGTGCTCTAAATCTCTTTGCCAGATTGGAGCTGGCTTATGATTTTGACGCAGTTTCAACAATTATATATGCGATTGATTTAGGTCCCATTGCAGCTTTAAATTACTATGTACTATTGATTTTTCGGTAACACCAAAAAAATGTCAATCTAATAAAGTAATTTAATTCCTTCACATTCAGAAAGATTAGCAGCATCAATTCCACAAATAGCTCTGTTGTAGAGAGCAGGGGGTGTCTTCCACTCTTAACTTTCCTGGGAACTGAGCTGAATTATATCTTTAACAGCAGCAATTTCCTCTGGAGAGGAATATGAACTTCCAGGCTGTGTGTGAACACCCCACTTTAACTGCATGATATCACAAAGAGAAATGTCTCTGCCATGCTATACAGAGAAACAAAAATATTTTTTTTTATATCAAACCAGTATTTACATGTGAAAATAGGGAAACATTTCAATTGACAAGCAAGTTTAAAGACTTTTCATCTTACCTTTGATTCTCATAGCCCTTTTTAAATGTGTTACATGTACTGTTTACATTGCCCATATTGTTTGACATGCTATAAAGCCAGTTAATTAAAATGGCAGCATATAAGGAAGAAATATATTAAAACTGTTTGTCTCACCTACTCTGACCTTCTCTTTGATTTAAAACACCAGACATACTTCACCTCTGGCTTTATGTTACAACTAGAGCCTTTTCATTTCACAAGCTTGTTAAAAATGTCCTTTTTTGGCTAAACTTTCAGTACTAAAAGCTATTCCATAGATCCAGTGCCCTTTCTGTAAAGATGTGTTTCTTGACAGCTCATCTTAGTCTGTCACCCTGTAGCTTCTGAATATGGCCTGCTCTCCAATTTGCTTTCATTTCTTAATGGATTATTCCCAAATAATCTTTGAACCCTCGGTGCTGGGAAATATATTTTAAGTATGTGAATGTACGTGTAGAGGATTCACACTGCAATATAGGTTATAGATGGGCAATAACAAAAATAAAAGCCTGCTTGTAACCATCATGGTTTGTTGGGGATTAAATCTCCAAGAGATACCAAAGTCTATTTATTAGTGCCATTATCTAGAACAAATTTCTTTTTAAAAATTAATATATTTTGGCAAGTTCCCTTTAGTTTGTGTAAAGTGCAGTGAAAGTGCAGTGCCATTTTGTTCCCATGGTTATCTGGAAGGACATTTTATTTTAGTACACTAAAGGGAAATGATACAGGAAATGTACAGAAGAGCAGTTTTTGACAATGACACGTAGGGGGTTATTTATTAAAATCTGAATGCCAAAAACCCGAAAAAGTCATCTTAACTCATTTAACCTTTTCATCAGCATACCAAAGCACAATAGTGAACACTTTAATTAGATGGGATGCTGTGACGCAATATTCTGTGTTAAATGGAATAAGTGAGTTAAATGGGTTTATATATTCTGTGTTAAACACACAATCCAAAGTGGCTTCATCTGTTTATGATAGAAACTTTAGAGATGACAGTATGTATGAAGTATGACAGTAATGGTAAGATCCAATGGTTTAGAGACTGATGATAGTGATTCCTGTGTTTGCATGGGTTTTCTTTGGGTACTTCAGCTTCCTTCTACAATCCAAAAACATACATGACGATTAAAGGACCTGTAACATAAAAAAAAAATTAAAAAAGATTTGTTTCTGCATAACGAAAAAAAAACACCAAGACACATTCAACTTTACATTTGCAGTGTCTTTATTAAGAAATAACTTATCGATTTGTTTTCTTGCGCTCCTCTTCAGAAAAAGCGACAGGGCGATGATCCATTGTGCGGCGCTCGATTTCTCCTCCCTGCATTGTATAGGAGATAGCCAGGGAGGAGAAATCGAGCGCCGCACGATGGATTGGCACCCTATCGCCCTTTGTATCGGTAAGTATCGGTATCGGTAAGTTATTTCTTAATTAAGACTTTGCGAATATAAAGTTAAATGTCTCTTGATTTGTTTTTTTTCATTATGTAGACACAAATTTTTTGTAAAAAATTTTTTATGTTACTGGTCCTTTAATAGGCATCTGTAAATCTGACCCTATTATTTGTGTATGTGTTAGGGGCCTTAGATTGTAAGCTTCACTAGGGACAGGGACTGATGTAAATGATATAATCTCTATAAAGACCTGCAGAATATGCCAGCTTTGTATCGATAAAGCATTATAATTATGTATACCCGTATAATCTACAGTCTGGTCATTTCCCTATGGGACCAGACTGTAAATTATATCCTTATAAACGGCGCGTTCTGACGTCGGAACGCGCCGATTATAGCTTAATGTGTCAGCAGCTATCAGTGCTGCACTCTCCCTACAGCTTTCCTCCTGCTTTGTCTGCCTCACTTCCGCCTTCACGCTGCGTGCTCTCTCGCGCCTCCTATTAAGGTCGTGCTGCCTTTCCTACCTCTCAGTTCTCCATTTGTCTCCCACCCTCTGATGCTTGCTCCCTCTGTCTCTCTTCCTCTTCTGTTCCCCCTCCATTACTGATCTTGCTTCGTCTGCCTCGGGCTTCCTCTTCCGCTCCTCCTCCCTCTGCCCCTCCCACACCCTGTCACCGTTTGCTCCTGTTTCTTCAGCGCTCCAATCCAGGTAACTTCAATATTGCTCCGTCTGCCTCTCTCTACTGCTCCCCCTCCTTCTTCGTCACACTCCATCTGCCCCTCCCACACCCTGTTACTCTTTGTCTAGATCTGTTTGCTGCTCCCACCCCCCAGCTTCAAACTTTAGTCTCGCTGCGTCTGTCCCTCCCACTCACGTACCTCTTGTGCCATCAATCTCCTCTTTATCTCACTCAGTTCATCTCTGGAGTTGCCCACCCCCCTGCATTTTACACCCTTCGTGCCTTTCCCCTTCTGCCACTTTTTAACTTAAAGCCAAATGACTGCAACTGCAACCATGTGGTCAGAATGCCACAGAACTTAGTTTAAAGGAGAAGAATCACACAGGGAGGCAATAAAAAAAGTAAAAACACTGTAGATTATAATGGATAATGTACCCCCTACAGAAAATTATAAAGATATTAATAGTCACCTCGGAGTTATGTGACCTGTATAAAAGCACTCGGCCTGTGGCCTCGTGCTTTTATATGGTCACATAACTCCTCGGTAACATAATATCTTTATAAATTACAGTAGGGGGTACATTATCCACTATATAATGACCTGTAGGGTAAATGTAAATATTAAAATATATACTGTAAATTACAGGTCTATTATAAATGAAGCACTGCTATTAGTTTCACATTTTCTGTTTCTTATATACTTCAGTAGTTGTTTTTCTGCTTCTTAAAATGTTTCTACTTCCGGCAACATGTTGGGTAATGGTATAAATAACCTTTCTATTCTGGGGTTTCAGATGGATGATGCTTGTCATAATATCACTGGATATTTCTAATCATGTGTTTATACTGTACCACAGTTTGTTAAAGAAATCTTTCTAGAATGAAAAAGTTGGCTATCAATCCCAGCATTGGCTGGATAATTCCCATGATCACAAAAAAATGAAAAAGAGAGAATGTTCTTGTTATTTGCTTGCTGGAAATAATGAGTATCTGGCAGTTATAGAAAAAAAAGGTTAAACATCAAGGGGCAGATTTATCAAGGGTCGAATTTCGAGGGTTAAAAAACCCTCGAATTCGACCCTTGAAGTAAAATCCTTCAAATTCGAATATTTTAGCGCAAAAGCTTCGATGGAACGATTCAACCGTTTTTAAGCGATCGATTCTGCCAACGGATCTGTGACACCCTATGTTTATTTTCATAGAAATGTTTGGCTAAAGTAGTTTCCTGTTTTTTCTTCTTATCTGTTTTCTCCTCAATATCTGGTTGGAAATTTCTTATAACGGATTTATGTTCGTTCAAACGAACTTTGATTGTACACTGTGTTTGACCTACGTACGCCATACCGCAGGGACACTTACTACAATAGATAACCCCTTTTGAGTTACAAGTGTGGAAACCTTTAATATTGTATGGTGTTCCTTTAAGAGGATGCATCACCTTATCCCCTTTGATTAAACCATTACAATGACGACAATTATGACAAGGGTGGGTATCTGTAGGGATTTTTGTAGTTGTTATTTTTTTCTTATTTTGTTTAATCAGATCTTCAATATTTTTTCCTCTTTTATAGGAAAAAATCGGAGGTGAAGAGAAGATACAGGATGTCTTAGGATCTTTCTCCAAAATACCCCAATACTTTAATATTGTTTTTTTAATAAACTTTGAGTTGGTATCATAAGTAGACACGAATGGTATTCTTTGAGTGGTGTCCTTTTTTCTTTGCTGCAACAAAACTTCCCTTGGCATTGTACCTACCTCCTCTTGGGTTTTTTTTAAATTTTCTTGTTTGTATCCTCTATCCCTAAACTTCTCAATCATTTTATCAGACTCCTGTTTAAACAATTTGTCAGTACTAGTTATTCTTCTCACTCTCATCATTTGGCTTTTGGGTAACCCTTTAAATAGATTAGGGGCATGAAAACTCGTAGGTCTTAATAACGTGTTCCGATCAGTAGGCTTGGTATAAAGGGTGGTGTAAAATATACCTTCATTTAGGGATATGTTTACATCCAAAAAATGTATGTTTGTGGGGTGATTTTCCAATGTAAATTTTATAGTATGATGGACTGAATTTAAGTAAGTCAAAAACAGGTTCAACTGTTGTTGTGAACCCTTCCAAATGAAGAACGTATCATCTATATATCGCATGTAGGACTCAATATACCCCACAAAGTCATTATTTGAAAAAATGAACTTCTGTTCAAAAAAATCCATATATATATTTGCATATGCCGGTGCCATGTTGGCACCCATGGCACAGCCCTGTATCTGCAAATAGAAATCATTTCTGATGGTAAAAAAATTGTTGGTAAGTACCAATTCCAATAATGTACACAAAAAATTAATTATGTATGTAGGTGAATCCGTGTGTCCCAAATAAGTACGAATACATTCCACCCCCTCTTCGTGCGGGATAGCGGTATATAAATTCCGAACGTCCAAGGAGCATAATATGTAGTCATTGGCGGGTGCCTTGATGTTTTTCAATCTTAATAGGAAATCAGTAGTGTCCTTCAAACAAGGTTTAAGTGTGGGGATAATGTCCTGTAATGCTAAATCCACAAAAATAGCTATTGGTTGAAGGAGTGAACCAACATTAGAGACTATGGGTCTTCCTGGAGGGTCTTCAAGGGTTTTATGTATTTTAGGGAGAAAATAAATGTGTGGTACCTGGGCAGTCTTACAAAGCAATAAATCATAAATACACTCATTAATTATGCCTTCCATCAAAGCAGAGTGTAATAAAATGTTAATTCGTTCCCTTAATGCTATCATAGGATTTTCACTAATTCTCTTACAATGGGTCGTATTGCATAATTGTCGTAAAGCCTCTTTGTCATAGTCAGTTTGATTTAACACCACAATTCCTCCCCCTTTATCAGCCTTACAGATTATGATATTATCGTTTTTAGTGATGGGCGAATTTATTCGCCAGGCGCGAATTCGCGGCGAATTTGCGCGATTCTCGTCCAGCGAATAAATTCGCAAAACGGCCGCGAAAATTCGCCGAAAAAATTCGCCGGCGTCAAAATTTTATTTTTTGAAAAACGGACGCCGGCATCAAAAACGGGCGCCGGCGTAGAAAAAACGGGCACCGGCGTCAAAAACGAGATGCCGGCGCCGTTTCGCGAATTTTTCGCCGTTTCGCGCGAAATTCGCGAATTTTTCGGCGAAGCGAAACGGCGCAAATTCGCCCATCACTAATCGTTTTCCTGCAATTTATTAATTGCTGACCATTCCTTGGTGGTAATGTTATTACATTTAGATTAATTCTGTTTTAATAGATGCTCTTCAACATCCGATTTGACCAAAGTTTCAAAAGCTTCCAGGGATGGAAGATTACAAGGTGGCATGTATGTACTCTTAACCTGTAATTTTGATATTCATTTTTTCTCCATTAAATCCTGTTTTTTAACGGATTCCTTCCCTGAAAAAAATACCTTAAGTTTTAAGGACCGCATGAACTTGAAAAAATCAATGGTAAAATCAAATGGTGGGTTAACATGCATAGGAATAAAATTCAGACCCTTGTTCAATACAGAAATTTCAATGGGAGACAATTCAAAAGATGAAAGATTGAACACATTGTTTACCTCCTTGCTCTGTTCTTTACATAAGGTATTTTTCTTCCCACATCTTGTCTTGCGGTGTTTCCGCGGGCTTTGTCTAAAAAAGCAGCAGGTGACGCTTGAGAAGAAGTAGTGAGCATGAGGCATCCGATTCTGAGGATTGATATGAAACACTTGGGTCTGAAGTTGTAGAAGTCGTCTGTTGCTTCCTTCTTTGGGGTCTTCTGCCCTCCTTCCAGGAATAGACCTCTCCTTTTTCGTAGTCCCTTGTGTCCCGTCGAAATTTCTTCAGCTTGTTTTGTAGTATGTCCTGCTGCATTTTGTCTATGCTGAGTTGTAACTCCTTTAGTTTTCCCTCGTAGATCTCCATGTTCTCCTTTGCTTTGTAAAGTTCCTCCATTTTGTGTACTTCCTGCCGTACTTCTTTCAACCCCGTTTGTAATTGCTGTACTGTTAGGGTGATTAGATCCAGGCTGCAACGATTTAGGATCCCCTGCCATTTTTCTAGGAATACACGATCCTCCCTGAATAGTATGGGTTTTAAATGTACCCTGAGGCCCCGTGGGATCCGCTGCGCTTTGGCATACTCTGCGAGTGTAGAAGCGTGCAATAGCCATGAGGTCTCTCGGCGTTTAAGCTTTTCCAATTGCCGGAACAGATCCGCCTCCGCTGGTGCTGTTAAAGGTCGGTGCGGCTTGTGAAGCGTTCAAGATTCTCCTGTGTTCGGCTTCCGTATAGCCGAAAGTATCGGCACGTAGTTCTGTGGTGGCTGCAATGTCGGTAAACGACATAACGAGGAGGGCACGCTCGTGAGGTGCAAGGCATGTTGCCGAAAATTTGTACCTCACCCTGGATGCATATTCGACTTTTTTCGAATTAATATCTGAAAAATAAAGGAAAATGGTTCATTAAACCAGCAGTAAGAATATAAAAAATATAAATTACAAAAAACAAGTTAAATTGAATTCTTCTTTTAAGCCTGTATTAAGTGTCCCTGCGGTATGGCGTACGTGGGTCAAATACAGCGTACAATCAAAGTTCGTTTGAACGAACATAAATCCGTAATAAGAAATTTCCAACCAGATATTGAGGAGAAAACAGATAAGAAGAAAAAACAGGAAACTACTTTAGCCAAACATTTCTATGAAAATAAACATAGTGTGTCACAGATCCGTTGGAAGATTTTGGAAAGAGTGATTGAAAAACAGGGATAGGACCTTAAACAAAAATTACTACAGCGTGAAAGCTTTTGGATATGGACTCTGCAGACACAGTCCCCTAGAGGCTTAAATGAAGAATTCAATTTAACTTGTTTTTTGTAATTGATACTTTTTATATTCTTACTGCTGGTTTAATGAACCATTTTCCTTTATTTTTCAGATATTAATTCGAAAAAAGTCGAATATGCATCCAGGGTGAGGTAAAAAAAAAAATTCCCCATTAATAGGGATAGTTAAGTACTATGTTGTATAGCTTGTTGAAATGGATACTTTTATCTCCTCAATTTTGGATACTGTTTCTAATATACTCAATTGCAGACTTTGTTGCTATTTTTTGTTACATCACTAATAAGTGGACTTTCACCTGGAGAAATACTGTTTGAAACATTTTTTGAAACAATTGGAGACACATTGGACTATTTTTTCATGCAGGGGGTGGGTCTAATTGCCTATTTAATGTGCATGCACGTATTCTTTGTATCACCTGACGAAGGGGGAACGCCCTCCGAAACGTTGTTGATGCAATAAACACACCAGGAGTAGGACCCCAGTTTCAATCGCTCCGTGTGCCAGCCTATTGCTTCTTTACAGAACTGTGACTCACAGCATAAAGAGCAATTTCAGCTTCATTAGAAACATTTTTATAACCTGCTACATTTTGTAAAATGGACATGGTAATTGATGTGGCTATAAAATGGGCATGGACAAAAAATGGTTTTTGATCAATTATATTATACAATACGGCCATCTAATTTATAGTAAGTGAATTTTGTAAAACGTTTGTAAACATTGATGTAGTTAGAAGTTATTTGATCCGCAGAAATTTCTAGCGCCTTTCATACCCCCAGACTCTGGATAAAATGGACTCCCAAGCCTTAATAATAATTCCATCTTTCATTTTAATCATTAGATAATATTTTTGAACTAGTAGGGGTAATATATAACCTGCAAGTGCAGTATGCAAACTGCATTTTTGGACACAATCAGCATGTTTTTTTCCTTGCAATGCAGAGGTTTTTCCCCATAATTCCAGGGGAAAGATGGTGGATCACCTAACACAATTGTGGCTGAGCTTTAATATCACATTTGTGCTGGAGCTTGCAAGTCCAGAGGGTGTCAATTCTGTCATCTGCATGCAATTCACTAGACCAGGGGTCCCCAACCTTTTTTACCCTTGAGCAACATTCAGAGTGGGGGTGCAATGCAAGCATGAAACATGTTTTAATTATGTCTAATACGGGTTGTGATTGGCCATTTGGTAGCCCCTATGTGGACTGACAGCCTACAGGAGGCTCTGTTTGGCAGTACACCTGTTTTTATGCAACAAAAACTTGCCTCCAGTTGGGTTGGTTGAGGATTGCTGCTCTGGACACTGTATCAATTGATGCAGTCTACTGTGAGAAACCTTGAACTACTGCCACCTTCAGAGGTGCCGGTGTTCCAGGGTTCAAATGCATCAACAATTTAAGCCTGTGATTAAGGGATTTTGTTCCCGAAACGCATGAGGCCATGAACTTCTGCAGTATCCTGCAATAAATATCTGCCTTTTACCGGAGTGCTGTCCTTTCGTTTGAGTGTTATATGTTGGCAGTGGGGACGCTGCGGACTGAGCACCCTGAATTTATAGTGGAGCAGTCATGGGGTGGTGAGTTTGGAGTGGCCCTAATTGATTTTTGGCAAATGCATCAATAGGCACATCAATTGTAAATGTGTGCACCCAATGCACTTAAGGTAGTAAATGTCCCCTAATGTCATTTGAATTGGACCATCCAAATATAATATGGCATTTACAGATACTGCTGACAATTAGTGATGGGCGAATTTGCGAATTTGCGAAACTGCGCCGCCATTTTTTTGAAAAAAAAATTTTGACGCCGGCGAATTTATTCGCTGGTGGCGAATCGCACAAATTCGCCACGAATTTGCGCCTGGCGAATAAATTCGCCCATCACTACTGACAATGTGCATATCAGTGGCTTTTGATATTCTTGTCACTTGTGGGCATATTACAAATGTATATAGTACTCAAGGAAGAGAACCTCTAAAGTTTCCAAAGAAATGAGAGAATAGTTATAGTACGTTGTACTATTTTTTTTGCATATCTTCCAGTGCTCAAATCTCACAAAGAACATGCACTACTAAAAGTTTTTTTTTTTTTTTTTATAATTGGGTGAATGCAGAATACATATCCATTGGATTAAACTCCATGGAGAATGTTGTAGCAAAATATGTTATAAAACATAAAATATAAACGGAATCCAAGAATAGGAAAAATGGAGTGACTGTGACTGTGATGAACATAGGAAAGTTCTGATAAAGTTTTCTTCTCTATTTTTGTGCATTGATGATGTCCATTAGTTACAGTGCCATTTGTGCATATTTTAGAAATAATCCATAAAGAATATGTAATTTGCTTCAGATTTTTCCCCACATATTAAACAAGCAACTTTATAAAGAGATGGAGAGCATTCAGTCATACTCCGTGTCCCTAAATACCGCACCCAGCTCATTGAACTGAAAGGAGAGCACATTATGAAATACTGCTTTAAATTAAACATTTTTTTATGAAATAACACTGTCCTTTACGAATAATGTTTAATCATGATCACATTAAGAGCAATTTATAAGAAAGTTCAGTAATAAAATGAAATGGCTGTGGGGAAAAGCAGGGTAAGAATGCTAGGATTAACTGGAGCCATATAAAAAATAGATTATGTTTAATGAAAAATTTCCCAGCGTTCAACATTTTTATTATAGTTAATAACGCCAAGCTTCATTTTTGTCTGTGGTAATTGTGTGTCCTTAATAGCTGGCACTACTAGTCTCTCATTGAATATTGGCAGACATTAATAAACTTAATTCTCCAGGTTTAAGTTTAATGTTAGTGAAATATATAAGGTAGTTACATTTACACTTAGCAACTAACAGGAAAGTAATGACCCTGAGCTTTCAGGCTTATATACTGTAGGTTCCTCCAAGGAAAAAGGAATCCAAGCTGAAATAGTTATGTTCCTTCCTTTTGAGTGACCTGTCCTCTGGCAGCAAAAAGACTGCCAGCCAATTCTATAAAAACACATCCAACATGTCTCAGTAGTACAAGGAGTTGTAATAAAAAAAATTGGATTGGTTATCAGGAACATGAATTTTGTACACTCAAAGTAAACAAGTATGCAATCCGTTATCTAGAAACCTGTTATTCAGAAACCCCGGAATTATTGGAAGATTGTCTCCCATAGACTCCATTTTATCTAAATAATCCAATTTTTTAGAGAAAAAATATTTTCACTGTGATAATAAAAAGTTACATTGTACTTGATCCAAACTAAGATATAATACATCCCTATTGGAAGAAACCCAGCCTATTGGGTTTATTTAATGTTTACATGATTTTCTGGTTGATTTTTGGTATGAAGATCAAAATTACAGATAGATAGATATCCGGAAATTACAAAACAGAGATGGATAAGCAGTAGAAAGTTTCAGTACAAACAGTAGTCTGTGTATTTTTTTCCATTATCAATTAATTTATTGAAAGGAGAAGTATAACCTATGTATGAGGTACTTTATCCTTCACCCAGTTTCTTTGAACAAAAATAATATATATATACGTTTTCAAAGATGTCTGGAAGGCTAAATTATACATATATGAGCATTGGGAATGTTCTGTAGCTGTTCATGGGGATGGCTTCAAATGTATTTAGCAATAAATATGGCTTTTCAAATTCATGTATGTATAAATACAGAAATGAAAAGGAAATGGTGGATAAACACAGTCTGCAAAGAGCAAATTTACTGAATAGAATGCTTCTGATTTGTTAACCTTAAATTGCCTAACTAACACTGAGGATACAAAGGAAATAATGAAGGGTAAATTAAAGATTATTAAACAAGACAAATGCTTTCATGAGAATGTCAAAAATATCATGCATCATATAAGTATGGAACACACACATCGTATACAAATACTGTATGTGCTCATGTTGTATTAATAAAACAATAAACCTATTTCAGGGTGAGAAAAGGAACAGAAATGCTGCTCACTTCAATTTACACAGAGGAAGAAACTTGCTTTAGGGTGCAATTGTAGCATATACCCTAACAGAGACTGTAGAGATAACAAAAGTGTCTCTGGCAGATGTCACTTTGGAGGCAGTCATTGCAATTTCTCTCTGCCCTGCTCTTCCATTCATTCACTGGGGAGCAGGTCATTAATTTCCCATTTCTGTCCCTTTCGAAATTGAGGAAAGGAGTGGGTGCTCAGATAGGTAGTGGGAGAGTTTTGTGTTAAAAAGCACCGTTTAAAATGGGTTGAAAATGTCCCTTTTAATTGAACTTGACACAATCTGTACCCCCCTACACATGCACAGTAAAGACTGTACAAGTTATTTCATCATCGTTACCATCAATCAGCATGATATAGAGTACTCTACAATAATTTTATATGAAATGGGGGGGGGTTTACACTAAACAATTGTTACTGAATAAAAGAACAGGAATAACGAGCCCTGCTCACAAGAGCTTGCGATCTAAATGTATTTAACTATAAGGAACATATAATGTACCTTTGTTGCTCCTATCCAATCTGAGCATGAACATGCATACAATTCTTACAAGAAAGAAGAGTTAATACTGAATCTACAGTTATGTTCAAGACTTGGCTTTGTTTTGGGAGCTCTCTGTTAATCACACCACTGAAAAAGAACTTCACTAGCTTTTTAGTTTGATAGAGTCAAGAGATAATACAAAGAATTGGGACTGACAACTAGACAACAAGCTACTAAATAATGCCAGCGTTGTGTGCTGCAGGCTAAGTAATTTTCCTTGTGTCAGCTTGTATCAGGAGTTATATGTAAAGGTATACATTAAATTTAGGTGCATTAGACTAAAAATTGAAGGTTTTCAGATATTTGCATGTGGCCTCAAATTATATTGAAATAAGGTGTCAATTTGGAAAAGAAATAGATATTGCTGACTCTGATTGCTGAAGAAAATAGGAGTTTTACAAACTGAATTATAAAATATTAGCACTAATACTAGTGATGGGCGAATTTATTCGCCAGGCGCGAATTCACGGCGAATTTGCGCGAAAGGCCCGCGGAAATTCGCGGCAAAAATTCGCCAGCGTCAAAAAAAATTTTTACGAACGTTTTGCGAATTGCGCGCGAATCGAAACGGCACAAATTCGCCCATCACTAATTAATACCTGTCATGCTGGGAAAAAAATCAGACCTGTGTATCTCTAAAGACAAACACCCTGTCTGCAGTTTGATTTTCTATTTTAGGGTATCAGTAATCCTGCAGCACACGCCATGTATAATAGGGATAGGTAGCTAAGTGAATAAGACATCCTGATGCTAGCCTGGATTAAACACAGCTTTAGATCTGGCAGATCCAATAAAGATGAAGTCCAGAAGCTGATAAACCTGAGGATCCTCTTCACTGAGAAAGCTTTTGCAGTGCTAAACTTACAGCATCCAACTCAAGCCTCATCTTAAGTACATTACCATGTCTGCCCATCAAGGAAAGGTTAAAGGACGATACTTGGTGCTCCTCTCTGTAACGCTGTCATTCTGTAGACCAGACATGCTCTAAATCTGTTCTATACTTATACTGAAGACATTTGCTTCAGTTCGAGGGGCAGTGAAACATAAAAACAAGAAACAGTTCATTTTAATACCCACTGATTTAAGTACAAAGCTTGACTTGATCTATATGGACTAGGTGGTGCTTATTTATTACAGTTATGGGACAAGTTATCCAAAATGCTCAGGACTAGTGATGGTTGAATTTATTCGCCAGGCGCAAATTCACGGCGAATTCCCGCGATTCGCCGGTGGCGAATAAATTCGCGGATCCGCTGCGAAAATACGCCGGCGTTAAAAAAATTGGGACGCCGGCATCCGTTTTTTTGATGCCGGCACATTTTCCAAAAAACGAACGCCAGCATCAAAAATGGACGCTGGCGTCAAAAACGGACACTGGCATCAAAAACAATTTATTATATCTTAGTTAGAATCAAGAACACTGAACTGTTTTATTACATTATAATGAGGTAATTGTTTCTAAAAATGTAATTCAGACCTTTCTAGATAATGGGTTTCCAGATAAAGGAACCATATCTGTATTATTTCCTTTTCTTTTATTCCTTTCTGCTCAAACTTTATTTTAATGTTACACTTCAAATACACTCAAGTGATGCTGAAACCTGTAAAAATTTACAGACCAAGGAGATTGTGCTCTATTCTGGAGTGCAAGAGTCTGCACTTGAAGGAAAACAGTGCTGATTGCATGTGGAGCACTGGATTTTTTTTCCATTATCCTGCCAGTAGGTGCATGGTGCAAAGGAACGCTATCCTTACAAATGACATGGCTGCTTTTCCCCTACCATGTGGCTGCACTATTTACCTGAAACCAGATTTTTAATCTTACGCAATGTGCATAGTGCAGCTATGTTCTGGATTCTCAGTGTGAACACCAATGGGCTCAATCTTTCACCGTTTAGTTCTCTTTCATTTGGGTCCAAGGCAAATGTAAATGACCCTGCAGCTTAGTTTGTATAAGTTAAGTAAAGCTCAGCAAATTTACATTCAATTACAACACTCATTTTATTTTAATGTTTACGGTTTACTGTTGAGCACCATCTTGGTAATTTTACTTTGGCACACTTGCACCCCTTAATACAACTTCCACTAGTTTATTTCCATAATTTGTTCCAACATTCATTTCAGAAGAAAGGGATCTTGTAATGCTCTTTATCTAAATGGAGTTACAAGGTTACACATGTTGAGCCAATGGCTACATGAAGTTTTCTCCATCTGCAACTCCATCAATATAATTCATTTTTGCCTGACAAAAAACTGCACAGGCCTGCACATTAGTATAACAATCTATGTACTGATGACAGACGGTGTGCATTAGTCTCACCCTTTTCCATTACCTCTCTCTCTCATTTTTTGTATGCATGTCATCTTTATGGGGGTCTTTTTGCACATTTTAAAGGGATACTGTCATGGGAAAAAATTTTTTTTCAAAATGAATCAGTTAATAGTGCTGTTCCAGCAGAATTTTGCGCTGAAATTCATTTATCAAAAGAGCAAACAGATTTTTTTTATATTCAATTTTGAAATCTGACATGGGGCTAGACATATTGTCAATTTCCCAGCTGCCCCAAGTCATGTGACTTGTGCTCTGATAAACTCCAATCACTCTTTACTGCTGTACTGCAAGTTGGAGTGACATCACCCCCTCCCTTTCCCCCCCAGCAGCCAAACAAAAGAACAATGGGAAGGTAACCAGATAGCAGCTCCTTAACACAAGATAACAGCTGCCTGGTAGATCTAAGAACAGCACTCAATAGTAAAAACCCATGTCCCACTGAGACACATTCAGTTACATTGAGAAGGAAAAACAGCAGCCTGCCAGAAAGCATTTCTCTCCTAAAGTGCAGGCACAAGTCACATGACCAGGGGCAGCTGGGAAATTGACAAAATGTCTAGCCCCATGTCAGATTTCAAAATTGAATATAAAAACATTTGTTTGCTCTTTTGAGAAATGGATTTCAGTGCAGACGTCTATTAACTGATGCGTCTTGAAAAAAAATGTTTTCTGATAACAGAATACCTTTAAGTTAAGAAATAAAAGCAAGATGGGAGCCATTGCTATGGACAAAGAACTGGGGCAAATTAGGGTAATTTTATCTGTATGCATTTCGTCATTTGGTGGTTCCTCTTTATGAATGAGTGTCTCTCCCACTCTCTGTATGTATCAGACTCTTTCGGCTGTAATAAAAGCCATAAGTGGGATAACATTTGTATAAAAAGCACAAAAATAGCTTCTCAGTAAGGAATTGTATGTATTGCGTACTGGAGCAAACTATAACAATTGCAATCTTTTTTTCCACTGGTGGACAGATCACTTTGGTTTGTAAGTTTGCAAAATCTATTAAACTTCGACAAAGGAAAAACTGTTCTCACAGAGGGAAAATTTGCACATATTTTTTCTGTTAAGCACTTATTACATTTGCGGGCATGGACCTGTCATTCTATGCGCAAGTCTTTACAGCATTAACAATATGTGTACCTCTGTTCCTGTGTCTCATTCTGGGTTTGTGTATTTCTTGAATCATAGGTAGAAATAGATAAAGATCAGTTAAATTCATTTATATGGAGATATCAATACTCATAATTGGAAATACGCTTTCAAGTTATGACTAAAAAGATGAACATGTCATTTTCAGTATTTTAGAGATGGACTTTAACATTTAAAAGCTTGTGAAAGAAGCAAAACAGTCTCTCCTGCCATGTAGTAAATATCCTTCTGCCATTTAATGGATTAAGGCCCTGTGCTGTCATATACTAATGGACTATCTAAGTAAGCGTAAAGGCAGCCAGTAAAAGGTGGATCAATAACAGATAAAATAAACTGGAGATACAGTCTAAAAAGTTAACATTCTCGAACAATGTATAATGGAGGAAGGATATCAGGCTATTTTGAGACTGGACACTGTATTAGAACAAATGCAATTTGTTGAAGAGACAAGTATAACAGGGTTACAGTTAAAATGATTAAGGGGAAGTCCTAAGAATTCTCTTCTCCATAACCATGCTTTCTTTCTTTCAAATATACTTTTCTGGGGACATTCTAAATATATGTAACTGTACACTAGCAATAAGGTACCGTCTGTTGTAAGATACAAAAATGTTAGTTATCACATAAACATCTTATTGAATAACCTCCAAGAGGGATTAATTATTATTATTATTATATCCAAGTTGTCATAAACTAAAAAGATTGAATTGGCAGTAAATATATATATTTAACATAGAATAGGTAAAAATTGACTAAGCCAGGCTAAGTGTGATGCAAAGCTGTAGAATACAGGATTCATGGCCTGTCTGATCTGGTGACTTCCAAGGATGAAAAAGACAGCTGTGTATTCATTGATAATGCAGAAGAAATTGCAGGGGAAGCCAGAATTATGTATTCACATCATATGGCTGGAGAGTATAACATTTAGCATTATGGCCTGAGACCTTAATCAATGAAGCAAGGAATATTTATTGTTTTAGTTTAAACAAGAATAATAGTTTCCTTGGAAGGTTAATTGTAGTAGCGAATGACCAGAGGAGAAAATTGTTTGATTGCTTTGACTGCTTATTAGCCACCTAAGAATATACTCTAGGTATATATTCAAACAGAGAGAGAGTCCTTATACCTTCAATGAGGAGAATATTTGGTACATGAATACAGACATCTGAGTAATAGAATGTGGATGTTTCCACAGAAATAGGCTTGCATTGTCCATGCTACCTGACTATTTGGATTTGTGCACAGTTCTCTTAAAGCAGATTTTTGGGATAATATCCCACAAATACCTGGCTTTTTTGTATATACATATTTAAAGACAAGCTATAGTAGTGAGTACCAGCTAATTATATCTGGCTATAAATAAAAAAGGTTGCTTACCAACCCTTTGGATGTTGCTTCCACTGGCTTCAAAGCAGGTGTTTTTTTTAAATTGCTGGTTTGGAGGCAAGAATAAATTTCATTAAAATACATGTGTACTGCCAAACACAGCCTCCTATAGGCTGCTAGTTCACATAGGGGCTACCTATAGTAAATCACAGCCCATTATTGGCAGCCTCAAGAACTTTTTGAATGCTTATAATGCTCTCTAACTTTTTTAACATTGGAATGTGGGTCACAGGTAAAAAAAAAAAGCTTCGAGATCAGTGCTATAGAGTAAGTACAAATTCCATACACAAAAGTTGTGTCTCTAGTAATAAGGTCAAATTTTTAAAAAATGTGATGTACATATAAAGCTTTTATCTAAAACCCTGATATATATATATATATATATATATATATATATATATATATATATATATATATATATATATATATATATATATATATATATATATATATATATATAAATATATATATATATATATACCAATGCTTCACAGACCAGCACTCCCTTTAATATGATACAAACAATCTTTTTATTGCATCTTAGGTTAACCGAAAAGAAAGGGATCAGTAATATACGCTAGTAGATGGAAAGATGACTCTAATAATACCTATGTGGTTGTTACAGTAACAGATCGAGTTTTTTAATTGGCACAATTTTATCTTTTGTTTTTTCCTTCTGGGTAAAGATGCAATAAAAAGATTGTTTGTATCATATTAAAGGGAGTGCTGGTCTGTGAAGCATTGGTGTATACAAAATTTACCGTGCACCCCTCTTTGTCAAGATTGACTTTGGAGTGCGGATACTCACTTGGAAGATATATATATATATATATATACATACATACATATATATATATATATATATATATATATATATATACATATTACTTATTCCTTACTAACTTACTGAACTTACTTACTAACTTACATCCAGCCTTGCATCAATTAATGACATTCCAAACATCCTGCTCTTTGCACTTAGTTCCATATACAGTAGTTGCACCCTGCCTCCTATGGATTGTGCACAAGTGTGCCTGTTAACACTTTGGATCCTCAAAACTGTTGTCTTTATAGGGGACCTGTCACCCAAAAAAAATATTCCAAATCCTATTTTATCACATTTATCAAACAAAATAAACTTTAATTACACTAAATAAATCATTTGAATCTTGTTTCCCTTGGTCTGGGAATTCATAATTATAGCTAGGAAGCAGGAGTCATTTTGTGGACACTGTTAGTAAGTCAAGCCTTGCATCATCTCTTGTTTGTACACAAGAATGGGGGACCTGATGTCCATCCCCTTGCACTGGATA
This sequence comes from Xenopus laevis, assembly GCF_017654675.1. NCBI lineage: Eukaryota > Metazoa > Chordata > Amphibia > Anura > Pipidae > Xenopus > Xenopus laevis. The sequence continues at coordinate 34,474,962 of NC_054378.1, read as the reverse complement.
CACAATTAAAAGGTAAAGAGAGAGGGGGAATGAGGGGAGTTTACAACAGCTATGAATGCTTTAATAACAAAAATAATTTGGATTTCATGTTTAATTTGAAAAGGACTATTACACAGCTTTTTATGTCTGGGTGACAGGTCCGCTTTAAGATGATGGTAGCTCCAGGTGCTAGCAGCCACCCTAGAAACAATTCATGCACCAATGACTGTGCACACAGCATGTTCATGAATGAGCGTGTGCTTGTTGTCATTCACTAGGTAAGCAACAATGGTGTGGGGGAGGAGGGTCCACACTAATTGTAGGCAATGGAAGAGGCAATTGTTTAGCATCCCCTGCCATTGTACCCTAGGCACATGATTCTTCTGCCTACCTAGTCGATATAAGGTTGTCCTTATAGTGTAAATCCGTGTATTCGTGCTTCTCAATAGGCTGCAATCCCCGTGTCAGAGTGCAAAGAATTCCAAGTAAACATAGATAGTACCCTGAGAGCACACTTTGTCTTTAAAACTTCATGTCTTTATTTGCAGAAAATTGTGCACTACATGTTTCGGCTCATCAGCCTTCATTATGCACCTGATGAAGGCTGATGAGCTGAAACACGTAGTGCACAATTTTCTGCAAATAAAGACATGAAGTTTTAAAGACAAAGTGTGCTCTCAGGGTACTATCTATCTTCTGCCTACCAATAGTTCCAGCCAGTGTCAATAATTTTGAATGGATTATGGGATATAAACTCTGCGTAAAAAAAACATGGCAAATTGAATCCAAAATGGCATTCTACACACTTGTGGTTATTAATGACCCATTACATTGAAGAAAGATTTGGCATCTCTTTCCCTGCATGTATGGCAACTAAACTAACATTTAAATGTAGGGATCTTTGCCATCAAAACTGAGTTTTATTGCTTAATATCAAGACGGATTATTTTTCTGTTTCTTTAAATGGGAACAAAAATGGCAACTTGGAAATTATCTACACCTATTATTTATTCCTATATCCAGCACAAATTTACATTTCATTTTAGTGGCATGCTGTATTTAAATGAAGTCAGCTGTCAGGGAGTGCTGGGAGCTGTAGTTTAGTTACTGCAGGAGCATTGTTAATTAGTGTGCATTCAAAAAAAAAACAGACAGAAAAAAAGCTTTTCATTTAAAAAGTTGATTTTGACCTCTGTGACCCAAGAAAACAATTGTATTAAATACTTTGTGGAATGTTTAAAGCCAGCTGTGTACTACCCACTGATGAGAAAATATGAAAGCATATTTCCTATGGAATACTGCAGTTCCCCCCTATTGTCACGCAGTGCTTTAGTGCTTGACAAAATCTGGTAACTTTGCTTTCCAACATAATATTCAGGTGCTTTCTGTGGGTAATCATAGATGCCAGGGGGCATTTGATTTACTGAATGATGTTACATTATTGAATGTGCCAGTATTGTGCTCCTAGTCATGAATTTAGCATCGTCTGGGCAGTTTATCATTTTGATATACTCAGCTCCTTCTTGCTTGTGCCATAAAATCTAAACTCTTCCATTACCTACATCTGTTTAGAGCTGTCAGTGGCCCCAGCAGGGAGATGCCGGGCAGTCTTGAATGAATTCTCCTCAACTTTATTCCCATCTTTGCTTAACAGCAGCTAAATATATGGGATTTCAAAGATGTCGTGTGCAGCCCTCCCCGATTTCAATTCCTATCACAACAACTGAGAGCTACTTTGACAGAAGGCAGAGAAAAATAAATACTAGGGCATAGTTTATCATGCTCTCAGCTACCAAGACAAAGCGCATGGTAAACATAAAGGTTTTGTTTCCCCGTTGTTTGAGTATTTAGCCTATTATACAACATTATTGCCTGAAGCTGTCACTATATTTAAAGCGGAAACATCACCTCCAAAAGATATGACGCCTATTTAATGTGTTCAGTTGGAAATCTATACTTTGTGCTCCACACTGATTCCTAATTGCATTTTTAGGCAACCATATTTATTTGGGATGAATGCTACTGTGACGTATAATAGTGACAAAGGAAATATTATCTCAGCGACTTGTTTTGTCAAACGTTGCCTTCTAAAATAGCAATTAAATAAAGCTGGATAAGGTTAGCGATAGTCAGAATGCAAGGAAAATTAGCATCAATATTGGTGGAGTTATTGTTCCAGTGCCTTGTCCTAAGCTGGATTCATATTGTCCTGGGCTTACTGCATAATTGTGCAGAGTGGGTGAAATTAATTATCTTATGTTTCAATCTTCCCCATCTATGCTGTTGTGATCAAAATAAAGTTTGGTTTGGCAAATAACTGGGCCTAAAGCTAGGTCTGAAGATGGTCATACACTGGCTGATATGTATGTGGAATTTGTCACAATATCTATCAGGCAGGTTAGAAACTCCCTTCAGGCAAGAGTCACATCAGCACATTGATGTGGACCTTGTCCAATAGGCCTCTGCAAACCTGTCACCCTGATTTTGCCTCTGCATGTAGGTGGCCTAATTGGGCAGAAATCTATTTCACAAGGTCAGCCTACAAGTGTCTTTGACAAAGTTTGGCCTCATTTACACACAAACCAATAAGAACTGTTTTGAATCGATGGCATTATCGGAACATATTGGTCCATTTATAGCCAAAACCCTAGTAGTTATGAATTATTCTTTTGATATTGCATGACAGCATCTGTTTACAGAATACAGCTAAAATAATCACTTTTTGGGGGATTTTGGTGATATTTTGATTATATAACACTTTCCCACTTAAAGTTTAATCATTATACCTAAATGCAGTACTGTCCCATTCTGAACACTGAAAGTTTACTAAGCTATACAGATGTGTGTGCGTGTGTGTATGTGTGTATATATATATATATATATATATATATATATATATATATATATAATATATATATATATATATATATATAATATCAAAACAGGGGGGTTGTGGGAGCACTCTAAAGGCTTTAAAGTATATATATATAAGTATAATAAATGCTATTGCATATGTACCCAAAACAGGGGTTATTTTGTTACAAAGTTATGATCATAAAATTGATAAGCCACCATACCACGTCAAGGTAAACCCCGAATGGCGGTCCCTAACTTGTTTTATATTTTATGTGCATTTTAGCATTACCTGTAATCAATGTCCGTTGAACGCTGTTTTTTCACTGAGGGCTAAATAGCTGAGGGCTATTTTCACTAAATAGCCCTCAGTGAAAAAACAGCGTTCAATGGACATTGATTACAGGTAATGCTAAAATGCACATAAAATATAAAACAAGTTAGGGACCGCCATTCGGGGTTTACCTTGACGTGGTATGGTGGCTTATCAATTTTATGATCATAACTTTGTAACAAAATAACCCCTGTTTTGGGTACATATGCAATAGCATTTATTATACTTATATATATATATATATATATATATATATATATATATATACTTTAAAGCCTTTAGAGTGCTCCCACAACCCCCCTGTTTTGATAATCTATATATATATATATATAACGTTAAAGCAATGAACATATCTGGCCCATATAGTGCTGTATAAAGCAGCTACTTTTTATACAGGTATGGGATCCATTATCTGGAAACCCCTTATCCAGAACACTCCGAATTATGGACAGGCCGTCCCCCATAGACTACATTTTATATAAATAATCCAAATTTTTTAAAATGATTTCCTTTCTCTCTGTACTAAGAAAATAACACCGTGTATTTGATCTTTGCATGAGAATAATCTATGGTCCCCAATGTAATTATTATAACCTGAGCATTTTATATCGCAAAGCCTTGTTTGTTACAGGAAGACAGAAGACAGACACCATGACACGTTTCATCATCATTGTAACAGTTTATACTCAATAAACATTTTATGATTCATTTTATTTTCAACGTAAATATTCATAAATGTGTATCAAAGTAAACTGAAGATTAAGGAGATCATTTATATGTCCGGTACCAGCTCCTAAATATAAAGACAGTACATGGCTATGTTCTCTGTAGCATAATCTACAAACATGACTGCACTTGCAATCTATCATTTAGGCCATTTGCATATGCATAAACTTGTGCCACTCAACCAACCTACATGTTGACTTCATTTTATGCATTGCTGTCCTCTTTTCTGATGTGAGCCAATTATTGTGAGCCTGTAAATTAATGCTAGATTCAGGAGAATTATCATGAAGCCCCTAGGCGAAGGGTGAGATTACTGCCAGGAAGCTGCCAGATGTGGTTATGGGACAGCGCCACCGGAGAGATGGACTGCTCCCAAGAGACTACAGAGGGCTTTACGCAGAGCAAGGCCACATCTCATGAAAATGAAGCCTACACAGTGCTAATTTTAAATACAGAGCCCACCCCAAGTTTGCTTCAGAGTTTGTACACAAATCCATATTCTTATTATACGTACTGTCCACACCGGTTTAGCCGTGGCAGATAACTGTCAGGCAATGCAAAAATAATAATACTTTGTGCATTCAATAGAAGACATCATTGTAAGTATGCTGGCCAGGTTTCACATTGTATCCCAATTAAGATTATAATTTATAATTTTCACTGTGGGATCATCTAATAAAAGCAATCAGTACTTTTCCATAATCTTTTTTACACTGGTCTGTCAGGTTAATATTCTGAGAAAAGTTTACTAACTTACTGACGATCTTTTCTAACAGAGAAAGATCGGCACTCACAGGACTTATAAAAACTTTACTTTATTGTAGAGCAAAAGGACTGGCTTTTCAACCCTCACTGGGTCTTTCTCAAAGTGCCAAATGTACAATGAAAGTGCCTTTTATCTACAATGTGGTGGGAAAACAACAGTATTGCCCCTGACATGTTAACCCCTTCATACACTGTCCTGTAGTAATTAGAGGGGGATGGGCCAAGACCCAGGGATCTCCCATGCTCCGGACATACAATGGATAATAAGGGAATATTCCACATTAAGGGGCAGATTTATCAAAGGTCGAGGTGAATTTTTGAATGAAAAAAATGTTGAGCTATTTTTGTGTACTTTGACTAGGGAATAGTCCAAATTTGATTCGTATTTGAAAAGAATATGAAAATTCTAAATTTATCATGTGCTGTCTCTTTAAAAATTAAACTTCGACCATCTAAAACCTGCCGAATTGCTGTTTTAGCCTATGGGGGACCTCCTAGAACCTATTTGGAGTCAATTGGTGGACAATGAAAAATCGAAGGGTGTTTTGGGAAAAAATTCAAATCAAATTCGATCAAATGCGCTATTCCTTCGATTCGTACAATTCGAATTCGCCAAATACGGACCTTTTTGATCGAAAATTTACCTAATTGATCGGAAAAAAAACTTTGATTTATTTTCGGTTGGTCCTTTTGAATTTGAATTTCGAAGTTTTTTCAATTCAAAATTCGACCCCTGATAAATATGCCCCTAAGAGTGTAGTGTGTTTAAAGCCTGGTTGTCCTAAATAGCTTCCCAGTGATAACTAATAAATGATAAATAATGATTTAATTAAATTTAGTGATGAATTAAGTGACATATTAATACTTATTAAGGAATTAATGTGATGTTGTACCAAATAAGGGTAGAAGGATCTGTAATGTTAGAAATGGAATTAATATATATAAAGAAGTGGTATAATCTTGTCAGTCCCCGGAATGACTGGTAGCTTTATATAATAGCATTTTACTCAGAGATTGACACAATAGCAAAAATATATTCAAACCGGAAGCAGAGATGTTACAGTATAAATGTGGTAAAGATTGCTACTATGTGTCTTGTTTTTAAATGTATGTTTAACAAGTAATGAATAGTATCAATTTATAATTTTATTAATTGAAATGTATTTATAACTTTTTTAGCTATATGTATGATTAGTGATGTTTAAAATGATAGTCGCTTTGGTATGAAGGGGTTAACACCTCAGGGCCAATACTGATGTTTTCCTGCCACATTGTAAATATAAGGCACTTTCATTGTGCATTTGGCACTTTGAGAAAGGCCCAGTGAGGGTCGAAACTTCAGTCCTTTTGCTCTACAATAAAGTGACGTTTTTTTTAAGTCCTGTGAGTGCGGATCTTTCTCTGGAGGTATGAATAATTTATGATGATTTTGCACCCAGGCACACTAACTTTATCGAGAGTGCCGGTAACACTATGGTGTATATATATATATATAGTCAAATACAAGAGTCCTCTGCACTCAACCCATTATCAATATATTTAAGACAGCGACATTTTGTGCATACTGCTACTGAAAAATGCCTTACCCTTTAAACAAAACAGGGATTGTTTGTCCATATATTGCAATATATTTAAGCTGGCCAACTACGTCAAAGTCATCCCATATCTGGCCAGTCCTATGCTCAATTTTATCTGATTCATTAAGAATTCTATTGCTTCGTTATACATTTTACAAAGGGACTAGGTTTTACCTGCAACTTACTTGCTGCTTTCAAAGTAAACCCCCATACTTGGCTGCCCTTTTATTAGACACCAGTGGGATCACCTGACTATAGCTGGGAAGGGTGGAAGCTACAACATGGAGCTGGTCACTGCTCCTGTATAACTATAACAAACAAGGGAAAGTTGTGCTCACCACTAATTTTTAAAACCATTAGGAGGGGGTGCAATGAGGCTGTGACCACAAAATACATATAGACAAATACAAGAGTCCTCTGCACTCAACCCATTATCAATATATTTAAGACAGCGACATTTTGTGCATACTGCTACTGAAAAATGCCTTACCCTTTAAACAAAACAGGGATTGTTTGTCCATATATTGCAATATATTTAAGCTGGCCAACTATGTTGTACGTTGTAAAATGTATAACGAAGCAATAGAATTCTTAATGAATCAGATAAAATTGAGCATAGGACTGGCCAGATATGGGATGACTTTGACGTAGTTGGCCAGCTTAAATATATTGCAATATATGGACAAACAAACGATGATATGATGATATTCATACCTTTAGGATAGAGTGTATCTAGTTTTTTAATCCAGTATGCCTCCCTCTGTGACAGTTTCTTCCTCAGGTTGCCTCCTCTCTGCATTGGGTTAACTACTTCAAGTATAGCCCATCTTAGCTGGGACTGGTTATGGTTGGCAACATTAAAGTGTCTAGATACCGTTGTGTCAGTGGCTGCCCCTTTTTTAAAATTCCTTATACTCCCTTTGTGCTCCTTTATGCGGGTCTTTACTGCTCTTATGGTTTGACCAATGTATGCAAGCCCGCAGGGACATTTTAACATATAAATCACATAGCTTGTATCACATGTAGCAAAGTGATTTAACTTAACAGGAGTACCATTTGCTGGATGTCGCAAGGTTTCTCCTTTGATGATGGAGGAGCAGGAATTACAATTTAAGCATGCAAATGTTCCCACTTTCGGTTGACCCAAAAATCTCTGGGTACCTTTTATTCGGGGTGGATTAACCTCCGATGGGCACAATATATCTTGGAGGCTCCTTCCTTTGTTGTAACTAAATATTTGCCAGTTTGTCAAGATCATGTTGCAAGGATGCCACATCCTGGATGGAATTAATTGGGCTGGAAAGTTTTGTGTCATCTGCAAACATTGATACATTACTTACAATACCCTCTCCTAAGTCATTAAAGAACAAGTTAAATAAAAGTGAACGCAATACCGATCCCTGAGGGACCCCACTAAGAACCTTACTCCAAGTAGAGAATGAACCATTAACAACCACCCTCTGTACTCGATCCTGTAGCCAGTTTCCTATCCACGTGCAAACGACTTCATTAAGCCCAACAGACCTTAGTTTAGAAAACAGTCGTTTGTGGGGCACGGTATCAAACACTTTGGCAAAATTCAAATAGATCATCACATCTACTTCCCCCCCCCACTGTCCAGCATCTTACTTACCTCATCATAAAAAGCAATCAAATTTGTCTGACATGACTTATCCTTCATAAAGCTATCTGATTGCTGCTCATAATAGTTACATAGTTAAATCGGGTTGGAAAAAGACAAAGTCCATCAAGTCCAACCCCTCCAAATGAAAACCCAGCATCCAACATACACCTCTCCCTACTTTCACATAAAATATATATACCCATACCTATACTAACTATAGAGTTTAGTATCACAATAGCCTTTAATATTATGTCTGTCCAAAAAATCATCCAAGCCGTTCTTAAAGGCATTAACTGAATCAGCCATCACAACATCACCCAGCAGTGCATTCCACAACCTCACTGTCCTGACTGTGAAGAACTACCTACGTTGCTTCACAAGAAAGTTCTTTTCTTCTAGTCTGAAGGGGTGGCCTCTGGTACGGTGATCCACTTTATGGGTAAAAAGATCCCCTGCTATTTGTCTATAAATTCCTCTAATGTACTTGTAAAATGTAATCATGTCCCCACGCAAGCGCCTTTTTTCCAGAGAAAACAACCCCAACCTTGACAGTCTACCCTCATAATTTTAGTCTTCCGTCCCTCTAACCAATTTAGTTGCACGTCTCTGCACTCTCTCCAGCTCATTTATATCCCTCTTAAGGACTGGAGTCCAAAACCGCACTGCATACTCCAGATCAGGCCTTACCAGTTTTCATCCCTTGAGTTAATGCCCTTTTTTATGCAAGACAGAACTTTATTTGCTTTAGTAGCCACAGAATGACACTGCCCAGAATTAGGCTACTTGACAACAAAAACCCTAGATCCTTCTCATTTGAGGAAACTCCCAACACACCACTTAGGGGCCGATTCACTAAATTCGAGTGAAGGATTCGAAGTAAAAAAACTTCGAATTTCGAAGTATTTTTTGGGCTACTTCGACCATCGAATGGGCTACTTCGACCTTCGACTACGACTACGACTTCGAATTGAAGGATTCGAAGTAAAAATCGTTCGACTATTCGACCATTCGATAGTCGAAGTACTGTCTCTTTAAAAAAAACTTCGACCCCCTAGTTCGGCAGATAAAAGCTACCGAAGTCAATGTTAGCCTATGGGGAAGGTCCCCATAGGCTTGCCTAAGTTTTTTTGATCGAAGGATATTCCTTCGATCGTTGGATTTAAATCCTGCAAATCGTTCGAAGGATTTAATCGTTTAATCGAAGGAATAATCCTTCGATCGTACGATCGCAGAATTTGCGCTAAATCCTTCGTCTTCGATATTCGAAGTCGAAGGATTTCAATTCCTAGTCGAATATCGAGGGTTAATTAACCCTCGATATTCGACCCTTGATGAATCGGCCCCTTAGTGTATAACTTGCATTTATATAATTTTTGCCAAAGTGCATAACCTTGCATTTATCAACATTGAACTTCATTTTCCAGTTTGCTGCCCAGTTCATTCACTAGAGCAAAATATTGAATGTTATCCCTTAACAAGCTTACAAATCATTTGCCCACTAAAGAGGCCTATAAAAGGCCTATAATTGCCAGACTGAAATCGTAATCCCTTTTTAAATATTGGAATGGCATCATCTTTTCTCTAATCCATAGGTACCATACCAGATGAAAGTGAATCTGAGAAAGTCAGAAATAGGGGCTGGTCTAAAACTGAACTAAGCTCTCTTAGTGTCACGATCGCCGCCCGGAGCAGGACCAGGAGCTCCGGGCGGCGCAACTACTTCCTCCGACGCCGCTCCCAAAATGGCGGCGCCCATGGCCGCCACGTGGGTAGCGGCGCCGGCACAGAGACGCCTGCGCGCAAGTGCGCAGGCGCGAAGACGTCACAACGGTGCGACGGACGCAGGCGCAGCGCGTCGGTCGCAGACGTGCTGACGCCGACGCAAGGGCGCCAAAAAACCCCTTTAAAAGGACGCCCGAGACGCCAAGATGGCGCCCGAAAATAGGATCTTGTTCCTGATTTGATTCCTGGGTTCCCTGTTGCTGTTTTCCCTGAGTATTCTATTGATTGATCTCTTGTTGTTGACCCCCTGCCTGGACTTTGGACTCTGTTTATATTCTGCCTGCCTTTTGACCTGTTGCCTGAACTTGATTACCCCTTCTGCTGAATCCCTGGATACCACGATCCTGATCCCTCCTGAGGGGCTTCCTCCTATATCCGGACAACTCCCCAGAGGGAACTCCCGGTTCCCTGACACTTAGAACCCGGGGGTGTATGCCATCAGCCACCGGAGTCTTGTTTACATTAATTTATGGATCATATCCTGAGTCAGCCACTGACTAGATTGAGCTGAGCCATCAGTGCAGTTATGGAGTGAGCCTGGGAACTCAGGCTACAGTATACACTGGTAACGGATTTGTGCCTGGCAAAATGTGGTGGCTGGCGAAAATTCGCCCTTTAGTGAATTTGCCCCATACTGTATAAGCATCAGTGTTCTAAGTAGCTGGCAGTGTGAGAAAATGCATATGGCCTATACAATCCTCTCTCATGAATCCCCATAAAATCACCTAGAGGAATTTACATTTACTTTTATTTCTGTAAATTAGTACAAGTAGCAGTATAAGGCTGGTTCTTAAAAGGCATTTTAATTTGTATTTCATTTGCATTGCTTTGTCTGTTGGGAGTGACCTCAAAACAGGTTCTCTTTTTTTAATTCCTGGCTTGTAGGTGGCAAGTACACATAGGGACTACCAAATGGGCAATCACAGTACTTATTTTGCACCACCCAGTGGTGGAACTACCAGGGGAGCAGGGGGTGCAATTGGGCCAGGGCCGGCACCCCCTCAGGGCCCCCCGGCAGCTCGCGCACTGCCAATTTACGGCCTCATCGGACGATTTTGGCGCAGATAATCTGGTACGGAGGTGGGCGGGGGCCCGGCTGCACGTCCTGCACCAGGGCCTGCCCCCTTACAGATTTACGTTACTGGCACCACCCAGTAAACTTTTTCATGCTCATGTTGCTCCCCAATTCTTTTTACATCTGAATGTTGCTTACGGGCAAAAACAGTTGGAGACCCCCATTTTACAAAGAGAAATTTTGTATTAGAGATTTTAATGTTAGTTGGATTCAGGATAATGAAAACAAAATACAAATGATTAAAAAATCATCCCCTTAAGGTTGAGATTCTGACATTGAATTTTCCTAGTATATTTTCACTGGTATTTCAATGCCAAGCCTTATATACATAAACATTTCCCACAGCATAAATAACTTCACAACTTTTCAACTTGGCTGAATGATAGACTTTGGAACAGGCTTAGAGGTGTTATGCTAAAAGTTGGAGAATTCTGGAGAAAAATAATGGGGAAGTGGGGAAATAAAGCCACTATGTTTTCATCAATCCTAGAGAAAAGTTATGATAAGTTTGAAAAAAATGTAACCATTGAGAAATATGCCCCATAGGTTAGTACGTCTGCATACTTCTAAAGTATAGAAGTGCCAGAAGACATGAAAGTATACAAGACGTTTCAGGTTATGTAATAAGGAATTAAAAAAAAAAATTAAAGGACCAAAGAGGGAAATGCAATAGAAGTTGCAAAGCTTGCACCAGGCCTATTAATCCAGAGCCACCAGATGCTAGCTATTAAACAGTTAACCAGCAAATGTACCCATATGATTACTTGCTATGGGTTTCAAGACATGGTGAAAACTTTGCAAAATTTATTACATTAGTCCAGTGATTCCCAACCAGCAGTTCGTTGCTCAACAACCCCTTGAATGTTGTCCCCAGTGGCCTCAAAGCTTATTTTTGAATTCTTGGCTTTGAGAAGTTTTGGTTGTATAAAAACATGGGTTCTGCCACAAAGAGCCTCCTGTAGACTGTCAGTCCACATAGGGGCTACCAAATTATCAATCAAACTACTTATTTGGCACCCCTTGGGACTTTTTTCATGTTTGTGTTGCTCACCTTACCAATTGTTTTTACATTTGAGCGAGGTTCACAGGTGCAAAGAAAATTGAGGACCCCAACAGTCCCTTAGTTGTTTTCAGAGACAACAATATCCCTACACCAAACACACATGCACATAGGCATATGCCAAAAGATAGGGATATTATTAATGAACTGGAAGACTGAAATGTTTCTGTGGAAATTTTACGGAAAAGTATATATTTGGGTAAGCTCAAACTGCTGTCAGGAAAACACATCTTTGGCCTAATTGTTACTACGCAATAGTTGACACCACAAGATCAGATATTACAAAAAAAGCTCAACTTGCATCAGCAGAAAAGAGTAAACAAATAAGTCAGTTATAAAATACAATGATAAACTGACAGCAGTGCGTGAACGGCAGTGCACACAAGGCTGCAATTTAATCTTCTTATTTGAAATATAAATATTTTTACTATCAAACTTGACAGTACAGAAAACATGTGCCCTGCAGCCTTCTGACAAAACAAAATTTATATTTAAAACTTCCTGAAATAATGCCTTTCATATGTAGTTTTTTTTTGTCACATTGGAGTGGCTCCTAGCTTACCTTATGGACCCGTACCTTTAATTATTTTATGCCTTGAAGACACATTTTAAATAGAGGAGGCGGGCTACATGGATTTTGACAGCTGGGGATGATTAAAATACTGACAACATGTACTATATAAAATTCCCTAAGGTTACTGGGCACTTACTCGTATGAAAGTTGGATTACAATCCAAAAAAAAGTGCTTTTTATCCACCATCACAAGCCAGTGGAGTAGCACTCCCTTCTTTATGTAAACTTGAACAAATATCTCAAGGCAAAAAAACATGAAAATGCATCAACACATCGTTTATGAATTTCTTCTTGGTTGACAAGCCCGTAGCCATGTTTTTTGGGATCGACATCATGAGTCACTTGATCTAGTAGCCAAACAAACACATTTTAATACATCCCTGTGGATTTGTGTCTGCGTGGAAAATCAAGGGAATTACCAGGAATTTTAACAAACTGCTATAAAACTAACCACTTCCAAATCTAATGCTTTTGTTTAGAACTTAACCAAAGTATTAATAAAAAATTGATTGAATATCACATGCTAAATGCTTTGTTGCTGCAAAACAAATGAATGTCACTGATACAGTTACTTAATAGCGTATAGGCAGTCCAATAAGATTCATTCAAAAGCAGCCTTTTCCCGTGTTTCTTTTTCCATGTAGAAGTTCTGTTTAAAGACTTTATAATAAAATATTGGGGGTGATATGATGGCTGCTGTGCTTGCTGGCACAGGTACAGAAGAGCAGTATGATGGATGGCTGCTGGCACAGGTACAGAGGGGCTGTATTATGGATGGCTGCTGGCACAGGTATTGGGGGCTGTATTATGGATGGCTGCTGGCACAGGTATTGGGGGCTGTATTATGGATGGCTGCTGGCACAGGTACAGGAGGGCTGTATTATGGATGGCTGCTGGCATAAGTATGGGGTGGCTGTATTATAGATGGCTGCTGGCACAGGTACGGGTGGGCTGTATTATGGATGGCTGCTGGCATAAGTATGGGGTGGCTGTATTATAGATGGCTGCTGGCACAGGTACGGGTGGGCTGTATTATGGATGGCTGCTGGCACAGGTACAGGGTGATTGTATTACGGATGGCTGCTGGCACAGGTACGGGGGGGGGCTGTATTATGGATGGCTGCTGGCACAGGTAAAAACCATCATGGTAAGGAGGGAAATGGTAATGCAGAACAGGGGGAGACACTGATTGAAGCTCTTGCCTAGGGTGTCAAACTACTTTTGTATTGCATTTACATTTCTTGTCTGTTGGGAGTGACCTCAAAACATGTTCCATTTTTTTAATTCCTGGCTTGGAGGCAAGATTTGGTTACATACAAAATCAGATGTACTGCCAAACAGAGCCTTCTGTAGGTGGCAAGTCCACATAGGGACTACCAAATGGGCAATCACAGTACTTATTTTGCACCACCCAGTACAATTTTTCATGCTCGTGTTGCTCCCCAATTCTTTTTACATCTGAATGTTGCTTACGGGCAAAAACAGTTGGGTACCCCCATTTTTCAAAGAGAAGTTTTGTATTAGAGATTTTAATGTTAGTTGGATTCAGGGAAATGAAAACAAAATACAAATGATTAAAAAATCATCCCCTTAAGATTTTGACATTGAATGTTCCTAGTATATCTTCTCTGGTATTTCAATGCCAAGCCTTGTATACATAAACATTTCCCACAGCATAAATAACTTCACAACTTTTCAACTTGGCTGAATGATAAACTTTGGAACAGGCTTAGAGGTGTTATGCTAAAAGTTGGAGAATTCTGGAGAAAAATAAAGGGGAAGTGCAACACCCCAGGGCCTGCTACTGAAGATGGCAACAGGGAACCGCTCAAAAGAGACCTGGTATTCCAGTATCTAAAGAAATATAAACCACATTTGGATCTCCTCCAGGAGACGCACCTGACAGGCAGCCATATTTTGGCTTTGAAAAAGGCATGGGTTGCAAGAGTTTATCACTCAATTTTCTAATTACTCTAGAGGAGTTGCAGTGCTGATGAGCAAGAAGGCCAACGTGATTATTCAATCTATACACAAAGACTGGCTAGGCAGGTACATAGTACTACAATGTTTGATGGGGCAACAATTGCTCAAGTTGGTTTGTCTGAATCTACTCCCCCCAGCTGACCTTACTGTGTTAGATGACATCATTGGGAAAATGTGAAATATGAAACAGCCCCTAGGGATGGGTAAATTTGTCCCGTTTCGTTTTGCCAAAAATTCACCGCCGGCGAAATGTCGCTGGCGCCTATTAAAGTCTATGGGCGTCAAAAAATGTTTGTCGTGTGGCTACATTTTTTTGAAGCGCGTCTTTTTATTTTGACGCACAACGCCATACAAGTCTATGGGCGTAATTTTTTCAGCAAAACAAGGAGAAAAAATTCGCCCATCCCTAGCCCCTACTTTAATCATGGGTGATCTAAACATGGTTCTAAACCCTGAGCTAGACTGATGCCCTTCAGGTAATGCTGGCCCAACCTCTCTATTCAACTGGTGCCACACATAACTTTTTAGATATCTGGAGGCAGAGCCACCCATACAGTCAGTATTCCTGCTACTCTGCCACTTATAGAACAGCGTCCTGTATTGATCTAGCCCTGGTGTCACCTATGTTGCAGCCCAGAATTACTAACTCCGGTACTTACCAGGAGGAATATCAGATCACGCCCCACTTTTTCTCTCCATTAGAACACACCAAAACTGTACAACGCCTATGTGGCACTTAAACCCCAAGTGGTTAAATGTTACTGAGGTGCATGAAAAAGTGATGCAGGAACAGGAGAGATACTGAATAGGGAAAACGGCTTCAGCTGACCCACTTATAATTTGGGAAGCATCCAAGGCCTGCCATACAGGCATCAATTAAATACTGAATTACATAACCTCTCCTTGGAGATCCAAAGGGTACAAGGGCAGTTCGCTACCAACCCATCCCCAAGCACAAAGAGACCTACAACTCCATATCCTTGCAAAAACCTCACAGGTCATATTTGAAAAAGGTAACAAAGCTGGCAAACTGCTGGCTTATCTCTCATGGGATCAAAAACCAGCAACAATTATCGCTAGTGTTAAAAAGCCAAATGGTATTCCTGTGGAGTCCCCCGGGCAAATTAATGATGTCTTTAAAGAATACTACTTTCACCTATATAACCCACCTAATTATATACAACTTGCTCAACCCATGCAGATTCTGCAAGATGCTATGCTTCCTAATTTATTAATTCCTGACTGACAATTCCTAAACAGTCCCATTTCAGTAGAAGAAATAAAGACGACAAGCTCTGCATTTCCATCTGGAAAACCCCATGACTGGACGGCATTCCAATAGAATTTTATAAAATTCACCAAGACAGTTTAGCACCCGGACTACTAAATATGTATCAAGAAGCTCTTATCAAGGGTCAGCTCCCTTCCACTCAACAGGCACTAATTGTACAGATCCATAAACCTGGGGAGATATAGAGAATTGTGCCACATACAGGCCAATTTCTTTACTTACTTGTGACAAAAAAAAATACTGGCCAAGCTCTTAGCGCTAAGGTTGGTGCAAGTGATAGAATCATTGATCCACCCAGATAAAACTGGGTTTATGGAAGGCCACATCTATCATAATACGTAGGCTATATACTAATATTGAATACCTCACCCTCACTCAAAAGACAGGAGCAATAGCCGCACTTGACATTAGGAAGGCCTTTGACTCCCTTCACTGGGACTTTTTGTGGGCCACTATGGAACATATGGGCTTTGGACCTAATTTTATTAAATGGGTCAAGCTATTCTATACAAACCCTACAGCCAGAATCCAAACCAACCGCAAAGTATCTTCCTCCTTTACGCTAGCCAGAGGTACGAGAGAGGGCTGCCCTTACCTATTTGCCATTGCCATAGAGCCATTGGCCAGTTTGATCTGAAATTATCCTGACATCCAAGGTTGGAAGGTAGAAAGATGCATTAGAGGATGTTGCAAGTTGTAGACTCATTTGGTAAAGCATCAGGTCTTAATGTTAACTGGTCCAAGTCCACCCTCCTGCAAGACGGTACACCAGGCACTGACCCCAGGGTCGGACTGGCCTGCCGGGGCAGCGGGATAAATCCCAGTGGGTCCCGGACTTGATGGGCCCCCTATGCCCTTACTCTGGTTAATTTGCCATGAAATTTAATTTTGTACCATGCGGTGGGCCCCAGTAAAAATAAGCACTCTGGTAAACGATTGGCAGTGGCCGACTGGGCCTGCTGCCTGCGTGTCTCACTCTACTTTCTCCCAAAGATTCCATTGCAGGGCTTACCTTGTGCCTACTATTCAAACTAGCTCTCTCCAGGCTGTGTGAGGACATCGCAAACTGGCAGCTAGATAGACTGCAAAAGAGCTGCAGCACCAAATTACAGGCTCATTGCTCGTTATTTGAATATCCCACCCACACATTTTGGGTCCTGTTGAGGCGTGAGGAAGAATTTATTTTTGCTGCGCTCTATCTAGACTCGAGAAATCTGGCTGGCTGCTTTCCAGATTCCCCCAATCAGAGCAGCAAGAAGAATACTAGTAAGAACTCCAGCTTTATTTATTTATTTATTTATTGCTCAGTCTGTGTGGCTGTATTGATTTAGGGTTTAACTCTTTCCTTGTCATTTGCCATTGCCTCTGAAAATGTGATATGTGCTGATGTTATTGTACAAAAATGTAACTTCAAAGGTGTCATTTGTAAATCTGCCACTGTCATCCTGTTTTATATATGTATATTCTGTATTACATAGATACTGTATCTGACCATTGTTGTTCTTTAACCTCTTAAAGGGATCCTGTCATCGGAAAACATGTTTTTTTTTTTTCAAAACGCACCAGTTAATAGTGCTACTCCAGTAGAATTCTGCACTGAAATCCTTTTCTCAAAAGAGCAAACAGATTCTTTTATATTCAATTTTGAAATCTGACATGGGGCTAGACATTTTGTCAATTTCCCAGCTGCCCCTGGTCATGTGACTTGTGCCTGCACTTTAGGAGAGAAATGCTTTCTGGCAGGCTGCTGTTGTTTCTTCTCAATGTAACTGAATGTGTCTCAGTGGGACATGGCTTTTTACTATTGAGTGTTGTTCTTAGATCTACCAGGCAGCTGTTATCTTGGGTTAGGGAGCTGTTATCTGGTTACCTTCCCATTGTTCTTTGGTTTGGCTGCTGGGAAGGGGGGGAGAGAGGGTTGATATCACTCCAACTTGCAGTACAGCAGTAAAGAGTGATTGAAGTTTATCAGAGCACAAGTAACATGACTTGGGGCAGCTGGGAAATTGACAATATGTCTAGCCCCATGTCAGATTTCAAAATTGAATATAAAAAAAATTTGTTTGCTCTTTTGAGAAATGGATTTCAGTGCAGAATTCTGCTGGAGCAGCACTATTAACTGATTCATTTAGAAAAAAAAAATTCCCCATGACAGTATCCCTTTAAGGAATAGTGCACATTTAAATTAACTTTTATTATGTTATAGAATAGCCAATTTTTCAATTGGTCTTAATTTTTTATTTTGTATAGGTTTAAAATTAGTTGCTCTCTTCTGACTTAAACAACTGCCTGGTTGCTAGAGTAATGTAGACCCACCATACCATATTCCTTAGAAAGACAGAATCAGAACACAGTATACCCGAAAAATGGGGTCTGTCTTTTTAGGAACTATAGCACAGCAAGACCTGGAAGTCGTGTATATTGGTTGTACATTGGTTGTACATCACTGGTTTAGAAGAAGCCCACTACAGTTTTCAAAGTAAGGGATAACAGGTTTTTAACCTGCTAAAACAACCATACAATTGCTGAACAAAGAGTAATTAACATGCTGTTAATGGGGAACCAGTTTCCTAGAGGTTACAAATAGGTATCCACATCTACCTCAAATCAGGCTTTCTTCTAACATGTGGGCAAAATAAATGGATACATGATTTTATATTACTCTCTGTGAGAGTGGTTTCCTGAACATAACTGTGCTTCATTTTTAAGAGCAAATGGAAAACTTTCAAGATTAAAAAAGGAAAAGGGCACATCCTTCTAGGGAAACATAAAAAGCTATACTTTGAATTTATTTATATACACTGTTATATTGCACAATTTTTTTACAAGGCAAGGAATTGATTAAAAATGCAGGATATTCTGCAATATACTTGCACCTGTTAGAAATGCACCTATAGTTGTACACACAGCCAGTGACCTCTCCACTGGCCCAAACTACTATCACAGTCTTGTTTATATAAGCATTCATTTATATACGTTCTTCTAGCGATGACGATCAATATCTATAGTAAACCTATTAGCAGGTCTCTATTTTTGTTTAAGATATACTCTCATGTTCAGAAATCTGTAAAACCTATATAGCCAAAGAGAAGGACAGGTGACCCAGAATCAGTACATTGAACATTAAATACATTCTTTCTAAGGATTTACAGTATTACATAACAGGAAAACATATAACAACCAGATAGAATAAAATGGTAAGAGCTCAGATTGGTACTTATTTGCTGAACCTTGTTAGATTCAAGAGGTACTTCTTTCTGACCTAATGCTAAAACCAAAGCTAATAGATGAAACACTATCATTGTCTCAAAAACAGGAGGTAAAAAAATTGAGGCTATATGTGGATAATACACTTGCATAATTAATTAGTTGATGGTGCACTCTCCGCATATTCCGGAGACAATAAGAAGAGCAAAGTCTCTGATCAGGTTAAAAAGATGTTGGTTCTAGGAGTAATAGGAGAGTCCCATAGTAAATGGTCCAGCCTTGTTATCTTGATACTCTAACCTAATGGGAAACTGTGGTTTTGCAACCACTTCCATGAGCTAAATTAAATCTCTACACATGCTGCTTTCTCAATTCCACAAATAGATGAGCTGACAAAGAAGCCAAGCCCAACTAGTTATTTCAATTTAACACATCTCACTACCAAATATTAAGAAGGTCTTGCAATAGAAATTGTAACAGTGAAACATCTCCATGTACTGTATATACAACATATATGTTTGCATTGTAAGCTCTTATGAGCTCTGCTTTTTATTCTATAACCCTTGTTATATATTATGTTATAAATTATCATTGGGAGCTGCATAACTTGGTGCTTAATAAATGAATTATGATGATATTGAATTCCGTAGCCTAAATTTGCTTTAATGGAATTACTTTCTATAACACAGATTTATATGCAGACCTGCAGTAGGTGCACATTCCCCTTTCTTGTGTTCAACTTTATTCCAGAGACCAAGGTTAACAGTTATTGTAAAACTTTTCATATAGAACATAAGAAAAGTGGTTTAAAGGTGAAATCTTATTGGCTAACATGATAGTCACAGAAAACTTTTGAATCATTTCAGGTAATTAGCTAGGAAAAGGAACTGAAGTATTCTGAAAGTTTCTGTGATGACCATCATAGGCAAATAAAGCTATCACCTTTACAAAACTTTGGTTATTTGTTTCATATTAAACGGTTTTACCCTTAAACATTTTTGACACTAGTCACTGGCTGTCAGGAGCTCCTGATGGAGCGTCTTATCTTCCCGGCGTAGAATCCAAGATGGCGGCGCCCATAGCCACCTCGTGGGTAGCGGAAGCCGGCGCCAAATTCAAAATAAAAGGACGCCCAGGACGTCGGCTCAATGCCCAATCGTAGGAATTATTTGGTGCATTCCTGGGTGTTTTATAATTCATGCTATAGTGATTGCTGGATTTTTGACCCTGCCTGAACCTTGACCTTGCTTCTATTCTGCCTGCCTTTTAGACATTTGCCTGGATTTGGACTACGATATTGCCTGACCCTTATTTGTACCACAAACTTGAACTTCGACCCCTGGGCTTCCTCCTTGGTCCTGACTACTCCTGCTGGTAGCCGATAGGCCCCCTGACACTGGCTCCATATGCCCAAAACTTGAATTAGGCATAGTGATACCTAACATACTTTACTTTTCGCAGTGCCAATATGGGATGGATATTTAGATATGGAGCTAGTGCAAAGACAGTTTTATCTTCTCCTGAGGAAGCGTGAAACATCACGTGAAACATGTAGAGCTGCAAACTTTGACTGTTGTATACTGTACACTAAGGGGGTTATTTATCAAAGTCTGATTTTATCTCAACGTTTTCTGCTAAAAACTGTTGTCAAATCCGCTCGGGTTTTTAACGCTTATTTATTATTACATTTTCCCGAAAATTTGCAGGAAAAAAGAAATCTGAATTTTTTTACAGATTTTTCACCTGAAAACTCTTTCTTATGCTTTTTGCCTGAAAACTTCGGGGTATTGCACGAAACCCAGCACACATCAATAAATCATTGGGACTTCTCCCATCGACTTATATGCAACCTCGACAGGTCTGAGATGCCGGATTTTCAGATGCAGACTTTCCATCCACTGGGTTTAATAAATTCAGAAAAATTTGTGATTTTTTAAAAGTCCGATTTTATACAATTAACTGTTGGCGATTTCTTTCATGCCTGTTCCAGCTTTGGCACTTACCTCAAATTGGTCTGAGAGTAGAAATACTCTCTATTTGGCTGGTGGAGGAGTTACTGTATACATTCATATACACTGTGCACTATATTTGGAATTGTTGTGTGGCATCTGTACTCACTGAGTCACTTGTCACTTGTCACAGGGAGTCTTGGAAAGTGTCTGTGACACTCACATGCTCAGTTGGCTCTGAGCAGCTGTTGAGAAGCTAAGCAGAAAATGAGGTTGGCTTGTGATATAAGCTGATGCTACAAGGCTGATTATGAAACTCTGATGCTAGTTGCACTAGTTTCTGTGCTACCAAAAAGTAATTATCTGTATTAATTACTAATCAGCCTTACATTGTGACATTTATATTCTATGTGTACTGTATATTGTGAGTGGGTACTTAAAGCTCATTAAGTGACAGCAGCACAGAGCATGTGCAGTGAATCAGCAGAAAAGAAGATGGGTAGCTACTTGGGCATCTTTGGAAACACAGATCTTTACTGCTAAAGGGCTGTGGTAAAGGGCTTTAGTCCTTTAAAGCCAATGGGTATTTTTTCTTGTGGCTACATTTTTGTCCCAACAACCTTGTTGTCTTTGTGATTTTTTTGTCTCAGCATACAAAAGCATTAAAGTCAATGGGTGTTTTTTTCTTAGGGCGACTTTTTTTGTCTCTGCAACAATTATGTCTTGGTGACATTTTTGTCGCTGCAAAATTTTTCTAAGTGGATTTTTGCCGCAGTTCCATGAAAAAATTTACACATGGCGAATTTTGCAGCGAAGCCATGCCTGGCAAAAAGTTTGCTCATCACTGCTCACTGACACCTTTGGGCAATATTTGGACTTAACATTAGTGATGGGCGAATTTGCGTCTCGTTTTTGACGCCGGTGCCCGTTTTTGACGCCGGCGTCCGTTTTTTCGAAAAAAATTTTTTAGACGCCGGCGAATTCGCGCCTGGCGAATAAATTCGCCCATCACTACTTAACATATAACACTTAACATATAACATATATTGCAATATATTTAAGGTGGCCAACTACATCAAAGTCATCTCCGGTACGGCCAGTACTGGTATGGCATTTTTAGTTAGGCAGAAAAAATGTTTTAATATTCTTAATAAATTGATAATGGGTTGAGTGCATTGAGTGATTTGTCTATGTGAATTGTGTGGTCACAACCTCATTGCACCCCCGCCTAATGTTTTTTAAAAATTAGTGGTGAGCACAACTTTCCCTTGTTTGTTATAATTTATATAGGAGCAGTGGCCAGCTCCATGTTCAGGCCCGGATATGTGGAAAGGCCACCAAGGCACGGGCCTAGGGCAGCATGATTTTAGGGGGCTGCATGCTGCCCATCTACACCCACATTGGTTCAGAAACATTGGGGATGCACAGGAGATACGATAGTTTTTTAAATTTCGCATGTGTTACTCCCCGTTGCTCTGGTCCCGATGATGAAGATTTGAGCTAATAAAAGGGAGGGGATGGGGGCGATGAACTACAGCGGGCCTAGGGGTGCTTGCTATGTAAATCCGGCCCTGTCCATGTTGTAGCTCCTACCCTCCCCAGCTATAGTCAGGTGATCCCACTGGTGGCCAATAAAAGTGCAAACAAGTTTGGGAGTTTGAATTTGAAAGCAGCAAGTAAGTTGCAGGTAAAACTTAGTCCTTTGGTAAAATGTATAATTAAGCAATTGAATTCTTAATGAATCTGATGAAAGTTGAGTGTAGGACTGGTCATACCGAGGATGACTTTGACGTAGTTGGCCAGCTTAAATATATTGCAATATATGGACAAACAATCTCTGTTTTGTTTAAAGGGTAAGACATTTTTAGTAGCTTAAGGCACAAAATGTCTCAATGTCCTTAAAGGAATTCTGTCATGATTTTTATGGTGTAGTTTTTATTTCTAAATTACACTGTTTATACTGTACATAATTCACTCTACCATGTAAAATGTTATTCCTGAACCAACAAGTGTATTTATTTTAGTTGTAATATTGGTGTGTAGGCAACCAACTCAGGTGATTTTGCCTGGTCATGTGCTTTCAGAAAGAGCCAGCACTTTAGGATGGAACTGATTTCTGGCAGGCTGTTGTTTCTCCTACTCAATGTAGCCGAATATGTCTCAGTGGGACTAGGATTTTACTATTGAGTGCTGTTCTTAGATCTACCAGGCAGCTGTTATCTTTTGTTAGGGAGCTGCTATCTGGTTACCTTCCCATTGTTCTGTTGTTAGGCTGCTGGGGGAGAAAGGGAGGGGGTGATATCACACCAACTTGCAGTAAAGCAGTAAAGAGTGACTGCAGTTTATCAGAGCACAAGTCACATGACTAGGGGCAGCTGGCAAATTGACAATATGTCTAGCCCCATGTCAGATTTAAAAATTAAATAAAAAATATCTGTTTGCTCTTTTGAGAAATGGAATTCAGAGCAGAATTCTGTTGGAGCAGCACTATTAACTAATGCATTTTTAAAAAAACATGTTTTCCCACGACAGTATCACTTTAATATATTGAAATATATGATCTCTTGTATTTGTCTGTGAATTTGGTTGTCACAACCTCTTTACACCCCTGCTTAATGTTTTTTAAAAATTAGTGGTGAACATAACTTTCCCTTGTTTGTTATAATATAACACTATTATATTCTTCTGCACTTCCTTATAGTTGAGAGGAGAAAGTTAAGGGAGCAGCAAGCAATTATCAATCATATTTACAAGAGGATCATGCACAGTGCCAATAACACATTTGTTTTGGTATTGGAAAGACAATTTGACCACTTTGAGTTCATTGGAAGATAAAAATTGAAGCTAAAATGTACATATACAAAAATATGTCAAATAAACGCCAAATAAAATCAAGTTAATAAAGAAGTCAATGGAAGTTGCCTTTATTTTCTTTCAAATCTCATTCTTTTGTTAAGGTTTTTAGAATATTTTCATTCGTTGTCATACAAATGTTCATTTATACATGAAAATTAGCGGTCTTGGGATTTTGTATTGGATTGCTCAGCGGCTATTTTTTTTGCTTTTTATAATCGTATTTTTTAATAAGTTTCATGGCATACGCGGTTTTATAGAAAATTTGTTTAATCCTGGTTTAATTACTTTAAAATTATATTCATAAATGGACCTCCCAGAATGCCCCCCTTTCATTTATATACATGCTGTCAAAACATAATAAGAGCATATGATAGACATGCAAAAGGACTTAAATTCCTTCTCAAAAATTATATATGATATCAAGTTCTCCAAACACATAGCTAGGCCTTTGTGTGAAAACTGATGGCTCGATAAATCATTTTATGTATACATAATCATTGACCATTGCTAAACCAAGGTCTACTGTATAAAACAATATCTTTAATATAACCATTATCATCTGAGTAGTCAACTAAAGCTAGAGTCTACTATTTATCCCAACCAAAATTAGGACAATCCATTAAAATTGTGAGAAATTAAATGAGCTTTGCTGTTGCAGTTCCAGTCTATTCTGTTGAATTCCACATCATTTTTCTTCTGCATGAAAAATTGTCACAGGCTCACCGGAGAATAATGAAATAACTCTGGGAAGGAGAGGCTCCATTTAATTTTTGTTTCAGTAGATGTAGGCAAAGAGGTAGATGTTATGGAGCTTTGGGGATTAAGTCTAAACATAAACACCAGAGATTTATTTCACTTCATCTCTACATTTAGACAAACTTTAGTAACAATTTATCACAACTACACATCCTGTACTTTGCATTTAGGAAGAACAAGCTATGCTTAATCTTCATGACACTTTGAACATAGAGTAAGGAAAATTCCTTTGCCCTCTGTTCTTTAGTGTCTCCCACTCACATGACCCTAAACATTAGAAGGAGAACTAGACAGAATCTTTTTAGAGCAAATAATCTCACTTGATTAAATGGTAAAATGGAATCATTTTGTTAAAGGCCTCAAAGTATAATCTCATTGGGAAAGATCTGTGGGAGAGCAACATGATAAGGGATGAAGACTCAAGATGGATTATTTATTGAACAACTTGACTTGGAGTGAGCTTCAAAGATAAATCAACATCATATTTATTTTAATTTTTTATATAAGCAAAATAAAAGGCTAAATATAAACAATAACAAATATAAATGTAATGCTTGCTATAGTAACAGAATAATTATAATTAAAAAAAACTGCTGAATAATACACAATAATTATTTTGGTTCTTAAAGCAGTGTTATTTTGTTCTTGAAAATTTTTGTCTACATCACAAGAAGCAGGCTTAGAGACAGGAGTGATTGATTTCCCCCTGCATGTGTGCTGAACTGCTTGCTTTATTTAATATTAGGCCTGAGTAACAGCAATATTTGTCTTATCCTTCTCTGAGGATCAAAGAAATGAATGGTTGCTACAGTCAAATTCTTTTGATTTGTCTTTGTTAATCCAAGGCACAGCTTCACATCCAAAAGTTTATGGGACAATTCGTTTTTCTCTGACAGCCTAAAAACTCCAGCCTAGAAGGAACTGGTTCTGCCCTATCTGCTCTGTATACAAGGTTGGACAAAACACCAGGAGAAAACCCAGTGGGCCCTGGCCCACTCCCCTATTCAGCCACCCATTAAAGTTTAGCAGAATGAAGGAGGTAATCGATATGAAGAGCAAATTAATACGGTGTGCACAGGTGGAGGGATGGACACCAGGAAGGCCCTGGTTGTTGTAGCCTGAGTGGGCCCCCAAAGCCCCAATCCAACGCTGTCTGCATCTGTAAGCAATGGTGGGAATGAAATTCACAATGCATAAAAAGTGCATATTTAATGGATTTTAGCCAGAAACACACTATTGTATTGTATTAGAGGGGAGGGGATAAAAGGGCAATGTGCAACATAAACATCTATTAAAAGAGGCAACAATTTCTACTATTCTAAGCACCTATAGATAACAATCAGGTAGCATTTACCAGTCACCAGTTTAAAAGGGGTTGTTCACCTCTAAATTAACTTTTAGTATGATGTAGAGAGTGGTATTTAGCTTTGTATTCAGCAGCTCTTTAATTTTCATCTTAACCAATCTGGTAACTAGGGTCCAAATTACCCTAGCAACCATGCATTGATTTAAAGAGACTGGAATATGAATAGGAGAGGGCATGAATAGAAGGGTCAATAATAAAAAGTAACAATAACAATACATTTGTAGCCTTACAGAGCATTTGTTTTTTTACAAGGGAGTCAGCAACGCCCATTTGAAAGCTGCAAAGAGTCAGAAGAAAAGGGCAAATAACTATAAAAAAATAACTGTACCAGTGCCAATGTGTGTCTTTGATTTTATATGGAACTAGTCTTCATATGTAATAAAAAGTCACTAAGGCCAGGTGCAGTTGCCCATATCAACCAATAGGATGTTTTGCTATTAAACAGGTGACTAGTTACCGGCTGGTTTCTATAGGTGATTAGTACAGTAGCACATTTTATTACATTTGCCTTTTGTGCTCCTTACCCTACTTATCTGAATGCCACACAAGCTAAAAGGCATTCTAGGGGATGCTCATGTGTCACCCACCTCCTCTGAATAAAGTGCTATTACATGTGGTATTTAGAGGGAAAATTGTTGTATCATAGGGTCCAAACCATGAGACTACATGCAACCTGTAAAAACAAAGGTTTTGTCCACTTTTTTTGACTTTGCACATTTCCCCTGCCCCTTTAAATGAAGCAGGAAATATTTCTCTTTACTGGAATAATATATATCACAAATAATAAAAAAATGTTTTGGCATTATGCGCCATATTAAATCAGAAACAGCCCATTCGAAGGTGTCCTGACTGCTAAAAGAATATATAAACAAAGCTGTATAAGTTAGTGAGTATATTTCAAAATGTTTGCTTGTGAACCTGGCAGGAAGCAACTTCTCAGAGAGAACAGCAAGCAGCTGTTCCAGAGTGGATCTTTAATAATAATTAAATTTGCCATTCCAATGTTGACAGTGTGTGAGAGCTTTGTATTTTAAAGCTTGGAAATTCAGAAGTCTGCAAGACATCACTGAATCTTTAGAATTAATTTTGGTTGTGGTGAAATAGTAAGTAATATTGCAATTATACTTAGTGATGTTGCCTTTTAACTGAGCAAGAAACTACCAAAATGGTGTTCTATTGTTTCTGTGCCATTGCCATATATTTTGAAAATTACAGAGACTAAAGTGTTAATTAATTCGCTTTTAGCGAAGGTATATTTAAAGTCTTTATGTTATACTGTAAAGTATAACATAAATATATAAATATAAGTAAATTACATAGGGTCCTCTAATAAACAGGGCCCATACAATGCCTTTCATCATAACTGTATGTACCAAAAAATATTCAATGCAAGACATGACATGTCTTATGTCAGATTGGAAAACAATCTTTGGAACATCACAGCCTGATTACTAGATGAGCTTAAATAAGTGATGTAAGCCTTGGGAGATGGCTGATACACATTCATTTGCAAGCAGACAGCATGGTGCATGTACTGTACAAGCATTATCTCTGGCACATGCTTAGGTAACCCATGCTTAGAAAGATTTGATTAGTCAAGACAGGTTGGAAAATCACCCAGATTATACCATATCATTCTCTAGGGATTTTCTATCTTATTCTCTAGATTAAGATAGCGTGTAATTAGTTACATCCCATTAGAAAAGTAAATGCAAAGTCCAACAAACTACATCTGACAGCCATCTCTTTCCAGCTCTGAGCACTTAATGATTATGGGTCTCTGGCAGTAGAAGACCGTATGAATACTATCATGCAATGCTTGAGATTTAGCCTTCCTTCTGTCTTTGTAACATGATAACATAATGCAGCAGTGGTATAAATCAAAGATAAGAGCTAAATATCCATTAGGCTGTCAGAGGCTGATAATGCTGAGCCACCTTGGGAAAGTTCACAATATGAAGTAGAAAAAGCTGGGATCATGTTGGTTGTGAATCACTGAGAAGACTTTGAAGAATCTGCTGCAAGGTATGAAAAGCTTATGATGAATAGTTCTTTCACTGATTGTAATGCATTTAATAGAATACCTGGAGGTTTTTACTATAGGACTTCATGAAACAATCAGGGAATCAATGATACTTATCTATAATCTCTTTACTTTGCCATTTTACCCTAAATAGATGTTAAAAGCCACACAGGTATCATATTGCCATTGGCTCTCACACATTGTTAAAAGAAATCCATTAGATCATTTTCTTTGTAATTGGAAGAGTGAACAGAGTTTTGAGAAATAAATCAAGAAATTGGTATATTTAAATGAAGTAGCATTTGGTTGGCAATGGTCTTGAGAATTGCATGTTAAGAGAAAGGTGGGGAAAGTGTGAGTTATTCAGGCAAGGATTGACATTGTGCAGACAGGAGGCAAAAAGGGGTGACAAAGGTACAGGAACAAGATGGGTGATGAGGGCAAAGAGCCAGGGTCTTGCAGGATAGGGACAGAGTGGGCAATAGAGCAGGTGAAGAACAGGTGACATGTTAGAGCAGGTGTAGAGACCAGGACTGGAACAGGACAGAGCTGG
Organism: Xenopus laevis; assembly: GCF_017654675.1. NCBI lineage: Eukaryota > Metazoa > Chordata > Amphibia > Anura > Pipidae > Xenopus > Xenopus laevis. The sequence goes on along the minus strand of NC_054378.1, from coordinate 34,446,629 downwards.
CATAGGGAATAATCCTGGAGCAAGAACAGGACTGGGCAGGGACAGGGCTGAGAAAAAGGGCAGGACAACGAGCAGGAACAAGAGCCAGAGCAAGGAACAGAGAGCTAGGGACAAGCCACAGTTCTCATGTATATAGGCCAATGCTCAGGCCCAGGAAGTGATATGGACTGGGCTTATATAGGGCAGAGTCAGGCCTGATTGGCTGACCCTACCCAACCAATAAGGCTGCTGGGGGGATGTAACAGCCAGTGGAATAGGTGGAAGGTAGAATAAATGGGAGATAAACACTTGCTAGCTGCTCTCCTGGCCCAGTCCTTAGGGAGAGCAGTCACCACCCAGGAGACATTACATTGTGTTTTCACCATAGAAAGAGGATAATATGATTCTTAAAAACTGGCACATAAATAGCATAAGAACCCCCAATATAAAAGCAATAACTGTCATTATAACATACATATAAAGTTATATGTTCAACCTTTGCGATAAGAATTATTGCAGGTCATAATTAGGGACACTAGGGAAAGGGTCATTATTTAGTGGATTTCTAGTTAACTAAATCTTAACTGTTAATTTCACTTTGGAATTTCTTTTTCCAATGGGAGGCCTGAACCACACCTATTATTGTTAGTAAATTGGTTATGTACACAACCAAAACACTGTGTCCGTGGCTGGCTATTGACCCCAGAGTCAAATAGCCAATCAAAAAGTTTATGAGCCTGCTATATATTTGATACATCACAATTTGTTTTAAACTTACTTTTGTCATGTGGAACTATGTTTTGTCATGGTTCTATGAATGGAAGGAAACTCCACTTATCTGAGTGGAGTATCGAGCTATGGTAGTCTAGGGCAACTGATTTTAGTCCCTAGACCTTAAAGAAATAAATATTAAAAGTTTGCAAAGTACTGACAAAGGATACCGAAGCAATGCAGTAAATGAATAAAAGGAGAAAAAGACTAAAATATTTCAGTCATGTCCATAGGAGACACAGAAAATCAGACATCATTAAATTTATAGGTATCATATACACACATGTAACCATAGCAGCAAGTTAGTAGCATGCAATGGTCTAGTAGATAAAGAATAATGATTATAAAGCAAGCATCTAATTGGTTGCTGGATTACATAATAAACTTTGATCATGCTTGTGTATAGCCATATTAGATGTTTGACTTATTTTTTCCAGGACAACTAGAAATTACTTGTTCCACAGTTCAACAGATGATATCCTGAAATCGAAGAAAAGGCCTTATGGAATCTAATCCTTATACATCTCTCCCTTTCTTACCTGATGTACTGTATGCCGATTCAAGTTCTTTGTTGGTATTTTAATGACCATATGACTATAGCAAGCATTTATGAATTAACTCACTTTATTAATTTGTATGTTCTGATTAAAAACAATGGTTTCTGAAATGACACATTAGCTAAAAGCCTGTGCAGATATGTTACATGTTATGTCAAGATCTTTTCCATTATCTCCATCTTGCACAAAATGAAAGGGTATATGATAGTTGTCCTTGGAATGCATAATATATATTGTGTCAGAAGGAATGGTTACAGGGTTGTGACTTAAAATGCCACAGTCAATATCTCAGAGATTTGATAACATTTCAGTTCCTCTGATCACTTGGACCACTTACATCTGTTCTTTCCTTGCAGTGGAATCATGAATGCCATACCATTACATGTTCAAATATCGTATAACTAGCTCAGAAGGTATTGCTGCAGCGTTTATGTTTCAAAATGTCGCACTATCCAGCTTCCTTTATGTGTTTGTCCATTAATCTATATCTCAATTCTGTAATTAATTATCTCTGTAAATAGTTCTGGAACTTATAGATACAATGATAATGAACATCATTAACAGATGAAACATGGCCTTGGTCAGAGTTTCATGGAACAGGTGCCAGGGTCTGTTTGGCAAGCATTTAACCTACATTTTCAGTAAATTTTCAGTAAGTCGGCAAGTGATGCTGCAAAGTGACAGTTTACATTTTAAATCTAAATTATATATATATATGCAAATCTTGTAAAAAAAAAATGTTATTGCATACATAAAAAGATACACCCTGAAAAAATTCCTGAAGGGGTCCAAGGGGTTATTTAGCTCAGAAAGTTCAAGCAACTATAAGGGAAGGGATGTACCCCTATAGGCTCAGGGGTAAATAGAGTAGTTCCTGCCCATAGCTGATTTAAGGGAGCACTTTTCTTCCTTTTTACTGGGAGCCTGGAGCAAAAGACTCCAGTAAGAGCTTAATGCTCTAAATAAAGCTGGGGAAAAGGTGTATACAGTGGATGGAAGATGTAACTGCACCCTCTGTGTTTGCCCCCAGTAACCTCCACCATAAGTTGTCTCTATTTACTTCTGTTTCTTTTTCCTTCCCAGTCTTCACAAAACCTCAGGTTGCTATAACTTATTTTAAAGTTTTTGTCCTGCCTCCTGATTTCTTCCTCCCTGCTCTATCTGCCCATCTCTGTCTGCCTATCCAACTCTACCCTCAGATGTGAATATAACTACAGGCAATACATCCACTCATATTTACATTCTTTTATTGGCCAATTCAATCTGCATCATCTTCTACTAACATTGCCCTACCTAGGACTTTGAAGTGGTCCTCTCACTATGGGCCTGCATAGACCTCTGTTATGATTTTATCACTGGCTTGGGGCCAAATGATAGGATTAGCCCAATTTGGCCTTACAAAGATTAATGGTGTCAACTGTAATAGCCAGGCCAACAAAAAAAGAGTTCTTTGGTGTGCCCAGTGCATGCAATCTTTCTCCCATTCCAGCCACTTCTCATGGCTGCCTGTCTCCTTCAGTAAAGGGGTCTGCTGTATCGTAGTTACACAGATCTCACAGATCTCACCATATGAGCAGATCTTTATATGTATGGTAAAGCAGTTGAACTGGTGTTCATTGTAAAAAATATTTATTTCTTGCACAAGAATTTTATAAGGTACGTGGATGCCTTAATCTTTAATTATATAAAAAACAAATTACAGACTGAAAGTTCAGGGTCACACTGTACCCTTTTCTCGAAGTCAAACACAAAATCAATCAAGTAAGTCACAGTTACACTTTCCCCACCCCTTTAAAAAGCTAAAACCACACCCAACCCACATGTTAGGTACCAGACAACTCTTGCTGTAAATACTTTGATTTGGGAATAGGCGATTTCCTCCCAGTGACTATTTCCTCCCAGTGACTATGAACTGCTGAGTGCCATGAAACACTTTATATTTGAGTGCCTTATCTTGACATATCCACAGGTATTAATGAAAAAAAAAATTCACAGTAATAGCATAATATACTATAAGTGCATAAAGGTTTCACTTAGGGTGATGAAAAGTACGGCATATAGTATGGTGCCCATCCACACTGTACTTCCTGCTAAATGTTAATGATTCTTAGTACTAAGTGGCTAGACATACTGTATGCCTCTCAGTGACTGTTCTGTAGCTATCACATCTCAATAACACAGAATAAAGTAAATTGTAACAAATAGCATTCATCTAGCATGCATGTTACATTATGCTATTATTTTTTTAATAAACCAAACACTTAAGGTATGAAGGAAATGAATTGCCTATATAATTTATGTTAAAAAATATCAGCTGGGTGTCGATTGCAGAATTGATTTTAAATTGCAGCTCACATTAATTCATGTATTTGAGTTACATGCAGATTATGCAATCCAGGGATTTTTAACAGGGATATTGCAATTTCTTTCCTGTCATCCATTTTAAACACTGCTACTGAAATTGCAGCGACTGCCATGATACAATAACCAGGGTGTGCTCACTCTTGTATTAAACATGACAGTTTATGAGTGGAATTTCCATCACCGCTTTATTACTAAAGTGCTTTACTACAAGACATTAATGACAGCACTACTTAGACACAGCACAACATAGTCTGAACGTTTGTGTGTGTCTTGTACTTGTGTGATAATTACTTACTCAAAGTACACTGCCCTAGCAATATATTGGTTCTAGTGCAATAAAAGAATAGTCCTCTGTGTTCTTCTGCACAAATGTTTTCAAATGGGATTATTTAAAAAAAAAGCCATTAAAATTTCTCCATCTATACATGTACAGTATAGGATCTATTACAGATACTAGATCCAGTAACCGGAAACCCATTATCTAGGACGGCCATCTTCCATAGATTTTAATGTACTCAAATAATTAACATTTTAAAATATGATTTCCCTATTCTCTATAATAATAAAACAGTAGCTTGTACTTTATGGTAACAAAGCTGCAAATATCCATATCACAGGTAAAACAATCCATAGTAACATAGTAAGTTAGGTTGAAAAAAGACACATGTCCATCAAGTTCAACCTTTTAACTCTTTTTAACCTGCATAACTTCTAGTTGATCCAGAGGAAGGCAAAACCCATTTGAAGACTCTCCAAATTGCTTTAGATGGGGGAAAATTCCTTCCTAACTCCAAGATGGCAATTGGACTAGTCCTTGGATTAATTTGTACTATGAGCTATCTTCCATAACCCTGTATTCCCTCCCTTGCTAAAAAGCCATCCAACCCCTTCTTAAAGCTATCTAATGTATCAGCCTGTACAACTGATTCAGGGAGAGAATTCCACATCTTCACAGTTCTCACTGTATAAAACCCTTCCGAATATTTAGAACCTTTCTTCTAATTGGAATGGGTGTGTCAGCTGGAAAGATCTGCTGGTAAATAAAGCATTTCCATTTTTTGGTGTTCCTTTAAGATTTTTTTTTTAAGAATTCTAAGTTCCTTTAGAAATTGTGAGAGATAGGGATCCTATCATTTGGAGCTTTCTGGTTATAGGTTTTATACATAAGGGGTTGCATACCTCTATAAAAAATTTTTTTATTTATATATCACCAATATATTCTTCAGCCCATTAACATATATCATATTTTACATCATTAACTGCTCCTTATGCCATTCACACTATGGCCATTTTTATCAGTAGCCATTTAAACTGCATGTGTGTTATTTACAGAAACTGGAGTACACGAGAGAGACCATAGAGGCAGTGGTGCTAACTGTAGCACCACTGCATTGAGGACTGTATGGCTGAAACAAAACAATGTAGAAGTCATAAGCTTGCTCATCACTATTCATTATTAAAAATGATTCAACTATCTATGTTTCAATGAATCCTGCCTAATTGCTAGTAAAACAAAACCACTGCAACTGAAATTTCAGCGTTATAGACATTTGATACTGTGGCTGGCTCTACCTTTGACTTGTAGAGTATTTTAGTCATAGTCATATTTTTTGTCATCTCTTGTGCATACAAGAAAGGAATGCATACATAATGAGATGTAGTTGCAACGTCCCTGTCCCTCCCCAGACCACATACATATTACACATACTCCCAAACAAACATACACTTTGTTAAAAAATCAAAACATATTTCAGTATACACTTTCAAGCTAAGAATATATAAATAAAATACAAAAATAGAAGAAAAGCCATTTTTCTAGCTCCCACTCAACTTAACACAAGAGTATTTCTTTATTTTTTGTGCCATTTATTTGTGAAATCACACCTTATCGTAAATCTACTACCAACCTTACTATTAAGTACAATGATTGTGCCTGATTGTACCTAATATAAGCTACTAGTTTTGTGCCTATATAACCACAATTCACATGATCTATTTTTTATTTACATCACTATGTTGTGCAATAAAGTGCAAATCTGTTACCTCCTCTCACAACCAATAGTAATGGGACCCAATGACCAGCCTAGGGAAGCAGGGACTTGACGGGGCTAGGAGAGGGCCACTCCCCGCCCCCTCTGTTGGTAAGGTGCGCTGTGATTGGCTGGGCGTTCCCGGGTATCGCAGAAGAGGCAGTATTACTCACCATTCGGTTCCGGGTCGAGGAAGCAGCAGGACGCAGCATATTAGATGTGTTTATTGTCGCAGTTGGCGGAGGGTACCTTTACAAGGACCCCCAGGGGAAGTGAAAATGGGGTATTTCACAGCAAGTGCAAGTAGCATGGTAGGCCGGGTCCTCATGGGAAGGTAGGCAGACCGGTTTAGGGCCCGGGAAAATGGAGTAGGAACCCACCTTGGCTGTGGCAGCACAGTCACTCCTCTTCTCCCCCCCCCTACACCCTCTTTTCCCCGGGGGGGGAACGATAATAATAATATGAAGGTTGTAAAAGGTTTGTTATACAAACGTTTTGTTAAAAGTTTTAAAAAATGTTATACATGTTAAGTGTTATGATCACTTTGTTTAATAAACAACTGCGGCCATCTCTTCCAAACCAGTGGTGTGTGTGTTATCCTTGGGTTAGGAGGTATGCGGTTGGGTCAAAGGGGGGGCTGCAGACTCGACGCTGCACCCGTCAAGTGAATTTATTGTGCATAACCCATATTATGTTCAATCTAAGGAAAGGGTTAAAAACAGGAGCCTATAAACATAGAATTTCTATAAAAAGACCAGATAGTTACCTACATTTTTAAGAGAGCAGTTGCGCATTTAAAAGTCTCACAGCTTGAGGGATAAAACTGTTACAAAACCTGGTTGACCGTGCACGAATGCTACGATATCTCCTTCTAGATGGCAGCAAATCAAAAAACGTATTAAAAGGGTGTGAAGGATCATCCACTATACTGGATACCTTTCCTCTGACTTCATGCTGAAATTCATCTAACAGGAGTTCAATTGGATTGGGGTCTGGTGATTGTGTGGTCATATACTTTTATAATGGCGGGGAAACAAGTTGCAATAATGTACAGATCCCAGTGGGCTGTGGCACCTGTTAACTCCTGCTTTGCCAAGGTGCTGTTAACTCCTGCTCTGCCAACATTTTCCACTGCAGCCCTAACATAGACAGTGCTCTGGTTTCTTTTTGCTTTACAATAAAGGTTTGGTAGTGCTTAGACATATGTTATAGATAACCATCTGCTGCATAATAAAAAATTTGCTCCAATCAAGTGCTGATCACAATGATGTAAAAAAAACCCAAAAAAAAAACCTCATTTATTGGTGATTCCAAACATTTGAACACTATCGTATGGGGTGGAGGAACTTTTCAGCCAGCCCCTCCCCTTTTGGAAACCAAACAAGATTTTCCCATCGCAGTCTAAAAATCTGTATTATTTTCAAGATGTCATTAATAAACCTCATTTAATTTGCTTTAAAAGTTTTCTTTCGATACGTACATAATAACCCATAAGGTTATTCATACAAACTGCACATACTGAATGCATTATAGAATTTCTTCTGATTGTTTCTTTTTCCTTCACCTTTGTACATGCATCACTCAGAGGTTATGTATCACTTCAGTATGAATCATTTAAGTAGGTGAAAATGGAAATTTTCTGAGCTGAAAAGTGTAATGCACATGTCACTCTTGCCCTTTATGGAAATTGTGCTTATACAACACAGAGGGGATCAGAACAGTCGATAGATGGTAAATCTGATACTTCCAGAGGCATTAGAGAGTGAAGCAAACTAACACTGATGTTCAACTTCCAACTCAAGACCTCTGAAATGCAACCTGACAGCTTCACAGTCACTTCTTTTTCTGTGCAAATGTAGCTCATAATACATTTCTTTAGGTAAAATAAGCTTACCCCAGAGCTGGGTTCTCATGTGCTCTATGCCCTAAAACAATGCAATTACTAACCATTTTCCATGTACTCCATATCATTTAAATACAGTATGTTTATGTTAAAGATGGTATTTCCAGGGTGGGAAAAAATAACCAGAAGCAATAGCTCACAAGGGGGCCTTCAGAACCAATTTGCAGTGAAAAAGTCACGTCTCTTTGAAGGATATTAGCTTTCAGTTTCCTAGGCAAAAGAATAATCGGTTTACAATATGCCCCTCCTTCACTTAAGTAGTAATAGAAAAATCTGTTGCATCTAAAACAGATGCTATGGAAAAAGCATATTGATACAATTCATCCTTGCATCCAAACATACTCTTTCGCTTCCATATCGCTGTTAATGAGTCCATCCTGCTCCTTCTAATATATGATGCATAATTGTGTCTATTGATTCTGGGGGGCCCCAAAACAACCACTACACTGGAGCTTCAGGGTTTCCACAGTGGGTTCTGTGAATTGGTGCCCAGTGATAGGTGTTTCACTACTCTGGCAGCGATGCAACCTACATTCTGGAAATTGAGGTAAAATCAACATGGAGAGCCGCAGAAACTACACCTGGCATAATGGGGGGACTTCTGGATTATGTGTAAAAAACATGGCAGGTACAATTGTGATTTGCACACTTACTTGCACCCCTTTTGTGTTTTCTCTCATCTTTAAATGGATCTGGATCTAAATGAATGAATTCACTGGAAGGTACCACAAGTTAATTTTCCTGAGACATTGGGGGGCACATTTACTAAGCTTGAGTGAAGGATTCGAAGTAAAAAAAATTCGAATTTCGAAGGTTTTTTTTGGGTACTTCGACCATCAAATATATTTTGATTCAAACGATTCAAACTAAAAATCGTTCATCTATTCGACCATTCGATAGTCGAGGTACTGTCTCTTTAAAAAAGATTTCGACCACATACTTTGGCACTTTAAACCTACTGAGGTACAATGTTAGACTATGGGGACCTTCCCCATTACTTTTCTCTTTACTTTACTTTGATCGAAGAAAAATCCTTCGATCGATGGATTAAAATCCTTCGAAACGTTTGATTCGAAGGATTTCATCATTCGATCGAATGATTTTTCCTTCGAACGTTCGATCGTAGGATTTGCGGTAAATCCTACGAATTCGAATATCGAATTCGTAGGATTTTACCTCGAGGGTTTATTAACCCTTGATATTCGACACTGAGGGGCAGATTCATTAAGGGTCGAATTTCGAAGTTAAAAATACTTCGAAATTCGACCCTCGAATTGAAATCCTTCGACTTCGAATATCGAAGTCGAAGGATTTAGCGCTAAACGTTCGTTCGTTCGATCGAAGGATTTTTCGTTCGATCGAACGATTAAATCCTTCGAATCGAACGATTCGAAGGATTTTAATCCAACGATCGAAGGAAAATCCTTCGATCAAAAAAAGTTTAGCAAGCCTATGGGGACCTTCTCCATAGGCTAACATTGACTTCGGTAGGTTTTATCTGCCGAAGTAGGGGGTCGAAGTTTTTTTTAAAGGGAAAGTACTTCGACTATCGAATGGTCGAATAGTCGAACGATTTTTTGTTCGATTCGTTCGATTTCGTTCGAATTCGAACGAATTTAACCAATTCGATGGTCGAAGTACCCAAAAAATACTTCGAAATTCGAATTTTTTTCATTCGAATCCTTCACTCGAGCTTAGTGAATCGGCCCCTGAGTAAATGTGCCCCTTGGACAGAGGGTGTCGATGCCTTACAGTTTAAATGGCCCAAGGAGATTACAATATACATAGCAAAAAATTCAGCAGAAATTAAGTTTTGTATGCTTAATTTATATTGTACATAATAAAATGAGATCACAGACTAGTTCAGTAATTATCTAAATTTTTATAGAGTCAAAAAACAGAAAGCCAGATTGTTTTTTTTCCCTGCCATCTTATATTTAAATGAGAATTCAAGATGACATCCAATATTCCCAGTGGTTTTCTTTCACTGTGGTTCCGTTTCCTCTGTGTCTCCTGGCTATCAGTGTCTTATGCTGAAACTATTGATGTGATATATTCCACACCAGAGCCAAGATTTTGCACATTGCTGCATGAGTGCCAGCTTTATTGCTTAACAAACATTTCCGCTGCTAGGTCATAATTTATGTGAATGATTTACTGTATACATTCCACTTCATCCACACTGCAGTCAATTTAGTAACTCTGATTTCTGTAAAATCCTCTTGCCATAAGTTGTTTTGTGTTAGAAAATAAGTGGGGGGGTGCAAGGGAGTTCCATAACCTTCATTCCTTGTGTTTCTAAATGAAAAAAGGTGTGCTTGTACTCAATACTATAATTCTATGACCTTTTACTTTGTGAGGTCCTGAGTAAATTTGGGGGGTTACCAGGTTACAAAGGCCCAGGCCTAGGGTGGCAGAATTTTAGGGGTTGCTTGCAGACTAGATAAGTCTTGTGCATCCGTGCGCACACATATAAAGGGGGGAGGCTGAAGGGGGAAATGGGGGCAACAGGAAGTCAAACACAAGTGTATTTTCTCTCATTACCTTATAGTTTCGCTGAGCACCAGTGTGTCCATGTTGCCACTATAGGGGATCAGACAAATCCTTACCCTGTTTTTCTGTCTGCGCCATTGTCCATTCCAATGACAAGCTGGAGAGCTGTCCAATTCGCTGGGCTCCCCAGTGCATCCTTGGTAGAGGGGGAATGCCTGACTTTGGAGCCAAATGTACAGGGTTTCTTACAGAGCTTATAAAGGTAAATCCCTGCTGCAACAGCCAGAGAGATCCAGTTCTGTGGAGTGTGACAGTGCTACTTGAAAGGATTTTCCAGAAAGAAGGACAACGAAAAGGCTGCATTTTGCGCTATTGTAGAAAGTATTTAAGCATCAGGGAGAGCCAGTTTCTATCTCCTGCCTGTGGATACTTTGGCCACTGTGTGTTTCACCAGGGTGAGGACAGGTCTTTCTTGTGTACCTGCCACGTGGGAGCGGCTACTACTTTCAAAGGTAAAGGTAGCTTGGGGAAGGTAGCGCTACCTGGGGACATGGCTCTTGGGGAAGGGATATTGAACTGACCGGATTTATTCTACATTTATCCACTTGGAGTGGAGTGTGGGACTGTGGCATTGACAATCAAATGTGGGCAAGGCTCAACTACAACTCACAGCTTTTTATAGCATCGGGTGCAAGCTACTGGTCCCCCTGCCAGGGACCCAGGTATAACTCCTAATCCTGTGACAGTGGTTTATTGTGTCAACAAACTAGTCAACTTTTGGGCCAACAACCTGAGACAGGCTTGAGAAAGGGCGTTAGCCCGAAATGTTGCCTAGTTTATTGGCACAATAAACCCCTGTCATCCGATTCGAAGGGCTGCAGCGTGTGTTTCTTGGACTGTGACATTGAGAGACTGTGCCAGGGGTTGATAGTCCACACAGGTTCCCGATATTGTGGGATTTGCATTTACTGTTACTAAATACAGTTTTACATACATTTTATATTTGTTTTATTGCAAACTGTGTGTGTTTGATTTTTCCTAGTGGAAATCTCCTGAGGTGTTCTCTAGGTGTAGGCACTGTAAATCCCAGTTCCCAGTACTTTTCATATGCAAAAGGAACTCAGGGCCCTTGATTGCCAAGGGTTGATTGCTATTTAAAGAGACAGTAACCAAGTTATACCTCCTTTGTAGCATCAAGCTCAAATGTGCCACTGAGGTAGTAATTATGTGGTTTCCCTTATCGTGCTGCATTAATAAGAACATCAGGTTTAAACCCAAAGAATCAAATGCTACCACTGTTTAAAGTGACACCATAGCGGGGTCTGCATATGATTTGTGGGGAAAAAATTGTATTTTGGCAATAGTCATTGGATTGCATTGGCACTCATAAATTACCACTTTGGTTACAGCTCAAGACCAAAATCTCCAAATAGCAATGTAATGGATAAGGTGTTTTCATTCTGGCAATTAAAGTGATCATGAAATTAAAATCCAATCATTTAAACTGCCATGGTACTGCCCAGGATTATATCCTACTTACATTTTCTATAGAAATTGGTACATTTATCACTTGGGGAGCAAGGTTTTGCTCAAGTTCCATTTGTTTAGAATTATTAGAAGACAAGTTATTTGTGCAGATAGAGTGTATGGTTTAATGTTTAAATTATGATTATGTGTACTTTTAATACCATAGATTGCCGAAAGACCACTTGACCAGGCCATTTGTCCTAGTTTATCGCTATTCACAATGAGCAAAATATTTTTGCCAGGCATGGATTTGTAAAATACTGCATTTCAACACATATTTTTGTAAAACTTCAGCAACATTTTGAATATTTATGCTGTGATAAAATGTGGCAGAAAATGCCCATTGACTCCCATGTATTTTGAGTAAAAAAACTCACCATGAAATAAACGTCCCTTGACTTCAATGTTTTTTGTGCAGAAAAAGTGGCTGCGAAAAAGGCCCATTGATTTCAACGTATTGCACGGAAAAAAGTCACAGCGAAAAAAATGGCCATTTACTCCCATGTATTTTGTGTGACAACACTTCCCAACAGGACAGGTTTGCTCATCACTAATCACTATATATATATATACTGTAACAATAAAGTCTTAAATAAAAGTATTCCTTTATTGTGTTTCATGTGTTTATTGTAATTCATTTTTTACTGCAGGCTGTATTTATAAGGGATGTGATCAGAATTCTTTGGCAGTAAACAAAATCTGTCTACACTACAATGAAAGTGAAAGGGGGACGTTTTGGTAAGAATTTTGATGTGAGTTCTGTTATAACAAAAAAACAAATACCGCACATCAGTATAACTAGTACTAGTGGGTAAGGAGGTGGCTATCAATAATTATAAAATTACTACAGGGGGTTGAATAGTAATATGCACAATGTCTCCACAAGTCCAATAACCTATAGCAACCAATATGAAGTATATATTCTAGCAAGCTGATTGCTGGCTTGAGGTCACAACTCGGCTCATAATGCTACATAATATACCCATAAAGTTGAGCATGAACTTACAACATTGTAGAATGAGGCTGAGTGGCCACAGGTTGCATAGCTTTTTATTCCCTGCTCATAAATATATTGCTTTATGCAGAGGAATTGAAGATGTCATCTGATAATGACCTGTCTGTGTTGTTTGATGTTGATTATACTCAGAAAATGAACATAAATTGTCTGATAATTACTGAAAGTATCTAGATGGGAACATTGGGCTATAGAATAGGCAGGGTAATGGTTAATCGTGATTTATTGCTGTGAAGATGTCTATCTTGGTGGTTTATCGATGCTCGTCATGCTCTAGTGGGAATGCGGTAAATCAGAGCTTTTACAAATCTCTGCTGAAAGAAACCATGTTAATAAATTCACAAAGTTTTAATTAATGGCCATTGCAGGAGGGGAGGGTGATGCACGGCTCCTAAGATCTTTATGGCAGGAAACAGATTTCTCTCTCATCATTTTATACCATCACTGTTAATAATTTTAAGGGAAACTTTCACCACTAAGTATGTTTATTTTAGATTAATAAAGATGATCAAAACCTTTTTCATTTGGTCCTTTTATATTATGGTTCATTGGTTTTCATGCAATTATTATTAAATGCATTACATAATATATTCCATTTATCATTTGAGATAAGCATGTGGATGATTCATTTGTGCTTCCTCGTTTTATTTCAATACAAAAGCAGTCTCCCTGTTTAGTAGCATCCCTAGTACTGTTTAGACTAGAATCCCATCAGAAGGGATTCCAGGGAGTATAGAATCATATGGCAGGAGGGTTTTAGACCCACAGGGTGCCTAAAGCCAGCCCTATATAAGGAATGGAGAATTGTTGGTACCAAGTGAGCCAACCCCAATGGTATATAAAGGCTACAACACGAGTTTTACTTCTCCCTGTGAGTTGAACAGTTTGGGGTACAATAGGCCCCAGAGGCAGGTCAGGTAAAAAAAAGGGATGCTTTGAGGTAATAGAAGGTATAGGTGCTATGTTAGCACATGTTTTTGTGACTTTTAGCTCAATGAATAGGTATTGTTCTGAACATACTTTTTGACTATTATTGTTTTTGAAAAATGTGTATGGTTCCACTATTATTGTTATTGAAAAATGTGTATGGTTGCACTACACAGGTTAAAATGTAAAACTGAGAATAAAGTCAAATTCTACATATAGTTCATCCAAATATTATGTAAAATGCTGCAGGGGGGTGGAAGGAAGGAATTGGTTATACAGAGTGCTTCCCAGTTGACTGCTGATGTGGGAAGTAGAATGTATTTACTTGTTATATTCAAGCCAAGAAAAAAATCCTATTTAACACAGCTGCAAAAAACATGTTCAGCGCCTGCCCTTTTCATTGCACTGATGTCGAAAAAAGGGGGTATACTGCTCCTTCAAATGAAAACCTATTGTCAGGTCCCCTAGAGAGGTACATTTGAGCTGTGGAGGAGGGGGCAATTTGTTCTGGCCTAAGAAGATTTTATGCTGTTGAATTTTATTTAGGTGCTATGCAACAAAGCTGTTCATTTGTAGAAATATTAACCCTCTTTACTGCCACATGTTACAATTGTATCTGTAAACTCCAATGCTAAGTATAACTAGAAATTACAGGCTCCTACTATTTGGCTCTACAGGTATCAGTGGACACATGATAATTCGTTATACTTGCCAATATTGAAAAGTATAGAGAAGGACTGTTCATATAAATATTTAGGTACCAAAGATTGAGATTGAGGAAAGTGGATTTATTGGCATATTTTAGAATAGATTAGAGTGGAAAAAATGTCATTAGCAAAAAATAATGGCAATCAATAAATGAAATGATTACAGTTGGTAAGATATGTGTAATAGACCTGACAATAGGGAAGATATGAAAGGCAGGTGGCAGGATCTGGGTACATTTTGGGATGTTAAACAAGGAAGAATGGATAGGATTAAAAAGCCATTTTAAAGCAACTGATATCTGCTAGAGAATGGTGATTATCAAAGATGAGAGTTTCTTATGAGGAAATGTGATGAAACAGTGATCAGATAAGCATGGAAAATAGCCAGTCAAAAAAAAAATCAAAGCGGGTCTTACTTGCTTATGGAAAATAGAAGGTTGATGTTTTATCCCATTAGGAATCTTAAAATGCAATTCTTCTCACTCATTTATCTAAGTCAATTCCCCACCATTTAATAAGTCTCTTAGGGGAAATATCCATAAGGCTTGTTCTATAGTGAAGAAAAGCAATTCACAGATTTTCTGAATGTTGGTCGGGACTTTTTATATGAATATTAATATAAATGACACCTATCACAAAAAAAAAAACAAAGATGGAAGTGAACGCCTCTGTCTAATAAGCCTGGCTCTTTGTTATATTCCCCGCTATAGAATTTAACATTCATTGTATATTAGCGCTAACAAAGATCTTAAAAGAGATGTTAGGGACGCAACATCTGAAATATAAAGTCCTGGTAATGTGTCACTGGAGAATGCGAGATCAAATGAGCTCTTATATTTTATGAAGAATGTAATCACTTTTCTCATGACCGTGGTAGCAAATATTACTGTTATTAAAGGGTTTATTAATCCACAGAGATCTGGTTCTTTGGTGATACATGCCTACAGACCTATGCAGATAATGTTTGTAGAATCTCTGAGCTGCAATAAAAGTTACAAAAAATGATGTAATGACACATTATTAGAAAATGGCCTAAAAAGAACTGTGATGATTTTTAATTCAAAGAATGTGCCTTGAAACTTACAAGCACAGGAGAAATAATCTAATATTGTGTCAAGGCAAATGTATCTTGGGGGTTAATGGCACTACATCAAACTGTGCTTATGTTAGCAAGCCTGAACAAGTGAAACATCTGACACTATAGCCCATATATGACTAAAGCAATAAAAGCAAAAACTTAACTATACAGTAATTGAAAATAAAGAGAATACCTGGCCATGGTGTTCCATCCTAAAAATAACACTATAGGTCTGATGGGGCAGAGGAAGTCAATTCAAGGGACACTCTTTTTAATCTTATTTTTCCTTTGTTAAATTGGGCTTTTACAGCCACCTCAGGCACCATTGATTTCTTCCCAGCATAAGTCCACTGTGTTTTGATGTTTTTGCACATATTCTCATGTATCCAGTTCTGTGAGCTTGAATTATCCTGTTGATAATTGGGCTCACTATGTCAAGCCTCAAATTTTTAAATTGAGCCAAAAATATTATTTACATTATAAACACGTATTACTAATTATGCTATATATTTTTTTATTATTATAGGCCATCTCTTCCCTAGTGCATACTAAAAGTCACGAACTTTGCTTTATTATATGCAAGGTAATATTCTGCTTTCCATTTTACAAAACTAATGTCTGCATATTGACATTGTTGTACTTGGTAAGCAAGTAAAAACATTGTACGATATTTTTCATAAAACTACAACAAAATTATCATACACATATGAAGAGTTTTATTCTGGGTGAAACTATTCATTTATGCAGCCCTAGGCATTTGAAGTCAAAATGCAGTAGGGACAGGGAAATTAACTACCCAAAACATGCTACCCTTAATCGTTTGTAGCAAATAATCATGGACTACCTAATTTTTAATCCAGGTCTGTTTGATTTTTCCTACAGGCATGCAATGGGTAACAACAATTTACCACCTGCGGCGCTTCTGGAGATGACGTTACTGGGAATCACTGTTTGTTTCAATAATGTTAGTTTCCCCGCTCTGCAGCTTTTAGTGTTGGAGTACTCCCGCTCCAATATATAGAAATCTGTAGTAAAATAAATAAAAGCGCAAAGAGACAAAGGATCTTTTCTAAGTGCAGTATTTAGTTGTAGTCCAACATATCCCTGCATAAAAAGTTACACTCACAGGATAAAAATATTTCAATATCGCATATAGATTTCTTATCTGCCCGTATGTGTCCTTCTCAGTCCCACTCTGTGTGTGTCCAGTGCTCGGAATCAGTCCTGTGCCGGCAAACAATCTTTCACGCAGTCCTCGAGAAAGCGGATCGAAGTCCGTGAAACGCGTTGGACAAAAGCGATGAGTCCGTTTATCTGTCTGAAGTCCCTCCGCAAATGAGTGTTAAACAAGAGAGCTCGAGATCCTGATCATAGAAAGATTGTTTGCCGGCACAGGACTGATTCCGAGCACTAACATATTTCTCGTACTATTGCATTAAATAGGATACTCTGGGGTTAATAACCATGAGGTTTGGACCTTGGCCAATTAAAAAAAAAAATAAACAACCAGATAGTTTTCCATTATAGATAAAGCATGCAGAAAATGGGGTATTCATTTCAAAGAAAGGCCTTCAGCACAAATCACATCACCGCAGCACAAGGTTCTCCCACAGGTGACTGCCACTTAAGCAAATGTGATCAGGCAGAAGGCAATGCGTTAGAAGAATGAGACATGAAGCTATCTTTATTAGCATTACAATCTATTAGTACTGTGGAGGAAAGGTATTTCAAAACATTTATCGATTGCCATTTTCACTTCCGATTAAATAAATATTGGCATGCAGACCAGGCATAAAATTTATTAACAATGCACCATTATATTTATCCTATCTAGTCATTCTTGAGGTATGGTATGTACATTAATTTTCTCTTTAACCATAAATACGTTCTGACAGGTTATGTTGTCTTATTTCTGGAACCTGCAGAATCAAGAAGTCATTTGTTAGAAGAAAGTAAGCAGATTAGTCATAGGTATAGAAGATAATATTGTAAATCAATTTAACTCTTAAAATAACTATACTGTCTAGCAATTGCAACTGAGTTGATTTTGTCCTAACTGGCCAACTTAAACTGAATATAATGGCCACTCAAGAGGCCTTGGTCAGACAATCCCAGCAGATCAGTTGGTCTGGGCAGTAAATCTTTTCTTCATGTCGTCTGTGATTAGTCATTGGTCAGGATGTCATAAAAAGAGACAATTCAGATAAATTGCCCAACCATCAAGTTGGGCCCTCTATTAAACAATTTTAACAGGCAGTTGTGCAATCCTAGCCAGTTAACGGCTAATTGAAATAAATATTAAAAATGATTAAAGACACAAACTTGCTCTTTGATGCTTTCCATTGAATGTGCAGGTAGTGACATTAACACTGCTCTTTTGTGAAAGAGCAGGTTGTAACATTTAATGATGATATCTTTAAAGGTCTAACATCCTGGGTTCAACCAAGAAAAAGCTTGGAAAGGAATCATGTATTTTTGTATTTATCCTTTTCCATGGATAATAACTGATCTAGTTACTCTTGCTTTTATAATTTATAAAAATGTTACCCTTAATTTTGGTCCATGTATTGTGCCATTGAGGTGCTAACTGTCATTCCTGGACTAGCTAGCATGAGCTAACTCTTATTCCATTGAGCTCTATCTTTGCACAGGGTTCCTTGCCCTTACAGTCCCAGCTCTGGACTACACTTCCCCACATGCGGGAAGGATATCCAAAAGATTGGGTTTATAACTGGGCTCCATAAGTGGAAAGGAAGGCACTTTGTATATTTGTGATAATTGACCCCTCTTTTTTACATTGTATATACTATGGGGGTGGATGCTGATCTACTCATGCAAAGTTTAGACATTTCTATACAGAACATGACATCATACTGTAAGTGGTCGGCTCCAAAAACAACAATTCAGAGCTTTTTAGCTATTGGGTTTCCAGATAAGAGGTCCCATACCTGTATATATGCATGTGAGGGTGTAAATTTAAAACTGCAGCTTGGATTATAAGACTTTCATGACTATCATTTACAACTTGCTTATAGATAAGCTGCTGTTATTGATGTGTTTGTTATTGATTTACACTTTTTGTGAAAGCATTTATCCAGGAATGTAATAAAAGTCATTAATATAACTTTGTGAAACTTAAATACTATAAAGGCTTATTAAAACTTAAATACTATAAAGGCTTATTAAAAGTGAAGGATACTTTTTTTGCAGAGAAGAGAATAGATTGCAAAAAAATAACAGAACCACCAACTATCAACTGCAATTTAAATAGCAAGTGTGAATTGTGCAGCCAAATGCAAATACAGTATGTAGGATATCTATGTTACTTACAGGCATATAGTAATTCCCTCTGATAACTGCTTATTTATGTAAAGGAAAAATAGGAATGACTATTATAAAAATAATAAGGTTTTATTTCCCTTTAGACAGACACCTACATTATTAGATTGCACGATAATATCTTGCACATGATGAATTTATTAAACATAGCAGGGCCGGGGCCAAATTATAAAAAGAAAAAAGTTAGCTGGTGACTAAAAATGTTATCTTGCTCTGATTTATAATAGAAAGCATGCTGCATTTTTCAACAGCTTGTCTTATGCTACAAAATACCCTTTTAAAATAATGGTGTTGTACTTATCCACAAAATTGCAGCAAGCATGGAATACATTATCACAATAATATTTTCCTTTAGGCTGCAATAGACTAAGTCGGAGTTGTGGATCACATCTCGGGGCAGATTTGTCAAGGGTCGAATTTCGAAGTGAAAAAAACTTTGAAATTCGACTATCGAATAGGGAAGTCCGACATTCGAAGTCGAAGTCAAGGATTTTTTAAGATCGCACAATCATACTTTGATCATACTGCGATCGTACTTCGAATCGAATGATTTAATCGATCAATCAAACGATTTTACTTCGACTTCTAAAAATGTTGGCTATAGGTTCTAGGAGGTCCCCATAGGCTAACATAGCAATTCAGCAGGTTTAAGGTGGCAAAGTGTCGAAGTCGAAGTTTTTTAAAGAGACAGTACTTTGATTTTCCAATGGTCGAATTTGTGACTTATTTTCACTTCGAATCAAAGTCGAAGTGGCCTATTCGATAGTCGAAGTACCCAAAAATTACTTCGAAATTCAACGTTTTTAAAATTCGAAAATTCACTTCGACCCTTAGTAAATGGGCCCCCTAGTGTTTTTGCAATATAACCTTGCACTGCTTTTTGTGAAACAATCAACTAATTGGTTCCTGGTTGCACTATGTGTGAGTTTTACTCAAAGCAGTTTGTGAAATGTTTATGAATATAATAAAACAAAAGGTACAAGAGTGTTGTGCAACAGTGATATTTTTTTTGTATCTATCCCATCTTATTCATTGTATTTTTTACTGTTATGCCTAGTGATTTTGTAGCAATAGGAAACGTTTTTTTCCCCAACTATAAAGCTTTGATGTGATAACATTGTGACAACATAATTGAAATGGACAAAAGAAAATATGCTGTGTTTTCTTTCTACTAAATTAAAGAAAAACTAAACCCCTGAATAATGTATGTCTCTATAAAAATATAATGCATAAACCAGCTCATATTTAAAACTCTTCTTCATGTAAATAAACCATTATAATATACTTTTCAGTGGTAAGTGCCACTGGATAATCCTAAATAAAAAATTGGCATTTAAAAAATAAGGGCTGTCCCCTAGGATCCTAGGATTCACAGTGCACACAAACCAAACAAACCATACATGTTAGGCAATATGAGCTTCCACACTTCATTCTATTACAGTTAGAGCTGCAGTATTTCTGGTCAGGTGATCGCTGAGGCAGCATACCATAAATGGGGGCTTAAGGGGAAAAAAAGTTAATAGAGCAATATTTACAACATACTGTATATTCCAGTTTGGTAAGATTCTTTAATATGACACTTAGGGGCAGATTTATCAATGGTCGAATATCGAAGTAATGGGAGTTTTTTTAAACTCCCATAACTTTGAAATTCGAATAAAAAAAAAAAACAACTGAAATTTATAAAAAAAAAAAAAAAGTTTTTTTCTGAGAGTGAATAGGCTGTATTTGATTGTTCAAATTGAAGTAAGATCATATTCCATCATATTCGATTCAAAGTATTTTCAAAAGTCCACCAATTGATTCCAAATAGATTCTTGGAGGTCCCCATCCCCAAATTGGGGGGGGGGGGGGGCAATTCAGCAGGTTTTAGATATCGAATTTATCAAATTAAAATATAATTTGGACTATTCTCTATCGAAGTACACAAAAATAGCTTGAAATTTGAATTTTTTTACTTCGAATTTTCAATTCGACCTTTTATAAATCTGCCCCTTAGAGGCACATTTAGCAAAGGTTGAATTTTAAATTCATTTGAGTTTTTAAAAACTTCCCTAAACTCCCATAAATTCAACGATTCAATCAAAATGTATTTAAAAAATGTAGTTTTTTAAACTCGGACGAATGTCCGAAAACCTGAAAACTTGAACTAAATTCAAATCGAATTCAATTCGAATTTTAAAAACTCGATTTGATTTAAAAACTTGATGGCAGGAAGGCTGCAAACAACTCAAAAATGATCCCTGGAAGTCTCCCATTGACTTAAACAGCAATTCAGCAGCTTTTAGGTGGTGAATAGTTGAATTCTATTTCTTAAAGGGCCAGAGTATGATAAATTCTAAAAAATCTAATTCAAATTTTTTTAAAAGCTCAAATTGAACTTGAATCACTCCCTAGTCGAATTCGACATATTTTCAATCGACCCTTGATAAATCTTCTCCATAATATGATATAAAATATCTGTTACTTACATATCCACTTTGGGTGTATCGTTTTCCTTTAACACTTGTAACGTTTTCACACATCACTAGAGCTAGGACTTTACAGCTATTAAACATTTTCAAGGTTGTAAGTGGAGTGATATAAACATTTTCATTCAAACATAAGATGATGTCCCAATTGGTTTGATTGGATATTGGTAGGTTGGAGCTCTCAATTTCTTTTTTTTAAATAATTACAAATAAAATTGCATGCCCATGCCCAGTTGCCCTGTGGACTGACCTGTGTCACTTTTATACATTGTACATAAAGCACAGATATTTATGATGATCGTACTATCAGTAATAATCAGTTGATTCCATGGTATGAAACAAGTATCTGTGAGCCCAAAGGGTTAAGCTTTCAATGTACTGCATACAGGTAAATACATTGAACAGTAATGGTTTTATAATAGACGTATTAATTCAGACACATAATGTTTAACATAAACACTACATCTGAGATCTTTAGAGTAATTTATGCATTCCTCTTTTGCAGAATTCCAATTGAATGAATATGAACATAATCATTTTACAAAAATGTTCTCTGAGGAGTGTGTAGAAAGTATGAAGCAATAGCAAGGCTCCCCACAGTTTTATTCATAATGGATCAGCCTATTCATTCCTTATTAATTTAATGGAGTACAACCGAGATGCCTAGCAGCTCAAGCTTATGAACATTTCATAAATGGGGCTTTTTGCCCATAATCACTTAATCCTACTGGCTGGGCTTCGTAAATTGAATAAAAGAGTGAACCAAGTTTTAATTAAGTCCAAGGAATAAGCCTGTGTAAAGGCAAGTGCGGTGTATTAGGAATACAGAGCTGAAGTGTGTTTGCCTTGCACACTACCGGAATTGACATTGCAGGTTGGAAGGGTCTATATTAGTCGCTTTGATGTTAAAGATCTAGTAGATATATGTTTTTTTTAATTAAAATATGTTTTCTAATATTCAAAGGGAGGCAGGGGAGAAACTGTAACCTTTGTGTCAATGTACTAACACAAGCTTCAATGTTTATTTGTTTTAATACTAACAGGAGATCAAATTCTTGCTGAAGTGGCAGCATGATTGCTGTGGCCTTTAGTCATTCAAAAAATGATTCTGAGAATGTTTAAGTTCTTTTAAATAAATGCCATATAGGTTTCTATGTTAGTACAGTATGATCACATTTTAACACACTATAATGTGGCCTTTTTAATATGAAGACAGTGTCTTGAAGATAGTAAAGGACTTTCTAAATTGGAATGAACAAAAAAATAAAAATGCATTTCTACAATGAATGTATTGTAAGTGTAAAAGATTTTCAATGGTGTTGCCTACTTTTACACCTTTAACATATATTTTCTACTGTGTATAACTCACCCCTCCACACATACACACCCACCCATACACAAACTCTTATCTATGCTGTTCCTTTTAGAGCAGAAACTTTGATAACTGTGAATAATTTTATTTGCATATTCTAGGCATACAATATATTCTATGCAAGTTCCGTGATCTTAGATATTTTGCCACAGATAACAGATAATACTTTATTATAATCATAAAATTGCATTGTTGGCAATACCTACAGTAAGTCAAGGTAAATCAATTTACATATATACAGTACCTCTAGCCATTTTTATAAATTGGCACACTGCTGCCTGATTATCCAGGATTCCGTTCGGGATTCGGCCTTTTTCAGCAGGATTCGGATTTGGCCGAATCCTTCTACCTGGCTAAACTGAATTTTAGGGGCAGGTAGGGAAATTGTGTGACTTTTGGTCACAAAGCAAGGAAGTAAAACATGTTTTCCCTTCCCACCCCTAATTTGCATATGCAAACTAGGATTCAGATTCGGTTCGGTATTCAGTCGAATCTTCCGTAAAGGGTTCTGGGGTTTGGCTAATCCAAAAAAGTGGATTCACTGCATCCCTAAATGCAATGAATTGGCTGTCCACATTCCACCTACTTCCATTATTTGGGAAGTAGTGATGGGCAAATTTGTCCCGTTTTGCAAATTTTGACGACCTTGTCAATCATGACCTTTTGATGCCGGCGTTAAAGTCAATGGGCGTCCAAATAATGTTGATGTGCGATGGTTTCGATGCAAGCAACTTTTCTGATGTGCATCCAAAATGTCTTAACATCAGTTTCGCAAATTTATTTTTCGGTGGTGAAATACTGAAATAATAGGCGAATCTTCACCTGGCAAATTTATTTGCCCATCACTAATGGAAAGGATCTACAAGATCAGAATTTTGCCAGAACTAGGGTTTGGCAGAAGAAGCATGTGCTTCTGTGTGTAACTTTACATAATATCTTTGGATGATTTTATGCTATGAAATCCCACTTACTATGTGACAGTTTCTTCAGAGTCCTGAGAAGGACTCCCTTTCTTCCACAACCTAAACTGTGCACGCTTTCCTGCTACTGGGGTTACTCACTGACTTTTTACACACACACACACTAATATCTGGAACCTTGAAGCAGGGTTTGGATAAAAAATAGGGTTTGGTAAGTGAGGCCCTTGTTATGCCCATACAGTGCCAGAGTGGAATGAAGAGAAATAGCTCTATAGATCCCCATGCCTAAAGAGGCATAAAAATATACCTACCAAGTATAATGTTTAACCTCAAAATAACTATGTAAAAAGATGCAGCCAATCGATATTCAAAACCCACATATACAGTATGAGGATAGTTTATGACAAGGGGACTCCTCAATTTTTACCCTTCGCCTTGAGCCATCCCACTGAACCAAATTATTATATACCTTAATGAAACCAGACGACAGAGATGAGTGAAAAATGGCCACACCATTTATTCACATTTTATCAAATAAATTGAACCTTGCCAGCTTAACTCAAGGCAATATTCTAAAGCCAGAACTACTATGCTCTGCCGCCAACATGAGAAAAATTCAGCAGCCCTGCTGCTAGTCCTGCATCTGCAGTGTCTCAATGATAGGAAATCCAAGCAGGTTGCCCCCTAGCACAAGCAGTAGTAGCGTCTGTATCAATTAATCCATCATGCAGTCACAGAAGAGAACCTCCTTTCTCCCTCTTCTAAACTTACCTGTGCAGTACTCTGGCAAGGTCCTACCGCCACAACAGGCCCAACTGAAAACCTTCAGTTTGGCTTATCCCCACCATACCTTTATACTAATTTGTTAATTAAAAACACAAATAGACATAAAACATACAAAAACAATTTCTGTGTATCAAAAATACCGTACCACAGGATGGAATAAAATTGGCCAATAGCCATATGATATACATATTTGTAACATTCTATGTGTACAAAACTTTTTGAAATACTTTAAAATAATTAGTGACCATGTGTAACTGCCTGCAAAGCCAGCCAGCCGCCTCTGGATGTATAATGCTTGGACAAGTTAAAGCCATGCAAACTTATGAGTAGATTGCCTGCCATACCAGACCACACAGTTCACTGCTAGAGATCTGGAAAGGTATGAAAAGCCAAAGCCACTAAAACATTACATTGGCCAGGTAGGAAATCATGGTATTATCTTGCTACAAATTACCATTTACCGTACTCTGCCCATTTGGTAGACTAGGATGCTTACACAGACATTCAAAGGAAATTTGATTTCATCCTGGATACCAAACTTACTTTCTTTTATTAATAAAGGAATGACATCAACCTGCCCCATCTGCTCTGGAGGCTCTGGAGGCCCTAAGCTGCACCTGCCCAGTTCAGAGGGTAAAGCCACCTTGCCGTGTTGCTTCCCTAGAAGCTCCTCCACTCCATAGAAGCCTCCCTCCAACCACAAGTGTCCAGCTCAGAGGGCCCAGCATAGTGGGTAAGGTCAACCAACCTCTTAATACAGAATTCTGGGGGTTGTGGAAGCACTCTAAAGGCTAAATTAAAATATATTTAAGTATAATGGAAGTGCCACTTCCCTGGTCCCCTGTCTCAACCAACCTCTTTCCCATGCTGCTACTTTAGCAACCCATCCCAACTATAGAGACCTCCCTTCAGCGGCAAGTGCCCAGTTTAAAGGGCCCAGCATAAAAGGTAAGATCACCCAACCAATTTTCTAAATTCTTGATATTATGGTCACCGTAGTGACAACTGAGCATAAAGAAAAACTGATCAATATTACTTTGCTTTATAGTATTTGTCAATTTTTGACTGTGATGGGGCGATTGATTTATCGCTTGCATGTACCCTCATCCGTCCCCCCCATATAACCTGAGATTTCCCAGTATACTATGAACTAAATCCTATCTAGTGATTCCATATCAGAGTGGTAGTGACCCTAAGTGCAAAAATACTATGGGTAGTTAGATGCTCAAATGTAAAAATTTCAATTATGAATTAACCTTACCTTAGATGTGGCCTCTAAATGTGTTAGCTGCCTTACTATGTTACCTTATTCCAACCAGGGTAGCATAACATATGCAGGACCCTAGTACCATTCCACGAGCCGCTTGTGCCCTCCAGCATGGTGGGTATGCCAGATTGTATGCTTCGACCCAGGTATCTCAATGTAACGGAACACCTCCATAGACCAGTGCTCTTAAGGCCCCCATACAGCTTATTGTGTGGGGCCATCCGACGGGTGTCCCAAATCTCGTGAAAGTCGGCCAGATGCTGATCGGGCAGGGTAAAAAATTATAACCAACCCCTTTTGTCCTCTGCACACCTGGATACAGCAGAGGACTGTATCCAGGTGTGCAGAGGTCTCTCTCTCTCTCTTCACTCTCTCTCTCGCTCTCTCTCTCTCTCTCTCTCTTTGTATACTCCACTTCTAGTTCTCTGTATACTCTAATACCCGCTCTCTTTATATTCTAATGCAGGGATCCCCAATCTTTTTTATGTGTGAGCCACATTCATGTAAGAAAAAGTTGGAGAGCAACATAAACATGCAAAAAGTTCAGGGGGGGTGCTAACTATGGGCATTAATTGGCTATTAGGACTGGCAGTCTAGAGGAGCCTGTACACATGTTTTTTATGCAGCTAATGCTTGCCTTTAAATCAGGAATTCAAAAATAAGCACCTGCTTTGAGGTCACTGGGAGCAACATCCAAGTGGTTGGAGAGCATGTTGCTCATGAGCCACCGGCTGGGGATTACTGCTTTAGTGCATTGTAGTGGCAGCCACCTACCCAGCCTGGATTTCTACATAATACTGAGGATGCCCTTGAGGCCTTTGAGAGCTCTGCCACATGTTCCATAATAAATTATATATATATATATATATATATATATATATATATATATATATATATATATATATATATATATATATATATATATATATATACACACAGTAGAACTACTCCTGCCTGAATTACAGTGTGTAGCCTCTATAGGGTATGATAAAAGGGCAGCTGGCATGTTGTCCAAATAAATATATGGCTAGCCTGCAGGCTCTGTATGTGTTAATCAGGTATATACAGATGACATCTGTAACTTAATAAAGCCCAGTAAAATTAGAGGTCAGACTCTCAAGACAGGCTGCTGAATCAAGTAACTATAACTACAGAAATACTGTGCAATACACAGATTTAGTAAAGCAAAGCCCAAGAAAGTTACTGTATTCAGCTTTGACCTATTACCAATTGCTCCCCACCGCCCTCTCTGTATACTCCAATGACAGCTCTCTGTATACTCCAACTACAGCTCTCTGTGTACTCTAATGAGTTGCAGTAGCAGCAGCTCATTGGCACAGCCTGGATTTCTATATAAAACAGAGAATGCCTTTAGGGACTGGGCTGACTTCCATGTTGCCTCAGTGACTACAGTTATATTAACTGCTGTAATACAGCATATATACAGCGTGACTCCTGCAGCTGCCCAAATAATGTACGGCAAACAATATCATTATATAAAAGAGAGAGTTATTTTTTTAAAATATGTTCACACAAAAATATTAAGATTTGTAAGCAATGTTTATAACATTATCCATCTTTTTTTTTTACCTTTCTTTTTAAAATTATTTCCCTCTTTTGTGTGAGAGACACATATTCGGTGAAAAAAATGATGTTTTGAATTGATGCAAGAAGCAGTGTCCCTTTAATAACCTATGTGCCTCTAACACAACTGAGATTATAGGACTATAAGTATGGAAACAAATTTCTCAGTCTCAGTTTTTGCTTAATAAAAAATAAGAAACAAGAACAAATTATTACAAAAAGTCATGTTTGTGTAATGTAATATCTGTTTACCAGGTTTTCTTCTTGTTCTGTGCAATCATTTGGCGTTTGAAGCTAATTTACTCTAAAAGACCTCTTTTTCAGTTTAATATTGCCACAGTGTACAATTACATTTTATCAGAGCGTCAGCAAAATACTGTAATGAAAGAGTTGCTGGCTGATTAGAGTACATTTTGTACATGAGAAAATGCATTGGACAAAGATGTTACTATCTAATTTTTCATTACATGTGTAAGATGGCTGAAAACCTATCTCTATTAAATAAAGAATGCCCCATAGACAGATGTTATAATGAATTTTTTATTGATATATTCATATGTATGTGGTGAAGCAGCAGAGAAAGTGCAGCTCCACTTACACCTGAAGAACTGTATATTTAACTGTGACCTGAATACTGGGTACACTAAGGTGATGTAAATTACAGCCCTTGAAGTTAACTGTCTTATTTTAGTCCACTTCAGCAGAAATAAAATAACGGATGAGTCCTTTGGAGCAAATCAACTGTTGAGAGAAGTGCATAAAAAGAAAGGCAGGGTCCCAATCATTAAGGAATTAATTTATAAGATATAAGAAGCCACAAGGAGAACATGATGTTGGCCCCTTTGATGAGGAAAGGTTTAATTTAACAAATCCATGGCTGGAAGTCTTTGTACTTTGCATTTGGTAATCTCATTGTATTGTAGTGTAGTACAGTCACAGCAACTGGATTCAGGAGACTGGTTTTAATTATTTCCTCACTCATATTAGGCTCATACTTAAATTCTCTCCTGTTAAATTTACTATTCGGGATCATTTAAAACACTGATTATCTAGATTTCCAAGGCCTTTGTTATTAGGAATTTCTTTTTATATTCCATTTTTTTCAGACAAGTTGATCAAGGAAATGATGCTGTATAAGC
Organism: Xenopus laevis; assembly: GCF_017654675.1. Lineage (NCBI taxonomy): Eukaryota > Metazoa > Chordata > Amphibia > Anura > Pipidae > Xenopus > Xenopus laevis. The sequence continues at coordinate 34,418,400 of NC_054378.1, read as the reverse complement.
TATGTTCCCTGTTTGGTGTTGCTGCTTTGATGTCTCTGGAATATTTGTCTCAGATTTGCTTCTTTTGGTTCCCTCTGCATGATATAACTTTCTGCTGTCTGCTCCTCGTGAGATTCCTTGTGGGTTAGCCATATGACTTTGTTCTTGGAAATACCTTCTTTTTTAGAAAGTCTCTCTGTGCATGCCTGGCATTTGAGAAGGACTTTGGATCATTTAACCCTTCTTTCCTAATCTTTTGATTGGCTGCTTTCTACCCCCTCAGAAGCCATGCTTCAATATCTTGAAACGACGAGCCTTAAGGAGATCAAAACAGGCAGTTTGCAGACTCTGAATTATTAGGCTGTGTCTATGCTATTAAAGCAGCACTTCTGGATGCATATTTGGCCACAGGGATATTAAGGGGTCATTTGGGATCTCCACCTATGATTCCTTAAGTGCAGGTTGAACCCCTTATATTTGGTTCTATGTATGTAACATGAGACATTTGAAGACCTTCTGTTTTAAGCTCTCGTTTATGTCTTGCATTTGTGAAGGGCTCTTTGGCTCCTTTTAGTCCTTCTCTCCTTAGTCTTTTAGTCTTGTAACCGTTTCAGGTAATAGGGTCGTCGTCTCCTGGGGTAGACGGGTGCACAGCAGTATTGGAGTCCACGCAAAACAACACAAAACTGGCTGGTAATGTGCAACTGGCCGCAAACCAGTTTTATTTGTCTGGTTGGCAGGAAGACAGGAAGCAAAACAAACAAAAATGAAAATAAAACCTTGCCTGTCTGGCACTAACTAAACATTTAGCTTCTAACTAACTAGGTGAAGATCTAACATCCAGCACCTAACAGAAAACAGAATTTGTGGCACAGCACATACTCGCATGAATCTGGCTCTCTAACAGGCCTGCACTGCCTGCTCTTTTCCCCAGGATTGAGAGAAAGAGACGCACAGTCCCTTACCTACTTAAGGAGAGAAAACACCTGTTCCTCTCTCAGGTGTTGGGCAAACCCGGACTGTCCATCTGGAATCGGATCCAGCCCAACACTCAACACTCTCGTAAACCGGGCCCTTTTCCGGCTATTACAGCTAGCCACTGACCCGTGAAAAAATTTACATTTACCTGGTTGCTTAAAAACAGTATGACAGAAATCTGGATGATACATACACCCCTTCAACCAATTTCCCAGCATTTCTGTTACAGTCTGTTTTTAAAATCTAATGCTACCAAGTTACAGTTAAAAAAATACACCATGTGAGGGTCAAAATACCAATCAAGCCATGCACTTTGTCATTTATGAATATCCTCTTAACAATGCAAAAGCTCAGATTAAATATGCATGATACCCAACCAGATAACGCACCCCCCAGGAGTCATCAAACTAACAGATTATTGGCTTCTTATCAAAGATAACTTCTCATAAGGTCTTTATAAGGAAATTAGAAGAGCTGAAAGTTAAAAGTGTTATAAAAATGTTAATAAATATTGTCGTTATAATCACATGAATCTTTATCACCCATTTTCTTTCAGAAAAGACTTGTATATTTAAACCATAAAGAATTTCATGTCATAACAAATAAATAAAAAACAAGTTTAAAAAAAAGCACCCAAGTATAAAAAATATATGGATATTTTTTTTTTGTAAGTCTTTATTTTTTTATTTTTCAAGGTTATATGGGGGTACAGAAGAAAAGGAGGGGTTGAGGGGTACAGTATTGCAACAGAGACACACATCACGTTTAGCATACAGTATAGAGCATTTATCATCAGTCTATTCCTGCAATGTATACCCTTTTGTCTGTAGTCGTTAGTGTTAGGAAGACTTTTTTTTGTTTCCCTTCTAAATATCCTTCTGTGTTTCTATACTAATGCCATCTGAGGTGGGGGTGGGAGGTGGTGGGGGGGGGGGAAACTGGGGGAGTTGGAAGCTAATCTAAATCCACTCTTCATTGGTCCTTCTTGTTGAACAATTCCTGATATCGCGTCTTCACCTATTCAATTTACCGAAGATTATTTTAGTCACTTAGTTGCTGTCTGCAGATATGTATTTCCCTACTATGTGTTTTGTAGGTCTTTCCAGTCACTCCATATTTTTCCGAATTGTTTCATGGCACCGTGTTTTAATGCTAAAAGCTCTTCCATTGTCTTCATCTCCTCCAGTTCTCTGACCCAATCCAGTTTAGTGGGAGGTTCTTCCATGTTCCATCGTTTTGGTATCGCCATTCTTGCAGCTTGTAATATATGAATGATCAGTTTGTCTTTTATTACTGTTTGTGTAGTTTTGTTGAAATTAAAAATCACTGTTTCTAAACTGTTTGTGTATGTCCTAGGTCTCACTTCCTCTATTGCTCTAAACACCTCTTCCCAATATTTTGCAAGTTTCTCACAAGTGTACCAGATGTGACTGAAAGATCCTTCTTCTTTCTTACATCTCCAGCAAACTTCGGAGACTTGACTATAAATTCTATGTAGTTGTACAGGAGTCCTATACCATCTACTTAAGAGTTTGAAATTAGCTTCCTGTACTCTAATGGATCTCGATCCTTTGTGCGCTGAAGATATTATATCTTCCCATGTTTCGTCTGTGAAGCAAATGTTCGTTTCCTTTTCCCACTGTTGTTTGCATCTTGATTCTCCTGTTGTAGCTTCCGCGTTCAATTTTTTGTAAAATTTCGCAATAGGATGACTCATTCGTGGTTGTTGAAGCAGTATTTCCCACTCTGTTAGTGGTCTAGTCAACTTATCTATCCCTACTGCTTTTAGATAGTTTTTAACTTGTATATAGTTCCAAAAGTTTCTTGGGTGATTACCCCATCTTTTATGGGTTTTAGAGAAAGGGATCATTTTTCCTTTTTTGATTAAATGTTTTAGTTTGGTGGGTACCCCTTTAGTACTTGCCCATCTGTCGAATTGGCCTCCTTCCCAGCTAGGTTGGAATTCTGGGTTTCGAACTAACTCTAATTCTGGGGAAGGGTAGGGAGCAATGTCGTAGAGTTTTTGAGCTTGATTCCATATTGTCAGCGTTGCCCCTATCGTGGGGTGTGTAAAAAATATATGGATATTTTTAATATCTAACTGAATCAAGTCCAATTTCAAATAATGCTCCACAAACTAAGATCTGTATTATTATAATTTAGTGTGTGATAGAGACTGATTATAGATGAAAAACTCCAGTACCTTGCAAAAAATCAGTGCTACACTAAACAATGAGGCTAAAGGTGTTATTATTCCCAATGCTTACCCTCTGTAAAATATAGTTCTCTTTGAGGAAATATCACATTGATCTGAATAATTTATATCACTGACAAAATTTAAACATTTCTCCTCACTGGGGTTATGTATCACTAGTGAGACAGGAGTTATAGACTCCTTAAACGTCCTTATATCGGCTTTGTCAGAATAAGGGTTTTAAGAAATTTTCTCTAATTTACGAAACTTGCTAAAATTGACTTGCTTTTTATGATGTAGAAAGTTAGACAGTTGTTTGTAGATGCATAATGAGCTAGTAGATTGAATAGAGAGATTAATGGTCAATCCTACATTCCCTGAGTGGACCAGGTTTCTTCCCGAACTTCCTTCCCGCCGGCTAGAATGCAAATCGACAGCGGGATGGCACTCGGATCGCTTTGGCTTTCCGAAGTCGCCCCGAAATTTCCCCGTGAGAGGCAACTTCGGATGACTTCGGAAAATGAAGCGTTCCGAGTGCCATCCCGCTGGCAATTTACATTCAGTTTCTGAAGTCGCTGAAGTTTCCTTGAGAGGGAACTTCGGAGAATGAAGCATTCCAGAGTGCCATTCTAGCATGGCGGGAAGGCAGTTCGGGGAGATTAGTCGCCCAAGGAAGAAGCAATTTGTCGCTGGGCAACTAATCTCCCGAAATAGCAGCGTGTGTATCTGCCCTTAAAAGCAATATATTTGTCTATCCTGTGACTAGATATGTCCTGTCACTGATACATAAGATAGCTTTGGGTTGGACGCTTTTAAGCAAGTGAGGGAATACAGGCTTATGGAAGATAGCTCATAGTATAAGTTGATCCAGGGACTAGTCCAATTGCCATTTAGGACTTTTCCCAGTCTGAGACAAATTGGAGAGTTTGAACTTGATGGATGTGTGTCTTTTGTCAACCTAACCTACTATGTTACTATGTTTATTCAGAATAAGTGAAATAATCTGTGTCAGCTCTATGTGATCTTGAAATCTGGCCAAAGCCTGCCCTTTGGAGACAAGACTGCATTGCTACCTCTATCAATGTACTTTGTGTCTTGTGCTATATAAAGCAGAGCAGGGCCAAGGTAGTTTGTCACCCTAGGCAAGTACTTCAATCAGCTCCCCCCCCCCCATTCTGTAGGACCATTTCCCACCTAATCACTTACAGTTTTTTTTAATAAAGAAACCTTTAGCAGTGCCAGCCAGCAGCACCAAAAATATTGCCCCCAATCTGTACCTGTGCCAGCAAGCAGCACCCAAAATATTGCCCCAATCTGTACCTGTGCCAACCAGCAGCAACCAAAATATTGCCCCCAATCTGTACCTGTGCCAGCCAGCAGCACCCTAAAGAACCCAAAATATTGCCTCAATCTGTACATGTGCCAGCCAGCAGCACCCAAAAGCACCCAAAATATTGCCCCAATCTGTACCTGTGCCAGCAAACAGCACCCAAAATATTGCCCCAATCTGCACCTGTGCCGGCCAGCAGCACCCAAAATATTGCCTCAATCTGTACATGTGCCAGCCAGCAGCACCCAAAAGCACCCAAAATATTGCCCCAATCTGTACCTGTGCCAGCAAACAGCACCCAAAATATTGCCCCAATCTGCACCTGTGCCAGCCAGCAGCACCCAAAATATTGCCCCAATCTGTACCTGTGCCAGCCAGCAGCACCCAAAATATTGCCCCAATCTGTACCTGTGCCAGCAAACAGCACCCAAAATATTGCCCCAATCTGTACCTGTGCCAGCCACAGCACCCAAAATATTGACCCCAATCTATACCTGTGCCAGCCAGCAGCATCCAAAAGCACCCAAAATATTGCCCCAATCTGTACCTGTGCTAGCCAGCAGCACCAAAAATATTGCCCCCAATCTCTACCTGTTGTGCCAACAAACAATGCATTGCCCCCCAAGTTTGTACCTGTTGTGCCAACATACAATGCATTGCCCCCTAAGTCAGCAGCATCACAAAAATTGCCCCAGCCCAGATCAGTCTGTACCTCTCTGCTCAGTCAGTGTGTACCTCTCTCTCTGTTCTCCAGCAACACCGTCACCAGCTGCCAGTTTCAGAACAAAGAATGCCGCGCCTGCACTGACCACTGCCTGGCTGAGGGCTCTCTCCAAGGCAACAGGCCCGACCAGCACAGCTCCCTGTGCAGAGTGACATAACCATGCAGTGCGCCACTTCCTACAGCGCATGGATGCGCATCCACATTAGAGAAGAACTGTACGAATTGGAGCAGGAGGGAGAGGGCAGGCTGAGGCGGGCAAATCAGATTCAGGGCAATTAAGAGGGAGGTGGGAAGCAGAGCAGAACTCTGCTGGGGCAGCGAAGAATGAACTTTCAAACTTAAAAGAAATAAATAAAAAATAAAAAAATTAAAATAAATAATAAATGAAAAAAAAAACGAAAAAAAAAAATTATTTCCTTTAAAAGTGTGCCCCCTATGACTGCGCCTACTCTGCCTAGCCCTAGTTCCGGCCCTGAGATACAGTATATGTGCAAAGTATAAAGCACTCAACGGAAGTGCTTACTGAATGAGTGCGAAGAGGTATGATTCATCCCGACTAGCCTTTATCACTATGTCTTAATTTGGTTAGAAAGCTCTCCATATAAAAACTGAAAACAAATTTTTTTACATACTAAATACTATTAAATCTTTTTATTATTATATTTTCCTTTTTTTTATTTAGTGAAAATTTGGTGAAACTAAACCCTAACCCTTTTAAAGTTGTCTGCTACTAATAAAATAATTATTACTGGGCACCCTGTGTCTCGTTAAAAAGGGATATCTAAAATGGTTAAAGTCAACATGGTTCTCTTTCCTCAGCAGTAGTAATAACTAGCGAGGATGTAAATGATCAAACAATAATATGTCTCAATGTGTGAATTATTCATTAGATGGCAAAACAAAGGTGGGATGCTTGATTAAGAACCGCACAGACTGCTGATAACACACCAAGATGTAATTTGGTTGCTGTACAATGCAGAAGAAGCAACAGGAAATGATTTAACAGCTCTGTAATCAATAATATCACAGCTGCATGCCAGGTTCTTAATGCACTTAATATTACCAGTACTGCTAAGTAGTGGAAAAAAACCTTTGCATTGGATCAAATTTAGGCAAATGTTTGGAAATCTGCATATGAAGCAGAATTACAATTCCCCTTTCTGTCTGAAAGGGTTAAACGTATTCTAGGTTGTCTATTGTTATCTATCTTTCCATCAGTCTGTATATCTATCTATCTATCTGTAAAAACTTTTGAATATGGTACCTTGATTTTAAATGCACTTTAGAATGTTAATATATCGTGTGGGACTCACATAGCCTTGACTTGGCACGTGAGCTTACACATTTTGGTCAAAGTGTGGTACTGACATTTTTTTGTAATAATTATTATTAAAGGCAATATTTGTCTTCTTTTTGTGTACAAATATTGACATTTTATCATTTATAGCAGCTAGTTCAGAATGTGGGTTAGACCAAGCGTTAGCACAAGGGTGCTTCTAGCTGTTAGTGTTCTGTGTTTTGTGTACAAAGTCAATGGCATTTTTCTTATGGCAAATTTTTTGTCTCTGTGACTTTTTGTCCAAATGCATTAAAGTCAGTGGTAGTTTGTTCTTATGTCTATTTTGTTGTATCTGTGAAAATTTTGTTTTGCTGACTTTTTTTTTTAATTCTTTGTAGTGGATTTTTGCCACAGTTTTGGGAAAAATTTGCAGATGGCAAAAATGTGAAATTTCGCCACAAATCTATGTCTGGTGAAAAAGATTTGCTCAATACTATTTAGGATCCCACTTTAGTGGACATGGGTCCAGGTCCGGACTGAGAATTAAAATAGGCCCTGGCATTTCAGGTACACAGAGGCCCAATCAGCCCACATAGAGGCCCAAATAATCCCCACCAGTCCACTAAATAGTGACTTTCTATGGCACCTTATAGCAGCCCCTCTGGCATTTGCCAGAACCCACAGATTGCCAGTCCGGGCCTGCCTGGATCACCTCCACTGGAACCTCCAGAGAAATCCTTTACTATCCACTGTGATCCTTAGCAGACAGGCAGTATCACCTGGGAGAGAGACATGAAATCTATCCTCAGAACTGTTAGGTCAACCTACAGTATCTGCCTTATACTCCTAGAGAGTACTATAACAGAAACAAAACCTACCACTATACACATATCTCATCCATGGGGTCACTGTTCCCTGACTTCACTAAGGTCTTCCCCGTCCATGACTTCAGGGCAGTTGGGCGCGGGTATATAAGTAGACACAACCGCTGGCTAAGTCAGGTTCAGATAATGAAAGGCCAAAATAAAAGGCTTTATTTTACATACAAATACATTGTACCATCATTCATAGGAAACTAGCATGCAGCATAGCTTATGCACTGAGTATTCTTACTAATATTACCTGTCAATTGGTTACTGTGAAGTAGAAGTGGAGCTAAATTTGTATCTTTAACCACTCATCATTACAAATGCTATAATACAGTATATACACTTGAAAGTTGCACTATGGAATAAAGCACCTTAAGAAACTGGCTGATAATAGAGTGCAAACTGCCTTTATAGTATTGTATGTATGTATATATAAATATATATATATATATATATATATATATATATATAAATATAGTATGTAAATATATATATAAATTTCCTTTTAATGTGTGACTCCAGCAGAAGGGTATCAGCAAGGGATTTCTTAGTGCTCTTATCTACTGGCTCCCTTTAGTCTTTTACTAAAACTCCTACAGATCACAAGTAGAAAAGCTGCAGTTAAAGAGGTAAAAAAAAACATTTTAACACAAATAATTAAATTAGAAAACAGATTTCTGGTGCTTTATGAAAGTTCATATAAATGTTTTATATTGCTATTGGTGACCTTTAATAAGTGGGATTGCAGTGGGGCCTGCAAAAGAACTGATTTACCTCCCCTCCAAGCTGCATCCAATTAGTGAAACTATGCACACCTTCTATATGAAGACTCTAAATCTTCTTCTAAACTGTAACCATTCTGTTAATTTTTTTCTTCAACATGAAATAGAGATTAATTGATTGTTATAACTGTGCATGCAGGTTTAACATAAATCACTTGGAGGCAAATAACACTTCTCTGACTAGAAGGTCAATACAGGTTCATGCAGGCAGCCACTAAAAAAACAATAAGTTCCCACTGGACGACAGTTTGATCGGTCCAGTGAAATAAAATTTGTCAAATACAGTTCTTGGCTATGACAACAAAACTAATTACACTGTCAAATTTTAAGTGGAGCGTTATGGCAGATGTAAAAGCTCCAGTTAGATTGTGAGCTCTCTAAGCGGGTTCATTAAGACCACCTGTTCACTCTTGTAAAGATCGTGTTTGTTTTTAAAGCAGCAACAACATGTTCACAAGTGCATTGGAGCTGGATATTATACGGTGGCCATTAGCTGCAGAATAGAATGTTAGGTTATTAATAATAATGCTATGGGTCAATGCACTGATACCTAGAGTTGTGGAGCCAAATGCACAATGCAAAGCACTATTATAAGGGCATATACTGTATACTTGTGATAACCCAGTGCAAGATGTTGTGGAACTGGAAGAATGCACAAAGAGATGCCAGACTGCAGGGTAGAACTCAACTTTATTCCTGGTCGTTCTCTGCACATAATCTGCTCCTCCCCTTTCACTTTTACATCCCCATCCTGTGTCCATAACCTTTCTCATTACTCCACCCAGTGCTAAGCTGCTAATGCATATTAAAATGAACTTTTAACATTCTTAAAGGAATGGATGGAACAATATTACAAAATTCACCTATCTGCACCCCAAAATCTAAAACTGCAATGTTTCTTGTTTTCATCTCTCTGCATTTGATGGTCTAATTAGTGTGTGAGTATTGGTTTCTCAATTTCCCACTATGACTGATTGAATTCTGGCTTCAAGGGTGGGGACAGTGAGTAGGCATGGAGCAGAAGCAGCAAGGCTAATGAGCCCAGGTACAAAATTTGGGCCACAAGGGTCTTTACTTGCTGCTGTCAGACACCTATGCCTCCTTATAGTATATCTATATCTATCCCATCAGGAGCCATTAACAACCCTTTATCACTTTTCTTTATCTGAGTTAAGGTCCCTGGACTTACATGTAGTTGTAACAAGTACACATATTGCTATAGTTCGTCTGTTATTGGCACCCTTGTCATACCCAATGATTTTAATGGATTAAGGTTTGAATTACCCATGTGGGATTGAATGCCATATTGGCATATTGGCATATTTTAGATTTCCTTCTTTTTAAACTTATCAATGTCAATTTTTATGATTATTTAACTTTATTAAAAGTGGACGTGATTACCTGAGTAATCAATCTGAATTAGATCAGTTCAGACAAGTCCTTCTCCTTCACTTAAAATTGACAGATCCATGATAAGTATTAATAGCTTCCACTTAATCTGGTATCAGTGGAGTTTGCCATGCAGTATTTTCCTTGGATATTTTCATTTATTGATTGCATATAAATGATGCCCAGAGAATATTTAAAGCAAACAGTGATTTAAATCAGTGCCATTCAATTAGTTTCATGTAGTGGGTTAAAAAAAACACTATTGCAAATGTTCAGGAGCCTGCTTATATTAAAATAATAGTGTTCTACAAATCTGTCCATGAATCAATTGGGCAGGCAGAGTGGTCATGAGATTCTTCTGAAATCTGCAAGAGAGCCACATTCAACACTCTCATATTACAATTCTTTTTTGAAGAGTCTATTTTCAACACTGCACATATTCACAAAAGTATTTATTTTTAATATATATATACAGCACATTTTCACATTTTTTCACATTTCTGTTTCTTTGAACATGGAATTATAACAGAGCATAAAGAACACACCAGCATCCTCTATCAGAACAGTAAACAAACTCTAACTCATTTCAAGTGTTATTATATAAAATAGAATTTACCAATATTCAATATGGCTTCTTCCTTTTTAATGAAATGTCATTATTCCAATACAAATCCTTTCACTTTTACAGTCTTGCTCTACACTCATATTCCTATATTTCATTTCCTGCATTTGTTCGGTATTATTGCCTTTTTTTCCACAGCTATTGATTTAGGTGCATATGTTTATTACAATGCAAAATAAAACAGTCTTCTCATCCATTCTACCTTGTACCGTAGAACATTAACTTAATTTGTTTCAAATCTGCATTCGATTTGGCAAAGAAACCATTTATCTTTATGAAGAAAGCCCTCATAAAGTAGAGACTTTAAGAGATCACTGCTTTAAAAAATTTAATAGCCTTGTGTCTTATACACTAGCAAAATGAATTAAATCTTCAAATATTAGATGTCTCAAAAAAACCTTTTTGCATTCCATACTATGTTTAATTTATTGTTTTCTAAAGGGAAAAAATAGAGAAAACCTTTATATTCTGGTTTAGTGGTGCTGCATGAAAATCAGTCAATGACTGCACAAACAATATAATATCAATTCACTATACTAAAGGAAAACAAATACGTAAATTACAATTTATTCTGTGTCAACTCATTCTTTTAAAGGGGGGATTCTAGACTTTCAAAATCATTTATCGCCCCCAAATTTTCATAGATTGTAAAGCAGGCATGTGTTGGAGAAGAATTAGCTGTAGATTTAGGTAAAGTCAATAATTTGTTCTTGACTTCCTAAGAGCTTATACATGGATGTTTTTTTCTGCAATTAACGCACGTTTAAATGCAGGTTTGATCACAAATAAACGTATTCGCTAACTGGTTCCATTATTTTGCCTGGTTGTACTCATGAGCGGTCTGAGTTGTGTTTTACTCAATTAGTGCTTCAGTGGGTTTGTTACACACCATGTTTTAACAGTAGCACTTCTTGTAGCATCCTCCAGTTGTCTCTGTAAGTTAACCACCCACTTAGTGCAGGATCCACCTTACTCTTGTCTCTTTAACACTTAGCACTTAATTGTGCCCAGTTTTCCAACTCTTGCCTCTGGAGGACACAAAAAACTTGGTAAAATACTTTTCTAATGGGGGAATGTAGAAACGTCGGTAATGGAAAATATTCGCAATGCCAAAAGTTATGCCTTTGCGCAAACAAGTTTTCCTTTGAGCAAATTTAACATACTGTAGCATTTGCGAACCCAGAAACTCCTTAGCAGTTAAATTTCGCAATTAAAATTCACAATGCAACAGTTTAAAGAAGAATATTACATTGCAAAATGGGATTTTTTTATTCTTATTTGTGCAAATGGTTTTGCTCTTTGCGACTTTTATTACATTCCCCTAATAAAGTTTTATTCTTTTTTATTTTATTTACTGTTTGTAATTCTAAACTTAATGTATGTCTTCTTTGTAACATCTTTTTGTATCTATTAATATTGTTATATTAAATATATAATGTAATACATTTTGTATTTTCGCTCTAAAAGATCTCATAGCCTATATGGAAGCATGTGCTTAGATTTATAAATCCTTTCTGTGTTTGGAAAGGGAATCCATTGATAAACTAATCACTAGTCGACTGTTAGTAGAAGTATAACCCTTAGGTAACTAGAGACCTAATATGGTTATTTCCTGCCCTCTACAACAGGTCATATTTTTCACCAATATATAATACACCAATATATTCCACACTTTAACTGTAGCCAGATTTAGCTTTTACGTATGCAATAAGCATTCCAGCAGCCAGAGGGTTAAAATTACATGCAAACACTCTTACTAGTGTTTGCATGTAATTTTAACCCTCTGGCTGCTAGAATACTTATTGCATTAGTATCCCCCTGCCAACCCTTCATAAATACTGCCAAAAGCTGGCCCCTTCACTTTGTCTTTAAGCACAAGGGCACAAACCTGTTGGTTTTTATTATGGGGTACAACTCCCCTCCCAGAGCTGCTTTAGGGTAAGGACACACAAGCAATTTCAGGGAACAAATTACCTCTTCTTTGGGCGAAAATCCCCCAGAGATTGTCGCCCCGAAGAAGAGACGATTTGTCGCCGGGACGACTAATCTCCCCAAATCTGCCCATGTCCTTACCCTTAGAAGTTGAAACATGACACTTTACACTTCAATACTAGAAAAACGGTCACACATAGAAAAAAGTAATTGGAAAAAGTCGTTATTTCTGGCTATCTGAAACCAACTAGTTGTTTGAAGGTGAACAACCCCTTTAACTTGATTATTTCAGAAACAGTACAAAATGTTTCATTGATTATATTTCAAATCTTTCAGTATTTCAGTATGAGGAATATTACATTTTCATTTTGGCAATAGTTCCCCTATAGGATGCAGATGCAACTTGTGCAACAGAATTTTTCATTGATGATATTTAGAAAGTGTCTTATTTCAGTATGATGAATCTTATATTAAATCATTGTTTTTGCGATAGTTCCCCTTTAACAATGTGTGTGCACTTGTGCTTCAACTGCACATTATTTTGCGAGCACCCCCCCCCCCCTCAAAAAAGACCCATACTGTTTCTATTTCTCTGACCTCAAATTTTACTGACCACTCATGACGTCATGTGCGTTCACCCATTGTTACATTGGGCTGTGCTTGTTAATAACCAGGGAGTTGAACTCCTTTCTCTCTGACCTCTGAATGGATCAAAGAAAAAAACAGAAAAGTAAATTTTACAATGTTGACAAGCTTTTATAATCTTTAGTAGATCTGCATACCTGGTCCTACACTAAACATCTTTATTGTTATTACAATATATATTATATTTATTATTTATATTATCATTTTTATTATTTGTAACTCTAGTGCTGCTTTATTATTTTTACTGCAAGATGCTATATCTTGTGAAGTAGGTCATTAAGGCACAAATCAGACCTAATGTTTTTGCTTAGCTTGCTACATGTTAACATAAAAAACATGATCATCAATGTATATACTGTTCAACTAGTTTTATGTTTCATATTAGATTGTTGAACACATTTAAAATATTTTCTCCTCTCAACCTAAATTACATTTTCCTGAATTGCTATATGTTATGATAAGTGTGATTTTAAAATAATATACTACTATAGAACATTGAAAGCAACTAAATCAGTAAAGGGTGATCTCAGTTTCTGGTGCAGCGCTTACAATATGGATGACAGGGTGGGAGATACATTTGGACAAGATGGTGACAACCCCTCAGGAATATGAGGAGAATACTGGAAAGAGAGCTGTTTCTGATGACAAGGCAGAGCAAGCACATTTGATTATGGACAGTTATTTAAAAGATGTAAGGGCCCTAAAGACAATATTTACTGACCTGTGCTGTTCCATGCAAACAATTTCTGATGACAGTGGATGCTTTGGTTTTATTTGGACGGATAGCAAAGTGCCCAGAGGAATGAAAGAGTTGACTGAGGTGGCTGTGAAAAGTATCATTTACTGCCATACCCATTGCTATTTCATTGGCAGATCATGTCAATCAATACTTGACAGCTGCTGTTCTGTAGTCTCTTTTCCATGTGTTTCTCCATTGAATATGGGGCACATATCCTTTGATATACCTCTTCCCACCTTTAAACATGTCATGAAAAGTGTATTATCTATGGCAAATCTACGGGGACCTTGGTAACTCCTATGTGGATGGTCAGCCAACAGGGGCTCTATTCGGCAGTACACATGGTTTTTATGCAACTAATGCTTGTCTTTAAGCCTGGAATTCAAAATGAAACACCTGCTTTGAGGTCCCTGGGAGCAAAATCCAAGGGTTTGGTCATAAGCCACTGGTTGGAGACCACTGATCTTTGCAATTAACATTTTATATTTGAATTTTATAAGGCTTTTAGATAAAAAATGTAAAGTAAAGATTTACAAGTAAAAACTAATATTCATGGAATATAAAGAAATAAGCGCTTCACGCTTGTATATTCATGTAGAATTAAAAGATCACTATACCAAAGCAACAAGTTAGTGATGTGTTGATGCACTCCCCACCCTAACCCGGCCCAGCTGCACCCACACCCGACACTAACCTAGTGCACTGTAATGTCATGGAAGGGGTTGGGGCATGTTGGCATGAGTATATAAAAAGCCCGTCTGCGGCCCAAGAACATTGTTCGGAAGTCTGCCCAAACCCACCCTACACACAGGCTTTGGCTGGTCCCTATTTTGCGAATTTACAGCGAAATTTGAGAGATAGTGAAAAATTAGCGAAATGAGAATTTTGATGCTACGTTAAAGTCAATAGGTGTCCGAATAATGTTGACGCGCAAAGGATTTGACATGAGCGACTCTTCCAACGGGTGCCCAAAACTGCCAAATTTGCCAAATTTATTTGTCAGTAGAGAAACGTGGAAATTCGCCGCAAATTCGCACCTGCTGAATTTATTCGCCCCTCACCATTCTTGAGGACCACACAGAAACATTTTACTAACTGATTATATAGATAAGAATAATGTGTTGGGATTAAAGTGGCTGGCCTGATCTAAATTCAATTTAGCCCTTCTTAGGGGGTTATTTACTAAGCTTCGAATACCCGAAATTCCCGAAATCTGAAAAATTCGTGTTTTTTTTTTTTTTTTATAAAATCGGACTTGTAAAAAAACCCGAATTTTTCGGGATTTATTAAACCCCGAGGGCTAAAAACCCTGAATATAAAAACACGACATCTCAAACCTGTCGAGGTTGCATAGAAGTCAATGGGAACTGTCTCATTGAATTTTTGTTGTGTCGGGCAATTTCACAATGTTTTTGGAGCTTTCGGGTAAAAACTCAGAAAAATTCAGAGATTTTGGGGAAAATTCACGAAAAAAACGTGAACATCTGAGCTTTTCCCACAAGGTAAATTTTCGGGAAAATGTAATAATAAATAAGTGTTAAAAACCCGAGAGGATTAGATCAGAGTTTGTACCAGCTGATGTTGAGATAAATTCGGACCTTGATAAATAACCCCCTAAGTGTTCAATTCATATTTTGTACTGCATAGAGTTAATGAATACTAATACAATATTTTTTCCCATCCTAACTGCAGCAACATTTCTGTGCTGTGGTGACAGGGATTGTTGATTTTAAGTCGTTCTTAACTTTGCATGCCCCGCTGTTGAAATGACAGAGATGATAACTCCTGCATAGAGAGCTAAAATTCGAGTCAGAAAGCTACAGTTTGAAGAGCTTTGCCAAAAAATGGGTTTAAGGATCCATAAATAAGATAAGACTGCAGGATTTGAAATATTAAACCACTGCAACACACATTCTTGACAATATTCACGAAAAAAGTGAATTTACGCAAACATTTTTATGGGAGATGGAAACAAGACTGTGTTGCAAAATGTGACTTTTAAATAAAGCATCCCAAATCATTTTTGTAGAATGGGAGGGTAAAAACACATCTTTAAGTCTTCATTCTCAATAAAAGATTATGAAAATTGAGATTATTGTTAGAATCCATGGATTCTAAAGCTTCTTACTGTAGAATATACATCCAGAAAATGTCAGCTCGTTCTGATGTTTCACCAGGAGTTACTTACAGAGTGCTTCTTGCATAAATAGTATTCATATTATGCATGGGATGAGATTGCATTACCTGACTAGGAACCTGAAGCTTGAGCAGAAATGCAGAGCAAAAACATTATGGAATATAGAAAGTCAGAGAAAATCAGCTAGGTGAAAAACATATTTTGGACTGGCCACGACACTCACTGCTATCCAGAAAGCCCCTACTCCCTGTGTTTTTTAAGTCATCTCTCTAATTATATGTGGGAATACAGGATTGCAAATTGCTAATGCAGAGAAATCAAATTGGGATGGGTTTTTAAAATCACTATGGCATAACTCTGGCTACAAATATATAAAATATATGCATCCCCATAAACACAGTATGATTATCATATTCAGACTACATTATTTATGAAAATGTATCTAGGTACTAAGTACTAAGTTTGCCTAAGAGCACTAATCCATAGATACAAATTAAATATTTGCTTTTAAACAGGTGACCAGTAAATGCCACTTGCTAATACTGATGTTACGACTGTCTCAGATAACTCAACAAAAGTGCTTTTGGAAGGTTGTAATCTTAATTAAACTATCCCTTTCCAATTTAATTGTCATCTCCAGCAGCCAACTAGGAACAGGGTATAGAAACTAGAAGAATAGCTAAGCCTTCTATAACATGCACACTGGCATGTGGGGAGATTTTGGACACATGAACACACAGGAGTGCTCCGCCGATGAGGCAAGTTGAGGCGGCAGCGCCCCCCTGGTTGCCAGGGGCGTCAAAAATACCGCTCCTGGTAACTAAGAGCCGAATTTCTGGTTTTAACGCGATGTGGACCCACCCCGCTGACCCCTGTCTGGCGCTGAAGGTGAGTGTCGTGGGGAGGCGGCAAAAACTAAGGCCGCTTCGGGCGGCAAATTGGGTAGGATCACCCCTGTGAACACATGGCTGTTTGTTCTTTGAGCAATGCCACTGGAACTTACTTACAAAGGTCTGAAGCAGTGTAAAATAAGGGTGGAGTTTGCATGGCGTAAAATAGCACTCACCTTGATAAGTTTGCCATCTATTTTACACATATTTATATACAATTTTTCTGGCAAATTCCTTGTCCATAACATGCAGAACAAATAATTTTTTATGTGGTCACTTTCAAAAATTGGGAAACCTTCAATGATTTCATTTTCCTCCGTCTGTCAAGTTTAGCAAATTTCCAAGTTTTCATATAAGGGGTATAGCATGTCCCAATTATACTCACTCTGGCTAGCAACTCTCCAGTGGATCCTGGCTAGCTGACTGGACATTAGACATGGAATACAGATGTTTTGTGTAAAGGGGGATCTGAGCTTCAAGTGAATGTGCATTATATATATTCATAAATGCTGATATATTTTATATATATATTTATATATTTTATTATTATCATGTGTCCATAGAAAATGGAACTGCCCGTTGTATAGATTTCAGAATTTTCTTATAAGAGGCCAATATTATGCAAAAGGTTTCCTAGGCTCCAGTCTAGAGGCCAACTATTTCTAAGGAGCTGCAAAGGGTAGATAATAAAGTCATAACAGTATAAGAGCAGGGATAGAGTTAGTTGTGCTGGGCCCTGGTGCAAAAACATAATTATTATCAACAATTATGATCAATAATCCATCATTATTGAAACATGGGCAGTAGGTCATTTTTTACATCCCGTATACAACTATATTAAATATGTACAATAATAGAATAGTGGTTATTTTATTAATAATATATTGTATTATTATTATTACATAATTCGATTTACAGAAATCTTTGGCAGCCTAAACTGTCATGGTACATTTGAATTGGTTTGAGTACATTACATAAGTATAGATATATATATATTTTTTATTTATTTATTTATTTTTTTCCCAGCACATCTAAGGCACAGATTTAATGAAATATTTCCCATATTAACCACAACACTCTCCCCATACATTGAGCCTCCCCTACAGCTAAAGTTCTAATAAAAAGGCAAACTTGTCAGCAGTGATTATTTATCTACTTTTATGCTACTGAAACCAATAGGGTTTCTAGCCTGTAAATAAATGGGAGGCACTTGATGGGAATGGGTATCCACTGTTATACCTATTTGATATATGAATAGAGTTTGCCTTTTAATTAAATTTTAGTTGTTGGTAAGGCTAACTGCATGGGGAGACCTTTATGGGAATTATGAAGTTGTGGCTCCCTTAAGCCCCCACCAGATATTATTTGTTTATACACATAATGATTAAGAGTGTCTGCATCGATACAGTAGGGTTGTAGCTCACTATGTTATATTGAACACTTTCTTGCTCTCAGAGAGATGTCTAGTGAATTCTACAGTAATCTGTTTGAAGCCCATCTGGCATTAAAGGGTTAAAACAGATTATTGCTTTAGTGTTGTGTACATTATAAAGAACTTTAAACTGCTGGTCCCAAGTCTCACAGATAAACATGTAAGTTAATTTGTGGTGCTCTTTTGTTGATGAGAGGTATGTGCCCTGCTGATCCATATCTTGCGCAGAAGCCACAGCTTTTTACTCTCTGCAGACTGTCATGTTGCTAAACTACATCCAGCATCTTTCTACAGTCATTGACTACAGAAGAGGTTGCTGATTAGGAATAATCCTGCATTTAAATAAATAAACTGCACCTTTTATATAATGGAATTTATGTATTTGTATTCCAATTTGGAAGTAAAACCAATAGATCAGATCATCTGGCAAAGTACCTTTAACAAGCCGGGGACCACATGGCTTGAATAGGGGCAACAGGGTCTTGACGGGGCCTTAGGAGTGCAGCTATCCCCGCCCCTCCCCCTTTTTTCTGTTACAGGTGCGCTGATTGGCTGGTGAGTCCCAGACAAAGGAGCAGAGGAAGGAACAGCGGTAATACTTACCATTCGGTGCCGGGACGTGGAGGAAGAAGGACGCAGCATCCCACCCTCCCTCCCTGTAATATGTGTGTTAGTAGCAGTTGCGGAGGGTATCTTTGCAAGGACCCCCAGGGGAAGTTAAAAGGGGGTATTTCATAGTCATTGGAAGTAGCCTGGTAGACCTGTGTCCTCATAGTATGTATGCAGCCCGGTTTAGGGTTAGGAGAATGGAACAGGAACCTATCTTGGCAGTTTGGGTACAGACACCCCACCCCCATTCCCTCCTCCCCTAGTGTCATTTCACAAGTGGGTCTGCTTTGAACCTTTCTATCGAACATCCCTGGCCTTGTGTAGTGTAATGTATTTGCTGCAGCATATACGGCCATTGTACTTTAACTGCACGCCGTATGCAAATTAGCCAAAGCTAGCGTAACTTCGAACTGCTGAGCGTATTTTCACTGGCGCAACTTCGCCAGTGTTCTGTACCCTGTGCGCAACTTCGGATCTTCGTGAATTAGCGTTGTCCAGGAGAATTTACTTCTGGCGAAGTGTTGCGATGTGCGCAAAGCCAGCACTTGCGAATTTTCGCCGGTTAGTGAATTTGTCCCTTGGAGTGCCAGTGCCCCAATCAACAGAAAACTTCCCGGACTTTTTCCCAATACTGCACATGCATTGGCCCTGGAATTTTGAGGAAAGAAGAAACAAATGAAGAATATCTCACTGTGCTCACTGTTAAGAAATCTGGGCCAGGGCAGTTTTCAGCTAACAGGAGCACTGGCCCAGAGTATCAGGTAAGTGATTACTTCACTTGGGGTTACATTCTCCTATAAATGCTAGGATATCTACTTTTGTAAAAATAATAAACACAATGTATTCACTAAAAGGTAGTGTGTAATGGGTATCCATATTTGAGAAGGATCTAGGAATTTTTATGCATGTTAAATTGTGTATTTTAAGGTAGTGTATAGGGTATAGATAGGTTGATATGAGTATGTGTATATATATTTGCACTGGAGTCATTTGGAGGAGTTGGAACTTGATGGACTTTTTGTCTTTTTTCAATATACTGTAAATTAACCATGTAACTATGCTTTTGAATTTGCTAGAGATTGAACGTACTACATTTTTAATTATTTAGAGAATAGGACAAATTATGATGAAAATTTTCGGGTTTTTTTGGTAAACCTCAAAATGTTGGCTGTGTATTACATTTTCAGGTCACATCCACAAACATATTATGAGCAGAAATAATATGGACAGAGTCTGGAATGTACACTATGTCCTCAGAGATGAGCAATAAGTGTTTTCTCCTGACGACCTCTCAAGACCTTGGCCCTACATTAGACTTATTGTCCTGAGAGAAGATTCAGTTAAAGCTCTAAATTCATTTCATATAGTGCTTTATAGTTTATGCTTGTTGGCAGCTAAAAATTTTATTACAAGATCTTTTTTTTTCTTTTGTTTCCTTGATGGAAAACAATTATTCTATCATCAGCCCAACACACAGCTGCATTCATCCTTGATATATGATTTACTTATTTTCTCTTCCTATATCACCAATTCATCAAACAATGTTGGACAAGCATGTTTGTTATGCTATGTATTTGTACACGAGCCAATGGTATCCCCTTCCAATGTCAATAAGGTGCTACTGTGCTATTAAATAGTGGATCTGGACCTTATATTTATAGAGCGCTAATCAATACTCAATTTATATATAAACTACATCCACTTAAGTGATTGCTAATTCTCATTCCTACAATCTGCAGCAGTAAGGGTTTCTGCAAGGGGAGGGTAAGAATCAATGGAAGAAAAAATACTTTCTGTCATCAACGTGTTACAAAAATTGGATTGTGAAATCACTCTTCCCTTGAAGTTATACTTTTACATCCGAATAACTGTTCTGCCTAACGCTTATTGCTTTTGTACAAAGGGAAAATAAAGCAACAAATGAGTCACTATTTTGTACTACACAATGCAATATATAAGAATAAACTTGTGTTTGAGATCAACAAAACTTGCTCATTTTAGTGTATTTATACATAGCAGGGTGATACACAGTATATGACAGAAATTAAATTTAAATATTACATTCAGCTGGGTTACCAAACTATTGTTATGGTAACTGATATTCTCATTTTATGTTGGTTAAACTTCTATCATTCCAAAGTGACTCTTCCTGATTCAGTTACAAACAACAATTACATGCATTTAACTCTCATGACACAAAAATCCATATATCATCAGATGAATAACATGTACATTAAAAGGCATTTTTAGCATGTTGACAATTTTAAGATGCAATTTTACTCATTATTTTTCTATTAAGTGAACAGTTTCTGGTAAAAATTGATCATCTATGCTTTATGGCGATTACAATTTTCTAGGCTCTGGTAACTTACAGATTCACATTTAGGTCTAGCATTGAAAGAGAAGATCAATAGGACCCTTGGGTGTTCTATACTGTACTTGTGGTCAAGTGGCATCAGTGTCGGACTGGGACACCAGGGGCCCACCAAAAAACCTTAGACCAGGGGTCCACCAAAAGTTTTTAGACCAGGGTCCCACCTTCAGTACCATTTTCTTCCTCTCATCACTCAACCTCTATTCTCCTGGTATCTTTTCTATACTATAATCAATTATTCGACCTATTTAGCCACTTTGTTCTAATAGAAATAGGGAATGGCCATGAAATAGGCCAAAAGTTTAGCAGCATGATGGCCCACTGGCACCTGGGCCCACCGGGAGTTTTTCTGTTATCCCGGTGAGCCAGTCTGACACTGAGTGGCAAGTTGGAAAATGAATACAGAAGCTGATCTGCAGGACTGCATTTAAGTCCAGGGCCTCCCTAGGCACTGGATTTTATAGCACCAATGTGTGGAATGTCTTTACCAGCATGGGTGCACGTGACATCACTTCCTGATCATGTACTGGGCCTTGTACCCCTAACTCCACCCCCCTTTACCACAAAATTTAAGCAACAAGTCTCCCACTGCAGCTGAAGCTGATTATTTTAATTTAATTTTATTTTTTTGTAATTATTTAGGCACCTGAGGGTCCCCCCCCTGAAAAATCTGCCACCCTAGGCACAAGTTCTTGGCTACCTATATATAAATATGGCTCTTCTGATCTGTTAAAATATACAGAAGGGTTAAACTTAATGTTTTTCTATATAATAACATTGGTCACATTTGTAAATCAAGGATTATCAAGACAACAACTGTTTTCAGTGTTTCCACACTAATTGAGTGCATTTCAGTGGTCACCAGTTAAATACCTCACTGGCATCTTTTTTAACACCATTAGGGATACGTAACCATTCCACTTATTCGCTACAATTTTTTTCAAGTATGCTACAGATTCCCCCCCCCCCAAAAAAAACCCAACTGATTTGTATCATGTCTGATAATAATGTATAGAATTATGATTTATTATCTCAGTTTTTGGAAAATTAAGTATTTATTTTGAAATTAATATTTCTTTAAGAAATGTGTAATTATATTATTATACCCTCTTATTACAGGTTGAAATAATAATCATATTCACATGCCCATTTATTATAATCAAGTGTGCCTAATTTCACAAAGCCATATGATTTACAATATTGTTGGGTGTTTCTTGAGTAGCTTGATGCACTAAAAATCTTTTTAAAAAAATCATCCTGTTTATTATTGTTGTCAGTCAAAAAAAGTGATGGATTTTAGCTAAAAAAAAAAACTGCTTTATTAAAAAAAGAAATCCCAGCAACATTTCTTAATTTAAAGATATGCCTTTAATATTAGTAAGGTTAATAAACTAAAGCTATAACGTGCAGGGAAAGTATGAGAAGTTCAAAGTGGTCATTATTACTCATCAGCCATCGCCTCTTTGTTGTTATTTTTCAGATAAAGCAGAAAACCATGATGCAATCAGATTATAAAACAGCATTAGAGTTTAACCTACTTTAATTGCAATGCAATAAAGTACATGCAAGCAGTTTTCTAAATTGTAAATACATACAAAACAAAACAATCTGTTTACATAATGCACACTGAAAATCATCTTACGCAATTCTCTTGCACATAAAAAAAATAATAATAATGATTTCTGGAATTGCATCTTGCCCCATAGCGAGTGGCACATAAAAAAAATCATTAATCTGTAATTCCATTAGAAAAGCCTTGCATTACTACTGAGATGATAACCATCTAAAGCATAGGAAAAAAACCTGAAAGGAAAGACGTTGCCTAACTAATTCAGGGCTCCTACTAATAATCAATCCACTTGGTTAAATAATGCAAGGAATTTAATGAAGAAAAAAGTTAATTACAGGTACATGGAAATATATATTAATAGCTAATTGGCTCAATTCCACCAGGATCAGGACAGCTACCTATGTTATCCAGGCTGTCAAGTCTAATGTGAGTTGGAATCTTACAGAACTCTGTAGGGTGCTCGGTCTGTCATCCTAAATCAGCAATACTGCCTTGGCTGGATGTGCAGTGATACAAGCAGGTGCATACACAATCATTCTACTGGAGAACAAAGATGTCACATTTGCAGACGCTGACACAAGTGTGCTGCAGAAAGCGCAAGATGTAAAAGAGTTTTAACCTTGTTGCTGCCAGTAGAACCTATAATACCGAGCTCTGCAGACTCATCTGTTCTTCTCTTCACGAGAAGGGGGAAATCTGCAAGAACTTAGAGGATCTAATATTCCTGACTGAAATCTGTTTGCGTGAGAGCAGTCCGAAGCACAATACAGCATTTCAAATCCTTATATGCGTGTCCCACTGTGCAGGTGTCACATTCATGATTTAACTGTCGGTTTTATGATTCTCTCTTAGACTAGAGATAATTCAAATAATTTAGCAAGTGTCAGCACTCTAACATTTTTTGAAATATTTTTATTGAAATGCTCTTCTGAAAAAACAAAATACAGCTTTAGAATCTATCATCTGAAATGCTTAGGACTTTGGGAAAAGGCATCTTTCCGTAATTTGGATCTCCATACCTTAAGTCTGCTAAAAATCATTTAAACATTAAATAAAACCAATTGGATTGTTTGCCACCAATATGGATTCATGCAACTTAGGTAGGATCAAGTACACGCTACTGTTTTATTACTGTTTTATAAACATTTTTTAAAAAATGGAATTCTTTGCTTTAAATGGACTATATGGCAGAAGGTCTTCCAGTAATTTGGAGCTTTCTGGATAGAGGGTTTCTGGAGGGGATCCCATACCTGTAAGCATAGTACACCTTTAACATAGTACACACACATATACACACGCATATATATCTATACCTACCCGTTAAATGGATTAAGTTCAAACTAATAGGCACATAAAAGGCCAGAAAGAAAAGGCAGTAGCATCATACAGTGATTATTATGGACTGTGCATCTGAAGGAAAAAGGAGGTACAAAATGCAAGCAAACACGCAAGAAACCCTGTTTGCCTAAAACTGAGAGTTCACTTTTCCCGAATACAAGGCCAAATTAGCACTAGATTGGTTTAATTTTTTTTGACGAACTGCCCAGGTATAGGCTTGGTCTCAATCCAACCGAGAGCAAATCTGGCTGGAAAGGAGCCAAAAATGTCTCTACAAAATATTATACAGTGAGTGTAAATATCTAACATTATACAAACAGCATATTTCATTTTTTTTCTTTAGATTTATGTTTTTAAAACATAAATAAATAATTTTGAGATAAAAAAAATTAAAATAAAATAGCAAATTTGCAGTGTAAGATTGGGTACTTACTAAATAATAAGTGCTTGAGGGTCTGAATACTTTAACAAGGCTCTGTAATTTGGTGGTTTATTTAGAAATAAATGAAGAGGTTCGTGAACAGATATCCTGTTACAGAGTATACTGTGAATGTATCTTGTGAAAGAATACATGTTTTTCCTATTTTATTCAATACACATGATTAATCAAGCAGTGCATTCTTTTCATTCATAAGATTTCTAATTCAGTCTGCATGATAGATAGAACTGCATGATATTATACGCAGCAGGTTTTTTTTCATCACCTCTCCTGCAAAAAATAAATTATACACGATGAACTCCAGTACCTTAATTTTTAATTTTAAAATACCAATTACATTTAATTATCAGCAATGTTTAATGCATATATTGCAAGGAAATACATTTATTGAAGTAGTATATCATTTCAATTCTTAAAAGACCAAAGACTTAAAGTCCAATGAAATGCCAAGAGATTTGGCGTTTATTAATACACAGAATTCTTTATTTACCACTGTTTGGTTATTAACAAGAATTTCAATTACAGGCTGCATTGCTAGGTATATATAGATTAATATCTCAAAATTATTTTAAGACATGTTTTATTTGTGTTGCTCTAAGAAAGGTATTCATTTCTGACAAATGCATTTGTCATTGCAATAAACTGCAATTAACGTGCATAAAGATGAATCATTTTAATGAAACAAGAAGCATAGCTTAATTTCAAGTGGGCAATATCTGGAGCTCTGAAGAAACAGCCAGCTCCTGATCGCTTAAGTGCCTTTTAAAGCCCTGAAGATTTGACATGAGAATGTGACATCAAAATAATGCATTCTAAGAAATACAATGCTTCTGACATTGAGGCAACGATTGCATGGAAAGGCATTAATGGGGTAACAAAAGGAATCCTTGATCGTTTGTATTTCATAGACTTAATCTTCCTTACTAACTCCTTGCTCCTTCTGCTAGCCTACATCTACTGTGTGTCCTCACTTTGTTTCGGAACTATCCAGCTATGAAGAATGTGCTTAGAGACTCCCTGGAACTGAACATTTCCCTTTGACTTTTCTTGTTTTTTTAGACATGAATCATTGTATTCTAGAAAGAATACAAAAAAGAACTAGTGCATAATATGCTGGGATGGATCAACTGTAGACATATTTGTGTCATTGTTTTTTTTTTGAGAACTAACCATTTTACAAATAGTTGTGCATCTGTGCAAGGGTAGTAGAGCTACTTTAATTGAAACCCACACTAATTTGGACATTTGGACATATCTATAAATGTATTGTAACTACTACTTTTACTGTAATATGAATAACCCAAACAAGACAAGCCAAAAATATATATCCTCTGCTATCAACCATGGTGCTGAACATTTTAAGTTATGGATAGTTAAGTCATTGGTATCCTGCATAGTAAAAGTATGGTACATATATATTTTGGGAAACTATACTGATATGTTTCTAACTTTTGATTATATGCCTGCCTGAATTTTGCCTTCTGTGAAATTGTATCGCCCCCAGCCTCTCCATGACATCCACTGACTTCTTTACATGAATTATTTCATTGCAATCATACCTCTGAACATGTTTTATCACTAAGGGAGATGATTATATAAAAATTATCACTAAAATGACTTGTATAGCTGCTTCTATAATATGAGTGATGTTTATGTGGTAAATACATTGGGACAAATTCACCAGCGACGGCTTCGCTCACATGGCCACACTTCGCCAGGCGAAAATTCACCAGGACAAAACTAATTCACTAAAATGCAAAGTTGAGTCCAGGGTGCTGCATATGGCGGGAAGTTAAATTTCTGTGAACATATATGTTGCAGCAAATACATTATACTACACAAGCCAGGGAACCTTAATAAAAGAAGATAGAGTTGTTATAATGCCCTACACATGAGCCCAGTGTATAGTTTATGTGTCAAATGTTAGGAAATGTAGGGGGGAAGCTGGGTACCCTAAAAAAAAATTACAATCTTTTGCAGTCTATCATCCTGAAAAACTGAAAAGTCGCCAGCGTTTTTTGGGACTTAGAAAAATGTTCAACTTTTTTTGAAAACTCCTATCTACTCTATTGCACGTTGCCTGGTCTGAGGTGGCGAGGGAAAGTCTGGGGCAAGAGGTAACGTTCAGTAAAATCCGCATCTTAGTGAATTTGCGTAGTTACGCCCATTCGCCAGAGCAAAAATTCACCTGGCGTTAGAGTGCAAAGTAGCACTAGAGTCTTCCTCCTTTGCTAGCGAATTTTCGCTAAAATAATCAAGTAGCACTAGAGTCTATCTCCTTCACTTGCGAATTTTCGCTAATGTTAGTCACTGCGCCCTTTAGTGAATTAACCCCATTGTGTGTGTTATTGCAACTTGTGTCTCATACATAGTTTGCTTTTTAGAGTGTAAGCTCTAATGAGCAGAGCTCTACATCCCTGATGTACATACTGAAGGTATCAAATAATTATTGTGCATATATAGGTTCTGTTTGTAGGTGTAGGTGTGCATATGTAGGTCTCTGTTTACTTTGGTTATCATGGCAGGCAAAAGGTTGTTCTGGGTACTACTGACATGGTAAGGGACACAAATATAAGCAGGGTATTTTACTCACTGGTAAGTACACATATTGAGGGGCAGATTTATCAAGGGTCGAATTTCGAAGTAATGGGAATTTTTTTAAACTTCCATAACATTCGAAATTCGAAGAAAAAAAGATCAACTGAAACTTATTAAAAAAATCAACGTTTTTTTCTGCGGGTGAATAGGCTGTATTCCAATCGTTCAAATCGAAGTAACATCATTATCTACTCTATTGCACTTCACCTGGTCTGAGGTGGCGAAGGCAAGTCTGGGGCAAGAGGTAACGTTCAGTAAAATCTGCATCTTAGTGAATTCACGTAGTTACGTCCATTCGCCAGAGCACAAATTCGCCTGCCGTTAGAGTGCAAAGTAGCACTAGAGTCTTTCTCCTTTGCTTGCGAACTTTCGCTTAAAAAATCAACGTTTTTTCTGCGGATGAATAGGCTGTATTCCAATCGTTCGAATCAAAGTAACATCGTATTTGATCAAATTCGATTCAAAGTATTTTCAAAAAAAGCTATGATTTCTCAAAGTCCACCAATTGACTCGAATCAGGTTCTAGGAGGACCCCATAGGCTAAAACAGCAATTCTGCAGGTTTTAGATGGCGAATGGTCGAATTCAAAGTTTTAAAGAGACATAATAAATTTCGATATTGGACTGGTCAAATTTTTTTCACATTTAAATCGAATTTTAGCCGTCGAAGTACACAAAAATAGCTTGAAATGCTAATTTTTTTTACTTCGACCCTTGATAAATCTGCCCCTTAATGTAGCTTCTCCTTGCAAATTTCAGCTCTATAAATCTAATGAGGTAGCCACAATTGCTCCTTTGTAAAGCTTCCTTTGCTTATGTTGCTCAGGCAGTTCTAAGTACAAAAGACTTTATGCAGCCTGCTTACTGTGTCTGGTATAAGACACTTTGTAATATAGAAGACCCTGCAATTGCTCAGCTCAAAGCTCCATAGGTCCATTTTACTTCATAGCTGAAACTCTCCTCATATGTCACCAGGATAAGATCACTTCTTCTCCCACTAAACTTCACATCAGTGTACTATAGCCCACAGCATTCTTATTTCTCAAGGGGAATATCCTCAAGATACAGCTGTCCTAACCCAGAAATGGTTAATTAAAGCAAGATCATTATATCTTCAGCAGCAATTAGCATACATCATACATTAGGACTAGGTAGGCCCTTGCACGTCAGCTGGAATTATCTTGCCAAAGGCTGAAGGCACAGAATAACATTCTCAGCAGAAGTATCACATGCGATTTTCTGCATCTCCTTAAGAGTTGAGCTGATGGCTCTCTGATTGGGCATGAAGTCTGCCTACTATATTTAAAGAAATTCTGGAGGTAGCTCTGGTCCTGCAGCATTTTCAAATTGGTATTGAGAGAGGCAAAAAAGGATTGCAATCGGTTATAGTGCAACAAGTCTCCTCAACTCTGCACAATATGTATTTTTTGTGCGTAGCACAATTAATACTAGCTTTTTTTTTTAACTAGCTGTGTAACAGCTTGTAAGAAAGAAAGAGAGAGAGTCTGGCATACATTGCAATAGTTAGAGTATTCTAAAAAGCAATGGTAAAGCTAGAAATCTGTGTTGCTGAAAAAATGGAGCAAGTTTAGTAGAAACTACTGCAACTAAAAAAAATATATGTATGGTTTTAAATAATTTTACTAAGTACTATAGGATCCCTTATCCGGAAATCCAATATCCAGAAAGCTCCAAATTACGGAATGGCTGTCTCCCATAGACTCCATTTTATCCAAATAATCCAAATTTTTAAAAATAATTTCCCTTTTCTCTGTAATAATAAAACAGTAGCTTGTACATATAATTAATCCTTATTGAAAGCAAAACCAGCCTATTGGGTTTATTTAATGTTTACATGAATTTCTAGTAGACTTAAGGCATGAAGACCCAAATTATGGAAAGATCCGTTATCTGGAAAACCCCAGGTCCCGAGCATTCTGGATAACAGGTCCCATACCTCCAGTTTCAATACAGGTCTATAATATTTGTGTGTTTCTGTTCCCATACATCTTAGTGGACTTCAAGCCACTTCTACCCTAGTGGACACATACAATAAAACGTCATATTTTTGCAAAAATTCCTGAGTATTTATACATATAGCACCAAAAGTGTTTTTCATACCTAATTTGTGGTTTGAGGAGACCTCAGAATTTAGATGCCCCAGTTTTCTAAATATATGTTTGATTGTACCCTTTATTTTGAAGAGGCATAAAATGAAATACACATCTTCATAAATATGCTTCAGGGAAGCCAATTTATAAAGAAAAATTCTGTAATTAAACTTGATCAAGTTTGTTTTTGCAATTTTAATGTTCTTGCTATTTGTTTGCTTGTATATTTACAGGAAACTCAATTGAAATAATATAGTTGTGTTAAATCAAGGAAAAACACTCAATTGCAGACAAAAATAAAATGAAATAGCATTATTCCATTAATTTCTATAAATTCAACCAAAAAATAATATAGCTTGAATTTTGAAAATACACCTTCTATTAACTTGTATAAAAGCTTGCATTAAATTGCTTTCATTCAAATTTTGTGAATACTTAAATTCTTAAAACTGTAAGATTGTAGTATTTCACTGCGATTTTCTTGAACCATGGAAAAACTTGATCTTGAATTTTTATAAATATGCCGGTCAGTCTCAGTTATCGTCAGGTCCAAGGGGAGAAAATAAATATTACCATATTATTTGGCTTTATAGCAATTATTAATGATTTAAAGTCCACTTTACAAAGTTTATGGGGCAGATTTACTAAAGGCTGA
Organism: Xenopus laevis; assembly: GCF_017654675.1. Lineage (NCBI taxonomy): Eukaryota > Metazoa > Chordata > Amphibia > Anura > Pipidae > Xenopus > Xenopus laevis. Next base: position 34,388,786 of record NC_054378.1, on the reverse strand, counting down.
AGTGGCTATCGCTAGCGAAAATTCGCTAGAAATCTCATCCTCATGGACATCGCCAATTTACTAACAGGCATAGATGACAAATCGCTAGCGAAAGAGACAGTCGCTAGCGCAGTCTATAGCCAGACGAATTTTGGTTCAGGAGAACGATCGTTACTCCACAAATTCATCAAGTGTGAATTTTACAGAACGTTACCTCTTACACCAGATTTTACTTCACCACCTTAGACCTGGTGAACTGATAAGGTGAAGCTACATCCTCCTCAATCTTATGTCAGTGACATCATATCCTGTATGCCGCAAACTCATAAAAGTTGTAAAAAACGCTGGAGTTTTTTCATCTTTAAAAAGGACTTTTTTTTGCCCTCAAAAGTCCTAACTATTAAAGCTTTTTGTGTTAACAATTTTTAACCAATTTGAGGGGCATGCCACATTTGTTTTAGGGTGGGCTCATTTATAGGGCATTAGAGGCTTTTGTCTTTATTTTGCTTCCTTGGACCTTTTTAATAATAATTGGCCACTTCAATCATTTTAACCAACATCTCGATTAGAGAAGTCTATATGAACTTTATGTACCCGCCCTATTCAAATTGACTTTAGTGTAAGAGTACTAACGAGGTTCTAGGCAAAATTGAACACTAGTGAAAGATCACTCAGAAATGCTTGCGCTGACGCAATTAATGCTTGAATTAATGAATTAATGCTACACACTGCTGAGACGCAACTTCACATTTTTGTGAATTGGGTAGTGGTAACGAATTTACTCTTTAGTGAATTTGCCCCTATATTATGCAGATACCTGTAGATAAAAGCCTTGGAATAAGGTTGAATCGAGTAAATTCCTTGTATAGGAAAAAAAAAAAGTGTGCATGTATAATTTTAAAATTTGCAAATTCCCAGCGAAATTCGCGAAACGGTGAGAAATTGGCGAAACGGCACCTGCGTCTCAATTTCACCTGGTATCCGTCCGAATCTGCCATTGTGTCACAACCCTTAGTAATGGTGGTTAAATGGTTTAATGCGTAATAGATCTTGCCAGACTAACTTAATTTCTTTTTATGAGAAGGTAAGCAGGGACCTCAATTCTGGGATGGCAGTGAATGTGATTTACTTAGAGTTTGCTAAAGCATTTGATACAGTGCCACACAAAAGGTTACTGGTTACATTAAGGAATGTTGGCCTGGAACATAGTATTTGTACCTGGATAGAGAACTGGCTAAAAGATAGACTACAAAGAGTGGTGGTAAATGGAACATTTTCTAATAGGACCAGTGTTGTTAGAGGAGTACCGCAGGGCTCTGTACTAGGTCCCTTGCTTTTCAACTTGTTTATTAATGACCTGGAGGTAGGCATTGCAAGTACTTTTTCTATTTTTGCAGATGATACTAAATTGTGCAGAACTATAGTGGATGCTGCCACTTTGCAGAGTGATTTGACTAAATTGGAAAACTGGGCAGCAAACTGGAAAATGAGGTCCAATGTTGATGAATGCAAGGTTATGCACTTTGTCAAAAATAATATAAATGCAAGTAATACACTAAATGGCAGTGTGTTGGGAGTTTCCTTAAATGAGAAGGATCTAGGGGTCTTTGTAGATAACAAGTTGTCTAATTCTGGGCAGTGTCATTCTGTGGCTACTAAAGCAAATAAAGTTCTGTCTTGCATAAAAAAGGGCATTAACTCAAGGGATGAAAACATAATTATGCCTCTTTATAGGTCCCTGGTAAGGCCTCATCTGGAGTATGCAGTTCAGTTTTGGACTCCAGTCCTTAAGAGGGACATAAATGAGCCGGAGAGAGTGCAGAGACGTGCAACTAAACTGGTTAGAGGGATGGGTTGACAGAGGGTAGACTGTCTAGGTTGGGGTTGTTTTCTCTGGAAAAAAGGCGCTTGCGAGGGGACATGATTACACTTTACAAGTACATTAGAGGACATTATAGACAAATAGCAGGGGACCTTTTTACCCATAAAGTGGATCACCGTACCAGAGGCCACCCCTTCAGACTAGAAGAAAAGAACTTTCATTTGAAGCAATGTAGGGGGTTCTTCACAGTCAGGACAATGAGGTTGTGGAATGCACTGCCGGGTGATGTTGTGATGGCTGATTCTGTCAATGCATTTAAGAATGGCTTGGATAATTTTTAGGACAGACAGAATATCAAAGGCTATTGTGATTCTAAGCTCTTTAGTTAGTATAGGTATGGGTATATAGAATTTATGTGAAAGTATGGAGGGGTGTGTGTATGGATGCTGGGTTTTCATTTGAAGGGGTTGGACTTGATGGACTTTGTCTTTTTTCAGCCCAATTTAACTATGTAACTATGTAACTATGTAAACACTTATTAACCACTGGTTAATAGGAAGCAGGCAGCTTATAGTACAGAACATAAACATAAATTTTTTTTCTAGGTCCAATCAATTCATACTATATATATGATCTGTATGATCTGGAAACTTGTTATCCAGAAAGCTTCAAATTATGGGAAGACCATCTCCTATAGACTCCATTTTACTCAAATGAAAAATTTTAAAAATAATTTCCTTTTTCTCTGTAGTAATAAAACAGTACCTTGTACTTGATCTAAGATATCATGTATTCGTATTGGAGGCAAAGCATCCTATTGGGCTTATTTAATCTTAAAATATTTTTTTTAGTAGAATTTAAAATTTAAAATTACGAAAATACCCCTTATCCAGAAAACCCCAGGCCCGATCATTCTGGATAACAGGCCCCATACCGCTACAAAAAGCTACAATTCAATTGCCCTTATTTGTCAAACAATATATTTTCATATTGGATTAACTTCTATTTCAGGTTTACATCCTCATAAACAATGTCAGAAATAAGTTTCTATATAGCTTTCCTGGTTAAGATGTGTGCATATGTCAAAATGATTTTAAAGATCGAACGAAAGAAAAGGAACAAAAAATTAATGTGTTGAGATGAATTTGTACTTTCTTGTGCTTTTGTTTAAATATATGTATCATTTTACTCACTGAAAGGAAAAGAAGGAGGTCTAGAAACCAAGGCAATCAATACTATCTAGCGATCAATGGGAAATGCAAAGTGAAACTGTATATCATACACTACTTCAGATTCACAAGGACCTACAGCTTCACTGGAACTAGAGAGTGTCTGAAGGCTACATGGCACCTCATTTCCATCCACAGAGGCATCAAGATTTAATTCTCTGTCAGATGAATACGATTAATTGGCACATCCTGTCAAGGTGCCAGTGTCATTTTCTTTTCTCATTAATATGCCCCAAAATGATAGTTCCCTTAAAATTGTTATGTTCTCATCACTACAGCATAGGTATGATGGACATCTCTTGTTTAAACCTCTTGTTATCTCTGCCATATATAATGCTAGTATTAGCAAATTAATTAACCTATCAAACATTAGATTATATGAATGTTTTACAAGTGCATTTAACAATGTAATAAAGTTTTAGAAAGACTTGAGACACATAAAAGCTAAACACTTGTGCAATGCAGAAAGTTTAACCAAGCCGAATGAAAGGGTTAACACATTGCATTGATCTAATACCTCTCTGCTTTTAATAAAACATTGTTTTACAGAATATCTAAATATATGCATACATTAGAGAAAAGCACCTTCACAAAACTCACCTGGCAGATTTGGAAACAATTGTTTGCTGGCAACCAGTGGGTTAAATGAAATCAATGCTCTACCGTTAACCAATCAGCGCTAAGGTATAACTATATAGGTCAGGGAAATGGTAGGGGTTAGATTGCTGCTGCTTTTGTTAACAGAGTGGTTAAAAGTGATTCCTGCAGACAATGCATCTTCCTGAAGCCAAGTTCAATAGCAAGGGCTGTATATACAGTAAGTATGGGAAAATAATGCAGCTGCTGGTCATTTATCATTGAAGAAAAGTCATTGTTGCCTTTATCGTTCTGATGTACTTGTTCCAACTAGCAATGAATTATAGGGCTTGCCATATCTCCTCTATATGACAGCTGGTAGCCACCTAATCGGCACTATAGAGTACTTATGCAATCAATAGAAAGCTAGCACTTGAAAATAAAAATGTCACACTCAGTGTTATGACTTTATGATCACTGACAGTTGTCGCTGACAGCAAATGAGTACCCAGTTTGCACAGACAAAAGAACTTGCAAGTGCTTCCTTCCTAAATACAATAGTTCCAATGTCACATCATTCTGCCTTGAAACATAAATCATACTTGGGGGAAACGAATGCCTTGTTATTTGAAAATCTTAACTCGTATATTGATGCAAGTGGGCTACAATGCCAGAGGTAAAATAGTACTATTGCTCCTAGTTTTGATACATTGATAAGTTACAACCAACCAATGAAAGAAAATTAAAAAGCAGAGAATTGTTTATTGCTGTATTGTCACAAATTTAAAAGGGTGGCATACATATAGGCTTCACTGACATCTGGTAGATTAAGACCAGTACTCACAAACTTGTCCCAAAACCATGAGGTCAAAAACAACATGACAGAGAGCAATTACCGTCCTAGGAGAATGCAGGACCATGGAAAAGCTCATTGTGCTGTCCTATCATAATACAGTGTGTGCAGACTGTGAGACAAATTCACTAAAGGATGAATTTTCGCCAGCGAAGACTCCACCACACCACGCCACTTCGTAAATTCGCTACCACTATGCTAATTCACTTAAATGCTAAGTTGCATCTCTATAGCTGAACGCTAGTAATGTTTCGCTAACTTTAATTCGTCAGCAAGAGCATTTCATAGCGTTCAATTCTGCCTAGAGAAACTTTGTTAGTACTCTTACGCTTAGGTTAATTTGAATAGGGCAGGTACATATAGGTCAAATATATGTCTTTATTAGAGATGTTGGTGCAAATGCTTGAAGCAGCCACTTATTACAAATATCCAAGGAAGCAAAATATATACAAAGGTCCTCTAATGTCCTAGACATTAGCCCACCCTAAAACAAATGTGGCATGCCCCTCAAATTGGTTAAAAAAATGAACACAAAAATCTTTAATAGTTAGAACTTTAAAAGGCAATCTCACTTTAAAATATGAAACAACTCCAGAGTTTTCTTTAGAACTTTTATGAGTTTCCGACATACAGGATATGATGTTACTGACATAAGATTGAGGAGGATGTAGCCTCATTTTATCAGTTCGCCAGGTCTTAGGTGGTGAAGGAAACTATGGCGAAAGTAACATTCTGTAAAATTTGCACTTTAGTCAATTTGCGGAGTAACAATCATTCCCCTGAGCCATACTCTATATCGCCAATTAGTTGGTTACAAGCTGTCATATAGAGGAGATAGGGAGCACAATTCATAGCTAATTGTCCTCTATGTCTGTTAGTAAATTGGCAATGTGCCTGCGGATGGGATTTCTAGCAAATTTTCGATAGCAACAGCAACTTTGCCCTTTAGTAAATCTGACCCTTTGTTTTTTTCCTTGGAAGAACAAAGTCAGAAAAATGAATACAAATATAGGGATGGTGCAGGGAAAGTATAGCCAGGCCTATCCAGACTGCAAAAACTATTTAAACCCACAAAAGTTTTCATAGGGTATGCATGCACATGCTTTAAACATAACCAGAACAATTCATAATACAATCAGTATCATACTCCCAATTCGTGACTCTCATGAACCAGCATCATTACTTGCAACATCAAAAACAAAGGAAAATTATATTGCAACTTCTTAAAATTAATCAGAAAACCCTATAATAAAAAATCATACCAGTTTACATGTTCCATGTTTAGCCAGATATGCACGAGAACAGAAGATGTGTCTTCAATACTTCAGGTGCACAAGTGAGGTATGTAATGCCTGGAATTATACCACCCAAAAAAAGTAGAACTAGAGGTACATGCTCCCATAATGTAAAACACATTTTTATTCAAATAAAACGTTAAATGAAAATAATACCTCCCAACATTTTATAAACAAAAAGATTAGCCGCGTGACATTTTTGAACACTCCCATTTTTGTAGCCACACCCCCTAATTACCATGTTTATTTTACAAAATCTGGCAAGGTGTGAAAGTTTGAACACAATTTTGTGGTTTTTATGTGTAATTACACTTTTGCTAATGAAGGTGAATTGCCCTTTTAAACTGCAGGCTGAGCTGTCAAAATCTGGACTGTCCAGTGAAAAACGGGACAGTTGGGAAGTATGGAAAATACATCATAAACATGGTTAAGTATATGGAACCCCAGTTGTCACAAAATAATATCCAAGCAGAGCTATTAGTTTCAAACTTCACACACACTCACACTGGGGTTCCAGCCTTAGCATACAGGTCCATTTAAGGCGAGGATTGTAATCTACAGTAATTCTTCCACAACACGATTCCCCATGCAGCTGAAAACACACCAAGGGTACAAACTACCTGCACTCCTTGGTGGAGCTTACTTGTCTAACTAAAACTGGCCATACATGCAAAGTATCTGCTCCTTTGGTCAGTAAATGAGTGTATTTTTCCTCAATATGCCCACCTTGAGCCAAATGATCAGATGATAATAATGGGGACACAGGCCTTTGGGACAAGGACCGCAGCAGCTTGTTTTTATGGCATTTTTACACCTAACTGATTGACATCCGTCGAAAAATCTGACAGGCACATAAACCAGGCCAAAAGTTTATTAAAATAGAAACAGTAGGGCAACAGGTAATTACAGGTGCAAAGTGTGGTCCAGGTCTAGTAAAAGCAAGCAATCAATCAGCAAATTCCATTTGGCTACTTAATACCAGAACATCAGATTTTTCTGGTTTCTATGGGTTGCTAGACCTTGTTTACATTCTGCACTTGTTACTGCATTGTCCCTATTATGTTTAACCCCTATTTGGAAGCAGCTGTAGCTTTGATGAATTATTTATTCAGAGACATATGCACAGCAATATAAAATGTATATTTTTAAAACAAAAAACAAAAAAGAATATGTGTGTGCTCAGGAGTATACAGTATAAGCATTCAGTGTTTCCCTGATTTCCCCTGACTCATCAGTGTGTGTAGAAATTCCATGCAGTGACTGCAAAACCTAAACATAAAAATAGCACAATATTTATCAGGCCATTCTAACCAATATTTTTGTTTGTTGTTTCTTGACTTTGACAAATATTTCATTGCTTTTTGCTCCAATTTTTCCGTTCAGGAAACTGAAACACTTTACCACCCAACAATACTGTATGATTCCCATAATCACAGTTTACCAGTATTTGTTTAGCCTTGGGTGGAACTTGTATCACCAGCCAAAATAACAGATTGTCAAGTGACCATTTATTGTGGGAAAGTGGTCTGCGGACGCTTAACATGGACAGGTTAAACCCATAAAATATAGTGTGGGCAGTTTGTTTCATGAATGAAGCAATGTCTAGGCAAACAATTTCATCTGGGATACTAAAGAGAATATCTCATACCACTGTTTTTGCTTGGAAAACCAGGAACTACAGTTCTTCACTGTTAAATGTTATATTTGCAGAAGTGATCATTTAAGTTAAATATTCTGCTCGAATTTTCCAACCTGGAAACTGTAATCAACGTGTAAGTACAAAAATCAACAGTACGTGGTATCAACATGAGCCTTTTAGACAATATTCTTTGCATTTGGTGTTTTCACCTAAAGCTGCTTAACACTCTTACCCACCCATGAATACTTTTTTTTAAATATATTTTTATAATCTTGATAAACAGGCCCACACTTTATTTTCCTTATTTTTAGTTTGGTAAGGTCAATGACAGAGGCAATGACACTGAAATAATCCTTTCTAGGTCTTCTTTTTGTAGAATAGTTGTATCATAACTGGAATTATGTGTCCTTATACAGAAAAAAATAAAGTCCAAATACTGCACATATAATACAGCTATTACTGTTCATAAAAAGGCCATTTTAAAGTTGAAGTTGTTCAATCTACTGTACATAAGGTTCCAAGCCAAAATACACATACACCCCCAACTGAGCTTACACTTCCTAAGTACAAGTCTTGCTGCACGTGCTTCCAACTGGAGCCTGTCAGAAAAAAGTGAACGTTGACCTTCATTAATGAAATGCACCCCATGTATCATGGAAATGCCATATTAAATTATTAAATCATAAAGTGATGAACAAGAAGTATAGGGAAAGGCAATCATTTTAACAGCAGTGTTAGTAACAACTGTTAGTCCTAAATTCCCAAAGCTGTCACAGTCTGTGGTTACCATTTGTCACACCTGCTTATATCTTCATAACGCTGTATGCCCAAAGATATCCTCAAGGGGAGGCAATTTCACAGTGACCTCCAAGCAATGCATATATACTGAGCGTGTACCAAGCCTCAATGGATGATACTGTGTAAGAACATATCCCCTTGTATATAAAGGATACAGTTAGATAAAGACTGTCTATATATAACAAAAAAGAATGTGCTCATCTACTGTATCTGGTCGTATGCGCAACTCAGCAAATATCTTTTACAATATATGGTATTAATACAAGGATGTGAAACAATCAACTGCACAGCTGTGGATTGTTGGAGGATACTGGGAGTTGTAGTTTAACAGCTTCTAAATGTGTGATATGAATACCGAGCTATGGAACTCTCTCACAGACATAAAACCATAAATAAAAATATTTATATAACAATAGCAGCCAGGAGTGGCAGCAGGACCAGCCTTAGGCCCAATGGGTTCTATCGCCCATGGAGGCCCTGCAAAGTGAGGGGACTGTTGTCAATGAGATGCTGGGGTCCTCCTGCCCTGATCAGTAGAATCTGTAACTGGACAGGAGTCAGGATACAGCAAGATGCTTTGATTGGTATTATTAACATGTATTTATATAGCGCCAACATATTGCGTACAACAGGAGGCCAATAGTAGTCAGCAGGAGAGATGGAGAGACAATCATCAGAAGCCCTCCCAGCCCCAGAACCCAGATGAACAGTCAACCAGCAACACCCAGTCTAGTGGACCCTGCACTTGATAAAACCAGTCCTGGGCAACAGATCTCACCTCCTCAACACATATCCAACTGGAATAATACTGCTGGTCACCAAATATTTCATATGGTTTGCACATGCATACCTATGTCATAACCTGAACTTTAAAATTAAAACTATAAAACTTTCTAAATCTGTTTTCTTTTCCTAATATAAGGAGATTATCATTCGGTTTACCATATTATCAATTAATTCGGGCTGAACACAGAGGAAAATCGTTACTGTCAAAAAATGTTTTTCCTAATCAAACTACACCAGTTGAATGATACAAAGGCCCTGTTTTTCAAGTACTGAAAAAGTTAATTTAGATGAATATCCCAGTTTTTTCTTTTTTTTACAGTTGTTTCCTTTTTCTCATTTTAACACCTTTTTAGTTTCCTTCCTTATTTGGGCCGCTTCATGCACCAGATATAATGATCTCACCTAAATAAATTCACACTTGTTTCACACATTTGGTAAATCCTGTTTGAAACCTAAGGATATTACTTCACTCCCTTGTTAAATTTCATCAAAACTGCCTCAATATTTACACTGGAAATCCCTTTTGTTCTTCGATCGCTGCGCACACTTACTCTATCCATACATCTTTATTAGTAATGAATATATTTTCTGTATTATTTTTCTTTAAAAATAATGCAGTTGGTGCCCATCCAATATTGGAAAAGTAGTGCACAAAGAATAATATCTCTTTTAGCTAAAAATATCAGGTTTACGGCAATTGCTCTGTTACGAGAAGGATAATTTCCAAGTGGCACTCTGCCATATAGGTCACCATCCCCAAAGGCTGACCCTGTCATTGCTCCTAGAAAATAATGATTTGTGGCTTCATAGGGACCCAACTTTTTGGCAAAACACACATTGAATTTTGACCAAGACCAGCAGATGTTTGTGTTTTCAGGTGGTAACAATATCCATGTACCAGGATCTGGGAGGTTAATCTTTCTGTGTTATCATAATAAGTTTATCATCACAGATTTTCACTGAGGAGATCATTGAGATATGTGCCACTTGGACCATTGCCATATGAACCTTACAGCCACTCAATAGATTGCACATGGAAAGAAAAATCTGTATATTTTTGTGTCTGCATCTGCTCACCAGCTGATTTTATAGCAAGCCAGGAGGAGAGACAGCCTAGAGTTTTAGTATTCAGTCTCTTATACTGGTATCACAAGCTACATTCCCTGATTCAAATCCCAGCTTTACTGCTGGGAAAATAATCAAGTTATTTGGCTGCCACAAAAGAAAAATAAAAACGTATGGTTGTCTGACAGTGGATTCTGGTAATGTATTTCAGCTGCAGTGCACACTATCATTGCCTGTCCTTTTCTTTTTGCAATTCCTGTTTTTCTGTGGGGTTGTGGAGATGTAATGGATGTACAATCCATCAACCTCACGTTGGTTTAAGCACACTCAAGGGCATATTTACAAGGGTGTGTAAAAAAAAGAGCTGAAATATACCAAACATTGCCACGTGTAAGATCCACAGTACATAAGATGAACTGGTTATACCAGGTATCCCTGGTTATGCTTAGCAAAGAAGGGGTACTTCTATGTCTTACATTTATTACACACCAAGAGTGCATAATTATCAAAGGGTCCATGACTAGTGATGGGCGAATTTGCGCCGTTTCGCTTCGCCGAAAAATTTGCGAATTTCGCGCGAAATTCGCGAAACGACAAAAATTCGCGAAACGGCGCCGGCGTCTCGTTTTTTTTCCGCGAATTTTCGCGGGAGTTTCGCGAATTTATTCGCTGGCGGCGAATCGCGCAAATTCGCCGCGAATTCGCGCCTGGCAAATAAATTCGCCCATCACTATCCATGACAGGTTCCTTCAAAAGTGTCTATTTTATACCACTACTTCACCCAATTTATGGGCCCTCTTTATAAAACAAGAAAATATTTTATGACCACAGCCTTATAGGAGAAATAAGACTCAATAAAGACTTAGGCTAAAATACACTCAGTGAAGATCTGCACCTCTGAAGCTGCCATCAGTTTTCTCCCGCCTTATTTCTGCTCAGTCCATGTTCTGAGTTGATGTCCATTACTTGAGCTTAGAGATCAGTTAACATAATATTACTCAATATATTACGATTACTATTTTGTAAAATATAAACATCTTAGTCACTGAGTCTTCGTCCGTTACATCTTGAGGTATATACATGTTTATAGTACACACATACAAATATACAGACATGCTATCATTAAAGAATGATTTTGCCAGGGATGCCTATTTTTATGCTGTTCGTGACTTAACAGATTTTTGTATTAACTGCTAGAATGTTCTCTAGTTCATAATATCCCAACTGTTGTTTGATGGGGTCATGACTGCAGTAAATTTTCAAAATGCTCTGATGACAACCAAAGTGTGACATCTTTATCACCCCCACGTGTGGACACACCTGGAGCAGGTTTGTACTGGCCTTTCAACTGCACTTTGGCAGCTACAAGCCATATAGAAGGAAATGGATGTTCCCAAAATGTAGGCTTCCTTTTGGATTATTTCCATCTATTTAATGTCACTTAGCAGCCCAACAATATCCAAGTTATATCCTTCAATGGATAACCACACAGAGTATTCAGAAAAAAATGGCATATTGACATATAGCAGGCAAATAGCAAAATCCCCAGTATTCTCAGAAGGCCTGTGACTCTTAGTAACAATAGCTAAGCCTTTATAGACTTTCAGGATATCTACCCTATGATTCCACAGCATGTTTTTATTCAATGTCTTCATTTCACTTGGGTATTGCCTCGTGATGCTAAAGTATCAAAGGGGTGGAAGCCAGGGTTGAGAACAGATTTATTCACTGGAAGAGTTTAAATCTTTTCATCCCAATAAAAACAAGAACATTGCCTTAAGCTGCTCTTCTAATCTAAGGCCAAGTGGCAACCATATCCCCAACACACACTGAATGGAGACAGCTCACTAGAGTTACATAAACTATTTTTAAGATCTATCTATCAGCACAAACCATAGGCAAAGGCAATAGTGCAGACAGCAGAGATCGTGGCTGTGGTATATTTCTCTCCTCAACTAACAAGGGCACAAGAACTGGAAAGGAAGAGGTTCCACTTGTTTCCCTGTTATTACTGAATGTGCTGAGGAGGAAGCAGCTGCCTTCCTGGCTATAAAAACGCAGACAATTGTAAGGTCAGTGAGTAAACAGACTCACTCACTAGTCAGGTAGAGAGGACAGTGAAAGGGTCTGGCAGCTGTTTTGTTGCACAGATCACAAAGCTATCAGGATCCAAAATAAACTTTCTGACTCATTTTAAAATAAATATGGAATTTACAAAATTGTGTTAAAGGTGCCATAATGGCTTGGAAAAACAAGGGACAATGCACATTTCCCAGCTTCCGAAGTGTAATGTTTTGCAGTTAAAATATATAATAGAAAGGTTATAATTAATATTGTTACATTGCTACAGCTTCAAGGAGACGACTGCAGACTTTTAACCCTGGCAGCTAATATTAACCATTTGTAGGCAACAAACCTGTAAAGGCAAGCAATGCTTTTTACTTCCCTTTGGGTTTCAAGAAGTTAAATGGCGTTGCTTAACGTTTTCTCTTTCAGTATCTGCTTTTTGTATTGTTAACAACTCGCTGTCTATCAGGGATATAGAGATGCACGGCTGCCAATTCTGCACTGAACTTTACTGTAAGAAATACTAACATAAAATCCAATTTCATTCTGCAGCAAACAATTGTCTGATATCCGATAACAGACTGTGAACAGAGAAACAAAATTCCCTTTTCTAACCTCGAACTGGGATTTAGGAGAACCCTTGGATTATATTTCTGTTCATGAATAAATAATAATAGATTACTGGAAATATAGAAGACAGTTTTAATCCGCCGCTTTCTGATGGCTTGGGTTAAAGGCTTTAACCATTAAATATCCAGAAGTGCTTTTAGCATACTTCCAAACTGAATTAATACTCAAACATGCCATTCACTTTATGGGAGAAAGTGTGTGTGAATATATTATTATTAATACTAGGGATGCACCGAGTCCCCTATTTGAGATTCGGCCGAATCCCTGAATCCTTGGTGAAAGATTCGCCCGAATACCGAACCGAATCCGAATCCTAAAGGGAGGAAAGGAAAAAGTGGAAAAATTCTTCTTTTGTAACGAAAAGTCATGTGATTTTCCTACTCGCCCCTAATTTACATATGCAAATTAGGATTCGGTTCGGCCAGGCACAAGGATTCTGCCAAATCCTGCTAAAAAAATGCCAAATCCTGGCCGAATCCCGAACCGAATCCTGGATTCGGTGCATCCCTAATTAATACATAAAATATATATGTATTTCTATATCAAAGCTAAGGACCATTTAGTCAAAGTGGACATCCATTTCCATATGCTAAAAGGCAAGTGAATCCCAAACTACAGTAAATTATAGTTTACTTATAAACACTTTATCAGGGGTCCCCAACCTTTTTTACCCATGAGTCACATTCAACTGTAAAAAGAGTTAGGGAGCAACACAATCATGAACAAAAGGGCTGTTTTTGTCCATTTGGTAGCCCCTGTGTGGACTGGCAATTTACAGTAGGCTCTGACAGTACACCTGGTTTTTATGCAACCATATCTTGCCTCCAAGCCAGGAATTCAAAAATAAGCACCTGCTTTTAGGCCACTGGGATCAACATCCAATGGGATGGAGAGCAACATGTTGCTCACAAGCCACTGGTTGGGGATTCCTGCACTATACTGTATATATTATATAGTATTTGAACCATTTACCGTGTGTACCCAGGGCAAGTAGTTTAGTGTTGTGCCACCGGTGTCAGACTAGGACAACAGGGGCCCACCCAGAAACCTTAGCCCAGTCTCAGTACTATTGTTCTTCCTCTCCTCACTCAACTGCTATTCTCCTAGTCTCTTTTCTTTATATACTATAATCTATTATTCCATCTATTTAGCCTTTTTGTTCTCATAGAAATAAAGAATGATCATGAAATATGCCGAATGTTTAGCAGCATGAGGGCACACTGACACCTGGGCCCACCGGGAGTTTTCTGGACAGTCCATCACTGTGTGCCACCTATGGTTGTAAAATATGCCTATAGCTAGTGCCTTACATGCCCATTTTAACTTTTTTATATGATGCATGAAACGTGACATAGAAATATTGAGTACATTGTAGGCATCAAACCAATGAAATCATTGGCTAAAAAATTATTTACACACAAATTATAGACAAGTCAATAAATAAATTGCTATTGCCATCCTGGCTCTTGGCAAAATGTACATGCATAAAGGCAAGTGACCAGCTTGTCCCAAATTGGTCTATAAGTATGGACATTTTGATTTTCTAGTATATGACACAAGCTGCAGCATCTGATTATTTGGTTCACATATTATATTATCGTGTCAATTTAATTAAGTTCCTAAGCAGAGTGCTGCAAGGTGTATACCCCTGATTCGTGCTGTGGCTTAAGTTTCTGCGAGGCTTGCATCCAAGTGATTACTAAGAAACGTATAATGAACATTTTACATCTCGAAGAACAGACACGTCTACTGATGTCTTCCACCAATCTGCAATCTTATACTGTGGCATTTGCAGTGACAATGCCTTTGGGTATTGATAGCGTCCGACATCATTTTCTGAATATTAACAGTACTGAAAATCATGCTTGCATCAAGCTAGTAGCCAATCAGATGAATCTGTTTGATGCCAGACGACACTTCTGCTGAATGTCTCACATTTCTGTATACTAATATATATGTGTCTAATGCCAGCACTGAACATGTTTGCTGGTTAGACAAGGTCTCATCTAGGTCTTAACCCCTGTGTTGTAGAACACTTTAGTTACTCATAGCAGTTATAGAGTGGATAAACAATATACTAATGTATATATTATGTGTGTCGTGCAGTTGCAGAGGGTTGCCACTATTATCACATTTTAATAACATTTTGTTTTTATGAATTAGTCAAATGTGCCTTTAAGGAGCTCAGATGATATATTGTATCAGTTTGCTTTATATGCAAATCTGTATGTTTAATGTATACAGCCATTTATTATACAGCACTGCGGGAATATGTTCTGTGCTAATAATTATTATTATATATATTTTGACAAAACATTAAAATCTACAACCTTTTACTTTAAGAATTGTTTGTTCCACCTTTAGTCACAATAACATCCTGTTTTAAATTGTCGTGAAGGCCTTTATTTTGAGATTGACTCTCCCATAAATAACTAACAATACCTGCACAACTGTTACATTCAGATCCTGTCCTAGTATTTCTAAAGTCTGGAAACTCTGGCCATTTTTACCATACAAATATATTGTTAATAAGGGGGATAATTTAAAATACATACAGCTATGTATTCATGTAAACATTAATTCATAATCAAAAGTGATTTGTTCTTATAATGCCCTTTTTGAGACTAAAGTATAAAGCTGTCTCTGCATAAAAAGCCATTTGCCTGCAGGGTGGCCTCAGTTCTAGATTTTGAAATCCCAGTGACTTAACAGAAAGCCTGCCTGAATGCAAACATGGTATTCTGTTTTTGGAAACACAATAGTTGGCTCTAAAAATCAGTTTGGAGATAAAAGAGAATCAACTGATGCCTTATGAAAGGTAATACAAAAAAAACCACAGATTATTTAATGTATTTGTGTTTCACATACAAACGAATGATTCTTTCCGTGTACATGATGCATTATTTTAGCTCATTATGAGTATATCCCTGGTTTATAATGATGCATTCCTTAAATATTATTAGTATTATTATTAATAAGAAAATACACTGTATTGTTTAGTTTGGGATAGATATTATGTTGTTCCATGAATAAGCTGCACCTGCTTTGACTGGATTGGCTAAATCCAGATCTGCACTGTGCCCAGCTATACTTTTCATCCTGGCTCTAAAATGCATTACATTCATTCAGCAATGCTGTGGAATTTCAGCGCTACAAATAAAGTTATGTTCTCACTGATAGATCTTTCCTGCCTTGTGGATGGTTCAATAGTGTCTAGGGCATTGCTTGAAGGGATTTCAAGATAAAAGTACTTATCAAAGAAAAGTATGATCCCTGAGTAAATATTATGTCTATACATTTTACTCACTTATGCAGCTGCTTGACAGAGTTCTGGAACATAATTCAATCTGCTCGAATAATACTTTAATGTGATGAAGAAAGATATATTACAGCTCCCACTTTTTCAGTATATATATATATATATATATATATATATATATATATATATTTTTTTTTTATATATATATATATTTTTATATATATATATATATATATATATATATATATATATATATATATATATATATATATATACTGAGAGAGAGAGAGAGAGAGAGGGGGGGGGGAGAGAGAGAGAGTGAGAGAGAGAGAGAGAGAGAGATGATAGAAAGATAGATAGATAGATAGATAGATAGATAGATAGATAGATAGATAGATAGATAGATAGATAGATAGATAGAGAAATATGATTAGATATATAGATAAATGATAGATAGATAGATAGATAGATAGATAGATAGATAGATAGATAGATAGATAGATAGATAGATAGATAGATAGATAGATAGAGAAATATGATTAGATATATAGATAAATGATAGATAGATAGATAGATAGATAGATAGATAGATAGATAGATAGATAGATAGATAGATAGATAATAGATAGATAGATAGATAGATAGATAGATAGATAGATAGATAGATAGATAGATAGAGACATATGATTAGATATATAGATGATAGATGGATAGATAGATAGATAGATAGATAGATAGATAGATAGATAGATAGATAGATAGATAGATAGATAGATAGATAGATAGATAGATAGATAGATATTTCTAAAGATAAACTGGGCTCAGAGTATAGTAATGGCCATAATTTAGCTAATCTTTTTTAAGGGATATAAAGGGGATGTAAACCCCTTAAAAATAAGTCAGATAATCCTGTTAACTATTAGGGAAGTCTTTACATATTCTTGAGGTATTATTGCATTTTGTAATAAGAAATTAGCTGGTATTGAAATCTCATCTTAACTGTCAGCCACAAAAATACACATTACACATGTTCCTGCTATGAGTGGCTTCTATTTGTGGTTAGGTTCTGACTGGCAGGGGATACTGTCCTTCTCTGAACTTGTGCAACTCTGCAGCTCTCAAATGACAAATTGTGATACTGCTGCAGTCCCGTCCTGTCTTCTCAGACGCAGAAATGCTAAACCTATGGAGCGGAAGCAAAGAGGCAGAGATGATAGAAAAGAGTTATTGTGCTAAATCAGTACTAAGAAAGCAAAACAAATACAGCAAGTGTAAATACAATATACCCAAGGAAGAGATACATGTATTAGAGGTGACAAAATGTCCAATCGGGGGTTCCTAAGGACACTGCATAACTAAACTGACACATAAGGGCAAGCAAAACGGTTCTGACATGTCTCCATCCCCAGCCTGTATATTAACCCTGTAGGTAACAGGGATCTAATAAAGTAAAATAAAGAGCTGGAGTTGATTATACAGTGTGTCATTCTTCTCTGATTTCTGTGGGTGAGAAAGATTTGCTTTGCATTGGAACTAGTTGGATTTTCTGATCAATGAATTGTTAAATGTGTTACAAATGAGTTGACATCTGAGATTATCATAAATGATAAGAACAATCTTGAGTGAAATGTGCACTGACATGTATTTGTTAGTAGTGAGAGATTTTACTACATAAATCACAGCAGAATTAGGAATATGAAGTGGAAAGGCTTACAGAGAAACCAGTGAGGGCATTGTTTAAACAAGGACTCAGTGGAAGGTTGAAATAATATCTTTGCCTCATTTTCTCAGTCTGAAAGTGGACAAAAGGCAGGGTATTTATTATGAAAAAGTTTAAAAATGTGTTTCCCTCTTGTTAAATTTTATTTGCATATTTAGTCAATCAAGTTTAAAAACTGCTAATGAAACAAAAACTTTTCTGTATTGTGACAGGCTGGCTGTTTGTAAACATAATGTTTGGGGTAAATTAGCAATGGTAGACAGGTAAGCATAAGATCAGGAGCATAAAGACAGGGACACAGCGTCATCAAGCAAAAACTATTTTATTTCAGAAAACTCTTCCCAACATAAAGGTACTGGCATACAGGAACACAGTTCAATAGCGTTTTAACAGCATGTATTCAAGACTTTTCCCCATACTTGGGTTCTCACCATACAGGGTGGCTTCCAAACTCTGCAGTATACTGGGTTTCTCATTGTGCCCTGCTGACTCTTCCCTCCTAGGACATCAGCTCACCAGCCTCTGGTCTGTCTCTCCTTCTGGCTTTCCTCAATCACGTATTGACTCTCAGTCACCTGGCCATTGCCCCCTCTGCTCCTTGCAGTTGCAGGCAGCACCCCAGCTCCTCTGGGAGTTCCTAACACAGACAGGTGTCCTTCCTGTTCTGTGCCCTGCTCTGAAAGACCTTCCTAACACTTAACTTTAATTAAATACGTTTTCACAGGACAGCCTAACTGTGTGAAGTGAGCTCCAAGATGTGAACTAGACAACTAGAATGGATTGCCTGTTCCTTCCAAAACACTATAGCTTCCAGGGCCAGACAGCAGAATCCTTTAAACTGAGAAGCCATTCCCTGTTTAGTTACATCTCCCTTTTTGCAGCGTTCATCTTCTATTGGAGATAAATTAAAGGCAAAACTCACCTTTTTAAACATTTCCACAGTATATATATACTGTCCTTTACTGTAAGGTTGCAAGGCTGCATAAAGGGCATAAACTGAGCTCATAATTTTGCCTCTTTATAGAACCCTGGTAAGGCCTCATCTGGAGTATGAGGTGCAGTTTTAGGCTCCAGTCGTTAAGAGGGATATAAATGAGCTGGAGAGAGTGCAGAGACTAAGTGCAACTAAACTGGTTAGAGGAATAGAAGACTTAAATTATGAGGGTAGACTGTCAAGATTGGGGTTGTTTTCTCTGGAAAAAAGACACTTGCGAGGGGACATGATTACACTTTACAAGTACATTAGGGGACATTATAGACAAATAGCAGGGGACCTTTTTAACCAGAAAGAGGATCACCGTACCAGAGGCCACCCCTTCAGACTAGAAGAAAATAACTTTCATTTGAAGCAACGTAGGGGGTTCTTCACAGTGAGGACAATGAGGTTGTGGAATGCACTGCCGGGTGATGTTGTGATGGCTGATTCTATTAATGCCATTAAGAGTGGCTTGGATGATTTCTTGGATAGACATAATATTAAAGGCTATTGTGATACTAAACTCTATAGTTAGTATAGATATGGGTATAGATATGGGTATACTGTATATTGTTTATGTAAATATACAGAGGGGTTAGTGTCAGTGTTTGTATGTATGGATGCTGGGTTTCATTTGGAGGGGTTGAACTTGATGGACTTTTGTCTATTTTCAACCTGATTTAACTATATAACTATGTAACTTAAATTCTGGGGATATTTTTACCTTGTAATGCCACTCAATAGTCAAGGGCATTTGAGTGCAAGAGGCTGATAGGGTCACAGTGCATGGGTGGCAGAGTTGATGAGATGAATGAACTGGCATTCTTGTAGTAGTGGTCACCTCAGATTATTATATGTGCGACTATTTGGTCCAAATGCATTAAAGTCAATGGACATCTGAATAATTTTTATGCACGTGCCATTTATGACGTGCGGCAATTTTTTCTGATGCAGTGGTTTATTGGCAATAGATTAACTACAATAGTGCAAGCTAGAATGCTATATTTATTCTGCAGAATGTTTTACCATACCTGAGTAAACAGCTCTAGAAACTTTCTCTAGCAGCAGCCATATTAGTTTGGTGTGACATCACTTCCTGCCTGAGTCTCTCCCTGCTCACTCATAGCTCTGGGCTCAGATTACAGTGTGGAAAGGAGGAGGAAAAAGGGAGAGGGAGAGAGGAGCAAACTGAGCATGCTCACGCCCTAGCCCTGGAAGTTTAAGATGAAAACAGGAAGTCTGATACAGAAGCCCATATATACACAATAGAAGGAAATAAATGTGGTGTTTCTTTTGACAGAGGATTCAGAGCAGCATTACTTTGAGGGTTTACTGGTGTATTTATATAGACCTTTCTGATAAAGCTTACTTAGTTTTAACCTTTCCTTTTCCTTTAATGCTGTTTTTCATTTCTTTGTGTTTTTTTGTTCCTGCTGGGCTTTTAGGTTTTATGATGATCTAGTGTTGATGGCATCTTAGTGCTCAGTGTTACAAAAGCTACCACCGGCATATGAATATTTAAAAAGGGTTAGCTATTTATTCCCCTCACCAATGGGGCTTTTAATAAAAGGAGTTAAGCAAGTGAAATAGAAGTCATCTTTACTGGAGAATTCGCAACCGCAGCACTAGCAGAGACATTTCCAGACTCTCTGCACCACTTCCAATCTCTCTTTGTCATTCAGAGAAACACCTGACTAGGAAGAAACTAAATTTGATCCATTCTATGGAATTAGCCATTCTGTTTTTCCTTTTTTATTAAAATCCCTGAAATCAAGTAAAGATTTAATATCAGTAATAATTGTTAAAAAATAATCCAACACAGGGAGAAATTATTGCAGAAACGTTAAAGAAATACATTTGATGAACCAAAAATCAAAAGAATCAACCAAACAAAAAGTATACTAGTAAGGCTCTTGAAAAAAACAATGTAGAATCTTTGTGCTTGCAATCTTAATTCAATTAAGTATCTTCTGAAATATGTTTTGGAGCCAAAAACAATAACTGTGATAAATATCACAAACTTGTAACAATGTACAAAGGAACACTTTTGTTACTTTCTGTAGCTGGTAATTAATGAGCTAAGTACCCTTTGCATCAGTTAGTGTGTGCGACTTCTGCTTTACAGCAAATGGCCTGTGGTTGATGTTACACCGAGTATCTTGGGAGATTAAGCACCATGTGATAGTTGCGACAGTTGATGAGACCTGCAGAACCCAGTGGGTTTTTACCCAACACTAGTGTTGACACTGGTTCTTGGATGATGAAAGGTGCATGACAGCAAGTCACTCAGCTAGAGTATATGCAGAGGTGTTGTGTGTAGGGTGAACCATTTTTTAATATTGAGAACACCAAGTTCTAGTATTTTAAAGACATAATTACAGATAGCAATACTTATCACCCATGCAGTTGGTGAATTTTTTTGTGTACGCCCTCTATTACTATGGTATGAATATATTTAGATATGGTCCTTTTACACTGATGCTCTGCAAAACCTAATTACAAGTGAAGGCAGACCGAAAGGGTTTGTCTGTCAGAGAATGAGTGTGTGTCTGATTGTGGGTCAGAGTGTATGACACAAATCTGTGGCCAAGCAGGACACCCTACGAAGAGTGTACATCATTTTGACAAAGATGCTGAGAAATGGGTGCCTAACATTGCTGACAACAGTCTTGCCTTGTTTGACAAGAAGCTTGAGAATGAATTGTGTGTGACTGCTCCCATGGAGGCACATGTGTTTGATCCCTGTGGTATAGGCAATATGTTTGTCTTAAAAGGTTCTTCTAAATGTGACATGCTTTCTTTAATGGAGGGTTGTCTGGTGGAAAATAAGCCTGCCTATGCAGTTTCAGGCTTAGTGGCAGAATGTGTGACTGCAGGTGATAAAAGTGACTACCATAATTCAGGTGTGATAACCTTGCCAAGTGAAGTAAAGCACGAGTATGAAAGAATGTTGGTAATGTCTGAGAGAGGTTCGGGTTTACAAGAAAGCATGTGTGCATACTCTCAGATTGAGATGTATGTGTTGCATCTTTTACATGCTAAAGAGAGTGTTTAAAGGGATGTATAATGGACAAGCAGTTCCCTAGCCCTTTAGCTAATGGAAAAGGACATGTGGCAGTGTGTTTAGAAAACTCATCTGTATTCAGTGTTGTACTGGCCCACCGGGATACCAGGAAAACTCCCGGTGGGCCCAGGTGTCAGTGGGCCCTCATGCTGCTAAACATGCTGCTATTTTATGGTCATTCCCTATTTCTATGAGTATAAAGAGGCTAAATAGATGGAATAATAGGTTATAGTATGTAAAGAAAAGAGAATAGGAGAATAGAGGTTGAGGGAGGAGAGGAAGAAAATAATACTTAGAGTGGGTTCCTGGTCTAAAGGTTTGTGGGTACCCCCGGTCTAAAGATTTTTGGGTGGGCACCTGGTCTAAGGGTTTTTGATGGGCCCCTGGTGTCCCAGTCAGACACTGTCTGTATTGCATGAAAATGTACAGAAAAACATGCATTTAAGCTGTATGATATGAGCTGAAGGGGGTTGCTTACTCCAGATAAGGTTAATATTCCCTCCCAACGTGGCATCTGAGAGCAGAGCTGCTACTGCAGGTAAAAGGGGTGCACTCCCATACCTATGGGCTCTTCCTTGGATGTCTGGGAGAGACCCAGTCCTGAGTGTTCCTGGTGTGGGAACAAAAGCCTGAGAGAGAACCAAGGGGCCCCGTGGAGACACAGAGAGTGTCTGATAAAGATAGGCAGAGTGCCTGAGCTTGAGAGAAAGGAGTAGTCAAGGGATCGACCATCTTATGATTTTTCGGCCGACATCTGTCAGGAAATTGATCGGCCAGGTTAAAAAACGTTGTCGGCCCCAGTGCAATCTATTTATGTTTGCAGGGACAAGCAGGCAGCTCCCCTTTGTTTTCCTGGCAAATTGGTCTTTTTAGTTGATCGTCAGTTCGTAGGATCGTTCCGAGAAAATCGTGGTCTGACGATGAGGATCGGATCTTTTAAAAATCTGAACATCTATGGCCAGCTTAAAAGCTAGCGAAAATTCGACAGCGTGACGTCATTTAATTACTTTGCTGATTTACTAATGGTCGCTGGCATAACTTCACTATCAAAAGAGATAGAATCTAGCGGTACTTCGCTCCCTTACGCCTGGCAGTACTTCGCTCCCTTATGCCTGGCGAAGTTGTGCTCTGGCGAATGGACGTAACTACGCAAATTCACTAAGATATGGATTTTACTGAACGTTACCTCTTGCGCCAGATTTGCCTTCGCCACCTCAGACCAGGCGAAGTGCAATAGACTAGATAGGACTTTCTCAAAAAAAAACGCTGGCGACTTTTCATGTTTCAGGGTGATAGGCTGCAAAAGATCGTAATTTCCTAACACATGGCACATAAACTATACATTGGGTATATACGTCCATTTAACTTCCCGCCGTATGCAAATTAGGCAACGCTAGCACAACTTTGCTTCACTTGCTGCAGTAACGGTAGCGCTACTTCGCCAGCGTTAGGCGCCCTGGACGCAACTTCGGATTTTTGTGAATTAGCTTTGTCCTGGCGAATCTACGCCTGGTGAAGTTTTGCCATGTGAACGAACCTTAACCTTAATATGAATGTCTAAAGAAATATGGTGGTGTGCAATAACATGATGTACTTTATAGACAGATCTTCTAATGTCCTGTACAGTTCAAAGTGTACAGATTTAAGGACCAATAACCATTGTTCACTTAAAAATTCAAAAGATGTGTTGAAAACAGATGTGTGCAGTGGTATTGCTATTACTCAGCTCTTTGGATTCAACTATAGATAAATCATCCATGTTATCTATATTAGCCACCAAGCTCTGGTAACAGAATGTCAGGATACATTTTGCAAACACTTTGTAGTAGCCGGGGAATTGGAGATCAGCAGACAAAGCACTATCACTTACTGATGTTGTTTAATCGTAGTTAAGCTATCCTTTCCCTGATTCATGAGATAAAATTCATATCATGATATCTTTTGACAAAGAATAATCACACTGTGTTGTATATTAGCAGCAGAAACCAACAAAGGAGCAATTCCCTTCCTTGCAAAAGAAATTTCCATCATTATATCCATGAAGAAGGGTTCATTTTTATATAACCTTTTGATTTTAGCTTCTGTAATGATGTTATTTATGGCAGGGTTGCTATACTAACAGTTTCATCAAGGATCAAATTGAAAATTTGAATTTCAAGTTTATTTTAGTGTAATTCGACTAGCAAATAATATTATGTACTGTCCCTTTAAGAATTTGAATTCGACTATTCGCCATCTAAAACCTGACAAATTGGTGTTTTAGCCTATGGGGGACCTCCTACAATTAATTTGGAGTTGTTTGATGGACTTTTGAAAATCAAATATTTTTTTTGATTCGAGTTTGCAGGTTGATTCTATTCACCCAAATTTAAAAACATTCATTTTTTATTACATTTTGATTGGTCATTTTTTTCGAATTTTCGAGTTTATGGGTTTTCAGAAACTCCCATAAACTAGAAATTCGACCCTTGATAAATCTTCCCCCTATTGTTATTACGAATCCTATCTACGTAATACCCACATATACTGTACACTAGGGCTAACAGTCCCATGAAAGGCACTGATGTAAATTAATAGACTCTCCAGGTATTCTAAAGACTGCAAACTTATGCTAACTGTAAAGTACCCAATGAAAAGTACCAAGTAGAAGCACTCAGTATTAAATCCAGTTACAAAACACTCAGCTTTGCCATTGCAAGTTGGAATCATGGCATCTGCTAAGCAGAATATCCATGAATATCCATGATCATAATGTCATTTCTGTTATGTGTGAATGACTTTCTAGCTACTGCATAGCCTGAAGTCCAGAAATAAACAAACATACAATAATGTTTAGAAGCAAAGCAGAATCTAGCCTAGTATGGGCTATAACCAAGTCATTCATTCAAAATATATCGCTGCAACTAATGATGAATAAAGTTGCAGCACAAATTTTGTGAAAAAGATGCAAAATTATGACAAAATACATTAAAGCAGGGCTGTCCAACTGGCGGCCCGTGAACATAAGGGATAGTGAACATAAACTTTGTTATTTCAGAAACAATGCAGAATTTTTAATTAATTGTATTTAGAAAGTCCCTTATTTCAGTATGATGGAGCTTATATTACATTTTCATTTTCACAATTGTTCCCCTTTAAGATTACAATAGCCTTGGATATTATGCAGTTCCCAGCATCTGGCATATGTGCTAGGGTACAGTGATAAAACATTATCCATTTAAAGCCAAGGTTCTTCTGAATGGTCTGAGACCCAATATGAATAGAATAGCCAATTCAGGCAAACAGGCAAAATATTGACACATATTTTTATGGGCAAAAACAAGCAATCAAGAACAACCTTTTTATTGACAGAAATGAGTAATGCAAAACTGGAAATGCAATACAATCAATTAAACAAATTTTATTGAATAGTAAGTACACTCACATTAATCACAGTGGGCAATAAAGCACTTTTAGGGGATAATACATAATTAAGTACAGAAAAAAATGGAAAATGTATATTGGGCTCATTTATTAAAGTTGAATTTTTGAGGGTTTAACCCTTTAAGTGCCAGCAGAATTTCACATTTTGGTTACGCGAAATGCCAGCCGTTTTTAAGCATTTTGTGCTCTCTCACTTTAGGGGCATTTTCTGAGGGGAAACCTATAGTTTACCTAGGAAAATTATACATTGTTTTTTTCGGTAGAAACTGAGCTTTCTAAATCTGCCTGAGTTTTCATGTATTTCCACCTGTGCAAAAAAATTTATAGTGCTAAATAACAAAAAAAAATGAAAAATTACCATTTTTCATCGTATATCAATTTATACCAGAAAAATATTTCATTTTACAGATGAAAATCCAACTTATTTGGAAAGCCTTATGTCTCTCGAACGTGCCAATACCAGATATGTATAGTTTTAGGGAGATTTAGGATTTCTGTACAGCAAAAACTCCCGGCAGTATATTACTGAATTTTGAAAGCACTAAGGCAGAAAACGGCATGCTTTAGATTCCAAGGCAAAAAATCCTGAAACCATAGGTTTACCCCAGAAAACCATACATTTTTGAAAAGTACACATTCTGCCGATTACAAAATGGGTAACTATGTCTCTCTACTCCCAACTACCAAACAGAAAAGCTTGTCTGAACATAGCGGTTTTTCAAAATAAAATTCAAAATTTTGAAAAATCATTTCAAAGGTTTTATTTTGCTGCTCCGCATATCCCAAACTATATTACGTACCAAGAAAAAGCACCTGAAATATGATTGCCAGGGGTCCACTGAACAGTTTGATACCCATTATGCATAGGTTTACCAAAGTATCTGGCATTTAGAGACACAAATATGAAGTTAGCGCATCCAAATTGTTCAGGACTTTACTTCAGCTACTGAGAAATCAAAACATTGACTGCATTTTTTGTGGGGTAAAAACACAGAAATATATGTTTACCCCCCAAACCCATATATTTTTGGAAAGAACACATTCTACAGAATCTAAAATGGGTACCCATGCCTTTCTGCTCCAAACTACTGAGTCGCAAGGCTTTCCCAAAATTGTCGGTTTTGGTGAAATATCTGAAAATTGCCTCAAAGCTTCAACTTCCCAGCACCATATCACCCATGTATCATTACGTACTAAGAAAAAGCACCCTAAATATGATTGCCAGGGTTCCTCTGAACATTTTGGTGGCCATTGTTCATAAGTTTACCAAAGTATCTGGCATTTAGAGGCCCCAAAATGAAGTTAGCGCATACAAACAGTCCCGTGAGTAACTTCAGCTAATGAAAAATCAACACATTGACTGCATTTTTGTGGGGTAAAAACACAGAAATATATGTTTACCCCCCCAAAACCCATATATTTTTGGAAAGTACACATTCTACCGAATCTAAAATGGGTACCCATGCCTTTCTGCTCCAAACTACTGAGTCGCAAGGCTTTCCCACAATTGTCGGTTTTGGTGAAATATCTGAAAATTGCCTCAAAGCTTCAACTTCTCAGCACCATATCACCCATGTATCGTTACGCACCAAGAAAAAACACCCTAAATATGATTGCCAGGGTTCCTCCAAACAGTTTGGTGGCCATTGTTCATAGGTTTACCAAAGTATCTGGCAGTTAGAGGCCTCAAAATGAAGTTAGCGCATACAAATAGTCCTGTGGGTAACTTCATCTAATGAAAAATCAACACATTGACTGCATTTTTGTGGGGTAAAAACACAGAAATATATGTTTACCCCCCAAACCCATATATTTTTGGAAAGTACACATTCTACAGAATCTAAAATGGATACCCATGCCTTTCTGCTCCAAACTACTGAGTCGCAAGGCTTTCCCACAATTGTCGGTTTTGGTGAAATATCTGAAAATTGCCTCAAAGCTTCAACTTCTCAGCACCATATCACCCATGTATCGTTACGCACCAAAAAAAACCACCCTAAATATGATTGCCAGGGGTCCTCCAAACAGTTTGGTGCCCACTGTGCATAGGTTTACCAAAGTATATGGCAGTTAGAGGCCCCAAAATGAAGTTAGTGCATACAAAAAGTCCAGTGGGTAACTTCAGCTAATGAAAAATCAACACATTGACTGCATTTTTGTGGGGTAAAAACACAGAAATATATGTTTACCCCCCAAAACCCATATATTTTTGGAAAGTACACATTCTACCGGATCTAAAATGGGTACCCATGCCTTTCTGCTCCAAACTACTGAGTCGCAAGGCTTTCCCACAATTGTCGGTTTTGGTGAAATATCTGAAAATTGCCTCAAAGCTTCAACTTCTCAGCCCCATATCACCCATGTATCGTTACGCACCAAGAAAAAGCACCCTAAATATGATTGCCAGGGTTCCTCCAAACAGTTTGGTGGCCATTGTTCATAGGTTTACCAAAGTATCTGGCATTTAGAGGCCTCAAAATGAAGTTAGCGCATACAAATAGTCCTGTGGGTAACTTCATCTAATGAAAAATCAACACATTGACTGCATTTTTGTGGGGTAAAAACACAGAAATATATGTTTACCCCCCAAAACCCATATATTTTTGGAAAGTACACATTCTACAGAATCTAAAATGGGTACCCATGCCTTTCTGTTCCAAACTACTGAGTCGCAAGGCTTTCCCACAATTGTCGGTTTTGGTGAAATATCTGAAAATTGCCTCAAAGCTTCAACTTCTCAGCACCATATCACCCATGTATCGTTACGCACCAAGAAAAAACACCCTAAATATGATTGCCAGGGTTCCTCCAAACAGTTTGGTGGCCATTGTTCATAGGTTTACCAAAGTATCTGGCAGTTAGAGGCCTCAAAATGAAGTTAGCGCATACAAATAGTCCTGTGGGTAACTTCATATAATGAAAAATCAACACATTGACTGCATTTTTGTGGGGTAAAAACACAGAAATATATGTTTACCCCCCAAACCCATATATTTTTGGAAAGTACACATTCTACAGAATCTAAAATGGATACCCATGCCTTTCTGCTCCAAACTACTGAGTCGCAAGGCTTTCCCACAATTGTCGGTTTTGGTGAAATATCTGAAAATTGCCTCAAAGCTTCAACTTCTCAGCACCATATCACCCATGTATCGTTACACACCAAAAAAAAACACCCTAAATATGATTGCCAGGGGTCCTCCAAACAGTTTGGTGCCCACTGTGCATAGGTTTACCAAAGTATATGGCAGTTAGAGGCCCCAAAATGAAGTTAGCGCATACAAATAGTCCTGTGGGTAACTTCAGCTAATGAAAAATCAACACATTGACTGCATTTTTGTGGGGTAAAAACACAGAAATATATGTTTACCCCCCAAACCCATATATTTTTGGAAAGTACACATTATACAGAATCTAAAATGGGTACCCATGCCTTTCTGCCCCAAACTACTGAGTCGCAAGGCTTTGCCAAATTTGGCGGTTTTGGTAAAATATTCTGAAAATTGCCTCAAAGCTTCAACTTTCCAGCATCGTATTGTCCATGTATCATTACCAGCATAAAGCATCCTAAATATAAACATAGGGGTCTACTAAACAGTTTGATGCCCAATGTGCATAGATATACCAAACTATGTGGGGCACAGAGACCCCCAAATGACAATATGTATAGACATTTTCACGGCTGACGCGCTGGCTGCTGCAATATAACCACCCGGTGTGTGTATTATGCGACATTAGACCACCTAACAGTACAGAGACCCCAGAAAACCATATATTTTCAGAAAGTACACATTCTGACGAATCCAATATGGGTAAATAAGCGTTTCTACTGCAAACTGCCAAACTGCAAAGCAATGCTGAACATAACGGTTTTTATCAAATTTCTGAAAATCGTCACAAAGCTTGAATTTTACCCCATTATATGCCCCACATTTCGTAACTTATCAGCATAAAACATCCTGAATATGAACGCCAGGGGTCTACTAAACACTTTGATGCCCAATATGCATAGATATACCAAACTATGTGGCGCACAGAGACCCCCAAATGACAATAGTGTATACATTTTCACGGCTGACGCGCGCTGGCTGCTGCAATATAAGCACCCGGTGTGTGTAATATGCGACATTAGACCCCCTAACAGTACAGAGACCCCAGAAAACCATATATTTTCGGAAAGTACACATTCTGACGAATCCAATATGGGTAAATATGTGTTCCTACTGCAAACTGTCAAACTGCAAAGCAATGCTGAACGTAACGGTTTTTATCAAATTTCTGAAAATCGTCACAAAGCTTGAATTTTACCCCATTATATGCCCCACATTTCGTAACTTATCAGCATAAATCATCCTGAATATGAACGCCAGGGGTCTACTAAACACTTTGATGCCCAATATGCATAGATATCCCAAACTATGTGGCGCACAGAGACCCCCAAATGACAATAGTGTATATACATTTTCACGGCTGACGCACGCTGGCTGCTGCAATATAAGCACCCGGTGTGTGTAATATGCGACATTAGACCCCCCTAACAGTACAGAGACCCCAGAAAACCATATATTTTCAGAAAGTATACATTCTGACGAATCCAATATGGGTAAATATGTGTTCCTACTGCAAACTGTCAAACTGCAAAGCAATGCTGAACGTAACAGTTTTTATCAAATTTCTGAAAATCGTCACAAAGCTTGAATTTTATCCCATTATATGCCCCACATTTCGTAACTTATCAGCATAAAACATCCTAAATATGAGCGCCAGGGGTCTACTGAACACTTTGATGCCCAAAATGCATAGATATACCAAACTATGTGGCGCACAGAGACCCCCAAATGACAATATGTATAGACATTTTCACGGCTGACACGCTGGCTGCAGCAATATAACCACCCGGTGTGTGTGTATTATGCGACATTAGACCACC
Organism: Xenopus laevis; assembly: GCF_017654675.1. Taxonomy (NCBI): domain Eukaryota; kingdom Metazoa; phylum Chordata; class Amphibia; order Anura; family Pipidae; genus Xenopus; species Xenopus laevis. Next base: position 34,358,675 of record NC_054378.1, on the reverse strand, counting down.
TAACAGTACAGAGACCCCAGAAAACCATATATTTTCAGAAAGTACACATTCTGACGAATCCAATATGGGTAAATAAGTGTTTCTACTGCAAACTGCCAAACTGCAAAGCAATGCTGAACATAACGGTTTTTATCAAATTTCTGAAAATCGTCACAAAGCTTGAATTTTACCCCATTATATGCCCCACATTTCGTAACTTATCAGCATAAAACATCCTGAATATGAACGCCAGGGGTCTACTAAACACTTTGATGCCCAATATGCATAGATATACCAAACTATGTGGCGCACAGAGACCCCCAAATGACAATAGTGTATACATTTTCACGGCTGACGCGCGCTGGCTGCTGCAATATAAGCACCCGGTGTGTGTAATATGCGACATTAGACCCCCCTAACAGTACAGAGACCCCAGAAAACCCTATATTTTCGGAAAGTACACATTCTGACGAATCCAATATGGGTAAATATGTGTTCCTACTGCAAACTGCCAAACTGCAAAGCAATGCTGAACGTAACGGTTTTTATCAAATTTCTGAAAATCGTCACAAAGCTTGAATTTTACCCCATTATATGCCCCACATTTCGTAACTTATCAGCATAAAACATCCTGAATATGAACGCCAGGGGTCTACTAAACACTTTGATGCCCAATATGCATAGATATACCAAACTATGTGGCGCACAGAGACCCCCAAATGACAATAGTGTATACATTTTCACGGCTGATGCGCGCTGGCTGCTGCAATACAAGCACCTGGTGTGTGTAATATGCGACATTAGACCCCCCTAACAGTACAGAGACCCCAGAAAACCATATATTTTCAGAAAGTACACATTTTGACGAATCCAATATGGGTAAATATGTGTTCCTACTGCAAACTGTCAAACTGCAAAGCAATGCTGAACGTAACGGTTTTTATCAAATTTCTGAACATCGTCACAAAGCTTGAATTTTACCCCATTATATGCCCCACATTTCGTAACTTATCAGCATAAAACATCCTAAATATGAGCGCATGGGGTCTACTGAACACTTTGATGCCCAATATGCATAGATATACCAAACTATGTGGCGCACAGAGACCCACAAATGACAATATGTATAGACATTTTCACGGCTGACGCGCTGGCTGCTGCAATATAACCACCCGGTGTGTGTATTATGCGACATTAGACCACCTAACAGCACAGAGACCCCAGAAAACCATATATTTTCAGAAAGTACACATTTTGACGAATCCAATATGGGTAAATAAGTGTTTCTACTGCAAACTGCCAAACTGCAAAGCAATGCTGAACATAACGGTTTTTATGAAATTTCTGAAAATCGTCACAAAGCTTGAATTTTACCCCATTATATGCCCCACATTTCGTAGTTTGTCAGCATAAAACATCCTAAATATGAGCGCCAGGGGTCTACTGAACACTTTGATGCCCAATATGCATAGATATACCAAACTATGTGGCGCACAGAGACCCCCAAATGACAATATGTATAGACATTTTCACGGCTGACGCGCTGGCTGCTGCAATATAACCACCCGGTGTGTGTATTATGCGACATTAGACCACCTAACAGCACAGAGACCCCAGAAAACCATATATTTTCAGAAAGTACACATTTTGACGAATCCAATATGGGTAAATAAGTGTTTCTACTGCAAACTGCCAAACTGCAAAGCAATGCTGAACATAACGGTTTTTATGAAATTTCTGAAAATCGTCACAAAGCTTGAATTTTACCCCATTATATGCCCCACATTTCGTAGTTTATCAGCATAAAACATCCTAAATATGAGCGCCAGGGGTCTACTGAACACTTTGATGCCCAATATGCATAGATATACCAAAGTATGTGGCGCACAGAGACCCCCAAATGACAATATGTATAGACATTTTCACAGCTGACGCTCTGGCTGCTGCAATATAAGCACCTGGTGTGTGTAATATGCGACATTAGACCCCCCTAACAGTACAGAGACCCCAGAAAACCATATATTTTCAGAAAGTACACATTCTGACGAATCCAATATGGGTAAATAAGTGTTTCTACTGCAAACTGCCAAACTGCAAAGCAATGCTGAACATAACGGTTTTTATCAAATTTCTGAAAATCGTCACAAAGCTTGAATTTTACCCCATTATGTGCCCCACATTTCGTAACGTATCAGCATAAAACATCCTAAATATGAACGCCAGGGGTCTACTGAACACTTTGATGCCCAATATGCATAGATATACCAAACTATGTGGCGCACAGAGACCCACAAATGGATATATAGTAGATAAAATTTACATAGGCAAAACAAAATAACACAGAACAGTGTGAAATGCAAATAAATCACCAAAAACTAATAAAACCACAAAAATCAATGCTTTTTTTTTTCACACTAGTGTAATCGGCCACCAGAATTACCGTTTGAATATTTTAGCTGGGCCAAATCGATTATACGGACAGAAACAAGTGAACAACACAAATGCAGAGCTGAAAATGCAATAAAATGGCTAAAAATTCAATAAAATGGCTAAAAATGCACCAAAATACCCAAAATTGCAATATAACCACCAAAATAACATACAAATGCTATTGCACAGTACGGTTAGCGAATACGCTATTCGGAACGGCAATAAAACATTTTTTTTAGCCCAAAAAGAGACGATGCGATAAGAAAAAAAAAAAAAAAAGCCACAAAGCCATATATGTACATATGCGTGTGACAACGGGTAAATTGCATGTTATTTGCGCGTGTGCGCGTGTGCGCGTGTGCAAGTGTACATGGGTGCTGTGAGTGTGTGTGACCCCCCCAATCCCCAAAAATCTATGTGTGAGTGTGTGTAAGTGTGAATGTAAGTGTATATTACTGTAATAAGTGTGTGTTGGTGTGTTTGTGTGTTTTTGTGTGTGTAAATGTTACACTTACCTGGGGTAGATGCCTCAGATCGATGAGAGAGGGCTCCACGCAGCAGATCTACAGCTCCAACGGTCATCAGCCATGTGGGGGTGGAGCTGGGCGGAAGTGCAGCGCAGGCAGCAGCAGGACGCATAGGAAACGCGTCCCTGCTGCTGCTTTGGGGCCCCTGGGCGATCGCGCCCCAGGGGCCACACGATCCCCTGCTCTGCTCGTTGTCTAGGGGCAGGGGATCGTGAAGGAGCGGAGCGAGCGGCTCTAACAGCCGCTCCTCCGCTCGCAAACCCGGAAGTGCTGCAGAACGTAGAATCTACGATCTGTGGCACTTTGGTCCTTTGATCCACAGAACGTAGATTCTACGTTCTGTGGCACTTAAAGGGTTAAAGGGTTTTTCTACTTCTAATGAACACATCATTTTAAAAAAATGTGAATGTTTACTTTTTTTTTAAAAAAATCAAATGTAAAAAACTTGATTTAAAACAATTAAATTTGTGAGTTTAAAGGCTCAAAAAACTTGAAAATCTCAAATAGAATTTTGCCTAGGACAACGCCCATGGAATTCTACATGAACTCACCTGCTTTTTAGGTGCTGAATTTTTACATTCGATTTTTTTGTGCTTAATACATACCAGACATTCAAGTTTCTGAAAATATCATTTTAATTTGTGAGTTTTTGTGCAAAAATATTGAAATTGTGGCAAAAATTCTAATTCAAACCATGGTAAACTTGTCAAATAGTTCTGTATGAGTGTATATGCTATGAAGATGCATAAATCACCCCAAAAGTGTGTGTTAGTATAAATGTGAGTTGTGAGTGTGTGTTTACTTGTGTTTCGTGTGCATGTAGGAAAGCAGAATATGCTAGAATACCACGGAGTTTGACAGACAGACCGTGGTACCAAAACCAAAAACCTTGGTGTCCAACTGTCGGCCCTAGACCCCCCTTTGTGTGGCCCCACATGAAAGTCTGCCTGCTGTGACTGCTTACCTTGTGTAAATTTTAATAGGTGTCAGTACTGAGATTAATTAGCCCAAATATTGTTTACACCTCAAATTCACTACATTGTTCACACCTGTAACCCCTCTATTGTTCATACCTGTAAAGGCCTGCACTGTTCACACCTCAGACCCAGATTGAAATTTTCGATTGTTCACCTGTTCGCACTTATATTGTACAGTATGAACTGTCCATTTTAGTGTCCTAACAGGTTTCCCTGTCTCCTGCTTTATTCTGCCTGCCATATGATCCCTGTGTGTGCCATCTGCCTGCCCTATGCCCCTGAGTGTGCCATACTCTGCCTGACCTATGTCCCCTGTGTGTGCCATACTCTGCTTGCCCTATGCTTCCTGTGTGTGCCATACTCTGCCTGAACTATGCTCTCTGTGTGTTCCATACTCTGCCTGCCCTATGTCCCCTGTGTGTGCCAGACTCTGCTTGCCCTATGCTTCCTGTGTGTGCCATACTGTGCTTGCCCTATGCTTTTTGTGTGTGCCATATTTTGCTTGCCCTATGCCCCTTGTGTGTCATACTCTGCTTGCCCTGTGCTCCCTGGGTGTTCCATATTCTGTCTGCCCTACTCTGTACCCTTTGGGACATGAGCCTGGTAGGGTTTGCTAGCATGTGAAAATTGTTGTTAGGGGCCCCTAAGGTATTTAATCCTGTGCTGGGGGGGTGGGTGCTGTATTAGCCACAGGGGAGGATGCGGCATATGGATTTAAGGGTATGTTTATGGTATATTTAAGGGGTATGACTTGAATTTTTCACATTTGAGTGATGAGTGATATCCCTGCAGTGAGCAGCATCCATTTAGTTTTTTTGGTGTGTTACCACCATTAATGTGTACAGTCAAAAATAGTCAGCACAACCTTGTTAAATCTTCTTACTTTCTTTAGATGGGTGCAGGTTCTCCAGTGGCCACTTTCCACCAGCAAATGCAGTCAAAGTATGATATGAACAGCACCACAATTATTATTGAAGTTAAAATGCCTTTATTGCTCAAGTAACGGGCATTACCGCAACGTTTCAGGCCTCATTTGGCCCTTTTTCAAGAGTGTGGGTGTGGCTTAAATGGGTGTATTATAAAGACGGCGTGGTCAACACTGGCTTCCATTAACGGCACTCCACCTTGTAGGGCAGAACAATTTGTAATCTCTGTACCACTGAAGTTGCATATCTCCCAACTGTCCCGTTTTCAGCGGGACAGTCCAGATTTTGACGGCTCAACCAGCAGTCCCGCGTTTGTACTGAAAAGTCCCGACTTTCTTTGCACTGAACAGCCAGAAAAAGGAATAAAGTTTCTAACTTAATTGGCTTTTGGCAGAGAGCCCAGAACAGCTACCAGATGCAGCTAAGATACTTTGTAACAGTTTTTATATAATCAAATAAATAATTGTAACAATTTAGATAAGTAGGTCCCTTGGGAAAAGTTAGACTCACAGCTTAAAGGGCAATTCACCTTCATTAGCAAAACTGTAATAACTGGGAAAAAAAACACAGAAATATGTTCAAACTTTCATAACCTGACAAATGTTGTAAAATGAACATGGTAATTAGGGGGGGGTGTGGCCATAAAAATCGGCATGGTCAAAAAAAAATTGCCCCCCTCTTTTTATTTCCTAAATGTTGGGAGGTATGAAGTTGGACAGCACTGCATTTGAACATTATGGCTTACCCACTTGTACCTCTGCAATAGCATATACAGTACATATACAATAACATATAATACATTCCCTACCTTTCCACTAAACTACAACTGTTCTTCATAGAAAAAAAGTCTCTAGTGCTGCCAATTTCTTCCATACCTGCACCCAGGCAGTTTAGGGAGGGCTCCAATCCCATTTTTTTATGTGGAAGGCAAGGGGCAGATTATAATTACATTTGCAATTTTTTTTCTGGGGCAGCATTGTTTTGTTTCTGGTGACACTGATCCCTCATGTGGAGAAATTCTACGGTGAATTTGTGAATAAAGTTGTCACTTCCAATATAACATGTTTTGCCATGAAACCATCATAGGTGAAACTGTTCAAGCATCCCTAATTACAACCGTGACATTTTGCACAGATTTACTACTGTCTTTACTGTCATTTCTTTTCTGAAAGCAGTACGTTCCAGTCTGAAAGCTCCAGAGTACAGTATATGCATTGGATGGAGCTAACTAATTATGTGAATTGAAAACAAAGTGTGGCTCAGAACAATTCTCTGTCTGGCAGATAAAAATCGAACAGTCAAATATATTCTGTCTACTAGCGAGTCAGATAAATGGGTTGAATATAGTGCCTTTTTATCAACAGACAATTAGGTGTTTACAGTATGTCACAAAGTACCAAATTATGACAGGGCCACCTACAAGGCATAGTTGCTGCATTAACCCTTTCACTGGCAGCAATGTAGAATCCATGTTGCTTACAATTAGGGATGTAGCGAACGTCGGAAAAAAAGTTCGCGAACATATTCGCGAACTTGCGCAAAAATGCGAGCGGTTCGCGAACGGTTCGCGAACCCCATAGACTTCAATGGGAAGGCGAACTTTAACATCTAGAAAAGACATTTCTGGCCAGAAAAATGATTTTAAAGTTGTTTAAAGGGTGCAACGACCTGGACAGTGGCATGCCAGAGGGGGATCAAGGGCAAAAATGTATCTGAAAAATCTGCCTGTGTGTGCTTGGAAGAGATAGTGTAGGGGGAGAGCTGTTAGTGATTTCAGGGACAGATGATAGTAAGTTTGCTGGCTAGTAATCTGCTTGATACTGCTCTGTATTGGAGGGACAGAAGTCTGCAGGGATTTGAGGGACATTTTAGCTTAGGTAGCTTTGCTGGCTAGTAATCTACTGTTCTCTTTAAACAACTGCCATACGTTGACCTTGTAGGCATTGTTTGGTGTTTTTTCTGGAGACGGTAATATTATGGATATTTAGACAGAATGTGAACAAGGTCACACAGCTCGATGGCGGGTTGAAGAAAACAGTGTGCAAATAATGCCTACAAGGCCAACGTATACACTACTACAGCGGTGGATACGGATTACGTAAAATATATTATGGCTGCTTGAAAAAAGTGACTCCGGTGTTTTTTCTGGAGACGGTAATATTATGGATATTTAGACAGAATGGGAACAAGGTCACACAGCTCGATGGCGGGTTGAAGAAAACAGTGTGCAAATAATGCCTACAAGGCCAACGTATACACTACTACAGCGGTGGATACGGATTACGTAAAATATATGAATGCTGCTTGAAAAAAGTGACTCCGGTGTTTTTTCTGGAGACGGTAATATTATGGATATTTAGACAGAATGGGAACAAGGTCACACAGCTCGATGGCGGGTTGAAGAAAACAGTGTGCAAATAATGCCTACAGGGCAAATAATGCCTAAAAGGTCAACTTATACACTACTACAGCGGTAGTAAAATAAAAAAAGTAAAATAAAAAAAAAATGAATATTAAAAAAAAAAAATTAAAGTTGGTGCTGCTGAACTACTAGGAGCAGCAGATTAGCACACCAGTCCCACTCCCCAACACTGCTAGACTAATAGCACTGGGCTCTTATAGTAGTAGTAGTAGTAGTAGTAGTAAAACAACAAAAAAATAAATAAAAGCAGTCCTTACAAGGACTACTGTTATTGCAGCAGTCAGCAGATGAGATCAGAAGCAGGACAGCTGCCCACTGCAGCTACATACAGAGCACTGCAGTAGAAGGTAGATTACTAGCCAGCAAAGCTACCTAAGCTAAAATGTCCCTCAAACCCCTGCAGACTTCTGTCCCTCCAATAACAGAGCAGTATCAAAACGATTACTAGCCAGCAAACTTTCAACTGTCCCTGAAATCACTAACAGGCAGCAGCTCTCTCCCTACACTATCTCTTCAGCACACACAGGCAGAGTGAAAAAACGCTGCAGGGCTTCGGTTTTTATAGGGAAGGGGAGTGGTCCAGGGGAGAGCTTCCTGATTGGCTGCCATGTACCTGCTGGTCTGGGGTGAGAGGGCAAAAAAAAGCGCCAACAATGGCGAACCCAAAATGGCGAACGTCGCGCGACGTTCGCGAACTTCCGGCGAGCGCGAACACCCGATGTTCGCGCGAACAAGTTCGCCGGCGAACAGTTCGCGACATCTCTACTTACAATCGATGTTGATGATATATTTGAATTTTCTTTTGCAAAGTGGTTATAATCAGTTTTTAAAGGATTTTATTATTTGGGGAGAAGAGATCAGGAAGGGCTGGAAAATGATTTGGGAGTAATCATAGAGCACATTACATGCAGAGGGGGTATGCATGTGATAGAAGTCGCAAAGAGAAAAACTATTTGCACAAATGAAAATATAAATCCGCATTTTGCAATGGAATACTTTTACTTTTACTGTTATTGTTTTGCGAATCTTATTTGCACATTGCAGACTTTTAAAAGAACAGCAACACCAATAAATGAAAGTGTTTTAAAGTACTGAAAATATAATGCATTTTTGCACTGCACTGGTACAACTGGTGTGTTTGCTTCAGTTTATAAACCAACTGCTGTGTAGCCATGGGGGCAGCCATTCAAAGCTGAAAAAGAGAAAAGGCACAGGATACACAGCAGATATCAGATAAGCTCTGTAGTATACAATGGGATTCTTTGGAACTTATCTGTTATCTACTATGTATCCTGTGCTTGAATGGCTGTCCCCAAGGCTACACAGCAGCTTGTTTATATAAACTATAGTTGTGTTTCTATAGCAAATACACCAGTTTAATCAGTGGAGGGTAACACTACATTATATTGTCATTTCATTAAGTCTTTTTGATCCTTTAAGAAGTGCTTGAAGGTGTTGTCATTTTTTGGAGCACATAGAACAACGTTTTCATTGAGAAGTTTTGTTACATACATTGCACACTGGTGCAAACTATTAAATTCCAAATCTTTGTGCAAAGGAAAAATTGTTTGTGCAAAGGCATACACTTTCACAATGTGAATAATTTTTGTATAGCAAACTTTTATTACATCCCCCCCAAAAGACTGATGGGCAGGCACCATAGTTGTACAAAATATACAGCTTGGTTTTACAGCCCTACAGCTAGAGATTGCTCTTGGCAAGTTTTTACACGACACAGTTGTTTGTTTGTTTGTTTGGAGTCTGTTCTGCCAAGGATCCATGTTGACATGTGGGTTGGACCTAAACAGTCCAGGTTATTAAAAGGAGCTGTCCCTTTTCCCCTTCAACAAGTTATCGAAGCTATAGGGATCGGAGGCAAGTTTCTCAACTCACCTCATTAGCACAGCGCCCCTATGCACAATTAAACTGGCCAGATATTGATGGCTATAGATAAAATCATCCTAATTTTTCAGTATATATCAATATCTATAACTATCAATATCATCCCGTAGCCGATTGTGCAGGTTTCAAACTTGTATACACCATGTCACTAATTGCAAGGTGCATCAACAGGTGACAACAGTCAAAATAGCAAGCTGTAGCTCTTCTTCACTTCCTGCTGTCCTGATAGCTACAAACTCAAAGAACTATAGAAAGGTGGCCATACAGTATATGGTATCCTTGACAGCTAAAGTCAGGTGATCCCACTGGTGGCCAGTAAATGGGCAATCAAGTTTGGGAGATTTTCTTTGAAAGCAGCAAGTAAGTTGCAGGTAAAACTTGCAATAATAAAATGTATAATATTAATCTTAATGAATTAGATGCAAATTGAGTGTAGGAACTGGCCACACAGGGGATGACTTTGACGTAGTTGGCCATCTTAAATATATTGCAATATATGGACAAACAATCCCTGTTTTGTTTAAAGGGTAAGGCATTTTTATATTGATAATGGGTTGAGTTCAGAGGACCTCTTTTATTTTTCTATCCTTCCATTCTGCCAACAGGCCAGTTGATCAAATACCATATGTGTGCAGTCACCTTCATAGATTACTGGCTAGCTTTTGCACAGATAGGGTGTGTCTGTGAAGTGACATTATGTTAATGACATATTAGTAGGCTTTTTTGTTGAAATCATTGTATGTGGATATTAAAAAGCCTTTTAAAAAGTTGTCAACATCAAAGTGATTTGGTGCTTACTGGCCTGTGTATGGAGACCTAAGGAGGGCTTATCCAACTAAAAAATCAGGCAGGTTTGAATATCCCATTGGACAAGAATCCCATTAGCACCAGTATGCCTGCTGTATGATTCAGTAACGGACTCCTGGGCCAATGATTGAATCAGTCCATTTTCACTCAACACATGCATGGTCAAATTTGGCAGAGACAACTTTGACAAATGAGGTGATCTTACCATGCATGATCAGTTATACCTGGAACTTTTTATACTGAATACACATCATAATATTTTATTTTATGCAGAGTCTCATAAATCTTCTTTTTTATCTATTAATAGTATTGATCAGCACAGGTACCAAATTACAATTTAATATTTCAGTTACTTTAAAACTCCAGCTAGGTTGTTTTATTCTGTAGTAAAGACAATAAAATACATTTTTTACTCTAAAATTGATACATGTCTCCTTTACTTCTATAAAGTTTGCAGAAGCACGTCAAATACATTCATCCTTCCGACTTGCGCGCGCGTTAGACTCCTTAGTCCGTGTTCCAAGACGGGTCGGGTGGGACACCGACATCGCCGCGGACCCCTGGTGGCTCCCGCGGGCCCTCCCGCCTCGGCAAGTTTCTCAACTCACCTCATTAGCACAGCGCCTCTATGCACAATTAAACTGGCCAGATATTGATGGCTATAGATAAAATCATCCTAATTTTTCAGTATATATCAATATCTATAACTATCAATATCATCCCATAGCAGATTGTGCAGGTTTCAAACTTGTATACACCATGTCACTAATTGCAAGGTGCATCAATAGGTGACAACAGTCAAAATAGCAAGCTGTAGCTCTTCTTCACTTCCTGCTGTCCTGATAGCTACAAACTCAAAGAACTATAGAAAGGTGGCCATACAGTGTATGGTATCCTTGACAGCTAAAGTCAGGTGATCCCACTGGTGGCCAGTAAATGGGCAATCAAGTTTGGGAGATTTTCTTTGAAAGCAGCAAGTAAGTTGCAGGTAAAACTTGCAATAATAAAATGTATAATATTAATCTTAATGAATCAGATGCAAATTGAGTGTAGGAACTGGCCACTCCCGCTGGCCCTCCCGCCTCGGTGGCGCGGATGGGGAGCACTGGGGGCAGTCCGCCCCGGTTGACAGCCGCACCGGGAGCGGGGGCCCCGTCCCCCTTCCCCGCCCCGCAGCCCGCCCCCTCGGGGGGGAGCGGGACGGGACGGTTCCGGGGAGGAGGCCGCGGAGGCGGTTGTCTTTCTCGGCCCCGGGTGACGGCGAGTGCTGCTGCCGCAGGGGCGGCTGGCCACCTTCCCCTGAACCCCTGGGCCTTCCCAGCCGACCCGGAGCCGGTCGCGGCGCACCGCCGCTGAGGAAATAAATATCAGCTTTTTATATCACCTTTTTTTTGCAGCACAAACTACCATGGGACAGGAGTACCTGTTAGCACACAGGCATCTTCTTGCAAAATTGATCCTTGTCTGTCTTTTGAAATCATATTGCAGTCGCAAACAACAGCCATAAACTTTCGCTGCCGTTGCCAAAGGGGTTAAAGCTCTTTGTCATTTCACAACATGCAAAACTTTGCACAGTAGTAACCAGTACAAACTGCTTTCTAATCTATTGGCATTTATTGCCCTGCTCTCACTAGACCTTGGCAATTCATGTTTCAACGAACAGAGATATATATAGGAAAATGATACAAACTAGGTCATCCCAGTACTTACAGGTTTTTTTTTTTCCTTCTCTTTTTTTGTCTTGTGGGAGTTAAACTCTGCATAGAGTGGATACTGTTTAGGAATACAGTAAAACAATATAGGATAGAAAGCAATTGTTCTCTTCATCTACATTGTGTCTCTTTGTGCTGCAGAGATATCACATCACTTTTAGGGGAAAAGATAAATATAATAACAAAAGGAAATAAAAATACATTTTTTGAAATGTTTTACAGAAGATCTGATGCATGATAAGGTACTGGAGGTGATGGCACTCTATTACACACATAAAAACTAAATCTGAAATGGAGCTACACCTCAGTATCAAATGCTTGTACACTCCTGTTTTCTGGCATCCAATTTCCCTACACTAATAAACAAACACAAGGTACTGTGGAATATTACTGGGTTTTACTTCTTCCCTATTCATTTTGCTTGCAGCGATCTTTCACTATTTTAGAACAATGGTACAGGCCTTGCTTATAGCATACCTCCCAACATTTTGGAAATAAAAAGAGGGACAAAAAAGTTGCCGCTTTTTTAACCACTCCCATTTTTGTGGCCACACCCCTAATTACCATGATCATTTTACAAAATTTGCCAGGTTATGAAAGTTTAAACATTTTTTTTTTTTTTCTTTTGTTACAGTTTTTCTAATGAAGGTGAATTGCCCTATAAGCTGTGAGTCTAACTTTTCCCAAGGGACCTGTTATTTTATATTGTTACAATTACAATTACAAAAGTATCTTATATGCAGCTGAGGCTGTTCTGGCCTCTCTGCGAAAAGCAAATTAAGTTAGAAACATAGTTTCTTTTTCTGGCTGTTCAGTGCAGAGAAAAATGGGACTTTTCAGTGCAAATGAGGGACTTTGGGTTTAGCTGTCAAAAGAGAGACAGTTGGGAGGTGTTATAGCATTTTGGGGATCAGGGCCAAAATGTCCGAAATTGGCCCTCTATTCACCTCTGTCACAAATGGTTTTTGCAATGTGAACAGTGTCGGACTGGCCCACCGGGATACCAGGAAAATTCCCGGTGGGCCCAGGTGTCAGTGGGCCCTCCTGCTTCTAAACATTTGGCATATTTAATGGTCATTCCCTATTTCTATGAGAATAAAAAGGCTAAATAGATGGAATAATAGGTTATAGTATGTAAAGAAAAGAGAACAGGAGAATAGAGGTTGAGTGAGGAGAGGAAGAAAATAATACTTAGAGTCGGCCCCTGGTCTAAAGGTTTTTGGGTGGGCCCCTGGTCTAAGGGTTTTAGGTGGGCCCCTGGTGTCCCAGTCCGACACTGAATGTGAATTAACAAATTGCTCATGCAAGCTGTACAAGGAAAGTGTGGAAGGAAAATGTGGCTGATTTTGGGTACTTTGCCAACATTACTGTAATCTCTGTGTTAGGCTTGTATCCACAATGTATACTGATTTGATTTGATTGATACTGTATAAGGTGGTGACACTACTAACAGCTAAATATTATGCTTTTTGGTTAACAATCTTAAGGGACTGTACAAAAAGTAGAGTGTATCTCTATTATTGCTTTTCCCAGGTGGCATAGAGTTACACTACATTCCCCTACTGACTCTGAGTAGAATAACCTCCATTTTTAGTGGATCAGAAGGATTCACAGAAAAGTGTCCTCCTTTTTTTCTAATCCGGGGCACAGTGCACTAGCTACGCAGTCAGGCCCTTCATAGGCAGGGTTCAAGCTTGGCAAATTGTAATTTTTCTATAGCACACAGTTCATTATTCTCCATACTTTTAGCTTAGCATTCTCCATACAAAGAAACTGTTACCTAAAAACTGATATAAAAACTTATGTAAAAAACAGTTTTAATAGCTATGGTGTTTTTAAAGGAAAAGTAACACCAAAAAAAGTTTGTAATGAAAATATAATGCATTGTTGCACTGAAGTGTTAAACCCGGTGTGCTTGCTTGAAAAACTCTACTATAGATTATATAAACAAGCTGCTGTGTGTCCATTGGGGCATTATAGTTGTGTTTCTGTAGCAAACACACCAGTTTTACCAGTGCAGGGCAACCGTACATTATATTGTAATTTATTTAAAATATTTTTTTGTGTTACTGTTCCTTTAAGCCACAATTTTATACAGGGCAATCAGGATTGGGAGGGTACCTAAAACTGACATAGAAATGTATCATGGGCCTGATAAATGGACAAGAGCATACACAATACAAACTCACGTGCACACTCAGGCCCTTTCTGTACGGTCACGCTTGGTGCACAGCTCTTCAGGGAGACGGCCCTCCCAAAATATACTTGAAGAAAGTAAAGCAGGCTGGCACACAAAGCTATCACCTGACGAAGGGGCCACGCCCCCGAAACGTTGTGACGCAAAATACGTACCAGGGGTTGTACCCCGGTTTGAATAGCTTTGTGTGCCAGCCTGCTTTACTTTCTTCAAGAGCATACACAGCACAGAGGGTGTCTGTAGAGTGATATTTCCCATAAAGAACTGGAAAATGTACGTATCAATTTAATATAAGGGCATTTTTTAAATTTTCCTTTAAACTGTAACTGCATTACAAGGAACAGAAGTCTAAATCTTTACATGTTTCTGTTTGGTGTGCATATTTCATGGAGCTGATTGCCACTTTGGCCCCTGAGAAGACAGACCATGGGGGAGGCCTGAATTATCCACTTCAAGCAAATCTATCAGTGTCGGTGTATAAAAAGCCTACATTTTTTGCTTGCTGTGTGCTAAATATAACAGTTGAAAATGAGAAAATATGTTAAAACAAGTAATTGATGGAACAAACTTTGCATAGTTTGCTGAATAAGTAAGTTTCATTCAAAATAAAAATAGAATGTACGTCATAACATCAACCCTTGCAGAACCAAGCCATTCGGGATTTGCAGTTAAACAGTGAGGCATGGCTCATAATAACAAAGAGAAGGTAGAGTCATTAAGAAATACATTATGGCATGAGACAGCCCATGCAATATTTCCTGATGTGATCATGGAACTGGGGGATCCAGCTGAAATTAACCTTGATTTTGGACACAGAGTGATAGTGACTTGCTCTAACCTGGCTTTCTAACAACCTACTACGGGGTGGATAGGAGGTAAATGCATAAACACCATAGTTAAAATATAGTTATGTACCCTTTATTCAAAAAATACATCAGTGGATTGTTTTTAACTTATTTTATGGAACTATTTCAGTGGGTAATAATGCTGGAATTAAGAAAGCTAAGTCTGTTTTTCCTGTTGGTGTAAAAATCCTTTTAAAATAGCAAAAACCTTTATATTGGTCACTGAAGACAAAAAAAGGAAACAATATGGGGTTCATTTATCAACCAATTTGCACCTGGGCAGTAACCTATAGGAACCAACCAGTGATTAGCTTGTTTCAGACATCTGCAGGTAGAACAATGAGAGCAATGATTGGCTGCTACAGACTACCGCCTAGTGATAATAGATGACCCCCCCCCCTTGTGTGTAAAAAGTAATTGTACTTGGCTGCCACTGACACATCAGTTAAACTGCATACTGTAGGGCAAATTTGATAAAAAGGAGTGCGGTTGGTTGCTCATAGCAAACAATCAGATCTTTGTTTTCCTTTTCTAACTAGTAGGAGACTGACTATTAACTACTTTTTACAACAGCACCAATGTTTGTAAATGAACCCTTGTATGATTAGCTGCTTCTCCTTTATGGGAAAAGGTAGTACTTATATACATAGACACCCATACAGGAAAAAGGCCACCCTCAATTATCTTCATACAAGAATCAGGTTCCCCAGGGTTCAAATCTAAGGGGCATATTTATCATGATGTCTAAAAACCAGCGGGATAAAACAACACGCATCGTCATGCTTCACCATGCAAAAAAATGGCATAAGAACAGCTTAACATTTTATACATGTTTTTTGAGTGACTTCTGTCGGAAGCAATGTAAAATAGCAACGTCAAATCTGGCGTTCGAATGGTTTCACATGAAACACACCTTCATAAATTGGCCTTTTATTTTACACAGCTTTTTACACTTTTGGGCAAATTTCATTTTACACAGCATAATAAATCTGCCCCTCAGAGACAGTAATAAATACAGTATATGACAACCGCTAATCCAACTGTTTTAAACTTCCAATGTAGCTGTAGATGATTTGTAGATGCAGAGTCATATAAGGTTCATATAAATTATCATGATGTAAACACTGTTGTCCAGTCCCATAACTATAAAAGTGTGTCCACCAATAAAAGTGTTAATATTTTGTATTGCATTACATTAATCTATTTAGTTGTACATACGAAAGCCAAATACTAGTGCAAGAAATTGAGGACCACAGATTTCAGTCTTTGCCGTTCCATGACAAACTAGACTCATTGTCATAATGGCGATGCAGTAAATAGTGGAAATTTCTGGACCTTCATTCTTCACATCTACACCCCTCACAAGTTGCTTGAATGGTGTGGACAAATATATCAGGCAGCACAAACTCTGTAATCCAGTGTTGTGTGCAGGGGGCACCTAATAATCCTAATCTCCCAGAAACCTTAATGACTATTTCACTGTAAAAACTGCTTTTTCTTTTTTAATATCTTTGCAGTGCACAAATATGACCATCCAACCATGACGTGCTAAACTCTGCATGCCAATCACAGTGGAAGACCCCAGTATAAAAATATTTTCATGTGATTTATTCCCAGGGTACCAGAATATACTGCATTGTACCATATCAAGTTAATATAGTGTGGGGACTCCAGTTTACTTAAAAGAATTAAAAGAATAGGAATTAAAAGAGTTCAGTATAAAAATAAAAACTGGGTAAATAGATAGTATGTGCAAAATAAAAAATGTTTCTAATATAGTTAATTAGCCAAAAATATTATGTATAAAGGCTGCAGTGACTGGATGTGTAACATAATAGTCAGAACACTACTTCCTGCTTTGCAGCTGCCTTGTTTTCCACTGATCTAGGAACTATTGCAAATTCAATGAAGAGTTGTGTCCCATGTGGCCACCTCAAAGTCGCTGACTAGCTCAGGGTTAGAGAGCTGAAAAGCAAGAAATTGTGTTCAGCAACGTAACTAGAGGGGGGCGGCCCTGGCGGGGGATGTGCCCCCCGTACCCCTGGAATCCTCCCAGAATCAGCGGCGTGCGAGCTGCAGGGGGGCCCTGAGGGGGTGCGGGCCCTGGCCCAATCGCACCCCCTGCTCCCCCGGTAGTTACGCCACTGTTAGACATCCAGTCACCCCAGCCTTTATAGCTTAAATTGTTGGCTAACTATAGTAGAAACAATGTTTATTTTGCACAACTAATGAGGAACTCTACCAATCCCAGTACTATAGTGTGAAAATAGATATAAATAGGAACACAGAAGCTAAAAACAAGCAGCCATCAGGGTTGGATTTTGCGAGGTGCCACCAAACGAGCGTGCACACATTCAAGCATCCAAGCACTGTTGAGTTTTGAGTCCCTAGTGTTGGGCGGCATGCCACCCCTAAAATTTGGCCTCACCACAAATCCAGGCGAAGTGCAATAGAGTAGATAGGACTTCCTCAAAAAATAGTCCCAAAAACGCTTGCGACTTCATTTTTCAGGGTGATAGGCTGCAAAAGATCGTAAATTTGTACTGGGGTACCTGGATTCCCGCCTACTTTTCCTAACATATGGCACATAAACTATACACTGGGCTCATGTGTAGGGCAATATAAAAACTTTATTTTATTAAGGTTTCCTGGGCTTTTGTAATGTAATGTATTGGCTGCAACATATACGTCCATTCAACTTTAACTTCCCGCCGTATGCAAATTAGGCAATGCTAGTGCAACTTCGCTTTGCTTGCCGCAGTAGCGCTAGCGCTACTTTGCCAGCGTTCGACACCCTGGACGAAACCTTAGTGAATTAGCGATGTCCTAGCGAATCTAAACTTGGCAAAATGTTGTGATGTGAGAGATGCCTTCGCTGACGAATTTTCGGAGGTTAGTGAATTTGCCCCAGAGACTCCCTGACAAAACAGGATCAGCTAACCACCAGAATTTTAATACCTTTTCGGCGGATCCAACGCGCTACGCCAAAACGCAGGCATCAAATCAGATGCAACAGAGAATAAGGTAAGCAATAGCAATGTCGGATGGTGTCGCAGTGTTCACCCAACACCACATGACTGTTGAATGCAGACGCTACATGCTAGCCATACACTATAAGATCCGCTCATTTGGCGACATCGACAAATGAACGGATCTTTCCCCGATATGCCCACCAACGGCAGGGCTGTATTGGGTTAATCCGAATGTTCGGCTCTTTACCACCTTTAGTGATATTGGATAAATTACTTTGTTCTATGTTTTCTCTAATTTGAATTATAATCTGTCTGAGACTGGCAGAAAAAAATCTTTTAGTTCTGTATGCGAATTAGTGGAAATTACAAAAATAGGACAGGGATTATTTCTAGAGATGTCGCGAACTGTTCGCCGGCGAACTTGTTCGCGCGAACATCGGGTGTTCGCGCTCGCCGGAAGTTCGCGAACGTCGCGCGACGTTCGCCATTTTGGGTTCGCCATTGTTGGCGCTTTTTTTTGCCCTCTCACCCCAGACCAGCAGGTACATGGCAGCCAATCAGGAAGCTCTCCCCTGGACCACTCCCCTTCCCTATAAAAACCGAAGCCCTACAGCGTTTTTTCACTCTGCCTGTGTGTGCTGAAGAGATAGTGTAGGGAGAGAGCTGCTGCCTGTTAGTGATTTCAGGGACAGTTGAAAGTTTGCTGGCTAGTAATCGTTTTGATACTGCTCTGTTATTGGAGGGACAGAAGTCTGCAGGGGTTTGAGGGACATTTTAGCTTAGGTAGCTTTGCTGGCTAGTAATCTACCTTCTACTGCAGTGCTCTGTATGTAGCTGCAGTGGGCAGCTGTCCTGCTTCTGATCTCATCTGCTGACTGCTGCAATAACAGTAGTCCTTGTAAGGACTGCTTTTATTTATTTTTTGTTGTTTTACTACTACTACTACTACTACTATAAGAGCCCAGTGCTATTAGTCTAGCAGTGTTGGGGAGTGGGACTGGTGTGCTAATCTGCTGCTCCTAGTAGTTCAGCAGCACCAACTTTAATTTTTTTTTTTTAATATTCATTTTTTTTTATTTTACTTTTTTTTATTTTACTACCGCTGTAGTAGTGTATAAGTTGACCTTTTAGGCATTATTTGCCCTGTAGGCATTATTTGCACACTGTTTTCTTCAACCCGCCATCTAGCTGTGTGACCTTGTTCACATTCTGTCTAAATATCCATAATATTACCGTCTCCAGAAAAAACACCGGAGTGACTTTTTTCAAGCAGCCATAATATATTTTACGTAATCCGTATCCACCGCTGTAGTAGTGTATACGTTGACCTTGTAGGCATTATTTGCACACTGTTTTCTTCAACCCGCCATCTAGCTGTGTGTATTATCGTTTCCAGAAAAACCAACTGAGTTTTTGTTGTTGTTGTTGTTTTTTAAAAAATAATGCCAGGCAAAGGCAGGCCGCCACGCAGAGGCCGTGCTAGGGGCCGTGCTGCTATGCAATCCTGTGGCCCTAGCAAATTGCCCAGTTTTAAAAAGCCAATGACCCTGAACTCCCAAAATGCTGAAGAGGTAGTTGACTGGCTTACACAGCACACCCCATCCTCTACCGTTTCTAACTTTACCACAACATCCTCCTCATCCTCCACTGCTATGGCCACCCCACGTAACACTTCCTCCACCACCGGTGCCCCTTCTTCACTGGGGTCAGAGGAGTTATTTTCCCATGAGTTTCTTGAACTGAGTAATGCGCAACCATTATTGCCAGAAGAAGATGAAGGAGATGAGGACCTTACACCAGATTTAATTCTGGCAGAGAACACGACAGAGATGGACATAATGAGTGATGAGGAGGAGGTCCCCGCTGCTGCTTCCTTCTGTGATGTGTCAGAAGAAATTGATGCATCTGAGGAGAATGATGATGAGGAGATTGATGTTTTGTGGGTGCCTAGTAGAAGAGAGCAAGAGGAGGGTAGTTCAGATGGAGAGACGGAGAGTCAGAGAGGCAGTAGGAGAATAAGACTTAGAAGAAGCAGGGAGGACAGCCCGCAGGGATCAGTAGGGCAACAACATGTATCGGCACCTGTGTTCAGCCGGCCAACGCACCCGCCATTGCCGCCAATGCCGCCAACTTCTACTGTTACCGCCAGATCGCACACTTCCAAAAAGTCAGCAGTGTGGGATTTTTTTAATGTGTGTGCCTCTGACAAAAGCATTGTAATTTGCAATGAGTGCAGTCAGAAACTGAGCCTTGGTAAGCCCAACAGCCACATAGGTACAACTTCTATGCGAAGGCACATGAGCGGCAAGCACAAAGCACTTTGGGAGCAACACCTCAAAGGCAACAGGCAAACTAAAAGCCACACTCCTTCTGGTCCAGCATCTTACTGCTCTACCTCTGCTCTCCTTGACCCGTCTGAACCACCCTCCACTCCGCCTTCCACCTTGACCACCTGTTCCCATTCCCAGTCATCTGCCACCAGCCAAGTTTCTGTGAAGGCCATGTTTGAGCGTAAGAAGCCAATGTCTGACTGTCACCCCCTTGCCCGGCGTCTGACAGCTGGCTTGTCTGCACTCTTAGCCCGCCAGCTTTTACCATACCAGCTGGTGGACTCTGAGGCCTTCCGCAAATTTGTAGCAATTGGGACACCGCAGTGGAAGGTACCCAGCCGCAATTTTTTTTCTAAAAAGGGAATACCACACCTGTACCAACATGTGCAGAGCCAAGTTACCGCATCTCTGTCACTTAGTGTTGGGCCAAAGGTCCATATGACTACTGACGCATGGTCCTCCAAGCATGGTCAGGGCAGGTATGTCACCTACACTGCCCACTGGGTGAACTTGGTAATGGCTGGGAAGCAGGGAATGGGTAGCTCAACAACAACAGTGGAGTTGGTGTCACCGCCACGGATTGCACGCGGTTCTGCCACCACCTCTACTCCTCCATCGCTCTCTACCTCGTCTTCTTCTTCTTCTTACTCTGCTGCTGGGTCCTCCTTCTCCTCCTCCACACCTGTGCACCCCCAGCTCCCCCTAGGCTATTCGACGTGCCAGGTACGCCGTTGTCACGCTGTCTTGGGGATGACGTGCCTGGAAAGCAAAAACCATACCGGATCTGTACTCCTGTCATCTCTGCAGTCACAGGCCGATCGGTGGCTGACCCCACACCAACTGCAGATCGGAAAAGTGGTGTGTGACAATGGAAGCAATCTGTTGGCAGCGTTGAGACTAGGCAATTTAACACATGTGCCCTGCATGGCACATGTGTTAAATTTAATAGTCCAACGTTTTGTCTCCAAGTACCCAGGATTCCAGGACGTTCTCACCCAGTCCAGAAAGGTGTCGGCCCATTTCAGACGTTCCTACACAGCCATGGCACGCCTTGCTGACATTCAGCAGCGCTACAACATGCCAGTCAGGCGTTTGATTTCTGACAGCCAGACTCGCTGGAATTCAACGCTCCTTATGTTGGAACGTCTGCTGCAACAACAAAGGGCCGTCAACGAGTACCTTTTTGAACTGGGTGGTAGGACTGGATCTGCACAGCTGGGGATTTTTTTCCCCCGTTACTGGGTGCTTATGCGCGATGCCTGCAGGCTCATGCGACCTTTTGAAGAGGTGACAAATATGGTCAGTCGCACCGAAGGCACCATCAGCGACCTAATACCCTTCGCTTTATTCCTGGAGCGTGCCGTGCGACGAGTGACAGATGAGGCTGTAGACCAGCGTGACGAGGAGCTGGAAGCGCACGATTTCTGGTCGGAATCACCAGAACGAACCCAGGCACCTGCTGCAACGCAGGGAGAGGTGCCAGAAGTGGAGTCAGAGGAGGAAGGTGGCTTTGTGGAGGAGGAGGAGGAGGACCAACAGGAGCAGGCTTCCCAGGGGGCTAGTGGTGACCTTTTGGGGACCCCTGGTCTTGTACGTGGCTGGGGGGAGGAGACCGTGGATGATGCAGTCCTTGATAATGAGGAAGCGGAGATGGATAGCTCTGCATCCAACCTTGTGAGAATGGGGTCTTTCATGCTGTCATGCCTGTTGAAGGACCCCCGTATCAAGAGGCTTAAGGAGAAGGACCTGTACTGGGTCGCAACGCTACTAGACCCTCGGTACAAGCATAAAGTGTCAGAAATGTTACCAACATACCACAAGTCCGAAAAGATGCGGCATTTACAAACCAGCCTGCAAAACATGTTGTACAATGCTTTTAAGGGTGATGTCACTTCAGGAACTCATCAACATTCCAGGGGCAGAGGTGCCAGTAATCCTGCCACGAGCACACCTGCAAGGACAAAGCCCTTTGGCCAGTCTGTAACGTCAGACATGCAAATGTTTTTCTGTCCAAGGCAGCGCCACAACCCTTCTGGATCCACCCTCAAAGAACGCCTCGACCGGCAGGTAGCGGACTACCTGGCATTAACTGCAGATATCGACACTCTGAGGAGCGATGAACCCCTGGACTACTGGGTGCGCAGGCTTGATCTGTGGCCAGAGCTGTCACAATTTGCCATGAACCTCTTGTCTTGCCCAGCCTCAAGTGTGCTCTCAGAAAGGACCTTCAGTGCAGCAGGAGGGATTGTAACTGAGAAGAGAACTCGCCTAGGTCACAAAAGTGTCGATTACCTGACCTTTATTAAAATGAATGAGGGGTGGATCTCGGAGGGTTACTGCACGCCGGAAGACTTGTTCTGACTTCTATGCAGCTGTCCTTCTCTTCAAGCCTCATGACTCCACACACAGCTGTCCTTTAGCGTCCTCCTCCTCCCTCCGCCACCGTTACAAACTAGGGTGCAAACCCTACTGGTTTAATTTTTTCTGGCCTCTGTGCTTCAGTGGCTGCAACCAAAAAAACTGGGCAAACAATGTCTACAAGGTCAACGTATGGCAAAAAATGACTATTTTCAGCATTTATATGGCATATTTTTTCTGGCAACTGTGCTTCAGTGGCTGCGTCCAAAAAAATGCATATTTTCTGCATTTATATGGCATAATTTTTCTGGCCTCTGTGCTTCAGTGGCTGCAACCAAAAAAATGCATATTTTCAGCATTTATATGGCATAATTTTTCTGGCCTCTGTGCTTCAGTGGCTGCAACCAAAAAAATTTATATTTTCAGCATTTATATGGCATAATTTTTCTGGCCTCTGTGCTTCAGTGGCTGCAACCAAAAAAATGCATATTTTCAGCATTTATATGGCATAATTTTTCTGGCCTCTGTGCTTCAGTGGCTGCAACCAAAAAAATGCATATTTTCAGCATTTATATGGCATAATTTTTCTGGCAACTGTGCTTCAGTGGCTGCGACCAAAAAAATGACTATTTTCAGCATTTATATGGCATATTTTTTCTGGCCTCTGTGCTTCAGTGGCTGCGGCCAAAAAAACTGGGCAAACAATGCCTACAAGGTCAACGACGTTGACCTTGTAGGCATTGTTTGCCCAGTTTTTTTGGCCGCAGCCACTGAAGCACAGAGGCCAGAAAAAATATGCCATATAAATGCTGAAAATAGTCATTTTTTCTGGCCTCTGTGCTTCAGTGGCTGCGGCCAAAAAAACTGGGCAAACAATGCCTACAAGGTCAACGACGTTGACCTTGTAGGCATTGTTTGCCCAGTTTTTTTGGCCGCAGCCACTGAAGCACAGAGGCCAGAAAAAATATGCCATATAAATGCTGAAAATAGTCATTTTTTGCCATACGTTGACTCAACGTATATGGCAAAAAATGACTATTTTCAGCATTTATATGGCATATTTTTTCTGGCAACTGTGCTTCAGTGGCTGCAACCAAAAAAACTGGGCAAACAATGTCTACAAGGTCAACGTATGGCGAAAAATGACTATTTTCAGCATTTATATGGCATATTTTTTCTGGCAACTGTGCTTCAGTGGCTGCAACCAAAAAAACTGGGCAAACAATGTCTACAAGGTCAACGTATGGCGAAAAATGACTATTTTCAGCATTTATATGGCATATTTTTTCTGGCAACTGTGCTTCAGTGGCTGCGTCCAAAAAAACTGGGCAAACAATGCCTACAAGGTCAACGTATGGCAGTTGTTTAAAGAGAACAGTAGATTACTAGCCAGCAAAGCTACCTAAGCTAAAATGTCCCTCAAATCCCTGCAGACTTCTGTCCCTCCAATACAGAGCAGTATCAAGCAGATTACTAGCCAGCAAACTTACTATCATCTGTCCCTGAAATCACTAACAGCTCTCCCCCTACACTATCTCTTCCAAGCACACACAGGCAGATTTTTCAGATACATTTTTGCCCTTGATCCCCCTCTGGCATGCCACTGTCCAGGTCGTTGCACCCTTTAAACAACTTTAAAATCATTTTTCTGGCCAGAAATTTTTTTTTTAGATGTTAAAGTTCGCCTTCCCATTGAAGTCTATGGGGTTCGCGAACCGTTCGCGAACCGCTCGCGTTTTTGCGCAAGTTCGCGAATATGTTCGCGAACTTTTTTTCCGACGTTCGCTACATCCCTAATTATTTCCAATGGGGTGCAAAAAATGCTCATATACCACATTTTCAAATATACATTCATAGGTTGTGTCTGTTACTCACAAACTTTCTATTCCCTGAATGTAGTGCCAAGATTTGGGCTTGTATATGCAACACTGTCAATGTCGGTAAGTGCTGTGTACAGGAGGGGCGGTTCATGAGGGAAGTGCTTGTCTCATGGTATGCACTATGCCTTGCACTCTTTATGGGTAAAAAAGGTCCCCTAATGTACTTGTAGAGTGTAATCATGTCCCCTCACAAGCGTCTTTTTTCCAGAGAAAACAACCCCAAGCTTGACAGTCTACCCTCATAATTTAAATCTTCTATCCCTATAACCAGTTTAGTTGCACATCTCTGCACTATTTCTAGCTCATTTATATCCCTCTTAAGGACTGGAGCCCAAAACTGCACTGCATACTCCAGATGATACTCCACCTGTATCAAATGCTTTAGCAAAGTCTAAGTAGATTAAATTCACATACATTGCTCTTATTATTTCACTTTCATACAAAATCAGAATAAATGTGCCAACGTGAGTGCCTAGTCAACCACTGTTGACCCGTTTTTTTTCCAGCAGTTTCGCAAAAACATTGGCAGTCAGAGAAATTCACCACAAATCCATACCTGGCGAATACATTTGTCCATCACTAATTCCACTGCTAAAATTCTAATCATACAGTTGGTACCTGAATTATATTTCTGCCTCCAGACATGTTTATCTGAAAAAAAAATTGCAAGTCAAATACTGGAAGAATCCCAGTCCAATAGATGAAAGGTTGAAAATTATACATGAAACTAAAGGGCTGTCAGTTCTACTTACAGATAAACTGTTATTTACTCCGGTGGAACATTGAACTTTAACCAGTCAAGTTAATTTATGAGAATTACTTTTTCTTTGATGCCAAAGATAATTGCTCTTAAATCTATTAGCCAGGTTAACGGGCTTGTTTATCACTGGATTCTGGCACATAAAACCAGTAATTCCAATGAAATAATAACCATTGGCCACTGATATTGTATGTTCTTATGTAGACCTAAATAGTAATGATGGTACAGTGGAAGACATTAAGGGTTATTTACACATGTAGCTGCAAGTGCGTATTTGTGGACACAAATGTTGCACTTATTGATGTCATTCGTGCATTTCCGTATTGTTACCTAAGCACCATTGGGTTTGGCCTACTTTGTTTGCTGAATTATATGTAAATGTGCCTATTGACACTGTGGAGCCTTGGAGCCTATGCCACCCTGAATTTGCCAGTAATAGGGTGAAATTGTGGGAGACTCTCAGTTGCAATTATATTGGAATTCAGTGAGAAAATGCTGCATTGTGGGTAAAAAAATGCAATTTATGTCTAAAAATTGAACTTTACCTACTGAGCTGTTTTCATAATAATGACCTTTATGGTTGGGCTGCCATACTGGTTGGGGACATTAATTGCAAGGCCCTCAATAAGGCTAATGTCTCACCACATTTTAGGAATAATAGGAATATTTTGTTGACAGTGTCACACTGTATTTTCAGATAAAAAAACATGCAGTGATTATCATTGTTCACATTTAATACCATGCTTTCTAGTGCCAGTACCATTTCCAGGAAACCTTTATCCATACACTGAGACCTGTTACTGTAGTTATCTAAATAAATCCCCTCTATGAGTTAGTACTTTGTCCCATACTGTTTACACATTCCTAATACATGCTTCCTAATCGCTTCCAGATCATACTATGAAGAACTTTTAACACCATGGCCTGTTTTTACTTTATGTGCATATACACAAATAGCCAACTCAAGCCAAATATAGTCATGCAGCAGTCCTTATACATACTGCACTCTGGAACTGGTTGAGTACAACCTTTGTATAAAAGGTTTATTGATTAACAATGGTGCAATAACCCTAAGCCACCAATCAGCAAAGACTGGTCTAGTGCGGTTAAACTAATGATACCAAATATCTGATTAGTTACTATGGCTAAAAGACACTTTATAACAGTAAATGAGCCAATGTGCATCACTTATTGCAGACTTGCCACTTTAAAAAATTCTCCTGATTTCAGGTAGAACTGACATAAAGCAAACGATTCCCAAATAAAACATGAATTATACGTATATTTGATTTTATTGGTTGTACTTGTATTAATAAAATAAGGATTTTTGAAGCAGGTGCCAAGTTTGTAAAATTCATCCATAATCAGGTACTGCCGCTCTGAGCATATGACATGAAGTAGATAAATTGTATCATTGTATTACTGGGATTGATCCTAAAACTGCAAAAGAACTGCAATAAGAGTTTCAGGTAGAAAAATGTAGTGTATCAACACAAACTAAAGATGCTTCTAATGCAAAGCAAGTCTATAAAAATCAAAATGCTTTGTTTTCGAATATTTTACATAATAATGAATTTATATTATCACACTGCCTTTAGTCTGATGACACACTAAACTGAAAGTGTTGAAAACCTCCCTAGCCACAAGCCTTTCACTTGACTGGAACTTTTCAGCCTCACTGAGCAGCCAGGTAATGGTTCTATCAGGTGCCTCCCATTCAGGACATGGCAGCACAGAATTTGTCGGCACATACAAGCTGAAAAAAGTTATGCAGTTATGTGTGTGTATCATCATAAAACTATTTACTGTTTGATTATGCCCCTAACTTAAATGGCTGATGACACTATTCTGTTTCTGATTGTTTGAGAAAGAAATATTTAAAAGGCCCAAAGACAGACTAATGGCATCAGTGTTTTAGGGCATTGTTGTGGTTTGGGTCATAATCAATGGCTGTCTACTATGCACAGGGTCATGTTACAATTCTCCTTCCTAGCATTTAACAACTATTCAAATTATAAGCAATGCTCGTTAAATTATTTAAGCCAACCATCTGTATTAGAAGAAAACTAAAATGTATTGCATCACACCCTAATATTTAATGGACCTCTTGATCACAGAGGATATGGCAAAAACTTTAGACTGCTTCACAAATAATATTAAGACTTGCATTAAAAGGTTCAGCATCAAAATATCAGGCATCAGTATTTGTATTTAATCTGTTTGTTTGATTTATAAACTGTACTATAGTGTCATTATTAATAATAATAATGGGATTGTGTAAAAATATTTAAAAACTGAACATACTGTGCTCACTGTGCCCACTAGCCATCCTCTCCAAGCTAACATTTAAACATCAAGAATAAATGCAGATTAGGGAGCACCACCCATCACATGAGAGAAACAGTAAGATGGTGTGCAGGGATAAAAATATAAATAATTGAAAAGAAAAAAAGCTAACCCTTGAGGTTGCACCTCCCCATCATAGGATCCGATAACCCAAGGAACAAATTAAAACTTTTACTAATAGATTACATAAAAACCGTAAGTCCAGGAAAACGTTTAAAATAAAGTTAGGAACAGGGAGATAAATGTACTGAAAATAGGTTATGCGATATGTGCAGGGTGTGAGGTAGAAATTACTATCTTGTAGAGTCCTTCATACAGCTGAACCAGGAGGGAAGCTCTGTGGGTGAAGGGGTGGGCGATCAACTGAGCTTTTTCTGGGGTAGAATTTACCATACTATATAGGTGAGCATACTGCATGCACCACAATTTGTCTCGACCAATTATACAGTGGGTCAATTTTTGATGCCACCCAACTCAACTATCTCCTTCTATGGAATTGGGAGGGTCTGTCTGAGGGTGAAGGGGTGGCATAATAACGGCAGCTGGAAAGTGCACTGTAGGTGGACTGCGTTGGTGGGTCTGTGACAATGGTTTGTAGTTTATGTGTGATTTATCCGCATAATTACCACTTTACTTACCGTCTCTCTTTCCATCAAACTGGGAGGGTTAAGCTGAGGGTGAAGGGGTGGTTGTTTAACTGTGGTTTGGAAGTAAACCAGCGAGAAGAGGGACAGATGGGTTTGATACCCACTTTTCTCTAGGTTACTGGATAATTGCCTTTATTCCTACCCCGTGATTACTTCAATGCTCCATTACAGACCCAATAGATCGTTCTAATTTCTACCTCACGGCCTGTACATATCGCATAACCTATTTTCAGTACATTTATCTCCCTGTTCCTAACTTTATTTTAAACGTTTTCCTGGACTTACGGTTTTTATGTAATCCAGTGTCGGACTGGGACATCAGGGGCCCACCCAAAAATCTTAGACCAGGGGCCCTCCAAAAGAGCTTAGATCAGGGGCCCACTCTAAGCACTATTATAATTCCTCTCCTCTCGCAACCTCTATTCTGCTAGTCTCTTTTCTTTTCATGCTATAATCTATTATTCAATCTATTTAGTCTCTTGTTCTCATAGAAATAGGTAATGGCCATGAAATATGCCAAATGTTTTGAAGCAGGAGGGCCCACTGACACCTGGGCCCACCGGGAGTTTTCCTGCTATCCCTGTGGTCCAGTCCAACACTGATGTAATCTATTAGTAAAAGTTACGTTTTAATTTGTTCCTTGGGTTATCGGATCCTATGATGGGGAGGTGCAACCTCAAGGGTTAGCTTTTTCTCTTTTCAATTACCAACATTTAAACATCATTAGCAGAAGAAATGCTCCTCTAAAAGGCACTAAATAGTAAGTACACTTTCACCACAGCCAATGCCTCAGTGCAAGCAACTAAAGTGAAGTAAATTATCTCAGGACCAAAATATCCTAACCAACAATTAAAATGCAAGCTATGGTTGAATTATATAGGAATATAGCACTATAGTAGCAGGTTAATGACCTTTAGAGTGGGTTAAATAATATATGACACCATGGGAAGTTCTCAGATTTCCTTATATATCAGATAGGAAGTAACTGGTGGCAAAGGTCAGGGACAGAGCTGTCATCCTTGCACTTCCCAGTCAAGCCATGGGAAAATCTAGAAAGGAAGGGAGTGGAGGTGAACCACCTAACCCTGGTTGGTGTCACTAATAAGAAGCAAGATAAGAATCACTGGGCTAGAACGATCTTAAGCAAAACAATTCTGGGTATATTTGATGAATAATGTGTGCTGTATGGCACCAAAGTGGGTAACGAAGGGTGCCCTGGACTGTGGGGAGATGATGGGAGTGGAGAGAACTCTGGAACTGGCTATGTGGGGTGAAGGATTGGCTAAAGGCACATATATTATAAACTGTAATTGTTTTAAAGTTTCAAGGAACTGGTTTCCATATGTCAAAATTGTGTTATTTGTAATACTATTAGAAGTTTTTGTCACAGCTGCTGGTGGATAATTGTTTTTGTCCTTGCCAACCTATAAACCTATTGTTTGGTATAACAAGGACAGGTTTTTTTTTTTGACTAAGCATGGTTTCAATAAAGCTGTGACTGACCTCCACCCATTAAAATGGATAGCTGAGCACACACATAAGTGCAAGATAGTAAAGTCCATGCAGCGGGTCGGGTACCCACAAAAACCTGTGGTACCCTGCACATCGCAGGTAGAAGTTCCGGGTATAGACGCGGGTCGGCGGTTCTGCGGGCCATTTTTACACCTTTTTTTTTACCATGTCTACTTCCGATGACATCACTTCCGGTTTACAATGACAGCACTTCATGATTCTTGATGGTCAGCTGGTCGCGAGTCTGGGTTGCAGATAAGGTACTTGCGGGTCGGGTAGCGGGTCCAATCGGGTAAGAATGTGGGTTGCGGGTCCGGGTTGCGGATTGCAGGTAAGGGTCGGGTAAGGGTTCCAAAAAATGGACCCGCGCAGGACTTTACAAGATAGTACACACAAGCAACTGTCTCCCCACAGTCCATTTAGGAACCATTGTTTCTGAGGCATTAGGTCACCGTAAAAATGCCTGAAACATGAAAATTAGATCAAATACTACTTTACAGGGAAACCTCAATTTTTTACAGTAGTGTAGTAAGGAGTCTAAGCCTTACTATAATTTGCTTTTTCATTCCCAACCTCAAAAAAGCATGTGGTATAGGGATGAAGTAATCTTTCAAATAAAGTACTTCTACCTCTATTAGTATTTTCTTAAACAGATATAATGATGGTATAGTACAGAGGTTCCAGCTCAACAGTAGGTGCCAGGCTCTGCCTGTGCCACTGTACTGCAGTGCTGTCAAATTCTTATAGACTCATGAAAGAGAATTATTATAGAGCTCTTCCAATGGATTAAAAGGAAGGATCTGCCAATTCTAGGAAACGGTTTCCTAAAATGTATTGAATTAGAAAGGGCAGTTTTGTACAATGCCCTAGGAACACGGCCTATATATTTAACAAAAGAAAACTGTAATATGGATTAACCAAGACTTCTTTGTCCTGTAGCAGTTAATATAGCCATAGCCACGTCTGTCATCATACTACAATAGCATTCACAGTGCCCAGTTATTAAGATAATCTTCTATACTGAGCAATCACAAGCTTATTCGAAACCAGATCAGTGTGGAATTCGGAAACAGAAATAGTTGGGCAACCTTTCCCTGCTCTTTTGCCCCAGTAGAAAATATAAGGCTAGAGATCCTAACAGTAGATTAAGCTCCATAGTTTGAAACAGTGACAAAATGCTATTTGCTTTGTGCATTTCCATGTCATACCAGTTCCCGTTGTGAAACACCACAACACATTGAAGAAAAATGTTTTATTGACTGGTTGTGAAAGGGTTAATGGCTGTGTTACAAAGGAGAATGTAGACCTGGGAAATCTGACAGACTAATAATAAATGAATATTTGACTATTTTAATAATTCTACAGTTTTTCCTGATTGTCTGAGAGTCTACTTTGAAAAACACTGCCCTCTAATGTGCGACAGTTGCATTCTTTTTATTTTGCATTAAAGAAAGGTTTATTTAGGAAGAAGATTCCAAATGATCAATGTGTGTTGCATATTCATTTTACAGTAAGTGAATACGTACTGTATTTTGACATGCTAATGGGTAATATACAGCGGACTCTGCAATTAATGAGGGAACATTTATGTGGCAAAAAAATTGGTGCATTTTTGCAGATGTAAAATTAGTAGCACCTGTACCATGATATGGAGTTCTCCAATTAAATCATAGCAGATGTTACAATAACCCAGGCCACAAGAAATGGCCAGAGAGTTGGATTTAGTGGTGTGTTTTATTTATTGAGCTCCGGTTCTTGGCTACGCTGTACAATTTGCTTGTCTATAAACCTCTCACTCATGAAATCTATAACTGTCTTCAAAAAAGAGATTGAGTGATCATGTTGTGAATTAAAATGCATTTAACAAATCACACTGAAAGTCAATGTGCATATTTGCAAATGAGTATTTTTTTTTTTTAAACAAAGGGCTCCTTTTACTATCCTGGTATTCTTGAACTCACTTTCTTACAAAGGGATAAGGTATTCCAGCAAAATGATAGTTGTCAGCACTGTGCCTACTGACTTCACTGGCCAATAAGAATACTGTCAGGCTCATTTAAAAAGAGCTAGACACAAATGTGGGCCATTAGATCCTCATACACAAATGACTTGAAGAATCTGACCTACATTTTGACCATCAGCTGGGGTGGCAAAGAACATTATGTTTTTGCACTTTGCATCATGTTCTGCTTTGGTAATGAGCCAAGATATGTCATTAACATCTATGCCTTGTTTGTGTAGCTAGTGAATGTACACACAATTCTAGGATCCTCATCTGGAGTTGGAAGGCAAGTTAATTGGCTCCTGATAACACTGACAATAGTCAATATGATTGGGAGCTCCACCGGCACAGGGACAGATGTAAAGGACGTATGTTGGCCCATAACATGACTGATTAGAAAGTGATGGATGGATGGACAAGTGTATAGTGTTCTCCACACCATTACTTGTTTGTAAAACATCACCATTTTAATATAAACAGTTTGCAGACATTATTCAATATGTTTATTGATTGGACAATTGCATGTAAAAAGTTTGGCAGCTCTTATTTCTGCTGTTCAGAAACATTTGAAAATACAAAAAAGGTAATATGTTCTCTCTGTGAAATGCTGAACAGTGCTAAATATTTGGTTTTATGGCCCAGCAAATCATGAGCCCTCAACCATTAAACAACTTTTACTCCCTGGCCCCACCTCATTTGCTACATTGAATATCCCTGCACACATAAACGCTATGATCTCAGCACTTGATGATTTCCACTCAGATGTTATTACTTATATTTCACCTCTGCATTGCCCTGTATACACTACGCTAACACATTTCCTTAAATGACTCTGCTACTGCAGAACTTAGTGGAAAAAAAACACAAAAAGACTGAAAATAATTTGGCCAAAAATAAAACAGCAAAAAATGTGATTTTGCTGACTGTGTTGGTGTTTATTAGATAAATAAGAATGCTTTTTCTTGGCAGATGTTCTGAGAAATTTCTCTACACAATCATCAGTAAATATACAAACACGAGAACTACAAGATTAAATAAAGCATTTAATTAAGCAAAAGTATGAAAAAAATATAATTGCCATCCTTAAGCTGGATAAATCTATTATTTACTATATAATTTGCTGATGTTACAGTAATGTCTACCCTCTTCAATTCTAATGCCCTCTTTTTCTCCAAAAAAAGAACTCAAGCAACAGCAACAATACACTACTTTTTCTTTTTCAAAGACCCATCCGCAGCACAGTAGGGCATTTTGTTGGCTCATGACCCTAATGGGTACCAACCATAAGGTAATTTCCATAAATATTTCATTGTTTTAATTTTAGAACCAGGTGACACCCAAAGCATTCAGCATTCTTTACATCTGAGGGTTGTAGTAATAGACCAGATATTGTATGTCAGGTTCATTGGTGGCCCCCTAGTAGGTCTATTCTGACATTGATTCAACTGAATTGTTTTTTTTAAAGGGGTAGATGACACATTTCTAAGTTGCCCTAACTTACAAAAATAATTTGAAATAGCTCATAATTTAGGGCCAAGCTTGGCCTTATACACACCTGTACCCCCTTGCAATTGTAGGGTCTGCTTCCTCTTTTGTTGAGTCCATGGGTTTACTTTCTTCTCACCTCTCATCCTATTTTAATATCCACTAAAGAAGTGGCCTGGTTCAGGCTGTGGCCAGACATGTTTTTTTTTGGATTTGTCATTGTGCAGCAAGTGGTGGTTTGGCATGTGGGTCAGGTCTACTTACACACTGCCAGAAATTCAGGAACCTGAACGGTATTCCTGGCCAACTGAATTGCTTAATAAAAATTAGTTGCTTCTTTACGAGCGGCGGGAAAATTTAAGATGGGAAAAAAACTTTGCTAAGCTAGTGAGCTAAATTGACATTTGGCCAGTGAAGCATACTCGGAATCTTTGCATATATGTGGAATCAATTTGAATAAAATTATAATAATCTGCAGTCAGTTGCACCCTGCTAATTGCATTCATTTTACAGTATAATAATTTTCCCCAGGTTTTCAGATAACCTGCTAACCTTATTTAGCATTGAATCCAACAACCACCTATTAGAGGTCACATTTTTTCAATAAATCTGGAACCTCTGCAACACAAAATCTTTTTCATTAGCCTTTTTAATGCAGAAAATTCAGCACACACACATATGCTTTACAATATAAAGATTCCGATTAATTCACCACCATTGATACAGTACATTAAAACCACGGCTCTACAGCATTTGCACATTCCTTCTAACCCTGGCATTGTGGGTTAACAATCTGGCAAATTTCTCCATAAATTGAATTTTGCACACTGCACTTGCAGTCACATATGTCCCCTTTAAAGAGCTGGTCTATTGAATACAGCTAACTAAGCTACACAGGAAAATGTATTTCTAGTGGAGAGTATTTACAAAAACACCTATTAACCTTCTTAATCTTATTCTTCTTCTGTTGTCACAGAGTTTTTTTTTGCAAAAGTCTAACCACAGTTTTGGGTTGGCTAACAAATTGTGCTGTGGGACCCAGTAACTTACTCCATGCATAACCACACCTAATTGTCATTGGTACCCACAATACCAATGTACCCAATATTTATAAGACAATATTGGAGGATATGATCCAGATGATACCTAAGGTCATTAAGGGTGCCAGTGCAGAAAGTGCACAGATAAGTGTTTAGCTCTGCTACCTGTAGATTTTAGAGATGTTTGGTGAAAGCATGGTAAAAAAAATTGTAAAAAAGGAGTGAGTACTGTAGCACTTCTCTGTATTACACCATTGCTGTGTTTTTCTTTCTCTTTCCCCCTTTTCCTTTATTTTAAATAGAAAAAAAACTGAAATCCAGCAGCATAAATGATTACATTAATTTTAAACACAGAAACACTTAGCAATAAATATACTGTATTTCTGCTGGTCTAGCTGGTGGGTAATTGTAGAAAGAGGTGATTTCACTGCTGGGAGAGATTTCTCCTGCAGAGCGGTAATTATCTGCTTTTCTTTTACAGATTTGCAGAGCAGTAATTAACACCTTCACTAATAGAGATCTGCAAAACAATTATTAACCCCATATCTAATATAAACCTTCAAAGTAGCAATTAACCTCTTCCCTGCTACAGCCTGCCAGAGCAATGATTAATTAATTTCCCACCAGAGACCTGAAGAGAAGTAATGAACATCTGCCCCACCAGAGACCCACAAAGCACTAATAAACAAGAAGGGGAACCACTACCCAGACCCAGAACTTATATAATGTGCAAGTCATTGAACCCCTGGGTAATAGTGACCATAATGTTATATCATTTAATGTCTGTTGCAAAAAAATATATATACTTGGGCAACAAAAAACATGAATTTTGGAAAAGCTAATTTTAGTGCCTTGAGGACTGCCCTACATATTGATTGGGGCATTAAGTTTTCAGCTAAAAACACAGAACAGAAATGGTTGTCATTTAAAATGATATTAAATCATTACTGTTCTCAATTTATTCCCTTAAGGAGTAAATGTAGAAGTTCTAAGAATCATCCTATGTGGCTTAATACAGAAGTAAAGTTAATAGGAAAGAAGAGAAAGGCATTTAAAAACTACAAATCTGTTGGGACAGAAGCTGCATTTAATGAATATAAACACTGTAATAAATGTTGTAAATCAGCAATCCGGAAGGCAAAGAAAGGAAATGAAGAGTTAATTGCGGGTGAGGTGAAAACTAACCCTAAAAAGTTTTTTAAATATATTAATAGTAAAAAGATGCAGGTTGAGAGTGTTGCTCCATTAAATAATGGTACCAGTATGGTTGTAACAGATACAGAAAAGGCAAATGTGTTAAATCAGTTCTTTTCATCAGTGTATACATTAGAAGAGTCTGTGTTCCCAGGCTCACTTTATCGCTGCACTTATGGCTCAGCTCAATCTAGTCAGTGGCTGACTTAGGATATGATTCATAAAGCCTTTATAAAAATGTATGTAAGCAAGGCTCCAGGGCCTGATGGCATACACCCCCGGGTTCTAAGAGAGCTTAGTTCAGTTTTAGACCAGCCCCTATTTCTGATTTTCTCAGATTCACTTTCATCTGGTATGGTGCCTATGGATTGGAGAAAAGCTGATGTTATTCCAATATTTAAAAAGTGATTACGATCTCAGCCTGGCAATTATAGGCCAGTAAATTTGACATCTGTGGTGGGCAAATTATTTGAAGGCTTGTTAAGGGATCACATTCAAAATGCTGTCCTAGTGAATGGCATTATGAGCAACAATCAGCATGGCTTTATGAAGGATAGGTCATGTCAGACAAATTTGATTGCTTTTTATGATGAGGTAAGTAAGATGCTGGACAGTGGGGAGGCAGTAGATGTGATCTATTTGGATTTTGCCAAAGCGTTTGATACTGTGCCCACAAACAACTGCTTTCTAAACTAAGGTCTGTTGGGCCTAATGAAGTCATTTGCACATGGATAGGAAACTGGCTACAGGATCGGGTACAGAGGGTGGTTGTTAATGGTACATTCTCTACTTGGAGTAAGGTTCTTAGTGGGGTCCCTCAGGGCTCGGTATTGGGTCCACTTTTATTTAACTTGTTCATTAATGACTTAGGGGAGGGTGTTGTAAGTAATATATCAGTGTTTGCAGATGACACAAAACTATCCAGCCCAATTAATTCCATCCAGGATGTGGCATCCTTGCAACAGGATCTTGACAAACTGGCAATCTGGGCAGCTAAGTGGCAAATGAGATTCAATGTTGATAAATGTAAAGTCATGCACCTGGGATTTAAGAATATCCAAGCCACTTATACCCTTAATGGGACTGAACTAGGCAAATCCATTATGGAAAAGGATCTTGGAGTCCTTGTAGATGATAAACTTGGCTGTAGCAAGCAATGCCAGTCAGCAGCATCAAGGGGAAATAAGGTCTTGAGCTGTATTAAAAGGGGCATAGAGTCAAGGGAGGAGGGGTCATTCTTCCACTGTATAGAGCACTTGTAAGGCTATCTAGAATATGCTGTACAGTTTTGGTCTCCATCACTCAAACAGGACATTATTGTATTAGAGGGGGTACAGAGAAGGGCAACTAAGCTGGTAAAAGGTATTGAAAATCTTAGCTATGAGGAAAGACTGGCCAAATTGGGGATATTCACGCTGGAGAAGAGGCGCTTAAGGGGAGATATGATAACTATGTATAAATATATAAGAGGATCGTATAATAATCTCTCTAATGCTTTATTTACCAGTAGGTCTTTCCAGCTGACACGAGGTCACCCATTCCAATTAGAAGAAAAGAGGTTTCGCCTAAATATTCAGAAGGGGTTATTTTTACAGTGAGAGCTGTGAAGATATGGAATACTCTCCCTGAATCAGTTGTACAGGCTGATACATTAGATAGCTTTAAGAAGGGGTTGGATGGCTTTTTAGCAAGTGAGGGAAAGGGAATACAGGGTTATGGGAGATAGCTCATAGTACAAGTTGATCCAGGGACTAGTCTTATTTTTGGATGCAGGAAGGAATTTTTCCCCATCTGAGGCAAATTGAAGAGGCTTCAGATGGTTAGGCAGATAAAAAAAACAAAAAAAATAAAAGGTTGAATTTGATGGACGTGTGTCTTTTTTCAACCTTTCTTACAATGTTACTATGTTACTACCCTCTCTGCTAGAGTCCCATAAGGCACAGATTAACCAAATCCCTGACAGATACATAGCACATTTTCTTTTATGATTCGGTGCTTCATACAGGCCTGGGTACATGTTCAGTAACAGGTTCTTACATTTTAGTCCACTTTAAGGTCTCTGTATTTTTCTGTCATTTTGTTTTTTTCACACAGAGGCTTTTATAAGTGAATTATAGATAGAAATTGCTCTCAAGGGTCCTTATTATAGAGCCTAATTTTTAACAAAATAATGTGGAAATATAGGGACACATGCTCTGAAGTCCTTTGTACAGATGACATGGAGGAATTCACACAAGGTACAATTTAAAGATTTAAAGATTTTCTGGTCTAAGTGACTGGGAAACAGGATATCTAAATGGCACGATGTTGATGAAGTTCATTAGTTGCCATCTTTGGCCTTGATAAAAAAACAGACAAGGGGGTGGACTGATTATGACTGGTGGAGGGCTGATGACATTGGGGCTGGAGCAGAGACATGGGGTGGATTTGTGATGTATGTTGCAGGTAATGTCATGTGGGGACATGTTTCTAATGCGTGGGGTGAAGCTGTGACATCTGATTGGTCAGATTTCTGCTCAGGCTTTATAATGCTGAAATACAGAGAAACAGTTTTAAACCATACAGACCCAAGAACAACAGGACAGTTTTAGTTCAAAGCTGGACAAGTGACAATGCTAATTGGCTCTCATGTTTCAATATACTGCAAGTCCTAGACTGTGTAGCACAGACCTATATTAATATCTTTATTATTATATAAATGCAAACATAAATCCAAATTTCCAGGTGATTGAAACTGAACACAAAATGGCCTGCATGAAAAAAAGAACATGTACAAGTTAGCAAAGTCTATACATTCATTTATCATCATTTATCTTCATATTTGCACTTATGGATGATGAAAATAATAGAACACCCATATGTATTGCATCACGTGATAGTTTATTCTTGCTGCTGGACAATTTAAAAAAATGCCTTTTTTGCGGTGGTGTGTGGAATAGTTTTGAGAATGACCACTTTAGGTACATTTTTATGTCTTCATTGACACTGCAGTTACCAGCATACAGCAAGTGATTCATGCAACAATCTCACAAACAGTTTCTGAAACTTGCACCCAGTTTGTCAAAATTAATACTAAATTGCATCTGGTTTGATGAATTGAGTGCCAGTTGTGGTGCCAGTTGAGGAATGTTGCATTGTTGGTCCAAAAAATGGCATCTTGCATTTTGCAGTCAATTTACTTCTGAACCCTACAGATAGGTACAACTACAGACACTTCACTGCAGATATAAAAATAAACAGTATAAACTGATATAAACTCTGAGTATAGAGAAGCATGGTGTGTAAAGGTCTTAGCATGTCCATGAAACTATTCAAGAGTTTAGCGAGAGTCACACTGAACCAAGACAGAAATAAAATAAGAAAAAAAGAAATAGAAACCTGGTATTACATAAGATTGGGGAGTGGTAATGGATCTAATAGTACACTACATAAGACAGTGTCTTTGATTGACTAAATATTTAAACATTTAGGTTAACATATCTCTGGTCCTGAGTACTGGAAGAAATGATCTGGGAATGACTTACTATGGCAGAAACACTTGCCTAATTAGTATGCATCCAGTCTATAATTGATTTAGGTATTTTAATGCTGTTTTTCTCCTACACATTTATGTCTTTGCCGTTTTGTTTCAGACATCTAGGAGGTGATCAAACTGTAAGAAAATGATTACATCGTTTTCTAATCTCAAACCAATGCCAAGAACAAGATTCCTTAGGACATTAGTATAACCATTTATTATTTTATCACTTGTTTACTTCTATGAAGAAAGTTAGCTATCAGGGCTACACCCAGGGTGTAGTCAAAAGAATCAAAGTACAGGACTATTACACTTACACATTAACAAATCCATCCCTACCCCCTTAATATGTTGGTTTTCCATTACTCTAATTATTAATGTAGATCATAAACCCAGATGATTTCATGGAAGAAAGTGGATGGCTATGTTCCCACAGAGACCACAAACCTTCTTTGGAAAGTATAAATAACTTTGTTTAATGTTAACCCCCCACCCCCTACCCCCACTGAAATGGCAGGTGCACTGTGCTCAGTATGGCCCTGGCAATATTCGGGTAACTGTAATACTAACACCAGTAATCAGACCATCACATACCATTAAGACATTGGGCAGATGATATGGATGTTGTATTAGAATCCTGCCTGGTATGGTAATTTACAGTGAAGATTTACTGTGTACTGTACTGTGAAGTGAACATACCATTTTAACAATTATCTCTGGGCCACAAATAATGATTAATCAACAAACCATTTCATCATATGACAGTTGTGGATCTTCATAATGTTTGTGGAGGATGATAGTTATTTTTACAAATCCATATACTTAACTGTGCGGCACCACATCATGTGCTAAGTTGTTGTATAAAAGGTTAGAGGAGAACTGATGCTTAAGAAGAAGGCTTAAAATGTCCCTAGTAGCTTCCCATCTTTTCTGAAGATTCCTACCACTTTCTCTGTTCTGCTGTTACCTGAGTGTAGGGATTTACAATATAGTGTATATATAATATAAAAGTCATGAAAAAAGGCTGATTGGTAACTAATCTGGATACCCATTACATGGCAGCTCAGAAACCAGTCCAATTTGCATCAGAAGATAATAATCAGACCTACCATAAGCATTTCTGACAGGTAAACCTTGTGCTTGATAACAGCCCCTAAGCTTAGTTTCTCAGCAACGGGACAGCGGACACTGAGCATTTGTATGACACATGTGTAACAAAATCCAAGATTTTATTCTCCTGTGCACAACTTTGCATTACTGTAATAGAACTGGTAAACCTTTTAACTGGTGTAGTAAATAAAGAAGATAAAATATGGCATATTCATTCACTTTCACATTTTATTTCTACAACTCTATAAGCGTCTCAAAAATGCAGATATAGAAGGCTTTAAAGATGCACATGCCACAAACCATTCAAAAATCAGTAACTACCTTTTATTAATTGTGTACAGCGTGATCCAGGTATCGCCCAACATTCACTCAGCTAAACTAACTGCCGAATGAAGATGCGTGACAAATGATCATAGAAAATTATGCTGGTCACAGATTTATTA
Organism: Xenopus laevis; assembly: GCF_017654675.1. Taxonomy (NCBI): domain Eukaryota; kingdom Metazoa; phylum Chordata; class Amphibia; order Anura; family Pipidae; genus Xenopus; species Xenopus laevis. Next base: position 34,318,355 of record NC_054378.1, on the reverse strand, counting down.
TTAAAAGTAGTTAAAAAAAATTTAGACACAAGCCAAATTTTTTGCCAAGTTTCGCCACGGAAATGACACCCTTAGACTCTAATGGGTGAAACAAAATTGTCACACAGCAAAAATTTGTCACGCAATTTGTCACAGAAAAATGTTGTCGCCCATAGACTTCAATGCATTTTTGTGAGTTTTCGGCGAAGCAAAACAGGTAAGATTCACCCATCACTACAAAACATCAACATTAATTACATGTCAACCAATTATATATATTCTAGCCATTAAAAGTATAGTTGCCAGTAAATGACATAGATATTGTAATCCAAAACAATAGTTCCACCTATCACCCAAGCCCATGTCAGTCTGCCCTTCCATAAGGAAACAGGAGTAACCTCTAGCTGCACTCACCTAGCTCAGAGGAAATGCCCACACCAGTTCTAAAGTATGTCTTCTACAGCGTTTTCATTTTCCAGGGCCCACCAGCATATTTTCATCAGTCCATCCACACTAATGGTTACCCACCATAGGGGTTCAATACAAGAACAGATCTCCATGGCAGACTGTTGAGGACCCGGTTCGAGCTGTAAAAATCAATCCCAAAATATGCCTGAAACTCAGCCCCAGTAATTCCTAAATGAAACAAAAACTAGTATACCATTGCCCTTAAAGGCCACCTAAGTGACAATACTGACATCAGCTTTTCCCTGTGCCTGCACTAAAGAGCGAATAGTGTTTTTTTGGCGAAAATTCACACCATTTGCCAGATGAAATTACGCAGACTAATTCTCGCCTGCGGAAAATCTGGTAATTTATCAAAGTGTGACTGTTACCCTTTTCACCAAAGTGTAATTCGCCAGCTTCAGGCTGGCAAACTCGAAATATAAAGATAGAGCAGCCACTTTTAAATTGCAATCAACATCACCCTTTCCATGCTACTTTCCTCCATGTGGAAAATTCTCTAGACTCTAGCATAAAGAATTTTTCCTACTACTTTTGTATAGACAAAATTCACCACATTTCTCTTGAAAAACTGATTAAGATTTTTAGTAAATATTTAGGAGATGTGTTGAGAAAATACACCTGGTGAAGTGAGGCAATATTGGGGAAATTAGTTGAAGAGGAAATTCACACTATAGCAGTGATCCCCAACCAGTAGCTCATGAGCAACATGTTGCTCCCCAATCCCTTGGATGTTGCTCTCCGTGGTCTCAGAGCAGGTGCTTATTTTTGAATTCCTGGCTCAGAGGCAAGTTTTGGTTGTATAAAAACCAGGTGTCCTACCAAACAGAGGCTCCTGTAGGCTGCCAGTCCACATAGGGGCTACCAATAGTCCACAAACCTTACTTGGCACTAACCAGGAACATTTTTCATGTTTGTTTTGCTCCCCAAATCTTTTTACATCTGGATGTTGCTCACGGGTGGAAAAAGGTTGGGGACCCCTGCACTATAGTATACAGTATGTGCCCCATGGTGTTAGCCCAGGTACAGGCACACCAACATTTGGGGTATCATGTATAATTAGGCAGATTTATTATGCTGTGTAAAAAACAGCGGGATAATACACTACACATCGCCAGGCTTTGGAGTGTAAAAAACGTCATATATTTTTTACATTTTTTCTTAGAGTGACTTCAGCAAGAAACAGTGTAAATTAATGGTGTAAAAATCTGACACCGTTTTTTTTCATGGAATTTTGTTTTATAGAACATAATAAATATGCCCCTTAAAGTTAATGCAGCATGCTTGTACTGACCTACATGTTCCAGTGCATATGGCAGTAACAAGCCCTTCACCCCCTCCATATAATATTGAAGGTGTGTACATACTGCACAGTCCACAATCCCTCTTTTCCCAACCACAGTGTCATTGTAGTGTGATAAGCCAAGTTAGTTCTGCTGCAAGTTATTCTGCAGAATGTCTGTCATTTTAGTATATTGCCCTCCAGTGTTCCTGCAACTAACTGAGCAGTCAGACCCCTCCATTCTGTTACTAGTACAGTGGATAAACCTCAGAACCTCTATATATTGCATACATATATTGGCCCTAGATTTCACTGCAGCAAATCACACATCCACTATTGTGCCTGTAGCACATTGCACAGTTTGCTCCCTGTGTCTATTTTGCATGTCACTCAGCAGTGAATTACACAGCATCTGACATCCACAGCACAACTTGCAGTCTCTGATCTTTTTAACATCAATACATTTATATACCTTACGGCTTCTACGGTGTAAATTCTTTTTCACACATTTGCACTTTGCCATGGCAGGGGGTTAAGGCTTAATGTGCCTATTCTGTTTGGAGCAAGGACTGTTTAACTTCTGAAAATGGCAGGCCTCTATGTTTCTTCAATTGTTTCTGTGTTGTTACTCTTTCATTAGGAGTAGGCTTTATTTTAGCCATGGTTTCCTTCTGAAAACAGAGCATACGGCTGCAGCTACGCCTATAATGCAAGTGTATGACCTGGATGAGAAACAATTTAACACCATTCTGACCATAAAATTACACAAAATATAACATAGATCTCACAAAGCCTTCCACTCGGCAGGGCACTCATTTGGATTCATTGAAGTCAAAGAACCTTTATGCTGCCATTTTATTTCACAAAGCAATTTTCATTGCTTAAATGTAACAGCATAATTACCTCTTTCTCCTCTTTCAAGTTGCCATTTTATTAAACAGAATGCTGGTATAGTCAAGGTTTGTGTTATTTGATTTTAAACAAAATCATTTAGCCTTTAAAGTCTAAAATGCGAGGAAGAGCTCCCTTAACGTATATGTAAAGCATATGCCGCTCAATTTCAAGCGGCTCGACATCAGACACCGGCCTGTAAATTAAATTAATTTTGCTTTCTTCTTTTAATAGGTTTTCCGACATGCTAATGAACAAAGAAATGAGAGAAGGGAGAGACTATGGCTAATTTAAGACTCACAGGTCTAGAAAACCACTTTTTCTCCATCTATGGACGCTGCATGAATTTATGCCTTCCACTGTCTTATCTACTTTCCAAAATTAATTACAAAGCTTGTAAAATAGTTGAAGAGAATCACAAGGAATAAGGATCCAAAAAAAACGGTATCTCTAGCCTGTAAAATTAACAAATTATTATTACTTTTACTATAGCCTCTTCTGGTGACAGAATTTAGCAGTAAAAATCCATCAATTTTAAGTGCAGTATTATCACCACATTGCAGTTATTAATTTGCTTATCAGAAGATGCACAGCGCAGCCCCTAAATGCCCCTAAGAGCTAAGTGCAAACATAGAGAAATGCTAAAGGCCAAATATATCACATTGGGTCTTTTACAATAGCTTATGTTGGCAAGGATAAACCCAAACTCATGTTTCAGGATGAGTGGGACACAGCCACAGCCATAGACAATAAACATAACTTTCTGGTTATTTTTGAGAGACAGCCTAGTACACTACAAAATTCTCCAACAAATGTATATAACTCCTGTTAAACTCAAGGCAATGGGGTAGCAATAAAATTACCTTTGCCCTATATGCGATAAGGAGACAGCTAACTTTCACCATAACATGTGGACCTGCTGATTTCACCTTACTGGTCAAAAATCATATATCATATAAAAAACATGATCTACTGCACATCTTGCATGCAGAAAGCAGTGTGCAAATTGTAATTACCCCATGTTTCTTTGCCACATAATTCCAGCATAATGTGGATGCAAGGGGTCAACCATTGCATCAAAATTCACACTTTTCTTCTTGCACTTCAAAATTATGGCTGTGGTTGATTCTTTAGACACAAGTGTGTTGCACCTATTAACACAGATCGCTCTGGTTACCCTCAGGGTAGCTCCAGACCAAGATTTTGTGCATTCTTATACTATTCTAAAAATGATAATGCGGGCACCAGCCTGTGGAACATTTCAGAGGGATGCTTCTTCTATAGTTACGCCACAGCTTTTTACCTTTTTTTTTTTTAAAAAAAAAAAAGAACATTTGTAGATTTAATTGACACTTTATTGGAATCCATTGGAGCCATTTAGAAGCAATGTTACTTGATTACAAACAAAAAAAGAAATCAAGGACACTTTCCTGTAAAAATCATTAGACGGCAAAAGGGATTTCCTATAAATGTACCATGAGTACTGATTCAGAGAAGACCTAAAATATGCCCGCTGACCAAGGGGAAAAAATGAAAGCAGGAATTTGTCTTGGTACCATCGGCTCTATGAGAACAGGAACATAGGTACTAGCATAATAAATTTAGCATGTTTGTGGCCAAAAACAGAAATCTGCTTAATGAAAAGCTAACAAACTAGATTGTTAGGGCGGGTAAAAGTAACAGTAGAACATCTGTGATCAGTTTTTGACCAGATACTGAAAATTGCACTGGAATGCCTGTTAAAGGTGCATAATCCCCTCCCTCCATAGCTGACCTGGGAGTTTTTTTGGATTTGTTGTTTGTGCATTTTCAGTCCCTTTAAGGAACATCTTTCCTCTTCCTCTACAATTTAGTTTGCAGCATCTTAAATCTTTTATTAATAATATTGTTCATTTTATTACAAAATAAAATGTATGTTTGGACTTTGTTCCAATATTGTGTATTACACTTCAGTTATTGTCTTGTATACAGGTATGCTTCTATAGAGAGGCAGTTTTGATGCATCATAATATATTCTGGTCCAGTTACTGTATATGCTAATATGGGAGTTAAGCTCATGCAAATGTATATGTTTCAAAAATGTAAAACCAGAATGCGCAGTGTACAAAAATGGTATGACACAGTCTGTGGTTAAGTGCCAGCCCATTTTCTTAAAAGCACATCTATACCTATCACCAAAAAAAATAAAAATGTAACACTACAGTTTCACATAACCAAAGGGAATACTCCAAAAACATGAAAATACTTAAACAACATTAATAAATAAAAAAAAAATACACATGTACCAAATTGAGAAATCAAAAGCAAAACTGTCAATGCTTTATAGGACATTTAAATGAGGCCCATAGTTAAGGAAAGAAGTTGAGGACTAAACACTAGAAAAAAAATTAAAACAAAAACTAAATTGTTTAAGAAATTCAGAACTGTACTATATATAACCTGATCCCCAAAAAAACTTTCTGCTGTTTTCCTCCATTGTCTCCCCCATACCCACCCTGAGAATACTTCCCTCGCCCACTGTATTTACTTGCTTGCCTTCTTTCTTTTCTTACTTAATTCCTATGTCTATTCATTCTCCTATGTACAGTATGTCCTTCCAGGGTATTCTGTATTTAGGTACCACTATCTTTTTGATCCCCCAGAGCAATTACTTCAGCTACTGTTTCATAAACATATTTAAGTCACACCACTCCAACACTTCTTTTAATATGGCCTTCAACTTGTATTTAAATCTATTTGTTTAAATTACTTAGTACCTTTAATGTTTGTTTCCCCATATTACTCAATCCAATCTTGTCACATAATATTTCCTGTATCCGAAGTTCTTTTTTTTACCCAACTTGCCTGCCTTATTATTATTATTGTTAATAAATAATAATAACAATAATAATAATAATAATAAACGGTGCTTCATTATAGTTTTGGACTGGAAGGAAATGTATTTGTGAGTTTGTCACCAACCATATCAATATGGGTTTTTATAGCAATATTAAACATTCATTTTCTGGTGACGTATCAGAAGACCACGTTTGGGAAATTCTGGTTCTTCCCACTTAAGCCACTTGCACACAGACATTAGCTAAAACCCTGCTCTTTATTCTAGTTCATCCTCAATTAAGCCAAACAAAACAGAATGTCCTGTTGCTTCTCAGTTAATGATTAATGTTAAAAAAAAATAGCAGTGACGGCAGGTCATATCTATTCATTGCAGCTCTGCTTCAGAAAAACAACTTGTTAAAATATCACCTGGGGTTCAAGCTCTTAGTATTCAGTGACACAAACTCTGTCACTGATATGGGAACAGCACTGCCAGGACACAATGCACTGGATTAAAGGAGAAATTACACCAAGTGGCAATGTGTTAGCAGTCAGAAAATGTTCATTTTTATAGTTTGGTGTATGTCACACAACACTACATGTATTATCAACAGTGCATGCAACTGAGTTTAATGATCTCTCAAAGGGATAAATATCTGGCAGAGATTCAGATTATCACTATTATACTGCAAGAGGGCATGTCACTAGAACTCTACACATTCTCATCTTATGGCAGGATCTTTAGCCTGTAGTTCTTTGACTGGGCTTTCAATTACTTGTCACAGTTGATCTTTTAGATGGGAATTGTATTCTAACAACTGCTGACTGAAGATCCTTGTCATAAAGAGTACCATATCTACAAAATATCATAGCACAGCCACTTTGAGTGGCCACCATCACTTTCACAGCCACAATTACTATATGTTTTGTAAATGCTCTGTGCTGTCTGCATAATAACATTATACTGTGGTCAACAACAGAATATAGTGCCCTAATCCACAGTAGTAAATGGCACCAAATCCACCAGCATAAATAGTACACAATTTACCAGCATTAGATGTTACCACCCATAGCACTCAATGACCCAGTGACTGCCAGCATTAAATTATACAGTGACTCACAGCATTATATGATACAGTTACCCATAGCAATAAATACTGTGGAGTTCCCTAACATACAGTCGGTTAGCAACCTTAGTCAGCAGTCAATGATGCAGTAATTCACAGCACTAAAATTGCACAGCAACTAAGAAATAGTACCCCAGTATAAAATTGCACAGTAACACACAATGATTGCACACTGACCTTTCCTCTATTCTTTCTATTTGCCTTTTTTCTTGTCTTACTTTTATCTCTACAAACTTATTTCTGTGCAGCCTCTTCCCTTTTCCCAATTCCCAATCCCTCTGAATTCTTTCTGCTCTTAGTTTTATCCCATCTTTGCATCCTTCACCTCTGTCCTATGTTGCACCCTTTCTCCAGCTCACAACTCTATCCAAGAAATCATTATGTTGGTCCAAATAGCACTTGGGAACCAATTGTAGCAAAGCACTCCATAATATTGTCACATTATAGACCGTTGGTAAAACCTTACCTTGAATATTCTATGCAGTTTTGGGTGCTAGTCCTTAGTAAGCATACTAGTGAGCTTGAGTGAAGCCATGTGCTAAACTAAACTGATAAAATGAAAAAGGAGAAAAAAACTACCAAAGTTCATGCTGTTTTCTCTGGATAAGATGCACTCGAGAGCATGCGTGGAGTTTCAACATAGGCCCTGGCCTATAAAGTACAGAAAGAATCAAACAGGCCCAATAATAATGGTCTGTGGCATCATTATGATAGATATTGGATGTAATTTCAAACAGGTGAGAACTAAGGCATTCAAGAAACAAAGTGCACGTTAAGTTCAAATAGTTTTTTATCACGAGTGTGGAAAGGCCAAAGAATGGCCTGCTGGCACGTTATATAGCAGTTCCCTTAGTGTTTTTAAAAAGGGCTTGAAGGTCTTACTGGCCAGGCAAAATATACAGAACTAAAGTAATCTCCAGAGCTCCCATTGGTTTGTGTATGTAAGCAACTACCAGTGAAACTGGCCTAGGTTTACTGAAAAATTCACAAAACTGTGGGAAAAAAAATCAAAAAATGCCAAAATGTTGTCAAAACTTTGCAAAGATTTCACAAAATGCAATGGAGACTGTTTTACTTAGAGCAAAGAAACATTTTTCTTGTGAAAACAGCATGGTTCTTTGGAGAAATTCTAATACAGGGTAATGCCATTAGCATTTTTCCTGTGTTTTTTCCAGCACAAAAAAGAAACATTTCTTGTCAGTGAAACAAAAGCATGGCAAAATTCTACCTAGGATTTGCAAAAATATTCACTGCCTGCAAAAATTTCTCCCAAAACTGCAAAAAAATTGCTCATCCCTATATGTGAATGAATGTCATTATATAATTGTGTTGTACATTTGGGTGTCTACTAACAGACAATTGGTCAACAAATAGTAAATAATAATTTAACAAATAGTAAACAAGACAGTCTCTATGTCATATTATATAAATGTAGGGCATGAATCTTACTATGTAACCAAGCTTTACAGGATTTGTGCCACTGACCATTGCATACACTCTCTGATCCGGCATATATCATTGCTACACAGAGCCAGGAAAACATTTGAGCCCCAAGCTGTGGTTTAGCATATTGTAGCAATATTGTTCTCTATATTGAGGTGGTTATTTATTAAAGTCCGAATGGAAGAAAATCTAAAAATTCTAGTTTTTTTAACTATAAAATCTGAATTTTTGTGGAAAAAAACTGCTTATTAAATCCTGAGGATGGAAAAAGTCCAAATCCGTAAATCCGGCATCTCAGACTAGCCAAGGTTGTCTATAAGTCAATGGGAGAGGTCTCTATCCTATTTGGAAGTTTCTGTGGTCCTCGCTGGGATAAGCCCGAAAATCCAACTATTTCAGGCTTTTCGCACAAAAATCAGAAATGTATTTACTTTTTGGGAAAGAGTCCCCAAAAATCAAGCAATATGGGAAAAAAAAACCTGAAAAAAATTGTATGATTCGAATTTTCGCTCAATTTTTTCTTGTTTGTCCCTGATCAAATCATGATTTTTTAATAATAGATAAGGTCCAATCATAAATTCAAGTTTGGTTAGACTTTCTTGATAAATCCGGACTATAAGTATAATGCAGTTTGTTTGAAATGTACATTTGGGTGTGTAACAGTATATAAGAAATATAATGAAAGTGCTGCCTCCATAAAAATATCTTCAATTTTCATTGCCCAGGTCAACATTGTATTTACTAAGTAATAATTAAATTCCTTAATTATCATTTAATTTTCTTTAGATTCAAATAATTAGATTTTTTGCTATATTTTGTGTGAACTGCAAGTGTGACTGCTAGTTCAATATATAGGATTTGTGATCTAAAAAACAGTGAAGAAAGTCATTTGTTGATACAAAAGCCAAATACTGTAATAATGAGAGGAAATGGCAGTCAATGGATTGCCTGAAATTAAAAGCTATTGTCTCCAAACTACTCTGCTCCACATCACCATCCTTCAATATTTCAGAGCATTGTCTTCAATATTGTCAGTCCCAGGATGACTGTTGGTGATGCTGTGTTCAATATAAAATTCCAAGTTGCATTTTGCCTCTACATTACTGTCAGTCACTTGCTTAATAGATTTTAGTCATTGATATTTGGGGAAATAATCAGAAATAATCATGGTGCTATAAGCAACGACACATTCATATACTGATCTGTACTCTTTCCTACTTTCTATGGTTCTCTTTCTATGTTTGTGTAAATACTAAGGGGCAGATTTACATAGGGTCGAATATCGAGGATTAATTAATCCTCGATATTCAACTGCCGAAGGTAAATACTTCGAAGGATTTAGTCGAAGGTCGAAGTAGCCAATTCGATGGTCGGAGAAGCCAAAAAAATCATTCGAAATTTGAAGTTTTTTTTTATTCTATTCCTTCACTCGAACTAAGTAAATGTGCCCCTATATTCTTAGCTACATACTGCATTGTACACTGTATTACTATCTGTTTTCAGATTTCTTCTGTTTATCTGAGCATAAAACATAAACATATTTTAGACAGACATTTGCACAACTTGCATTTAAAGGAACAGTAACACCAACAATTTAAATTGTTAAAATATAATGTACTGTTTCCTTGCACTGGTACAACTGGTGTGTTTGCTTTAGAAAAACTGCTATCATTTATAGAAACAAGCTGCTGTTTAGCCATGGGTGCAGCCATTCAAAGAACAGTTTACATTGAAGATAACAGATGCGCTTTGTAGTATTCTATTGCAGAGCTTATGTGTTATCTACTAAGTAGCCTGTGCATTTTCTCTTTTTTTAGCTTGAATGGCTGCCCTCGTGGCCACACAGTAGCCTATTTATATAAACTATAGTAGTGTTTCTAAAGCAAACGCATAACTTTTACCAATGCATAGCACCAGTATATTATATTTGAATTACTTTGTTGTTACTGTTCCTTTAATAATTGTCTTAGGTATCACCTACCTGTGGCCATTGATGGTTGGTGGAGGCTTAGGTTTTGAGTTCAGAAGCAGTCATAGAACATAAGGATGAATACCCATCTACAGAATCAAATTGTGCAATAATATTTTATTTTTTTATTTTTTAACATTATTTGCATGTTTTTTTATTTCTGCAGCTCTCGGGTTTATAATTTAAACTGCTATCTAACTGCAGGAGCTTAATTAATTTAGCAGCTAGGCAGATGTTAGGAAGTCAGAATGGAAAATGAATAGCAGAAAGCCTGAATAAAAATATAAGCAATAAAGAATATAAGAATAAAGATTATAAGAATACTAAAGAACTGAAATCTCACAGTCCATGGGATCTGTTATCCAGAATCTCATTATCCTGAAAGCTCTGAATTATGGGAAGGCTATCTCCCATAGAGTCCCTTTTAAGCAAATCATTATATACCATTAATAATTTCCTATTTCTTTGCTAACCTAACTAAGGTGTAATTAATCCTTATGGGAGATAAACAACCCTATTGGGTTTATTTAATGTTGAAATTATTTTTTAGTAGACTTAAAAGGTAAAAATTACGGAAAACCCCAGGTCCTGAGCATTCAGCATAACAGGTCCCATACCTGTAATTAATAATGTCTAGTGATGGGCGAATTTGTCCTGTATCTCTTCACCGAAAAAATCGGGAATTTCCAGTGAAATTCGCAAAATGGCGAAAAATTTGTGAGACACATTGAAGTCAATGGGCGTCAAAATTATTTTGATGCCTGCGACAATTTTTATACACTTGCCTATTTTGTCCAAATGCATTAAAGGAGAAGGAAAGGCTAAAATTAAGTAAGCTTTATCAGAAAGGTCTATATAAATACACCAGTAAACCCTCAAAGTAATGCTGCTCTAAGTCCTCTGTCAAAAGAAACACAGCATTTCTTTCCTTTTATTGTGTACACATGGGCTTCTGTATCAGACTTCCTGTTTTCATCTTAAACCTCCAGGGCAGGGATTGAGCATGCTCAGTTTGCTCCTCTCCCCCCCTCCTCCCATCCCTGCTGTAATCTGAGCTCAGAGCTGTTAGTGAGCAGGGAGAGACTCAGGCAGGAAGTGATGTCTCACCAATCTTATATGGCAGCTTCTATCCTAAACAAACAGAGACAGTGTCTAGAGCTGTTTACTCGGGTATGGTAAAGCATTCTGCAGAATAAATATAGCATTCTAGCTTGCACTATTGTGGCTAATCTGTTGGCAATAAACTGTCTTGCAGCTTTCCTTCTCCTTTAAAGTCAATGGGCGTCCGAATAATTTTGACGCGTGACTATTTTGACGTGCGGGCAAATATTTTTCCATGGTGAATTTTTGCTGCAGTTTCGCTGGATTTATTCACGGGCGGCAAAACCCATAAATTTGCAGCAAATTTGCACCTGGCAACTTTATTCGCCCATCACTAATAATGACCATTTATTTAGAATTCGCCTATCTATAACAGGGCTGTCCAACTGGCGGCCCGTAGGCCGCATGTGGCCCGCAGCCCCCCTTATGTGGCCCTGCACATCAAAATCTGCCTGCTGTTTACCATTTGTAACATTTAAAAGGTATTACTACAGAGATTAACTGGCCCCTGCATTGTTTAAACTTCAAATTCAGACTAATCCCCTGTATTGTTCACACCTGTGATACCCCCTGCATTGTTCACACTTGTGACACCTCTATTGTTTATATTTTAAAGGCCTGTACTGTTCACATCTGAGACCCAGACTGAAACTACCCACATTGCTCACCTGTTCACACCATACAAAATGCTAATGGGGCACCAGCACTGTGTCACTGTATGTAGTACATATTAGAGTGGTCAAGATTTTCCTGTCTCCTGCTCTGCCTTCCCTATGCTCCCTGTGTGTGTCATACTTTGCCTGACCTAGAATCCCTATGGAACACAAGCCTGGTAATTGTTGTGGGGGTTTGTTAGCATTTGAAAGTTATTGTTAGGGGCCCCTAAGGTGTTTAATCGTATGTTGGGGTACTGTATAATACACAGGGGAGGAGGAGGCATATGGATTTATGGGTATGTCTTAAACTTTTTTCACATATGAGTCACATGCCTGCCAGTGCTGGGCCAAGGTAGTTTGGCACGCTAGGAAAGAGCTTCAATCAGCACCCCCTGTCCTGCATTACCATTGACCTCCTTACCATGATGGTTTATAAATAAAGAAAGCAAGAAAATGAACAACACTTTTTAATTTATATTACTCCCCCCTGTACCAGCAAGCTCAGCAGCCATCCATAATACAGCCCCCCCCTGTACCTGTGCCAGCAGCCATCCATCATACTGCCCCCCATACCTGTGCCAGTAGCCATTTATTATACTGCCCCCTCATACCTGTAGCAGTAAGCTCAGCAGCCATCCATCATACAGCCCTCCAGCAGCCATCATATTGCCCCCAATCTTTACCTGTGCCAGCAGCAGCCAAAAATAAATCTGATCACATCAAATTGCCCCCAAGTATTTATGTACCTGTGCCAGCGCCCAACCCAGCAGCAACAGCAACATATGGCCCCTGGCCCAAATCTGTACCTGGCTGTGCCAGCAGGAAGCTTCACACTTTCACAGTAATAGAAAGAATGTCTTCAGTTCAGTGCAACTGTGCACTGTGTGCCAGCTCTCTGCCTCTCTCTGCCACCCAACCGCATCAGTGACGTCATTGACTCATATACACACATTTCACTGCACTGCCACACCGCACAGAAGGAGCTATTACTTGCTGGCAAGAGGGAGAAGGTGAAGGAGGGGGATTCCATCCGACTGAGTGACCATGATTACTTAAACAAATTATTAAATAAATGCTTAAAAAAAAAACCCCATTAAAAGTGTGCCCCTCAATGATGGCGTCCTAGACAGCTGCCTACTCTGCCTACCTCTAGTTCTGGCCCTGTTCCATGCAGTGAGCACTAAACATCTGTTTTTTTGGTGTGCTATTAATGTTCGACATGGTCTCGCGGTAACATGGGTGTGGTCTAAAAACCGGGAGTGGCTAACATTGGCTTCCATTATCAGCCCTCCACCATGTACAGGTAGATTAGAAAAATCTCGTCCCTCTGTACCATATAAATTGGACAGCACTGATCTATAACATACCGAAAGTAAGGAATGGTTTGCCTCTAGTAAAGATTAATTATATCTTAGTTAGGATCCAGTACAAGATACTGTTTTATTATTAATGAGAACAAGAAAATCATTTTTTAAAATTGGAAATATTTGATTAAATGGAGTCTATGGCCCATGGCCTTCCCATAGTTTGAAGCTTTCTGGATAATGGGTTTCCAGATAATGGATCCCATACCTGTAATTAAATAGATCATCACAAATTAAAGCTAATGCATTTCAGTGTTCAGGCTTTGCATAGTAAACAACACCTTTAAAAAAATATCTTGATTAGGATGTAGAATTTAATACATATTAGACATATTATGAAAATAAGAGAAAACCTTGGTTCTTGCTTGTTTGTAAACAGCATATTATATACCATCTATTTAGTTACGTTAACCAATGTTAGTGCAGTGTAAGGGGCCTGAAGGCTCAGCCAGAGGTAGCGGACCAAGGATGAAGCACAGTCCAACCAGATCGAGGTATCCAAGGGGTTAAGAGAAAGGCGATGTCGGGTCCAGGCAATAAGGTCAGTACAGGCTGCAAAGGTTCAATACACGGTTAAACAGGCAAGGTCAAGATCAGGATCAATAGCAGAAGAATATAGCGCACCCAGGAACTCACTATGTGGAACCTATTATAGGGCAAAGTCAACAGAGCTCCAGCGTCTTTTATATGCCTCCTTTGGCGCCAAAAACGGATGCAGTGACGCTGGCGTTTCAACGCTGGAATCCAATCCGACACTGGCGCTTCGGCGCTGGCGACCAATCTGACGCCGGCGACGCATCTAACGCTGGCGTGATGTCACAGAGCCCAGGAGGAACCGCATCTTGGATGCCGCCATCTTGGGATGCCAGGTAAGTCTTCCTTACATGCAGTGAGTACAAAATCTAGATTTCTAGTTCCTGTATAAGCTCTTGGTGTGCAAATCACTGTATAAATACCTGTGGGTGCCACTGCTTTGCCATTTATCAGTAACCTTTTCTGCAAAGATGTACATGAACCCTGGGTCTTTTCTATTCAACATTTTATCATTCCCTCTTGATTTCTACTAAGTCCCTTAATAGATTTCAGACATTCTACTTTGTTAAACTTGCACAATTTTATCTCCTTTGGGCTTCGTTGCTTTGCAAGTCCCAATGGCAACCTAATAAATTAACTGGCTAAAAATCCAAAGCAAATGTTTCTAATGCTGCTCCTCATTTAAGCTTTTATTCAGTCACAGTTGTATGCTTTCTATCATTCATTACTGCCAAAAAGGAAGCCAAGAGCATTTATTGGTATAAATTAATTAGTGATATCATCAACTTAGACGCTTATAGTTTGAAGGGGCAGATCTTTGGCCGAGTTCTTATCTGATCCATAAATGTATTACCCACTGTAGCAGTGAATGGAACAAGTGCCATTTGCAAGGGAGGAACCGAGTGAGTCTGGGCATTCTGCCTAGCATCGCAAACGGGGGATTAAGAGCTTTGTGGGACATGTGAACTCAACACAAATGCAAACATTAGCATGATTAAAATTGAGCAAACGGTGATGTACAACTCCTTGGGCACAATCCAGTAGACACAGCTGTATATATAGACTGCTACAAAGAAGCTCTGTTACATGAGCCCAGTGAGGAGGAGTTCTTGGAAGATTACTTCTGTCTCTATTATTGTAATCTGTCTGGCATAAAAATATATCCCAAACCCATATCAGGATGTGCTTTCAATTGGAAGTCAAAAAGCAAAGCCTTAAAGGTGGTCAAAGAGCAGTCAGTCAATTTTACTAAATCCTAATGTCTAATATTTATCTTAGGTGTACAGTATAGAGTCGTTCCTATTGCAAGGCAAATAACTCTTTGTGTGCAGCTTCCTTGGGTAAAAGTTTATTTGATGTATCTCTGTATTAAGTATGAACACTGAATTTACTGGCAGCTATGAATCAGTCTTTTTCATCTGGCCATTTCTGTGTCTAACCAAAAATTGTACGACTGTATTACAATGAAATATCTTGCCTAAATATTCTTGTCTTTTTTCATCTTGTATTTTGGATGTCATCTCCATTCTTTTTACCGCCCCTACTTAATGTATGCAGAATTAATCACTTAGCAACAAATATGTGATTATGTATGGACTGACCAGAAACAGATTTACAACAAATTCACAACTAATGTACAACTGGGAATAAAGCTGATTCAACAAATAAACATTTCCTAAATTAATCCCAAACCTCTTCCTCTTCTAGTTCTCTCTTTCTGGGAAATTTTGATATTTTGTCCTGTTCTGATTTCATAGTAGAACCTGCAACTTGGTTAAAGTCAGCTTTAAATAAATGATATGACATATTTTTATTAAAATATATTAAAGATGTATTTAATAAAATGAACTTTTTCACAAGTAAAAAAAAATTACAAAAATATCTTGAGTAATATTTGTTGACAATGAGTTGCTTTATCTACCTCCCTCCAATAAAAAGAGCAGATGTTCAGCTATGAAAGGCTCACTGGAACATTAGGGCCTTCTTTTAAATACTTTCAAAACAGTTTATACCACTGTAGCCTTTAGAGGATTTTAAAGGGCCTTAGCCCCCCTTTAAATTGAATTTAATATGATGTGGGCAATAGCATTCCAAGGTGATTTACAGTTGGCTCTTTATTGTTGATGTTGTTTTAAGAGTTACTTAATGTTTTGTTCTCCAGCTTGAAAATAAAACTGTTTTTATATGGATCACTTGACTAAACCATGACTTTAATGGCTGCAAAAAGTATAAATATAGCAGAACTAGTTACAGTATATTTGGTCTTCAGGGTGTGCTTGCTCTACAGTGGAAAGCTCTTGATTAAATATTAAAAAAAAACACACAAACAAAAAGAAGACCAGTGTGATGACAGTTTCACTTGTCATTGGGCCCTATAATTGTTTTATTCTTACAGGTTAGAACTCCTTTACAAACCAAAGACACTGAACCGCTGATCTACACTGATCAGAAGACTGCAACACAGTACAGGTATAGGGTCCCTTATCCGGAAAACTGATATTCACAAAGTTCTGGATTACGGGAAGGCCATCTCCCATAGGCTTCATTTTAATCAAATAATTCACATTTTTAAAAATGATTTCCTTTTTGTCTTTAATAATAAAACAGTACCTTGTAATTGGTTGCAAATAATGAAGATATGGTGAAGATATAGTGAATCCATACTGGTGGCAAAACTAATCCTATTGGGTTTATTTAATGTTTAAATGATTTTCAGTAGACTTAGGGGCAGATTTATCAAGAGTCGAAGTGAATTTGAGGTAATTTTCGAAGTAAAAAAATTCGAAGTAATTTTTTGGATACTTCAACCATCGAATAGGATACTACGACTTCGAATTTACTTTGACTTCAATTCAAAGTAAAATAGTTTGAATATTCGATAATCAAAGTACTGTCTCTTTAAAAAAAACTTCGACTTCAATACTTCGCCAAATTAAACCTGCCGAAGGGCTATGTTAGCCTTTGGGGACCTTCTAATGCATTTTTCTAAGTCTTTACACATCTAAGTAAAATCGGTCGATCGTACGATAAAATCGTTAGAATCGTTTTTTAATCATTCGATCGACCGATTTTACCAAATTTGGTGAAAAATCCTTCGACTTCGATGTTCAAAGTCGAAGTATTTTAATTCGATGTTCGAATTTCAAAGTATTTTTTACTTCGAAATTCGACCCTTGATAATTCTGCCCCTTAAGGTATGGAGATCCAAGTTACTGAAAGATCCATTATCCTGAAAAAGCCAGGTCCCACACATGTATATATATATATATATATATAAAGGTATGAGACCTGTTATCCAGAATGCTCGGGACCTGGGGCTTTCCGTATAATGGATCTTTCCGTAATTGGATCTTCATACCTTAAAATCATGCAAACATTAAATAAACCCAATAGGCTGGTTCTACTTCCGATAAAGATTAATTATAACTTAACTATGGATCTTGTACATGGTACTGTTCTATTCTTACAAAGAAAAAGAAAATACATTTAAAAATATTGGATTATTTGGATAAAATTAAGTCTATGGGAGACGGTCATTTCGTAATCCGGATCTTTCTGGATAATGGCCTTCCGGATATCGGATCCCATACCTGTGTGTATATATACATATATATATATATATATATAATGTCCATATAGGTGAACGCACTCTTACCGGATTTAATAGAAGTGGGTGTGTAGGTCAAAAGCTTAATGATACATCATGATAAATGGACCCGCACTCCAAGGTTTTTCGTGAAAATCAAGATATATTTTATTCACAAATGCATATCCAACGTTTCGGTCCCCTTTGGGACCTATATATATATATATATATATATATATATATATATCTGGTAACAAAGCAGCCGCACTCTAATCCGGATTTTGAGTATAAGCGTGGGTGCAGGCCCAAAATATATTAATACTTAATCAATTGGATAGAGCCCTCCAAGAAGTTTTGTGAATCAAATGATTTTTATTAGCATCGGTGTCCAACGTTTCCTGAAGCCCCTGAAACGTTGGACATATATATATATATATATATATATATATATATATATATATATATATATATATATATATATATATATATATATATATATATATATGAGGCATGGACACTGCCTTGACGGGGCGCATCTGCTTATGCATACTTTGTACAAACTTTGTAACTAAAAGTGTAATTTTTATAAAATGTTACAGTTCAGTTGTGCAAAAATGTTTTCCCAGGGGGCTATATATTGAAATGCTGGGGTAACTTGTGTAGTATATATTTTAAGCCTTGCCCACGTGCACCCAATAAGAAAGGGGATGATCTGCATTTCAGCTTGTTTTTTTAAAATTATATATTGTGGATCTCTCTACTTAAATGCTTGCTCTCCCAACCCCCTACCTAATGGTTTTCTTTGGAAGAGATCATGCTAAATAAAGAGAGAAGCAGGTATGGTCTTTCTCCCCCCAAAGATCACTTAGGATAGGACTGACGCATGGACACTGCCTTGATGGGGCGTCAGTTTAAGAATACTTTGTACAAACTTTGTAAATAAAAGTGTAATTTCTATAAAAAGTCACAGTTCAGCAAAAATGTTTTCCCGGGGGCTATATTATATGTAGGAGAGCTGTGTACAATTGTCTCTCCTCTGTATTTTCTGTGCAAGCAGGGGGCGGGGCGGGGGCGGGGCGGGGCCCCACCCGGGGCCCCACCCGGGGCCCCACCCCCACCCGGGGCCCCACCCCCACCCCCACCCTCTGTGAGGTGACAGGAAGGAAGAGGGAGAGAGAAAGTGCTGCTGGGAGAAAAGGAAGTGCTGCTGGGATATAGAATCAGCAGACTACAAGTACAGTGTACAGACTCCCAGAGTTTTGTGTGTGAAACTTAATAGGGAACCCCAGTGGCAGAAAAGCACGCTCTCTTTAGGGTGTGGAAGGAAAGGGGGGTCCTTGTCAGGGCTCTGAAGAACAAAGCGTGCTCTTTTCAGGGCACGGAAAGCCAAAGGGAGTCCTTCTTAGGGCTCTGAAGCAACTGCCA
Organism: Xenopus laevis; assembly: GCF_017654675.1. Classification (NCBI taxonomy): domain Eukaryota; kingdom Metazoa; phylum Chordata; class Amphibia; order Anura; family Pipidae; genus Xenopus; species Xenopus laevis. The sequence goes on along the minus strand of NC_054378.1, from coordinate 34,299,716 downwards.
CATAAGTGGGGATTCCCTTGAGCAGTCCAGAGATCAATAGCTGTGTTATTTGAGGGAAGTTTCTCCTGGCCGGCAGGCTACCTATATCACTGCAATTTAAAGGTAAAGTGTCCTGCCAAATAAACACATCAACCGTTCCACTGTGTATGTGTATTGCGGATCAGAGAAGTTCCCAAGGAGGGGTATTACAGTTCAGCCTGTCCTGACCTTGGGTGGAGGCACGCCATATTAAAGTGAACCTGCTCTCCCATATAGCGGAGGCACAGGACTCCTGTAGCGCCACACGCAACTAAATGCGTGCTAGATCTCATGCAGTAGCAGAAGAGGGCTATATATATATATATATATATATATATATATTTACTATAAATAATAGTGTATGTGTCGTTAAGCTTGAAATTCAAATGAAAATGGATACACAGAAACTTGTAGCACAGATGGAAACCAATATGCAGATTGCATTTCACAGGGAAAGCTACAGTACATAAAAGCTTGTAAATTTGGCTGTCAGGCAATAGCTTGTAATATCAGAAATAAAAAAAATGCTACAAAGCATGGAAAATCCAACTTAAAACCTTGCTATTCATAGAAAAGCTGATTTGAACAGCTTTCATAAACCAGATACAGTATGCTGCAGAAATGGATCTGCAATTCGCTGGAACAAGATGTATGGGCTTGCAGAGAGCTGAATCATAGTAGTTGTGATCCACTAGGGGATGCACAAGACAGAACTGTGCTACAGCGTCTGCTATTCACAGTGGGATGGAATGACAACATTTGTCAATCATCAGGGCTACCCGTTTGCAATCTACATGTAAAAATGGTATCACAGTATTTATATATTGTCAGTTCTATGCAAGAGTGAGTTCAGTGTGAGTATGATCGCTAATAGAGTATAATTACTATATAGTGCTAAGAGAGCAAGTGCTACAATACTGTAGGTTCAAGTCTTGCAATTTTGCATACTAATGTTATATTATTATTATCTGCAACATGGGTTACAAAGGGCTGAAGGGAAATGCCCTACTGGCAAGTGGGGCCTATTAGATGTTTATAATTATGGTGAGTAAATTAAGTTCAGAACTGCACAAGGCATCAAAAACCAAGCAACCTTATACTTACATCCCCAACACTATAGGGCTGGTATCTTTCGTAACACTCAACCCAATGGCCATTTAGAGTTGGATTTGAGAGTAGATTCAAATTTGTATTCTTGGATAGTTTCAGGAATATGGTATAGTATATGTTTTAATGTATTGTATAACTCCAAGGGGAATTGTAACACAAGTTGGGTATCAAAGGGGTCATGGATACAGGAAGCGCAGAATCTTTGTGGTTTATTTTTTACAAACAGGTAAGGAATTTTCCACCGTTCCTGTTTACAAGAGAATATTAGTTTGGGATCGGATTGGGATTGTACTAAAAAACAGAAACTACACACTCAGTCATCCTAGGATAATTGAATAAATAATATAGAAACTATATAAATTGTACTCTTTTTTATAAGTTTTCCAATGTATTAATTTATCCACATATTTATTTTGTTTTCTCTCATGTGCTATTCACATAGGGTTTTGTATTTTGGTTGTCTTCTCTTGTCCCTTTTTCTTGGGAATTCATCTAAAGATACAGTATGTCTTGAAATGTTTGCACCCAATGAGGCATAATTATCTACTGCTTCTTAGTTTTGAATATATTCAGGCTATTGCTGGAAAGTTGAATTTAACTGACTGCATTAGTACTTTAGCTCAACCCTCAAGAGTGTCTCTTTTCTGGTTCACTCTTTGAAGTCTTGCTCTTGTGCTACTGATATAACAATTATAGCTTGTTTGCTGGGCAAGCAGGCATTACTAGGGAACAGAGTTATTCATTTTCAATATTATATTTTAATCGCTATTCAAGAAAACTGCAATTTTTTTTAATGAAAAGTCGCACAGTAAAAAACTGTCATGTTTTTTACTGCACACTTTCTAAATTTACCAATGGCAATTATAAAAAAAGTAAAAATCTTACCACCTAAATCCCAGATGCCATAGAAGTCAATGGAACGTGTACACGTTGCAATTGTTTTTTTCATCATGAATGTGAAATTGCATTTTGTCCCTACACTTACATTTTGTCTGCAATTAAAGACTTCAGATTCATAGCCCCTTCCTTTATCAATTCCCTGGTTGCGGTGTACGCTCCAGAAATCTCTGCCATGAAAGTATTTGTCGGCATAAACCATTTCCTGTTATTGTACAAACTTCCTATAAGCTGTGCTGTCTAGACCCTTAAAGAGTACAACCATAATAATAATAAAATCTAGATCCTTCATTTTTTTCCTGCAGGTCCCTCGGGCTCAAAAGCCTTTGTGAAATGATCTCCATGATTGCTTATGCTGTTTGAACCATCATTGCTTAGAGGAAGAGGTATGTTTGTTGCTCTTTTCACATCTTTTCTGCAGGGCTTATATCATTCCCATCAGTGTTCCTTGAAGCCTGAACTTCTTGGTGTTTTGTGTAGAAAAAAAAGAAGCAACATGTAAATATGTAAATAATACATATAGACAACTACTGTTATTAATGTTTCAAGTTCATAGTGGTCATGCCTCTGTAAAATAGAACAGGACAGAAGCAAAAACTATTAGGATAAAACATTCCCAAAAAACAAACTAACTGAAAATAACCAACAGTTCCACTAAGTCCCCAACTTCTAGAGGAATGAAACAAGAGGTGAATTCCCTGTTTATAAAGCATTTTGGTTCAAGTATAAGCATAAAAAAACTAAAATAAATAATATATCTATATATTACCACTGTATTTCCAAACTAAAAATATTAACAACTTATTAGAAAAGAATATATTGTAATAAAGTAGTCACTGTAATATTTCTTCTAGTCTGGCCAACCATCCTCCTCTTACATTTTAGTAATACAAAGGAACATATAAATAGTTTAATGAAGGTATATGGTTTCTACATTTCTCAAAATCCAAAGTATCTAACAGATTTTAGAGGCATAACTACTATATTTGCTTCAAAAAAACACTTTGCAAGTGTCACACAAAGAGTCCTTGGTTGATACAACCATTTTGTAACATTATACAGTACTGCTAGAAAGAATGGAACGGGAAGACCACTTCACAAGAAGGGATGGAATAAAAAAAATAATTTTGTGACATCAGGCAGAAAGGTTTGATACACATTATTGAAATTTTAGGTACCAACTGGTTAATCTGTCAGGAAGAGACTAAAGGGCAGATTTATCAAGGATCGATTTTCTAAGTGTAAAATACTTCGAAATTCGACCATCGAATTAAAATACTTTGAATTCGAATATCGAAGTCTAAGTATTTTTCACTGAATCTGTCCATCGAACGATTGAAGTAAAATCGATGTATAAAGACTTAGAAAATGGTTGTAGAAGGTCCCCATAGGCTAACATAGCACTTCGGCAGGTTTAATTTGGCGAAGTATTGAAGTCAAATTTTTTTTAAAGAGACAGTACTTCGATTATCGAATGGTCGAATATTCAAACTATTTTTACTTCGAATCGAATTCAAAGTAAATTTGAAGTCGTTGTATCCTATTCGATGGTCGAAATATCCAAAAAATTACTTCGAATTTCGAATTGTTTTACTTCGAAAATTCCCTCGAATTCACTTCGACCCTTGATAAATCTGCCCCGAAGTGAGTTTTTCCAGTTTACAGCCAGTTGACTTTGCTGATTAAGTCAGGCCTGATTTTATTTGTATGCCACTTACAAAATACGGCTCCTCTCAGTATAAGGGTGGTGTGTCAATTTCTATAACACACTCTCTTACTAGCTGACTAACTGATAATCTTCTTCTTGTTATGTTATTATAAAATATATTTTATCATTTCATTTATGAATGATTAGAAAACAAGAAATGATGATAACACTGGCTGTTCTCGTAGAAAAATGTAAGTTCATGTATGGGGTCTGTTATCCAGAAAGCTATTATTCACAAATCTCCAACTAACAGGAAAATCATCTCCCATAAACTCCATTTTAATCACATATTTTCAAAATTTGAAAATATTTTCTCTGTAATAACAAAACAGTCCATTGCACCTCAGTCCAACTAAGATATAGTTAATCCTTATTGGTGGGAAAATGGTCCTATTGAGCGTATTTAAATGATTGTTAGCAGACAAGGTATGGAGATCCAAATTAAAGAAAACCTCAGCTCCCTAAAATTCTGAATAACAGGTCCCATGCCAGTACAACATGATTATTGCAGGGTCGTGTTTATTGTGATTGTGAGATCAGCAAAACAGATTTTCCAGGGATATATTTATATAAAGCAGGACTATCCAATCTGTGGTCTCCAGCTGCTGTAGAATTGTGCACCTACCAACAGTCACTTTAAAGGAACAGTAACATCAAGAAATTAAATTGTTTTAAAGTAATAAAAATATAATGCAGTGTTGCCCTGCACTGATAAAATTGAAGAGGTTGCTTCAGAAACACTACTGTTGTTTATATAAATAAGCAGCTGTGTAGCAAAGGGGGCAGCCATTCAAAAGAGAAAAGACTAATAGCTAATAAGATCTGTAGACCATAATGGTGTTATCTGTTATCCACTATTTAACCTGTGCCATATAGCCACTTTGATTTTTTGGTGATACTATTCCTTTAAGAAGTACAAATTGGACAACACAAATATACAGTTTTTCTTGCACTATCTCACGTTTCCATCCCTGGTATGCCCCTTTCTTCCTACTTCCTGCTGGCTGAGAGGCCACCACAGTTGTCCTTTTTGCTGAGTTCCTCTCTCCATCATGTTTTTGGTTGGGAGGTATGTCCATCCCTACTTAATAAATGTGATTGAAGTTTACAATTTGAGCTAGAGTAGTGTTGGAAAAGGCAGTGATATTGTTTTGAGCACTATTGGAAATGGCAGTGATATTGTGCAATGTAGGTTTATAATGATATTATTATACTAACACAGCAAGGCAATGTGCACTTGGGGCGATTAAATGCCACTGATAAATAAGCAACTAACCTGAAGGACAAAATTAAGCACCAAACAAATTGACTGAAGATTCACCCATCAACAAAATGATTTGTGAAGATGAACTACTAGATAAACTACCGCCCCTTCTCCCTTTCATTCTTGCAGAGCCTTATTGGCCAACTGAAATCCTCCTTGAAAACTTGAAGCCAGTTCATGAGGGGAAATAACAAACGGTGCATGCAACTGTTTCTCTGGCTAAAGCTTTGCTTTTTCCATTGATGAGCACATACAAACACAGTGGGCGGAATCTCAACAAGCAAAGGGTCAGCAATAATTTCACAGCCCTATGTTTTACCTACACCCCAAATTGAAAGTCAGAAAATCAAGTGAAATGAAGATTAAAAAGGATTTGGTTTACAGTAAATAGCAAAACAGGATGCATGTTAATGGGTTTTAATGGTGGCATGTCAATTTCCTGATTGTTTTGAGCTTACATCAATACTCCTTTGCTAAAGCACAAGTGTAAAAGACATATTACACTTGCTGAAATCAGCTAACAGTGAAATGAGAAGCAGTACTTTGTGTTACACTAATGGATTTCGGGAACAAGAAAATTATGTCTGGTTAGCCCCCCCACTAGATAATATACAATAGTTCTGATACAGAATCTTGAAACTTTGGTTTCTATACCTTTGCTGTATTGGGTGCTATGTTAGAAAACAACAGCTGTAAAAATACAGGAGGCCTGAGAAGACTGAAGTTAGTTGTGCACCACTCAATTTAGAAAATGTATTGTTGCATTAGCAGCTTATATAAATTGTGCAAATCTTGCATTTTACAGGAAAACTGAACTTCGTTCTTGCAATGCACAAAGAAACCATTCCAGTGCTTACATATCACAGGAAAGGTTATCCAAATGCTTGCCAACCTATAACACAAGGAATTCTGGGAGTTGTGGTTAAACAATACTCTACTTTCAGGGGGAAATCCCTGCAACCTTCTCTGGAGGTGATTGTAAATATATAACACGTAGGAACAACTTGTGCCCACCGTGTGAAAGGGCAGCATGCAGATGGCCCAAATAATGCTTAAGGCAGATGTAAAGAACAGAATTGCTTTCAGGCCACATTTTGTATCAGTTACTGAGTCCATAATAAATGAGCCCTAGATACAGCATAGAGAATCTTGGTCTATGGAATGCAGCATTTTTGTGTCATATTGGTCATAGACTTTAAGTTGCAGACAAAAGTTGAGCTTTTTTGGTCTGCATCAGCCAGATCTGTCATCATTTCCAGTCTCATAGTCACTCTATGGTGAGCAGTTTACTTAAATAAGGGTTAATTATTCTACTGTTGTCTTGCCTGATTGCAAGTGTACATGTTTATTCAGGGAAATTGGGGTGCTGATTTGGTAAATGACTGTGCCACACATCAGGCACCAGATCTTGCTTGAAGTGCACATTAAAGCGTATAGAAGCCTATTCTGTCCCGTTAAGGACACAGCCTAACTGTCACCTGCAGCCTCTGCCATTCCCTAATTTGCCTGTCTGAATTACATGCAAGTTAGGTGACAGGTAAGGGATGGGGGAGGGGAAAGTTTTGAAGGGGTACAGACAGGCGCATGGCTGAGAATTAATTCACATCACTGATACTGACTTTGTGGACTTAAACCAATATTGTATTATTGCAACTGGAGCAGAACTAGATGATTAATAGATAAGTAAATATAGATAGCAATTTAAGAAGTACCAACATAATAGATAGTTGCCAAAATACCAGCAGTAACAAGGGCTTTATCCAGGGTCAGTCTGGCCTTCTAGAGGACTTGAGAAGCTACCTGTTGGCCAAGTTTTGGCAAGGCTATAGCACATGTGATGTGCTTTTGAACATTGTGGTGCTCTTAGGGACTCTGCTTATGGCATTTGCTGAGGATTGACATTCATGAATATTTATAAATGCTAAAATCAAAGCTTCTGAGCACCACCAATGTGTTGCTTCCAGGGCCAGAACTAGGGGGAAAGAGGCACCTGACTACGGCACAACGAAAGAGCAGCACTGGGCAAGTACCTGTTAAAAAGTCTTCTGCCTACCCCTAATTTGTGTTCTCTCCCCACTGTGGCTCTGCACTCTCCCCTGCCGCTCTCCCCTACCTAGACCTCCTCAGGGTGCCTGCACACATGGGAGGGGGGGAATCAAAGTGGCCAGCCCTTAGCCAAGGGCGTCCAGTTGGCTTGGCCTGGTCCTGGTGGCTTGACTACAAATCTGCTCCTTTGATGAGTTTGTATATTGATTTGCCCAACATGCAGTGTAAAATCTGATCAATTAACCCTCAGGCAAATTATATAATGGGGGCCCATGGAAACCTGCTGGGTGAAGACGCCATCAATGCTCCAATGCAATTTTTGCTGAAGGACGTTTGAAGGAATGACCTCATACATGGAACAATAACTTACCAACTCAATCTGCAGTGACAAAGTCAACAGCTTTTATCAGCTATTGTATGACCAGGTTTAGGGAAAGCATTTGAATTGAATTCAGTGAGAAGTACTGAAAGGTCATTAAAGACACTGAGGCCTCAGTGGTTCTTCCAATGAGCAATGCAGGGGTCAAAATGTGCCGACCATCCTACCATCAGTTTACAGCAGCACATACTGTTTGTTTTAATCCAGCTGCAGTCTCAAATTTGTGTTCATGTTTTATATATATATATATATATATATATATATATATATATATATATATATATATATATATATATATATATATATATATATATATATATATATATATATATATATATAGTTAGTTCTGGCAAATACAAACTGACAAAGCACAAACAGTAGAGGAGAACTTAATAACATAGGGGTAATTTAATAAATGGTCTTAAGTAGGGATGCACCAAATCCAGGATTTGGTTCGGGTTTCGCCCAGGATTCGGCCTCTTTCAGCTGGATCCGGATTCGGCCGAATCCTTCTGCCAGGCCGAACCAAATCCAAATCCTAATTTGCAAATGCAAATTAGGGTGGGAGGGAAATTGCATGAATTTTTGTCACAAAACAAGGAAGTAAAAAATGTTTTCCCCTTCCCACCCTTAATTTGCATATGCAAATTAGGATTCTGATTCGGTTCGGTATTCGGCCGAATCTTTTGTGAAGGATTCTGGGATTCAGCCCAATCCAAAATAGTGGATTTGGGCATCCCTAGTCTTTAAGTTTTAATACCTCTATAATATTTGCTTAAATTTCAATAAAATAATGTCTCGTGCATCCCTTGTTAGTCACCAGGCAGCTATCTGCTGTATAAAATGCATAACAAAAACGTGTTCAGTCTAAGGAAAACACAGACGGGATAATTATACTTTGGAGTAATCCCTTGGCACCAGATAGTACCATAATGTAAGCACAGGAATGTGGTGCGGACCTCTTTTTAACCCAGAAGGCTGATAAATTCTTCAGATACTGGAAAACAGACTGATCCTCCAAAAAATATTTTATTGAAAGAGCAACATTAGAAAACAGCTTGCACAGTTTTCATTCCAAGAAATTCATAATTTGCTTTCATAAATTTCTTATTAAATGGAGCTGTTTATTACATTAAAGAATGACTCAGTGTTTTGTGATTTCTAAGTGTGTAACCTGACTTTCATTTTAAGCAAAAAAAAGTGAACTTTTGTACAAAATGTAATAGCAGAAATGTTCGGCACTGAAAATAAAATAATAAAAAATCGAGGTCACTGAAAAGGTCAAGGCTGCTTCTCTTTCTTCAGCACAACAGGAAGGTAAAAGCAGAAGAAAACAGAAGCCCTATAATCAGGGTCGGACTGGGGGGCCCGGGGCCCACCGGGACTGGTGTCCAGGGCCCCCCTCTGGCCCCCGCTACCTAGGCGAATCGCCGCTCGGCATAATTTCCTAGGCGGCGCATCACGCAAATGGCGCTAGGCGCGCATGCGCAAACGGCGCTCAGCGCGCATGCGCAAACGGCGCTGCGATGCGCCGAAATTTTATTTATTTATTTTTTTAAAAAACTGTTTGGGAGAGGGGGTCTGGCCCGGCGGGGGCCCACTAGGGTCGGGGCCCACCGGGTATTTTCCCGGTATCCCGCCGGGCCAGTCCGACACTGCCTATAATGGTGCCAATCAAAAGAGAGAATAAGCTCTAACATTCTAACATTCTTTAAAGGAACAGTAACAACACAAATGAAAGTGTTTTGAAAAGGAAAGCCCTGGAGCTATAAGTGCAGGGGCTGAATGTCAAGGGATCTGAATGACCAGCAGCCAAATTATACTGGTCTAGGTCAGAGATGTGCAGAATCACATGTAGCTGTGTTTAGGTGAGAAGGAATATGCTAAAACAGGAAATGGCCAGGCCCAGGGGCGGAGTAAGAGAGGGATGTGATGTCCTTATCTTCTGAGCAGGTAGAAACATACCCACTCTCCCTCCCCCATTTTGCAAATGTTGTGAAATGTCAGGAGTTTTCTACTTTATATTCTCATATTATCTATAAATAACTGAATATGGATGTTTTCATGAAAGTGCTGTTATATTGTGGTTTTGGTATCTTTACACATTATAATTGTGAGAGTCTGTATTAAATTAATGTGAATCGCTTGATCCAGGGAATGTTTCTGATCATCATTGGGGTCCGGAAGGAATTTTTTTTTCCTCTTGAAGCATAATTGGCACTGGCTTCAGCATGGATTATTAGCCTTCCTCTGGATCAGAACAGTGCACATATGATATTGTAATTTAAGTTTTATTCAGTGGCAGAACTACCGGGGGAGCAGGGGGTGCGAGCGGGCCAGGGCCCGCACCCCCTCGGGGCCCCCCGGCAGTTCACGCGCCGCTAATTCCCGGCCAGTTCCGGGTGTACGGAGGGGGGCAGGGGGCCCGGCTGCGCGTCCTGCGCCAGGGCCCGCCCCCCTCTCGTTACGTTTCTGGTTTTATTTGTCTCATCAGCGGTAGGACCTTGCCAGAGTACTGCACAGGTAAGTTTATAAGAGGGAGAAAGGAGGTTCTCTCCTGTGACTGCACGGTGGATTGATTGGATTTCCTATCATCTTTGCCTGCTTGGATTTCCTATCATCGACAGGATGATCCATTCTCTCATGTTGCTGGCAGAGCATAGTAGCGATCTCTTTTTAAATTCTGGCTTTAGAATATTGCCTTGGGTTAAGCTGGCAAGGTCCTATTTATATGATAAAATGTAAATAAATGATGTGGCCATTTTACACACATCTTTGTCTCCTGGCTTCATTAAAGGAGAAGGAAAGCCCCAGGGCGCAAAACCCCTCCCCCTCCCGTGTATTGCCCCCCCTCCCTCCTCCCCCCTGGCCTACCCCTCCCGCTGGGCAAATGCCCCTAACTTGTTACTCACCCCTCTGCGCAGGTCCTGTCCACGGAGTTCACAGTCGCCATCTTCTCCCACGCGCGTCTTCTTCCTGCTCTGACCGGCGTCTTCTGGCGCATGCGCAGTAGGAACAGGTACCGGTACAGCTCTATTGCGCATGCGCCGAATGTCACGAAGTTTTCCGATTTCACATTCGGCGCATGCGCAATAGAGCTGTACCGGTACCTGTTCCTACTGCGCATGCGCCAGGAGATGCCGGTCAGAGCAGGAAGAAGACGCGCGTGGGAGAAGATGGCGACTGTGAACTCCATGGACAGGACCTTCGCAGAGGGGTGAGTAACAAGTTAGGGGCATTTTCCCAGCGGGAGGGGTAGGCCAGGGGGGAGGAGGGAGGGGGGGCAATACACGGGAGGGTGGGAGGGGTTTTGCACCCTGGGGCTTTCCTTCTCCTTTAAGGTATGTAATAATGCATACCTCCCAACTGTCCCATTTTTAGAGGGACAGTCCCTCTTTTGACAGCTCAACCTGCAGTCCCTTGTTTGTACTAGAAAGGCAGAAAAAGAAACAATGTTTTTAACTTATTTGGCTTTTGGCAGAGAGCCCAGAACAGCCACAGCTGCAGATAAGATGCTTTTGTAACAATTTTGAGATAAGCAAATAAGTAATTGTAACAATTTAAGATAGGTCTCTTGGGAGACTCACAGCTTATAGGGCAATTCACCTTCATTAGCAAAACTGTAATAACTGAAAAAAAACACAGAAATATGTTCAAACTTTCATAACCTGACAAATTTTGAAAAATGAACATGGTAATTAGGGGGTGTGGCAACAAAAATAGGCGTGGTCATAAAAATTCACCACACTGCGCGCAGCAACATTTTTGTCCCTCTTTTTATTTCCAAAATGTTGGGAGGTATGATAATGAGGTCCAGTGGGATAGCTCAAGGTGAAGGGTCAAATTGAGGAGTCCCCTTGAAAATATCACATACTGTTTCCCTGCACTGGTAAAAAAAAAAAACTGTGTTTGCTTCAAGGTGTGGTTTACCTATAAGTTAACTTTTAGAATTTTATAGAATGGCCTATTCTAAGACACTTTTCAAATGGCCTTAATTTTTTTATAGTTTTTGAATTATTTGCCTTCTTCTTCTGACCCTTTCCAGGGGTCACAGCGCCATCTAAAAAATAAATGCTCTGTAAGGCTACAAATGTATTCTTATTGCTACTTTTTATTACTCATATTTCTATCCAGGCCCACTCCTATTCATATTCTAGTCTCTTATTCAAAATAATGCACGGTTGCTAGGATAATTTGGATACTAGTAACCAGATTGCTGAAACTGCAAACTGGAGAGCTGCTGAATACAAATCTAAATCACTCAGAAACCACAAATAATAAAGAATGAAAACCAATTGCAAATTGTGTCAGAATGTCACCCTCTAATAGTGATGTGCGGGTCAGGATTTTCTTGACCCGCACCCGATCCTAACCTGCCCTGCTCCAGCCCGCACCCGCCCGCACCCGCGATTCCGGAGTCCTTTTAAAGACCAGCGCCGACCCGCCCTGCCGATGACATCACAATGACGTCACAAAACGGGCGGGGGAGCAGACGCGAGACTGTCGGAAGCGGTCACCCGTGAGGAGCAGTGTGAGGTCGACCCGAACCCGCCCGACCCGCACATCACTAACCTCTAAATCATCAAAGTTAATTTGAAGGTGAACAACCTCTTTTATAAACACTACTATAGTTTATATAAACAAGTTGCTGTGTAGCAATGGTGGGAATTGAAAAATGCACAGTGTATAACAGATAACACCATAAGTTTTACATAGCTTATCTGCTACCTGAGCCTTTTCTCCTATTAAAGGCTGCCCCCATTGCTTCAAATCAGCTTATTTATATAAACGATAGTAGTGTTTCTGAAACAAACATAGCAGTTTTACCAGTGCAGGGCAAAATTGCCTTATATTTGTATTAATTTAAAATACTTAAATTTTTTGATGTTACTGTTCCTTTAAATCTGACTTTTGAACTTTTAATTTTCATAATTATAACAGAGAACTGTAAACTGCTTGTTAAGTATGGTGTCCCAAACCCAGAAGAAGCCCCAAGGTCCCAGTCTCAGCTCACACTTCCGTCTATAATAGCTGCCTTTCGCTTCACTTCGATACTCAGATGCTGCCAGGTCTTAAAGTGAGAGGACCAGAGAGAAGGTTCTGGGTAGGCAAGGGAACCAAACGTTAGCAGGAAGAACGGGGAACTAGGTGAGTGGTAATATACACATATTATATATATACACACAACACAAATATAAATATATATATCTACATGTACAGACACAAATACCAACATACTTACAGAAGCAAAATGTAGACTTATCTTGTTGCTAACCATGAATGACAGTTCTACAGTATAACACCTGTTAGACTAGTAAACAATTTCACAGTAAAAAAAATATGTGATCGACACCAAATCCTGTCAGAGAAATCTTCTTAATAGCTGCTATATTTCAAGTTCCACAGGCACAAAGAGTAACAAAGTTAATGATTGTTGACGCCTTTGCCAGATAATTTCCCATTTTGCTGTTACCAAACTGGGACCCATTTTTTATTTTTTGTTGTCACAACAAATCCATCATGCAAACCGAGGCCTACAATAGTCTACCATAGTGACTTGGCATCCCATGGGAAGTCATCAGCTTGACTCTGATTGACAACAATACCAACATGACATATTATAGACAGTGCTTTGTTTTATATGTTAACCTTTTTCATATTTATTTTTAATGCAATCCAGTATGTTCTCTGGATCCAGTCTACTCTGGCAACACCTAGGAGGAACAGTAAGGCTTCTATCTTCTAAATTTAACGGATTGTTACTCGAATCATTTTATATTTATATATGATTATACATAATTCACATTAGTCACATCATTCCATGCCTCAGTGGAGAATACAATCTGAAGGGACAATGACAACTAGTATCTAGTAATCTAGCAACCAATCAGATGTGCTGACCAGTAAATGATACCTATTGACTGATTGCTGTGGGTTTCTAGACAAGTAGGGGACTTTTGACCATTTATTATATTCCCCAAAAATAAATAAAATACTATTATGGTCAGTTTATATCAAAAGCCAATTAGACCCTTGATGTTTTTAGAATGTAGAAGGAAATCCACACAGTCACAGGATGATCATACAAAAATTCACTCCAGGGTACTTAGCGAGCTTAGCTCTGTGATTGCCAAACCTCTTTACTTAATTTTTCAGGATTCATTAAAATCTGGCACAGTGCAGAGAGACTCAAATTGAGTCATTCAAAAAGGGATACCATTCTCAGCCTCAAAACTATAGGCTGGTCAGTCTGACATCAATGGTAGGAAAGCTTTTCGAATGGGTATTAAGATATTGTCTTCGTTGCAAATAATACTATGAGTTTGTGCCAGCATGGTTTTATGCGTTATAGATCTTGTCAGAATAATTTAATTTCCTTTTATGAGACGGTGAGCAGAGACCTCAATTCTGGGAAAGTGGATGTAATCTACTACTTTGCTGAAGCATTTGATACAGTGCCACACAGAAGGTTACTGCTAAAATTAAATGTTGGCCTGGAAAATAGTACAGTATTTGTACCTGGATAGAGAACTGGCTAAAATATAGATTGTAAATATGGTAAATGGAACATTTTCTAATTGGACCAGTGTTGTTAGTATTGTTCCGCAGGGCTCTGTACTTGGTCCTTTGATTTTCATCTTGCTTATTAATGACCTGGAGGTGGGCATTGAAAGTACTTTTTCTATTTTTGCTAAAAATTGTTCAGAACTATACGTTCCATGCAGGATGCTGGCACTTTGTGATTTGACTTAATTTGATAACTGGGCAGCAAACTGGAAAGTTAGGTTCAATGTTGATAAATGCAAGATTATGCACTTTGGCAAACATAATATAAATGCAAGTTATACACTAAATGGCAGTGTGTTGAGCGTTTCCTTAACTGAGAAGGAGGGGTTTTTTTGTAGATAGCAAGTTGTCTAATTCCAGGCAGTTTCATTCTGTGGCCACTAAAGCAAATCAATTACTGTCTTGCATAAAAAGGGCATAAACTCAAGGAACTAAAACATAATTTTGCCTCTTTATAGGTCCCTGGTGAGGCCTCATCTGGAGTATGCAGTGCAGTTTTGGGGCTCCAGTCCTTAAGAAGGATATAAATAAGCTGGAGAGAGTGCAGAGACATGCAACTGAACTGGTTAGCGGGATGGAAGACTTGGGGTTGTTTTCTCTGAGGGGACATGATTACACTTTACAAGTACATTAGAGGACATTATAGACAAATAGCAGGGGACCTTTTTACCCATAAAGAGGATCACAGTACCAGAGGCCACCACTAGAGGAAAAGAACTTTCATTTGAAGCAACTTAGGTGGTTCTTCACAGTGAGGTTGTGGAATGCACTACTGGATGTTGTTGTGATGGCTGTTTCTGATAATGCTTTTAAGAGGGCTTGGATGATTTCTTGGACAAGCATAATATCCAAGGCTATTGTGATACTAAAATCTATGGGTAACTATGTTAAATCAGATACTGTAAAAAAAAAATCAAGGAAGGCACTCCAGTCAAAGAAATGGCCCTCCTTGCATCTTTTTACAATTACCTGTAGTAGAGAGTTCTGTGGAGAGAGGAACCAGGTGCGAGCAGTAGAGAAGCAGTGAATCAGTTGGAGAGTGTAGTGGAAATCACGAGAGATGAAAAAATGCAGACAATGCCCTGGCTAAATTAATATTACATGCCTACAATCAAAGATTATTTTTGGTTCCCTTATATATACATAGCTATTATATCACACCATAAGCTCCTATTCTCCAGTGTAAATATTTTCAACTTGGCCAGTCTTTCTTTATAATTTAGATATTTAATAATCTGTATCAGCTTAGTTGCTCTTTGTTGGACTTTCATTATTGCAATAATATCCCTCTTGAGTATGCACTGCATATCCTAGATGGGGCCTTACCATTGCTTTGTAAAGGGGGTTTAATATTCTTTCATTCCCTGAATCTCTTAAAATACCAGCTTTTACCTTGCGGCACACTGATTGTTATGTATCACTACATGTGTCAACGCCTAATGCCTGAGTGACAAATATAATGATATAGTTTCACCAGCATTCCTGCTGCATGTACCTAACACATGTCCCTTAGATTGATCAGCCCCACCACTATTTACTAGAGCTCAAAGTCTACCCAATGCCTGCAGCTCAGGTAGTAACTGATGTATGTGACACACCAACTGAATTATTGAAGACACTGATAAATTAAATCACCCCTCTATACACTATATGTTGGCAGCTATCACCAATTAGGTGAATAACACTTGTTAGGTTTGAATGACGTTAAAAAAATTATACAGGTATGGGATTCGTTATCTGGGAACCCAAAACCTTTTTCTCTGTAATAATAAAACAGTACCTTCTACTTGATCCAAACTAAGATATAATCCTTATTGGAAGCAGAACCAGCCTATTGGTTTTATTTAATATTTAACTGATTTTTTTGGTAGACTTAAGGTATTAATATCCAAATTACAGATCCATTATATGGAAAATCCCAGGTCCCAAGCATTCTGTACAACAGGTCCCATACCTGTATAATATTATAAATATCATGACTACAATGTAGTTCTTTCCATTTGGATGAGTGTAATGCTATCTTCTAGTGTCTATGTTTGGTTAAGCTTAATGTGAAAAGGAACCTGTTACCAGTCAGTAACTAATCAGGGACTTGAAGGGGGGGGGGCATATGGAACCTTTTTTTCCGATAATTTTATTTTAAATCTGACCTGGGTGCCAAGAACTGAAAAGTTACAGCCCATGTGGCACCCCTTTAAGTCACCTACTAACAGACTAGAGAGCTGCAAAGCAGGAAGTAGTGTTCTGGCTATTATGCTAAACATCCGTTGATTCCTGCCTTTATAGATTACATTTTTGCCTAATACTATATTAGAAACATTTTTTATTTTGCACAGGCTAGCTACAGTATTTAGCCAGTTTAATTTTTATAGTGAACTGTTCCTTTAAGGACAAGACATACAATATTGTGGAAGACTGGGGAATTCCTGCATAATTAAAGA
This sequence comes from Xenopus laevis, assembly GCF_017654675.1. Classification (NCBI taxonomy): domain Eukaryota; kingdom Metazoa; phylum Chordata; class Amphibia; order Anura; family Pipidae; genus Xenopus; species Xenopus laevis. The sequence continues at coordinate 34,283,286 of NC_054378.1, read as the reverse complement.
TTAATTAATAATATTGTTACTGGAGAAGTGTTTATTTTATTGTACTCAGGAACATACATACTGTATGTATATAAACATATACCCATATTCACAATAACTGGGAAAATGAGAGGAATGCACAAAGACGGAGGTCTACTTATTTTTTCTGTTTTCATAGTTTTTATTGAATTTCACTTACAATTTACTATGGTAGCTTTATATTGATTGACAACAGAAATCTTAAATTCCAAAGCATCATATATATGTATAGAAGTCATTAAATAGAGGTCTAAATGTACAGTAGAAAGACATGCAGACAAATAGAAAGACCTGCAAGACAAAGAAAGAGAAACACTGATACTGATTTGTATGCATATAAAGCACAACAAAACTAAAACAGACATACAAGACAGAGAAATGCCCATTAAAACTACAAAGAACAACAGTAAAGGGAGAGATTGGTCAGGTAAAAATATACTATGACAATGGAAGGAAGAACAAAGAGGCTGGTACATATATAGGGTACACAAAAAACTATGATGTAGATACAGGGAGTCCTCGATTTACATACACCCAACTTACAGTACATACAACTCACACTTACAGACAGAGGCTGTTACAGTAATGTACTGTAGTTTGCTTGGCCTTTATTAACATTTAGCTTTAATAAACCACCTGCCCCAATCCCGTCTGACATGTGTTGTCTGTCTACATCTGTCTTGTTGCATTTAATAAGTAAATGTATATGTTTCAACTTACATACAAATCCAACTTAAGAACAAACCTACAGACCCCGATCGTGTACGTAACCAGGGGACTGCTTGAATATTTGCATGAGAACACACATACAGCCACAAAAAAACGGACAGCATGAGATATAGACAATAGAGAAAGAGAGAAATGCTGGTATTAGATGCATAGAACCAGAGGCATAGACAAGAATGCAGGAGATAGAGAGAGACAGAAGAATATAATGAACCACAGAGAAGGATAGATGACAGAGGTATAGAGAGGCATAACAACACATGGGGAAGAGAGAGAGAGAAACCAAAAGAAAAGAACATAAAGACGGGACATTCACATTGATAGACCAAAAGAAACAGCAAATTGTGAAATTTAGACAACACAGTTTAATGACAGAAGATATACACAGATATTCGTGCATCCATGCAGCACAGTGTAGGGCAGGAAATAGTCTTCTGCATAAGTAGTTTCACCTTATGTAGAATGTAGTAAACATATGCTATTCTGCATACATAATTTAAATAGCAAAGGGTAGAAAGAAAGTTAGAAAACACAGTCATAGTTCCTCGTTTATTGTGGAAGGACTTGTGGAGTTTGGTAGCAGTGGAGTCATTAGTAGAGACATGTAAGCACCCTCATCCCACAGCATAACATGTCAATCTGACATACAAGTCTGAAGAGCAACTCGAACTTCAGACTCTGATGCAAGTGCTTAGGGAATGACCACTAAGGGTTCACTAAGAGGTAGTACTCACTTACAGGTGAGTCCCCAGTGCTAGAAGGATGCTCTCAGTGGTGCCCAACCTCTTGTCAATGTGGAGGTAATAACACTCCTGGTATTCTCATTTGAGTCTGTGATTGTATCAGGGTACAAATTATACAAATTCTTTCCCTTCTAGAACAATCTTACAGATCTTTTCTCACACTAACTTCTCCTACTGAAGCCTACCTCCACCTCATACTCACCAGCACCAACCACCCCTCCAGTTAGTGTTGTCCAAACAAACCAAGCACATGGTAACTTCTATTTTTTAAGTCTATGACTGATTTAACCCTTATATGGACTGTCTGAAGTAAAGGTGAGCAAAATTAGTGCCCTGTTTAGCTGGCCAAACCCCCAGTGGAGTCATATGACAACCCCCTGGACTGCTAGGAATTGGCCACAATAAACAGAATAGAAACCCTGTGGGTGATAAGGGGCATCTTGCCAACTAGTCAGTTAAACAATGGTAGCTTAATCAAGGCTAAAACTGTAGGCTGAACCAGTAATACATTTAAAGGAAAAATAAATATATATGTTTTTAAAGAATGTCATTGATATAAAATAAAGATATATATTTTATTACAGGCCACATAGCAGCACCACATTAAATCTCTAATGTTACACTTTGAACCTTATTTGGTATAAAGCTGACCATAGACCCAAAGATCCGATCGTCTGAATCCTCGAACGATCGGACTTCCCCATCTCCCGACCTGCCACTAACCATCCTGATCAAATAAAGTAGTAAAAGAACAGATCAGCTGATGTTCTGCCCCTGACAGCAATCGTATGAATGTCCGACAAATCCAGTTTCCAACTGAAAATCGTACGATCTGCAATTATCGGTAGCCTACAGAAATCTTTTAACCTGGCCTATTGACCAAACAACCAATCTCCGTGGGAAGAAAAATGTCGGGACTCTCCACACATGGTCTGAAAATCATACAAATCCTCGATTCTTACGATCAAATCTTTGCGTCTATGGCCAGCTTAACTGCTTATCTTGAATAACAGGATATAAAGCACACCATTCTCAGGTTTTGCCTTTAAAAAAATTTATTTCAGCGGAATTCACACACAAGCTTTCGGGGGAAAACCCCTTCCTTAACTGCTTATTCAGCTTATTGAAATGCATCTGCAACAGTTTTACATCAGCTCCTGAAATACATTCAAATATATTTGTTTGTGTGCACGGATGCCTTGCACCAGTAAGAAGACTAATAAATTATCCCCATTATCTCTTTAGTAGTGTAATCATGATGTTTTGTCATACATCTGTTATTACATTCCAATGGGAAAGTTGGACAAACCGTTTCTGGGGGGAAAATATGTAAATCAATTGGTCCTTCCATTTCTTTTCTATGTTGCATTTTTAATTTGACATCAATTGCAATAATGGCTTCTACCTAGGTCACCTTCCTTTGCTGTGGCTGTCATGGACAGTTTTTTAATGATTCCACAAGAAGCTAAAGGCAATTAAAATAGCAAAGCAAGAATATTTATATACAATTGTAGCTAGCAAATATTTACACAAGCAGAGGGATATTATTTTTAGTCAGCACACTGTGTGCACACATTCAACATGACATATAGGATGGAAATGGCCAAGAGCACAGTAGGGCAAATTAAATAAATCCCCTCCCATACTGTATGTTGTAAGCAAACTGGACCTGAGCACCAACTGACTTGTCTCACAACCTATCCCTGAGACTTTTTATTTAATATCTTGTTTCCATTTTCTGTCTAGAAATATCTCCTCTTTGAAAACAATGTAAATTTTTCTTTTGCAAATGACGATAAGATAGTTGTTTGGTTGCCATAATTTTTCTTGTGAATTTTCAGTAACTTAAGCAAACTTTGGTCTTTTGATAACCACTTCATGCAGCAACTCTTGTCTTGAATGACTTCATCAGTAATCCATTGCTTTTGCTTGACAAGGGGACTCCTGAATTGACCCTTTGCTTTCAGACATCCCACTGAACCCCATTGTTACATACCTTTAAGAAACACCAGGAGCCAGAAATGGTGTAAAATGGCCACAACATTTATTCACATTTCATTAAATATATAGGATCTTGCCAGCCTCACCCCAAGGCAATATTCAAAGCCAGAATTCCATAACAGATTGACGTTCCTCAGTGAGGAATTTAGATAGGCACTATGCCATTAAATCCACCACTAAGTATTAGGCTGCCTCTACCTACAGAGAGGATGGTCCCAAATTCTGCAGGAGCTGCATCTCCCACCATGAGAAAAGTTCAGCAGCCCTGTTGCCGGTCCTGAATCTGCAGTGTGTCGTTGATCGGAAATCCAAGCAGGCTCTAGCACATCAAAAAAATATTTTTCAAAAAGGTCCTCAAAGTTCAATCTTTTAGCCATTACTTTCTGATCTCCAAACAGTATAATTTATAGACAATCCAAATACTGTGAAATACCACTTCTTAAGAAGCTCAGAAAAAGACAGCAAGAAAAATTATATATATAGTGCAGTATTTTTTTACTATTTTTGCAACACCCTTCTGTGCTCCACTTTGCTTAATTTGTTCACATATGAAACCAACTCCTACATTCACCAGTGACCTTTAATACAACTGTGAATTGAGGTTAACTTCTGCTTTAACCTTGCTCAAAGTGCTTATACACCAGGGGAAGGTGAGTACTCACAAACGTTTATATAGCTGTATATCTTTCAACAAATATTTCTCAACTGATGTATCTCCTTCAGGTTTTCTAGGAACAAATGAGCTTCAGATAGTATAAAATATTTTTTAATTCTCTAATAATTTAAAATTGCACTCACATAAATAAGATTAAAAATCGATTGTCAGTCCATCCAGTCCTCAATGTGCGCATGCCGGCAAACTTTTCCTGCAGTGTCTCTCCCTAGGCAAACCCTGGAAGACATCACCAAGCCCTGCCTGACGTGTTTCGTGACTGGGTCTCAGGACAGTGGAATATTCTTTGTATGGAATATGGAGACAAGAGCAAGTTTCCAGTGCAAGTCACAGGATGGCAGAGCAGTGGAAAGGGCTACTCAGTTAGACAGAATGCATAGTCACTCAGTAAATAAAATAGTACAGCCTCTAGGTGAGATTCTGACTGATCCAAAAAGCCTGCTTGTCACCTACTATAGCACAAGCAGAAGTAGTGTCTATATCAATCAACCCACTGTACAGTCACAGGAGAGAACCTCTTTTCTCCCTTATCTAAAATTCCTGTGCAGTACACTGGAAAGTTTCTACCACTGCTGTGACAAATAAAAACGTAAAATACATAATCATATATCCACTGTTTTGATCCAGAGGAAGGCAAAAAAAACCAGCAGGAAGCCAGTGCGAATTATGCCTCAAGAGGGAAAAAATTTCTTCCTGACCCAGGGTTGGACTGGGCTGACGGGACACTGGGGAAAACCCGGTGGGCCCCAGCTCTTTTGGGCCCCACCAGCCCAGGGCGGCTCCCTGCACCCATTTCCCAGGCAACAACGCTAACTCTCCTACCCTCGACGGCAGCACTTGCAATACATGCACATGTGGGGCTGGTGGGAGGCAGCATAGTGTAAATGCTGCCTGACCCCAATGCCTATTGGAAATATTCCCTGGTTCAAGCATTTGACTTTCATTTGACATGAATAATACCATGAAGATTCTCACGTTTATGCTGTATAACTGTACCGAAACCACAATATAAGTATATGCAGTTATGTGGATCAGATAATATGAGAACATAAAGAAGAGAAACTCTGACATTTCACAAAATTTGCAAAAAAATGGGGGGGGGATATTTCTACCTGCTCAGAAGATAGGGAAGTGAACTGCTTCTTCCCCTGAAATCACATCCCTCCTTTTCTCCACCCCCAGCCCAGCTTTCCCCTGCCTTAAATCATTCCTTCTCAGCTACATCTGATTCTGCCAATCTTTAAATATAAACCAGTGTAATCTGGCTGCTGGTCATTCAGATCCTTTGTCATGCAGCCCATGTGTTTATTACTCCAGGGTTTTCCTATCTTTGGTAAAAGATCTTGTTGCTTTCATGTATTAATCATCTCCCCTTCCTTCCAAGAATGTTAGGGGTACCACTTTGTTATTTTGCCATTTTCATCACTTTCACGTCCTTGCATATTTACCCTCATCATCTTACTAGAGACACCTTTTTGCCTCCACTAGTAACGTGACACACTCTGGGGTAGATTCACTAAAAGATGAAGTGGCTAATGCTAGAGCCAATTCGCACGGACACGGACATCGCCAATTCACTAACAGGTGCAGGCGCCAATTCGCTAGTGAAATAGACCATCGCTAGTGTTCGTTCGCACTCTATCGGCAGGCGACTTTTCGCTCTGGCGAAAAGTCGTTACTCCGCAAATTCAGTAAAGTGCCGATTTTTACTGAATGTTTCACCAGAGTTCACTTCACCACCTCAGACCAGGCGAAGTGCTAAAAAAAAAGCTAGATCTTCCTAAATCTTCTGTCACTTACTGTACATCATATCCTGTGTGGCGAAAATGCATTTATGTTCCAAAAACACAAACTTTTGGTTTTTTTAAGCGGAATTTTGGGTATGCAGTTTTCTCCAGACGTTTCATAACATAAGGAACATTCATTTTACAGTGGGCTCATGTGTAGGGCATTATATCAACTCTCCTGTCTTTATAAAAGAGATACTGACACCAGAAATTAAATTCTTTTTTTACATCTATCATAATATTGCCTTTGAAAGCTACTTATAACTTTGCCATAAAGTATTTGCACAAAGCTTTTACTGTCTGATGCCCCGTGTTCCTGTAGGAGGGGGCTGCCATATTTGGGCAGCAGGAGTCCATTAGCATTGGAAACTTTGACAGGCTTAGATGGGACAGTCAGCTTGGCAAAACAGTCAGGTTTAGAAACTTCAACTAACAATTACTTACAAATCAAACCTCTCAGCAAAGAACGATCAACAAGAGCTATAGGTACAGTAACTTTAATGTGCAGTATATTCATAATTTAAAAAGTAGTTTTTTAGTGTCAGTATTACTTTATGGTTCCCTGGACATTTGTAATAAAAAGTGGTAACTTCAAGCTTTTGCACCAACATTTATAATAAAGACTTCTAAATTATCCACCCTATGCAAATTGACCTTAGCACAAGATCACTAGCGAAATATTTGCTAAGATATGCCCACACTGGCGAAGTAACGCTAGCGAAAAGTTGCCATTGTTTGGCACCCAGGACGAAACTCAGCATTTTAGTGAATTGGCGTAGTCGTAGCGCATTTGCTCCTGGCGAACCGGTGTGAGCTCTGCGAAGCTGGCGCTGGTGAAAATTCGCCCTTTCTGCCTTCTGAAGCAAGGTTTCCTTCGAAAAGAATACTGCAAGCTAAAAATGGAAGCATTATCTGTAACTAAACAGGGGACACACAGGGCCATTTCTGCCACAAGGTTTATTTTGTTGTGTATTCAAAGTGTTTTAACTGAATGGAGCAACACATCCATTTGTACATATGAAGGGTGTAAAGGGAAAAAGACCTAGGGGGTTATTTACTAAGCTCCGAATACCCGAAATCCGAAAAATTACTGTTTTTTTAAATAAAATCTGACTTTTAAAAAAAGATTGGAGTTTGTAGCAGCCGATATTGAGATAAATTCGGACCTTGATAAATAACCCCCTTAGTCTCACACAGCAAAGGTTAGTGGATACCCAACTGATTGTATCAAATGGCAATTTGACAGATATTAGTACATGCTGCCAAATATATAGAAATATAGGTAGATGTCCAACAGTTCAAGGATACTGATAAAAACAGAAGGAATCCTAGAAATTGTACCATCTTTGTGTTGTGTCATTGCTTGCAAAAAATAGTAGGCAAATAATTTTTACATTAATGTCATTGTGGACAAACTGCTTTAATCATAGAAATCTCACAAAAACCTGCTTCATATTTAATATATACCTGCATACATTTTTGATATTTGTGAAGTCTTTAAACTAATTGGAACATTTTAGTGCAACATTTCTTCCCAAGCATTGCCGTTAGGTTTCTATGAGTGCAAAATCCAGCTCTGCTTTGATACTGGTGAGATTGTACTTTTGAGAGTGCCACTCTCATTGGTCAGAGCAATAATGTGCAAAGAAGTATGTCCTAATTATCTGCTATACTGCAGTGCATTACAGCAGAGGTTACAGGTGGTGTTTAATATAACCTGTTAATCTCCACTGCTTGAAATATACTTCTACTTTCTTTTTCTTTTCCTAAACTGCAACTTGTGATGTTGAGCCACTTGGCTCTGGATTGCTCTTATGGGAAAATATCTTTAGGTACATTATTTTTTATGGATCCATAAAATGGTCATGAATATTAATTCCTTAAGAATTGCTTCCTTCCATTTACTTAATCATTTCAACGGTGGCACTTTAGCTGTGTTTATTTAACAGTTAGTATGAGAATTTGCACCAGCACATAAACCGCAGTGGCAGAGGCATTGCATTACTGAAGGACAACAGCTTAAGTTAATATAAAACAGATATTAAAATTAATCAAAATGACCTTAAATTACATTCACATAGTATATTGCCATTCAGATAAAAGTGCTGTTTGTATACCATAACGTTTTATGGAAAACCAATTTCCTTATATTATTAAAAAGAGTGTATTTATGTTATATTTGCATATGGGGTGTAATAAGTGTGTGACTGTCAGGAGAGCCCAAAGTGCAAATGTTATACAGAAATCTGTTATCTAAAGCATTTTCAGGTTCACATGAATGAGCCAGACATTGTACAGATGTTTGAATAACATGCACTTTATTCTAAAATACAGTACATACATACCGTATTCTAGTTTCATTGTTGTGTACAGTATTTGCAATGATATTGCTCATTCTCTTAGGATCACCATTATAACATTAGGCATAAGAAATAACAAGTTGCTACTATATTAGTCTTAGCAAAAGTCCTTGCTTTATGGCTGAGATTATAACTATAGGGCTAGTTCACTGAATGTGGAAATGCCATAAAGTGGGGCAGTATAGTGCCCTTCCTGTAAGGCCCTGAGTCTTATACTGGCCTGCATGGGTTTGTATGTTCTTCCCATGTTCATGTGGGCTTCCTCTCTAATTTAAAAAAAATACTGGCAGGTTAATAGACTAAAGTTGCCTTTGCAAACTCAAGAAATCATGTAAGTATTTGGGGGCATGAAAAATGTTGGCCATATCCGACCTGAATTTAGTTGAAATTCTGCACTATTTACTATTTAGTGCATGTTTTTGCCACATGTTCTGATGCATTTATATTTAAATTCTGCAGGGGGGGGGATATTTTCATTGTTTGTGCCCCTTTTTTACTGATTTTGTACCTTATCGTCTTCCTCTCAAAGTCTGGCAACAAATGGGTTTTGCAAACATGCAGTTGATGTAATCAATTTTCCTGATTGCAAGCATTTTTTGCAACAAAATATTTAGTGAATCTCCAGAGCAGGTGTTAATACTACATTTGCTTAGCGATGTAATATTTGCCTATAGGAATATTTTTTTGCAAACAGCCAGGGTCGGACTGGGCCGGCGGAACTTTGGGAAAAAACGCTTGCAATATTAATTACATTCCTCCTTATCTGTAATAGTCTCACAAAGCTTTTGGCAAACCCATTGTTACTTATCATAAGCCATTGAAGACTAGAGAAACCGGGGTTTGATTTAAGCAAGAGAGGAGAGTAGAGAAGACAGTGGATCTGAATCAGACTAAAACAAACCAATAGATTTCCATTACAAATAAATATATTAAAACTTACTTTTTTCTTAAAGGGAATCACAGCACGAGTTAAGTTTGAGACTGTGTAATCTTTAATTGCAAAACCATATGAATTCATGACACTTCTTGGACATTGACAACCTGTTGTTTTCCAGCTGTTGTGGATCAATACATACCACCCTTTTTCCACAGCCACTGGAATGCTGAAGGATACTGGGACATGCTGAGAAGTCTCCAGTTTAATGTATTCATTAAGCATAATCCCAGCTATCATAGTCCATTAATGTTATTCTGCATAAACTATTGATTCCTAGAAAAAAACATGATCAGGTTATTTCTAATTGGAAGACAGTTTCTGAAACATATCAGGAGAAATCTTTAGACTATTAACCCCTTTGCCATGTGAACAGTTGGCTGAACATTGGATTGTTTTGGCTTGTCACTTACTGAAGTCCATAGGAGTGACTATTAAATTACTGTGTAAATCAAACAGAGTGCTAAAGATATAAATGGCATTTTAATTTCTCACAATCAATCCTTTTAATATTTAGAGACTTTATTAAGTAAGTGTTATATCATTTTAAGTGTATATCCATGTGCTCTGATTCACTAGAAGACATTGAGAGATGGTGATTAAAGGCCTCTGTTTACAACATCTCGACAGTATGCTCATTGAAAATTAAAACTTTCCAGTAAATGCGAGAACTCAAATCAGGGTGCCGGGGATAATTTGTCAGTGTTGTTCAGAATGAAGAAGATTTGTGAGAAGCAATAGTCTCTGAATGTAACAGTGAGGGAAGATAACACGTAATTGCATTTTTTAAATGCGTCACTACTCTGGTGAAGTGAATAGTCTGAATAGTCTCCTATTGCTGATAATGCATTTTAAAAATGTTGCCGTTGTTCTCAAAGTCACTAATACTTTTAAAACAGGAGCACATCTATATGTATAGACATATAGAATAATATATCTTTCAACGAGGTGTTCCAGAATAGTCATGGGTTCATGACTAAGCACCCTGGATGGGTGCGAAATGCATAGGGTAGATGGAGATACAGATTTTTAACTTTGTATAAATAAAATTATAGTTTTTAAATGAATTTCTCTGGTCCTGTGGATCCTTTTGAGTGCTGGTCGGCCCTGCTTTTTCTACTTATAATAATATACCCCCTATTGTAGAATATTAGGAGCCACATAGGAGGAAAAGCACTATATAAAAGCACAAAGTCATGGAACTCAAAGGTGACTTATATTCTCATGTTTATAACAGGTTATGTAAAAGGATGTAATTCACGAAATTCAAAGCATAAAGCTGTTTGTCCAGTTGGGTAATTATAGAGGAAGCAGACCCCACAGTCTCAAGGGGGCTCGGACCAAAGGGTCTGCTATCCCAATACAAGTAAAAAATTCCCCCCTCCCAGCCACTTTCCTACCTGCTACCTGGGTTTACCCATGGGGTGGGTTGGTTTGGTTCTGGGTGAATTTTTGTGGGTGTGGATTGGGTGCAGGTTACACTGGGGTACTACAATACTGTAGTGGCTGTGTTTTCTGACATAAGGCTTTTTGTGACTCACACCACTGATCTGCGGGTTGGGTACAGGTCCTACAATGGAAACAATTTGCAGGTTAGGGTCAGATGAGGGTTATGGTTTTGCCGGTTAGAGTCAGGTGGGGGTTGAGTTTTTCTGATCCAATCATCACTAGCCACTGAGGCTTTGGGAGTGGGTGGGCAGGGGGCCAGGTAAGGATCTCTGTGTGCTGGTTCCCTCTTTGCAGGGGGGCCAGGAGCACACTAGTTATGCTTCTGTGTTAATCTAATTCCTTCCTTTAAAACCTGCAGCCTGGCCTTGGTGCAAAAAAAGCCTTTTAAAACTATTCCACTTGAAAAGTTGTAACTAAGCTCCTCACATTTTTCATGAAGGTCTTGTAAGCTACTGATGAAGATATGTAGAAGACTTGTAGTTAGTCTGTGGCACCAAGCCAGCATACACCTACCATTTTGGTGAAAATAGTTTTAGCATAAGAATCTGTGTATAGATGATAGCCATAATGGGTATTACATGGGGAAAAATTGTATAAAACAATAAATACTGTAGTTACATTTCTTTTCAAATCAAAATCACATTTACTACTTGTTGACCATAGGGAATTATAATTATTCTTTGCATTTCATTTTATTAGCTTTCATTTATATAGCACCTGGAACTGAGCGTTAACACAAGTTAAGTATGGTCATTAGAACACAAAACATCCAATTAAAGAAAGCAGGTTATTGACATTTCCCTTTTTCACTGCATTTGTAAACTTTTATTTTCCTTAAGTGAAATCTATTTTTAGCAACAAAACCTTTACCGTTCATAAGGTTTTGTAATATTATGCAAAACAGTACTTTGCACCGTTTGACATGCAAATGCATTGCATTGAAGAGAACCATTCTAAAACCATCATGCAGTAATAAAAGAATATGACTGCAAACCATAAGCTATTATTTTTATTGTGTCTGAACTCCTCTATGATCATATGCAAGTTAAGCCCCTAACAGTAGTCTTAATGACTAAACCAGAATGATTATAAATGCACGCTGCACTACAACAATTGCATATTAACAAAGCCCAGGGTCCAATTAATCATTACCCCATCAATAACTCATTTGCATAAAACTATTCTCTTTAAAGACTCTATGTATAAGGTGACAGGGTTACCTCATCGATTATGTAAATTCCACATCAAGCTTTACAGAAGCTGTCAAAAGAAATAAAAGGGGCTGTCTGTTGCAGGCAACTCAATATCAGACGCTCTCGGCAAATTCGACTGCAAAACAATGAGGGAGAAATGATACACCATTTACATTTTAAAATAAAGTTACAGACTGAAGTCAGTGTAGACAAGATTGTTTTTAGGCCTGCATGGTTTCAACACAAGTTTTTATTGTGCTCCATTTGATATTATTCACACTGGTAGTGCTAGCGTATCAGTATGTTCAGTCGCGTAACTAGTTGTTACTGGGCCCCATAGCAAATTCAATTTAGGGCCCCAAAATATTTATAAGTTGGCCTATTTTACCAAGATATATTAAAATTGCTAATTAATTAGGGTCTCACTGGGCCCCCTACACTCCTGGGCCCCCCTGCAACCGCAGGGTCTGCTTCCTCTATAGTTACGCCCCTGAGTATGTTCTTTTTAGCTTTGGGGAAACATTCATGATCCACAGCAATAATCATAGATGTACATTTGCATTTTGTTCTAGGACTGGAGTAGTGTAGGTTAGTCCGGCTGGATGTTTGTTACCAGGTATGCAGATAGACTGACTACTGAATATAATGATTTTAGCTGCATGTCAACTCATCCACAGCTTATATTGTAAATGTCTTATTGCTTCAAAACATCTTAAAATTGTCATTTTAGCATTTTCAGTACACAGGTTCATTCCCTTTATTCTGCACTTTTCTCCATTCTTCAAATCCAATGTTTTACAAAGTCTTGACAACTCCATCTTAAACATATAGCAAGAAAATCACCCTTTTCTTAATCGAGAAGCTACCAAAATACTTATTACTCTCCCACCTAGACTCTTCTTTATTGGCCTGCCACTCATTTGCTCATCTCTTCTATAATCAATCCAAAAAGCTGTTGCAAGACTCACCTAATGTATGCTGTCAAGCCACCTGCTGCATGTCCCTACACTAGCTACCTACTAGCTAGCTACTACCGTTAGCTATACATTTTCATTGACTTAAAGCTTTCTTTAGCAATGCCACATCTTATATCACACGCCCTATCTCCAGGAACTCTGCAACTACTTTGTTTCACTAATTATATCAGAATTTCCACCTCTCAATATTCCTTCTTACAGGATTTCACCAGAGAAGGTCCCTTGTAATGGAATTCATAATCACTTTACTTAACACATTCTATTGCCTTGCAGTGTAATGTTCACATTAATCTGTCCTCTTCCACCAAGTGTGCACACTAACACTTACCCCAACACATCAGCCTACTCATGTAACATTTTGCTGATCCTTTGTTCAAATAGAAAGTCTTGATATTTCTGCAAGCTAAACATCTCAATATAGTAACTACATACTGTATCGTATGTCCCCCTGTGCCATTTAGTAAAGCTCCGTAGAATATGTTGGTACCTTATATATGCATGCAATAGATAAATAAATCATAAATTGTATCTTACTCTCCAATACAGGTCCACTAGATAGCAGTTGGATATACACCGTATATCTGAAATCCATTATATATTAAGGGGCAGATTCACTAAGGGTCGAATTTCGAAGTTAAAAATACTTCGAAATTCGACCCTCGAATTGAAATCCTTCGACTTCGAATATCGAAGTCGAAGGATTTAGCGCTAATCCTGCGATCGATCGATCGAAGGATTTTTCGTTCGATCGAACGATTAAATCCTTCGAATCGAACGATTCGAACGATTTTAATCCATCGATCGAAGGAAAATCCTTCGATCAAAAAAAGGTTAGCAAGCCTATGGGGACCTTCCCCATAGGCTAACATTGACTTCGGTAGGTTTTATCTGCCGAAGTAGGGGGTCGAAGTTTTTTTTAAAGGGAAAGTACTTCGACTATCGAATGGTCGAATAGTCGAACGATTTTTACTTCGAATCGTTCGATTTCGTTCGAATTCGAACGAATTTAACCAATTCGATGGTCGAAGTACCCAAAATCCTTCACTGGAAGTTAGTGAATCTGCCCCTAAATGTAGCCTACAATCTGGGGTTTAGGTCAGACCCTACATGTATTCCTGAACCTAAAGGCTTGGGGCAAATTTACTAAAGGACGAAGTGACTAACGAGGGCAAAAATTTGCCAGAGTGACGTAATTTGGGTACTTTGCCGATTTACTAACGGTGGCGTAACTTCGCTAGCGAAGGCGATAGACTCTAGCGGTATTTTGCTCCCTAACGCCTGGTGAATTTGCGCTCTGGCAAATGGACGTAACTACGCAAATTCCCTAAGATGCGGATTTTACTGAACGTTACCTCTTGTGCACAGACTTGCCTTCGCCACCTCAAACCAGGCGAAGTGCAATAGAGTAGATAGGAGTTCCTAAAAAAATAGTTGAACATTTTCCCAAAAAAACACTGGCGTCTTTTCCTTTTTCAGGTTCATAGGCTGAACAAGACGGTAAAAATTTTTTGGGGTAACCAGCTTCCCCCCTACATTTACTAACATATGGGGCTCATATGTAGGGCAATATAACAACTTTATTTTATTAAGGTTTCCAGGGCTTGTGTAGTGTAACGTATTTGCTGCAACATATATGTCCATTCAACTTTAACTTCCCTCCATATGCAAATTAGGCAATGCTAGAGCAACTTCACTTCGCTTGGCACAGTAACGGTAGCGCAACTTCATCAGTGTTCTGCGCCCTGGACGCAACTTCGGATTTTAGTGAATTAGCGTTGTCCTGGCGAATCTACGCCTGGCGAAGTGTTGCGCTGTGAGCAAAGCTGTCGCTGGCGAATTTTCAGAGGTAAGTGAATTTTCCCCCATGTTATCCCATTCCTTAGACTTTACCTACACAGTTATTATTTAAATGTTATATAATTTTAGTCTAAAATATATGTTCCATTTGTATTTATAAAACACAGTCCACACAACAAACTGGTAAAAGGAGTCTCAGGAGCCCATGTCCATATAGATGCCATGAAGCTCCAAGGCCATTTCTTATAGCATTATATTTTAAATTGATCTCTAAGCACCTTTAAAAGACTATATTTTACTAGTTTATTGACAACTATTGTGTATAGTTAAATGAGGATGTCATATAACATTGGAATATCTCAGCAAGCTTGGGGCCAATGAGGTCTCCTGGGGTACCAGGGGCCTCCAGCTGGTCAGAAATGCTAAAGCACATGCAGCCTAGATTTTTTTTTCAATGTTTCTTTTATTTTATTTTTTTTGAAAAGGTAGGAAAATCATGGGGTACAGAAAGGAAAAGGGGAGGGGGAAACAAATGACTATCAAGGGGGTACAGAAAGGAAGGCAGAAAACAGATGAATAAGAGAATTTCACACCAATAATATATATTCATTACCGGGGACGCCATCAGGGACGCATAGGAGGGACAGTAGTCATGAGCCTGCTGATTTTTGTTTGTTAGGGGGGTCCGGCCATGCTTCACTTACTTGATTAGCCGGGCCCCCCTGCTGCTAGCCTGCTGCAAAGTTTATAATAGAGGACGGGAGCTCCGTTGTATCCACATTGGTTGTTTAAGTTTAAGTCCCGGTAAAGCTGTACAGGGATTGGATGGGTGAAGTAGGAACTTCCCCTCCAGCCTATCCATTCCCAATGCATCTTTACCAGGACTTAACTTAATCGACTAATGAGGGTACAGAGTACTGAATAGAAGAAACATAATGCTGGCACCAGGGCTCCCGTCTTCTTTTCTAAACTTGGCAGCAAGCTGACAGTGGGGGGCCTGGCTAATCAAGTAAGGCCCAGGCCATCAATTTTACTTGCAAGGGGGGCGTGATTTCTGAAGGCTGCCCTGTTCATTACAACAATAACAAACACTTTATTACAATCTTAATTGCTGTTTTTTTATCTGTGTACCACGTGCAGCCTAGTTTGTTTTGTGCTCTCTTTCTTTTGCTCATTTTACCTGAAAACATCTACGGAAACATTTATTATTTCATACTGGAAAAAATATATAATTTTGTAAAGAATTACAAATTACAAATTTAGCTTTCTTGATGTTTTGTCCCTACAGCTGCTCAGTACAGATATATGGTAATTGCATGCAAGTGATCTGATATGTAGATGTGTGGAACCTCACCCTATGGACACAGTAAATAAAGAACAAGACATTAAACTATTTAGGAAATCTGATTTATCCAAAGGAGGTAAATTTGGGACAAAAGGAAAGTCCTGCATTTGTTCAGAAGAGCATTTATGGAAGAATGTAGATTAAAGGGTTTATTTAGAACAAAATACAATGTAGATTAAAGGGTTTATTTAGAACAAAATACAATGACTTTTGCATTCATTTGGCCAAGTGCCTAAGTGATTTAAACTGTAGTTATGTAAGATATGTGCATTATTTCAGCTAAGTCAGTTCTAGGATGTTGGTATGTACCATTTCACTGGAAAGTGTTTACCACCTTAGCTGCCAGAAAAATATTCTGCATGAATTACTTGTAGCTTTCTGGTAAACAGAGGTTAAATACTTTGAATCCCACTTAATCCACATTTTCTTCTGTCTGGTCACACGGTCCATTTATCAAAGGTGGAATTTCGAATTCATGTGAATTTTCTTTAGTTCAAATATACTCACAATTCGACTGGGAGGTTAGTTAAGAAAAAATTTGAATGTCTAATATTCCATCGAATGGTTCCAAAAAAATACCAAGGGGTTATTTACTAAACGCCGAATACCAGAGAATCCCCGAAATCCGAAAATTTTGTGATTTTTTGTGTTATAATAGGCTTTTAAAAAAGTCCAGATTTTTTCAGAATTTAATAAACCCGAGGGCTAAAAAGCCTGACTATAAAAACACGGTATCTCCAACTTGTCAAGGTTGCATAAAAGTAAATGGGAACAATCCCATTGATTTTTGGTTGTGTCAGGGGTTTTGGGCAATTTCACGATGTTTTGGGAGCTGTCGAGTGAAAACTCAGAAAAATTCGGAGTTTTCGGGGAAAATTCACGAAGAAATCGCGAAAATCTGTGCTTTTGGCGCAAAGGTAATTTTCGGGAAAATTTAATAATAAATAAGTGTTAAAAACCCGAGCCGCTTAGATCGTAGCAGCCAATATTGAGATAAATTCAGACCTTGATAAATAACCCCCCTTAGGGGGTTATTTATCAAAATCAGAATTTTTCAGATTTTCTAAATAAAAAAAGTCAGATCGAAGTAGAATCTGCGATTTGCCCTTATTTATCAATAGAAAAACCTCAGACTTAGAAAAAACATGCCTTCGAGTTTCCTGCGCCGAAATGGACACAGTGAAAAAATCGCTCTTAATAAATAACTCCCTTTATTCTGCCATAGTAAAAATAGTTTCACAGTTAAATAGGGTTGAAAAAGACCATAGGGGGATTTTGTAATAAAAGACACTAAAGGGGTTATTTATCAAAGTCTGATAATTTTTTGGTTAGACTTTTAAAGGGAAAACCACCATTATTTTGTTGAAAAAAAAACTAGATTTTTTTTTGATTTATTAAACCCTGATGGTGTTAAAAGTCCAAATAAAAAATTACTCCAACTCAGACCTGCTGAGTCCATGTATAAGTCAATGGCAGATGTCCAGATGTCCTGATGATTTGTGCTGTAAAGTTGATGTATTCGGATGTCAAATCCGAAAAAGTTGTGGATAAATAGGGGGGGGGAAAGTCTGTGCAGATTTGGTCAGAGTGGCTTTTGGATTTTGATAAATAACCCCCTTTGTTTGTCCAGGAGCAGTAACCTATAGCAATCAATCAGCAGGAAGCCTTTACTCGTCACCTGTTTTAAAACATCTTATTGGTTGCTATTAGTAACTGCCCCATGGTAAATTTAGTGCCTTTTATTACCTTATTGTAAGTTGTTTCATAAAAAAAAAACAGTCCCTAGGGGAACCGTGTTAAAGACCCTGGATATGACAAATCTCATTTATAGGAATGAGATAGATTGCCTTGTTGCATTTCATAGTCTATTTAAATTCTCATAGTGGGGTCATTCTTTGATAACTATGTGGTTTTCCATAGCTTGATATACACTTGTTTCTCTCTAGACAACATTTATTTCATTCACTTGAGACTATTAGTATTATAGTAATATTGAGCGGCAGCTTTGTCAAGGGTCAATTTAAAATTCAAATTCGAAATGCGAATTTTAAATTTTTTTTATGGTTAACACTGTCAAATTTGACTAATATAGTTTTTAAAAAAATGTAATTAGATTTTAGAGATTTATCATACGCTAGCCCTTTAAGAACTTGAGAATTTGACTTTTCCACCTAAAACTTGCGAATTGCTGTTTAAGTCAATGGGATAGGTCCAGGTATCAAGTTGGAGTTGTTTGCAGCCTTCATGACATTGAAGTTTTTTCTGAGAAAAAAAACGAATCGAGTTTTTCGATTCAAATTTGATTCGAGTTTTCGGGTCGATTTAATTCACCCGCGTTTAAAAAATTCGATTTTATTAATACATTTATGGCAGTTTAGGGGAGTTTTTAATTCGACCTTTGATAAACGTGCCTAAACGTGATAAAAGTCAAGTTTTTATTTTCAACATGTGTCTTAGAGAGAACACTCTTTACTAGTCCTCTTTAGGGGATATTTCTGCTTGGCCATAATTTGGAATCAATTCATTTTGGAAACAGCTGTGCACAAATTTCCATACTTTCAGTAATAAGGCGTGCTAGTTTTTTTAATCTATTTTCAAATAAAGTAGCGAAGCTTAGCATTTTTAACATGGAAATGCATAACTTTCACTTAAAGGAAAACTTTACACCCAAAATGAATATTTAAGCAACAGATATCATATTAAGGGTCGAATTTCTAATTTGAAAAACTTCGAAATCCAAAAAGACCAACCTAAATTAAATTTAAGTTTTTTTGGGCGAATAGGTAAATTTTCGATCAGATAGGTCAGTTTTCGATCAAATTCGAATCGTATGAATTGAGGTAATAGCACATTCGAAATGTACGGATTTTTCAAGTCCACCAATTGACTCCAAATAGGTTCTAGGAGGTTCCCCATAGGCTAAAACAGCAAATCGGCAGGTTTTAAATGGTGAATGGTTGAATTACATTTTTAAAGAGATAGTACATGATAAATTTCGAAATTCTAATTTTCACATTTTTTTTCAAATTTAAATCGAATTTGGACTATTTCCTAGTTGAAGTACATAAAAATTAGCTTGAAATTCAAATTTTTTTAATTTGAATTTTCACTTTGGCCTTTGATAAATCTGCCCCTAAGTGACATATTAAAGAATCTTACCAAACTGGTATCTGTATTTAAGTAAATATTGCCCTTTTACATCTCTTGCCTTGATCCACCATTTCGTGATGGTCTGTGTGCTGCCTCAGAGATCACCTGACCAGAAATAATGCAAATCTAACTGTAACAGGAAGAAGTGTGGAAGCAAAAGACAGAACTCTGTCCGTTAATTGGCTCATGTGACCTGTATGGTTTGTTTGGTATGTTTGTGTGTACCGTGAATCCTACAATCCCAGGGGGTGGCCCTTATTTTTTAAAATGGCAATTTTCTATTTACGATTACCCAATAGCACATACTACTAAATAGTATACTATTATGAAAATGGTTTATATACATTTATATACATGAAGCAGGGTTTTACACATGAGCTTTTTTATGCAATATGTTTTTATAGAGATATGTTTTACATCATTCGGGGTTATAGTGCCTTTAATAAATTAAAGGCAATTTTATGCTTAGATGGGATTTTATGGGATGGATTAATCTTGCCATTCACTTCTCAATTTATAAAGGGGATGTATAAAAATGTACATCTGGTGTGCTTTGGGACAAGATAATTATGGATATCCCTAACACACTCTCCTTACTGCCACAGCAGAGTTGAGGGACTCAGGGCTATTAGGATAGGGTCAGCAATGACAGATTGAAAAGTATACCCATGGAGGACAAGACCTATAATAAATGGGTATACATATATAGAGATTTTAGTGCTATGTGGTAAGAGGCACAATGAGGTACCACTTCTAAATGAGTGGATAACATAAAGACACAAATAGTAGAGCAAAAGTGCACAATTTGGGCATTGGCCA
This sequence comes from Xenopus laevis, assembly GCF_017654675.1. Taxonomy (NCBI): domain Eukaryota; kingdom Metazoa; phylum Chordata; class Amphibia; order Anura; family Pipidae; genus Xenopus; species Xenopus laevis. The sequence continues at coordinate 34,263,314 of NC_054378.1, read as the reverse complement.
AGATTTGCCCAGATAATGTTCTAGTACGCCAAATGGTATGATCTAGGGTGTTTTTAGTTTTAACAATAGAGGAAAGAAGAAGCATGATATAAATGTTTTAAACAAGAGATGGCAATGGATGCGGATGATGAGAAAAAAACTTTGATCTGAGAGGAATGGATGAGATGGCCAGTAATGTATGGGAGGAAATATAAAGAAATGTAGTGAGGAGCAGAGTAGTAAAGAGCGTGGCATTTTTTAATGTATATTAGTTCTATACAGTATAAAATATTTCTAGATAAAAGTATGGTGGCATTTTAATATACAGGGTAGGGAGAACTTTTGTATATTTATGCCTTTAACCATTGTCTTTCTATACAAAATACTGTGTAAGACTGTAAAACTTAAATCTAATGTAGAGCATATTATATATATACATTATATATATATGCAATGGCAAAAAGGCACACAATATGTAAGTGTTCTTCTGAGCAAGATTTTTGCATTGTGTACAACAGATGAGTCTGAGATAAAGCCTCAGATGTTGCAGCTGCAAAATATTATAATTATTGGTCTCCTTACAGTGAATAATTGAGGCATAGGATTGGCCAAAGTTGTAGTGAGGGTAATGGTGGAAAGAGTAAATTACATATATTCTACATACAGGGGCACATTTACTTAGCTTGAGTAAAGGATTAGAATGAAAAATACTTCGAATTTCGAAGTATTTTTTTGGCTACTTCGACCTTCAAATTGGCTACCTCGACCTTCGACTTTGAATCGAACGATTCGAACTAAAAATCATTCGACCATTCGAACCTACCGAGCACCAATGTTAGCCTATGGGGAAGGTCCCCGTAGGCTTTCTAAGTAATTTCTGATCGAAGGAAAATCGTTCGATCAATACATTAAAATCCTTTGAATCGTTTGATTTGAAGGATTTAATCGATTTTTCCTTCGAACCAATTGCGCTAAATCCTTCGACTTCGATATTCGAAGTCGAAGGATTTAACTTCGATGGTCGAATATCGAGGGTTAATTAACCCTCGATATTCGACCCATAGTAAATGTGCCCCACAGTATTTATATCGCGTGCTAACATTTGATTTGTACTCATGGCGGGGGAGAATCAATCTTAGTGTCAAATTCAACCTATATGCATGTATCTGTGTCTGTGTGCATCTACACAGAAATAAATATATTTTATACCCATTACATAAATATGCACTAGATTGAAATACTTTATGCAAATACCATTTAATATTTCACAGAAAACCTTAGGATATCATCTTGTTTTCTTCTTAACGTAAACAACATTGTACACAAGGGAATCAGTTTTGCCCTAAAGCAAAGCACAGGGAACACTTTAAATCATCTCCTTTGTGAATTTTTGTTTGTGTGTAAATATGTTGGTACTTTTCCCTTAATATCAAGAAAAAGATGAGCATGTGGGCAGCAGTGGCTTCAGCTGAATGTCGCCATAATACATACATATACATATACTGATAAGCTATTTAGGGGCATATTGTCTTTCATTCAAAGCCATATACAATGCATAACAGCTCATTGTTTACTGAATGAAAGTTGATGATATTGGGGGGTGTTTTTCATTGAGGTTGACTCAGTGTTTCTGATTTTAAAATATGAAATTGCATATGAAATGGAAAAAAATAATAAATGCCTGTGGGTAAATTTGAGTTGCCCGTAGCTCCCCAGGGGCAGGTCTAAAGTGTGTGCAGAGCTATTTGTGTGTAATTCAGTCAAATTCTAATTGTAGCATTCATTAAACCTGGACTATTCCCAAGCCAATGCTTGAATCCCATACCTTGCATAATGGACTTGGAATTTGGGTCATGTTCATTTAACCCCATCATTACCAAAACAAATAAGTATTTGAAATTATCCTAAGCTCTTATCACTGGTCTCAGTAGTTGACATATTTAATATTTCCACATATCAAATATTTAAATTGGCCAGAAATAAAAATAATATATATATATATATTGTGTGATAGTCTTTGCCCATCCTTCTTTAGACTTTTTTGATGGCTAGATCTAAATGACCTTGATAGGAAAAAAAAGACAACAATATTTTCCTCATTATTTGCATTAATTTTGTAGCATTTGCTTACATTCTGCATCAGTTCTATGCCACACCAGTCACTGACAGTCAAAATAATAGTTCTAAATCTAATAATAAATTAATTAAAAAGTATCTTTAATAAACTTATTAGAAAAAAACAAGAGAGCTGTAAAAAAAACCAACAACCCATTTCACGTGCAGCATAGAACTAATAATGATTAACTTTCTACACTTTCCTGTGCAAAGAGATAATATATTAGTCTGAGATACTGTACATACTATATTAATGCTAAGAAAGCACTGCACTTCGTCAATAATGGAACAGCTACTCAATGGAGGAGGCTCCACCCATCCTGTTAAGCATAATCAATAGAAAACATCTCCAGTCCAACTGTTGGATTTATTAGCAATTTTGAAAGGAAGATAAAAAAAAATTCGGTCTAGGGGATGCTTTAGTGAGTGTTCTGCAGATGCCCTCTTTGTTTATAAATTGCAAACAAACAGGAAAATCTATTATTTCGTTACACAGTAAATATTTATAAAAAAATTGTGGTCTGAATATTCCAGCAATTAAACACTCCATAAAGTATTGGTAATTCTAAAGACGTCTGTACTATGTAAGATGTAAAAAAAAATAATGGCCATATTTTATAAGATGATGAGATTTAAATGATCTGTTTTATTGTTTAGCATAAATACAGATATGCACACACAATTTGTAGTTGCTTAATACATAAATAATTATATTCTTTGAAATAAAACTTTAATATCACATATAAATGAATAAACTGAATAATTCACATAAGGAACAGGATAACAAATGATTGTTATTATAGAAATAACTGTGCTAAAGTTCTAACATTTTTTTAAAACTTGTATAAAAAATACTTATAAATACTTTATATATATATATAAAAGGTTGCAAGGATTGACAGCACTCCAAGGCAATAATTCACAGCAGGTCAATATGGCAAATAAAGTGGAGATTTTATTTGTGGTCCAACGATTCGGCTCCACACAGGAGCCTTCCCTGAGGAGCCTTGGACTAGCACCCAGGCCGTGGATGAAATTTTGGTTGTGCTCTCCATTCTGCCATTTTATATATATATATATATATATATAGATATAGATATAGATATAGATATAGATATATAGATATATAGATATTATATATATTTATTTTATTTGTGCCATTAAAATTCCCATGAGAATTTCTATTTATCAGTATTCATTTCTTTGTACAAGGGAGCTGTTCATTATATATTCCAATAAATTATTTTTGGCAATATTACTCATAGGTGAAAAACTAATGGAACAATCATAATTACAGCTGCAAAAACCATTTGAAAAATCACACAATCACATAATGACCTGAATATTTCAAGCATTATTCATAGACAGTATTAGGCCTATTGCTTTCAGTTTTATCTCCCTGTCCATATGTACATGAACATATTAGTAACTTTTAATAACTCTATATATATTTTTGCTTTGGTATATATTAGAAAACTGAATATAAATACTTGTTTCAACAAACAGTAATTACAGCTGCAATTATATTATAATATTTAATAATAACTTTCCTAATAACATAAAAAATATAAAGAATATTAAAATATGCATATACAGTATAAACAGAAACTAACATATGTCTGTGAGTTTTGGCAATGACACACATGTTTGTATTCTTTGTAGAAAAATGCACTCTATATAACTATTGTTTCCTTTTAAAGAAATGAGCAATTAAAGATCAATAGCGCTGACATGTGATCTAGAACAAGGATATGTGTGAGAGATTAGTTTAGCAGTCAAGGGTCATAAGGATAGACAAAGAGGAAGAAAAATATTGATGGATGAAAATCTCAGTTTAAATGGCTATGACTTCATTGGGATATATTTAGTACATGAACAGAAAGCAGTGGTTACGTATGGTGACAAATTTACTCCCTTGTACATCTACATTGCATTACCCATGAGAATTCTAAATAGTGTAAGATAGCAATGCAGTATTTTTGATGAAACAAAAAAATTTAACAGAACTGTTATATTTGTCTGCTAATGTTTGCTGTGCAGGGAAAAATAAAAATATTACTAACTGCGCTTGTAAGCAGAGGATCTTTATAAAGCAGACTATGAGGTCCATAGCAGCTGAGCTATTGATAATATCCAAGCATGGCCTGATAATTGATAACAGTATTTCAGAATTCTGCAATCTGCGTTCATTTTTTGTTTTGCTAAACTATGATTGCCAACATACTTTAACAGCCCAATGACTTTTCAGTTGTAGTTCAGCAGCAGCTGGAGATATGACAGTTCTATGGGATGGTTTTACTGTATGAAACTGGTGTCAGTATTAGTCTAGAGTAGTAAACCATAACAACCAATGATACTTTTGCTTTCATTAGTCCCGCTGCTGTTGCTTGATCAGAGGTAAATGCTGATTGTTTGCTACACCACAGCATAAAGGAATGACTTCCATAATATTACAATGGCTAGTGTTTACAATTAATTACAGCACTAAGCACTAGTTTATAGGGATGAGTGAAATGTTTTGCCTAGTTTTATTCAGAAAATGACGCCCATAGACTCTAATGGGTGTAAAAAAATGTTTGGCTGCAAGTTGAAGCAAAAACATCTTTATATTAGTGTGGAAAAACAAACACATCTATATCTTAAAGTTTTCTTTAGACAGAAGAAAGTATATTGGTGGCATTAAAAACTATAGACATGATAGCATGCACTGCTAGAGATAACTGCAGCTTATCTTAAACAAATGCATTACAGGTGCTTTATAGAGTCAAACTCTATTACATTCATGATCTGTTGTTTTCCTAATATTCATATAGACACCTTTTATTATTCAGTGTGCTTTCTTTAAAAAAAATCATCATGGCTATCTCACATTTTAATTTATTCACGGATTATGTTGAAAATGTAAAATTAAAATGTGGATCAGTAAATTGTTCCCAAAAGGCAGCACAAAAAAGCCTCAAATTCTTTTGACCTTGAAAAGAACAAGTCCCTTTTGACATGCCAATAGATGTAGACCCTAGAGTATACAAAGAAATAGATATGTAAAGAATGAGAGCGGTTTTGTTGACACTCCATAGTTTCTCAATGAGATGCTCAATGAGAGTTAATGCAATCCATCAAGCCATTGATTCTTCAGGGTCACCAAGATATGTAAGGAAACCTATCATACAGATGAGCCAAGGGACAGTAAACTAAGTATATGCTAAATAAGTACACAAAATACCAATACATCTAAGACTCAAAGGAGCTAAACTCAGTAGTACTTGGAAATCAGAATCCTTGGGGGAAAGTCACCGGTCAGAGACATGCTATTAGGAACAGCTGGTGGTTCTCTAAGCCTGGTTTTCTTTAACTCTATTATTCATTCAGGGCAGCATACAGTAACATTTTATAAACAGTAGGGGGGTTATTTATCAAGGTCCGAATTTATCTCAATATCGGCTGCTACAAACTCCAATCTAAGCCTCTCGGGTTTTTAACGCTTATTTATTATTACATTTTCCCGAAAATGACCTTTGCAGGGAAAGCTTCAATTTTCACAATGTTTTCGTGAATTTTCTCCGAAAACTCAGAATTTTTCCCGAAACCCCCGACACAACCAAAAATCAATGAGACTTTTCCCATTGACTTTTATGCAACCTCGACAGGTTTGTTTTTATATTCGAGCTGTTTAGCACTCGGGGTTTAATAAATTCCAAGAAATTAGTGATTTTTTTAAAAGCCTATTATAACATAAAAAATCACAAATTTTTCGGATTTCTGGGAATTTCGGGTATTCAGAGCTTAGTAAATAACCCCCTTAATTGTTTACCATTCAAACTAGAAGGAAAGGCATTTTCTACTTGGGGAATGCCAAAAGTTAGGCAGCCACAAGTGATTCTCTTTATTTACTTGACACCATGGGCCGCTGCTCCTATCATTAGACAACTGCACCGGCCCCAAGGGATTTTACAGCGAGCACCATGGAGCGATCCTCTTCCAGCGTTTTCTTTCTTCTCACGGATGATTTATATATTTATTTTTGTATCCTCTAATTGTCCCAATTACATAGTAGTCTTGATGACTTTTTTGTCCAAATGCATTAAAGTCAATGGGCGTTTTTTTCTTATGATGACTTTTTTATCATGGTGAAATTTTTCACTGTGGATCCATGCCTGGCGAAAAAAAATTGCTAATCACTAGTTACAGTACTTAGTAAAATGTTGTCTTTGGAACGAATTATGTACAAACCGGTAAAGAATTAGTAAAAACATCTAAACTCTGCTTTTTCTCTGATGCTTGACCATCTATGTTAATGAGTCTCAGAGAACCAGACAGTGTGGCAGACTGGAATACACTGGTGGGATCATAAAGGGAAAGGAAATCTTTAACAGTTAATTGCATTATTTAGGGGGGCTTAAAAGATGACAGTGTAGAAAGGCTTAATAATGTGGGAATAAATATTCATAGTGCTCTCAATATTTGATATTTAAATGCCATTCTATTGCAATGTAGAATGGGGATATTTCCAAAACCTTCAGCAAATCCAAAACGTTGAAAGAAACACATAAATGGGAAAGCGCTAACATGATCAAAGGACCTTAAAAGAATTTAGGAGCACTAAGAACTATACTGTATGTACAGTATAATAAGATTAGCACCGAATTAATATGGTGTAAGGTATAAGTCATGGCTCTGTTCCACTTTAAAAAAGTGATTTCATAAATTTAGCAAGAACCCATATTGTGAAATGCGTAGCAAATTTCTTAAATATAAAAATGCCTATGGTTGCCAAATGTTCAATGGTAAGCATTGTTGTATATGGCCTACTTTTAAATGACTACTAAAAACTTTATTGTTAAAACTTTACAAATATATCATTATAAAATAATAATAATAATACAGATAGTCATTATAAAATAATAATAATACAGATAGTCATTATAAAATAATAATAATACAGATAATTATTTTCTATAACAATATAACATATAAAAAGATTGACTATGGAAGAGACATAGGGAACAAAATGAACAACTGCTCATCTGAGCTGTTACTTTACACAGGGTTCCTTCCCTTACTATACAAGGGTGCCTGCTACTGGAACCAAGTTCCATTTTTAAAAACAGTTCTCTCAAGACACAATTATATACCTTTGCTGATTGCTTTTTTACATGCTCGTTCTCTCACTCGCTTTCTCTTTTTTTCTCACTTTTCTCTCATTTTCTCTACATGTCCAAGGCTTCTCAGGGAATTGTCCCCTGAACCCCTCTTGCTGTTAGGGTATATTGTGCATTTATCTACATTAATTTTAAGATTAAATAAAACAGAAAAATTAACTGCCTCCTTTCCTGTTGTATTCATAACTACAAATTAAGGGGGGCAGGATTGTGCATGGTTATAAAAGCACAGATTTGGGTGGGGTGACAAATATCCGTTGCAAAAATAGCTGATGAGTGGGCCTAAGAGTTGTCATCTTTTGCGAGAATATCGTCAAGTGCCGAATTTACTGTTCACAGTAAAATAGTAATACAACAATTCTGTGTTTGTTCCAGGGACATTCTGTAGATTAAGTAACTGTTCCTTTAAACTTATAGCTAATTTTGAGGATTCAATAACAGGCTAGAGCTGCCACAGGGTACAGTAATAACCAGAGCCAGAAATAAGGGTAATAACAGCGGGCTCCACCTGGTATGAAATGACTGAAGGTGGGATGTGAAGGAGCAAGCTTATGGTGGGGGAGGAGTTATGTAGTGCCAGAGGAGAGTCGTGAGTGGTAGATGTGAGAAACCAGTGGCAGGTGGGATATCTGGTCCCCGGACTTTGGGCTCTAACAGATTTTAGTCCGGCATTGGCTAGAACCTTGTAATTATTACTTGCTTTAAGCAATTGCTGCATTGTTTATCACTTAACTGCATTTAAAGGAAAAGGAAAGAGAAGCCAAAAGTTAGGCATCCCCAAGTGATTGTATTTATTTACCTTACACGCAGGGCGATGCTCCTATCATCAGAAATCTGCACTGGCCTGGGGTTCTTCCAGTGAGCACCATGGAGTGATCGTCTTCCTGCTTCTTCGGTGTTCTCATGGCTGTGCATGCATTGAAGTGAAGAAGACGATTGCTCCGTGGTGCTCGCTGGAAGAACCCCGGGCCAGTGCAGGTTTCTGCTGATAGGAGCACTGACCTGGGGGGGCGGTAAGTAAATACAATCACTTGGGGATGCCTACATTTTGGCACCCTCAAGTGTAAATGGCATTCCTTCTATAAGTTAACAGATTCAGGTAACTGGCCAGGGAAGTTTAAGGAGCTGTAGCAAATAATAAGCAGCGCTTCACCAAGTTCTATAGTTCCTATAGACTGATAATAGTTACATAGTTAAATTGGGTTGAAAAAAGACAAAGTCCATCAAGTTCAACCTCACCAAATGAAAACCCAGCATCCATACACACACTTCTCCATACCTTCACAGAAATTCTATATACCCATATCTATACTAACTATAGAGCTTAGTATCACAATAGCCTTTGATATTATGTCTGTCCAAGAAATCACCCAAACAACTATTTAAGGCATTAACTGAATCAGCCATCACAACATCACCCGGCAGTGCATTCCACAACCTCACTGTCCTCACTGTGAAGATCCACCTATGTTGCTTCAAATTAAAGTTCTTTTCTTCTAGTCTGAATCGGTGGCCTATGGTGTGGTGATCCACTTTATGAGTAAAAAGGTCCCCTGCTATTTGTCTATAATGTCCTCTAATGTACTTGTACATCATGTCCCCTCTCAAGTGCCTTTTTTCCAAAAACAACCCCAATGTTGACAGTCTACCCTCATAATGTAAGTCTTCCATCCCTCTAACCAGTTTAGTTGCATGTCTCTGCACTCTCCCCAGCAGGTGAGGCCTTACCAGGGACCTATAAAAAGGCATAATTAGGTTTTCATCCCTTGAGTTAATGCCCTTTTTTATGCAAGATGGGAATTTGTATGCTTTAGTGGCCACAGAATGACACTATACCAGAATTAGATAACTTGTTATCTAAAAAAAAACCCTAGATCCTTCTCATTTAAGGAAACTCCCTACACACTGCCATTTACTGTATAAATTGCATTTATATCATTTTTGCCAAAGTGCATAACCTTGCATCTATCAACATTGAACCTCATTTTCCAGTTTGCTGCCCAATTTTCCAAATTAGACAAATCACTCTGCAAAGTGACAGCATCCTGCATGGAACCTATAGTTCTGCACAATTTAATATCATCTGCAAAAATAGAAACAGTACTTTCAATGCCCACCTCCAGGTCATTAATAAACAAGTTGAAATCTACATACAAGCTATCAATCGCCAATCACAGCCCTTATATTGGCTCTCTCAGGAACTTTTATCATGTTTGTGTTGCTCTACAACTCTTTTGACTGTGGCTCAGGAGTAAGAAAGGTTTGGGATCCCTGTTTTAGTAGGTATACTGAGAGGGGCAATTTTGTCTGTATGCAAACACAACAGCAACAGTCACTATGCTATAGTTTTGTGGAATAAAGAAGGACTGTCAAGAGCACCACAGTTTGGGAATCCCTGCTGAGATATACATAGAAACACAGTAAGAATGTAACAGTGAATAATTTTGTGTACGTTGTATAAATCTTGGGTAACAAGATTAAAAAAGAAAGAGAGAGAGGGTTGCATTGGGAATATTTTTCCATCTCTCCTTAGAACATATTATTTAAATGGAATTTGGCATTTGGAAATTTCCATTGAACTAACACAGAATTTAAAAAGTGGAACTTGCTATAAGATGCTGTTAACTAATAATTCCAAACCAATAAATCCACAAACCATAAACACAGGGTAACGTAGTCTAATTCTATGGCTCCTTCAGCTCCTTAAATGCTATATTTAAATTGCCAATGTGGCATTAAGTTAAAACAGGAGACTTGGAATAAAATCTAACCAAGCATCATCTGGTTGATTGAAAACTGTATTTAAAAGAACACTTGAATATAAAATAAATGGTTATGTTAAAAGTTGCACATAGAACTTATTACACATAACTATCTAATAATATTCTTTTTGGTCCTATTTATTTATGGCAGAAAATGAATTGATTTCCTAGAAGGAAAAAATGCTCTTAAAGGAGAAGGAAAGATAAGGAGGCATTTTATTGCCAATAGATTAGCTGCAATAGTGCAAGCTAGAATGCTATATTTATTCTGTAGAATGTTTTACCATACCTGAGTAAACAGCTCTAGAAACTCTCTGTTTGTTTAGGATAGGAGCTGCAGTATTAACATGGTGTGACATCACTTCCTGCCTGAGTCTCTCCCTGCTCTGGGCTCAGATTACAGTAGAGAAGGGAGGGGAGGGGGGAAGAGGAACAAACTGAGCATGCTCTTGCCCAGGGCAATGAGGTTTAAGCTGAAGGCAGGAAGTCTGATACAGAAGCCCATGTGTACACAATAGAAGGAAAGAAATGCAGTTTTTCTTTTGACAGGGGACTCAGAGCAGCACTACTTTGGGGTTTTACTGGTATATTTAGATGGACCTTTCTGATAAGGCTTACTTAGTTTTAACCTTTCCTTCTCCTTTAATTGTGAGGAAATAACTGTTTTGGTCACATAATAACAGCTTAGAAGTCTACAATGCTTTTCAGATCCAAAACTATTTGCAGTGCTTTTGGAGTGGCAACCATGCAACCACCTCAGGAGTGGAATCTGGCCTTTGGGTTTCTTCCAGCTGGCAGAGTCTAGAAGAACTATGAAGGAAGACAGAAAGTTAAGATTGAAATTTGTAATCATCATATTGCTTTAGACTTCAATAAATATCACATCACCTGGATACCACCGGCTGAAGAAAGGACATGTACAATCCCATTCCTATTGTGTAAGTACCCAAGATTAAAAAAGCCTGTCCTTGGTTTACTATTTAGTGTACCCACTACTAAAAAGAACTTTCCTCCTTTCTAGTGACTACACTTTTTTTTTCAAGTTGATTTTAATAGTATCTACAACCAACCTGCTTGCAAGAAGACATGATTAAAGGACATGATAAACAGATAGCAGAGGATTTTTTTTATGTAGAAAAGAATAAAGAGCCAGAAACCAATCCTACTTACTAGGCTTGAGTAACTGAACTTTCACTGGAAGCAATAAAAATGTCTAGTTTTCTTCAAGTCTATTAATGCCTTTAAGAATTGGCTTGGTTGACTTATTGGACAACCATAATCCAAGTCTATAGTGATTTCAAAATCTTCAGTTTTTTTAAATGTATTGCTATGTCTGTATGGGTATTTTTATTAATATGCACTGGGGGTCATTTGGAGGGGTTGGACTTGATGAACTTTTGTCATTAACATATCAAGAAAAGTAATAGGATTTATGAGCGGGCAAATTAAATACACCTACAGTATTTTAAAAAGATACATTTCAAAGCTTAAGTGAACCTTCTTACTTAAGGTTATATTTTGAAAGAGGTCTAATTTTTTTGTGCCTGATTAAAATACTTTTCCAACTTCCTACAGAGAGAATATTTTCTAGTTCAAATAACCAACTGTAATTAAGTGCCTAACAGCAAATTACCATAGACAACATTTCTAAACGAAGAATAAAATGTAATGTTAGAATAATATGCAAGAATTGGTTGGAGGGGTTAGGAAGCTACACTACTTACAATGATCCAACAATATTATAGAATTGTCTTATTGATTTAAATTCTAAACGAAGAAAGTATGTATGGTTAATTGTATTTCTTTTGTTTTATTGCTTTTTGACTGGAGAGAAGACATCTTGGCTCTCTGACAATCTCTAAAGCAATCCAACACATTTAGCATGTTCCACACGTTTGTCACACAAATATTCTTTATTGTGTTCATGACTTTATTCACATCGACACAAATGTGTTCTGTGGGTGAACATTTCTTTATTTACCTGTTTTGTTCATGTTTAAGAGATTCTAATGATCCTTGATGACAGAAGCTGAACGTACGAGCCTGTTTATTGCTTGTATAAATATACAGATTGAAAAGGCATAAAACATGTTCTTAGGGACATGCCATATCATGCAATAGAACATTTTTACAAGAGTGATAATGTTATATGTTAACTTTTAAAGGTAATAAAACACTGGCCTTTCATTGATTCAACATAGAGCTGCATGTACTATGAGCAAAACAGTTTAAAAAAATTCCCACAAATGTCGAAGGAATGTTGTCCTGTGTCTAAGTATGAATTCAGAATATGGAGACTTCTTTAACTTAACTTGAATAGTAATTGATATTTGTAAAGTGAGACAAAACTTGTAACACATTTAATTTGTTTCAGCAGAGGTATAGTGGTATTATTTGTAATATGCGGTGTTCTGCATTGCACAGAATATAACTTATTATGCAATTGATTTATAAAGGGAGAGGGCACACTTAAATATAAAATGCTAACGCCCATTCTGTAACAATTTTCCAGGATCTTATTAGTGCTTCTGATTATAGTTGCTAACGATAGTTGCAATAAAAAATATTATTGACAATAGCTGTTCATTTGTTCTAGTACAATAGCCCTATAGAGTCACTAGAAAAGTTCTAAGAAAGGCAGTAAGACCATGTATATAGGAGTAAGAACCCAAAACATAATATTGTACATGCAAATCATTTAAACAGTAACATTTGAATCACTTATGCTGTATTTTTTTTTTTTTTTAAATATTCTTTATTTTCAAATTTTAAAGCAAGGGAGGGAAGGGATGAGGATACAGAAATAAAAAGGGGGGGATTAGGAGGGGAAAGGGATAGTAAGAAAGCATACATATACAATATACACGTCAACGTGAAGTAATACAAAGCCATGGTGTAGGAAGCGATGTACATGCAGAGATACAGCTAGGAACCTCAAATATCCAAGTACAGTACGTATCAGCAAATAAACATTTTGCAAAAGAGGGTACATAGGCACTTATGCTGTATTATCATAGGTTCTAACTGAAGAAGTACCTACAGTATGTGTTTCACATGGGAAGGCCCATTTATCAACATTTACATTTTAGAAACCACAAATAAACAAATTTTCTCTAAAACCACACATGCTATCTGATTAGAAAATCAGAATGTAAAAAAACACAAATGAAAAAAAGCTAAATAATGTGCTAAAAAATATGAAAACCTGTATAAGTCAGAATTGATTAATGGTCCAATTGGATCAGTGCAGCTCTTAGTGACTTCTATAGGACATTTTCAGCTTTTACTTGGTAAACTTTGTCAGCAGCTTCAAGGACAAACAAGGTCTTGAGCTGTATTAAAAGGGCCAGGAGGAGGGGGTTATTCTTCCACTGTATAGAGAACTGGTAAGGCCCCATCTACAATACACTAGTTTTGGTCTCCAGTGATGAAACAGGAATTAGAGAGGGTCCAAAGAAGGGTAACTAAGCTGGTAACAGGTATGGAAAATCTTAGCTATGAGGAAAGACTGGCCAAATTGGGGTTGTTCAAGCTGGAGAAGAGGCGCTTTAGGGGTGATATGATAACTATGTATAAATATATAAGGGGATCAACAATAATCTCTCTAATGCTTTATTTACCAGTAGGTATTTCCAGCTGACACATGAGCACCCATTCTGATTAGAAAAAAAGGAGGTTCTGCCTAAATATTCATAAGGGTTTTTTCTCTCCCTGAATCAGTTGTACTAGCTGATAAATTAAATAGCTTTAAGATGGGGTTGGTTGGCTTTTTAACAAGTGTGGTAATACAGGGTTATGGAAGATAGCTCATAGTACAAGTTGAACAGGAACTGAACAGACTTCTTGGAGTCAGCAGGGTTTTATATAGAATTAAAAGTTTGTACTTCATGGGAGTGTATCTAACTATGACTTACTATGTTTCTTTGTTTTATATTAAAGGTTTTTGTGGTTTTACACTTAACAAATCTTGAATTATTGGAGTTTTAGAGAATTTTTAAAAAGAAAATTTTGAGGGATTCCGGAAAAAAAAATTGACAGTTCATGGACATGGCAAAGATAACAAGGCCATTTGAATAATCATGGCATTTAAAAATTCAAACATTTGTAGGAAAGACCCAGTACATCATGACTTCTCAAGTTGTATTATGTTAATGATACATTTGAGCTTTTACCTCTGTACAAATTATAGTATATATGTTACAAATTAATTAGATATAATACAAATATATGTAACCATTGGTGCCCCTTGCTATAGAGTACAGTTCAACTACACAAAGAAGGTTGCTAGTTAGATATCATAAAATATGCAAAGGCAGCATTTTCAAATGTATAGTATTGGTATATCCATATGTCCAAAGTTAGACAGTATTTATTTGCTACAGAACTACAGGTCCCATTACTCTCAGCCAGCTAGTAATATAGACAGATGGATAAAGAAGAGAGTTAAAAGCGGTACTTAAAAAGTTTAGCCAGAGGTTATGCTTACAGCGTAATTCAAGATCATTTCTCTTTTCTATTTAGGTCTTACTTCTCTGTATTTTCCTCTGGTGTTTGTTGCCGCTGGATTATAAAAGCTTTATAATTGCAGCAATTCCCATGAAATCGGTTGTTTCTAAAATTAATGACCGATTTCACAGTGCATTAACTATATCAGACCACAGTTCATTAAATACTTGTAACAATCAGTTTCTTGGGGTTGTTGCTCAACTCAACAAATGCACTGGATACAATTTCAAGGAAAAACAACTTTATAACTGAAAAGCCTTGGAGTCATTTCAAGGCAGAACTTGATATTGGGGACATAAAAGCTAATCCACCTTGGAGAAAAACACACAAGGTAATGTTTATTGGCTCCTCTGCTATCTCTGCTATTAAAAGCGTGGGCACACAATAAGTGGACTTCTTGAGTAACAAGTATGACCAATTCACTGCTGAAGAACATTTAGCATAGGCAATATGGTCACTTCCTCATATGTATTATAGTTACATAGTAAGTTAAATGTGCCCATTGATTTCAACATTTAAAGAAATGTTTAAAATCTTTTAAAAGCCATTAAAGAAGACATAGGATAAGTGAAAAATGCCCCCAGTCTTGTAGGCAATAATGCACAATATATGGTGCAGGTTTCAATTTTGGCTAAAAATTATTATTATATTTAAAAATAGACACTTTATTGGAACTCCCTATAGACTGCTCTGTTGTTGACCTGTTGTTTTTCAAATGAGAGGTGAGGGTGTTTTAACAGTCCCTGCCAGAAGCAAAGGAGGAAGGGGGTCACCAGTTACAGCGCTGCAGTCACACAGACTTCAGTTCCCTATCAGGTCAGCCTAGATGCTGATTGGTTACTATCCTACAATGCAGTGTGCTGAGTGCCACCGGCTTCCTTGCACTGCCTGGGAAAGGAGGCAGCAGGAAGACAGGTGGGAGATGGGTGGGACTAGTAGGGTTTTTGCAGAAATGTTTAATAAATCAGCCCAAAACACATTATATAGCACCAACATATTTTGCAGCACTGTAAAGTAAATGTGTTTATAGAACTAAGTCACATGCATTACATACATAGAGCATATGGAGTTACATACAACACAACCAATACCGGTACAAAAGGTAAGGAAGGCCCTGTGCAAAAAAGAGCTTACAATCTAAAGGGAAGGGAATAAGAAACAAGGTGTGGGAGTGGGCAAGATCAGATATAAGTGTGTGAGAGATGTAGTACTGTATGTGGTATTGCATTTGGTGGTTATCAGAGTGAGATAAATAAGTGCGTTTTAAGAGATCTTTTGAAGGCAGAAAGGTTGGGAGAAAGTTGGACAGATCCTGGGAGATAATTCCAGAGGAGGGGTGCAGCCTTTGCAAAGTCTTGAATGTGAGCATGTGAGGAGGTAATGAGAGAAGAGTTGAGTAGCAGGTCAGTAGAGGAGCGTAGTAAGTGGTTAGAGAGGTATAGAGATGAGTTCAGAGATATTGGGGCAGAGTTATGACGTGCTTTGAATGTCAGGGTCATTAATTTGAATTTTATTCTAAAAGGTAGCGGAAGCCAGTGTAGGGATTGACAGAGTGGCATGGCAGAGGAGGACAGTTGCTGAGGTGTATGAGCCTCGCAGCAGTGTTCATTATGGACTGGAGAGGTGACAGTCTCTGGAGAGGAAGGCCAATTAAAAGAGAGTTACAGTAGTCTAGACGTGATAAGACGAGAGAGTGAATAAGAATTTTGGCAGCATCTTGGATGATAAATGATCATATTTTGGATATGTTTCTTATGTGTAAGTGAAATGATTTAATAAGCGACTGGATATCAGGAGTGAATGACAGGGCAGAATCTAGGATAACCCCAAGGCACCGGGCCTGGGGAGATGGGGTAAAATTGTTAGCTATGATGGATACTTCTGGGATGTTACTGGTATTAGTTGGAGGAAAGAGAGCCATTTCCGTTTTAGAGAGGTTTAATTTAAGGTAGCTTTGCGACATACAAGTAGAGATAGCGGACAGGCAGGAGGAGACTCAAGTTAGGAGTTCTGGGTTGAGATCAGGAAAGGAGAGATATATCTGAGTATCACCTGCATAGATGTGGTATTGGAACCCATAAGAGTTGATTAATTTGCAGAGGGATGAAGTATAGAGGGTGAATAATAAGGGGCCCAGAAAAAGAGCCTTGAGGAACCCCAACATAAAGAGGCAGGGAAGAAGATGGTACTCCATTGTAGGAGACGCTGAAGAAATGATTAGTGAGGTAAGAAGAGAACCAGGACAGAGGTTATCAAAATTGGATGGATCAAGAGAGGGTTTTTTTCAGAATGGAGTTGACAATAGCATGTTTTAGTTGAGAAGGAAACATTCCAGTTAAGAATGAGAGATTAAATAGATGAGTAAAGGCTTTGATTAGACAAGGATTGATATTATGGAAACGTTTTGAAGTAATAGGATCAAGTGGGCAGGTGGTAAGGTGAGAAGAGGCCAACAATTTTGAGACTTCCTCATCAGTCACAGGGGTGAAGGAGCACAGGAGAGACTGGAGAGTGTGGAGGGAGGGTGGTGGAAGTCTAGGGGGGTTCAGTAGTGTAATGTCACTTCTGATGTGTCAATTTTGTTTTTAGTAAAGACAGATATGCACAGAGGGGGTGGAGAAGGGGAAAGAAGAGTGCTAAAGGTGGAGAAAAGTTGTGTTGGCAATGCTGTCCAAATGGAGGCCCTTTCAAGATATTTTTATACTGTAGCTTCTGGTTTAACATGTTCAGCCCCAAATATGTTGTTTATTGCATATTTGGTCCAAAAGATTGTATAGCTATGCCCTACTGCACAGGCCACCTGCTTTTCCCACAACAGAGCTGCATGTGGACATCACACTAGGCAGGAGGAAAGATAACATTTGTTACAGTTTGGATTACATATGTATTAGCCCACAAACCCTGTTACTACTTGCTGAATGGGTCACACAAAGGTACAGTATCTGTATTTGGAAGGACAAGTCAGCATCACTTTAAAAGGTATGTGTCTGAAGCAAATTGTATCATAGCAATAGTTGGCACCGTATTAGCCATAACCCTTTACATATCTGTGAACAACCTTTATAGAATTGCAATTTCTACGAAGATGAGCATTTTACATTTATGTATCACACCATCTATTCCTTTCGCAAGCAAGACATTTCATGACCTGTTGCACACATTCTAACATACATAGCCTTATCTCTAACATCTATAGATGAATCTCAGAGAGCTGAACTATCACAGAGCTAGAGTCCTATTCAGCATCCCTATAATTTCACCTTCCCATAGTTGCGTAATCATGTCCAATAAGCACATACTGTACATACCTCTTGCAGTGATAAAAGGTAGCTCTCCAGACTAGCACAAATTACTACCTCCTTTATTAGTACAGATGACCAGTTAAAGTAATCTAAAGAGTAAATGGATGCATGTTCTGCTTATTTTGCCCACTTATGAAGAAACACATGAGAATGCTGAGTACAGTGCCAGAATACTGAGTACCAAATATATATATTTCGTACACAAACTACAAGGCTAGAGTCTCGGTCATAGTATGGCACAACTACTGCTTTCTGGACTGAATGGGGAGGCAAAACAATCTGGTCACACTTTCCTATTCAAGCACAAAAGTGACCATAATTTTTTTTAACACTTTAGTGAATAAAAATATTTTAATGCATAAAACAATTTTACATCAACATTCTTTTTATTTGCTATGCAGTGCCGTGGCCACCATATGACATGCCATGTTCTCTGCATTAGTACCATTATGGAATACTTTAACTCCAACATTCACACTTCTGCTATATATGTTCACATATATGAGGTAATTTATTATGCCAGGGACACAAGTGCAAAAGCACTACAGGCTGCCAAATTGCACCCCTTAGTCTTCATTCAGAAAGCACTAGCATCCAAGGCATATCAGTGTTCTACACCTCCCAGTCTGTGCCCACCAACACTCCCTACCTTTCCTGTCTGAATAATACAGAAATTAGGGGACAGTAAAAGAGGCATCTATGTGCTTCCTATGCCCATCCCTCACGAATACAGCACTGGCAAACACAGGCAGCACTGTATTCACTGGAAAAATGCAGGTTCTTATGATCCATTTCAGAGCACACAAACCTGCGCCTTTAGTCCCATACCTATGGGGCAGGGGCAAAAGCACTGAAACAATATTGGCTTGAATCTATTTTTTTACACTTTACACGCAGCGTATGCTGACAAATAACCACTGTATTTGAATTATCTTATGTAACATCAATAGCCTGTCTGTAAATATATTCCAAAGCAAAATGTATGACAGACATGGGAAGACAGGCTGCACACTCTACATGCATAGTTCTTGCTTTATATCTGGGATACAAGGAGGCACATTGATTAGTAGCCACACTCAGTGACCTTTTGTGCTGTGTAGCTTAAGTTCAGACAGTTGATAGGCAGCTCACTTAATAAGTGTGTGCTGGAGGATAGAAGTAAACAGCAGTTGACTATAAGGGATGAGTATGACATTCTAGAAACTATCAAGGCAAATGTACATTCCACAGATGCATAACTAGTGGCAATGCAGCAGCATGCTGTCCAGAAAAATTAAAGGATTTTAGAATTACAGTTAATTCACTTGAAGAACAGAATTGGGATGACCTCTCTTCGGTAGCAATTAGCATTTTCATGGAATAAACTGCAAGGATATCTTGCTCAGATCATAAATATACATCAGATTTGTTCATTTTGGCGTTCACCAGTGTAGTGCAAGATTTTCTGATTAACATATATATAGAGCCAGGTGCCAGAAAAGGCTATTACATAACATCAGATTTGATGAGTGGTATAGTACAGGACAGAAAGTTCAAGGGCCCCAAAAGGGCGTCGGTAAAGACCTGGGTTGTCAGGGGTGACCTCGCACACCAAAGGGTACTCATACCAGCAGTCTCCCTGGGATTCCTTGTTAACTAACAGACTTACCAAATGTCTAGTGACTAAAGGTCAGTCTTGTCTTTTTCACTATTATATTGCCAACATTTTTCTCTTTTCGCCTATTATATAGAACCGTGACACATGTTTCCATTGTGGTATTTTCTATCCATTGAAGTTCTTCCAAAAAAGACATTATAATTAGTGATGGGTGAATTTATTCACCAGGCGTGAATTTGCGTGTTTCACCGCCGGCGAATACATTTGTGAATTTGCCAGCGTCAAAAATAGTTCAGACGTTGGCCACAATTAAACGGACGCCCATTGACTTTAATGTGCGTGAATTGTTGCCAGAGTTGAAATTTGCGAATTTATAGAGTATAGAGAAAAGCTGGAAATGCACACAATAGCATTTTTCTTTTTCAGTCGTTTAAACTCCCACTGAGTATCGCAGGAGGCAGCTAAGTCCGTTAATGCCCCAGTACAGGTAAGGGATCCGCTATCCGTAAAGCGTTATCCAGATAGCTCAGACTAACAGAAAGACTGTCTCCTATAGACTATTTTTTTCCAAATAATCCAAATTTTTAAAAATGATTAATAAAACAGTACCTTGAACTTGATCCCAACTAAGAAATAATTAATCCTTATTGGAAGCAAAACCAGCCTATTGGGATTATTTAATGTTTACATTATTTTCTAGTAGACTTAAGCATCTGAAACCTTTTAGGCATATACAGTAGGCTTTCCAGTGATTCCTTATTATTTTATTATTCTATTATCATCTAGATCCCATAATTCAAGCTAAACTGAATTAAAATAGGTATGTAAAGCAAAGGTGAAAAACCCTAAAAAAATAAATATGCATATATCCAGGGATAATACTTGTTCCCTGTATATAAAGTAAGAATATTTATTTTTTAACTATTTAGTTATTTATTAAGCAGCACAAATTTTAGATACTGGCAAATTTGAGAATTTTAGCTGTACATATATATATATATATATATATATATATATATATATATATATATATATATATATATATATATATATATATATATATATATATTTTTTTTTTTTTTTTTTTTTTATATAAGTTATATAAGTTTTTATCATATTTATGATTTTTATTTATGAATATTTTTATTGAATAGGCCGTCCAGCCACAACTTGATATTATTGTTGAATAAAAAGATATGATTTACTGATAACCTCAGTTCAAGCCCACTGTATAGTTTAGGTGTCATATGTTAGGAAATGTTGGGGAGAAGGAGGGTACCCACAAAAAAATTTACAATCTTTTTCAGCCTATCACCCTTACAAAAGTAAAAGACGCCAGTGTTTTTTGGGACTTCAAAAAAATTTCAACTTTTTTTGAAGCAAGCCCTATCTACTCTATTGCACTTCGCCTGGTCTGAGGTGGCGAAGGCAAGTCTGGCGCAAGAGGTAACGTTCAGTAAAATCCGCAAGTTAGTGAATTAGCGTAGTTACGTCCCTTCGCCATATGGCAACTTCGCCTGGTGTAAGGGTGCAAAGTAGAGCTAGAATAGGTCCACTTCGCTAGCGAATTTACGCCAGCGCCCATTAGTAAATCGGCAAAGTAACTAAATGACGTCACGCTGGCGAATTTGTGCTAGCGTCAGCCGCTTCGCGCTTTAGTGAATTCGCCCCATTATCTTGTTATTTTTTTCAAGCTAAACAGCTGAAAAATAGATGAAAAATTACACAAAGCAAGTCACGGTAGCAGATAATTCACATTTATTTTACACACAACCATTTATCTCTCTCTATATATCTGTGTATAGATACAGTATATGCTTAGTGTGTGCCCTGCATAGCTTTACATACCACTCAATAGCCTTATACAGTAATGTTATGGCCTTGGTAGCCTGCTCCACATAAAACTCACTTTCCAACTTACTCCCGGCAAGGAAAAACCGACCATCTGCATTAGAGGAGATTATACTTTTCTGTTTTATGTAGAACTTCATACCAGAATCAAAGGAACAAGATTTTCATTTTGCTGCTGACCCCTCTTCACTCTGACCCCTCTCTTTATTACCAAGCTATTCTGCATTTATCTCCACACATAAAGGGCAAAAGCATGCTTTGTCTTGAATGGCTTTTAAAGGCTATCCCCTTCAGCAGTATATCACACCAAGGGATACCCTGTAGTGGAATCTTTGGGAATTAATGCTCAGTTAAGCATGTATATTAAAAGAAAAGCAGCATATTAGCGACACACAAGAAAAGAATGGGCAATATTCACAACACTTGTTTTTATCTGCCTTAAATGGAGCATGCCACAGGCCATATTGCGCTGTTGTATTTCACACCATCCAGGGAAATGTTTTTCTGAGACAGTCATTTGGCTTGATTTTACTATTAACATATGCAAGAGTACAGCTTTAAATTAAAAGAAAAAGACATTTAAAAATGACCACTTTGTAGGTTACTTTTATGAACAAATTTCCAACATTTAAAGAAAGCATATTAAATCTTGCGCTCAGGTCAATTTGCATACGGAAGGGTAATTTAAAGTTGTATGGAGGTCTTTATTATAAATGTTGCTGCAAATGGTTTAAGTTACCGGTTTATATTGCACATGTTCAAGGAATCTTAATAAAGGCGAGAGAGTTAATATAATGCTCTACACATGAGCCCCCTGTAAAGTGAATGTTCCATATCTTAGGAAATGTCTAGGAAAAAACTGTTCCCCAAAAAAAAAGTTTGTTAGGACTTCTGCAGGCAATCACGCTGAAAAAAGGAAAAGATGCCAGCGTTTTTTGAACTTTGATGCATTTTCAGCTTTATAGCAATTTGCCTGGTCTGAGGTGGCGAAGGCAACTCTGGCGAAAGAGGTAACGTTCAGTAAAATACACATTTTAGTGAATTTGCAGAGTAGCGTCTGTGCAAATGACCGCTAGCGATAGTCTGTTTCTCTAGCAAATTGGCGATGACCTTGCAGGTGGCAACGCTGGTGAAAAGTCACAATCGTTAACTCTTCGCTCTTTATTAAATTGACCCCCATGATATAATGAATCCTTATTGGAGGCAAAATAATCTTGTTGGGTTTATTTAATATTTAAATAATTTTTTAGTAGACAAAGTATGGAGATGCAAATTACAGAGAGATCCATTATCCAGGAAACCCCAGGCCCCAAGCATTCTGTATAACAAATCCAATATCTGTATATATCAATGTGCCACTCTCAGTATGCTGACTCTACCACATTGATTCTCTAAGTAAATAGCAATGAGCACATTTTTTCACCAGGCATGGATTCGCTGCAACAAAAAAGTCAAAACTGTTGCTGGGACGAAAAAGTCACCATAAAAAAAATGCCAATTGAATTTAATACACTTGGGGGCACATTTACTAAGTTCGAGTTAAGGATTAGAATAAAAAAAACTTTGAATTTCGAAGGTTTTTTTTGGCTACTTCGACCATCGAATTGGCTACTTCGACCTTCGACTACGACTTCGGCTCGAACTAAAAATCGTTCGACTATTCGTCCATTCGATAGTCGAAGTACTGTCTCTTTAAAAAAAACTTTGACCCCCTACTTCGCCACCTAAAACCTACCAAGCACCAATGTTAGCCTATGGGGAAGGTCCCCATAGGCTTTCCAAGCTTTTTTTGATCGAAGGAAAATTAAAATCCGAATGATTTTTCCTTCGATCGTTAGAATGAAGGAAATGCGGTAAATCCTTCGACTTCGATATTCGAAGTTGAAGGATTTTACTTTGACGGTCGAATATCGAGGGTTAATTAACCCTCGATATTCGACCAATAGTAAATGTGCCCCTTGGAGTGCGAAAAAATTGCCAACTACTGACTTCAATGCGTTTCAAGAATTTTTTCACAGTTGCAGATTTTTCGCAACAGATTTGTTCATCACTATTAATAAACAACAACACTAAATTAATAAACTACAAAATTAATACTACTAAATTAATAAACTACAACACCCATCATCCCTAGGAAGCCAAAAGCTTTACGTAGTATAAAGCATGCATATGGTAACGAAATCACAAACCCAACAAAGACATTTTCTTTGGTAAATGAAGAAAATCCTAAATGCCATTTGATTGCTAAATGAGCACTTAAAGACTTTTATTAAGTACATAGAATATAAATCTATTCAGTGTGTAATTAATTCAAAATTACACGAGCAATAAATGAGTAATTAAATTTGCACAAAATGCTTAAGTCTTTAGTTGGCATTTACAAAGAAAGCTCAAGCAAGTTTATTAACTAGCAATTTATTGCTTAAAAATACTGCCATTTCATGAGTGTGTTGATTAAAATCTAACTTACTATGGCTATATTGTTATGGGCCTTTTGAAATTAAGGACAAGTGGAATTTTCCTATAATGTTAATAATTGAAAGATTATTTTGTGAAAGCACAGTGATGCAAGACTGTGGCTGTATCTAACAATGCCACTTTGGTTTTATATGTTTACAAATGATTCTGAGTTTTCCCCTTTTACCATACTGCACTATTAAATAAATTGTATTTAGTCATTTCCTTTTATTTGTTGACACTAAAGCTGGGCATATGCAAGATGATCAATTCATAAACCAAGGTTAAGTTTAGCCACTCAGCAGCCCAACATCTGCTAATAAGTGACCACCTTTACTGACACAATCTCTCCCATCAAATCACACTACTGTTTATATTCTATAGATAAATACTTGGACTATGCTTACAAGATCTACTTTGAATTTGAGGACACATAAAATGCAATAACTGGTTATCCTTCAACAAGTGGGTTATTAATCAAAGGTTGAATTTTAACATAATGTGAATTGCAGTCTATGGGCGCCAAACTTGGCAAACAATTTCAGTGATCACTACTATTAACTTCTTCAAATAGTTCAAGGGACCTCTGCCATTGACTTCTACATGAACTCGGCAGGTTTTAGGTGGTGAATATTCAAAGGGTCTGACTGTAATAAATCTCAAATTTAGATTTGAGTTGGTAGTTTTAAAATTCAAAATTGTGCATTTTGACCAAAAAATAAAGCAAAAATTCCAATTTACCATTCAAACCTTAGTAAATCTGCCCCTAAATGTTTTGTATTTTACTACTCCAACTTTAAGGTATAGTTTTTTTCTATTGGTGATTATGGACAGAAGTTGCATTGCAATGAATAATATTATAGTATGCACAGATTGTTTGTACACTTGTTTGTACATTTGATTAAATGACAACATACTCGTCAATTCTCATGCAGAGTAGTGGAATTTAGAATGTAAAGATATCTAGAGCGCTGCAATTTAATAAACTTTATGGATGAATGAAGGAATGGATGGCATCTGGCTTTACTAAGTAGAATATGACCATTTTACTAATATCTGTTATCAGTTCAATCCATTTATCAAAGAAAGGCTTGATCTATTAAAGGAACAGTAACACTAAAAAAGTGTCTTAAACAAATGAAAATATAATGTACTGTTGTGCTGCACTGGTAAAACTGGTGTATTTGCTTCTTTGGGAAGTGAACGCCATATTGGCGCATGTGCAGTTGGAGCAGTCATGGATCATAGCAACTGTGCATGCACCAAAATTGCCGGAAATTGCTGATGGGAAGAGGACCCAAAGAATACAGAAGAGCTGGAAGATGGAGCCCATGATCTCCATTGTTATTACTCTGCACCTATACGTAAGTAATGAATTAGGGGCACTTTCAAGGGTATGCTTGATAAAGGGGGTCACCCCGAAACGTTGCACGTCTGCACAAGAAATAAAAGCAAGGGGAAACCCTGCATTTCACTTGCCTTGAGTGCCAGAGTTTTTCTCGTTGCACTTTCAAGGGTAATCACCTATGCAGAGGGGAGCAGGGAGGGGGGTCTATGTAGGGTAGTGGGTAGGGTTTTTATTATTGGGGGGTTTAGTTCTCCTTTAAGAAATACTGGTTGATTGATATTGAGAAATAGTGCTCAGCCTAGCTGGGAAAACCCACAAGGCCAAGTGTGGCAGTAAATGTCCATTTTATTCACAAGTAAACATATAGAAGGCAGAACTATGCTCTGGGGATCCATGGAGCCAATCCCAGTAAAAGGCAATTTGGCAAATACCTGCGGTATTATGTGTATTAAGGGAACAAGTAAGTGAGCTGTTGAAACCATTCAAGATTAAAGGACTCTGTATCAGCAAAGATGTTCATTTGTGGCAATAATGTTGATGCAGACAAACTAATGCAAATGTCTTTGTTTTAGTGTTAGCAAGTGTCCCAGTAGCCCGGTGTAATTATTTTTACACTTCATTGAGGGACCTGGGACTGGGGAGAAATGCTGCTGCTTATAAGCCAATATATCTCAAAGGTGGGTACATGATCCAATTTAAATGACCTCTCACAAGATAATCAAAATGTTAAATCATATCCGTCACATGACTTTAAATCAGAAAAACAGTTTTGTATTTGTCACCAACTAGAATATTCTTCTTCAGAATTGGAGACGTTTCTGGCAATAGTTTTTTCAGTATGAATCGACTGGACTGATTGAACAGATGTAGGTGATTTTAACACTGAAAATTGCAGTTAAAACAGGACCTTTCACTCATTATATAAACTGATAACTGTAAAGGAATCCACGCTTCAACTGTGCCTTCAATAAAACACAGAAAACTTGCAATAAAAGATTTGTTTGGGCTTGTTTAGCTTACAGTCTGCAATCATTCTCCGTGGCAGTGCTTATGTTGCGTGAGTAACGTGTTTAGTATTTGTTCAGCAGTGCAACTTTATGACAGGTAACAGTGGCATTACTCAATCATATGTCATAGGTAACCACTATTTTCCCATCCCATGAACTATTGTACTAGAGGCAAAAGTGAAGTTGGGTTGTAAGGAAAAAAATGTGTTTCTCTTTTAAAGGAAAATGTGTTTTCTCATTTAAAGGAAAATTTGAAATGTTGTTAAAGCTATATTGCATTTGTGGATCCTTGAACACTTCAGTGCTCATTTTGAATACCACAGCATAATTTGGAAGACAGTTGTTTAATTCTTTAAAGGATAAGGAAAGGCTAAAATTAAGTAAGCTTTATCACAAAGGTCTATATAATTACAACAGTAAACCCTCAAATGCTGCATTACTTTCCTTCTATTGTGTATACATGGGCTTCTGTATCAGACTTCCTGTTTTCATCTTAAACCTCCAGGGCAGGGCTTGAGCATGCTCAGTTTGCTCCCCCTCCCTCCTCCCCTCCCTGCTGTAATCTGAGCCCAGAGCTATGACTGAACAGGGAAACTCAGGCCGGATGTGATGTCACCCCAAGTGAATATGGCAGCTGCTATCCTAAACAAACAGAGAGCTTCTAGAGCTGTTTACTCAGGTATGGTAAAGCATTCTACAGAATAAATAGTGTTATAGCTTGCAATATTGTAGCTAATCTATTGACAATAATCTGCTTCTGTACCTTTTTTTTGCTACACAACAAAAATGGGGGGGGGGTTAATCCCAACTACAAAGTCAATCATCGCATTTATTACCAAACACCAACGGGGTAATAATTTTCTATGTGCAAAGCAGGGTGAAAAGAAAAAAAAGAAACAGCAAAATCGACCATGTTTGGAGCACTTTACACCTGTCTTTGTTAACACATGCATTTGCATATCTACTGAATTACTTAGACAGGGGCCCAGGGAATGTGCACTGACCCATTTGGATATGCCAGTAGCACTTCCCTTATACTTCTATATATTTTTACTTAGCAATGCGGGTGCTCCCACAACCCCCCCTTGTGTATTTGCTTTTACAGCCTGTAGCTTTGGCTAAGCTTCTTGTGGCTTGTAGCACCCCCCATACCCACCCCTATTAATTAATAGTGGCCCTATGCTTTTAACTGCACCATATTTATACATTTTTGTCAAAAATGGGCGTTGGTTTGGGCAATCACTCTCTCTTAAAAGCTGCAATTCAGCAGCGGGGGAGGATTTAGCCCTCCAGAAACCAAGGTTCAGCAGACTTTTACTTTTTACTTTACTATTGCTATTATGCAGAGAGACACAGGATCCTCAATACTATGACTGGTAGGTAAACAAGTTAGGGACCGCCATATGGGGTTTACCTTGACGTGGTATGGTGGCTTTTCAACTTTATGATCATAACTTTGCAACTAAAAACCCCTGTCTTTGTTAACACATGCATTTGCATATCTACTGAATTACTTCCCAGGGGCCCAGGGAATGTGCACTGACCCATTTGGATATGCCAGTAGCACTTCCCTTATACTTCTATATATTTTTACTTAGCAATGCGGGTGCTCCCACAACCCCCCTTGTGTATTTGCACTTTACACCTTGCCTTGCAAATAGATGTATTGCTACATACCTGCATATCTCTGAGGAATACAGAGCTGCCTGCTTTTATCAGCTCTGTATTCATGAGGCGTGGGCAGGGCAAAGCACATAAGATCCCCCCCCCTTGCCCCCTAACTTGGGCATCTTTCAGGTACACATTTCAGGGAGCATTGATGGGCAGAGTCCACAGACTGTATGCCATATGGCAGCTGGTAAGGACAGGGCAACATTGCAGTTTTTACACCTGGTGCCCATTATTTGTTGTTTTCTAGTGTTCTAGATTACTAGACTACAGGAGTAATTCACAATGTCCCCCATGCAATGTGCAACAAGCAAAAGGCAACAATCTTCCATTTTTCTTGCACTTTGCGCACTATGTGGGGCATTGTGGAAATATCTGCATTGGAGGGACACAAGTGCTCCTAGAATTAGCTCTTGTGCCCCTTAGTACTCTAGCAATTGCACCCCCAGGGTCAAGTTTCTATGACCTCTAAGCCAGAAAAATATTGAAAATGTTTTAGTTTATATAAAAGAATAGTAGCTGGTTTGACTTCCCCTTTCATTATAATGCTTGGTGCAGCCAACACAGACCAAACAACTAAACAGTTAATCATGCTTGTTGCTTGAATCCACCTGTGTAATGTTAAGCAAAAGTCCAGTGCTACCCCATTAATTAATGCCATTGTTTGAATACATAATAACATATTCCATGTACGTTATTCTGCCTGTAATGGGTTACTTCATTCCATGGCCAGTCACAATCATGTATGTTTTTCATAAAGCTCTGGAAATTGCACTGTAACTCTGGGGACTGTTGAAAGTGGAAAGTCTGATATCTTGAGGTTAGAACTCCACTACTCCTGAGATGCAATGTGCTGTTTGTAACAATTATAATAATACACCTGTACTGTCATTGTCAATGTGGAGCAGCCACATGGGGTCTCATTAGTATTGTGTTAGGACTGCATGGGGAAAGGGATAATGGCCCATAATGAAAAATGCCAAATTTTCTATATAATAAAAATGAACTTGATTAATGAAAATCACTTTAAGGGAAAGAGTTACTGCGTTGTTAGAAATAAAAAATGATGTATTAATCCGACACTCTTACAGATGGTCCCAACCTCCTGACAACTGCTATTCATTTGAGATGCTATTAGCATGCATAATTATGCTAATTAAGCTGTAATTAAGCACTGATTCTTCAGAGGGCTTTTCTTTTTCTTTCTTTTTTTTGACTCTATCATTTAATACAATAGATTTATATTTTTACAAAAGGATTTACCGAGTTTGTTGATAAAATATATATATATATATATATATATATATATATATATATATATATATATATATATATATATATATATATATATATATAATGCATCTGGGGAACTGAAGCAGTCATTTGGCTAACTGGATAGCTAATGACATAATGCAACCAATCACTGAAATCCATGAGAATATGAGAGATTTGTACTTTTGTCTTAATTACAGTAAGCACAAACATGAACTGACAACACAGGGTGT
This sequence comes from Xenopus laevis, assembly GCF_017654675.1. Lineage (NCBI taxonomy): Eukaryota > Metazoa > Chordata > Amphibia > Anura > Pipidae > Xenopus > Xenopus laevis. The sequence goes on along the minus strand of NC_054378.1, from coordinate 34,234,058 downwards.
AAGCTCTCACTTCATATCAGCTGCAACAGGGCTCCTTCCTAACTTTATCTGCAATGGAGACAGAGAGACATACCCGCAACAAACAGACGGGAAAGAGAATTATTATATTTACAAGAAATGGACAGAAAGGCATTTACCTACAATTAAACACCAGAGATGCCTACCATTTATTTATCACTAATTGTCAGGAAATGCTTTCCTGCTGCTATGAGGCAGCCTTTATCAGAAATTCCCAGAAACCCATGTATGCAACAAACAAGTTGTTTTGTCTTATCACTTAACACACCTATTCAGAGAGAAATAGTTCTTACATATCATAAATTGTTGCTAAGACAGACAGAATGCATCAATAAATACAGGCGAAGTGTACAATTGACTGAACAAATTAGAAAAAATAGCAAAATACACTAAAATGGCAAGAACACTGAAAACCATTGATTGGCATTGCCAAGTGCTTGTACTGCATTATTAGTTTGAAGAAAGTAAACTCACACCATTTACACCAACTTCTTATTCAACCCAGTCTATGAAAAACTTTGTGTAAATACAACATACACTATGGAGCCAATGTAAGAACATTCAGGGAAAGTTAGTTTTCCAAATTAAGGCTTTTTAGCGCAGTTTTCTCATGGTTGCTTAAAGGAGTTCCAAACACTTTTTTCAGTTCAGTTGTTTTCAGAGAAATAAAGACTTTTTTTAATTACTTTCCATTATTTATTTTTTACTGTTTTTCCAAAATCTAAGTTTAAAGTTGAATGTTCGTGTCTCTGGTGTTTCAGTCTGGCAGCTCAGTAATTCAAGTGCAGACTCTAAACTGTTAAAATTTTGCAACATTGAGTTGATACATTTTTTTAGCAGCACCTCTGGAGTATTAGCAACTATTGTATCAGTTCTAACAGCTGCCTGTAATGAAATACAGGGATTCTGCTCAGCAGGGACAAGGATAAGAAATGTATCAACTAAATGTATCAATTTAGAACAGTTTGGGTGGTCAGCCGCCCCCCCCCCCCCGCCATAGCCACTTTAGAAGTTGAAAAATGACACTTTACACTTTAATATTAAAAAAACAGTCACAAATAGAAACTAGAAAGTAATTTGAAAAATACGTTATTTCTGGCGATCTATCTGAAAACAACTAGTTGTTTGAAGGTGAACAACCTCTTTAATCCAGCATTTTTTTGTAGTTTATCAAGTGTAAAATCCATAAAATTCACAAATACAAAAATATGGCAAATAAATGGAAACTACATGGACGTTTAAAAGAGATGTGCTGCCCAGGGTTCACCAATCATTTGCCTTCCAAAAAGTCTAATGCATTAGTTAAGCCTAATACACATATTTGCACTTTGTATTACATACAGTAGATATGGGCAAAGCTTCACCTCATTAATCTTTGCTGGAACTCTGAAGTTTGATTTTAGAATGAAAAGACTAGGGACACAGAAACACACAAATCTAGCAGCAGCAGCCCCATGTGGTTCAGTTGTTTGGGACCATTTGTGCTGAAAGCAGTCATTGCTATTTGGCTTCTGTGCAATATTAAAATGTAGTTCAGCTGTTCATGAAAACTTCTTGTTCATGTTAATATATTCTCATAGTTTCCATTTCCTCGGTTACAGGCAAAACCCATTTTTTACGTTGCAGCTAATCACAGCTTTTCCGAACCAAGCTTAAAGTTTCCTTCAAGAAGTGAAAACTTGACCAGTGAACTCCCGTATTCTGTTTCCAACATATGCTTGGATTTCACACACTGTATGAAGCATTATGTCTGAATACAGAAGGGCTCTATTTTTCCTGAACACAATTCGAGTCCTACTATCTTGGCATGAAAAAGAAGTGCCAAGGGAAGGAAAGAATGAAAAATATTTAGGGGCAGAGGTGCACCCACACTTTGGAAAGTGATGGGGTAAATTCCAGAAAAGGTTTTTCTTTCTCGTTTTTTAACACTGTAATTTATGGGCCAAACCAAACTATGTAGCACATTCAGACATTATATTTAGGTTTTGCAGAGGCTTTCAGTGAAAAATTAAAGCAACCTGAGAAAGAATGACATCAAAGAAGTAGCATGGGACAAAGGCATAGCTACAGGTATTGCAACAACGATGTTCTGGGCAGAAATCTTTACACCTTTCTTCCCAGAAAAAAAAACAAATTGTGGAATATAGGGCTTACTGCTTTCAGAAAGGAGTAGGCTTGTGCACTAGCTGCACCGCTAGCTCAAGATATATGTATAATACACAGGTACTGGACCCATTTGTGTCCAGAACTCCAAAGTCAGCTTTGGGAGTGAGTTGTGATGCCAAAACTCTTCTGGGATGGAAGGGAGGAGGAAGCAAATTAGTTAAAACCAACTCCCCTCCCCTGCAATCAGGAAAACCCTTATCCAGCAAGTCAGGTCATAAGGATTCTGGATAAAGGGGCCCATACCTGTACATATTTTATCCTTTTATTTGAATGTCTCTGGAAGACACTGTGGTGCAATATACAGTAGGGTCATTTGTCACCAACGCGACGACAAGTGATTATGTTGCAAGAAACTAAGACTTGTCATCATGTACATTTTGCAGAGATGCACCTAAAACTAATGAAATTATGTCCCAGAAACAAAGGAATGAATGGCGAAGCACTTCTCAGGGAATATACTTTAAAATCCATAAGCTAAAAGTAGTATTTTAGAAAAAGCCCAGGAGAGAAATGTATTTATGATAGATGGCAAAGTATGAGTAGAAACTAACTTTTATTAGATCAGTCACATATACAATGTAAGCACTATTTACTGTCTTCACCTGTAATATCACAGTAGTGACCATGCAGAGAGAGATCAGCATTTTAGCACAAGTGGGAAAGTAATTACCTTAGGTTTTCATAAAACAACTCCTGCTTTCTCAAGCATTGTCAGCCTTCCCCTGACCTCAGCATCTAGTGCTGGCAGTTTTGTGATGAACAAGTGAGCTTGACTGTCTTGCATTAGTCCTCTTACTCAAAGGAGGATGCAGGGCTCTTTAAACTAAGGCAGATTTCTTCTTCTCAAGGAATATACAACAACTATAGCAATATGGGTGCAAGCATTTGGTGATAGCATGAGATACTGCACTTTAGCTGAATTGGCAATGACTCTAACATTTACACCAGGCAACTGCTAACCACAGCAATGATGGGTAGTATAACATTAAGGGGGTTACTTGTTCAAGTCCAATTTGTTCTGGTTGCAGTTTTAAAGGGGAAAACACAATTTTTAAAAAAAAAAAATCAAATGTTTTGTGATTTATTAAGTCCCCGAGGCTGCTAAAAGTCAGAATAAAAAAGTACTCCATCTCAAACCTGCCCAGGTCAAGTACAAGTCAATGGCAGATGTCCTGTATACAATTGGAAAATATCATGATCTGTTTTGGGTTTCGTACAATAATCTGATTCATTTGTCGTTTTAGGGCGATAATCCAAAAAAATCATACAATTCTGCTTTTTTCACGATTTTATCAAGTCTTTTCCCGCACCAGATTATTTAGAGTAAATTTATTTATAAATATTGTAAAAATGTGGATGGGAGTTTGGTTGGCTTTAAGAAAATAGTGAGAATTTTTCAGATTTAATAAATAACCCCCTAAATCTGTGTTATAGATAGGTTTCAAAGCTAAATATTTTGCTTACCATCTTCTGTGTTAAAGAAATTGTCTTGGTATAAATCGTGCACTCTTTTCAATTCCTTGTGTTGGCTCCGGAGTAAAGACACTTGGCAGATTTCAGTGGAGAACACGAGACTTTGCATTTTGAGCATAAAGCTACCGAGGCTCTGTTTGCTTCTGGATGCAAACAGAGAAGAGTTTTCTTCTAGTAGTCAGTGGCTAAACGTGGCCTGCAACTGTGAGCAGGCTGATTTCTGCCCCATCAGGCCCTAGCCTTAAATGCATAAGAACCTCAGTGTCATCTTAAAACTGACATAAATAAGGGAAGTTGGCAAGATTAATGTAGGGTCTCAATGCCTAAAACTGCTAATGCTGTATTTTATTGATTTAAGTTCAGGAGGTTATGGTTAATAATGTTTTGTGAGGCCAAGATGAGAATTGAAAATGGAACATAGAACGCAACAAAAAGTAATCAATCATCATGTAGAATTTACCGGCCTGTTTCTTTTATATGGAGGTACTTTTAAATATTTTTAGATCCCATATTTATTAGCTCTAGTTTTATCCCTCAAAGCAGCAGACACATGGAGGCCAATTTATCAACATTCTCATTTTACTAGTTTAGAGGTTCTAGAAGCCACGGCTAAACTCGTTTACGCTAAAACACGATTGCCATGTAGTTTATTATAAGAGCAAAAATAAAAATAACACAAAGGAAAAGCTAGAACAAAAAATAAAATTGAAGAATGCAATGAAAAATCTGAAAACCTGTAAAAAAAAATTCAGACAATTTCCAGCAGAAAAAATCCAAAAACCTCTAAAAGTCTGAATGGCTAAGAAAAGGTCCAATAGGATCATCACAGCTCCCATTGACTTCTACAGGACCTCGACTGCTTTTACTTGGCAAATTTTATATTTATATTATATTTTAGTTTTTTTTGTGTTTTTTACACTTAATATATCTTGCATTTTTAGAGTTTTAGCAAAATGAAAAAAACACACATTTTGAAGAAAAAATTGGATTTTTGAAAAAAAACTTTTATTTTAAGTAAATAGGCCCATAAAACATGGTTTTATTTCAAGGGCAATTAACCTATCACAACTAGATTACATTACAACATAATAAAATTGTGTGTATTATAAAAAAAAGTCAGTTTTCAGCTACATGGCTTTTTTATAATCATAACACCCCTCAGTGACTTGTATGTATACAAGTCTTTATTTATACAGCACTACTGTATAAAGTTAGGGACCGCCATTCGGGGTTTACCTTGACGTGGTATGGTGGCTTATCAATTTTATGATCATAACTTTGTAACAAAATAACCCCTGTTTTGGGTACATATGCAATAGCATTTATTATATTTATATATATACTTTAAAGCCTTTAGAGTGCTCCCACAACCCCCCTGTTTTGATATTGCTGCAGGTTCCAGATCAAAACTTAAAATTCCCAATATAATACAAAATAATATACAATATACCATATACTGTACAATAGTAGGCCAGGACCCACATATTTGCATAAATAGGTTTATTAGAGGTAACTTAACATGCAGAAGAGAGCAAAATAAGTTAGATATTTTTAACTTCTTGCGACAGCTACCGCACAGCCTTTTTACACAATTACTATAAGACTTTTCCAATAAATACAAAAGTTATTACTCTTTTGTTAGCTAAAGAAAGTCAGTCATATCAGAGGACAAAATCCCTTCATTAAAACTGCATTAACTTCATTGTATTTTCAGCAGCAATAGTTTCCATGGGTGATGAAAGAAAGATCTGTGAGATGTGGCCTAAAATTAACATATCCATCAAGTTTAAACAAACATTTGTTTGGCAGAAAGACTTCTCTGCTTCTAGTTACCTTCTAAATGAAAATCTGATAAAAGTTTGCAAGAACCTTAGCTACAGTTAATGCATAAGCCAACAATGTTTGCTCAATATTACAACCTGAGGTAGTCAATTAATTCAAAGTATTAGTTAGCCTTGTGAAAGTGAGAACACCTCAGAGATCTCTAACCTGTGAAAGGAATATATACTTTGAGTTGGATTCAAATGATGACCTCACTTTCAACAATATAATGCAGACCAACGTGCAGGTCTGCATGCTGAAGCCTACAAATACTTCCTTGACCTTCACTCTGGGACTTTAACACAGATAGGCAATCCTATAGAGCTGCAGGTTAGCTAGATATGCAGGCCTTAGCAAATTAAAGGGATACTGTCACAGGAAAACATGTTTTTCAAAATGCATGTTAATAGTGCTGTTCCATCAGAATTCTGGACTATAATCCCTTTTTTTTAGAGCAAACTTTTTTTGATTTAATTTGAAATTTGGTATGGGGCTAGACATATTGCCAGTTTCCCAGGTACCCTCAGTCATGTGATTTGTGCTCTGATAAACTTCAGTCACTTTTTACTGCTACATTGCAAGCTGGAGTGATATAACCCCTCCCTCCCATCCCCAGCAGCCTATCAACAGAACAATGGGCAGCTAACCAGCTTCTTTTTTTTTTTTTGCATTGCTGAAGGTGCATCATGGCCCCATCTAGTGGTAGTCATGAGAATAGCATGACCTAGGTCGAGGTTAAATGCAATGGTAGGGGAGAAAAAATAGCTATCTCAAAGCAGTTACATCCTGAAGTGTTAGCTCCTTCTCAAACCTCAGAATCAGGCACAAAGTACTGATATGCCTGTGCATGGTTTGCCTTTAAAAATAATTATTTCTCTTAATAATTTCTCTTTCTTTTGGTGTACAAATATTGGCTTTTTCATTATTCATCTATCATTTATAGTAGCTGGTCAACTCCAGCTTGTGTGTTAGACTAAGTGCTGGCACATAACAGCTGGTCAACGCTACACTGTGGGTTAGACAGAGTGCTGATGATTTCTGTCTGTGTTTAGTGTACAAATTGTAGCCAAATATTGCCTATAGCTGCCATTCAGCCTTTAAAACAAGGTATGATTTACAGGTATATGTTAATGGGCTGGCGCTTAAAAGCTCCCTGCTTTCTCACTGCCTCTGACTTAAGGGTAAGTGCACTGTGGTCTTACTTTTCAGTCACATTGGTTGCTGGGGGACTTGATTTTTAATGCAATACATAATTAGAATGCTCATAAATAGTGTAGGACATACAATGAGGGGCTTTGATGTGGCATGTGAGCTTACATATTTTGGCCAGGTACTAACACCTCATTTTTGTAACAATTCTTTTTAAAGGCAAACCTTGTGCTGGCAATTTTTCTCTTTCTGTACAAAAATTGGCTTTTTATCATTCATAGCAGCTGGTCAACTCCAAAATGTGGGTTAGACTGAGTGCTGGTGGTTTCTTTCTGTGTTTTGCATACAAGGCACTGATTTAGCTGCCTCCATACCAATATTACAGCTAAAAATACCAAAATACATTTGTTCAAGAATAACCTTTTAAATGGTAGAATTAATTATTTGCAATGTAATCAAGTAGGCAATCCGTTATCCAGAATGTTTGGAACCTGGGAATTTCCGGGTAAGGGTTTTTTTTTTTTGCGGGTTTTTTCTGCAATTTGGATCTCCATACCATAAAAAAACATTTAAACATGAATTAAATCCAATGGGACTGTTTTGCTTCCAATAAGGATTCATTATATTTTACTTAGGATCAACTAGAAGGTACAGTTTTATTATTAGAAAATTGGGTTATTTTTATTTTGAAATGGAGTCTATGGGATGACCTTCCTGTAATTTGGATCTTTCTGGGTTTCCAAATATAATATATAACACTATATTTTATTCTTTATATTTTTCTTCCCTAATAAACTGGTTCAGAATACAAATGATGTGTATGATGGGCAATGTTCATAACTTGGACCAGTCTTGTTAGATCAACTAGACTGGAATTAGGTCAATACAGTAAATGAGATAGCATTTCCTGTTGTACAATTAGGAAAGAGAGCAAACACAGAGCACTCATTTGGTGCGTGACTAGAATGTGTTCTTGTGGTTAACTGACTGCTCCTATAATGTTTTGAAGTGTGTGCCTGATTGATGTGCAAGAGAAGGAAATGATCTGTTAGAATAGCTTAATGTAAGCAAACAGGTGCTAAAAAGCCATCAATCCAATACATTGCTGGCCAAACTGGCATTAAAAGAGTTTAGAACTAATATGTATGACTAATGCACTGGTCAACTATTCTTCAAGTTCATTCTTAGACAATACAAACACATCTGAATTTTCTAATTTTGTAGAGTAAACCATTGGCTTGGTGTAACGAACATACCTGATGGTCTAGGGGGGGGGCGACAGGGACGCCTGTCGCCCCCTCGGCGGGGACACCCGCCTCGACGAGCGGCTCTGTAGGCCGCAGGCGCCGGCGTCCTAGGGCGCGCGCGGCGCGCTCTGGTTTTTCTTAAAGGCGCAGGCGCGCTGACGTAGTGACGTCAGCGTGCAAGGGCGCGCAATTCAAACGCTATTTAAAGCCCATTAGGGCTGTGGGACTTTGCCCGTGATAGGATTTAGATCCTGGTGCTTTCTGAGCTTTTGCTGTATTCTGAACTTGTTTGATTCCTGTTTTTGACCCCTGCCTGGCTATTTGACTATTCTGAATTCTGGATCCTGACCTTGCCTGCTTACGACTATTCTACTGTTTAACCCTACGATTGATCACCCGGTTTTGACCCTTTTGCCTGTTTGACGATTCTTGTTATCTGCCTGCCTCGACCCAGCCTGTCTGACGATTCTGTTGCCTGTTCCGTTTGTACCGTGACCTTCGGCCCAAAAGACTCTGCTACCTGCCGTGCCCCTCCGCTAGCCAGAACATCTTGCCTTGTACCCCTCGTTAAGTCCAGGTGGCACCCAAGTAAGCTGAGGGCTCCTCCCGAAGCCCAACGGTGGTCACACTACTGGTGAAGCCGAGCCGAGACCAGGGTACTTGGCACCTGTTCTGGTATTGGGTGCCGGCCGTGACACTTGGTTCTTCCCAAAATGACAATAGTCGTGGGACTGTTCAAAGAAATACAATATTCAGATACTTGTTATACAGTATATAAAACATATACATTGTGATAAACCAGGCTTACTGAAGCATATGCAATACAGGGCCACATTCCTTTTTATACTAAAACGAAACATGAGCCATATGGGTGGGTACCAGAGAATTAAAAAAAAAAAGGCCGTGATTTGTATTCTTATACATTATACCAATCATATTTCTATTTTGACCTCATTATTAAAATTTTAAATGTTACGGTATACTAACAGATGGGTTTCTAAATGCTAGATCATGGTGAAATGCACCATTCTTTATGTATCATACTACTGCAGTACATTGACCAGTAAGACCCAGTTGGGCCTACCCATCTACCCATCCAAACCTGTCGCAGAATATGGCAGCTCTGCATTTATGTTATAACATCCATCATGTGTTATTTTTAGTATGATGGGTTAAGCTACTCATATACACTTTGATAATAGCTGGCAACTTCACTACTCCAGATCTGACTGGTAAATTTATTGACTCAAGTATAAAGCCAAAACAACAGGCTGATGACTGATATCTCATGGGGGGGATCAGTTACATATCTATCAAACAGGTTTACTATTTCCTTTGGGAAAAAAACACATTTACTATCTGATACAGTAGTTACTGTATCAGATAGTAAATGTGTTTTTTTCCCAAATTGTCTAAATTTACTTTATTATGATCTGATTTGCTTTGGGTATTAAACAAGAGGATCAGCTCGATTGGGCCTACCAACCGAATCTCCAGTTTTAACTTAGATCCACCCATTTAAGACTTGTGTCTTACCAGTTTCCACTGTGGTGTTACTAGTAGAAAAAAAAATAGAAACAAGTGCAAAGTACAAATACTTTGCTCGCCTGAATCCAGCAAAATTTATTAACTGCAATTACAATTCGCAATGCAATAACAGTTTAAGGAACAATATTACATTGCGAGATGTGGCTTTTTAGCCTTATCTGCGCAAATTTTTTGCACTTTGCGACTTTAATTACATTCCCCTGTATATCTGTTAAGAAGGGGTTAAGAAGGGGTTCATGTGTTTAAGGATTTTTATTACTGTAGGCACTTCTGAGTACTCTCTCTCCCGCTCTGACGATACATTGCTCAGCCGGAAAACTGAACTGTGTAAGGAAGCTGTTAGTCTGGGAACAGGAGAGGTACAGCTCTAAGATGCTCTAATATTCAGCAGCACTGAGAGAGCTGCACAGACAGTTGCAAAACAGTCTAAAATGTGAGAGTTACACAATTAGTCAGAAGCTAGGGAAGGTTAGACAGGCTGTATCAAGGTCATGCAGAAAGATTACAAAGTAATACACAGTGATATTCACAATTAGAAGGTAGATTTCTCACTACAATCACAACACTAGTCATTCCAGGAACCAAATTGATCTGGCAAGGAAGGAAAGTCAGTTTGGGCTTAAAAAACCTATGCTGCGTGCTGATTAGCCCTTGCTGAGGTTTAGAAATCCTAAAGGGTTTTCATAGGCTGAGTGGCAAGCTCGTCAAACACAAGTAGACAGTTAACTCCTGCATTCCCAATTCAACTCGCGCACAGACAGTTAACTCCTGCAGTCCCAATTCAACAGCCGTCATGACAATATCTTTTGCAGCTACTATCACTTTAATTATATAGAATTGAGTCTAATAGTACTACACAATTATATTAACTTTGCTGTTTGATTATGCACGGTAACACAGTCCAAGAGAAAAGTTCATGTGCATTTTTGAATTAATCTTGTTTAAATTTAATGCAGTTCTGCTGGGACTTAGCATAATGAAAGAAAACCAATGGATCTTTTAGCAGACAGATACAATGGGCTCAGTATGTACAGATTGGCACTATGAAAGGACAATCTGTTCATGATGCAGCCAATAGGTAGAAATACATGCAGCATTGCATATTTGCAAATTAATATATATCTATGTTTCATTAATGGATTAGCACTGCACTGCTGGAACAGTATACACAAATATAAGGTTTCAAATTTAGAAAATTTGGTTAAATTCACCCATTGACTTCTGAAATGTGAAATTTGTCATTAAAAGATGTGACTTTGATTAGAATTACTTTTCTCAGCCTGACAGTGTTGTGAATTATCCTGCCTGATTTGTAGACAGTCAACTTATATTATGTGCAGTGGCGTAACTAGAGTGCGCTGGCCCCCCCTGCAAAAATCTTCAATCCCCATCCTCCCACCCTCTTCTTGTTCTGCCTCTGCCCCACCAACATCACACCTCCACCCCACCCATGCCCCAACCCCACCCACGACCTGCCCCGACCCTGTCTGACTTGCTTCCCCCTTCCTCACCGGTAACATTTCAGACATTAGGTTTAACTACCGATCAAATGCAAACTGAACCCTGGTTGCAAGCATAAACCTAACACATGTAAAATTAATACATGTATAGGATCTACAGTATTATCCAGAATCCTTGGGACCTGGGGTTTTCCTAATAAGGGGTCTTGCCATAATTTGGATATCCATACCTCTAATAAAAATTATTTAAAAATAAAATAGGAGTGTTTTGCGACCAGTATTAATCCATGCAGCTTAGTTACCATCAAGTATAAGGTATTATTTTATTATTACAGGGAAAAAGAAAATCATGTTTGAAATATAGAATTATTTTCTTAAAATGGACTCTATGGAAGATGGCCGTCCCATAATCACAAGATCATTCGGCAAGAAAAATTCCTAGGTAATTTGTCATAGATTACAGGATTCAAATGGTCTTGGGGCATACTTATGTATGGTAGAATCAAACTCTGAATCTCAAAAAGAAAATCAGTTTGCCTTGAAATGTTTATGGTCAAATATTCATAGTCAATAGGACAAAAAGTAGAAAACACGTCAGATGTAACAGCTAATCTACTTGTATCAGGGCCCTTCATGGCTGTCACGTAGATGTTTATCAGTATAAGGCCTTTGCTGCAGAAGGAGACACTCCACAGTAAATGCAATGAACTGACACTTTTATTGATGTTGCAGCCTTCTGCAGGGCATAATTTACAATGCAGACTGGGCTTCTGTTTGCCTAAAAGGGTATTCTTCATATTATATCAGTTTCTCACATACACCACTCTGAAGCCTCCAGGGCCCTTGTCCTTTAAGATACACCAACAGGAGTGTTGTTAGCTGTCCAAGGGGCTCCCTCGCCTAGGGACTATACCCCTGATCTCTGCAGTGTCCTCACATACAATGCCCAAGCTTCTCACATAGGTTCTCCTCTAACCTACTCCTGAATGCTTACTTTCCTCTCTGGTGTACAATCACCTCAGGGCTCTAACCACAAACTAATACTCCTTGTTGGGACAACAGGCTGTCTTGCTAGCCCTCTCTATCTTTCACTCCTGGTGCAAACTTACTTGCCCCTACTATCCACTGGCTAGCTTTATGGCACCAATCTTCCCCCAAGAGACTGACCACTTCAATCTGCTCTTGCTTCAAGATGTTTCAGGCCAAAAAGAGGAATCGCCTCAGTAAGGCACTGTCATATATAGGCTAATTACATGAATAATTAATTACATAATAAAAATATATTATTTTATTTTTACCTCTTTACATACTGGTACTTGCCAATGTGCCATTGACCTTCAACATAGGCTAGCACCTCCAATCTGTAGGTTTTGTTTAAAGGAACACATTTAAGGTCAACTTAATTAACCTAATTAGCAATCTATGAAATCTAGCAAAGGAGTTGACAACTTTCTTAATTTTTCAATAGTAGTTTTAGTTTATATTACATTTTACGTCATTTGCACTTTACAATTAAGAGTGATACCATTAATAGAATCTGATGGTTGCCTCATTATTATTTAAATTAAATAGACATGGTATTGGGAAATTATCCAATATAGGGCTTTTTTTTAGTAATTTCTTTCTTTTAGAAAAGGATTTTGAAGGCAAAGGCAAATTGGATGGGAATGATTAAAACTGTGATTTAAAGGTTGTCTTATCTGGTCTCACTTGATGTACAGCACAAGCATGTGATCAGAGTACAGAAGCTGCCATTGCTTTTGAGAACAAAATCATTAGAGTCTAACTAATGGGCCTTGAAATCAGGAGCAAACACATTCACTTCTAACAGAAACAAAGGTCATAGGTTGTCAGATATGAATTAAATAAACACAATGGATCAGATAACACTGGGCTATAGTGCACAGCTAGGACAGACGTTATATTGGGAAATTTTACTTTCAAAATTCTTCAAAACCAAAAATGAAACATATAGATATAGGTACATATTAAAGGGGTGTTCACCTTAATGTTAGTGTTAATAGTTTATTATGTTATAGAACGGCCAATTCTAAGCAACTTTTCAATTGTTTTTTATTATTTTTTTTTTTTCAGTTTTATAGTTACTTGCCTTTTTCTTCTGACTCTTTGCAGCTTTCAAATGGGCGTCGCCAACTCCCTTCCAAAAAACAAATGCTCTGTAAGGCTACAAATGTAATGTTATTGTTAGTTTTACTACTGATCCTTCTATACGGGCCCTCTCCTATTCATGTTCCAGTCTCGTATTCAAATCAATTCATGGTTGCTAGGGTAATTTTGGACCCTAGTTACAAGATTGGTTAAGATGCAAATCGAAGAGCTGCTGAATAAAAAGCTAAATAACTCAAAAACCACAAGTAATAAAAAATGAAAACCTATTGCAAATTTTCTTATTGAATATCACTCTCTACATCATACTAAAAGTTAAAAGGTGAACAACCCCTTTAAATATACGGGCATATTACTATTTGTTCAATATTGTATATTTGAGCATTTCTGCTACTGTTTCTATTTAAAGGTTTTATATTCAAAAAATGCATGTATAAAATCTCAGGGCTTTTATCCTTTAATTATTCGCTCAAAACACATTATCAAGGTGCTTAGTTTCACGTGGCATCAAAAATAAAAAACAGTCTTTGTCATAAACGTTATTATATTCTTCCTGATTACCCCGGGCTTTTCTAGACTCTGGATTACCACAAGGATAGCACCCTGTTACTCATAATTCAGAGAACTTCTCAGCCAGGCCACACACCCTACTTCCAAAGTCAGATTCACTGCTGCACTTTTCCAAACACTGCATTTCTCCAGTCACAGGCCCACTGTCACTCTCTGTTCTTAATCTCAGATACTCTTTTTGTCTCAGGATCCCTGGACCCACTTGGTTGTCTCTCAGGCTTCCTCTCACTCACTAGAAACAGCCAGAACCATGTCTCTCCTCCAAATACACAAAAGAGACCTGCTTCCTCTGGGCTAAAAAGGAAGAGCCCATAGTAGTAGGAGCACACTCATTTCATACACACTGTCACAGTATATATATATATATATATATATATATATATATGTATATATATATATATATATATATATATATATATATATATATATATATATATATATATATATATATATAAATGTTCATAAAGTACCTGCACTCCTTCCTTTCGGTATGGGTGGGTGCCTGGTCAGTCAGGGTATGTAGATTCAAGATGGACCAGCACTCCAAGTTTTTCAATCAAACAAGTGTTTATTTTAACATCACTCAAGTGTCCAACGTTTCGGCCCACATTAGGGCCTTTATTGATAAAGGCCCTAATGTGGGCCGAAACGTTGGACACTTGAGTGATGTTAAAATAAACACTTGTTTGATTGAAAAACTTGGAGTGCTGGTCCATCTTGAATCTATATATATATATATATATATATATATATATATATATAATATGTTGGTAAAGGTCCTAACGTTGGATGTCCAAGTTTGAAGACAAAAAAAAACTTTTTGCTTGCTTATGTTGCTCTTCAATTTTCTTTTTCACATTTGAATGTGCCTCATGGGTAAAATAGGTTGGGGCCTCTGCCATAATGTCAAGTTGCAACATTAGGGCTAATAGCACACAAAGCATTTTTCCTATCAGCAAATAAACTCCTACCACTGCTGTGCCACTTACCATTAATTTGAATCCCAACCACCTACCAGGAAATGAACACTTGGACATTTTTTAACCAAAAATCCACCTGCACACATTCAAATCAACAGCAGGTAGCACAGTTAGAAAAAATACCTTGCGTCATGTGCTTTTAGTGGTGGACAAAATGATCTAAGGGCCTAAGACATCTAGTAGGCAATGCTGTAGGACAGTGTAGCTTATTTTATAGAAAGTAATATGATTGCCATTTTTAGGGAATTTAGCTTTCCTTGTTTAATTCAGAATCATATCAAATAAATATTAATATGTATAAATTATAGTCTGGGTTAAAATATATAAATAAATAAAAGAAGCTCTACATAGCCTGAAGCAAAATAAGCACTGAAAAAAATATTTTAACCTAAGCATATATTTTGATGACAAATTTGTGACAAAAATATCTGTTCTCCATCTACCAAGACAGATGACACATGATTAACTGTCACAGTAGCAGAAAAAGCTGCAATAGGTAAAATATTTCACTGTTAAAGGAGAAGTAAACCCCTTATTTAAAAAACACGACCCCCCACTCTACATACCCTCCCTCCCCCCCCCCCCGGCCGCTACCCCGGGCTAATGTCCCTAACTTTTACTTACCCCTCGGTGCAGATTCATGGCATCAGAGTTCACACCAGCCATCTTCTTCTCTTCGTTCTTCATCGGGAAGTAAGTTCTGTATTGGCGCATGCACAGTTTTAGCAGTCTTTGGGTTTTTGTCAGTTGTGCATGCGCCGAAAGTCTCGAAAATTGCCAAATTGCCAGCAGGAGACCCGATGAAGGCTGAAGAAGAAGATGGCATCCGTGAACTCCGATGCTGTGAATCTGCACTGAGGGGTAAGTAAAAAGTTAGGGGCATTTGCCCGGGTAGCAGCTAGCTTGGGGGGGAGGAGGGAGGGGGGTCTATGTTGGGTAGAGAAAAGTATTCAGCTCTATGTATATGTCTCAACGACAATTTTGTCTCTGTGACTTTTTTGTCCAAATGCATTAAAGTAAATTCACTCATCATTAGTAAGCATCAATAAATCAAATAACTCTCTTGAAATAATCATTAAGTACCTGATGTATATGTGTACCTCACCAAGGCTTCTTCCATGACAATGGTTCCACATATATTAAATAATCATTCGGTGTCATTGAACATTGTTTCTGGTCTCACACGACACAAGAAGACCATCAGCTATGTAAGTAAAATAGGCATCCCTCTTTGCTATGTTCAGATCATATTCTGTTCTATGGCTATGGAATTTTACTGGATTTACTGTATTGGCATTAGGCCAGAAAAGTGAAGAATGGCATTTATTAGCCAGGGTAGCCAATGTTGGCTTATAAGCACCAAATTAGATACAATGTTTTTATTTAGGTTTTTTAAAATACATTTTTCAACTAGACCTGTATAAATTGAATTTTAGTGTCTAATCTATTACTCCACAATGACTTTATCTTGCAGTACATAGTGTAAGGAAGTAATAGTAAACAAATACAAAGGTATTAAATATCATATATCCAGATAGTGAACATAATGAATGTTATTCTGGTACTGTGGAGGCCAATATAGTAATACAAGATGTCAAACCAAATGCTTGACCTTGTGCAGACCAAAGGTGACCTTGTAAGTTTATTAAAGAGCAATTACCATATTTCAAATGTTTTTACAAAACACCATATCATTAAGGTCTCACTAAGGATTACTTAATCATTCTTATGTAATACAATATAAAGGGTTAATAAATTCACAATACAACATACGAAAGGACGCTTACATGCATAACAAGGGCAGGAAGGCAATGAAAGGGCATGAGGTTTAGTATCCTGCTGAAGACAACGGCTTAATTAAAAGAGACTCCATTAACAAAGGTTTCTTGAAGAAACATTATTTCATTGAGGAAGATTAGGGGGATTTTCCATGACTTGGTCCATGCTGACAAAATCTAATTAGAAATTCAACTGGAATTATATATCAACATTATTGCATGTCAAGCCAATACAATGTATCAAGCTTAAGTGCATGTTTAACTGCCCAGATCTATCTAAACAACATATCAAATACAAATCAAATGGAAACGTATACCATGTAAACTGGATGTGTATTTATTGCACAGTGCTATTTGCCCTCAAAATGAACAGAGATGGATTTAGACATGAGAGAAATACCATTCTACCATCACTTGTTTGCTGCTAGAGGAGACATGTATCTTCAAATAAATAGAGGACAGTAGATGTGCTGCAAAAATGTACTTAATTTCTAATCTAAAGAGAAAATATAATATAATAATATGCTATCCCTGATGATTTATTCTTAAAGAATATTAGATAATGGATATAGAAAAAAATAAATGATTGGCATGGACTTTATTGTTAAAATAAAACATGGAAATGTCCACATCAGGGGGATACACAGTTCAAATGTTTTTGCTTGGTAGATCCAAGCAGTGTATCATTATTTATGAATCTCAGGTAAATGAAGAGCCATTGGCTGAGGTTACCTAATTTAAGTAATCGTGGCTGCTCAATGTATGTATGAATAAGGAACACAAATAAAGCTCCCTATGTAGCATTACAGGTGCCAATATGTTTTACAAAACTCAGCAAAATAAATGTATAATGCCCACAGATATACTGTATATACAAAGAGAGACTATACAGGATATAATTGGGTTGGTTTAGGAATCAATTCAAGTAATCATGGCCACTCAAACTATAAAAAAAGACAAATAAACTCCATATATAGCATGACAGGTGCAAATACGGTTTAAAAAAACTGTATACCATCCATAAGATAAATATATATAGAGAGAATATATAGAATATAATATATATTATATATAGAATTAGGTAATACTAAAATACTACTGTAATTAGTTGTTTTAGGAATGGGAACAGTGTTAGGATTTGTATAACGCTTCATTTAGGTCAATGTCAAGTTAACTTGACACCCCTTTGTGTCATCTTAAATTTGCATGAATGAAAAAAAATTTGCAAATATGCATTTTCCAAAATAACAGTTAAGGGTGATTTCCATTCCTGTAAATTACAAGCCGAACAAGCAGAACGGGAGGTATTAGGCCTTAACCTAGTAATGTTGCCCCTGTGCAAGACTATATCAATTCAAACATTGGTGGTGTAATGTAAGGAATCCCAAACTCAGAACTAACTGCCCATAGCAGCCGCCTTTGGCTTCGGGAGGAGCCCTCAGCTACTCAGATGCCACCAGGACTTAATGTGAGATGACCAAAGAGGCTAGGCTAGAGAACCAAACGTGTACAGAAAGGACGGGGGCACAGTCAAGGAGGTGTGAACAGGCAGGGTCAATACCAGAAGGGAAATTGCGATACCAAATCAGGATCCAAAGAATGATCACAACCAGGCAGGGGTCAGTTTCAGGCAGCAGACAGACAAGTCAAGGACAGGAAACCAGAAAAAACACAACTAGAAATCACACAAGGAGCTTAGGAAAGGACATTTACGTTGGGCAATGGGAATATGGCATTTACACCTTTAAATTTTAGAATTTCGCACCAACTGCAATGAAGTCACGCCGCGCGCACAAATTTGGAAAAAGCCGTGTTTACCCGAACATAGCAGGAGCGGCAACGAGAGGCCGCAGGCTGCTGGTGTTCCCATCGCGACTTTTACAGGTGGGTAATGGTGGTATCAGTCTTTGGAATTTAACAGTATGTAGCCATCTCTCTTGGAAGTTCTTGGGACAATAACAGCTAAATGAACTCTGAAAATACATTATTTCTAATCACCACAACCAACAGCTATCAGCTCTCTCTGTACAAACATTATTTTCTCATACAGAGGGGTTAGACAAAAACAACCAAGAAAATAAAGCTTTAGGACTGTGGTGCATTTCATTTGCAGAAAAATACATACATTTTTTGGACATATTCATGGACCAATGTTGACTTGCAAATTACCCATGAAGATATACAGCATTTTGTAGATGTGTTTTGCAGGAAAAATTTAAATATTAGAAGTGTGTTTTAAGACATAAATGGAAGGCATATTGATGACATGAATGTGACTTATATAAAATTAACATCTGCATCCCTGATTTCTTGTAAATCTTGTCTTTTAAATGGTAAGAAAGATTACCTAGAGGAAAATCTTAGGCCTGGGGCACAGGGGGTACATTGTCGGCTGTGGGAAATCATACTTTAAAATATCTTTCTGTGGCAATGAATCACATAATAACATAATCAATGCTTTCAATTGTATTTTCTTGTGATTATGCAATTTACTGCCAAGGAATGGTATTTTTTTATGCAATTTGTCACTGGAAGGAGTGTACTTTCAGGCATGCAACAAAGCACAGTGCACCTTCACCACATGGTACGTTTAATGAAAATGGAGTAAAGACACTCTAAAAAGTCAAAAATTTCTTAACTCTATGATGTGAGACTCCTATTGGCATGGACAATGTACAGGTCACATTTCCTCAGGCAGCAGCCAGGCAAATTCACTTATTGCAGTAAAAGTACAATTGTGAGTATGGTGCTTTTGAATACATCTGAATCTCTCAAGGAAATTCTCCCCCACTTTATTTTCTCCAGGTATGTGCATTTCATTTTAACAGCAATTCTAGAGGTCTTTTGCTCCAAAACAATGTTTAAAAATGCAAGTATAGTTTATTAAATTACTCTTAGCCAACAGCAGCATTTAATATAAAATTATACAATTTTTCTCAGATACTCCTTATTTAAAGTACCTTTCACTAAAATCTTATTTGCTCCAGGTTTTTTTGGTTTGAATTTTAAGATTCATAGTAACATAGTAACATAGTAAGTAAGGTTGAAAAAAGACACATGTCCATCGAGTTCAACCTTTTTTTTTTTTTATTATTATTAAATACCTATCTGCCAGTTGATCCAGAGGAACCCATCTGAAACCTCTCCAATTTGCCTTAGAGGGGGAAAAATTCCTTCCTGACTCCAAAATGGCAATCGGACTAGTCCCTGGATCAACTTGGACTATGAGCTATTTCCCATAACCCTGTATTCCCTTACTTGCTAAAAAGCTATCCAACCCCTTCTTAAAGCTATCTAATGCATCAGCCTGTACAACTGATTCAGGGAGAGAATTCCACATCTTCACAGCTCTCACGGTAAAAAACCCCTTCCGAATATTTAGGCGGAACTTCTTTTCTTCTAATCGGAATGGGTGACCTCGTGTCAGCTGGAAAGACCTACTGGTAAATAAAGCATTAGAGAGATTATTATATGATCCCCTTATATATTTATACATAGTCATCATATCTCCCCTTAAGCGCCTCTTCTCCAGCGTGATCATCCCCAATTTGGCCAGTCTTTCCTCATAGCTAAGATTTTCAATACCTTTTACCAGCTTAGTTGCCCTTCTCTGTACCCTCTCTAATACAATAATGTCCTGTTTGCATGATGGAGACCAAAATTGTACGGCATATTCTAGATGGGGCCTTACAAGTGCTCTATGCAGTGGAAGAATGACCCCCTCCTCCCTTGACTCTATGCCCCTTTTAATACAGCTCAACACCTTATTTCCCCTTGATGCTGCTGACTGGCATTGCTTGCTACAGCCAAGTTTATCATCTACAAGCACTCCAAGGTCCTTTTCCATAATAGATTTGCCTAGTGCAGTCCCATTAAGGGTATAAGTGGCTTGGATATTTTTATATCCCAGGTGCATGACTTTACGTTTATCAACATTGAATCTCATTTGCCACTTAGCTGCCCAGATTACCAGTTTGTCAAGATCCTGTTGCAAGGATGCCACATCCTGGATGGAATTAAAGGAAAACTATACCCCCAAAATGAACACTTAAGCAACAAATAGTTCATATCATATTAAGTGGCATATTAAAGAATCTTACCAAACTGAAATATATATTTAAGTAAATATTGCCCTTTTACATCTCTTGCCTTGAGCCACCATTTCGTGATGGTCTGTGTGCTGCCTCAGAGATCACCTGACCAGAAATACTTCAACTCTAACTGTAACAGGAAGAAGTGTTGAAGTAAAAGACAGAACTCTGTCTGTTAATTGGCTCATGTGACCTAACATGTATGGTTTGTTGGTATGTTTGAGAGTACAGTGAATCCTACGATCCCAGGGGGCGGCCCTTATTTTTTAAAATGGCAATTTTCTATTTATGATTACCCAATGGCACATACTACTAAAAAAGTATATTATTATGAAAATGGTTTATTTACATGAAGCAGGATTTTACATATGAGCTGTTTTATGCAATATCTTTTTATAGAGACCTACATTATTTGGGGGGTATAGTTTTCCTTTAATTGGGCTGGATAGTTTTGTGTCATCTGCAAACACTCATACATTACTTACAACACCCTCCCCTAAGTCATTAATGAACAAGTTAAATAAAAGTGGACCCAATACTGAGCCCTGGGGGACCCCACTAAGAACCTTACTCCAAGTAGAGAATGTCCCATTAACAACCACCCTCTGTACCCGATCCTGTAGCCAGTTTCCTGGGTTAATTCTCAGAACTTCTTGGTACAAGGAACTTTATCAGTAGGTAAGCCTCTGAAATACACATGAAATCATAAAAAGCACATTACCAGGATATATCAGTGAACTCTGAGGTGTCTTGATGTTTACATGAAGTCAGTCTTCCTTGGACTGAGCTAGCCCATTAATATTCTATTCGGTTTTGTTCAGATACAAGGTAAAACAGTGATAAAATAATATGTAATATGTATTTTTTTTTTCCTCAAGAGAGCTTTTACAGACCTAAATTTTAATAGTGAAAGTGTGTGTAAAGGAACATGCACAAAATCAAGATCTGTTTAATGCAGCCTTCCTATCACTACATGATATAAAGGACATATATAGTTCTTTGCACATTTCACCTACATATCTGAATGTTCAGGGTAAACATGTGGAATCTGACAGTAAAACAGACAGCTAAGATCATTAAAAATGTTCTTCAGTTTTACATTGACTTCCTTATTGCTCTGGAAGCAAAAGTGTTATCTTTGTGGCAGTCATGTTCTTATTCTCTTATCTGCAGTGTTTTTTATGAACAATCTCGTGTCAAATATGTGGATGTGTAAATCTCCAGACTGTGCTGCTGAGAATATTTAGCCAGTTAAGGTGTTATTGAATTGTTATATTGACTGACTTCATGTAAACATCAAAACACCTCAGAGTTCACTGTTATATCCTGGTAATGTGCTTTTTATGATTTCATGTGTATTTCAGAGGCTTACCTACTGATAAAGTTCCTTGTACTAAGAAGTTCTGAGAATTAACCCAGCCCCTCACAGAACTTGTAAGGTACAGAACATACTGATAACATTCTTGTATTACAAATAAAGGTGCTGCCTTACCAGGTAAATTTGGATCAGATATATTCATCCATACAAAGTGATTACATTTCCTGGCTCAATGTATAACCAGTTATTAAATTGTTTGCAAATGTGTATATTTTTATGTTTTGGTTGGGAGAAATGAACTTAGCATAGCAGTTTTGGTGTACAACTACCATTACTAGTCAAATATGAAGGCAAACTTTCACCTTTTGTTTTATATCATATATCATAATAAGAAAACAACTTTCTTGGTTGTATTTTCTTGGGAAAAGCATATCCTGATATCCTGAGAAATGCATTAGTCCCAGGGGGGCATCATATCCCATTTGAGATTCTAAAAAACATAACTGAACTGCTGCAGTCAAAACACTGGGAGCTAAAACACAAGGAACCACTACTTATAGGTTCCTATTGAGAATAATGTGACTTTGGTGATTATCACTAAAAATATGTTGTGGTATGGTTAAGGAGCGATGATTCAATTCAATACAATTGTGATTGCATTCTTATGCTGGATAGCCTCTATTAGAATAATACATCTGCCATAACCTCACCATGCCCATCCCCCTTCATAATGGAAAATTCAGGCAAATTTTGCACAATTGAGTTTTACTTTTCCTACATTTGTTCCACTGATCAAATTCTGGGGTTATTTGTTATGGTATTAAGATACTTGCATTCAGGGACAGAACTAGGGGTATGCAGAAGAGGCAGGTGCCTAGGTGCCTCCAGATTGTAACCAGCTGTATGACTGCCTTACTTCTGCCTCACACCAGCCTTAAAAACCTTACTAATTTCTAAGGGCACATAAATGCAAAACTTAATCATAGCATGCCTTCACACAGGGTTGGGCCCATTTCTGCTCCCCATGACATGGCAGTGCTCCCCTGCCACTCCCTCTCACCGCAAGTTCAGGGAGTCCGGGGAAGGGAGATGGAAGGTGGATGTTGGGAGTATGGGCCTGGTCCAGTTCAATAGTAACAAAACATAATATGCTGCTGCAGATAATTAAGAAGTGACACCATAATAGTTTAGGTGATGATAAGCATCTTTACATGATCCTTGACTGTTTGAGTTAAAATAATATTTATGTTTTCACGGTTCTTTATTAATTTACCTGAAATAAATCTGATTACTAATACACTGAGAACATGTAAAAAATCAAGCAAAAACAGTTTAAAAAAAGCTAATGCTTATTCATGTCTGAGATCACATGAAACTGTAGCACTGTTCATGGAAAGAATATTCAAACTTCAGCTTTTGCATCCACGATGAATAGATATGAAGGAACCCATTGCACTTTTACTTGGTAAAACATTTTGTATGTATATATACTTATGTTCTGCCAAAATTTTATTGTAATGAAACCTCCCAAAATGGCTGTTTTGCTGTTGTTTCATATGTGCAACCTTCAAAGGATCAAATAATGTAAGTTTCCTATATTATATTTGGTTTTTAATTAGATATATTAGCCACCATAAATGATTGTCTTGAAGAACACAAAACCTCTAGTTAATGATCCAGAAACTGTTATTGCTATTTCTGTAGAAATAGAAAATTGAAATAGTAATAGAAACAGAAGAGTAGAAAGAGTATGTCTCCCACCTCTCACTCTCTTGTTGCAAACCCATGCTTTATTCTTCTTTTCCACAAATCATGCCCCACAGAGAGGTTTTGCTGTCACTCACTAGTGAATTATAGCAAATGCAAGGACGATTTATATATGTTACAAATCCTTTCATTTTGTTTCTAAAATTAAATGTTTCACCAGCATTAAATCACCAAAAGCATAGAATTGTAAAAACATAATAATTTTACTTGTTCCAGAGACGTATCTAACCACTGCTCAAGTAAGCACCTACTATATATGTAGTGGTGTCTATTTACCATGTGACACATTCCACAATAATGTAAGTTTTCTTTCCGACTTATATGCCTGTGTATTCGTATTATTTTAGACCTGGCCATCCCAATGGAGATTTTCTTGAAGGTACAAGGCCAGTACTTTGGGATGAATGGAATTCTATCACAGTAATTTTTGGAATAAATTAGACAAGCTAATGATGAGGTAAGAACACAAATAGGATACTGTATCTAGGGTGTTACTTTGTGATATTTCTTTTACTCAGTAATAAACCATATCAGATTTTCCATCTGCCACTCAACTCAAATATCAGGACTAAATTAATAATAACATGGTGTACATGTATATTTTGGTACACAATCGATTCTCCATTGGAAAACTTTGCATTTTATAGACAAACAGTAAAAGAAAGAAAATATTCACAGTGGAACTTTGTGTGAGCAAATTTTCCTTGGAGCAAATGTAATATATGTTATGCAATCTCAGAAACAGTTTCGCAACCACACAGTGGAGGAAAGATTGCAAATGGTAACGTTTGCACCAATGCACAATGTATGTAATAAAACTGCAAAAATAGTTTTTACTCCAAAAGATTATGCCCACTTCAAGTGTAAAAATGTGCAGTTAAACTTTTCTTCTTATATATACCATGTGACACATTAAAAAAAATAAATATGCCTGTTTATTGTGAATATCCAGATGGCCAGATAAAATGTAAACTTGCACTGTGAGACAGTATATTCCTCTGTAATCTTATGTCAGTATATTGGTTCCTCTACCTTCCTGTCTACCTTGAGATTAAAAAAGAAATCTTAGAGGACAGAAGAACTAGACTGTGTAGTACGTAAAAAATATACTTATAAATAAAAAACATAATTAAGACAAAGGGAATTGCAAGTGGACCATATCATGCAGCGCTCAAAAATAAACAAATATGGAATTACAGCATTCTGTTTGAGTCCTAATGATTTAGTGCTTCATACACATTGCTTCAGAAGCTTTTTAATTGCGTGTATTAGTTTTGAAAACATAGCCCGTTTAGCAAAAGATTAGTGCGTTAAACTAGCATATTTTTTTACGTTAATGAAGTGTTATGAATTTTGCATGAGGCTTAGCTCACAGTGTCAGGAATTATATCAGCTCCAGCCACAGGGATAATAATACATATGTTAATACAAAACACATAGTATGTTTTATTTAAACCATGCCATAAACATTTTTGCCCCGGAGGAAAATTTTAAGTAGGTTGCTCCAAAGTATCACTGGCTTGTTAATGGCTGTAACAGATTCTTTCCAGCAAAAATAAAAAATCAGGCTGAAGACTTATTATTTCCTTAGGAAATTCACAAAGCTGTAATTAAAGGTTAGTTGCCAGCTGCATTATGAAGGGCTTTTTAGTAAAGACTAATTGCGTGGCCAAATTAGGTTTCATCATGGAGAAAATTTGGCTAATAAAATATTGGCCTGGATACAGTATTAAGCAGGCATTTATCTTTCCAGATTGTATTATCTGTGCTTCAGGAGGATAGTGTTAGCATGAGAATGAAATTGTCCATGCAAGGTATCAAAAATATTAATATTAACATACTTTTTAGCATCTTGCTAGAAGATAGTCACAAAGAGCAGAAAATATGGTGGGATTGAATGAACCAACACGATTTAGCTATATAAAGACAATCTTTTTTTTTTTTTGGGGTTGGGCTTGAGTTATACAATTTTAGAATAACATTTTATTTCACTGAGACATTGTATTTTGAGAATATAGTATTGAAAACAGGCAATTACAACATGTGTAGGATGACTTCTGTCCAAACCTGCATCCACCACAGCATGCAGTATCATGCAAAAGAAGAGCTTCATCATACAAATGTCTGACTCCTAATAATAATACAATATCTATTTTGTAGCAATAGCTATTGGGCAGACAAATTAGAAGTAATGGGGAATAGTTATGGTCTTTAATGGTTTATTAGCCAAATGGATGCCAATAATAATTAGAACAGGCATGGGACCTGTTATCCAGAATGCTTGGGACCTGGGGTGTTCCGAATAAGGAACCATTAGTCTACTAAAATATCATAGAAACATTAAATAAACTCAATAGAATGCTTTTGCCTCCAATAAGGATTAAAAATATCGTATCTTAGTTAGTGCAACATGCTGTTTCAGAGAAAAAGGAATAATTTTTAAAACTGCACCAGCCCGGTGTTCTTCTAGTGAGCACCACGGAGCGATCCTTCTTCTTTTATCAAATTTTCCGGGGTAGACACATGTGCAGTAGAACGAAATAGCTGATTTTTTAGTTAAAGTTCTATTTTTCTCTCTACGGCGCATGCGCAGCCACGAAAGGAAAGAAGAAGCCGGAAGAGGATCGCTCCATGGTGCTTGCTGGAATAACCCTGGGCCGGTGCAGTTTTCTGCTGATAGGAGCAACGGCCCAGGGTTTCAGGTAAGTATATACAATCACTTGGGGATGCCTAAAATTTGGCACCCCAAGTGGAAGAAGACTTTCCTTCTCCTTTAAAGATTGTAATAATTTGTTTAAAATATAGTCTGTGAGAGATGGCCTTCCCATAATTCTGAGCTTTCTAGATAATAGGTTTCCAGATAACTGATCCTATACCTGTATTTTACAAAGTTATAAAGATAAGAAGTCAACATTAGGGATATGATGGCAGCTGTACTGCAGAAAGAGATGCTAAGCGCTCACACGTAGAAAAAAAAATTCTGGAGGGGAAAAAAAGATGTGAACACAGAAGGAAAATGAAGTGAACAAGGAAGAAATCTTTCATTATCATAGGTGTCAGGGAAATCCTCTCATAATTCCCTCTGTCACCTGCCAGTACTAACTAAAATAGTCACTGCAAACTAACTTAACACATTTTTCTAACATCTGTTTCTCAATGACAAACCCAGTCATAGATCCCAAGGGCCTTAAACTGCACTCGTGGTACAGTTAAACTTTTTACCCTTATAACTATTAGAAATTCCAGATTTAAAAATGTGGAAATACTATAAATAAATGTACAATAAAAATCTGACTGAAATTGGACTATATTATAAAATATGTTCTGGCTTCTAGGAAGCAGGGTTCAGTATTTGATACTGTTTGCTGATTGAAGGTAATCTACTCCAGTCAACAGACTGTCAGTGAACACTAATGACACCGGAGTCCATTTACTAAACGGTAATAGGAGGCAATAATGACTTGTACTAGAAAAAGCTAGAATTAAGGGGGTGATTTATTTAAAGGTCAAATTTCGAAGTTATGTGAATTTTTTAAACTCTAATAAATTCAAATGTAGTCAAAACTTAAATATGAGGCTATTAAAGAAAAAACTCCAACATCTAACATTCAATCAAATAAGGAATGACCCTAAAATCTGAATAGAATTCAAATCGAGTTTTCCTCTGAAAAAAAAACTCGAATGTCAGGAAGGTTATTAACATCTTCAAATGGTTCAACGAACCTCTGCCATTGACTTCTACATGAATTCGGCAGGTTTTAGGTGGCAAAGTATCGAATTATTTCCAGGGTCAAGATGTGATAAATCTCACATTCTAATTGGTGGTTTTAAATTTCAAAATTGTGAGTTTTGATCAAAAATAATTTGAAAAGTGTTATGGTTGCACAAATAAGGCTGATTACTGTATCACAAGTCAACTTTGGCATATCGCGCCATAGAAAAGGTAAAGTGATTGAGAGAAGTTGAAGGTGATAGTAACAGGAGTTTAAAAGGCAGAGAGGCTTCCTATCATTCATCTACTATGAGCATGGAATAGAGAGCAAGTTGTAAGGAGAAGAAGAAGCAAGGATGTGGATTGGTTACTATTGCTACTGCAAATAATAATAATAAGATAGAATACTGTGGGCATAGAAGGCAGTTGGCTAGTTCCAATTGAAAGAAAGTCCTGGAAATGTTCATTAATAATAAACATATTATAGATTGTTTATAAAGTGCTGAATAGGTATATAATATTATATAGTTTGTACGGTGAGAATTGTGGTAGAATGTCAGGCAACCTAAGCCAGACTCAGTAGGAGAAAGGACAAAATGGAAAATTAAGCAAAAAGAAAAGACATAGCAGTAGATAACTGGTGCTGACAGTAGCTAAGATGTAAATGTGCCATATATTTTCAGCTATAAAACATATTACCACCTAATGTATTCGATACAGGACCAAACTGCAAAATATCTGGTTTCTCCTAGTATTTCCCTATGTTAACATATGGCAACCACTGCTTGGAGGTTCTCTTGATTTATTAGACTTGTACACTTGCAGCACCTGATGTAGCCAAGTTTGGAAAAGGACAGATGTTTCTGCCATGAGGTGATGTAAGGACTTAACTTCAGGTGATGTCCCAAATGGAGCAGCTAAAAAATGGCATAGAGCCTTTCTAACTTTATATTAGTTTAAACTGCAATCGGATGTTTGTCTTTCTAGTGCAGGAACAGTAGATAATCATATTATAAAGGGAATATTATCCAAGTAATCGTTCTCTTTATAATATTTTTACTATATTCACACATCCAGATCTATAGAGAGTTTATAAGATGTAACTCCTACATTTAAAAATTGTCTAATAATGGGTTTATTTTTTGCCCTGAGATTTTTTATTTTAGACTTAGAAAGTATAAAACAAAATCCACAGCCAGAACACTGTATCGACAAACTGATTCTTACCTCTACACCCACAGTCCTTGACAACTGACAGTACTAGTAAAAGACTAAATAAACTAGACTATTTAAAGTGGAATAAATTATAGGCTTGTCACTAGATGTGGGATTATAGTAGAGAACATTATCCACTCTGACAATAGTGAGTCACAGTTCTGGAAATTTTGCATTACTGTGTAAGACAACCATCCGAACGAAACACTGGGAAGTTCTGCATTCTGCTACAATAATTTATGTCAATTTTTTATTCTTTCATCAAAATGTGCTAGGGTCCAAAATGTAAAAATATGCAGGGCTAACATAGACTCTCCAAAGTGATTTTATGTATAGAATTACAGATACTGAACCGTTTCACCTTCAGGACTATATTTAGATTTAATAATGCATTATTCCTGCCGATGGAGGGTTAGTGTGTTACAAGTACAATAACCTTTTATAGATAGCATTCTGTCAATTTGCTTTTACTTAGCAATGCACATACGGAATATCATATAATATGCAGGGGCTTATATTTGTTTTTTGACCTATCAATGTCTTTCAAATCCTTACTTTGTCCAAAGATATTTCCATCTCTGAATATTTGACTTACACACAAATATGCAGAAAAGATCTTTTGCTTACCTGATAGCATATTTGACTTAGGGGAAAATTTACTTATGGTCGAATATCGAGGGTTAATTAACCCTCGATATTCGACTGCCGAATGGAAATCTTTCGACCTCGAATATCGAAGTCGAAGGATTTGCCGCAATTTGTTCGATCGAACGAAAAATCGTTCGATCGAACTATTAAATCCTTCCAATCGTTCGATTCGATGGATTTTAATCCATCGATCGAGCGATTTTTCTTAGCCTCAAAAAAGCTTAGAAAGCCTATGGGGACCTTCCCCATAGGCTAACATTGACTTCGATAGGTTTTAGGTGGCGAACTAGGGGGTCGAAGTTTTTTTTTAAAGAGACAGTACTTCGACTATCAAATGGTCGAATAGGCGAACGTTTTTTAGTTCGAATCGTTCGATTCGAAGTCATAGTCGTAGTTGAAGGTCGAAGTAGCCCATTCGATGGTCGAAGTAGCCAAAAAATCATTCGAAATTCGAAGTTTTTTTTATTCTATTCCTTCACTCGAGCTAAGTAAATGGGCCCCTTAATGTTAACTAGAACAACTGACAGCCTCTGACCAGTCAGAGCAGGAGCAGAGGAGCGGCTTCTCGCCTGCAGAGACCAGCAATAGTTTTGACTTAATTCAAAGGTTAATACAAGAAGTGACAAAAACATTAAAACCTGATAACTGCAAGCAGGTAATCTTGAATTTAAAACAATATATGCATCCAGTTGTCTAGCTATTCTCTAAATACTACAAAACAAAGGTAAACATAGGCATACATAAGAAAAACGTGTTCCCATGTTTCTATTAGTGGGAAACAACATAAATTAAATTAATACCATCCTCATGGATGAATATAGTGAAGACACATCCTTACTCCCTAACACTATTGCATCCTAATGTGATTACTAATAACTAATAACTTTCTTGATAACGGGTTTCCATATAATGAATCCCACAACTATACTATCTCTGATATGTGAAGCACCCTTCTGCCCCGGTGGTGCAAGGGCTCAATCAAACAGAGACACCCTAAGGCAGAAGATCAAACTAATCCCTGCCACTATGCAGAACGTTATTCATCATGCTGCACTTGACTGAAAATTCATGTAGACCATGACATGGTATATTGGAACTTTAGTAAATGACATAAATTCAGAAAGTCGCTTGCCCATCAGAGTGAATTAAAATTGGAAAGCTGGATGAAAGAAAGAAAGAAAGAAAGAAAGAAAGAAAGAAAGAAAGAAAGAAAGAAAGAAACAAAGAAACAAAGAAAGAAAGAAAGAAAGAAAGAAGAAATAATAATGGAGATTTGTGAATGTGATGACAGCATGCCTTTAATGAGAAACAAATGGACTTATACCATATTTATCTTAAATAGGGGTCCTATTGATAGACCTTATCTTGGGGCAAAGGCAGTAAATGCAGAATGCTATTAATTCCTTGGCACAGAGAACTCTGAAAAAAAAAACAATATATATGAGCTATAAGAGTATTCATTGTTAAAAGTTGTCCTACAAACAAATTAAATGAAATAACAAAACAAACAAACCATATATATATATATATATATATATATAAATAAATTTATAAATATATATTTAGTTAACCTTTTGCTGCCCAGAGCCACTGTAGTAAAGACTTTAGAAAGATATGAAGCATAAGCTTTTTTTTTTTTTAAAGAAAGCATACGTGGAGAGTGAATAATTGTATGTTATTGCTAATTGGGACAACTGTTCAATTGCAATATAATATGCAGATCAGTTGGAATTCAAACTCTGAAAGCTCATTTTTTATAAAGCCTGGATATGTCTTCAGCAACCTAATTAGACCCAAACATCCTTAATTAAATGTATCAGGCGAAAGCCAGAGAGTTCAGACCTAATAAGGATAATGACATTTTTCCCCCATTGTTGTTGTTTTGTTTTCAAGCCTTGGTTTATTTAATGCCTTATCTTCACTAAACCAATTTGTACCATATGCCCAGTTCTGCTGTGCAGAACTTCATCACTTGGATGTCTGTGTTTCTGTTAAAATATGCACGCCTGATACAATCATTTTTCTTTGTGAGCCCAATCACAGTGTTGTAGAAGAATCTGTTTTTATGTTGTTGTCTTTATTTTTTTTGATATAACCAAAATTCAAGTCGACTTTTTTTGAAAGTGGTGGAATCTAACAGCTACACTGTATAGCAACAAACACAAAGAATGGTTTGTCATCACTCCAACACTGTCTGCAAATTTGTAAAATTAAAATCTGAAGCAAAAAAAATAAAAAAAATTTCGTACACTTTATTTTACACGGCTTTCTAGATTGCATACCACCGTTGTGCAAATAAATTTCTCCAGCTGTATAAAGATAACTATTATTGATTTTGATCCGGAAACAATCTCCAGATTAATTCAGGGGCAGAAGACAACACTCACTACACAATCCTCAATACAACTACCGCCAGCATTACCTCATTAAATAATAACTCTTTGTCTTTCTGCTAAATACAAATTTAGGCAACTGAACTACTGCTGACAACATGCAGGAAAAATGAAGGTACTGTATATCCAAATGAAAGTTTAATGTGACACATAATTCAAAGAATGTACCCGCAATTGCCCCACTTGCTGTGAAGTCACTAGAAGTCCATCACAGAGATGCTAATGAGTAGAATGCAGGGTGCCACAAAAAATTAATTTACATTTCCACCCTTACATCAATTGCTATCCTTTAATTAATTCTAACCAATATCAAAGCAAGCATTCTCACCTTCAAAAGTGAAAAAGTTCTACAGTACATTAATCTATGATGAGAAGTTCTCCTATTTCAATTATTTATGGGAGAACTGTTCAGCATAGATTATTATAACTTGACTATTTAATAAATTGAATTTTTTTGTAAATTAAGCAAATGAATTTTGTCACAAAATACCAGTCCACTTTTTTCAAGAGCCTATGGTTCCCCCCATAGTCGCCTCCTTTATAATGGCAAGTACAGGGTTTAGAAAGGTTCCAACAAAAGTAATTTAGAAGTAAATCATCATGGTAGCTTCCTTTATTGGTATAATTCGGTTGTTGTTTGTTTTGTTTTTAACAGTAGAAGCATGCACAAAGCCATTAGCAGAGTTCCATAAAAGAGTCTTAATTTGATTCCGAAAGATTATATGACAGATGTCCGCATAGATTTCTTATTAAGTTTTCTTTTAATTTCCCATTGTTCGCAGAAGACAAAAATATTTGGAAATTCCCAAATATACCTCCAATCCTCAAAATTGTTTTCCTACATGTATTGTTTAATCTTGTTAATTGCCTGCTAAAAAAAGGTGGTTAAGATGCATATAAAATGTAAATGTCATCTTGGGGTCGAAGTTAGGTAAGATAATTATCTGTAGGTGGAATATTAAGAACTTGCTTAATTACATGGTGCTTAAAGTAATTGGTTACTGAAAAAGAAAACTTAGACAGTTTAATTTTAATTTCTACATAAGAAACATTATTGTTAATTTTCAACATGTCCCTTCAGTGCAATTTTCCAGCAATAGTATAATTTCTTCCTCTGCTGTAAAATTAGAAGTATGCAGTAAGCAAACAGTACATATGTCCCCTTTTATTTATTGAGATGCTGTAATACATCTAAACCAAGCTATTACCATATGGAAAACAATAGTGAGTGATGTATTTAATAAGAGCAAAGTTTCAGGCTGAGGTGTCAAGTTTACTTTTCTAAATAGTGTGAAGGCCTTCGTATTAAAAAGGTTTAGTGGCCATCATTACCTTTAAAAGAAACTGGCTAATTTGTGCACTTTTATTAGCAAGATGGTTAATTGTATAAAGTAGAAAAGAAATAAAATAAAGTTTACTATAAAAAGTTGTGTGACCAAAGTTTCTTAATCTTCCCCTTTGTTATCTGAACCGACAATCCTCGTTTCTCCTCGAATAAAACGCAGGAATCCAAATTTTAAACAGTCAGCGCTAATGAAAGCTCAGGGGAAAAATATGATGAAAGAGGGAAAATCGTTTTTTTTTTTTTAAAATGTAGTATTTATGGACCAACCAATTCCCTTAAGAGGGGAATAGGTTCCGGAAAGCCTCCGATGAGGTCGCCAAGCGACGAAACGCGTAAGGCATAGGTGGCTGACATCATATCGAATCGTCCAGAAAGTAGCGAGTGGAGTGTGAAGGCAACGCTGGTCGGAACCTATATCGCAAACCACTGGGGATACTTGTTTGTAACAGCACGGACTTGCATGGAAAGAGACGTTATGCCTATTTTAACTACTGAAATGTGAGTATAATCAATTGGTTTTTAATGTTACAGAATAAAAAGTATTTTACACCATATTTGCGCTTTTTAACCTCCTCCAGCTAGAGAGAATATTCTACAGCTTCATTTTTCTGCAATTCTTGATGTGCATATGTTAGACTAAACGTCTGTAAGTACCCATCTAATAGCCACACATGGTGAACTGTAAAGGGTAACTGCACCAAAGGCATTATTTTGGTTGTGCAACTGCAACTCTATCAGTAAATACTACACTATAAAAAAAAAAATTTTCCCTCTATCATCATATTTTTTCCCCTGAGCTTTCATTAGCGCTGACTGTTTAAAATTTGGATTGCTAATTGTATAGTGTTGTTTTAATTTTATGGAGTCAGTATGGCATAGATGCAGCATGGATAGTTTTATAAGCAGTATTCAAACATTTTATACATCAATATTTTTAATGATTTATCAACACTAAAAAGTATAATTAAATATGAGATCTAAATAGGCTCTCCTAGGTAAATATGTTAAAAATTCAATGCTGACCTGGTGATGCATATATATTTTAGTTGAGAATTTTTATATGGTAGAGGTAAGCTGCCTTTTAAGATGGCAAACCTTTCAGTTATGCTGTATTAGCTGTATTTTATTGTGGACAACTTTATGTTGTAGTTGTCCTTTGTGTCTAATAAAGGGGGAGAATTTCCTAGTTTTGCCTTGGGAAAAGTAAGTTGCAGCAACAACTTAGTCCCTGTAGAACTAAAGTAGGACTGGCCACACTATGAAATCACATCCTGGTTTGCATTTTTTATTTTATTGAAAGCATGAAAACTTCAAAGTCTGCTTGATCTTTTTGACCATCCTATTTGGAAAGCATCTTTAATATTACCAAGTGGGATACAAGGTTGGTTAATCGAAAAGCTGCTCTTAGCTAACAACAGTAATTTAGATCTAATAATGAAGGGTTAATGGATTGTGAAAGGAAAAATATCACTCAGAATTGTGCACAGAAGACCCACTTTATAATTTTTTTTCAAGTTCTATATTCCTTGTAGCTCTAGTAGAGGCTGTACTTGTTACTGCCATGTCACATATTTCCATTATTTAAACCATTCGCTCTCTATGAACCGAACGTTTAGGAATATATCTACACCAGAATATTGGACATTAGATAAATGAGTGTACCAACCCCTTCCTTCTGCACAGGGGAGCTAAAAATTAGCACATTCTAAATCACTGCATTGCTCAATTAGCATAATTAATAAAATAATAAGTGATTTCCCCTGCTTCCAACCAGAGACCCTCATCATTCACGATGGTGTCATGGTGGCTGCCATTTATATTATTCAGTGAATGATTTTGCTTTGCAATCTATACATTCTAATTCATTCTTGTCAACAAAACCAACTAGGCAATCTCCTGGCACAATTACTCTAGAACACGGATCAGCTATTCATAAACAGTGAATAGTTTTTAATACATCTTCTTAAATAAACAGCTGTTTTCTTCACCTGTACATGGCAGCAATCTCTTACTAACTATATCACAACAAGTTTCTGTGTAGAGTATAGTATTATTAGCTGGTCAGTAGTAATGGTTATGGTTGTCAGATTAGGTGCTTTTATGTCATCATTAGCCTTCACTTGTTGTATATTGCACAAATTTCAAATGTGGGAGCCCCATCAAATGATATAATCACTCACTCATGGTTACATATCACTGTAAGAATTGCCAGTAACGTATATAAAAGCCCCCACTACATTACAAAGCAACACATAAGTGTCTTGCAGCCAAAGGTTTAACCTATATTGTTGACAAAGTCACATCATTACAAGCATATAAATAGTGGGGTCAATTGCCAACAACAAACACTACTTTATTCTCACCTATAGTCTATAACAGGCTCAGAGTCACTTAACTTACTAATGGGCACATTTACCAAGGGTCGCATTTCGAAGTTAAAAAACTTCTAAATTCGACCATCGAATTTGATACTTCGGTAGTCAAAGTATTTTTTCAATCAAAAACGGCGTTTTCGATCGAAGTAAAAATTGTTTGATCGATCTATTAAATCGTTCGAATCGAATAATTCGAAAGATTTTACAAAAAAATACTTCTACTACTCAAAACTTAGCCAAACACTCGTACACTGGCGAAGTGTCGAAGTGTAGAATTCGAAGTTTTTTAAAGAGGCAGTACTTCAATTTTCGAATGGTCGAATTTGTGAAGTATTTTTAATTTGAATCAAATTTTGGCCTATTTGATGGTCGAAGTACTCAAAAATTACTTCGAAATTCGAAGTTTTTGAATTCGAAAAATCACTTTGACCCTTAGTAAATGTGCCACTTAATCTTTCGAACCTATAAACATGCAAATACTCATCAGCCATATTTTTTACAATGAAAATATTTCCAAGCATAGAAAATAAACTAGAAATTGTCAGTTGTTTAATCTGGATTGTGGTAGATTCGAATTATGATTCATATGAACTTATGAGCATGTTACCAAAATAAATAGACATAAAAAGGAGGAAATATAAAGCTTTTACTTGCTAAATTTTCTATATCCTAATAGCACCTTTATTACAGAAAGAAGTGTCTTTTTATATAGCATTACAAGTTATGGCACTGTTACTGAACTATAGTTATTATGTTATAATGCTATAAACTGACATTAAATGATTTGGGTCAACATGAAGACCTTAAAGAGCATTTAGCATACACAGGAAACAAAATGGCTGAATGGATGGGCTTTAAATCCCAGCATGCTTCATCAGGCACTGACAATCTATGGATGCTAGAAGTTTAATATTGCAGCTGTGGGATGTTCAAGGGTTTAGCAGCGCAAGCTCATTATTCTCTGCTGTCAGGTTTTGAGAAAGATACAGGATTGTTTCCATTAAAATGCTGAGCTGAAAACAAAGCTGTTAAAACTGACCCAAAATCCAGGCTAGCAATTTTTAATTGGCTAAAAATAACTTGTGAAACGTGTCCTTAGCCAACCCAGTGATTCGGA
Organism: Xenopus laevis; assembly: GCF_017654675.1. Taxonomy (NCBI): domain Eukaryota; kingdom Metazoa; phylum Chordata; class Amphibia; order Anura; family Pipidae; genus Xenopus; species Xenopus laevis. The sequence continues at coordinate 34,197,740 of NC_054378.1, read as the reverse complement.
AGTAACTGGATTCCTCACATCGCTGGGGAGTAAATTAAATGGCGTGTATAGGTAATCATCCCACACACTTAGATAATTCTTTGGCTCTGACCCCTGCTAACCTTTACAAGAAAAAGATCTGATTCGGGGTTTGTCTCTAGCTCCATGTAGTGAATAAAGCAGCAGCACTCCGGTATTTTTTGAAAATTTGTAAACCTTTACTTAAATGCAATAGGCAACGTTTCGGGCTACGCAGGCCCTTTGTCAAGCCATTGTCTCTAGCTCCATGTCCCAAACTTAATTATCCTCCAACCAAAACAAAACAATAATCAGCTACTCATGGCCAAGCAATCCTAAACGTTATTCTGTCTGGTACTAAGCACAGTTATTTATTATTGTTTATCTCTCGCCCATGCCTTTTATTCCCCTGAATGACGCCAGATGTCAAGACTGGAGAACAGGAAACTGATTTCTCTTTTTATCACAAGCACTTACCAGCTAATGAAATGTACAAGCCTGACAATCTTACTAATATGAACAATGCAAGCATAGGAAGATACATCAGTAGTAAAAATGGAATCTGATGGCAACATCTGATGATGTTTGTTGTTGTTTTTTTTGTTTAATACCAGGCATTACAGTCATCCCTCAATAGCCTGCTTCATTCGAAACTTAGCTTTATAAATAGCTATTAGACATTGATTAAAAGCCATCTGTGACCTGGGATTATCTGACCAGATTGACCATTAGACTAACCAGTAAACCAACCGGTCTTTAATTTACGCTTGTTCATTATGTAATTGACTGATCAAAAACAAAATAAAAGCAGTTGATATTGAAGCAAAAAGATAAAGAAATACTGTCTGCAAAGGAAAGAATTAATTAAAAGAAGTTATATTGCTCACCTTATACACATGAACTTAAACAAAGGCTTTAAAATCAGAGGTATAATTGTAATATTTTTACCTTAGGTTGAGACATTTTCAGAATTTTTTGCATGATACATGGCCACTAAATCAAGGTAATAATGTAAATATTAGAAGATTTTTTTTTTTTTGAAAATTGTTCAATTGATCAATTAAAGCATTTGAATCATTTGATTCTAACGATTTCTACGTTCAATCGAATGAATCACTCAAAAAAAAACTTTGACTATTGAATTTCTACAATTTGATAGTTGAATTTGAAGTTTTACCACTTCGAAATTCGACCCTTAGTAAATGTGCCCCTTAGTGGCTGGTGTATGAAATATATTAAACTGTTTATTGAGCTGGGAAAAGGAGTTTCCTTATGCATTTCACTTTCATGGATGAATTTTCTTCTGACTTTCTTCTGAAACAGTTTTTCCCTTTTTCATGATTATCTTATGAAAAGTAATAAGCTTTTATTATTATTACAAAATAGTAAACAGGGCTCTCATTTTTAGCAAACACACTATTATACACATATTAAAGTATATATTAAACACCTGAAAACTATAACCTGAAACCAGTCACTATATTATAGGTTTTTGTCAAAGTAGAGCAGCCTCGCAACCCCATTCCCTTATCTGTGTCACTTGCTACTCTCACCATTCACTTCCTCAAAGTCAATGTTTGCTACAATGTGGGGCTTATTTGCAGTTATGTTAAGGTGCCATTGACCCCTTATAGTACACTAAACTGGTCTGCACTAGAAGACAAATGCAAAAACTTTATAAACAATAATGCTTGCAAGTGGCGATGCTTCAAATGTGTGGCGCCTTGGAGATAAACATGTTAGGCTTAGAACTAACCTTACCCCAGTTAAATGTCATATGACCCAGGCAAGTGCCAAGTGGAGAAGTTTTGTCTTACTGTAATCTAAAGATAATGCATTCCAATGGTTTTTTTTAGTATTCAAAATTAGTTTTACTTGATATGATCCACAGAAATTCATAGAATTTTGCAACTTGCACATTTGCCTTGCTTTTCTAGAACAGTGTGCTCTGGCTTCTTTTTGTATACTGTATCTTAACTATAACTTGTGGAACAAATAATTTTCACAGAAACAACATGAGTTGTTGACGCCAATAACAGGCTGCAATGGCTTTAGTGTGTCTCCTCTAGCCTTCACTTACTTCTACAGGCTGAGCAACATCTCAATTGAACACGTTGAGAAATCAATATCAGATGTGACAAGTGTATGTGTTTTCCAAGCATTCGATTGTTCATTTTTTTTACTCGGAAGAACTTAAGCACCTTTCACAAGTTTTAGCCCACCGGTTCTGAGAGCGTTATCCTTGTTGCATGGCTGTCACTTTTTGCAGTGCTCAAGCCAGGATCTGCTATTTTCACATCGTTGCAGTTGTTGACAGGTTGTTAAGGGCTGACAGTGAGTATATTCGAAAAACTGTCAAGCTTGTTAAAAAAAAGATAAAGAGCTAGACGACACTAAACATTGTAAGCATGTATACAGCTGCAAATGAATCCTCGAAAATGTTAAGGCTACTCTTAAGCTGCCCAAGCACTGGACGATTAAAAGATACTAAAATGCAGGTTAACATTAGACTGTGATTTTGTTGAGAATGGTCACTTTATTGCTAAATTATTTTTCCCAATCAATACTGGCATTGCATTCAATCTTATATATGGTAAATCAATGCAGAGAAATAAACACTTCTATACACTGCTGATGTGGAAGATATTATCAAACCTTTTCCAAAAATGTACCGTATATACTCGAGTATAAGCCGAGGTACCTAATTTTACCTACGAAAACTGGGAAAACTTATTGACTCTAGTATAAGCCTAGACACAACTACAGCCCTGTCTCCCAGCAGCGCACATTCTGCCAAAGCGACCCCCCCACCAATCAACCGGACTTCTTTGCAAAGTTGATGGTGACAGAGAATTGCCAAACGGATTACTGTGTGCATTGTTCCACTGTCCCACTACCATGTGCAGAGGGTGCTGTTTGATATTGCCATCACTGTTATTCTTTCATATATCCAACAGAGGGCGCTATGATATTGCAGTCACTGTTATTCTTTCATACAACCAACAGATGGCGCTGTGTGATATTGCAGTCACTGTTATTCTTTCATACAACCAACAGATGGTGCTGTGTGATATTGCAGTCACTGTTAATCTTTCATATAACCAACAGAGGGCGCTGTGATATTGCAGTCACTGTTATTCTTTCATACAACCAACAGATGGCGCTGTGTAATATTGCAGTCACTGTTATTCTTTCATACAACCAACAGATGGCGCTGTGTGATATTGCAGTCACTGTTAATCTTTCATATAACCAATAGAGGGCGCTGTGATATTGCAGTCACTGTTATTCTTTCATACAACCAACAGATGGCGCTGTGTGATATTGCAGTCACTGTTATTCTTTCATACAACCAACAGATGGCGCACTGTTATTCTTTCATATAACCAACAGAGGGCATTGTGGGATATTGCAGTCTCTCCCCAAGTGTACTGTTGGTATAGGAATGATTAAAAGTGACTGCAATCTCAGCTGCTCGGGTCAGATACCGCTGACCCGAGTATAAGCCGAGGTAGACTTTTTCAGCACATTTTGGATGCTGAAAAACTCGGCTTATACACCGGTATATACGATATACAGAAAGCAATATGATGGCTGCACATGCTAGTAACTAAAATGAACCAGTAGCTTGCTAGTACGTTGCTAGTAGCTTCATTTCAAAGATAGTAACGAATAGCTGGATAAATAATGATTAAGCAAAGTGCTCAGATGGCTGATCCATGACCGCTAATATGAAATTTGAGCATTTTATATGATGCATCATTTATTTAACCATGCAGTCTAAAATTAATGATAACGTATATAGAGCACAAAAAGGTTACAGGGTGCCAGTAGATTTACATTTCTGGATTATGTTCTAACAAAAGGAAATGACTCATGTGTGGTTGGATTTTAAGGTTGAATAGCAATACAGGTATGGGATCTATTATCTGCAAAACTCATAGTCCAGGAACCTTCAAAAAATGGGACAGTCCTATGTCATAGAGTCCATTTTAAACAAATAATTATTACTTTACATAATGATTAAATGTTACAGTAGAATGATACCTTGTACTTGGTGGTAACTAGACTAACAAATTGATATTGGTGGTAAAGTAATCCCTTTTTTTCCTTTTTTTTTTTTATAAAAGACAAGGTATGGTGATCCAAGCTATTGAAAGACCCCTTATGCAGAAAAGTGCAGATCCCAAGTATTCTATATAATAGACAGCATGTCTGTAGTCCTGAATGAACCTGCATAGGCTGAAAATTACAGAATAAACAGAAACTAGTAAAAAACTAAAAGCTTTACAAAAATACAGATAATGTTCCTGTGCAAGTCATGGAGCAAATGCATGTTTTGCATTTTTCCCAACTCTAAAAAATAAAATGGATGTGTCATTAAGGCATAACAGAAATTATTCTTGGGATTTATCCAGTACAACATTATTTTCAATTGCTGTACTATAGTTCTATGATGCCTTCGTGTTGTTTCCTTTTAAAATACCCACACATAATTACTGATATTCTTGTGATTTTACTTGTAAAATCTCCTTAAAATGTTGGTGGCACTTAAGTGAAAACCCCAGAAATAATTTAATGTTTGCAGAAAAAACTATTTGACTTTTCTATTTACTGTACATATTTTAGAAGGTCAACAGTAGGGTTAAACACATGCACTATGGAATAGGGCAGATCTGTACATCTGCCTCTTATGTTACAACATCATTTCGGCTGCTCAAATTACAGTATTTAAGGAAGAAAAAATATGTGGTTTAGGGCTGTTGATTATTTTTCCATGGAATTTGCAAGCCCTTATGGGCATTATGTTACCTTTCACCTTGGCTTTACTGCTCCCTCATGTGTAACTCACAATTTAGGACACAGAATCTAACAGTAGACTTTTCATCATTTTATCTTCACGATTTAGACAAATTGGTTATATATATTGTATACAAATAAAATATGGACATGTTGAATGTGGTAGACTGAACCATCATTGAGATTTTAAAGGAATAGTTCACTGTGAAAATAAAAACTGTGTAAATAGATAGGCTGTGCAAAATAAAAAATGTTTCTAATATAGTTAGTTAGCCAAAAATGTAATGTATAAAGGCTGGAGTGAACAGATGTCTAATAAAACAGCCAGAATCCAACTTCCTGCTTTTCAGATTTTTAACTGTGAGTTAGTCAGCGACTTAAAGGGGGGCCACATGGTACATTTCTGTTCAGTGAGTTTGCAATTGATCCTCAGCATTCAGCTCAGATTCAAAAGCAACAGATATGACCCATGTGGTCCCCCCTCAAGTCTCTGATTGGTTACTGCCTGGTAACCAGGGTAACCAGTCAGTGTAAACCAAGAGAGCTGAAAAGCAGGAAGTAGTGTACTGACTGACATGTTATAAGTCAAATCACTCCAGCCTTTATGCATTACATTTTTGGCTAACTAACTATATTAGAAACATTTTTTATTTTGCACAGCCTATCTATTTACCAAGTTTTTATTTTTACACTGAACAATTCCTTTAAGGTTATAACTGGAATCAGGAAACTGTGTAGATAATGAAACCAACAAGGTACAGTACTTCAATTACTGAGAGAATGATTAGAAAATCAAGCTTCCCAAGGACAGGCCTAGATGCTTTAGAAAGGTCCCAGTACACTGCACAACACACAAAACATGTAGTTGCTCACCACAATGTGCTGTTGAAAATCTACAGAAACAGTTCACAACAACATTTAGGGGCAGATTTATCAAGGGTCGAATTTCGAAGTACAAAAAACTTCGAAATACGACCATCAAATTAAAAAACTTTGAATTTGAATATCGAATTCAAAGTTTTTTCAGCAAATTTGGCATTCCTGCGGTCCAATAAAAATCGTTTGAATCGAACGATTTTAGCGTATGATCGAATGATTTTTATTCGATGTTGTAGAAGGTCCCCATAGCCTAACATAGCACTTTCGGCATGTTTAATTTGGCAAAGTATTGATTTTTTTTAAATAGACAGTACTTTGATTATCAAATGGTCGAATATTCGAACGATTTTTACTTCGAATCGAAGTCGAAGTAAATTCGAAGTAGTAGTTTCCTATTTGATGGTCAAAGTATCCAAAAAATTACTTCGGATTTCGAATTTTTTTACTTTGAAAATTCCCTCGAATGCACTTAGACGCTTGATAAATCTGCCCTTAATAAGCTGTAGTATTTTGGACTCTATAAGCCTGCTTTAAAGGCTGAAACTAATAAGTTCTTGGAGATTCTTAGGGGAACTCCACAAAAACATAACTTTAGCTTTTGGAAAAGTAAACCTAATTTCAAGCAACTTTGTAATATACATCACTTAAAAATTATGTAAATTATTCATGATTTTTAATGGTTTGGAACAATTCCCTAAGCCTGGCCCCCTGCTCTCCTGCTGATCTGTCTGACTTTGCTGAGCTGACTGACTACTGTTACTTTGTATCAGCAGCCAGCTGTCCTTAGCCTGAATCCTCCAAACCCCACAATGATTTCAATAAGGAACAGAACATCATAGTGCAATGCATTGTGGGTTATGTAGTTCCTGCATGCTGTCTGTAAGCTGTGGAGAAGTTGTTACAATTTGTAACATAAGTGTTTAGTCCCTCCAACCCTGCCAGAATTGCAAATGATGCAGAAAGAGAAGAACTGTTAACAGCTGGATTTCAACATAGAAAATGGCATTTATTCATACTTTTTGAAGAAACGGGTAACTGTGATGGGTATATTAGGGGTTTCTGGGGTTTTTTTGGGCTTCTTTATCAAATTTTGGTTTGGAACCCGGAGTTCCCCTTTAATTTATACAAATGACATTAAAAATTGCCTTTGTTGCCTTATGGTTTTTCAGATTACGTTTCTTGTTTTCAGTTCAAAATTGTTCATTTGTTTTTTTATTTTGTGGAAATAATGTTAAGGGAATGTTGAAAAAAAGTTCTGTGTCATGCCAGAACCGGTGGTTTTACTGATTCGCTGTTATGACTTATGATTATTGAAACTAAATTAAAGGTACTTGTATCAAAAAATAATCTTGTGCAATGTAGCACCTTTGGGAGTGTGTTGTGCACTAGGTAATGCAAACACAGAGTATAACTCAAAGAAACACATGCTGCAGCACTCCAAACAGTTGTTTATTGTGCCAACAAACTAGGCACAATAAACCACTGTCACAGGATTCAGAGTGTTGCAGCATGTGTTTCTTGGAGTTATATGTGGGTCCCTGGCAGGGGAACCAGCAGCTTGTACCCGATACTACAAGAAGCAGAGAATTATAGTTGAGTATCACCCGCATTTGATTGTATTGCACTGTGCTATTTGCCTCTATACAGAGTGGGATCATAACACAGCTATTATAAGCAAAGGGTTTAGGAATTACACTTACAAAATAAGCAATCTTTATGCCATTCACAGTTATTAACAAGTAACTTGTGAACTAATAAATGTCACAATCAGTTTCATTTAATTAAAAAAAACAGATATTATATAGTAATGCCGACTGACATGTATGTCTTCATTTACGTGACATGGGATTTATGTCCAATACTTTATTTGATGGAGGCCACAAATACTGGCCATTAAACTGCCACAGTAGGACACAAGATCACTTTAATGAAATTAGACAAGGCACAATGCTGATATATGTGGTCCTTCTACAATATTCGAAAATAAAGTAAGGTCCAAAAGTAAATGTGGCTTCAGAATACTGAGCTTAGAATAAAAAAACTGTTCTATTTAAAAACAAAATAACATAAATTACAGCTCCCCTTGTTTTCATTCCTAGATTTTTTTTAAAAGGAATAATTTTTATTTATTACATTTGAAAATGTGTCACAAATAATGTGGCCAAATCCTGAACAAATCTGAGCTGTAATTTGCATAACCAAATCTGAGCCTAATATGCTTATGCAAATTGGAGTACAAAAGGGAGAAGATCCTTAAATTTCTTTAATCATGTGACCTAAAGTCATGTGATTTTAAGGGATCAGATTTGGTTTGGCCAGGCACTTGGATTCAGCCAAAAAAAGCTTTGATTCAGCCAAATTCAGGATTCTATGCATCCCGAAACATTTTGAAATAACTGGTATCACACACGTCAGTCAACATTCCTACAAAAGGAAATACAACTAAATTTGGTTAAACTAACACAGAACAAGGCAACATTGGGAAAGAAATCAAATGTCAACTGCATAATTGCTAGTCATCGAGAAGAACATGATCCATTTTTTCATGCTGATAGATTATAATAAGTAGGGATGTAGCGAACGGCGGAAAAAATGAACATATTCGCGAACTTGCGTCCAAAAATGCGAACGGTTCGCGAACGATCGCGAACCCCATAGACTTCAATGGGAAGGCGAATTTTAAAAGCTAGAAAAGACATTTCTGGCCAGAAAAATTATTTTAAAGTTGTTTAAAGGGTGCAACGACCTGGACAGTGGCATGCCAGAGGGGGATCAAGGGCAAAAATGTATCTGAAAAATACATTGTTGACACAGCGCTGCGTTTTGTGCTGTAAAGGGCAGAAATCACACTACGTCACTCAGGTGATGTTTCTGGACACGGAATGTGAAAAAGCTCACACAGCTAGGTGGCACTTGGTTAAAGACTGGGCAAACAATGCCTGCAAGGGCAACGTATACAGTAGTGGATACGGAATATATTATTGCTGCTGTAAAAACATCACTCAGGTGATGTTTACGGACACGGAATTATTATTGTTATTTAGACAGAATGTGAAAAAGCTCACACAGCTAGGTGGCACTTGCATACCTCCCAACTGTCCCTCTTTTGACCACTCAACCCCCTGTCCCTCTTTTGTACTGGAAAGTCCCTCTTTTCTCTGCACTGAACAGCCAGAAAAAAAACAGTTTCTAACTTAATTGGCTTTTGGCAGAGAGCTCAGAACAGCTAACAGGTGCAAATAAGATACTTTGTAACAATTTTGACTCTGGTTGGTGCTGGTAGTGGTGAACTACTAGGAGGAGCAGCACACCAGTCCCTCTTTTCTCTGAACTGAACAGCCAGAAAAAAAACTGTTTCTAACTTAATTAGCTTTTGGCAGAGAGCTCAGAACAGCTAACAGGTGCAAATAAGATACTTTGTAACAATTTTGACTCTGGTTGGTGCTGGTAGTGGTGAACTACTAGGAGGAGCAGCACACCAGTCCCTCTTTTCTCTGCACTGAACAGCCAGAAAAAAAAACAGTTTCTAACTTAATTAGCTTTTGGCAGAGAGCTCAGAACAGCTAACAGGTGCAAATAAGATACTTTGTAACAATTTTGACTCTGGTTGGTGCTGGTAGTGGTGAACTACTAGGAGGAGCAGCACACCAGTCCCTCTTTTCTCTGCACTGAACAGCCAGAAAAAAAACCAGTTTCTAACTTAATTAGCTTTTGGCAGAGAGCTCAGAACAGCAACAGGTGCAAATAAGATACTTTGTAACAATTTTGACTCTGGTTGGTGCTAGTAGTGGTGAACTACTAGGAGGAGCAGCACACCAGTCCCACTCCCCAACACAGCTAGACTAATAGCACTGGGCTTTTACAGTAGCAAAGTAAAAAAAACAAAAAAGAAAATAAAAGCAGTCCTTACAAGGACTATTGGGTTACAGGCAGCAGTCAGCAGATGAGAGATCAGCAGCAGGACAGCTGCCCACAGCAGCTACATACAGAGCACTGCAGTTGAAGGTAGATTACTAGCCAGCAAAGCTACCTAACCTAAAATGTCCATCAAATCCTTGCAGAGTTCTGTAAAGGGCAGAAATCACACTACATTTCTAAACTTGTGTAATAAACTGCTTTAAAACATCCGGCGTCTACATGCCAATCAAGTCGTGTAAAGGTTACAGCCTGTTCACATGCAAAGACAAAACGCAGCGCTTTTAATTACTAGTTGCTTGTCACCTCCAGGATGTTCGTCCTGTTGGTGGCAATATTTCTGTAGTGGTGTGTTTAGCAGTCACCGTGCTTGTGCGCACGTGCACGGTCAGGCAGAGGTAATTCAATGTACAGTGAAGTGAACCAAAAAACACTGATTCTGCAGTGTGGGCCCAGTTTTGGTCTACTTTATTGATCACCTGCGGTGACCATAAAAGATGCGATTTTGCCACTGTTGCAGAACCCTGAAAAATTAGGCATGTGTACTTTCCTGAAAAATTATGGTTTTTTTGTCGCAGCCACTGAAGCACAGAGGCCAGAAAAAATATGCCATATAAATGCTGAAAATATTTTTTTGTCGCAGCCACTGAAGCACAGAGGCCAGAAAAAATATGCCATATAAATGCTAAAAATATAAAAAAAAATTGTCGCAGCCACTGAAGCACAGAGGCCAGAAAAAATATGCCATATAAATGCTGAAAATATTAATTTTTTTTTTGTCGCAGCCACTGAAGCACAGAGGCCAGAAAAAATATGCCATATAAATGCTAAAAATATAAAAAAAATTTGTCGCAGCCACTGAAGCACAGAGGCCAGAAAAAATATGCCATATAAATGCTGAAAATATATATTTTTTTGGTTGCAGCCACTGAAGCACAGAGGCCAGAAAAACTCAGGATTTACCTGTCCAAAAAGTTTTACTTAAAATGAAACCAGTAGGGTTTGCACCCTAGTTTGTAACGGTGCCGGAGGGAGGAGGACGCTAAAGGACAGCTGTGTGTGGAGTCATGCGGCGTGCAGAGAAGGACAGCTGCATGGGGAGTCAGAACAAGTCTTCCGGCGTGCAGTAACCCTCCGAGATCCATGCCTCATTCATTTTAATAAAGGTCAGGTAATCCACACTTTTGTGACCTAGGCGAGTTCTCTTCTCAGTTACAATCCCTCCTGCTGCACTGAAGGTCCTTTCTGAGAGGACACTTGAGGCGGGGCAAGACAAGAGGTTCATGGCAAATTGTGACAGCTCTGGCCACAGATCAAGCCTGCGCACCCAGTAGTCCAGGGGTTCATCGCTCCTCAGAGTGTCGATATCTGCAGTTAATGCCAGGTAGTCCGCTACCTGCCGGTCGAGGCGTTCTCTGAGGGTGGATCCAGAAGGGTTCTGGCGCTGCCTTGGACTGAAAAACCTTTGCATGTCTGACGTTACAGAGTGGCCAAAGTGCATTGTCCTTGCAGGTGCGCTCGTGGCAGGATTACTGGCACCTCTGCCCCTGGAATGTTGATGAGTTCCTGAAGTGACATCACCCTTAAAAGCATTGTACAACATGTTTTGCAGGCTGGTTTGTAAATGCAGCATCCTTTCGGACTTGTGGTACGTTGGTAACATTTCTGCCACTTTATGCTTGTACCGAGGGTCTAGTAGCGTTGCGACCCAGTACAGGTCCTTCTCCTTAAGCCTCTTGATACGGGGGTCCTTCAACAGGCATGACAGCATGAAAGACCCCATTCTCACAAGGTTGGATGCAGAGGTATCCATCTCCGCTTCCTCGTTATCAAGGACTACATCATCCACGGTCTCCTCCCCCCAGCCACGTACAAGACCAGGGGTCCCCAAAAGGTCACCACAAGCCCCCTGGGAAGCCTGCTCCTGTTGGTCCTCCTCCTCCACAAAGCCACCTTCCTCCTCTGACTCCACTTCTGACACCTCTCCCTGCGTTGCAGCAGGTGCCTGGGCTCGTTCTGGTGATTCCGACCAGAAATCGTGCGCTTCCTGCTCCTCGTCACGCTGGTCTACAGCCTCATCTGTCACTCGTCGCACGGCACGCTCCAGGAAGAAAGCAAAGGGTATTAGGTCGCTGATGCTGCCTTCGGTGCGAATGACCATGTTTGTAACCTCTTCAAAAGGGCGCATGAGCCTGCAGGAATCGCGCATAAGCACCCAGTTACAGGCGAAAAAAATCCCCAGCTCTGCAGATCCAGTCCTACCACCCAGTTCAAACAGGTATTCATTGACGACTCTTTGTTGTTGCAGCAGACGTTCAAACATGAGGAGCATTGAATTCCAGCGAGTCTGGCTGTCGCAAATTAAACGCCTGACTGGCATGTTGTACCGCTGCTGAATGTCAGCAAGGCGTGCCATGGCTGTGTAGGAACGTCTGAAATGGGCCGACACCTTCCTGGACTGCCTGAGAATGTCCTGGAATCCTGGGTACTTCGAGACAAAACATTGGACTATTAAATTCAGAACATGTGCCATGCAGGGCACATGTGTTAAATTGCCCAGTCTCAGTGCTGCCAACAGATTGCTTCCGTTGTCACACATCACTTTTCCGATCTTCAGTTGGTGTGGGGTCAGCCACCGATCGGCCTGTGACTGCAGAGATGACAGGAGTACAGATCCGGTATGGTTTCTGCTTTCCAGGCACGTCATCCCCAAGACAGCATGACAACGGCGTACCTGGCACGTCGAATAGCCTAGGGGGAGCTGGGGGTGCACAGGTGTGGAGGAGGAGGACCCAGCAGCAGAGGAGGAGGAAGAAGAGGAAGAAGACGAGGTAGAGAGCGAAGGAGGAGTAGAGGTGGTGGCAGAACCGCGTGCAATCCGTGGCGGTGACACCAACTCCACTGTTGTTGTTGAGCCACGCATTCCCTGCTTCCCAGCCATAACCAAGTTCACCCAGTGGGCAGTGTAGGTGACATACCTGCCCTGACCATGCTTGGAGGACCATGCGTCAGTAGTCATATGGACCTTTGCCCCAACACTAAGTGACAGAGATGCGGTGACTTGGCTCTGCACATGGTGGTACAGGTGTGGTATTCCCTTCTTGGAAAAAAAATTGCGGCTGGGTACCTTCCACTGCAATGTCCCAATTGCTACAAATTTGCGGAAGGCCTCAGAGTCCACCAGCTGGTATGGTAAAAGCTGGCGGGCTAAGAGTGCAGACAAGCCAGCTGTCAGACGCCGGGCAAGGGGGTGACTCGCAGACATTAGCTTCTTACGCTCAAACATGGCCCTCACAGAAACTTGGCTGGGGGCAGATGACTGGGAACTGGAGGTCAAGGTGGAAGGCGGAGTGGAGGGTGGTTCAGACGGGTCAAGGACAGCAGAGGTAGAGCAGTAAGATGCTGGACCAGAAGGAGGGTGGCTTTTAGTTTGTCTGCTGCCTTTGAGGTGTTGCTCCCATAGTGCTTTGTGCTTGCCGTTCATGTGCCTTCGCATAGAAGTTGTACCTATGTGGGTGTTGGGCTTCCCAAGACTCAGTTTCTGACTGCACTCATTGCAAATTGCAACGCTTTTGTCAGAGGCACACACATTGAAAAAATCCCACACTGCTGACCTTTTTGAAGCTGGCAATCTGGCGGTAACAGTAGAAGTTGGCGGCAATGGCGGGTGCGTTGGCCGGCTGACCACAGGTGCCGATACATGTTGTTGCCCTACTGTTCCCTGCGAGCTGTCCTCCCTGCTTCTTCTAAGTCTTATTCTCCTCCTGCCTCTCTGACTCTCCGTCTCTCCATCTGAACTATCCTCCTCTTGCTCTCTTCTACTGGGCACCCACAAAACATCAATCTCCACATCATCATTCTCCTCAGATGCATCAATTTCTTCTAACAGCTCACAGAAGGAAGCAGCAGCGGGGACCTCCTCATCACTCATTATGTCCATCTCTGTTGTGTTGTCTGCCAGAATTATATCTGGTGTAATGTCCTCATCTCCTTCATCTTCTTCTGCCAATAATGGTTGCGCATCACTCAGTTCAAGAAACTCATGTGTATATAACTCCTCTGACTCCAGTGAAGAAGGGGCGCCGGTGGTGGAGGAAGTGTTACGTGGGGTGCCCATAGCAGAGGAGGATGAGGATGTTGTGGCAAAGTTAGAAACGGTAGAGGATGGGGTGTGCTGTTTAAGCCAGTCAACTACCTCTTCAGCATTTTGGGAGTTCAGGGTAATTGCCTTTGTAAAACTGGGCAATTTCCTAGGGCCACAGGATAGCATAGCAGCACGGCCCCTAGTGCCTCTGCGTGGCGGCCTGCCTTTGCCTGGCATTTTTTTTAAAACAACAACAACTCAGGTGATGTTTCTGGAGACGGTATTATTATTGATATTTAGACAGAATGTGAAAAAGCTCACACAGCTAGGTGGCAGTTGTTTGAAGAACACACTGGGCAAACAATGCCTGCAAGGTCAACGTATACACTACAGCAGTGGATACGGAATATATTATTGCTGCTTGGAAAACGTCACTCAGGTGGTGTTTCTGGAGACGGTATTATTATTGATATTGAGACAGAATGTGAAAAAGCTCACACAGCTAGGTGGCAGTTGTTTGAAGAACACACTGGGCAAACAATGCCTGCAAGGTCAATGGATACACTACAGCAGTGGATACGGAATATATTATTGCTGCTTGAAAAACGTCACTCAGGTGGTGTTTCTGGAGATGGTATTATTATTGATATTTAGACAGAATGTGAAAAAGCTCACACAGCTAGGTGGCAGTTGTTTGAAGAACACACTGGGCAAACAATGCCTGCAAGGTCAACGTATACACTACAGCAGTGGATACGGAATTTATTATTGCTGCTTGGAAAACGTCACTCAGGTGGTGTTTCTGGAGACGGTATTATTATTGATATTTAGAAAGAATGTGAAAAAGCTCACACAGCTAGGTGGCAGTTGTTTGAAGAACACACTGGGCAAACAATGCCTGCAAGGTCAACGTATACACTACAGCAGTGGATACGGAATATATTATTGCTGCTTGGAAAACGTCACTCAGGTGGTGTTTCTGGAGACGGTATTATTATTGATATTTAGACAGAATGTGAAAAAGCTCACACAGCTAGGTGGCAGTTGTTTGAAGAACACACTGGGCAAACAATGCCTGCAAGGTCAACGTATACACTACAGCAGTGGATACGGAATATATTATTGCTGCTTGGAAAACGTCACTCAGGTGGTGTTTCTGGAGACGGTATTATTATTGATATTTAGACAGAATGTGAAAAGCTCACACAGCTAGGTGGCAGTTGTTTGAAGAACACACTGGGCAAACAATGCCTGCAAGTGCACTACTATTGGTGCACTACTATGAAGAACAGCAAACAGCACTGGACACGTTAAAGAACAGTAAGATAAGTAAAATAAAAAAAGATATATATATATTAAAAAAAAAAATTACTCTGGTTGGTGCTGAACTACTAGGAGCAGCACACCAGTCCCACTCCCCAACACAGCTAGACTAATAGCACTGGGCTCTTATAGTAGCAAAGTAAAAAAACAAAAAAGAAAATAAAAGCAGTCCTTACAATGACTATTGGGTTATTACAGCAGTCAACAGATGAGATCAGAAGCAGTGCCCACAGCAGCTACATACAGAGCACTGCAGTAGAAGGTAGATTACTAGTCAGCAAAGCTAACTAACCTAAACTCACTGTCCCTCAAATCCCTGCAGAGTTCTGTCCCTACAATACAGAGCAGTATCAAGTAGATTACTAGCCAGCAAAGTTACTATCAACTGTCCCTCAAATCACTAAACAGCTCTCTCCCTACACTAGCTCTTCCAAGCACACACAGGCAGAATGAAAAAACGCTGCAGGGCTTCAGTTTATATATGGAAGGGGAGTGGTCCAGGGGGTGTGGGGGTGGTCCAGGAGGGAGAGCTTCCTGATTGGCTGCCATGTATCTGCTGGTCTGGGGTGAGATGTCAAAAATAAGCGCCAGCTAAGGCGAACCCAAATTGGCGAACGTCGCGCGACGTTCGCGAACATTCGGCGGACGCCAACAGCCGATGTTCGCGTGAATTAGTTCGCGGGCGAACAGTCCGCGACATCCCTAATAATAAGGCATTTGCAATTTTTTCTCTTACATAGATTTGCTACGAAACTTGTCTTTTTACGAGTGGTGAACATTTTTACAAATCTAGCTAGAATTTCGCAATGCATTGTGTTTTCACACAGGAAAAAACAACATAAAATGACAATGCAAATGTTGCCATATATTTTTTTTCAGCAGAACTTTTTAGAACTTTTTTATGCATTTTTTCGAAGGGAAACTCCAATGCATTTGATACAATAAGGCAGAGGAAAAAAATGCCCATTGACGCAAATGCATTTGAAATTAAATGAATTTGAGAAAAACACTATAAGAGAAAATGCTCATTGAGCCCAAGGAATTTAATGAGATTTCTTTAAAATTTAGCAAATTATTCTGTTGTTTCACAAAGATTTTCAGTGAAGTGGGCAGTTTCGATCATCACTATTAATTTAGTATTCTAAATAGATTTCTATCTCAGAGTAGCAGAACAGCAGTAGTCCTAGTTTCCATGAGACATAACACTTAAAGGGGCCGATTCATAAAGCTCGAGTGAAGGATTCGAAGTAAAAAAACTTCGAATTTCGAAGTGTTTTTTGGGCTACTTCGACCATCGAATGGGCTACTTCGACCTTCGACTACGACTTTGAATCGAAGGATTCGAACTAAAAATCGTTCGACTATTCGACCATACGATAGCCGAAGTACTGCCTCTTTAAAAAAAACTTCGACCCCCTACTTCGGCAGCTAAAAGCTACCGAAGTCAATGTTAGCCTATGGGGAAGGTCCCCATAGGCTTGCCTAAGTTTTTAGGATATTCCTTCGATCGTTGGATTAAAATCCTTCGAATCGTTCGATTCGAAGGATTTAATCGTTCGATCGAAGGAATAATCCTTCGATCGTTCGATCGCAGCATTTGCGCTAGAAGGATTTTAGTTCCTAGTCGAATATCGAGGGTTAATTAACCCTCGATATTCGACTCTTGATGAATCGGCCCCTTAGGGGCACATTTACTAAGGGTTGAATATCGAGGGTTAATAAACCCTCGAATTCGACCCTTGAAGTAAAATCCTACAAATTCGAATATCGAATTCGAAGGATTTACCGCAAATCCTACAATCGAACGATCGAAGGAACAATGAAATCCTTCAAAACGTTCGATTTTAATCGATCGATCAAAGGATTTTCTTTCGATCAAAAAAACCTTAGAAAACTGATAGGAAATGTCCCCATAGGCTAACGTTGTACCTCGGTAGGTTTAAACTGCCGAAGTATGTAGTCGAAGTTTTTTTAAAAAAGACAGTACTTTGACTATTGAATGGTTGAACGATTTTTAGTTTGAATCGTTCGAATCAAAGCTGTAGTCGAAGATCGTAGTAGCCTATTCGATGGTCGAAGTACCCAAAAAAATACTTCGAAATTTGTGGTTTTTTACTTCGAATACTTCACTCGAGCTTAGTAAATGTGCAGATTTATCAAGGGTCAAATTTCGAGGTCATGGGAGTTTTTTTTAAACTCCAATCAACTCGAAATTTGAATAAAAAAAAGGCAAACTGAAATTTATTTCAAAAACTTAAATTTTTTAACTTTGAGTATTGTATTCGATTGTTTGAATTGAATTCAGATCGTATTCTAAACTAAAAGGATATTTCGTTTTTTATTTAATGCAATAAAAGGACAACTGAACTTTACTTTTCCCCATACTTCATAGCAGGACTATATGTGTATGATTGACTTTTGAAGAATCCTGCTGTAAGATGCCACAATGTTTTTTTTAGTAAGGCCTACTTATAATACTTAAGGCCTCGTGGGAACAGAAAAGGGGTGATAGTGAGAACGACAAATCCCTGCCACATAACAGGTATTACGGACAGGGCTCCATAACAAAATTTGCCCACTGGCTTTAGAGTACCTCCTAACATTTGAAAAACATAAAGAATAACAAAAACATCAGCCGCACGTAGCACAGCACAAATATTTGACCACACCAATTTTGTGGCCACACCCCATGGTTTTGCTAATGAAGCTGAAATTGTCCTTTACACTGTAAGTCTCTGTTCCCCAAGGGACTTGCTTTTCTTAAATAGTTACAATTGTTTCTTTGCTTACCTTAAATTGATAAAAAATATATTCAAGTGCAGCTGCTCAGTGTTCTGGGATCTCTGTCAAAAAGCCTCTTATTTTAATTAAGTTTCATAAACTTTGTATCTTTTTCTGGCATCCGCGCAAGAGATCAAAGAGAAACTTGGGAAAGTTCAGTAAGAAACCTGGGACTGTGGGCTGAGCTGTAAAAATCGGGACTGTTCCACAGAAAATGGGACAGATGGGAGGTATGCATTGGAGTTGTTGGCTCACAATAACAAATATAAGTGAAGCACCTATGCAGTAAAAAAAAAGTAGTGTTCACAAATATAATATTCTATATACTACAGGTATGGGACCTGGTATCCAGAATGCTCAGGACCTGGGGTTTTCCAGATAAGGAGTCTTTCTGAAATTTGTCTCTCCATACCTTATGGGGCACATTTAATTAGCTCGAGTGATGGAATAGAATAAAAAATACTGCGAATTTCGAAGTATTTTTTTGGCTACTTCGACTACGACTTCGAACTAAAAATCGTTCGACTATTCGACCATTCGATAGTCGAAGTACTGTATCTTTACAAAAAATTCGACCACCTACTTCGCCACCTAAAACCTACCGAGCATCAATGTTAGCCTATGGGGAAGGTCCCCATAGGCTTTCCTAGCTTTTTTTGATCGAAGGAAAATCGTTCGATCAATTAAAATAAAAAATAAAAGTTCAATTCGAAGGATTTAATCGTTCGATCAAACTATTTTTCCTTCGATCGTACGAACGAAGGAAATGCGGTAAATCCTTCGACTTCGATATTCGAAGTCGAAGGATTTTACTTCGACGGTCGAATATCGAGGGTTAATTAACCCTCGATATTCGACCCTAAGTACTGTAAATGTACCTCTATGTCTGCTAGAAAATAATTTAAACCTTAAATAAACCAAATATGATTGTTTTGTCTCTAGTAAGGATTAATTATAGCTTAGTTTGGATCAAGTACAAGGTACTGTTTTATTATTAGAGAAAAAGGAAATTATTTTTAAAAATTAAAATTATTTGATTAAAATGGAATTTATGGGAGATGGCCTTACCATAATTAGAAGGTTTCTGAATAACAGGTTACCAGATAACAGATCTTATATCTGTGTATGAGAAATGTTCCACCATATGTATTATGGTAATAAGGTGCAAAGTTTGCCCATGTGCAGTAAGCCAGTATGTTTGTTTGCAGCAGTTACTAGCGAACAGAAAATGCTACTTGTTGTTTGATTGATATACAGTTGGTGACTTTTAGTACATTTTGCACCATTATAACATCTATAACCCCATTAGAGTTCTCTTAGGCATAAGCAGAAATGGCAGACATGATGATCACAGCTATGTATAAATGTGTAAATCTACTGTACTGGAAAATACTAGAATTACTAAACTTTGTAGTACTATTCAAAACACAGTGTTTTTATGCTTTAACATTTAACTGTTCTGAAGACATAAGTGGTAAACCAGCCATTGCTTCAAATATAGAAGCACAGTCAAGCCTTATTATCCTTATATTAAGACCATAGTTTAAAGAAGATAAGTGCTTTGTAGATATACTTAAACCATATAACCATCTTTATTCAGATACTCTCACCAATCTCATAAGATATCGCTATCAAAGGCTGTTTCCCCCTTGCACAGAAAGGTCCAGCTCTGTTATACTTTCCAGGCTCAATTACCATCAGAATGAATGCAAACAAGTAGAAAATAAACACATTTATAGGTAAAGATGTCCACTTACCTCATTAGATCAGTCACTTGAAGTCACACCACATTACAATTTATCACATCACTAACTAAACTGTCCTCTTCATTAACAATGCTGACTTGCCCATCCAGGCTGTATAAGAGCATTCAGCCTCATTTAGTGATCTCTTGCTGAGCATTAATAATCCAAGTTGCAGATCATGGAAGAAATTGTATTCTAGCTTGCCTCGTGGGCAAATTATCTAACTGGATGCTGTGCTTGAATTTTACATAAACACAGTGCATGTAATCGCAACTCTACGCTTGGTTTTTTATGTTTGTGGATTTCTTTGTACCTCGGGGAATTCATATTCCTTTTGCAATGATAATGACACACAGGGATAGAGATGTGTAAGAGGAGTTCTTGCGGTGTGAGCAGGTTAGACAGGATAGCCTGATGCTGAACAGGGGATGTTACTAAATGAGCGAAACACATTTCTAATGCAGATAATAGCATTAGTTAATGGTCCACTAAGTCTAAAACAAAGTTCTTATATATGTGTGTGTGTGTGTGTATATAAAAAAACAGTAACAATTAAACAGAATATATGTGTGTGAAGGTTGCCGGACAATTTTAGAAAACTAAACAAGCACATCCACTGTTTTATCCTGGATGAGCCCATTTTTCCAGCACACACACCATGGAAGTCCATTAAATCTAGTCCTAAAAGGACAGATATAATTCAGTTTCAGCAAAACTAGCATAGGTATAGTCAACTACGGTGCTCACTGCAGAGAGTGGTGTCAGGCGGTGTAAGCCAGCCGTTTTCTTTGTACAGAGCCCCACTGTGGCATGTTCCTCCTGCTGCTCCTTAACTTGCACGTCTGAATGACACACAAGTTAGGGGCGATTGGGGGGTATCTATATGAATCCGCTCTTCAATACAGTGCAGACTAATACAGTGCTAACAAAAATAGTGCAGAGACCTGCAGCAATACAAGGGCAGAACCCTGTACAAAATGCAAAAAGAATGGCCACTTGCAGGCTTCTTTTGCACTTTAAACATTGCGCTCTGTTAAGTAAAGGACCCATGACAACACATTCCCTCCTTTTTGTAACACTTTCCCTAACCAGCTAGGGCACCCTTTGCACTGACATGGCACCCCATCCCACGCAGGAGCAACCCATTGTCTAAGGGGCACCAGTCTCTATTCCTACTGGTATATGGTGAAGTTTTTCCTCCCATTACCTTACCAATTTATATAAATGTGTTCCTTCATTATGCCATGCATTCTCACAGGTGATATTGAGATTAATTTGGTGCAATTAAAACAGCAGTAGTGTTTTTCTATATCTGTTAATGGCTCATACTAATTTTATAATCAGTGTTATGCAAAATTGACTAATATATGGGTCAGTAAGATTTATTTGTTTTTCCCTCTTATAGATGCCAGACAGCTGCTACTTACTTAATGTAAATCTCACCTGTGGAATGAAAATCCAGGACCACTACTAGCAGTGGTCCTGGTAAATAAATCTATTTTTTCAACTGGTTAACATGCAAATTATTTAAAAATAGCTTAATGCCAGCAAATGCCCACACAGAGAATTCCCTTGCCTGACCTAATTAGCCACTAACTTTTGTAATCTGGATGCCAAGAATGAAGATCTATTTGTTGTAAAGCAACTATAGATTTAGAAAACAAATGATACACACATATTTGTTTGTATAATTAATAATAAACTTCCTAGCATTCCACTTCCAAGTACATGTTTTATTTTCACATTTTCATTTTTGAATTTTGATAATTGCTTGTCTATGAAAAACATACACTCTTTCGTTAGAATAAAAGGATACAAAGGAAGAGGGCAGAAAATATACAAATACAATTCTGTGACCAATTACAGTGTATTCTAGTAACATAAGGAACATAAAAACTGACGCAAGTGAATGGCAACACCCAAATGCCTCATGTGTCTGTTTTTTGCAAAGTAAGATAACACAAACAAAGATGATAACCTTTTTATTTTTTATTCTTTTATATAATGATGTAAGGGGCATTTTACTACAACTCCAGATACAAGTGCTGATATCTGCTAAATATACTTTTTGTTTATTACATTATGACAAAACTGTGGTTTTTGTTATTTCTGGGCAAACAGAAAGATTAAAGCTTTTCCATGTCCTTGCAGGGTAGATAATTAGTTTACCAGGGCACTAATAATTCCCATGCATATTAGACTCATATTATGAATGCAAATTAGATCTAGACTCGGCTTATCTGTGAGTAGTAATCATATGATCTACCTTGCAAGGACCAAACTGAGCATATTTTCCTGTTAGCCCTGCTAAACACAAGAAACAAACTAAAACAATCCATTGTTGTGATAAAACAATAGGAAAAAGTTATGTTTAATAAAATCCCTATTCACTGAACTAATGTTGAAGGGGGATTATAATGCCCTTTAAACCTTGATTATTGTATTCCATGTGATAATAAAGGTCTGTATTTACTCAAAATCTGGTTATACAAGAGAAGACCTTATCTAAGAATAGATGGTTTCCCATTTTGACCAGCTAAATCACGGGCCAGATTGGACTTATCCAATTATTGAACCCCATGCCAACAATCAGCTCACATAGAACGGGACTCATTTATCAAAACTGGGCAAATTTGCCCATGGGCAGTTACCTATAGCAACCAATGAATGATTAGCTTTCTAAAGCCAGCTGCAAGTAGAACAATGAATGCAGCAATCTGATTGGTTGCCATGGGTTACTGCCCATGGGCAAATTTGCCCAGTGTTGATAAATAACCCCCACTGGGGGTTTGCGCAGTATGTCCTCATGAAGACCTGTAAGTAGGGGGTTGAATCCAATGCAGTGCTGCCTGAAGATGATTGATATCTGACTGGCCACTAATGGAAAGACCACCTCATACACAGGATAGTAAGCTGTCAACCTTTTGAGTTGTCAATATTTTTCACTGGAAGAGCAATATGGCACAGCTAGAATATACTCACCACTGTGATGAAGACATTTAACTATTTCATGTGTGTCTAGACCAATGGGGTCTGCTTGATATCCCATTCCCAAGCAGAAATAGTGAACAGTGAACAGTGAAAAGTCTGAGCCTAATTAAATGCTCCACTTTAGCAGAATCTGATATTAAAAGAATAATGTCGAAATCATTTATTAGTTTTTTCTCTTTGAGGTGAATCAAAATGTATATTATCCAATTAATTATCCAATGATTATCCAATTAATCAGATGGCACATCTGCATGAACTTTGTTGATAAGCATATCTTTTGAATTCAGAATGGGTTTTATTTTATAAGTCATCAAAATATTCCCATTTTGCATACACTGTATTACCTGTTTATTTATATTTAAAGGGGACCCGTCACCCAAAAAAATTATTCAAAATCCTATTTTATCACATTAGTCAAGCAAAATGAACTTTAATTACACTATATAAATTATTTGAATCTTGTTTCCTTCAGTCTGGGAATTCAAAATGATAGCAAGCAGGCAGCAGCCATTTTGTGGACACTGTTTTTAAGGAAAGCTTTGTATCATCTCAGAATCTTGTTTGTGCATCAGAATGGGGGACCCGCTGTCCATTTCCATGCACTGGCTAAACAATTTAATGTTAAAGAGAACGGGGATATGTGGAGAGAGCAATGACATCTAGGAAGTGCTGAATGGAAAGTGAAAGTAATTGCCTGCCCCGCCTCTATGCCCATGGCATAGAGGAGGGGCAGACAATATTTGATTGACATCTGAGATGTTTAAATGAGCTTACAACAGCTATGAATGCTTTAATAAAAAATAGAAATTGGATTTCATGTTTAATTTGAAAAGGACTTTTATTATACAGATTTTTGTGTCTGGGTGACAGGTCCACTTTAACTAGCACACACTCAAAAGTAGAAAACATGGTTATGTCTACCTTTAACTGGAAAAATATATTAGGCTAGAAATTATTTAAGAAAGAATACACTGAAAACATTGCAAGATGATGCATTGTCATTCACACAAAAAGAAAACAGAAAATATTACAAATGTCAAGTGCACTTATAGAAAGGACGCTTCAGTAAAAAGTGTCCTTAAATTTAAATAATTGTACAAATTCTGATTAATTTTGCAGTCTATTTCAGAGCAGACTCCTCAGCCAGTACACGTTTTTATCTCTGTTATATTAAAGGGTCACAGTAATGGCAAATCTGTTTCATAAAAAAAACAGCAGCAGCCTTTGTTTGCCAACTCATTAACATTTGTCAATATTAGCCCATCCACTGAACATTTCCCAGCATTCAAAATGAGAACCTTAAATAGATGCAGACTTGCAAATGCTTTAAACAGCTACTAAATGGACAACTTTAATCAGAAAGTACTTGACACTATTAACAGACATTACATTACTCAACATAGAGGCCAGTTTGTCTCGGAAATTAAGGTGCAAGTGTTAAAGGAAAATGTACTTTATCTGCGAAACCATGGGTAATATAGTTTTAATATATATATATATATATATATATATATATATATATATATATATTATATATATATATATATATATATATATATATATTGTGTTTGTTAAAGGTCATAAATATAGATTGTATAACCTAGTTATATAAATATATGTTTAAATGGCATACAAGTTCAAATATCTGCTAATTAAAGATGGCAAAGAAAAAATAGAGAATGCATATAGGGGAATGTTGTATGTTAACATAGGGGAAATTCATTTTCTAAATCTATTGACACGTTAAGAATTATTGTTACATTTTACCAGTATACCAGTTATAGTAAAAAGCCCCCCCATTTTATGTTTTTCAGGGGAACAGAAGAAAACAGTGCAGACTGCCAAATCACAGAAATGTATTATAAATTGGTGGGACCAAAACAAAAAAGTGAAAAATGAGAGTAAACTTAAAATCGGGGGAATGTGTTGTAGAGCTTTCTTCATGATTTATAATCATATGATTATGATTTATTAAAGGTCAAGGTGAATTTTAGAATGGAAAAAATTTGAATTTCAAGCTCGTTTTTGTTTACTTCAACTAGGGAATAGTCCAAATTCGATTTGAATTTGAAAAAAGTTTGAATATCGAAATTTATCATGTAGGGGCAGATTGATCAAAGGTCGAAGTGACTTTTCGAAGTAAAAAACGTTGAATTTCTAAGTAATTTTTGGGTACTTCGACCATGGAATAGTCCAACTTTGATTCGAATTTGAAAAAACTTCGAAATTCGAAGATCTAATTTTTTTTAAGTACTGTCTCTTTAAAACTTCGACTTCGACCATTCGCCACCTAAAAGCTGCCAAAGTGCTGTATTAGCCTATGGGGGACCTCCTAGAACCTGTATGGAGGCAGTTTGGGAGATCGAAGTCATAGTTAAAGAAACTTTGATCGAAGTACGATCGTACGAATCGAAGTAGGTCGAATTCGACCCAAAAACCGCCAACCTCCATTCGATTGGTCTTCTTGAATTCGAAGTTCAAAGTTATATTTTAACTTCGAACTTCGACCTTTGATAAATCGACCCCGTACTGTCTCTTTAAAAATTCGCCTTCAACCATTCGTCATCTAAAACCTGCCAAATTGCTGTTTTGGCCTATGGGGGAACTCCTAGAACCTATCTGGAGTCAATTGGTGGACTTTGAAAAATTTACTTTTTTTGGGGGGGAAAAATGCACTATTACTTCGATTCGAACGATTGGAATTCGGCCGAATACGGACCTATTAGATTAAAAAAGGACATATTCAACCGAAAAAAAACTTTGACTTAATTTCGGTTGGTCTTTTTGAATTCGAATTTCGAAGTTATTTTCAATTTGAAATTCGACCCTTGATAAACATGACCCTTAGTGATTAAATTTGCTATGTGAAATAAAAAGTATATGATTACAATATGTAAAGTCATGGTGAACAATTACATTTCAGTCATAAGATCTGTACAATCAAACCGACTGTATAAATTGCATAGGATACAGTCCCACCTACTGAAGAATGAATGAGTTTGGACTATGTGATCTAAGTCCAGTCTGAGTAAAGCTGGCAGGGCCGGAACTAGGGGTAGGCAGAAGAGGCAGCTGCCTAGGGCGCAACAATTGGGGGGCGCTGGGCAGCTACCTCTTCTGCCTACTCGCAAACCTTGCACTAGAATTGCGCTTGAGTATGGCCCTTCTGAGCATGCTTACGCGAAAGCTGTTGCCGCGCATGCGTGCGATGATGCCGGCCCGCGCATGTGCAGATGAGCGCTGATGCCTCACATGCGTGCACAAGCACTGATAACTCGCATGTGCACTCACTGATGACGCACCCGATGATGATGAGGTGCGTGTGCGCATGGGGCAGCGATCGGGGCGAGCTGGCTGGCTGCACTGCCTTGGGTGCCCGATCAGCCAGGCCCGCCTCTGAAAGCTGCCCATAGATTTTTAAAAGATCCGATCGTCATCGTGAGACCACGATTATCTCGAAACGATGATACGATCTTACGAATTGTCCATCAACTAAAAAGACCATTCGCCAGGAAAACAAAGGGGAGCTGCCTGTTTGGCCCTGCAGACATATATAGATTGCACTGGGGCCGACCAAAGATTTTTTAACCTGGCCGATCGATTTTCTGACAGACGTCTGCCGAAAAATCGTAATAATCGTAAAAAATAATTTAGAAGGATTGGTCGAACTTCGCTAAAATCAGTCATTCGGCAAGAAAAATCTTTGCGTCTATGGGGACCTTTAGAACGAGTGGAATTCACGTGTGATTAAATTAGAAGTTAATGAGAAGGTATCCAACAAAAACAACAAATGTTAAATCTTTTTTTAACTATTAGGGTTAATCTTTCAGTTTGACAGTAAAACGACAGTTTGCTCTTTGGACTGAAAATAGATATACAAGAAGCAGCCATCTCTTTTTTGCTTTTTACTATGGGTTTATTATTTTTTTTTAGTTTTTTTTTTTTTTTGGTTTATTTGTTTTTTTTGTTCCATGTAGTGCATTTAATTCCATTTATTATGCTGTTAAAATAACTAAGAATAATGTTTACAAAAATATATAGAAGCTAAAAACTATAAAAGTCACATCCTAGAGATTTGGTGAAATCTACCATAAATGTATTCAGATGTTAATGTGCTTAAGGTTTACTGAAATTAGGTGAGACCTCGAACACCAATCCCATCATCAGCTGCTGTGGTTTAGGGTACATCTCTTTATCTCGCACTACCTCAGGGACTAAGATTAAATTGGAAGCTCCATGGGGCAGGACCTGGCGGCTCAAAATAATCCAAGCAGTGTGCCTCCTTTCACAGACTGCAGGATCAATGTACAGAGCAAAAATAAAATTCTAATTATCTCGGATTTTGCTGCACTTGTAGGAGTTAAAGAAACAGCTTGTAATTTAACTTCACCATCTTCTTTAAATAAGTCTGGGTTATAAGTAATCTTATACAACAACACTAATTCCACAAGTGTACTGCATCGCGCACTGCTGTCATGCCTACAGATGACTTACAAGCCTACAAGAACTTGCTTGCTCTAGGCTCCTTGCCACCACTAAGCTTAAATTAGCATCTATGTGGGCCTCATCCAAGGCATCTCAGAGACCAGCTGTGCAAAGACCTGTCACCGTCTTGTCAGTGAAAGTTTCCTGTCCAAAGAACTTTTGTCATTCCTCGTTCCTCAAGTAACGGCATGTCACTTGAAGAGGCAGCTGAAGTCACTTGCAATGACTGGTCTCAAATCATAGCTCTCTAGCCCTGTCACTGAAAGTCTCACCCGCAGCTAAAACTGTCACTGATCATGTTTAGATATGTACACTGAGGTATCAGATTAGAAGGGAGTGTGTACGAGATGGGACTTTAAAAGAGGCCAAGTTGCAGAAGAAAATATTAACCCCCACTGCTTTGCGAGACAAGATGAAATAGTTAATGTGTTTTTACATTAAAGTCTTGCGTGCATTTTGTGTATATTTATATATATATATATATATATATATATATATATATATAAATTATATATCAAACTGTTATCAGCTTCATAGCTCGTGACATTAACCATTTAATACAAGACCCGAAGGGACTAAGTTCTATGCGGTTTAGCGGTTTAATAACAATTTGTCAGTAACTGAACGGGACTCTTTGTGTTCGCTCATGGGGGATGATACTGTAATATACAAACCTGCTGACAAGGGGGGAGCTCTAGTAATTTTAGACAAGGAATATTATGTACAGGAAATCCTGGGTCAATTAAGTGATGGTAATACCTATGTATGTCTAGAAAGGGATCCGACGGTAGAGATAACAGGTTTGATATCCGAGATGTTGTCACGTTACCAAGATCTAGGGATTATCAATGAGGGTCTTAAGGATTTTCTTACACAGGAATTCCCCTGTATTCCGGTGTTTTACACTTTGCCTAAAGTGCATAAAAACTTGCAATCTCCCCCAGGGCGGCCTATAGTAGCCGGGGTTAACTCCATATTATCCCCTTTATCGATATTCTTGGATAAAGTACTGGCACCCTTTGTGTCTTTGGGGCAGTCATATGTTAAGGACACTTCCCATTTTTTGAGATCAATACAGAACTTAGATCTAGGAGAAGAGAGGATAATACTGGCAGCCTTAGACGTAAGTAGCTTGTACACCTCCATCCCCCACGAGTTGGGCATGGCGGCGGTCCATTCTGTACTGGAGAAATCAGAGTATGATATTATACAAATTAACTTCTTTATGGAGCTTCTATCTGTTGTCTTACATAAGAATTATTTCTTGTTCCAGGATAAGTTTTATCTCCAGCTACAAGGGACCGCGATGGGATCCAACGTCGCCCCTACCTACGCCAACATCTTCATGAACCATTTTGAAGATACATATGTTTACATACATGAATTATTCGAGAGACATTGCCTGAAATGGTGGCGCTATATCGACGACTTGTTGGTAGTATGGAGGGGTGACGCTGGATCCCTGTTGGAGTTTAAATCATACTTGGATACATGTATCCCAACCATAAAATTCACATATACGTACAGTGAGGAGAGGGTCACATTTCTAGACACTACAGTGTACCGTAAAGGCAGACAGTTACATACGGATTTGTATGTCAAGTCGACTGACAAGAACAACCTATTACGGTTTGATAGCTCGCATCCGAGGGCTAACATTTCCTCTCTCCCCAGGTCACAACTATTACGCGTCAAACGAATAGTTTCAGAGGAGGAAAATCTCACTGAACGCCTGACTGAGATGACAACCAAATTTACACAGAGGGGGTACCCGAATGCAATGCTTAACCAGGAAATAGCAAGGGTTAGAGAGCTTCACCGAGATTCCATTATACAGGAAAAGGTGCCAGAGGTGTCACAAAAAAGACGTATACCGTTTGTGCATACTTATCACCCGAGTACACGTAAGATACATCAAATTATTTACAAACACTGGCCATTACTGCAAAAAGCCTATCCTGATATTTTGGAATTTAAAGCACCCCCCCTCTTGTCGTATAAGCGCCCGAGAAGTCTGAGGGACAGACTGGTTAAGGCAGATTTAGGTACCACTCGGACCAACCCACAGAGGACTTTAGCACCTTTGAGAAATGGCATGTACCCTTGTGGTAGATGTAATCAGTGTTCTAGTGTCATACGCACAAATGCCTTTACACATCCCCACACAGGGCGGAAATTCGAGATACAAGACCATTATACTTGTGACACTGAGTACGTGGTTTATATGCTGAAATGTCCCTGTGGGTTGGCCTACATAGGGGAGACCATTCAACCCATACGTGACAGGATAAGCCAGCACAAATCAACTATTAGAAAGGAGGTATTGAAATTACCGGTTCCGGCGCACTTCCATGCAGCACGGCATTCGGTGGCAACCTTGAGATTTCTTGTGCTGGAGTCTGTTGCCCCCCCACGTCGGGGGGGGCAACAGACTCCAGCAACTCCAGAAAAGGGAGAAGTTTTGGATCCATACACTACAAACACTACATCCAAAGGGACTCAATAGAGAATATGATCTGTATGCCTTTATATGAGGATGATAGAATTATTGAATGAGAAGGGGTAACTTTGGGACTGATCGATATTACATATCCTATTAGTTACATTGTTTCGTTAGTCTGAGTGCAAACTAATATATGATGTTGTTACTTAATTGTTTCTATTTTCTTGATGCATAACCTGATGTTTATAAGAATTATGCCAGTAATGTTTAATTTTACTTATTCTGGGTGATACCATGTGATACCATGGGGTTGTGCTTAATTATTCTGCATGTGTATGTGGGCGGAACTTATGCCTATGACCCTATATAGGATGTGATGTCATTATAATCATTTATGCTTGATAAAGAAGCGGGAGCTTCGAAACGTTGCAATTTCTTGCTTGGTAAAAATCTTTTTTGTTCCATTAAGCAAGTGGTCTGGACTTTTTTGTTTGATATATATATATATATATATATATATATATATATATATATATATATATATATATATATATATATACGTAGTATGTGTACTCATAAATATGCACACATATATAGCAATTTTTTGCGTTTGAGATATGAGCATGTATAAATAGTATTAAATATAATAATGGTCTTTGAAAAAGATTATTATTTCTTCCATTGTTACATTAAGTCTACTTAGCATATGAATTTGTACCCTTTTTTGATGCTCTCTGCTGCAGCCTGCTGCAGCACTAACCAACACTAACCAACACTAACCAACACTCTCATATTTCTCTTTGTCAGTACAGCTACTCCTAGTACCTAAAACACCATTCCATTCAGTCCATGTGATAACATCCGCCCCTCTCTAATGGTCCCTGCATCAGTTTAACCTCTATTAGCCCCTGAAGTAGGAGTAACACCAGGTACCATAGCTGACTCAACTCATATTAAATTACCTTCTCCTCCTTCAATCCCTTTCAGAAGTTTGGCTAAAATGTTGGTGGGCTTCATGTTGTGGATCCCCAGCTGACTACTGGAAGAATCTGTATCAGCATACTGGAAAGGTTATTGAGTGGAGTTAGCAGAGACACATAGGGGTAAATTTATCAAAGAGTGAAGTTCCGCCACTAGAGTGAAATTCCGCAGTTCTCAATTCATTTCTATGGGATTTTGAAAGGCATATTTATCAATGGGTGAAGTGAAAGTTCACCCTTTGATAAATATGCCTATAAAAATCCCATAGAAATGAATGGAGAGTGGCGGAATTTCACTCTAGTGGCGGAACTTCACTATTAACTTCACTCTTTGATAAATATACCCCATAGGGGCAAATTCACTAACCTGCGGAGTTTCGCTAGCGCAGCCTTCGCCGCACTTCGCTGCACTTATTCACTATAATCCAAAGTTGCGCTCAGGGAGGCGAAAGGTAGCGAAGTTGCGCTACCGTTAATTCATCAAGCAAAGCGTAGTAGTAGTAGTAGCGTAGTTACGCTAGCGATGCCTAATTAAAGTTGAATGGACGTACTGTATATGTAGCAGCAAATACATTACACAAGGATGGGAAAGCTTTATAAAATAAAATAGACTAGGACCCATATGTTAGGAAATGTAGGGGGGAAGGAGGGTGCCTCAAAAAAATGTAGGATCTTTTTTAGCCTATCACCCTTAAAAAAGGAAAAGACGCCAGTGTTTTTAGGGGAAAATGAGCTAGCGTTAGCCGCTTCACACTTTAGTAAATTTGCCCCATAGTTAGATCTGGTTGAAAAAAGAGCATCAAGTTCAACCCCCACCCAATGAAACCCCGCATCCACTTTGAAGTGAATGTTTTGCAGTGTACCATTACTGACCAAGACCGTCATCTTTTGTTTGAGTTCATCAGATAATCTGGATATTACTACATGTTACACAGAGTCTCTTAATGACAATATAAAAACACTGCCCCCTACACTAGATGCTGGCCTACAGAAAAGGTTTCCCTCAGCTAGGTGCTGATCATAAGTAGTTGTCGTTTAGCAACCACTAAAGAGATGTAGTTTTCATATAGCTTAGCTAAGGTTGCAAATAACTTTTAAATAGCACTAAAATGTTAGTTTTAGAACATTTGATAAAGAACAGAGGTAGCAATGCTGGTTAGTTGTGGTCAAGCACAAACACACATATGGAAATGAAGAAGACAATCTGAGAGAGGCCCTGTTTATACTGTGAAAATGTGACACTCCCATCTTACTGTTAATGGTAAATAAGAAAGCCTAGAGTGCATAGTATGAAATGTTAAAATGGGAATGAATATAAGAATATATTTTTTTTACCTGGTTAATATACATTTCTGTATCCCCTTACCCAAGATCTGTGGGAAAGATTCCCCGTGTTCTTACAGTTTATATTATATAAGTCAATTATATATTCAGCCTGGCTTCATTTAAAATTTAGGCCAATGGCACATGGGGATTTTCATCCCATTATTATTATACACTACAAAGCTTGTTTACAATAACCTGTTCAAGTATCTAACAGTTGCATTTTTGACCACCCTAAAATCTGGTCTCTGCCCACTACACTCAACAGAAACTTCTCTCCACCAAAGTAACCAATAACCTTCCTCTAGCATAATGTAAAGGTCACCATTCTATCCATATCAACCATCCATGATGTCAATATTTTGCTCTTAGCATTTGTGACATTGGTCTTTCATAATTCAAAGGGTAGGTTTCTGAGCCTTGATTTTTCTGGTTCCATCTCCTCCAATTCACTGCATAGGAATTATTTTATACTCCAGTCTGCCTTTTAAGCCCTCTATCCAAACCCCTGCCAAATCCTGCCTCTTACATTTTGCACAACATTGCTTAAATACACCTCAGCTGCTCACCTACGCAAATCCTTTCAACAGCTTCCAATTTCCACTAAAATTAAATTCAAACTACTAACACTCACATTCACAAGCCCTCAATGAAAGGTCTCCTTATATCCCTGCATTTATCTCAATATTTACTCTTTAGTGCTGCATGAACTCTACTTAGGAACTTTGCCCCTATTTTTATATCTTCATGCCATTTCTGATTGCCATTTCTCTTATGCTTCTGTCTGTCTCTGGAACTCCCTACCATGACCAATCAGACTCTCCCCTTCCCTCCAAACCTTCAAAGCAAAAACATTTTCATTCATTGTATAATTGTTTGACTCATAAGGCCCTTCTCAAGGCATACAATTTTTAAGGACTCCTGAGTGGAACTGTAACAATAGCACAATAAATAAATCCCCATAAATTTGTGCACTTGTAATATTATTTGCTGCATGATTTGAGACACAACGGCAAAGACCATTTGGCTACAAGTGCACAACCTTTGGAATACTTTATATTTCATATGTGTATATGTATATCCAACATACCAGGGTGCAGTAAATGTATAAAAATGCAAGACACCGCACAACTGTATACGCCAGAGGAAAACACTTCAGTACATCGGTTTTGTTGATCTTGCTCTTCTATTTTTCATTTTTATTTCGGTGAAACCTTAGTTCTCCCCCTGTAAAGAATTATTAGGAACAAGGTGGCAAGCAAATTCATTTATCACTAATGTCAAGCTATGATTCCATCAATGTGACAGTAGGTAACCATCCTCCACCATGAGATTTTACAACCATATAATGTGAAACTGTCAAGATTTATCCATTAAATGGGCATTCTAAACATGTGTGAGCGCTAGTGAAATGCCTCTGTGTCACTGCCATTTATCTGCTTAAATGTTACTTCTATTTTTAATGCTTTAAACATTTCATTAAATAACCCATAAGAGCAAAATTTAAAATTGGAAACCTTACATTCCAGATTTCAACTTGGTAAAACAAAAGTCACTTCAGTTGCTATTGTCTTATTTCTGGAATTTATCTCTTATACAATAGAACCCCCATTTTACATTTTCAGGGGTCCAGAAAAAATGTTGTAAAATCCAGGAAAATGTCAAATCAGGGAAATGTATTATGCATAATATATAGGTGGGACCAAAAACAACAATGTAAAATGAGGGGAAACTTAAAATCAGTGGATGTAAAATTGAGGTTCCACTGTAGTGGGTAAACAATTCACATAAATAATTCTTTAGTTTATGTTTAATCCAATGCCATTTAATATCATTGATAGGGCACACATACAATATATACTCACTGTGACAAATTTACTTCTGATTTGTTTTTAAAAATGTTATATTGCACCCCAGCAATTAACTATATGAATATTAGAAGCCATATTGGAAGTTTTCCGAGAATCCATGGCTGGCAAATTAATTTGCCCATCAATATTCACAGTAAATTTGACATTGGTTTCTATCGATTATTGTAGTGGTACACAATAACCCAAGTGTTCACATAAAACCCACTGTTCCATGTTGGAAGTGAAGTGAAAGGAAAAATCTGGGGGTGAAAATAGCCTAGTAATAGAACATAGACATACAGGTATTGACCTAATATTAATTTCTTCATTTCTGGGCAATATCAAGTATTTTGCAAACACCTTTATTAAAAAAAAATCAAGAACAAAGCACATTCTGCAAATGACTGAACATTAATCATTTGAGTTTTCTTTATTGAGGATACTGTATATATTGTTTTGGGCTATTTTTATTATTGTAACACTGGTGTTATATGAATGCTCTCTACCTTAGCAGCACCCAAGTGCTGACTTTTGCCTTTGTCCTGTTTTTCTGTTTCCTTGACTTTGT
This sequence comes from Xenopus laevis, assembly GCF_017654675.1. Lineage (NCBI taxonomy): Eukaryota > Metazoa > Chordata > Amphibia > Anura > Pipidae > Xenopus > Xenopus laevis. The sequence goes on along the minus strand of NC_054378.1, from coordinate 34,163,576 downwards.
AATTTTTTTGCACATTTTGTTCTCAAGTTTTTTTTCTCAATGCCTTATTTTGGTTGAATTTGTAAAATAATATCAAGTGCTGTAAACCAATAACCATTTCTACATACATACTTGTTGTCAAACACCACATTAACATAACTTTATCAACATGGGTGGTATAAAGCACAGCCCTCTTCCACACAGCTCAATTATTTATATTGTAATACTGAAACCAGGCTTTTCCTGAAGCACATAGCATTGTACTACTTAATAAAATCCCATAAAACCTAATAAAGTATACATTTTATGAAAGAAGACACCATATGGGAAGTATAACAATAGAACATATCGTTGCACATAAAAAAACTTTTTGCTGCTACAGTAAATGTATTTGTTATAGAAATTTACAGCCCAGATTCCCAAAAGTTCACTACAAAATACATTTTAAACTATCTGGAAAGAAACCACAGATTCACATACACATGAATAGGGGATAACAAACAGGATAGCCTTACTATGTCAAGTTGAGCTGAATTTAATGTCCAACCACTGTAGACTAATAAATGTCACAATTAAAGCATTCACAACACAGTCAAACTCTTTGGTAGCCTGGAATCATTTTTGAATGTAGAATTTGAGGAAAGACAGGTACTAGATCCCCCTCTTATTTGTGCCTGTATGTTATCTACCTAGATTGTAAAATCTCTTACTAAATGGCACGTAATCTCCTAATAATTATTTCCTTTATTTATACTGTATATTATAATTTTTTCTGTACTTGTATTTTTCTACATTGCAAAATTGTACAGTTTTTATTAAGTTATATATATATTTTTTCCTATTGTTTATATCTATCAGGTTTATTGCTCAAGCCCAAAGCCTAAACCTTCCAAGCAGAGTTCTCAAAAAGTGATAATGTGGTTTAGAGTTGCAGTTAGACAATATTCACTGATCTACATAGTTCATGGCATGGTAAACGTGTTGACCCCAGACCGTTATTTCCTCTGTAACCTTTAGAAATCCCCCCTCCCCAGCCTTTCTCTTACTTACCCAGGCACAATCAGGCAGGGAAGGGGGGTGCGACCAGACAGGAGGGTGGAGGGCTGAGTAGGGGCTGCTGTGTGCTCCGGGCCCCTCTTCATCTTTTATATCGGGGTGCCCAGTATACCGCTGGCTGCAACACATCCTAACTGGCCACACACACTTTATTTTCAGCAAACTTTATAAGTAGCTTATTTAATTAACACATTGAAAAATTAAAGAAATGTAATTTGTGATGAAAAAATATTTTATTTTAAATATCAATTATTATGGATATGGATATTATGGATGAATTGTGCAACAGTACTGTACTATTTCCTAATTACATTATATTTTTATTGGAAGGTTAAATACAGCAGAAATTTGTATGTTCAAAATATAACATACAGTATTTGGTATTGAGCCAAGTTTACTCTATAAGTTAGATTTACCCCAAAGAAACAGCCATATAGTGTACAATATCATGAGCTGTATTAATGAAGATGGGTTACATGCCATTCAGCTGGACAGCCATTAAGCAAACAAAATCTTTTAGGACCAAGAGGTAAATTAGAACTCTGATATTAGGTCACCAAGTCTGAAATAGACATAATTCAATGCAATAATTATGCAAATCCTTTTGTTTCCCAGTGAATGGGCAATTATGTCCCAAGTTACTAATTGCCTCCTATGCAGTAGGAACTTCCACTTTGTACTATTGCCTGGAGAAAGATGGCCTTTTCATTCACAGACATCAACATCACTGCCTCTTATTATTTGCATCAGCCCACACAACAACTTCAGTAGTTCATGGGCTTTCTTGCTGCCATGTCTCATCAAAAAAAAAAAAAAGCAAGGGTATATACTGTGTGTGTGGGGGTCAGTGTTTATTCAAAACATTGCCATACTTTAATATTAGGTTAAGATATTTAAGACTCTTCCAAATTGGCTAGTCACATTTCTTTATAAATTAAAATATAAAATAGCTTTTGTATGCATTCAGCTTTGTTATATTGTAATAACATGAATCGTTTTCTATTTAATCGTGCACATTTTCATGAAAAAAAGGTTCCAGTGAAGCTCCATAAATGTGTCAATTTTTAATAATACTATGCTTAACCCTAGTCTTTCAACATTTTGGGGCATATTTACCAAGGGTCGAATTTCGAATTGAAAAAAATTCGTAATTCGAATTCAAAAAGACCAACCGAAATTACGTCTAAGTTTTTTTGGTCGAATGGGTCAGTTTTCGATCGAATAGGTCCATATTCGGCCAAATTCGAATTGTACGAATTGAAAGAATATCACATTTAATCGAATTCGATTCAAAGTTTTTCCCAAAAAGACCTTCGATTTTTCACCACCAAATGACTCCAAATAGGTTCTAGGAGGTCCCCCATAGGCTAAAACAGCAATTCGGCAGGTTTTAGATGGCAAATGGTGGAGGTTGAGTTTTTAAAGAGACAGTACATGATAAATTTCCGAATTTTTTTCCTAGTCGAAGTGCACAAAAAATAGCTCGAAATTTGAATTTTTTTCATTCGAAAAATCACCTTGACCTTTGATAAATCTACCCCTTAGGGATTTATTTTTATTTTTAAATGTCCAACATCCATGAGTTTTTCCCCTAAATAGTTTTCAGCAAATTTTACAGTGTTATTTTAAACAGTTTTCTCATTGTATGTCTGATTAATTTTATGGAAATGTAAGTAAGTAAAGTTTTCTATATCTCCTACACATTTCCAGTAGGTATCAGAAATCAATACAAACAAAAATAGTTCTTTGACGTCATTGGAAATACAATAGGAAGGCGCATCCTAACAGCTTCAAGGCATTTTTACCATAAGGTAAAGTACAGGTATGATACTATGAGTCCCAGAATGCTCGGGACCTGGGGCTTTCCGGATAATGGATCTTTCTGTTATTTGGATCTTCATACCTTAAGTCTACTAGAAAAACATGAAAACAATTAAAAAAGCCCAATGAGCTGGTTCTGCTTCCAAGAAGGATGAATTATATCTTAGTTTGGATCAAGTACAAGATAATGTTTTATTATTACAGAGAAAAAGGAAATCATTTATAAATATTTGGATTATTTGTCTAAACTGGAGTCTGTGGTAGATGGCCTTTCTGGATAACGGGTTTCCGGATAACAGATCCCATACCTGTAGTAACTTTAAGATTCGTGTAGATCTTGCCCTGGTCTGAAAGATGTAAGCACGGTGGGGGTGGGGTAGAGATTAAGGGCAGGACTCCACGGACGATTCCAGTGCGATCCGATGCGTAAAAGCAAAGGTGTCACATCGGATGCAACCGAAATAAGGTAAGTAATTCTATTGTCGGAACGTGTCGCAGCGCTGATGCAACACGACTGTCAGATGCAGACGCTGCACAGTGCGTCTGCATCCTAGAGTCGTGTCGCGTCGCATCAACAGTGTGACACGATCCGACAATAGCATTACTTACCTTATTTCCGTCGCATCTGACTTGACACCTGTGTTTTCGTGCAGCGCGCCGGATCGCTCCGCAATCGTACGTGGAGTCCTGCCCTAAGAGTAGGAATACACGGGCGTTTTTGTCCCGATCCGACGCACTGCTCAAAAACGCAGTCAAGTCAGATGCGACGGAAGTAAGGTAAGTGAATGCATTGATGAGTCTGCATCCGACAGTCGTGTTGCGTCGGATCAACGCTGCGACTTCATTCGACATTTCCATTACTTACCTTATTTCTGTTGCATCCAACGTGATGCCTGCGTTTTTGCGCAGTGTGTCGGATCACACGAAAACGCCCGTGTAGTCTACCCTTAGTAGATTAGAAGACAGAAGTGACACTGTAGCTTCATTATATCACTATGCGTTAATTACATCCACATGAAACAAATAAATGTACGCACAACCCCCAACCGACCCCATTAAATAAATAACCCTGTTTAGTAACTGCCTGATGTCATAAAATGGTTTAGTGTCACTTATTGGTTAATTATATAATCTGCTATATTTATGCCTCAAAAAAATCAAATCTTTCATATAAGTTTCATAAACTCAGGATGTTGGTTTTAGATTTTAAGAGGGGGGGTGTATACGTATATTCAGCTTTTTTAAATTCTCAGACAATGCTGATAGTCTATGCCTACAAAAGACATTTAATTCTAGCTGAACCTGTTTAGAGAGTAAAGGTGTTACACAAAAAAAACGACTAAGAAAACAAAAATAGTTCAAATGTCATAAATTATACTACAGGGAAAAAAGGTGAGGGGAGAGGAAAACGCAGGGAAAGGAATTAAGCATAAAAGTAATACACATTGTAACCAGCAATACAAGACAGGGCTTAACAGAACATAAAGCATTTATTTAACACCATATGATGTTTAGTTATGGTGATAGAAATCCCAGATTCCAATTAACTTTAGTATTTTCTATATCAGAATACATTATAGTTCCTATTTCATACATTTCCCATTCTGCGTCCTCTTTAAGTATAGCTTTATTTTAGGATTTGCTGCAGCTTATGACTGTTCTGCTGTAGACAGTTGTTGACCCTACTACCGTCTAATTATTTGGCACATCAAATGTATCGTTATTGTCTAGTCAACTAGACTTGTCTAGCGAGTTCTTGAGTAAACCTTAAAGGTCTGTCTGTTAAAAATGTTGGTGAATTTACTTACATTTCAAGTAACCAAAAGGAAAATGAAATCTTTTGGATTTTTTAATTATTCTCTAGAAAATGGAAACGACATGCATCTGGCATCCATCCCACTATGCTTTATATTTCTAAGTATGTAAAAATAATGAAGGGTTTAAGGAGAAGTGGATGTAGAATCACTGGTGCGTGCTAAGTTTTAGATCCCCTCTCAATGATTTTAGTCCCTGTTACCCCAAGGCTGGTGCTCCTCTTTTTAACAAAAAGCACCAGCCCAGAGTACCATTCACTTTATGTCTATCATATGTATTAAACTTCCCTCATATTCACAGAACTGTTGAGTTTTTCATTAGCTTTTATGTTAAGTTCAAAGACTAAAACATGATTTTACATGTTTCTATTACAGGTCATAAATCAGCAGTTCAGCACTAGTTCAGAATAAGTTCAGGCAGAGGTTATGAAACGACATGAATCAATCACCGATTAGAAAGATGTTCAGGAATCAACCGAGTGGCGTAACCAGATATTACTGGCAGGCGCACTTCAGCTATTACCGCCGCCTGAGGCGGCGTTTGAAATGCTGCCCCCTGCCCATCGCACTTACTGTAAAGATTGTCCAGAGGGGGGCGAATCGCTAGCGCAGAGAGCAAAATTGAGCTCTCTGTGTTAGAAAAGCCTCTTAAAGTCCAGTTTTTGCCGCCCCTGGTAACTACTGTAGAGATGCCGTCTGAGGCAAGGTACTTCTCATGGCAGAAATGCCCCAAAAATGTCCAGTTTTACCAATATTTATTGAAATTGTGCATGAATTACAGCCTCATGGGGCCCCTATACCACCTTGGCCCCCATGCAGCCACAGGGTCTGCTTCCACCGTACTTACGCCCCTAAATCAAACCACATTTCAGATAAGAAGTCATTTTGCTCAAGGTTTACATAGGCTGGAAAGATGTTGTAGAATTCTGAGTATATCTGAATAGAGATGTTGACATCTCTGCTTATATTACAAATTTCCCTAGATAGTGACCTGTGTCCTGTGGGTGGGAGCTATTCCCACAGGCCCAGGGGCAATATCGGAAGGCAATACATGCTTATGCTTCTGCCACTTTGGGCTCCACCGTTAATGAGAAGGTGCTTGTGATAGAGCGCTTGAGGTTGAGGAAGGCCAAAGTACAATAGAAGCATTCAGCCTTAAAGTAACCAACACCTTAGTTAAGTTAGGGAACGGGGATCCTGTGAATTAGGGAAAGTAAGTGATAGGACAGCACCTGTAATAAAACACCCTGGTAGACAGATAGGGTTAGTTGGAAGAACAATGTGGAGCTCCATTGAGTAGTAGTTGACACCCACCTTATAGTAGGGACTATTTGAATGTTCTGTTAAGAACCACTGTTGGCCAGTTTGCTTACATTTCATCTGCATTACCCTTTATTTTAACAATTTACCTAGACCTCATTGATTTAGAGGACATAAGTGATGCATTATTCTCCCAGAGAAGCAGCTGTGACATACAGGGATTTCAGAGAAAAATACAACAGCAACCTGCAGACAATTTACCTTCTCTTATGCTAATTTGCACTTGCCCTGGTAAATCACTCACAAGTTGTGGCATACACTATTACTCTGGAATTATTCAGCAACTACTTTATTATGGGTAAATAATAATAAAAAAAAAAATATGGAGCCAGCTACTATCCTGTTGCTAAGAGACATGCAGTACTTTAGGATTTTGCCAACTAACCTACTATGGCTAACCTGGAAGCACAGGAGTATCCTCTACCGATTGTACAAGGTCCCTATAACAAATACAAATGGGAACAGCAACAGACATCTACTATAGCAACCAAGACACATGGAAAATAATCAGCTTTGTCTGAATTACAATAAAGATTGGAGGGCATAAAGACTTCTCCTGTGAGGCAAAGACTCAAATTTAAGGTGGACAAACACTGAAATATTTGCTTGTATGGTGAGGTCATCCAGTGTCAGACTCGGGCTACCACCTTAGGGCTCACCACCTGCACCCTCACTCACTCACTCTCAGCCGCCGAGGGGATGGGCCCACAGATCCTGGACAGCAGGGGGGTGTGGGTCCCTGCAGATCCCAGCCAGCAGGGAGGAAGGGCAGTGGTCCTGTACCAGCAGATCTCAGTCTGCAAGATGTGCAGATCTTGGCCAGCAGGTGGATGTGGGAGCCCACAGATCCTAGACAACAGGGAAGGAAAACAGCAGCCCTGGGTAGGCAGGGTCCATGAAGGCCAGGTTTTTTCCCCAGTGCCCCTGTACCAGTCCAACCCTGAGGTCACCAAACAAGCTGATCTTTCCCAATATCATCTGATCCATTTGTTTGGCCCAAGGGCAATGGGAATAGAGGCCTCCTGGACGAGGACTGCATCAAAGAGCTGATGTGGTCCTTGTCCTGAAGGGATTTTTAAACCTGTCCAATTGACATTTGGCCAATATTCGGGCAGATATTGGTTTAGCCCCCAGATCGGCAACTTTAAAATGGACCTGTCACCCAAACATAAAAAGCTGTATAATAAAAGTATTTTTCAAGTTAAACATGAAATTCAAACTCTATTTTTTTTTAAAGCATTCATAGCTGTTGTAAACTCATTTAAAAATCTCAGCTGTCAATCAAATATTGTCTGCCCCTCCTCTATGTCTCAGGCAAATTGGAAAACTGTGCAGCAAACTGGAAAATGAGGTTCAATGTTGATAAATGCAAGGTTAGGCAAAAATAATATAAATGCAAGTTATACACTAAATGGCAGTGTGTTGGGAGTTTCCTTAAATGAGAAGGATCTAGGGAGTTTTGTAGATAACAAGTTGTGTAATTCTTGGCAGTGTCATTCTGTGGCTTCTAAAGCAAATAAAGTTCTGTCTTGCAAAAGGGCATTAACTCAAGGGATTAAAACATAATAATGCCTCTTTATAAGTCCCTGGTAAGGCCTCATCTGGAGTATGCAGTGCAGTTTTGGACTCCAGTTCTTAAGAGGGATATAAACGAGCTGGAGAGAGTGCAGAGACTAAGTGCAACTCAATTGGTTAGAGGGACGGAAGACTTAAATTATGAGGGTAGACTGTCAAGGTTGGGGTTGTTTTCTCTGGAAAAAAGGCGCTTGCGAGGGGACATGATTACATTTTACAAGTACATTAGAGGACATTATAGACAAATAGCAGGGGACCTTTTTACCCATAAAGAGGATCACCGTACCAGAGGCCACCCCTTTAGACTAGAAGAAAAGAACTTTCATTTGAAGCAACGTAGGGGGTTCTTCACAGTCAGGACAGTGAGGTTGTGGAATGCACTGCTGGGTGATGTTGTGATGGCTGATTCAGTTAATGCCTTTAAGAACGGCTTGGATGTTTTTTTGGACAGATATAATATCAAGGGCTATTGTGATACTAAGCTCTATAGTTCGTATAGGTATGGGTATATAGAATTTAATTAAAAGTAGGGAGGGGTGTGTGCATAGATGCTGGGTTTTCATTTGGAGGGGTTGAACTTGATGGACTTTGTCTTTTTTTAACCCAATTTAACTATGTAACTATAAAGACGGGACAGACAATTACTTTCACTAGTTCATTTTGCTTGACTAACATGATAAAATAGGATTTAGGTGACGGGTCCCCTTTAATCTGCTCATACATGGCCATCTTAATTGGAACATTATTAGTGTCATGTGATCTGCAGTAACTTGATGATGATCTCTACTTTGCTGAAAAGGTAAGCAAATTTAAACGAATAAATGCCCTTTTTATAACACAAATTTCAAATTGCTTGTCCCACTTTTAGAGGGGGCAAGTGCACTTCAGAAATGCTAAAATGGCCAGAAATCACTGAGTCTCCTGGTTGTGGTTCTTCAATTGCTGCAGCAGATGTTATCAGGGAATACTGGAAGATGCAGTTCAGCAATAGCTAGAGAAGTCAAAGGGCAATGATCTAAACACAAAACAGCTTCTGGGTCCTTATAAGGACACTGTGTATTAGTAACTGAAAACTAGACCTACAAAAGGGATGAATTTTAGAAGATTCTGTTTGATAGTTTTTGCATAGTAATTATAAATTAGGGCTCTCACTCACAAGTGTGTTAATGTGTGCTTCTGTTGTGTGCTTAATGTATATGAAACAGATGCAGTGTTAAAGCACAAATATTGTATGCATTGTTTTTACTTCTCTGTCACATGCATGCAGACTTTAGAAAGACACAGCTAATAAAACACATACTGTATCTGATTGAGACAGAATAAAAGCTAATGAGCTTTTGGTGTGCCCCAATCTTTGTCTCAAATGTTTATCAAGTATATGAAAAAACACACGTTTTTGGGTCTTTATAGAGAATTCAGAGAATCTGCGGTTTTCCTGATAAGGGGCAATGCTTGGGACCTGTAATGTGAGGCACCTTTCTTAAACCTAAAACCCATTAAGATTCAAAAACACCATATGATTATTTTAGCCATAAAAATTAATTAACGCTAGCTTAGTTTACATCAAACATAATGTAGCAAGTAACAAAAAATAATTTATTTGTTTATAAAGGTACCTATGGGAAATGTCATTGTGCATTTTACAGCTTCTTGAATAATGGGGTTCTGGATTATAGATCCCATTCTTATAAAGAATATGCCCACTCTGAATATCTATCATTTAATAGATTATATTGAATGAGTTTGTGCTGGGACAACTGTCTGAACACTGCAAATACTAGGGATGCACCGAATCCAGGATTCAGTTCAGGATTCGGCCTTTTTAAGCAGGAACGAACCAAATCCGAATCCTAATTTGCATATGTAAACTAGGGGCGGGGAGGGAAATCACGTAACTTTTTGTCACAAAACAAGGAAGTAAAAAATGTTTTCCCCTTCCCACCCCCTAAATTTGCATATGGTTTCGGATTCGGTTCGGTATTCGGCCGAATCTTTCGCAAAGGATTCGGGGGTTCGGCTGAATCCGAAAAAGTGGATTCGGTGCATCCCTAGCAAATACCCATATCATTTTTAACCTCACAACACCCAAAAAAATGCCATAATTTTGAAATATTTAACTGTAAAAATATCATTAATTACCCTTACCCCAGTCTCTGGGTTGAGGAAAATTAACTTGTAGGTTCTTAATGTAATTTTATTGTAGATGTCAATTTCAAATAATTGATATGTGAAATTTGGGACTATACCCACTGCATATATCACTGATACTAAGTGAGCAGGTTAAAAGGCACATGTTACCTTTACAGTTTACAAACAATGCTATTTTGGAACTTAATATACTATTTCAAAATATACTAGAAGATTTACATAACTTGACAGGGACCAAAGATAGTTAAGGAGAAACACATGCAATTTAACTTGTTATACCCCAAAGAATTCTGCTACAAATATGAAGGTGTAAATGTGTCTGCAAGAATAAGAATGAGAACAGTGCCATCTAGTGGTAACTTTGAAATGTATTGTGCACAAATACAAAAATATTTAAAATTATTTCCGTTTTTAACTGTTTTTAAGCAGTTTTCAGGTGTTAGAAGAGTGCACTGGCCACAGTACAGCATTGCTGAATCTGATGTACAGTAAATGCTATTCTAAATGCACAGGCGTTTGTCCTATTACTCCTTCATCCCCACAGAAAAAAACAAACAATCTCTTCTGCCGGCTGAGATTTACTGCCATCTACCAAAAAAGTAAGACCACATTTCTGCAATGCTGGTTATGCAATGGTTGCAATAGCACAATACAAATACAATATTTAGCAGTGACACATTGTTAGTGCTTACCTGCCGTCTGTCTCCAACCAAAGTTCTCCAACACTGTGCCAACTTAATTGGATAAAAGCAAGCACTAGGGGAATCTCAAGCGTAACATATAGTCATGGTAAGCCCCATTTACATTTTGCCTAGTGAAGTATAGTGATGTAAATGAGAGGATTCCTAAAACATTCTAAAGTATTTACTGCATGAGATGTCTGATGCCTAAAATTTACTAGAAGTGTTTCTTTCCAAAAGCTGGAGAAAATATATGTGTGATTACTCACTGTTGGGTGCTATTAATTCTTGATGTGTAATGTAAGGTAGACTATGTCATTAATTATACCTGCCATGTGTGTTTCAGCTCTGGGCATCATTTGCCCCAGTAAAACAGGTCAATGATGCAATGTCCATTTTGCATACTGTATCTACCCCCACTGGAAAGGGAGTTTTGGAATATTATTTGTTTTTTCTGTTACTAGTCTATTTATATTGCACCAACATATTCTGCAGTGCTTTACAGAGATTATACATCATTCCCCTTAGTCCCTGCCCCAGCAGATCGTAGAATGTAAAGTCCCTATCTCCCGCTCACACACACACACACGCTATGGTCAGATTTATTAGGAGCCAACTAACCTTAGAGTGTTTTTCTGTAGAAGAAAACCATAGCTGAGATTGTATCTAAAGCTGGCCATAGACGCAACGTATGAATCGTGGATTCGTACGATTTTCGGACCATGTGTGGAGAGTCCCGACATTTTTCGTCCGGCGATGATCGGTCGTTTGGTCGATCGGACAGGTTAGAAAATTTCTGTCAACTGCCGATAATATCTCTGCATGTATTGCCGATAGTACGATTTTCAGTGGGAGACTGTCACTAGCTTTGTCAGACATAACTATCGTACGATTGCTGTCAGGGGTAAAATGTTCTTTTACTACTTTATTTCATCGGAATGGTAAGACTTTGATCTGAATGGTTAGTGGAGGGTCGGGAGATGGGAAAGTCCGATTGTACGTTAATTCGTAGGATCGGATCTTTGCATCTATGGCCTGCTTAAGACCCATTACTGCAAGATATTACTGCTACCACTGAGCCACCATATGCTAACAGAAACAGTGCCTCAAACAGGTAAAAAGCTGCTGTGCAAAGTGGAGATGCCTAAAATTTACTACAATTGACTACAAAGAATCCAGTTGCACATAGATTTTGCTGTAGTGTATTTAGAATAATTTAAAATCAAGTTAATAGTAATGGTTAGTGCACTGGTGCAAACTTGACATCATATACTCTAAGTATAAGCAGAAAATTAAGGCATTTCATGCACTGAAAATATATTTGTGCCCAACAAACTGTAAGTCAAGCCGTGTTATGTCTTGCATTTAATGCTTGCTAAGCCCTGTGTGCAAAAACTGGGTCCATGTAGCACAATCGGTGAACTCCAGTGGGCCCTATGGAGGGGCAGGGGCAGCTTTTTATACTCAGCAGGTAGTTTCATAGTTTGGACAATGGGAACCAGGAAGAGGGCCCTTCAGTCATGGTGCTGGTGGGCCCCGTTTGTCCCAGTCTGACCCTGAAGCTAATTGCATGACCTGTGGGCCAATCAACAGAATAATCTGAAGATCAGTCTGTGCATCACCAAATAATATTACATCATTGATGAAAAGGCTTCAAATGGCACAAATGATCCCTTACTGCATAATTAATTAATTGTTTTAAATGGGCATACGTAAAAATGCCAGATTCCTTTTTTACAATATGAGACACCAAACATTTCCACAGCAGTAGATTCCAAATCCTTATAACCCTAACCTTAAACAACCCTTTCCCTTGGGATGGCAACACCTCCTCCTCTCCAATTTCAGTGGATTGTCTCTTGACTTTTTGACAGCTGTTTTGTACTAGATTCTGAACACTCAATTACAAGCCTGCTTATTAAAGCTGTATCTTTAGACAGTTGACACTCAATACATTATTCTATCTAAGCCCATCATAAATAACTAAATAAGTATTTTACTGCTGTAATAAATCAGGAAAGTATTCATGGCAAAATTTGCTGTTTTCAAGCCTAGAAGTAGATACTGTAGGCTTCAAATAATAGCACTAGTTAAAAATAAAAAAGGAATTTCTCTATTAATATTTCACAGCCCTTCAACCTTTGTACACACCAACTTCCAATATTTTCAGACAGCCATGTTTAGATGAGGATTCTGGGAGCTGTAGTTCTCAGGTATACCTGGGACTTGAATTCCACTGCTTTAAGGCAAAGCATTTGGATATCTACAGGTATATGTTTGCTAAGAAAATGGAGACAAAGAAAACTGTCACAAGCTGAGCATAGGGCCCTGTGCTTATGAATAGTGCGTGCACTGGCTTCCTTGCCAATACAAACATAAATCCTGCTCTTCTAACTGTTACCAAGTCTCGTTTTTCTCATCTGTCATCAGGCATTCCTAGCTGGTTAATAGATTTTCATCCAAAATGGCAAAAAAAAGAATAACAGATCTTAACTCTCTACATCATTCTCAGATCTTTAAACAGCCCTTTGTTTACTTATCTAGTGTCAGTATGTTTTAGGAACTTGAGACTGTCCAACACAAGAAAGTAGTCTGTTTGAAAATATATCTTAAAAATGCATAAAATAATACTAATTATATTATTAAAGAATAAAACATGCTTGGAGTGTCATGCCAGACGTAAAACGTTCCACACTTTCTGGAAATGTGCTTGATTCTTCCTGTACTAAAAGTAAAAAGTCAGGACTTAATCTAAACAAACGGAAACATGCAGAACAACTATGCCATGGGTACTGTCAGCTGTCAGATACAGTAATTATTCTCAGATTGCTTGGCCCATCTTGAGCATATGCAGCTCTCTGAGTCCTGCACAAAAAGGCCCTTCAGAATATGCCAGCGGTGGGTTTTATTGAACAACTACATGAAAAGTATAGAGTGTCATAGGAAGAAAAGCAGTCTGCATCTTTCATTCTAACATCAAAAAATATAGGCAAAGGACTGTGGCGTTAGATTCCAAAATTAACAGAGAACAGAGTATTCTCCAGAGTTTTTTTTTTTGGACTTCTTAATACTCTGAGTGGTTACACAATGGTTTGGACTTATACGATAATATTTTACATTTGTACTCAGTAAATTCTTCAGGTTTGACCAGGTTTACTCAGCTGCATCTTTATTATAGCCCACACTGTACGAAATGAACCATGGAATAAACTCTGACTGGTCTTACAACACATTGTTTTATAAAAAATAAAAGGGGCACAGGGGTTCGGGAGTCAAACTGAACAAGCCAGCACTGAATGAGCAGTTTCTGATTAAATTATTATTTCCCAAGCTGCCATAATAGTAAAAACAGCTGGTGAGAGACAGGTCCATCCAGAACCCCATAGGTTGCAAATAATTGGCAGTAATATTCTTTATCAGGTCGTTTTACCAAAAGTACAGGTGCAAGACAGAAAATATTTTGTAGTAAAAAGCCATAACATAACAAAATGACAGAATGAAAATGTATTTTTTTTACATGTAATATTTTATAACACAAAGGTTTGCATTCTATAGTCCTTGAGAGAGTCATGTAGGGGTTTTGACCCCTGTTTATCTCCCAATGTAAGAACTAAATCCATTGTATTTTACACATCTTATTTGTTATTTACTGTTGTTTAAAAGTGTGCACTGCTGCCCTGTTTGAATAGTGGCCTTCATGGCTACACAGCTGATTTTTTAAATATATCCTGTATTTGATTTTCTGAAGTATACATGCAGTTTGTAATGGTGAAGGGTTACAGTACATTATATTTAAATGTATTTCATTTGTGGTCCTGTCATCTGAAAAAGTGATAAACACCCCTATAAACCATCCATACATATTGTTTTTTTGCCCTTACACTTTTCTTACACAGAGTTTTAATATCAAGTGGCATCTGAAGTGTCAGCTGTCCAGTCCTAGGGCTGCTCTGGGATTTCTGCTCAGCTTACATGCTGGCACTGATCTAAAGGCCCCAAATAGCTGAGTGCAATAAACAGACCTGGTACATTGAGAAGGGAATTTTACACTGTACAAAATGAATTAACTTGAGAGTCAAATTTCAGTTGTTAATATGTCACAGCACTTGCCTGTTCTCCTGTTCACCATCTTCAGTGAGCAGAGGCACAGGATTGATGCAAAATTCAAAGATGGATTATATTAGTCCAGAAAAAAAAATCACAATGCTACGGAAGAACATAAATAAGCTCTCTAAAGTGACTCATTCAAATGTATGTAGTCTACAAATATGTTAGATAGTTACGCATTTTAAAGATAATTATATCAAGTGAGACAGCAGCTTCAGCAGGCACATACAATATTTGACAAGAGATATCAATATGTGCCGATCAGTACTTAAAAGATAAACTAGATTCAGAGACTGATGTAAATGAAAAAAGAGAAAAGGTTAAGGCTGGACTCTTTTTTACGGTTCTCAGAAAACACAGGCCGAAAAATCTACTCCACTGCTGTCTGCAGCTGGAAACATTGCTTTGTCAGATAGCAGATGAGACAAAAAATGCAAAATCGCGCATTTCACCACATAAATTTAAATACGTAGCTTTCTTTATGGTAACTTTGGATACTAATGTTTTTCTTTTTTTCATATACATCTTCGCCAAAATTGTTTTCCTTCTTAAATGCTGGGTTCAACTTTGACGTAATGTTACTGTTTAACCCAAATAGAAGCAGATCATGTTTTCTCCACCAGCCCTCCAGGTAAATTGGCAGAGAAAAGACTTTGTCCGACAGGACCCTAAATGGTTTTTTCATTAGTAAAAATACGGGAATGTAATATTGGTCACTCACGTAAAAATTGTTCGCAATTAGTTGAAAATGCGAATAAATGTCTGCAAAGCGCACAATTTTGCGACCACTTTGCCCCTCACACGACAATAGGATAGTGATCGAGAATTTTATAGTTTGCATTAGTGCTCAGTGTATGCAATAAAACTTCTTAATGAAAAAGTAAAGTTTGCTCCAAAAGTTTACACCACCTTCAACCAGGTCTTAAAGGTTCGCGATGCAACAAAATCCTGCAAATTTTATTACATTTAGCTGGTTAGAGAAGGTAATTTTGATAAACATTTTAACAAATATAACACATGGCATTTTAAAAGAAACATGGGATCCCCTCTGTCATTTCTATGTACAGCATTGAGCAAATGGATGTCATTAGTAATGGCAAGAGCAAAGCCTGATTGTACTGGTGTCATTGACATCATCTTCCCTAGTACCACAGTATCAGAGAGTGTTCCTCAGGCCCGAGGTAAAATTATATTATATTGTATAATAATGTCCAGCTTGTGGTTCTGCGGCTCTTTTTTGAGTCACAACCTTCACAATTCCACCAAGAATGCTTAGTTTGTCCTCTACCCTAGTTGAAACCCTATGTATGTCACTATATTTCTCTGGAACTACTATTCTTAAAATCCAAATCCAAAATCCAAGTTTGAATAGTTTTGTCTCTACTTGAATACAATTCATTCCAACAAAAACACGCCCTGCACTGTAACCATATTCCTAAGACTTAGCCCAAACTGGAAGTCCTTTTAGTGAAATACTGTACATCTGGATATATACAATAATTATCATTTGAATAATACATTACTGTTTCAACAGGCTAATTGTTACGGTATCAAGATATTTCGAAACAATTGAAATCAAGCTAACTTTAGTGATGTCTCCTCATGTTGAATCTATATTAACACTCATTGATTCCTGCCAGGCACTCAAAGAAAGGATTAATTAATTTATGAATTTGTCATTACAAGGCATTGATTAGAACGTCCTTCCTTAAAGATTTCATTATTGCTATAGTTAAACGATTTGCTAATTATTGTGTTTTATCTAATTGAAGCTTTTGTATTACAAACAAAGTTCAAAGGTTTTAAGACAGTTGACCTCTCACCCATTTGGGTAGGATGAGAGCATAATTAGAGTAGTCACTGCTGTGGGGTCTGCATTCAAATAAAAAGCTGTCACCAGAACCCATCTGGGTTTATGCTTCCCATGAAGCAACTGCATTCAGAGCCACTACTAAAAAGCACAGCTCTTGAAAATAGGTATCCAAAGTTTACCAAGATTAGCGCTAATTAAAGCTCAGGGGAAAAAAGTAGAATGAAAAAGGAAAAATAGGATTTTTTTTTAAATGTAGTATTCACTTATAAAATTGTAGTTCCACAACCTTATGTATTCCCAAGGATACCTTTGGTGCAGTTACCCTTTAACAATCACTGCGTGTGGAGGTTGAATGGGTACTTACAAATTTTTTGCTCATCAAAAATTTTAGAAATGGGCTGTAGGATGTTCCCTCTTGCTAGAAGAAGCTTAAAGCGCAGAATATAATGTAAAACGTCTATAACAATAAAAACCAACTGGTTGCACTCACATTTATGTGGTTAAAATTAGGCATAACATATCTCCTTGTTAAGTCTGTGTTGTTTCCGTGTTGCTTTAGTGGTTTGTGGTTTGGGTCCCGGCCTGCATTGCCTCCCCACACCGCTAGCTACTTCCTGGATGCTTGGAGATTACGTCAGCCGCCTTTGCCTTACACGTTTCGCCGCTGGGTGACTTCTTCCCATCGACGAAACGCGTAAAGGTGAGTGAGAGAGGCCCTAAATAGAAAAGAGGAATAATAAAAAGTAGCAATAACTTTATATTTGTAGCTTACAGAGCCTTTAATTTTGGATGGGGTCAGTGACCCCCATTTAAAATCTGGAGTCAGAGGAAGGCAAATAATTCTAACTATAAAAAAAGAAAAAATGAAGGTCAATTGAAAAGGTGCTTAGAATTCGCCATTGTATAACATACTAAAGGTTAAAACTTTACTCCCAAAATGAATGTTTAAGCAACAGTTTATATTATATTATATCATATTAACTAGAATCTTTCCAAACTGGTATATATATATATATATATATATATATATATATATATATATATATATATATATATATATATATATATATATATATATACCAGTTTGGTAAGATTCTAGTTAATATGATATAAATATATATATGGCTCATGTGACCTAACATGTATGGTTTGTTTGGTTTGGTTCTGTGCACTGTGAATCCTACGATCCCAAGGGGCGGCCCTTATTTTCTTATAATGGCAATTTTCTATTTAGGATTACCTAATGGCACCTGCTACTAAAAAAATATATTATTATGAAAATTATTTGCATGAAGCAGGGTTTTACATATGAGCTGTTTTATACAATATCTTTTTATAGAGACCTACATTGTCTGGGGGGTATAGTTTTCCTTTAATGTAAAGGTGAACCACCCCTTTAAACTCTATGGGAACCTTGGACATTGCAAGAACAATTTTTACCAAGTGCCTAAGAATGGAAAAAACTCAAGAAACACATGAAATTCTGCAACAAATATAATGAAGAATTGAATACATTTGATAGTTCAAGCCCTAGAATTTAATTAAAGATCATACTCCCCTTTATACCATTCCTTGTAGCTCACTCTATGGAGGGCAGGCTTTGTGTAGCATATAGACCTAGAAAAGGTCCAAATGAAAAGAACATTGTATAGCTACAGTTTTAATACAGTATTTGGGTGTTTGGCTTTTAAAACATAGTTTCTTGTTAAACTGGGCTGGTGCATTCACTTCTACAAGAGAAATTTATTTAAAAAGGAATCAGTGAGCTTTGCTCTAAAATGTCAGGTAGAGATATTAGACTGTCAAGATACTGAATTGGTAGAGCCTCAGGGATAAGATGTGTTTATTTGAATAGTAGATATATCTGCATGCTCTGCACTCGTATAACAAAGTTCAGCTTAATAAACAGAATAGTAATGTTATGTAATGTATCATCAGCATATCCAACATCCGTTTATTAAATATTTATAACAATGTATTACATTTTTTTTTAAACAAGATGTGCTAGATCTACCTAGACTAGGTAGCTGCATGCAGAAGAAACGCTGAATGGAAGCATTTTGGATATCATAATGTTTTAATATAGTCCTTTTAAAGACGCTTAACAGATTAGCAACTTATTCAGCAAGTTATTCTAATTCAAGGATTTGGGGGAATATGAGCTATTTTACAAATTATTTTAAATTCACAGGTCTCGGTTTGACTTGAGAATACATAAAGACAGAACTTTTTGCTAATTACTCAATTTGACAATTATTTTACTCATTTTCAGAGTTGCTAACAAGGCCCTGCTTTAAAATAGAATATCAGACAGACTACATGCCTTCTTTCTTTATAAGCTTTATAGCAACAAGAAGAAAAAATTTAGACATGCAGACTTAAAAGTTATATAATTACTTTGTCCTTTTTTTTTATAAACAGAAATGTAACAGCAAGCTTTGGCCTTATATCTTTTCCATATGGAGTTTGTGGATAGAGTTCAACTCTAACAGGCAAGAACTGTATCTAGTTTGATTCTACCTACAGGGGTGTAACTATAGAGTAAGCAGACCCTGAAGCTGCTGGGGCCCCCCAGGGGGTACAGGGCCCCCATGAGGCCCTAATTAATGAGCAATTTCAACAAAGATTGGTAAAACAGGACTATCTATATATATATTGGGGGCCCTAAAATTAATTTGCTGTGGAGCCCAGTAACATCTAGTTACTCCACTGTCTGCCTCAATCACAATGAAATACAAAACGGAGGGTTATGGGTGCACTCCAAGGCTAAGTTAAAATGTGCTTAAATACAATGGAAGTGCTACTGATTTGGCCAATTATCAGTGCACATTCCCTGGTCCCCGTCTCATAAGTAATTCAGTATATATGAAAGTGCATGTGTTTACAAAAACAGGGGTTTTTAGCTACAAAGTTATGATCATAAAGTTGATAAGCCACTGTTCCTCTTCTTTTCTTCGGCTGCACGCAGGCATGGCTGATTTTGCTCTAAATGCAAAATCTTGCGTTTCTCCGCTGAAATCTGCCACGTCTGCCTGCACCCGAGTGGAGATGATGATTCCCAGTGTAGGCAGCAGAGCAGAAGTGGAGCAGCAGGGCACCAGATTCTCAACCTGAGTTTCTCCGCAGGCTGAGATCCGTTCCATGTGGCCCTAGTCTCAAAATTTTTAAAAAAAGATTCTGCCTTTGAAAAAACATACAGTTTAAACATATATATGTTTTTAAATGGAAAAACAAGAGGACCAACATCAAAGTAGTTTAATTAGGAGTGTAACTGGTGGACCTAATGTATATCTGCCCTCAAGAAAACAAAACTTCTAAAAATGACTCCTGAAATAAGGACACACATTTTTTTTAAATGGGCTATCACCTGTCCACACACATTTCAAGCAGTAAACAATGCAAAGAAGAATAGCTATTTAATTTAGCCAATTAAAGTTTGCCAAGGACCAAATGATTATTTAATCAATATAATTATTTCTTTAGTAGCTGCAAACATATTGATATAACATTAGCTATAACACACTGTGTAAAGTAGATAGATGCATGCTTGATGACTATTAGAATCAGTTTAAAGTGCATATGAAAATGTACTTAAAGGAAAAAAGAAAACAAGATAATCGTATTCCTTTCCCCACTGATTGCTTAGACTTTCTGTCCATTTCTGTCCAGGCATTTTCTAAGTACAATGTCCTGTTATATTTCCAGATATTTTGGGAACTATGGCTGAATGGCTTTTAGAACATGTTGTATCTATTTGTGGGTAAATACTGCATCCAAAGAGGGATTATAAAACAGTTTTCATAATTTTGAGTGTGAGTTTGTCTCTGGGCAGACTGCCTTGAGCATATAGCCAATAACTTAATGACAAGGCATGCTGCCAGATCAGTGCCATCCACATAGCATGTGCATAACTTTAATAACTACCTTCCATAAGAGAGGTTATAGTAACCGAGTCCTGCATTATTACTATTAGACACAAATTACAAACTATGGTACATGTTTTTTAGACAGATGCTGTGGACTATCCAACCAGGTTCCTGAAACCAGGTTCCTGACTATTGGCACAAATGAGACCCTAATTTTTTTGTATAGGTAGCAAAGGGAAATTATGCAACTTTTTTGCAGGGAACTTCAAATTAAGGCTCACTCTATTGCTTTTTTTAAGAAATAATTTTTTTTTGTTTTTTAACATTTATAGCTTAATTCCAGCATTTGTTTAGCTGTTCTTTTGTTTTAATTATTGCCTGTGAACCCTCATTAGAGGCTGGAAGTAGGAAACATTTACTAATGAATCTGCCTGTGGCCAGTGGATGTATATTTAAAAAGTATGCACACTTGTGCATATGCTATAATTTTATTATTGGCGACGATGAAGAAAATTAGCATGAGCAGATTATGGGGCAAATTTACTTACCTCCGAAGTTGTGCCATCGTTGGCTTCGCCGCACTTCGCCAGGCATAGATTCGCCAGGGCTGCGCAAATTCACGAAGTTCCGAAGATGCGCACAATTTACCAAACGTTTTTTAAGATATTATGATCAGCGGCTTCGAAGTTACGCTAGCAATGGCTAATTTGCATACGGCGTGCAGTTAAAGTACAATGGCCGTATTTGCAGCAGCAAACACATTACACTACACAAGGCCAGGGAACCTTAAAGGGATACTGTCATGGGGAAAAAATTTTTTTCAAAATTAATCAGTTAATAGTGCTACTCCAGCAGAATTCTACACTGAATTTTCGCTAACGTTAGCTACTTCGCCCTTTAGTAAATTTGCCCCTATATCCAGTTCCCAGGTTCACCTTTTGGCTTTTCTGTAGCAGACCCTAATAAATACATGTTTACATTTTGCCCAGTTCAAACAAATAACATTATTGATTAATTGGAATATTGGCTCATGGTTGTGTGACCCTTAGGAGGTTCCAGCTGCACCAAGGTGATGACCAAATCTTAAGCATTCCAAAAAAGAACACAGAGTATTTGTTATAATACTCCTATTAGCGTGCAAACATATTTAAGATAAGACCATGGCGCCACACCAATGGGTAGGTGAAGGAAGTACAAAGAGTAAATAATGTATTGCACTTTGTAATGTTTTCCTAAACTAACTCAGATTTTAAAAATAACCATAGTTTATTTAGAAATAAAGAATTTGGCACTATGTGGATTTTCTGGCTAGGCCCTTCCTACCATTTCTTCAGCAACCAGTTAATCAAGGCAAATGTGACTTCCACTGGCCAATATTTTAATTTCAAGTTACTTCAGTGGCTTTGATCCTATGCCGTTGGGTAAATTGAAATATGTTCCTAATCAAATAATAAAACTGTTACATTATCTGGAGTTGTCTGAAGCAGCGGATGTTGTCTCTGAAACTACATGTTATTTACAGGCAATAACATTCCACAGCTTTCTGAGAATTATTTGGCCAAGTTCAAAACACATTATTACTCTACAACAGGATTGCCTGGATATCGCTGAGAAGCCCTAAAGGAACATTCCCTTTAATATATTATTTAAATTGTCCATGATGCAAATAATCATACAAAAAGTATTATTAAAACATACGACAGACTATAAAGCATTGTCTAAATAATAAATAGAAAGTTTGTGTTGAGAATCAGCCACATGACATATACTCTACATGGAAAGAAGTATCCAAATTTAAGTTATATAATTACAAATGCAATACGCTGCCATCAAAAAGTGATACACACATCAATGACATATAATGTATGTGTTGCAACAGCGACAGCTGCCCTGATGCTCATTATTTTGGGGTTGAATCATAGCAGCATTTATTGCTTATCATTGTGCTGTTGTAACAGGCTTTTCTGGCTTTTCTGTTAGTGATGCAGTGAATGCTCATATTGGCAATACTGTGACAACATACCCATATTAGTGTTCTGTGTGTCAGTGCTGCTAGGTAAGTGCAGCCCTGATGCTGGGAGTAAGGAGTAGATGTTTGTTTGTGAAACAGATTTAATAACCACCTGCTCTATTTTGGAGTATACTCATAGCATTGACAGTTCCTGTTTAAAATATCCATTAAAAAAAGACATTCTTGAGAAAGGCTTTCCCATACAAGGAATTGTCAATCCCAGCATCCATTCAAAATGAACAATTATTTTCTAAATGTATGTTGAAGTTAGTCTGTTTTGTTCAAAGAGGTTTGTTTGTTGTGCATGCTATTTTACAATGACTCCATCAAAAACATGTTGTCAGCATTTTTATTTAGTCTTACTAAATCAGGCAGCTATACCAATTTTAAACCACAAATATGATTATTTTAACCCTCTTGAGTTGAACAGTTTACCCAAATGCTGCCTACAAGTAGTGCGCAAACGATACAAGAAATGACATGCCTGTGGACCATATTATGCTGAAAACATCATGTTATACAAATAAATCTGTAGGGTGGGGTTCATCAAATCAGTCAGACCACATACAGCCCTTAGACCTTGAACTGAACAGCCATAGTTTACCTGTACTAAGAACTGATGGACTGATGTCTTATTTTCAATCCAAGAATATAGACAGATGGCAAACAATTACAGAAACTAACTTCAAACAGCAAAATCATGTCAAGACCATTGTTAAAGTTATTTATAAATGTAATTTATGTTCATGCTTTTTGCTGTTTAGTCCTGAATTCTGAAACAGTGTAGCAGAAGTCTGATGATTAATAGACATTGATGAGCACTGCCTTCTGTTAAAGGGGTGGTTCAAGTAACTTTTATTATGTTATAGAACTACCATTTCTAAGCAACTTTTCAATTGGTTTTCATTATTTATTTTTTATACTGTAGTTTTATAGTTATTTGTCTTTTTCTCCTGATTCTTTGCAGCTTTCAAATGGGTGTAGCTGTCCCCTTCTAAAAAAACAAATGCTCTGTAAGGCTACAAATGTATTGTTATTGCTACTTGTTATTATTGATCCTTCTATTCAGACTTTGTCCTATTCATATTCCAGTCTGTTATTCAAATCAGTGCATGGTTGCTAGGGTAATTTGGGCCCTAGTTTCCAGATTGCTTATAATGCAAATTGAAGAGCTGTTGAATAAAAAGCTAAATAACTCAAAAACCTTCAATAATAATAAATAAAAACAAATTGCAAATTATCTCAGTATATCATTCTCTACATTATACTAAAAGTTATCTCTAAGGTGAACAACCCCTTTTAATAGATTTTAGAGGCAGAATCATAGAAGGGAATACAAATATAGCTTTTCATTTCCATGTCATTTCCACTGAATATTTTTAACTAATATATTATTTTCTATTAAAGGTGGCAGTCCTAGCTATGACATTTTATTGCTGATACTATTAGCCTTCTTATGTCTTTAAGATTTTGTGCTGTTTGGAAAATGGTACATATTACAATGCACAATTACAAAGCTTAGTGAAAAATATTACCCATCTCTATACTATGGAATTCATTTTTTATATATGGCACTGTTTCTTTATTTTAATAGACTTTAATTTAAAATTAAACTGTGCTGTAGGTATAACATTTGTATATATTTTTAAAGAATTCCAGGAAACCAAAACTTTTTTTGGCAAAGATTACCGAGTATGAGTAACACATTATACCAGTTTTGAATCCCCTGCAGTGTCTCCTTTCAGAAATGTACTCTTTTAGTGGGATAATGTCATGTCATGGAGAGATTTCACCATTGAGGCCAAAGATTACACATTTTGGGATAAGCACATTGAAAAGACTTTCCTGGGCTCCTTCCAAAATAGAATTCACATAAATAATACACTTATGGAGAAGATTGAAATAATATCAGCACAATCATGTCATGTATGCCTTAAAATATAAACCTACTGTACATATATATTTATATATTTATATGTAAGTATATTAAATGACATTTCATTGCCACATTTATTTTATATTAAATAATCCTCTTCATGTATAGGTAATATAAACTGTAAGAATATCTCTCATTTCTTACACAGTATTCTATAATTCTATACACAAGTATTGGAAGCATTGGACTGAACAGTTTATTGTGAGAATGTAGTGGGAGAAGTAGGTTGTGCTACTGATGTACAGTGCTGTACATAAATTTAATCAGGCACTGCCAATCCCTGTCATGCAGAGATTACACTCTAAATTTGGCACCTAAGGATAAGGGGCTTAAGTTTTCACAGGCAATAAAACACAACTTCAGGTTTATAACCACTAAGTATCCTGTTGTATTGGTTTCTATGGACATGGTCTTCATAGAAACAAGAATATGGCAGCTGGACTGAAATAAACAGTAAATGTGAAAAGAAGTATTTTCTGTACTGTATAAATTTAAACATGAAGAAGAAATTAAGTGACTTGCCAAAAGTTAAATGGAGTGTTCCACAGGAAAAGGGTAAATTAACTAACCAGCGTAAAGTCGCCAGCGCAGGCTTTGCGCAGATCGCAACTCTTCGCCAGGCGTAAATTCGCCTGGACAACGATAATTCACAAAGATCACAAATTGCACACAGGGTACCGAATGCTAGCGTTGGCTAATTAGCATACAGAGCGCAGTTAAAGTATAATGGCCATATTTGCTGCAGCAAATACATTACACTACACAAGGCCAGGAAACCTTAATAAAATTATATAAAGTTGTTATAATGCCCTACACATGTGCCCACAGTATAGTTTAGGTGCTATATGTTAGCAAATGTAGGGGGAAGGAGGGTACTCCAAAAAAAAATTTACGATCTTTTTCAGTCTATCACCCTTTAAATAGAATTGGGACTTCAAAAAATTTTCAGCTTTTTTTTTTGAGGAACTCCTATCTACTCTATTGCACGTCGCCTGATCTGAGGTGGCGAAGGCAAGTCTGGCGATAGAGGTAACAGTCAGTATAATCAAAAACGTAGTGAATTTGCGTAGTAACGCTCTTTTGCCAGAAAATTCGCATGGCGCTAGAGTGCGAAGTTGCGCCAGAATCTATCTCCTTGGCGAAATTATGCCAGCGAATTTACGCCAGCTACCATTAGTAAATCGGTGAAGTGCGGAAATGATCTATAGTCTCTCTGTATTAGAGGCCCCTTCTGATAAGACACTCACCATTAGTCTCCATTTATCATGGCAATGGATACACATACACAACATACAAAGAACCAGAAAAAATGCTAAGTAACTGAGAAAACTAGGAGCTCATAAACTTGGTAACAAGAAAGTGCAGTAAGCTGCAAATGAACAAGAGACCCATCAGTACACATGAAGATTCTGATAATGTTCAGTTTGCATCATGGCTAAATACAGTCATAAGGATCGGAGCACACACTGGTACTGGGAAATGTTATCAGTAATTACCTAATGAATATTTTTAAAAGAATGGTTTACTAGCAGTTGCATTAGCACACAATTACACTGCAAATGAGAAAGATGAAATCCCCCAGGGCACTTTTGGGCTATTTGAAAAAAAATGTGCTCCAAACATTTAGTGACTTCTTTCTCTATGCGAACCATATGTCTATTACACAAACGATTTTGCTTTTGTATTTAAAACAATTATGATTTTTGCTTCAGTACAAATTACACAGTCATAGTGAATTGATGGTTTCATGAATAGTATTTCATAAAATGTTAGTTAAAAACCTGAACATTAACTGAAATAAATGTCCCTGCTAGGTTATTAAGACATTACTAATTACATATATATTAATACTGCTGAAGTGCATGTATGGATTTTTGTCCTTAGGTAACAAGTCAAGTGTACTAAGTGTACTATGATCGACGCAGTGACACATTTTCAGTGGATGGCCTTTCAATCCCCTCCAAAAGTAAAAAAATATAGCAAGGGGATATGCATTTACTAGTTCACAGATTTTAGTACATATAAAATATAAGCATATTTACAACAGGTCCCCTGCAAAAAAGAATTCAACAATTAACCAAAAATATGCCACTATAAAAAAGCCCAACAACTAATGCAGTTTAAATACAACTCATGATTTTTCATATGAGATATCTGTAGTGTTACCCCTTATTGAAATAGTGATGACATGTTTATCCAGTGCTCTACAGAGCATCGTCAGTGATGGTTTCCCAAGTTTGTCTACCAGCTACCCCCTGCATGTTTCAGGCTGTATGCCAGCATATACATTCTCTTATCTAAATTAGAAATTGACAGTTACATCATTGGATCTTGTACAACAAATAATTGTTGCAGTGTTTCTCATGTAGGGATATGGGAAATTAGCCACCCTAGTTAATATTGGCAGGCAAATCCTCAGTGTGTTAGACGCCTAAATGGATCCTAATTGGGACTTGTTTCAATGCTCTGCCTTAAAGTAGGATTCAACCCATTTGTAAAAAACCGAGTACCCCACCCCAGGTAGACCTCCCTCCCCCCAGGCTAACTGCCCCCCCCCCAGGGAAATGCCCATACTTTATACTTACCGCAGATTTTTCCAGTGGAGTTCCACACATCCATCTTCCAGGTCCTCGGTAAGCTGACTGGGAGATCAGCAATTTCTGTGTAATTCCACGCATGTGCAGTTGTCGCAAACCAGCAAACTGCTACAACTGCGCATGCGCAGAAATACTGATCTCCCAGTCAGCTTACAGAGGACACAGAAGATGGATGCATGGAACTCTCCTGGAAGAATCTGCGCCGAGAGGTAAATATAATTTATGGGGCATTTCCCCAGGGGGCAGTTAGTCTGGGGGGAGGAGGAAGGGAGGTCTACCTGGGGTGGGGGGGGGTACTCGGTTTTTTACAAATGGGTTGAATTCTCCTTTAAGGTAAGCCCTGGTTGTTCTCACAGTGTACTGTAGATGGAACTGTGCTATAGTTTAAAGGTCTAGGTAACCATATGATCTGCTACTTTAGCCCTTACCAAACAGGCAAGAAGGGAATGAGCAGTGAAACCTAGGTGCACTAGGCCTAGTAAAGAATAAGCTATACTCCATAATAGGTCACTCTAGGAGTGACAGACAGGTTATTTAGTTGAGCAGTTTAAGGCTCCGACGAGGAGAGTCAGAGGGATTAAGATCCCGGGTACTAATTGCCCAGAAGTAGGGAATAAGTGCATAGACTTAGGGATGTAGAGATTCCCCTGGGTTCCACTGGCTGAAAGCTGGGTGTACCTTCAATGTCTATGTTCCCTTGCCTGCAGGGACGAAGCTGTTCATGGTGCTTGTGAGTATATGCTATTTTATGTGCTATATGTTCCTATGTACACCTATGTGGATTATTCTGTGAATAAATTTAGTTATCTGGTTAAGCATATAGAACCACTGGCGCCCAATTATTGTGTATAGCACTTTGTTACAGTTTCACTACACCCTACCTACACTTGTCTCATCCGGAGCACAAATATATAATAAATTCAGCTTATAGTAGAGATGGTGCCACTCTAGTTTACTATAGCGCTACACTCATATGAAGAATCTTTGGCCTCAAAGATCATTGCTGAAAATGTTTAGCAAATAAGTTCAAAATATTTCTAAACTGGAAGGGACATAAACAAGAACTGACAGTTATAGGATATCCTACATCACACACAAAACAGCAATTTAGCATACATATAAAATGACTTATATGTGTAAGTGAAAGTCTCAAATAGTTATTTCAACTCTATATTGTTATATATTGAGTTGAGTTTATATCAACATACACAGTCTTGTCCAACTTCTAATAAAATACGGCCAAATCAATGAGGAGGAAGTCACATGCAGTTTTGGTCACAGGTTATACTGTTTTCCTTTTTGGGAGCATCTTTTTTTTTTTTTTTTTAAAGATATTTTTATTGAATTTTCGTACATGTACAACATAAATTATAATAAGACAAACAAACAAAAAGAAAGGAGAAAGAAAAGATAGAAGAAAGAAAAGAAAGAGAGCAGAGAAGGTGAGAGGTGGTCCATCCTGTCAACATTTCAATATTACAATGAGAAACAGGCCTTTAAAACACATTTGGGCTATTTGTATTAGAGTTCAATACCCATACCATCCAAATAGCTATAAATTTGTCCGTGCACCCTCTGGACATATAAACCGCTTTATAATATGGAAGCGCATTGTTATCTAATGCTTTCCACTCCTCCATCGTAGGCGTAGCCGGACTATTCCACCGGAGGACAATTAACTTCCTTGCATAAAACATGAGCAATTGAAGCAAAGTTCTGCTTTCGACGGAGTCAACCACCCCACCCATGCGTCCCAACAGTGCCAAACTAGGATCAGGCTGTATAGGCAAGACCAATACTTTGGAAATAAAGGAAAAAATATCCATCCAATAGCAAGTCAATTTGAGGCATTTCCAGACCATATGGATCCACGTTCCTGGGTGTCCACACCCTCTGGTGCAGTGCTGATCTCTTGTCGGATCCATATGATGGAGCCGTTCCGGCGTGAAATAGGAACGATGTAAAAAGTTAAGTTGTATCAGCTTGTCCCTGGCTGATATTGTGGTAGTCAACACATGGTTTGGCAGCATACACAGTGACATGATGTAATAAAAGTAAGACAGTTTATTAAAAACATTTTACATATTACCTTTTACTTTTGGGAAAACTGAAAAAGGCACAAATGACTTGCAGTCGGTCTGCAACTTATACTGAAATGCCATCGACAGCAGAACTTACTTTACACAGAAAACCATTCTGATAGAAAAAATATAGGATCATTAAAATATCAACCCAAGCGTTTTCATTAATGCAGTAAGATAAGAAATTTGCTTGAGCAATTTAACAGAACTGGAGAGATAAAAATAGCAAACAGAAAACGAGTCAAGGACAAGAAAGAAAAGCAGTAAGCCTCAAATATTTATAAAAAAAAAAAAAACAGCTCTACACTAAGGCAAAAAGTTCACTTTAATTCACACCACACTGTCTGAAGGGAATGCTATAAAGTGCAATGTCAGTTCCTGAGTTAAAAGGGGTTAAAATCATATAAAACTTAAACAAATAACATTTTGTTTGATTGAGGGTGATGTGTTTCCAACCCTTTCCTACATGGCACCTCTTAGACTTTGCTGGGTAATAAAATAAATCAGGGGGATTAGGTCCCTGACACCCACTATGCCTTCAATAGGAACCACTATTATAAAAGAGATTAACCTGCCATATAAACAATTGTTGTTTTAAACACTTGTTCCAATGAAAATATGAACAAGATACAAGATACTGTTTAGCAACAGTAAATGAATGCTGCAAAAATTAGTTGGAAAGTACCACTGAAGGTATAACCCATAGTTCTAGCCAGGAGAAACAATTCAATACACTTTCTACTATTAGGCTGAAGTGGGAACCTCAGTGACAGTAGGAAAGGGAACAGAGACCAGTCCCAAGGACAGAATATAGGTTAAAAATGTGCAGGGTCAAAATACAATGGAAGGAATACTTATATCTAGGGATGTAGCGAACCGCCGCCGATGTGTTCGCGAACGCCGTTCGCGAACACCGGCATAATTTGCGAACTGTTCGCGAACTGTTCGCGAACTTCGATCATCCGAAAATCGTTCGATTCGAACGATCGAAGGATTTTAATCGTTCGATCGAACGATTTTCGTTCGAATCGAACGAAAATCGTTCGATTTTAGCGATCGAATGGTCGAATGGGCGACCGATTTTGACGCGAACGCCTATTGGCGAACGTCGCGCGACGTTCGCGAACTTGCGGCGGACGCGAACAGTCGAAGTTCGCGCGAACTAGTTCGCCGGCGAACAGTTCGCTACATCCCTACTTATATCTGCCAATATACCCATAGCTCTGGAAATAAAGGTCCCCATAGACGCAAAGATTTTTCTTGCCCAACGACCGATTTTAGCGAAGTCCAACCAATCCTTCGAAATTATCGTGAAGTTAGTGGGATTCGAACGATCGTACATCTTACGATTTTTCAGCCAGAAATGTACTCATTCCTTGCTGGACAAAACAAAGCACGTGTACTGGCAACAATCAGTTCAGAGTCTAAATTAAAGAAGGAGTGGAACTTACCTTAACTTAAAGGAACAGTAACACCAAAAAATTAAAGTGTTTTAAAGTAATTAAAATATAATGTACTGTTGCCCTGCAGTTGTAGAAATAAAGTGTTTGCTTCAGAAACACAACTGTAGTTTATATAAACAAGCTGCTGTGTAGCCATGGGGTCAGCCATTCAAGCATAGGATACACCGTAGATACGTTCTGAAGAATCCCATTGTATACTGCAGAGCAGTTGTGAATCTTTTCTCCTTTTTAGCTTTGAATGACTGCACCATGTATACACAGCAGCTAATTTATATAAACTATAGTAGAGCTTCTGAAGTAAACACATCAGTTGAACCAGCGCAGCACAACAATACATTATATTTTCATTGCTTTAAAAGATTTTAACTTTTTGGTATTACTGTTCCTTTAAACACAGATACTGCAGCGGATCTGCTTTTGGCAAACAAGTAGCACCATGGGGTATATTTATCAAAGAGTGAAGTTAGAGGTTCATACAGTCCGCTAGAGTTAAATTCCACCACTCTCCATTTATTTCTATGGGATTTTGAAAGGCGTATTTATCAAAGGATGAACTTTCACCCATTGATAAATACTCTTTTAAAAATCCCATAGAAATTAATGGAGAGTGGCGGAATTTAGCTCTAGAGGACTGTGGTGATTTCTAACTTCACTCTTTAATAAATATGGCCACCATTAGAAATCACGGAGCCCCTGGGCCCCGCCCACCCAAGCCCACAAGGCCTACCCAAGATCTCGACCACTCTACATCACAGTTAAAAGACCACACAGACATCAGCGCTAAAAAAGGTTACCCCCCCACACACACAAGTTATAAAAAGCTATTGGTGACCAGGGCCCCCCTATAAGTTAACATTGGCGCCACGGCCCCCCTTACAAGTTATAAAAGAATTGGGGCCCCAGAGAATATTTTTTAAAAAAACATTGGTGGCAGGGGCCTATAGAGTATTAAAATAATACATTGGTGATCAGGGGATTAAAAAAAAAAATACACACACACAAGTGATATGCGGGCCGACCCGATACCCGCGGGACGGGTGGGTTCGACCTTGCACTGCTCCTTGCGGGTGGCGACTTCCGGGTTCCGTTTTTATAGTCTCGCGTCTGTTCACCCCACCCCTTTTGTAACGTCATTGTGACGTCATCGGCGGGGTGGCGCGGGTCTATAAAAGGACCACGGGAGCGCAGGTGCGGGCCGGAGCAGGGCGGGTTAGGGTCGGTTGCGGGTCAGGAAAACCCTGACCTGCACATCACTAACACACACATTAGCGTTCAGAGGAATTGAACTTGTGACTTTGGGTCTTTTCACCACTTCAGGACTTCAATTTCAGCTGTTTTCGTGACTTTGGGTCTTTTCGCCACTTCGGCTTCGGCTATTTTTGTGGCTTCAGGTCTTTTCGCCGCTTCGGGACTTCGGCTGTTCGGCTTTTCCACATTGGAGGTTTCAGCTTTTCGGCAATTCCGCATTCAGGATTTCGGAAGGAGGCGGCACGGCTTTGGGCTTTGACGCTGTCAAGGTGGGCCCGGCTCTTTCAAAAGTTCAGCACTGCTGGGCCCCCCTCTAGGCCTGGGCCCGGTACACGTGTACCCCCTGTGCCCCCCTGATCATTGCAATGTAGACAGATAAGCTCTTAGAGGCAGTGCCCTGTAACCTCACATTTCTTTTCACTACTTATTTGTAAATGAACCACAGCAATCCCATATGTCATGGTCTCTGCACAGGCCAATGTAGTGATTAACATGACAAAATACTTCAGCACTGCATATCTAATTCAGAGGCTCTTCTAATTTTGTAACTGTTCTTCCATACATTACTGTGTATATCTTAAACACATGATCTCCTGTACATCACTTGACACACTACAAAAAGTCTCCTGTAGTTTTAATACACACTGAATAATTCCTTTTCCTGTTCATCTGGCACAACATCTTTCCCATCATGCATATTATTTATTTATGATGCTGCATTGTGAAGTGCAGTTTCCCTTACATTCTGCTTTCAAGGGTCACCAAAAAATATTATCTGCAAGAAACTGGTGTCTATGGGGCAAATTCACTAAAGCGCGAAGCGCCGAACGCTAGCGTTAATTCGCTAGCGTTGGCTATTTTCGCTACTGCGCAAATTCACTAACGAACGATGGCGTAGTTTCGCTAGTGTTACTTCGCAACCTTACGCCAGGCGAATCTTAGCTAGCGACGAAACTACGCAAATTCACTAACTTGCGCAGTGTAGCGAACGCTACCTTTTACGCTAGACTTCCTTCGCCACCTCAGACCTGGCGAAGCGCAATAGAGTAGATAAGGATTGTTTAAAAAAAAGTCAAAATTTTTTCTAAGTCCCAAAAAACGCTGGCGTGTTTTCTACATGACGGGTGATAGGCTGAAAAAGATCGAAAATTTTTTGGGGCTCCCTTTCCTCCCCCCTACATTTCCTGACTCATGGCAACTTACCTAGACAGTGGGCACATGTTTAGGGCAAAATAAAAATTTTATTGGCTGATTTGAAGGTTTTCTAGGCATTTGTAGTGCAGATATGTGTTCCTCCATTGAAATTTGAATTTCGCGCCGTATGCAAATTAGCCTTCGCTAGCGCAACTTCGCTTTATATAGCGAAACAATGCTAGCGCAACCCCGCAAC
Source organism: Xenopus laevis (assembly GCF_017654675.1). NCBI lineage: Eukaryota > Metazoa > Chordata > Amphibia > Anura > Pipidae > Xenopus > Xenopus laevis. The sequence goes on along the minus strand of NC_054378.1, from coordinate 34,130,671 downwards.
CTTTCGCTACCCCTGTGCGCAACTTCGCATTTTAGTGAATTTGCGTAGCGCTGGCGAAAATTCGCCTGGCGAAGTGCGGCGAAGAGCGGTGAAGTTGCACCTGGCGCAACTTCGATTCTTAGTGAATTTGCCCCATTGTGTTTCACTAAGCTAGTGGAAAATACCAAATCCCCTAAATAGCTATCCAGATTTAGAAAATATCTTATTCAGCTCCTCGTGGATTTTTTTTTCTCATCTGAAAATATGTAACTTTATATAGACTTAGTTTAAAAGCATGCCTTTATACAGTACTTACAGCAGAAATTAATTTATTAAACAAACAAACTCATTAAACTAGTACTGTGCTTATGGCTATGGGACCAAGGGGCATTTCTTATAAGGTCCAAAGCCATTTGACAGCTCCATTGCAAGGATAACATTTCTGCATGTAGAGTATTTAACTTTTTAGTCCACTGGTTTAAGGGTTTGGGTCCAGAGTGTTCAAAATACCAGACATATCTTCAAGTGCAGCAGTAAACATCTTAACAAACGTGCTGTATGGCTACTGACCCTTCTGATTCAGCTTTCTATGGATTTCATTTATATATTTCTTTCTAGATATTAAATACAGTACAGCTGCAAACTATGCACAGTAACCAATACCAAAAGGACATAGTCCAGTGATTTAGTCAAGCAGACAAGATATAGTGAATAAAGTACCCCCTCTTGTAAAATATAAGGATATTATAAGTTACCGAGGAGTTTCATGACCATATAAAAACACCAGGCCGAAGGCCGAGTGTTTTTATACAGGTCATGTAACTCCGAGGTAACTTCTAATATCCTCATATTTTACAACTGGGGGTACTTTATTTATTATAATACACAAATCTCAGTGAGTCATGTGACAGAAATTACATCAGAACTCACTGTTTATAACTGATGACATCAGAACTCACCGTTTATAAGGATATAATTTACAGGATATTCATGGCTTTTGTGTATTATACATAGATAATACCCTTAGATGAATGGGCTTTCTGAGTTATGCTGACCATACACCGAAAGAGGTTGGCAGCTGTTATCAGCCTGTGCATGCTCATCTTTACTGTATATTACAACTGGGGCATCATCAAGTGGCAAGGAATTAAGCCAATACATATCCCACTGAAAATTCTGATCACTCCCCTCTCAATTCAAAGAACCAGTACACATTTTTGTTGGGATTGAAAGGCCACAGCTTTTTTTGTTAACAGATAACAATGTGTTAACCATTGTATAACATATCAAATAACTTTACACATATGTCCGACAAGCACCATTAAAAAACACTTACAGGAATTACCCATGCACCTTCTAGGGCTATCTGACATGCCAGCCACCCAACTCCAAGAGAGCCGGACAAGAAAGTGAGATTGGCAGCCATACAACAACCTAGTAAGACCCAGGCTCGCATCAGGCCTATCTATACAATTTGGCTATTTGCCATAATACTCCTTGGACATAAGCCCCAAAATGGCAAGCATTCTACCACCAGCTGTGACAAATAAAACCACAAACATGCACTATAGCAGGGGTCCCCCAACATAAGTATGGAAAAAAATTCTGGGGGTGCCAAATATAGGCTGTAATTGGCTACTGGTAGCCCCTATGTAGACTGTCAGCTTACGGGAGGCTCTGTTTGAAAGTACACTTGGGGGGTTATTTATCAAAGTCCAAATTTATCTCAATATTTTCTGCTACAAATTCCGATCAAATCCGCTTGGGTTTTTGACGCTTATTTATTGTTACATTTTCCCTAAAAGTTGCTTTGCGGGAAAAAATCTGGTTTTCACGTTTTTTTTGATTTTTTCATCCAATTTTCACGAATTTCACGATTTTTTTGGAATTTTCAGCCGAAAACTTTGGGGTATTGCACGAAAACCATCGCACATCAAAAAAATCATTGGGACTTCTCCGATTGACTTGTATGCAACCTCGACTGGTCTGAGATGCCTGATTTTCAAATTCTGACTTTTCCGTCCTCAGGGTTTAAAAAATTCGAAAAATTCGTGATTTTTAAAAGTCTGATTTTATAAAAAAAAATCAAAAATTTTTAGTGATTTTTGCATTCGGAGTTTAGTAAATAACCCCTTGGTTTTTATGCAATTAAAGAGTTCCTGCAAACCAGGATTTGAAAAAAAAGCACCTGCTTTAAAACCACTGGGAACAACATCCAAGGGGTTGGAAAGCAACATGTTGCTAATGAGCCACTGGTTGGGGATCACTGCACTATAAGTCTATTCCATATGAAGAACTGCAGATATTGCTCTCTTGTGGGTGATGTGTCTAGGCAAATCTTCCTCTGACAAAGCACCCTATGGTTTGGAATGAATCACAAGGGACCTCTTAGCATACAGTATTTTGCCTTTTTATGTTCTACTTGAATATTTGTTAATATATGAGGATCTCTAAATATACTTTCTTAGTGAAATTGTGAACACTTTTGTATATTTTCAGGACCTGCGCTGCAGATTGTATGCTAATTATATATGCTAATTAGAACAGGTAAGGATCTTTTTTCTGTTATTAACAGATAATTAAGATAAAAGAGATAGAAAGTATGCTATTTTTCCCAGAAACAGTGAGAAGTAGGTGGTTCTTCAATATCATGATATTACCAATTCATCTTATACAATAATTAAAGGAAAAAAATATTCATTGTTGTATTTGGGGTGAGTCCAATACATTATACTGAACAGAACACACATCAATTTGACACAATACCTTTCTCTCTCAAAAAAAACATGCAAAAACCATAGTTACGAATATGCTTTATATCAATCATACTTACTATAAATGTCTATAGTTTCCAAAGAGGGACCATAGCACTTTTTGTATAGTGGCATTACATCTGCTTTCCTTCATTTTTTGGGCACCATACCAGGCCAAGTATTTTGAGCACCATGGCAAATAAAGACTTTGCAAAAACTTAGCTTAACCCTTTAAGGATTTATGGGCATAAGTAAACATGTCTTATATTTTTAGAAGACATACTGCATCTGTATAGTGTTAAACCAAATATAACCTAAATGGCAATGGTTTGTGTTACAAAGAAATTCAAGAAAATTCAAGAAAAAAGCAGGTATGGGTTTCCACCCAGTCTATTTACATCACAAGACTATAAATAACGATGCATTTTGCAAACTGAAACACACACAAATTAATTTCAAATAAGCTATGCAACATTTGCTTGTGCTGCTGATCACTATTTGAGAATACTATATCGTGCTATATGGAGATCTATCTTCAACATGTATTAGGCAAACTTGTCAGAACATATTTTAAACACTACAGTAGTCCAAGCAACATTAGAAAACAAAATCAAATATGGCAAAAAACGGTGCAAATAATTCCTTTGCAAGTTAAATATGGAACTTACTGTAAATTATTTTTCATTCATTGAAACATCCATAACATCCTGAGGCATAGAGGTGGGGCAGTCAGTTAAGCTCCCCATAGACGCGACGATTCTTCTTGCCGAACGACCGATTTTAGGGAAGTCCGACCAATCCTTCGAAATTATCGTGCGGTTAGTGGGATTCGAACGATCATACATCTTACGATTTTTCGCCCGACATCTGTCAGGAAATTGATCGGCCAGGTCAAAAAATCTTTGTCGGTCCCAGTGCAATCTATCTATGTCTGCAGGGCCAAGCAGACAGCTCCCCTTTGTTTTCCTGGCAAATTGGTCTTTTTAGTTGATTGTCAATTCGTATGATCGTACGATCTTTCCGAGAAAATCGTGGTCTCACGATGAGGATCGGATCTTTTAAAAATCTCAACATCTATGGCCAGCTTTACTTTCACTTTTTCCTAGCTTTCATTGCTCTCCTCACATTCCCCCTTCCCTCCTCATACTCACAATTGTGTAGGGCACTGGGCATTAGGTCCCCCATTTTGGTGCATACAAAAGATTTTGGGGTTATACACAATTTGTCTTAAGAACAGTGTACACAAAATGGCACCTGCCTGCTTTCTGTGATTGTGTAATTCCAAGACTGAAGGAAACAAAATCTAAATAAATATAGCGTAAGTAAGGTTTATTTTGCTCCTCTAACATGATAGAAAATAATTTTTAGTTATTTCTTAGGATGACAGGTTGCCTTTAAAGCTGCCTAAGGTGGCATTCGCAAAGGCAGCCTTGCATTTACCTTAGCATTGCCGGCCGGGGTCCAGAGGGTTGCATCACTAGCACAGACAGCGAAACTGTGCTGTATGTGTTAGAAAATGCAAAAAATTTCTGGTTTAATAACCGGAAATTCGGCTCTTAGCGTTGCCATGTGTGTTGCTGCCCCTGATAGCTACTGGGGAACTACAGTTTGAGGCAAGGTGCTCACCTGGCCTCATGGCAGAAATGTCCCTGCTAAAAACAAAGTGACAAGATGCCTGTCACTTTCCTTCATAGCCTACATTTTGCTTTGTTGCTGAAGATTCCTTCAGCAGATGGGATCAGTGTAAATTACTTGCCCAGCCAAATGGAATGTACAATTCATCTGTGGCTGTACTGTACATGCTTAAATGCCTAAAAAGGAAGCTCCAGCACTTCAAAAGTTAAGTGCAACTTCGGTCTTATACAAAATGCTCTCAATATGCCAGAACACATCATTTATGGCACACAGAAAGCTTAGAAACCACAGTGCACATAGTATGTACAGTCATATATGTGGCACTAGCAATAGCCACTCAAAGCTACAAAAATCATCACTAATGCCCTCTGAGAAAGTGAAAAAATAATTTAAGATCACTGGAATATCATGCAAGCATATAATATTTGTTTTTTCCTGATTTTAAATACCAATAGTTTCACTCGAAAGCCCCCAATGCACTGCTTAGATGTGTCCATGTACTGTATGTATGTATATTTTATTTTTGCATGCATCGCTGTACAGTCGAACAATACACTTATACAAATAGGCATTAATACAATAATAAAATATAAACAATAGGAAGGCGGATTATGCCGCTTACAATTAATGTGGGTGGATCATTTACAGGCACCAACAGGAGGCTAATAAGTACTATAGTTTATAATGGTTGTCACTGCCTTACAACTGCCCAGAATGAGTCAGATGTTATAAAATGGCTTCAGAAGGTAATCTTTGAGTTTTTCTTGGAAGAGACTAAGAAAGGATTGCTCCATAGGAATTCAGTGTAAGGGTCAAGACACTCATGACAATTCGCCACTACGACTTTTAAAACACACGATCAAGGTGACTTAGTGGCCGCAGACAAATGTACAAGTCGCCACTTGCCACCAGGATAAATTGTAGGTATGGAGATTAGTCGCAGCAAGGAAAAAAATAATTATTCAGAAAACAGCAGTTTCCAGACTTCCAGGTGGTGGCTCTCAGAGGGACAGAGATGTCAGCCAGGAATGTAGGGAGACACAAAACAAAAAGATGTAATGGGGTACAGAGGAATAAAGGGATTTGAAAGTCATGAAAAAGAGTTTAAGGGGACCTGTCATCCTAAGAAATAATTCAAAATTATTTTCTATCATTTTAGTTGGGCAAAATAAACTTTACTTACACTTTATTTATTATTTAAATTCAGTTTACTTCAGTCTTGGAATTACACAATAATAGATTTTTGCAGGTGAGTAAATTTGCCCCTTGGTTTCCACTGATTGGTTACCAGGCAGTAACTAATCAGTGACTTGGGGGGGGGCACATGGGTCATAACTGTTTGCTTTTGAATCTGAGCTGCATGCTGAGGATCAGTTGCAAACTCACTGAACAGTTATGTCCCATGTGGCCCCCCTTCAAGTCGGTGAATAACTCAGAGTTAGAGAGCTGAAAAGCAGGAAGTTGTGTTCTGTTCTGGCTATTATGTTAGATATCCGCTAACTCCAGCCTTTGTATATTACATTTTGGCTAACTAACTAAATTAGAAACACTTTTTATTTTGCACAACCTATCTATTTACCCAGTTTTTATTTTAACACTGAACTGTTCCTTTAAGCAGAGTGTAGAATCAGTTTCTATTTTACTTTATCAGTCTCTTTAAAGGACCAGTAACATCAAAAAATTACATTGTTTTAAAGTAATAAACACTTCAGAAACACTACTATTGTTTATATAAATAAGCTGCTGTGAAGCCATGGGGGCAGCTATTCAAAGGAGAAAAGGCTTAAGTTACACAGCAGATAGCTCTGTAGAACATAATGCTATCTGTTATCCATTACTTATCCTGTGCCATATAGCCGTTTTTCAATTTCCGCCATTGCTACTCAGCAGCTTGTTTATATGAACTATAGTAGTGTTTCTGAAGCAAACACTTCAGTTTTACCAGTGCAGGGCAACACTACATGATATTTTCATTACTTTAAAACACTTTCAGTTTTTGGTGTTACTGTTCCTTTAAATCCAGAAGTATTTAAAAAAAAAACTGCATCAAAAAGGAATCTTGTGTTGATTATTTTTATAAATATTTCATGTGCAGGCAACAGAGAAAAATTATATATATTTGTCTGTATGCCCAAACATAACTATGACTTTAGTGAATTTGCAAATGTTAGACTGACTTTAAATATTATTATGCATATACAGACATGGGACCTATTATCCAGAATACTCAAGACCTGGGGTTTTCCAGATAATGGATCTTTCTGTAATTTAGATCTTCGTATCTTAAGTCTACTAGAAAATCATATAAACATTAAATAAACTCAATAGGCTGGTTTTGCTTCCATTAAGGACTAATTCTAGCTTAATTTGGATAAAGTGCAAGGTACTGTTTTATTATTACTTTTATTATTTTAAAATTTGATTATTTGGATAAAATGGAGTCTATGGAAGACAGCCTTTAAGTCATTTGGAGATTTCTGGATAACAGGCTTCCCATACCATACCATATACACATATTGTATATAATACTGCTATACAGAGAGTATACATTATACACTTACTCTTTACCTGGCAAATTTCTTTTTTTTTTAAAGAATTTCTACAAATGTGGCATCTATTTTATATTAAATAGTCATAAATATAGTTTAAATGGTCATAGTTACCGACCAGCAAAATCTGCTGCTAAGCCATTCACTGCTATAGGATTCTGGGACTTGCAAATCCCAGTAGCATGAAGGCCATGAAACTGACATCCATGATACCCAGTGCAATGCATTCAACAAAAAAGTGTTTTTCTGCTTTATAAAAATAAAACTATCCAATTATAACTCTTGCTGGGCACCTCTTTGTGCCTGAATGCCAGCCTCTGTTATAAACAAGCCTGTAGCTCTTTTAAGGTTACCAGTATGCCGCAGATCCATTCTGATGAATACATGCATAATTTTGTTGTAATTGAACTCATATTACTATAAATTTGCATTTGATATAAAGGAGTGTTTTTTATATATTCACATCTGCTCTCGAAGGGGAAGAAAATGGTCCATAAAGTTCCCATTAGCATACAAAAGCCGCAACATCTGCTGAAACCGTTATAAGCTTATTACCTGCAGTTCATCGCTGTATTATCTGCAGTTGGTCACCTCTACCCCTACTAGAGGGTGTATCAGCATTTAGGAGATGAGGCAGTTTCAATGGCTGAGCTGGTAATCTAGCTGCATAGAAAAGGCTAACAGGTAAAAGAAAAAAAGACAATATGTCCCAAGCTGTCTAGTTTACAGTAAGCACATTAATTATTCATGGATACAGATTCCCCCTCAGCTCCTTTTGAAACAATATCTTGGCAGAATTAATTAACAAAATTATGCCAACAATTAAATAAACCCGCATGATATTAAGTGGAGCGAGCTACAAATGTTTGGTTTCATTGCACCTTTTTTTAGCAGAGGCCAACGTGAACTGATGCTGCTGAACCTTGAGCGACACCTTGAGGACTTTTGCGTGAATTTCAGACAAGTTTCCTTTTTAACTCAAAATAAGCTCTTAAGGGGATAATGTCATTATTTTGATGTTTTTGTTTTTAATATTATATTAAACTGTGTTGGAAACAACTTATTGTGCTAATTATCTTAAAGGCATTTCATGTTTTAATAATGGTATGTGGACAACCATCTCAGTTTATTATATGTGAGCACTACACATGCTAATACTTGAGGCAGTTAGTGGTAGGGGAAATGTAATTTAAAAATTGCAAGTGCGAATGTCTAGCACTGGTCACAATGTAAAATCATTCGCTGGTAAATATTACATCGCTCATTATTGCTAAGCAAAAGTTATTGTTGACACCTGCTCTGGAGTTTTGTTAAATATTTTGCCACACAAAATGCTTTGTGATTGCAAAATTTTATTACATGCACTGCGCATGTTCGCAAAAGCCATTTGTTCACAAACGTGACTAATTTGTTGAGGTCTGTAATCAGTTCAAAAGTTGTTGTTTTTGTTGTGCGCTAACTATATTACATTCCCCATTACTCATTCAATTCAGATTATCCAACCATTCCCAGCAGAACTTTTGCCACTAGGTGGCATATGGATGAAAAATTAAATGTGCTGATGATTTCTGTGCTGAGAAACAAGGAGATAAGTAATGAGGCAACAGAACAATGCAGAACGGTAGCACAATGCTAAATCTTCGCATTTTTTAAGTGCAGCCAGTGCCTGTTTTTCTTCATCAACATTGAAAATATAGTTTTATAAATTTACATACCTCCCAACTGTCCCGTTTTTAGAGCGACAGTCCCTCTTTTGACAGCTCAAGCTGCAGTCCCTCATTTGTACTGGAAAGTCCAGTTTTTCTCTGCACTGAACAGCCAGAAAAAGAAACAAAGTTTCTAACTTAATTGTCTTATAGGCATGCAATAGCTTTCTTGCCAGCTTCCCATTTTACCTGTTATAAGCTGTGAGTCTAACTTTTCCCAAGGGACCTGTTATCTTATATTGTTACAATTACTTATTTGCTTATCTAGATACATTTGAATTGTTACAAATGTACTGCATGTCAGTAATGTAGATTTTTGGGGCCTTTATCATGCATTTGTAACAATTCAAATGTATCTAGATAAGCAAATAAGTAATTGTAACAATATAAGATAACAGGTCCCTTGGGAAAAGTTAGACTCACAGCTTATAGCAGGTAAAATGGGAAGCTGGCAAGAAAGCTATTGCATGCCAGTAATGTAGATTTTGGGGGCCTTTATCATGCTGTGTAAAGTGACACCGAGTAAAAAGTAGTGTAAAACGGCATACTTTCTGTAATCTGGCAGATAATAATATTTAGGGATATTATTTTTACATTATTTTCATGCTGTAAACGATTCAGGCAAATGGAAAAAATGTACATGGCAACTAAATTCCAGCAGTAAAAAATGTTGTAACAAGTTTTTAGACACATCATTTGCAAGAAATCATTTACACTGAAAATGATTGTACAGCTTGATAAATACATATGAATGTTTTTTTACATGTCAATGTATGGTGATCAGACAGTGACCTGCCATTTTGTACACATTTTGATACAAAGAGCCTATTTATGTTCCCTTCTTCCATCCAAATAAATGGGAAAGCATATTGCTAAGCAACAGGCGCCACTGGCTGGGAAACTTTAAACGCTGCAGCTCTTTAAATATGAGGTTACATTTACACCATTTTTAAACTTTTTTGGTGTCAAATTAACAACTCACCTTTATAAATACACCCCTAAATAAACATGGTTATGCCAGTGAAAGCAATGTGTTAGTAATAGTATGGCTATATTTATATTGTTTATGTATGTCTTCTAATATGACTAGCTATTCTATATCTTCTGTTTTGATTAACAAAACGAACTACTAAACCTCAGTCAGATTCACTTCAAGTATCCAATGTGCCAATTCATTTAGACCTGTTAAATAAATTATTTATAGAAAGCAGCCACCGGTTCTATATAACGATAACAAGTTACAGTGGATACATTTCAGCTTCTGTGTGTCATGCTATAAAGACTGTTGCGTATTAAGCCAATGCATTAAGGTAACAGCTGGTAAATTCTTTAGCATTTAAAATGTAAGTAAAGCAGAGTAATATGTTTAATGTAATGTGTTATAATGTCCAGTGAAAGAATCAACTTTTTGTGTTCATATTGAGTACCTGCACGCATGTTTAATCTATAAAGATCTCCAGATCTCAAGGGCTAGATTGCATGCTCCTCTGACTACTTTTCTAAGTGAGCAAAGGTAGGACCTCTGGTTTGGCTCTTTATTGAACTTATATGACTGGCTTGCTTGCTCCTGGTAGTCCAGTTGTTTACATTTTTCCAAGCTAACCTCATCCATCCAACATCCATAAACCCACATCCTGCAAAAACAATCAGAACTTTGCATAATGTAGACTGCACATGTGCAGGCTCACATATATAAACATGAGGCTGGCCGCTGACATTTGTGTGTACTGGTTGTATTAATCAAGTGAGTATGGCCCAAAACCAATACCTTAATACATTTCTTTAAACTTTGACTCTGCAGGAAATGTCTCTAACTTGGCTCAACTCTATATATATGTATATATATCCATAGTCCTTCTTTCCAGCTGTTCAAATAAAAAATATTCTTAGTGGATCCGAACTACAGATGAAATGAATAACTGAGTCTCTGTAATAGAGGTCAGATCAAAAGAACTGATTCTGTTTGCAGCCAAAGACATTAAGAGACATATGACTATTTGATCTAATCTTCATATTTAAAAAAAAAAAAACTGTACAAAGGTAATGAGCTGAGAATGTGCTATAGTAAATATCGCCCACCCAATTTAACATTAAAAGTATTGACATCCCCTTGCATTAAATTTATGACCAAAATGTAGACATTGGCCAATTTGCTTCCCGGTAACAAAAAAAACCCCTCAATATTTCAGTAGGAACATAAACAAGGGGTCGGACTGGGCCTAAGGGACACTAGGAAAAAAACTTGGTGGACAAAAGCTCTTGTTGGCCCCGCTGACCCAGGACACCTGCTCCCTGCTGGATACGGCAGGTTCTCACCACCCCTGGGGCAAGGAAAAGTTAAAATGTTTGTGGGCAGGGGCGTAACTATAGAGGAAGCAGACCCTGCGCCTGCAGGGGGGCCCAGGAGGTATAGGGGGCCCCACGAGGCCCTAATTCATATACAGTTTCAATAAATATTGGTAAAACAAGTCAACTGCTAAAAATTTTGGGGGCCTGAAAAATAATTTGCTGTGGGGCCCAGTAATATCTAGTTATGCCACTGTTTGTGGGCAAGCAGGCAGGCGGGCTCGGGGGGGGGGTCAGGTTTGTCTGGAGCTCATGGGGGGAGCTCACTACTGTGGTGGGGGCCCCTGCGGTGGCAGCCCCAGTGGGCCCCATACATCCCATTCTGACACTGAATCAAGATCAAACCATTGATGGAAAGCAACTGGAGGAGCTAAGATATAAAACAGAAACAGTTTTTTTTAAACAGCATTTTAAATAAGACCCTTCAATGAAGAAGAGAACAGAGGGGTTTATAATAGAACCCTTGCCCATGTTTTAGCCAGGTAACTCTAAGGCAATAGTCCCCAACCTTTTTTATTTGTGAGCAACAATCAGATGTAAAAAGAATTGGGCAGCAGTGAATGCATAAAATATATTCCTGGGTACCAAATAATGGTTGTAATTGGCCATTTGGTCATGGGGTGGAACAGTTGTACCAGGCCGGGCTGCACTTTTCGAATTAGCTAAGCCCCCCTTGACAGCGCCAAAGTCGTAGTCTCGAACCGCTGAAAAACCCTAAGTCCTGAAGTTTTTTATAAATATTCTATGGGGCCCCAGACCACCAATGTTTCTCTTTAACTTGTAGGGGGGCTCTGACCACCAATGTTTTTTTTAAAAACTTTTATGGGGGGTCCTGACGCCAATGTTTTTTTTACTTATAGGGGGGCCATGACCACCAATGATTTTTTTTTTTACTTGTATGGGGGCCCTGACCACCAATGTTTCTTCTTAACTTGTAGGAGGCCCTGACCACCAATGTTTTTTTAAAAACTTTTATCATTTTTAGTGCTGATGTCTGTGTGGACTTTTTACTGTGGTGTGGGATCTGGGGTGGGCCTTAGGGGCCTGGCTGGGGTTGGCACGGACCAGAGGGCCCAGAAAATGTTGCTGTACAGGGCCCCATGATTTCTGGTAGCGGTCTTGCCTATGTGTACTGGCAGCCTACAGGAGGCTCTGTTTGGCAGTACACCTGGTTTTTATGCAACCAAAACTTGCCCCCAAGTCAGGAATTCAAAAATAAGCACATTCTTTGAGGCCACTGGGAGCAGCATCCAAAGGGTTGGTGAGCAACCACTGGTTGGGGATCACTCCTCTAAGGGAACAGAGAAGGCACAGGTTGGATGCAGGGCCATATTTATATATATAGGCACCTAAGGGCCATTTGCCTAGGGTTGCCACCTGTTCAGTTTTGACCCAAACAGTTTGGTTCTCCTAAGGCCTGTTCAGCCTTGTGAAACCTGAGCAATAATTTGGCCAATAAATAAAAAAACATTTAAATAGATAGATACTCACCTTCATATAGCTTAGTTATTATCAAGTGTTGTTACTTTCTTTTATTCCTACTTTCTTTTATTACTTACTTTTAATCATTTAAACATCAATCAAAAATAAGATCTTTTTTCTAAATTAGCATTGCTAATTAAAATGCTGATAACTGAAATCTGTATAATAGATCCCGTAAGTGTAATTAATGGATTGGGCTTACTCATCAGGCAGAATATAGAAAGAGATAGGTTTCTCACTGATGCAGGGGCGCTGCACCAATGAAATGAGTTGAGAAAAAGTCTCTCCTAGCAAAATTTCAGAGCAAAATTTCTTTCTGTTGTGGATCTCCCTGGACCCCTAGGCAGGGAGAGGGGATGGAAACACAGAAGCCAGATCAGGGCAGAGAGATGAGAATCACCCCTGCACCCATGTGGTTTTGAAATTGACATCTTAGTTTTTCAAAGGGCTGTTCAGCCAGTTGTGTATAAGTGATGCAATAACCTCACCCAGTGTCATAACTTCACATACATCATTGTGTCTGCTTTTGATGTAACCGTGACCATCTCAACATCACAACCCCAGCCACAATTCTATCTGCCCCCCTCCCCTTTGTTTGGGTTTAGCTGCCAGCAAATGTGGAAACCCTACTAGGGCAGCAGTTTTCATGAAGGATCGTAGAAATCTATTTAGACGCGAGAGGCTGCAAAGCAGGGAATTGCAGTAATCTATGTAATATCGAGGAATGGGTGAGAATTTTGGCAATCTCTGGGAGATTTGGTCTAGTATAGGAAATGCTCCTGATGTAAAAGTGGCATGATTTCCTAATCATTTGGATGTGCTTAGTGAATGAAAAGGTAAAAGTGACAAGGGTCACAATTTTGGGCTGGTGACACACCAGCCCAAAATTGTCACCTGAAAAATCAGGTGCCTTTTGAGACCCTGCACTTCTATACTAATTTCATTTAAGTTTTATTTATTTTTATTTAAATGCATACGTTTTACACCTTACTAATTGCCAGACCCTTAATTACAGACATTCTGGTCATATTTAGTCAAACTGTTCCTTTTCCCTGGAATTTTGGAAACCCTTTCAAAAGCGTTGTCATTATACAAAATGACTAATAAGTGCATTGTGTGGGGCTGAAGGCAGCGAGAGCAATAGCGATCAGTGCACTAGCGATGTGGCCCCTCCTGCACCCGCTCCGACACTAAAACTTGAAATTGCGGAGCTGGAGGGGGAGCAGCTGTGCCCCTGAATCACCACTGAAACCCTGTATAACCTATATAAACCTTGCTAGCTACGTATGTGTAATTCGCAGAATACATGACACAGATACAGCGGTGACAGGAGATGCTTACCACATGCGCTGCTGGTTTCTCGCGGTCCTACCTAAAAGGTACCAGCAGGGGCGCAATTCCTCAGTGGAACTGTTGAATCCTGATAAACATGTAGCCTACTCTGAGGCCTACATGGCCCTTCATTTTCTGTTTATCACCTTTCACCTTTTGTTTTCTGTTTTCTGCAATCATATATTTTATATAAAGCATAAATTTTCATATAACGGTAAAGATTTTATAAAATGCAGCTTTTTGCAAAATGTAACCGCTAAAATGCAGAACCTAATAACGCATGCCAGCCAGGAGAGGAAATAAGATTTAGACAGTTGAAATAAATTAGTTAAAGAGTTATTAAGAAACAGAAGTAGCTAAAAAGTCTGGTCAGGTACAAACTTTTCTGCCTAGATACATAGTTATCAATATGACGCTAAATGCCTTAAAGGAGACATATAGGATAAATTTTAAAAAAAAATAATAAAAAAAAATAACTTTTTAGGCAATTATAAGTAATATATGGTGTTGCTTTTAAATGGTGCTAAAAATGTATATTATCTTTAAAAATAGCCCCTTTATTAGAGCTCCCCACAGGTGTTCTCTGTTTTTCAAATGAGGAGTGGGCGTGTCCTAATGCTCCCTGCCAGAAGCACAGTATGAGGGGGACAGCCAATCCCAGCCCTACAGTCACACAAGCACAGCCAGGCTTCAGTTCCCTATCAGGTCCTGATAGCTGCTGATTGGTTCTACAGTGCAGTGAGCCGAGAGTCGCCAACTCCCCTGCGCAGCCTGGGAATTCAGGGAGCTGGAAGTCGAAGAGAAGGGAGGAATTATTAGGGTTTTTGCAGAAATATTCAATAAATCAGCCTGAAACACTACTTTTTTAAGCACAATTTTTTTATATCTAAATGAGTATAATGCACTGGTACATTCTTATTTTTTACACAATATGTCTCCTTTAACCAAACAAAATAAAAAAAGCAATACTTTTGATATGATATAATATGATATGATTGATGATAAATATATATGTAATGGTCAGCCGGGTCAGAACGTTCTCTCCGAGCTACCAAATGCTTCTGTATTCTGTGCTTGAATAAACTTCCTTCTCTGATTGAAACTTTCAAAAGGGCGTTGGCTGAAGCATTGGGAAAGCCTACCACCTACTGTAGGTCCAGACCCAACAGAACTTATCACTTTCAAAGAAATACATTTCAAAAGGCGGAGACAGGGTTTAGTTAATTTGTGTTGTAAGTTTTGCCATTTGCATAGCAATGAAATAATTAAATAATGAAGTTTTTTTTTATAATTTAATAAACACTGAAAAATTAGATTTACCGTTTACAGCTTTTATAACATTTCCCTACAAGTCGTATTACTTATTTGCAAGACTGTAAACTGCGGCAAGGTAAGAGTGTAGAGTGCCATAACCTATAACATAACCTATAGCAGTCAGCAAATGATAAGCTGTGATTGCTCAGCCAACAAGAGTACTGCAAGCATCTAACGGGATACCTGTACTAGTAAGTGAATAAAATCTTATTTGACAATGTCTCTGACCCAAATGCTAGATAGAATATTGTGCTGCCACGCAGTTTTGCTGCCTAGCAGTTGATATTATATGTTATGTTATAATGGTATTTGGTATCATCCGTTCACCCCCACTGTTTCTTGCTAGATAGTTGCTCCCGCCCTCCATTTTCTTCTGTAACCTCCCCTTTGGTTTAGTGTGTTATGAAGAGACTGCAGTGTGTGTAAGCTGTGTAACTCCATTAGAAATTTACCTATGAAAAAGGCCTCTATGTTTAACATTTGCTACCTTGAAGCATAAAAAAGCATTGGAGAACATTTCTGGAGTCTTTATTCATTGAGTAAGCTATCTGTCAAGGTGATCATTCAACCTGCTGCACATATCCTTACAGACTGGGTCTACATGGAGCTTGTGGCAGGTACAACTGATACTGAGACAGAATAGTAAATTTCTAAAAGAATCCATTGCATGGCTACACTCTGCAGCTTCAGAATCGTGAGTATTCATTTGACTATGTGAAGAAAAAGAAAACCCTAAGACAGGAATCCATCTTCATACTGTGCACTGAAGCCATCATTGCCTGTGTGTTACTGCTACACTTACCAGAAGCATTGCACTGCACTAGAAGCCAACTACCTGCTGAATATTGCCCACAGTATAACCTGTTACTGGTCTGTGCTGTTTGTCAGCAATAAGTACATTCTGAACTGTGCAAAGACTGTTTATGATTGCTATATAAAGTCACAAGGATTCATTATTTTCAAGCTGTTTTGGACTGTGAATTCAAAATCTGCATTTATTATAAGAACTTATTCTTGCCTTTTACAAGGTGATTTTGAACTGTGTTTTTCTTTGCCAAGAATCTGGTTTGAGCTGGATTGCAGCCCCAGCTCCAAGGCCCAGCCTGCTTACAAACAAAGTATCAATACTTACAGAGCTGATCTTTGGCAGATTTCCAAGACACTAAACTGCAGCACTTATCATGTCTGACAGAGATTCTACTGAGCCTGCATCTATTCATGTCAAAGCAGACACCTTGCTTCATTCTGCACGTCCAGCTAGGGCCCCTCATCCATCCTTGAAGGCAAGGGAGGCTTATGAAGCAAATAAGGAAGCAACATCTGATAACCTGATTGCATTATGGGAGAAAACTTTAAGTTGTATAACAGCCGCTAATGAAACTAGCAACAACACTGAGCTATTGAACGCCGCCCTCTCAAGGGTTAAGAAGGCATTTGAGAATTATAAAAGACTTGCTGAAAAGTACTCTTCCCTTTTGTCACATTCCAACATAGAGGAAGCTTCACTAGAATTAAAAGACTTTACTTCTACTGAGCAGCAGAGACATAGCACATATCTGGAAGCAAAGGCACAGATAGAGGGTAGATTAGTACAGCTACATGAAACTACATCCTGTATATCCGCTTCTTCCAGACACTCAGAAAAATCATATAGATCTGCCAGCTCACATCATAAATCCTCCTCCAAGTCATTGCGGTCCTGCTCTGTAAGGTCATCACTGAGCAACCAAATACTCAAAGCTCGCCAAAAGGCTGCAGTAGCCCATGTTCAAGCCACCTGTTCTGAAAGAGAAGCAGTCTTCAAGGCAGAAGCTAAGCTTAAGGAAGCTGAAGCACAGGCAGAAGCTAAGCTTAAGGAAGCTGAAGCACAGGCAGAAGCAAAACACATTCAAGCAAGAATACAAGCAGAAACAGAGGCCCATCTAGAAATCCTTCAGAAGAGAAGAGGAAGTAGCCTTAGCAGAATTATCTGTCTTGGAACAAGCCCTATTGGAAGAAGAAGGAGCGTCTTGTCCTAGCTTGGCCGCCCGTCAAGATCCTGTTGAAAGGACCCTACAATTTGTTTTGACCCAGAACCATAATGATACGGTCCCGCCTACGGTTGTAGACCCACCTCATAATCCTCTAGCAAGTCAGTGTGCACCTCCCAACACAGACACTTCACTACTACCGTATGCCACAAAATCAAGTGTACCAACCTATCCAGCTCATGTGCTGCCACAACCCTATGTGAATAGAGATTACAAGGGCACAACAGGAGACTTCAGAGTGCACTCTATGCCTCCTGCAACACAGCACTCTTCAACTTCAAATGTGCAAAGGCCTTTAGACACGAGACCCATGCCTGGATTGAACCCATCTGCTACACCTTTCTCTCCACCTACTGGCCAGCACCAGATACCAACCTTGATCCAAGATGGTGCACCATCAATACTTCCTGTGGGTGTAAAAACCGAAAGCACCGACATTGCAGAGTTTAGCAAGTATATGATCCGGCGAGAGTTGATTGCTACTGGACTGTCTAGATTTGATGACCGCCCAGAGAACTATAGGAGTTGGAGATCTACATTCAAGGCAGTAACCAAGAACTTGGGCATTGAACCCCAAGCAGAACTTGACTTACTAATAAAGTGGTTGGGACGACAATCTTCAGAACAAGTAAAGAGACTTAAATCTGTTTACATTCATAACTTTGAAGCAGGCCTTGATGCTGCCTGGGAACGTTTGGAACAAGACTATGGGAGCCAGGAAGTCATCGAATCTGCCTTATTCCAGAGACTTAAAGACTTCCCTAAAATCTCTATTAAGGACAATCATAAGCTTAGAGAGTTAGGTGACCTTCTTCTTGAACTTGAAATCGCTAAGTCAGATCCTAGTTTGCCAGGTCTTAGCTATTTAGACACTGCTCAGGGAGTAAACCCTATTGTAGCAAAGTTGCCTTATCATCTCCAGGAGAAGTGGACTAGCATGGGATCAAGGTATAAATATGAACACCATGTCTCTTTCCCACCCTTTTCTTATTTTGCAGAGTTCGTGAGGAAGATCGCAAGATCCAAGAATGACCCAAGCTTCTTGTATCCAGACACAACCACCCTTCCTTCAACTACTTCAAAGGGTATTGCCACCAACAGTAAATTCAAGGACTTAAGACATCCTATTGCTGTGAGAAAGACCGCAATTGAATCCAATGTCTTGGCTACAGATACTAAATTACAAGATACCAAGTCAAGCAATATTGATCAACAGTGTCCCATTCATGATGCACCACATTCTCTCTCTATATGTCGCGCATTCAGGGACAAGCCTATCAAAGAACGCATGACATACCTCAAGGAACATAATATCTGCTTCAAGTGTTGCGCATCCTCCGATCACCTAGCTAAAGACTGTAAGTATGATGTCAGATGTTCCCTGTGTAACAGTGCCAAGCATGTGGACGCTCTTCACTCAGAATCATTCAAAAGGAAACCTTCGCCTGGCAGCAACCCCAAGACTACATCAGATGATGGCGGGGAGAGAACTAAGCAAAACGCCAACCCTGTAACTACAAGATGTACAGAGGTGTGTGGAGAAGGGCTTCATAGCAAGTCTTGCAGCAAGATATGTCTCGTTAGGGTTTTCCTGAAGGATGCCCACAAAATGCTATAAAAATGTACGCCATACTCGACGATCAGAGCAATCGCTCATTGGCCAGTCCAGAATTCTTTGACTCATTCAACATTCATGGAGAGACCTGGTCCTATACCTTGCAGACATGTGCCGGACAAGTCAGCACTTCTGGAAGAAGAGCCCACGGCTTCATAGTGGCATCAGAATATGAGAACACAGAGTTTCCTCTACCAACGCTAATCGAATGTGATCAGCTACCAAATAATAGAGAAGAGATCCCCACACCTGAGGTAGCACGTCATCACTCTCGTTTGAATCACATTGCTGATTACATTCCATCACTTAACAAGGATGCGAAGATCATGATCCTTCTAGGGAGAGACATTCTCAGAGTTCATAAAATAAGAGAGTCATGTAACGGTCCAGATGATGCTCCCCATGCCCAGAAACTCGATCTTGGATGGGTGATAATAGGAGAGGTCTGTCTAAATCGATCGCACAAGCACCTGGACGTGACTTCCTACAAAACTAATGTGGAGGGATCAGAACAAATACGAAGAATCAGTAGACCTGAACAATGGAACTATGTCCCGACCGGCTTGAATCCCGCAGACATCGCCACAAGGTCTGTGCCAGCAGTTGTCCTTACACAAACCATTTGGTTGTCAGGACCCAAGTTCTTAACAGACTTCTATAGACTCTGAAGGAGACGTCAACTTCCACCTGGTGGATCCAGATACTGATCCAGAAATCCGACCAGAGGTTAAAACATTGAGCTCCAACATCTGCTCAAGAAGAAACTTGGAGGTGAGACGGTTTGAACGTTTCTCTTCTTGGAAAAGATTAGTAAAGACTATTGCAAGATTGAGTCATATTGCACAGAGTTTCAGCAAGTCCAATCAGACGTCATCTTGTCATGGATGGCATACCTGCAAAGAGCCACCTAACGCATTAGAGTATGAGAAGGCAGAGTCATTCATCATACGTCATGTGCAAGAAGAAGTCTTTGCAGAAGAAATTAAGTGCTTGAGAGGCAATAGACCAGTCTCGAAGGGTAGCCCACTATTCACCCTGAACCCAGTAATCGACAATGAAGGAATACTTAGAGTCGGTGGACGGCTAAATAAGTCAAACTTGCCAAGACGAGAACAGAACCCCTTGATAGTACCAAGAAACCACCATCTGGCGACCTTGATTATCCGGCATTACCATGAGGAAGTAAGACACCAAGGAAGACACTACACAGAAGGTGCTCTCAGAGTTGCAGGGTTCTGGATAGTTGGAGTGAAAAGATAAATAGCCACGATCATTCACAACTGTGTCAAATGTCAGAAGTTAAGAGGTAGACAGCAAGATCAACAGATGGCTGACTTACCCGCAGACAGACTGAACGAAGATGCACCCTTTACATACGTCGGGATTGATGTATTTGGACCATGGACAGTGACGGCCAAAAGAACCCGCGGTGGTCAAGTCAACAGCAAAAGATGGGCTGTAATGTTCACTTGCCTAAGTGTAAGAGCCGTACATATCGAAGCGATCGAATCAATGGACACCTCTAGTTTCATTAATTCTCTCCGGAGATTTCTTGCTCTAAGAGGTCCTGTGAAGATGTTGAGATCGGACTGTGGAACCAACTTCATTGGTGCTTGTAGAGAGTTACAGATAGACCAACAACACGTTGCAAATTATTTGAGTGATCAAGGCTGTGTGTGGAAATTCAACCCACCACACTCTTCACACATGGGCGGAGCATGGGAACGCATGATTGGGATGGCAAGGCGCATACTGGATGCAATGTTGCTTGATGCAAGTTCTTCACGCCTTACCCATGAGGTGCTCACCACTTTCTTTGCTGAGGTTGCAGCAATAATCAACTCAAGACCATTGACTGCCATATCTACAGACCCAGAGTCTCCAACTATCTTAAGTCCAGCCACATTGTTGAACTGGAAGATTGGACAGATTTCAGCACCAAAGGATATCTTCGATGAAAAGGACATGTATAAACGACAGTGGAGATACACTCAATACCTTGCGGATTGTTTCTGGGACAGATGGAGAAAGGAATATCTCACACTTCTCCAAGGTCGCAAAAGGTGGCAAACCCAGAAGCCCAACTTAAAGGAAGGGGACTTGGTCCTGTTAAAAGACCAGCAAACTCATCGGATCCAGTGGCCAGTTGGACTCATTACAAAGGCCATTGCCAGTGATGATGGGAAGGTCCGAAGTGTGGAAGTCAAGATCG
The DNA here is from genome assembly GCF_017654675.1 of Xenopus laevis. Classification (NCBI taxonomy): domain Eukaryota; kingdom Metazoa; phylum Chordata; class Amphibia; order Anura; family Pipidae; genus Xenopus; species Xenopus laevis. The sequence goes on along the minus strand of NC_054378.1, from coordinate 34,109,718 downwards.
TTAAGGATGGCAACTCAAAAACCTTCCTCAGACCAGTCACTGATATTGTGTTAATTATGCCTGCTTCCAAAGGTTCTGATCTAGTCTAATATCAGTGAACTACTCAAACTCTAATATAGCTAACTCATAGACTTGAGAACGCTAAATAGCATTTTATGTTACTTTTACTAATATGTTAAAGAAAAATAATTGTGTAGTGGTATCTCACGATACCAGGCGGGGAGTGTGCTGCAACGCAGTTTTGCTGCCTAGCAGTTGATATTATATGTTATGTTATAATGGTATTTGGTATCATCCGTTCACCCCCACTGTTTCTTGCTAGATAGTTGCTCCCGCCCTCCATTTTCTTCTGTAACCTCCCCCTTGGTTTAGTGTGTTATGAAGAGACTGCAGTGTGTGTAAGCTGTGTAACTCCATTAGAAATTTACCTATGAAAAAGGCCTCTATGTTTAACATTTGCTACCTTGAAGCATAAAGAAGCATTGGAGAACATTTCTGGAGTCTTTATTCATTGAGTAAGCTATCTGTCAAGGTGATCATTCAACCTGCTGCACATATCCTTACAGACTGGGTCTACATGGAGCTTGTGGCAGGTACAACCGATACTGAGACAGAATAAATATAAAAGGGCAAAAAAGTTTGCACGATAGTTGTCCATGTTTTATCCAGAATGCTCCGGACCTGAATTTTTCTGGATAAAGGATCTTTCCGTAATTTGGATCTTCATACCTTAAGTCTACTAGATATCAAGTAAATATTAAATAAACCTAATAGGCTGGTTTTGCTTCCAATAAGAATTAATTATATCTTAGTTTGGATCAAGTACAAGGTACTGTTTTATTAAAGAAAAAAGGGAATAAATTTTAAAGGTTGGATAAAATGGAGTCTATGGGAGATGGCATTGCTATAATTCTGAGCTTCCTGGATAAAGGGTTACCTGATAACAGATCCCATACCTGTACTAGTTTCTCATAAATTAATGGTCTTTGCAGGCTGCACTCTGTAACTTGCACAGAATTAAAGGAAACCTGTCACTTTTTTGCTGACAGTAGGACTGTAATTAAAGAGTTATAAATACTCACATACCACCATCTTTTTTGGAATAAATGTGACTAAAGCAGTGCTTTCAATGTGTGCACGAGACTCTACCAGTCCGACTTTCTGAAAGTCGGCACGCAAAGCCTCAAGGGAAAAACTATAAATCTCACGAGATTTCACCTCCCACTCATTTGAATCCTCGGAGCTGCAATGTATCCCTACGCAATCCTGTCCCTTCTTAACGGAGTATTAGTGAGAAAAGTTGAAAGCTCCATTACCCCCCTGCATATTATAATAAATAATGTGGAAGGCAGTGGGGGGGGGCAAGCACGGAGAAAGGAGATTGTGGAAAAGAATGTGCTTGGAGATAGATTGACACTGTGGATCGAGAAACTTCGAAGGTGAAGGGGCATAGAAGTACATAAGGATAAAGGGGCATTGAGGGGTCATGGAAAGCAGTGTTTTGCGTAGTAGGAGTGGGACATAAATAATTGTACTTTGAAGGAGGGGGGGCATTGTAACATTGTTTTCCATACTGTTAGCCTTTTGCATTGCTGCATTTCTTACTGAAGTCCTACTCCCCTCTCCATTTTTGGCTATGCTTTTAACCCCTGGCAGGACACACTCTAGAGCAGAACATAATGCTGTAACGCTGCTGAGGGAACACATCCTTTTATGTGATAAACACAATGTCCCGATATAATGGCCCTGACAAAAAAGGAGATTAGTCACCTTGCAATTTCTTTCCTTTTTGCCTTAAAGGGTTGGTTTACCTTTAAGTTAATTTTGAGTATGTTATAGAATGGCTAATTCTAAGCAACTTTTCAATTGGTCTTCATTATTTCTTTTTTATAGTTTTTGAATTATTTGCCACCTTCTAACTCTTTCCAGCTTTCATATGGGGTCACTGACCCCATCTAAAAAACAAATGCTCTGTAAGGCTACACATTTATTGTTATTGCTACTTTTTATTACTCATCTTTCTATTCAGGCCTCTCCTTTTTCCAATGTGTTGATTTTTCATTAGCTGAAGTTACCCACGGGACTGTTTGTATGCGCTAACTTCATTTTGGGGCCTCTAAATGCCAGATACTTTGGTAAACTTATGAACAATGGCCACGAAAATGTTCAGAGGAACCCTGGCAATCATATTTAGGGTGCTTTTTCTTAGTACGTAATGATACATGGGTGATATGGTGCTGGGAAGTTGAAGGTTTGAGGCAATTTTCAGATATTTCACCAAAACCGACAAATTTGGGAAAGCCTTGCGACTCAGTAGTTTGGAGCAGAAAGGCATGGGTACCCATTTTAGATTCTGTAGAATGTGTACTTTCCAAAAATATATGGGTTTGGGGGGTAAACATATATTTCTGTGTTTTTACCCCACAAAAAATGCAGTCAATGTGTTGATTTCTCAGTAGCTGAAGTAAAGTCCTGAACAATTTGGATGTGCTAACTTCATATTGGTGTCTCTAAATGACAGATTCTTTGGTAAACCTATGCATAATGGGTATCAAACTGTTCAGTGGACCCCTGGCAATCATATTTCAGGTGCTTTTTCTTGGTACCTAATATAGTTTGGGATATGTGGAGCAGCAAAATAAAACCTTTGAAATGATTTTTCTGAATTTTGAATTTTATTTTGAAAAACCGCTATGTTCAGACAAGCTTTTATGTTTGGTAGTTGGGAGTAGAGAGACATAGTTACCCATTTTGTAATCGGCAGAATGTGTATTTTTCAAAAATGTATGGTTTTCTGGGGTAAACCTATGGTTTCAGGATTTTTTGCCTTGGAATCTAAAGCATGCCGTTTTCTGCCTTAGTGCTTTCAAAATTCAGTAATATACTGCCGGGAGTTTTTGCTGTACAGAAGTCCTTAATCTCCCTAAAACTATACATATCTGGTATTGGCACGTTCGAGAGACATAAGGCTTTCCAAATCAGTTGGATTTTCATCTGTAAAATGAAATATTTTTCTGGTATAAATTGATATACGATGAAAAATGGTATGCACTATAAATTTTTTTGCACAGGTGGAAATACATGAAAACTCAGGCAGATTTCAGTTTCTACCGAAAAAAACAATGTATAGTTTTCCTAGGTAAACTATAGGTTTCCCCTCAGAAAATGCCCCTAAAGTGAGAGAGCACAAAATGCTTAAAAACGGCTGGCATTTTCCGTAACCAAAATGTGAAATTCTGCTGGCACTTAAAGGGTTAATTAATTTAAAACTTCATATTTTGATGTTGCTGTTCCTCTAAAACACATTGACACCACAAAAAAAAACATGGGAACAGACAAAGACACACATTTATACACTTAAAGTTACTGGGAGACTAAATAACACACAAACACACTGTCACACACATATATTTATAGAGAGAAAGAGGATGATTTCAAACAAAGCTGCTAATTTGTACCAGTTCAATTACTCATATTTTGCACCTTGTAGTGTGTAGACTGTTCAAAGTGAATTGCTGGCCTACAGAGACATGTGCAAAATGTGAGGTGAGGTGCAATGTGCAAAAAATAGGTGCATAATACCCTCTTTATTTTTATATCTGTACAATATTTACCAAGCTCTGTCCTGCCTTTGATCTGGGAGAGTGTGAAAACCTTATTCTGCCAATAAAATCAGCATTTGCACACTATAAAAGAACAACAGCCTTACTGTTCTCAGAATGAGATTCCAGAGAATGTAATTGGTGTGTGGATGCTTTGAATTCAGCATGAAGAGGGTGGGACTTTGCTAGTTGCTACATGACATCACAGTTGGGGTATAGCCACTCCCATTCAGCAATTGCTTGAACTGGCTCTCAGAGAAAGCATTCTGACTGACTGTAATATTATTGAATGCCTTTCAAAAAGTAAGCATTTCTGTTAAAGTAATATATTTGAGAATATTATTATTTTCATCCTATCTATCCACTGAGAAAATTTGATTTTCGCGATAGTTCCCCTTTAATGACAGTGGTGATGATGATTGAGTTCCTATAAGCACAGCCTGCATACTATACACCTGTCGATATTACAGGTTTAATCAGCATTAATCTTTTAAATTTCTTTTCTGTCTTTATTGATCTTTCTATTAACACCCCAGGGATTAATCTGGTGACCTTTTCTTTTCTTTTGATTCACCCTCCATTTACCCTTGAAAGGCTTTTTGCTTCACTCATCCATATCATAAATATCAATCAGTGTGTGTGTGTATGACTGAATGTTCCATCTCCCATTCCAATATATCGTGATGAAAGATAAAACATGCAAATGTGCTATATGATTGGCCTACTGATTTTTTACCATAGAAACCTCTTGTATATATAGTTCATGCTTTAGGATATATCTTATTAATGTTTCCTTGTCCTTAATACAGAATACTATTTGCTAATAGCATCCTTTAATATAGATCTGTTTTCCAGAGAGAAAATAAACTAATATATACTAGTTTCCCACCCCTGCAAAATGTATTGCTAAATGGATTGTTTCTAGTGTTGCCACAGGCCTTCTTATATATTTATCTTTTTTCCCTATTAATAACATTGGGATCCACCATCATTTTTACCAGCCAGGGCAGTAAAAGACTGGACAGGTGGCAACCCTAGCTGTTTCATATGAAAGTACATATATTTACCAATATCTGTGAGTCAGTTTGGCCTTATAGCAGCAAATAGGAATTATAGTTCAGCAACATATTTGAGAGGATTTAAATGAATACCAAAGGGAATTAAGACCTAATCTGCTTAAGCAAAGAGAACAGCTAACATATCAGCATTATCTGTAAACAAAAACTCAAAGCTTTAAAGTCATTAATGATATAGATACAGTTCAGTTAAAGCTAAGGATTGGGCCTGATCCAAAAAAAAAAAAAAAAATTGCTAGGATTTAGCTGAATCCTAAAATGTATCCCGGAATCAGTGCTTCCCAAAACTGTAGATACTTAGTCAGAAGAGAACTAATAAGGTAATTTACAAACACAGTGCATTGAGCAAAGTGTCATATTCAGATGCAAATTGGTATTTTCCCCAGGATTGCAGCTAAATGGTGGGTCCATAAGGAGCTTCACTCCGAATTGGCAATTGACCTAATGTGTTAAAATGAATAGAATTGTGTGCGCGCTTGTTTGCAAATCGGGTGCAATTTGTGGAACGTCCAGTGCACAACATTACACTGCTATTAGCATGTGATTCTTTTGATGAAATTTTGCTGTTCCTATTCATACAACCCACTATTGGAACCCTGGAATTCATTTGGATTTTGCCATGGAAATGTGAAATATGCATTTCTGTGCCAAAATATGCTTAATCTGTGCAAAAATGGGCTGATGGTGTGCCTGCCACTGCACACTGATATCAAGGCAGAACAAAGCGAATCAGTGTTTTTGCCTCCAGTATACACTGGCAAAGAAAAAGCCAGGTGTGATGTGGCACTAATAGGAAAACATTACGGAGTACAATTCTGTCTAGGGCCATATTTTCTATTTAGGCACTTATATAGGAGGTTCCATACAGGCCCGGACTGGCCATCAGTTAATTTGGGCAATTGCCCGTTGGGCCGCTGCCTGCGCAAAGTAAATGGGCTGCACCATACCAAAATCTTCTCCCTCACCAAACGATCCCCTGTGCGCGTAGTAACAGTGATCGAGGAAGATCACTTTCTTCTGTCTGAAGAGCCGTCCCAAGGGCCGTGCTTGTTTTCTTTTTTCTGTCTGGACTGCTCATCTTTAGCAGGGGGTGGGGTTTAAGTGTGCAGTGGAGAGGAGCGAGTGGGAGAACTAACGTAACTTACGTCCCCTGCTATGGGACAAATGACAGGCAATTGCAGGCAGGGAAAAAGGCACCTGTATACAGTGTCGGACTGGGGTGCCTGGGGCCCACCAGGAAACCTCATCTCAAGGGCCCACCCTCCTGTACAAAATTGCCTGCAAATATAAAAATTAACATTTTTATTTAAAAAAAAAACTGGAATGGCTGTGACAATATTAAATTACAATATTAGTCATAAATACAAAAGCATAACAGAATCCTTTTAATTAAGTGCACATGCAATATAAACAAGGTAAGCCTTTTATCACACTTTACTGCTGTACTGCAAGTTGGAGTGATTTAACCCCCTCCCTTTCCCCCCAGCAGCCTAACAACAGAGCAATGGGAAGGTAACCAGATAGCAGCTCCCTAACACAAGATAACAGCTGCCTGGTAGATCTTAGAACAGCACTCAATAGTAAAATCCAGGTCCCACTCAGACACATTCAGTTACATTGAGTAGGAGAAATAACAGCCTGCCAGAAAGCAGTTCCATCCTAAAGTGCTGGCTCTTTCTGAAAGCACATGACCAGGCAAAATGACCTGAGATGCACCTACACACCAATATTACAACTAAATACACTTGCTGGTTCAGGAATGAAAGTAAATTACCTGCAGTGTAAATAATGTAATTTAGAAATAAAAACTATACCATAAAAAGCATGACAGAAGAATAGTATGACCCAGAGAGTGATATTCTAAGACAATTTGCAATTGGTCTTCATTTTTTATTTGTGGTTTTTGTAATTACTTAGCATTTTTGGCATTTCAGCCATTGGTTTGAGTCAGAAGAAGAAGGAATGCAATTTGAAAACTATAAAAAATAGACCAATTGAAACCTTGATAAGAATTGTCCATTCTATAACATAGTAAATGGTGTACTATCCCCTAAGAGGTTAAAAAAACCTGCAACTTTTTGTCTGCTGATTAGGGATGTAGCGAACGTCGGAAAAAAAGTTCGCGAACATATTCGCGAACTTGCGCAAAAATGCGAGCGGTTCGCGAACGGTTCGCGAACCCCATAGACTTCAATGGGAAGGCGAACTTTAACATCTAGAAAAGACATTTCTGGCCAGAAAAATGATTTTAAAGTTGTTTAAAGGGTGCAACGACCTGGACAGTGGCATGCCAGAGGGGGATCAAGGGCAAAAATGTATCTGAAAAATCTGCCTGTGTGTGCTTGGAAGAGATAGTGTAGGGGGAGAGCTGTTAGTGATTTCAGGGACAGATGATAGTAAGTTTGCTGGCTAGTAATCTGCTTGATACTGCTCTGTATTGGAGGGACAGAAGTCTGCAGGGATTTGAGGGACATTTTAGCTTAGGTAGCTTTGCTGGCTAGTAATCTACTGTTCTCTTTAAACAACTGCCATACGTTGACCTTGTAGGCATTGTTTGCCCAGTTTTTTTGGACGCAGCCACTGAAGCACAGTTGCCAGAAAAAATATGCCATATAAATGCTGAAAATAGTCATTTTTCGCCATACGTTGACCTTGTAGACATTGTTTGCCCAGTTTTTTTGGACGCAGCCACTGAAGCACAGTTGCCAGAAAAAATATGCCATATAAATGCTGAAAATAGTAATTTTTCGCCATACGTTGACCTTGTAGACATTGTTTGCCCAGTTTTTTTGGTTGCAGCCACTGAAGCACAGTTGCCAGAAAAAATATGCCACATAAATGCTGAAAATAGTCATTTTTTGCCAAAAAAAGTGACTCCGGTGTTTTTTCTGGAGACGGTAATATTATGGATATTTAGACAGAATGGGAACAAGGTCACACAGCTCGATGGCGGGTTGAAGAAAACAGTGTGCAAATAATGCCTACAAGGCCAACGTATACACTACTACAGCGGTGGATACGGATTACGTAAAATATATTATGGCTGCTTGAAAAAAGTGACTCCGGTGTTTTTTCTGGAGACGGTAATATTATGGATATTTAGACAGAATGTGAACAAGGTCACACAGCTCGATGGCGGGTTGAAGAAAACAGTGTGCAAATAATGCCTACAGGGCAAATAATGCCTAAAAGGTCAACTTATACACTACTACAGCGGTAGTAAAATAAAAAAAAGTAAAATAAAAAAAAATGAATATTAAAAAAAAAAATTAAAGTTGGTGCTGCTGAACTACTAGGAGCAGCAGATTAGCACACCAGTCCCACTCCCCAACACTGCTAGACTAATAGCACTGGGCTCTTATAGTAGTAGTAGTAGTAGTAGTAGTAAAACAACAAAAAAATAAATAAAAGCAGTCCTTACAAGGACTACTGTTATTGCAGCAGTCAGCAGATGAGATCAGAAGCAGGACAGCTGCCCACTGCAGCTACATACAGAGCACTGCAGTAGAAGGTAGATTACTAGCCAGCAAAGCTACCTAAGCTTAAATGTCCCTCAAACCCCTGCAGACTTCTGTCCCTCCAATAACAGAGCAGTATCAAAACGATTACTAGCCAGCAAACTTTCAACTGTCCCTGAAATCACTAACAGGCAGCAGCTCTCTCCCTACACTATCTCTTCAGCACACACAGGCAGAGTGAAAAAACGCTGCAGGGCTTCGGTTTTTATAGGGAAGGGGAGTGGTCCAGGGGAGAGCTTCCTGATTGGCTGCCATGTACCTGCTGGTCTGGGGTGAGAGGGCAAAAAAAAGCGCCAACAATGGCGAACCCAAAATGGCGAACGTCGCGCGACGTTCGCGAACTTCCGGCGAGCGCGAACACCCGATGTTCGCGCGAACAAGTTCGCCGGCGAACAGTTCGCGACATCTCTACTGCTGATCCCCACTCTAGTAACAGTGTGACAAAAAATAAAACTTATTTTTATATATTTTGACCAAAGTAAGTACCTTTGCTGCAGTAGGGGGTCACAATTTGAGGCTTCAGTATAGCCAGTAATGTCCTCAAGTTAGTTATATGATGATGTGCCACCTGGGAGACAGGAGAGGGAGTTTTGCCACCACCAAGCTCTGCTTTTGAAAACAATGCACTCTTTATTCATTTGTCTTAAAACTTACAGCCTACTCAATATGCGATACTCTTAACTGTCATGGATTCTACAGCCAGATATTTTACTTAGTCTTACTTTGTAACCGACCGTATGATGTTACTACTAGAATTCTGGCCTTGTATTTCAATCTTTTCAATTAAAGGGGTGGTTCACCTGTAAGGTAACTTTTATTTTGTTATAGAATGGCTAATTCTAAGCATCTTTTCAATTGGTTTTCATTATTTATTTTTTATAGTTTTATAGTCATTTGCCTTTTTCTTCTGACTCTTTGCTTCTTTCAAATGGGGGCCACTGACTCCCTACTAAAAAAAATACTTTGTAAGGCTACACATTTATTGTTACTTTTTATTACTGATCCTTCTATTTAGGCCTCTCCTATTCATATTCCAGCCTCTTATTCAAATCAGTGCATGGTTGCTAGGGGAATTTGGGCCCTAGTTACCAGATTGGTTTAGCTGCAAATTAAAGAGATGCTGAAACAAAACGCGAAATAACTCAAAATCCACAAATAATAAAATATGAAAACCAATTACAAATTGTCTCAGAATATCCCTCTCTACGTCATACTAAAAGGTGAACAGCCCCTTTAAAAGCAGCCAATTCTTTCCTTTTATAGACAGTTTATGAGAAATTGCTGGTGTGTGTGGGTCTCTCTTTACCTAATTATATATATATAGTTGAACCTCAGAGTGTAAACTCACCTATCACAGCGCCTATCCTGCAATCAATGCAGGGAGCAGGGGAACAGAACAGCCAAGCGATGACTGTCAGAGCAGCAGCAGCAGCATGCTGCCTATTACAAAGTCCATGCCCCCCAACCCCCAGGGTGATTAAGTTTGTCAGCACAACTTGAACTTGCCCAGCCCAGGCACAAGCAGGTAGCGAAAGTGAATGCAGCCAGCCAGGAAGATCCACCCCACCGCACCAGTCCAGCAGTACCTCAGGCTCTCCCTCTCTGACGCGTGCAAATCTCTCTTCTCTTCCCCCACGAGAAGGACGCATTGGACGCCAGCCAGGTCAGTGACGTCATCATCAGGCGCATCACACTCGCACACTGAAACATGCGCAGCAGCACACGGCACAACCACCCTGCACAGAGCAAAGCACATTCAGGCTGCAGGCAGCAGCTTTGATAGCCAGCCCAGGTGATAGTGGCAGCGCTGCGGGGCCCATTGAAAAACCGGAGCTCTGGCAAAAAATAGATGGGAGGGAATGTGGTCGTAGGGGCCCACAAGGACTGGGGCCCACCGGGATTTTTCCCGGTGTCCCGGTGGGCCAGTCCGACACTGTGCACAGAACAGACTGAACTGAGAGGGGGTGAGTGAGGGGAGGAGTGCCTATAGCAGGATATATGTGCCCTATGTTTGTGTGTAAGCACAGTGCCAATGAGCCAAACGGTTAGAATTTATTACTTAAGATGGCAGTGTTTAATTATGAGATAGTCAAATAGAAAGCACAGATATGAAATCCATTATCAGGAAACCTGTAATCCAGGAAAATTCTGAATTACCCAAAGCTCTGAATCTCCTATAGCTTCCATTTGAATCAAATAATCCAACATTTTCAAAAATGATTTCCTTTTGCTCTGTAATAATAAAACACTATGTTGTACTCAATCCTAACTAAGATATAATCCTTATTGTAGTAAAAACGGTGCTATTGCAGTGCAGATTATGGAAATATCCCTTTCACAGAAAAGCCCAGGTTCTAAGCAGAACCTGCTGGATAACAGGTCCCATACCTGCATCATTAGGAACACATTTTCATTAAAATGTATTATTTATATAAAACAGTATTAATATAGGCTAATTTAGGCAATATGATTTTATAGAGACCTGCAGAATTAGGGTCCTATGTTTAATTGCACCCATTGAACTATATGGAATGAGTTATGTATAGTCTATGTAAAGTGTAGTGGAGCATGTTGGAACTATATACAGTAAATAAAAGATAAACGAGCCTTTCAAGCCTGGAGCTGCATTCCCGTTTGTAAAGGTAAGTTCCACACTAACTGCCTTTACAGTTATATACATATATACATATATATACATAAGTGTATAGCAGCTTAAATAAATATTATTCACAAGCAGTTAATCTGCGTCAGAGTGCTCTCCTCTCTCCTATTGAAAGTTCATATATATATATATATATATATACAGCAATAATTAAATCTCTCAGCAAATAATTTAAACTCTGTTGTTGCAGAAACAGAACTGGTCCTCTTTTTTCAGGGCATCCACCTAATTGCAGGTATATGAATACCTGGTCAGTCCTAATGTTCAGGGATGCCTGAAGCAACATGAAAAAGCCATGCAGCTGCGTTCAACATTCCCTTTTTACTTATCCTCCTTCTCAGATCTGGGCAAGGTGGAGATTGCAACTGTATTTTTTTTTTACAGCTGAACTTTCTGATCAGTTGTAAAAAAAAATGATGCCCAAGGAAAGGCTCTCATCCCATCTTGACACATGGCAGAAGGACAATGTATCTCAATATTAGTTCCAGGGATGCATCTGGTCTCCAAGGCCTACCTCTCCCACAAGGCTACAAATTACTATCCCTACTGGCATACTATTCTAAAGCTTCTAGCAAGGAGGCCTCCAATATGATGGATGCAGGGGTGGGCAGAATCACTTTAAAGCTTAAACATAGCAAATCCTAAACTAGGAAATTAAGTCTATGAAAGCAATTCCAACGTTCATAAAGATCAATTTAGAATTAAGGAAACAATATGCTTACACAGCCTAGGTAACAAATATCATTTTCATTCTCTGAAAGTTATCAAAAAATAAACCGACTGTAAGGTATGCTTGTATATAATGGGACATTGCTGCTGGCTAATGGTCCAAATTTTATTGATTTGAGGAACAAAAAAGTAAATCCCTCACCATAGTGTTTACTAGAGCCTAGGGAATAGTACTGCTTTAGTAGCCTATTACCTGGGGGGGCATTGTGAGATTTGGAATTATCACAGTCTTTGAACAGCTGAGCTTTACTTTGAATTCACAGTGCTTGTTTCAGAACTGCAATAACAATATATCTGCTCCTGTAGAGATGTTAGGTCTGAATAATGTTTTGATTATATATTTGTTCCTGCCTGTTGGTCCACCCAGTGTATTTGCGGTGTTGCATATAACAATTGAGATTCATTTCAGATCCTGTGAACTCTACATCAGGTGCAACACAGTTCTTATATCAATGGGTATTGAAAGTGGATGATGGTGTTATAATTAATACAGCTGCAAAAGAATATGTTGCCTACCTAGTTATGATTTAATAATGGCATATATGTTTGGTAGGGTTATATTAATAATGGCCTTAGTCAGGGGAGTAAATACAGAGGAAGCATAGGGGGCCACACAAAGCCCTAATTATCATTTTAAATATAGGGCAACTACTGGATATTTTGAGGGTCCCTAAAATTATTTTGCTATGGGGCCCAGTAACATCTAGTTACGCCACTGCCCTTAGTGCACAGTAACTACTCAGGAACATCTTATACCTTCAGATTCACTATCTTGGCTTAATTACCCTAGTAACCAGTTTAAAAGTCAGAATGGAAAATAAATAAGGGGTCCAACTACACTATAAAAATTGAGATTGTAAGTTCTTTTGGGCAGGGTCCTATATACCCGTTGTATAGGTTGCTAGTTGCATTGTGTATGAAATCTGTATGTTTAATTATATACCCATTTATTGACAGTGCTACGCAATATGAAAGATTCAAACTTCATGCAAAACTATAAAAAAAATGAAGGTCATTTGAAAAATGGTTTAGAAATACTCCAACTATAACATACGTGAGGTTCATTTAAAGGTGAAACAGGGGTAGTAATCTGATGCAAGGTGAATTTCCAATTCCTATGAGTTTAAGGTGAACTCATTTGATTTCCTTTAGAGTGACCAATGGAGGTAAAAGGGAGTTGCAATGGGTTTTTTTAGTACATCAGTATGGTGTCTACTGCTGATGTTTTGGCGTTAAGAATGATGTCTCAATCAAGGAATCAATTAAAATCAGTATTTGTTTACATTTAAAAAAACAACATGTTTTTTTCTGTTCTAGGCTCTGGAATCAGTTAACAGTCAACTTTGCCAGCTATGTCCAGACAGTGAAGATCTTTTTGATATTGTCCTCATGACTAATAACCATGCTCAAGTTGGAGTACGGCTCATCAATACCATAAATCATTACAGTAAGTTTCTATAAGCATACACAAGCTACTCATTAAGTATGTGGTGATAAAAGTCTTTGCTAATGCTGTCAGCATGCTGTGACACACAACGGCTGGTTCCCTCCGATGTAAGGGTTGCTAGCAATGACACAAGGCTTTATCTGATCAGTGAGAACAGGAATGCTACTGCTATGCAACTCACAATACAATAGCTGTACCTCAGTAACTACACTACTTTCAGACAAACTACAGATTTAATATATCTACCAGAACTATCTACATGAAGTATGTAAGTTTCCCTTGTACTCTGTGTCATTTACCACTAGGTATTCTTTTCCTCCCGCATTCCAAAAATATACCAGCAGGTTAGGGTTATGGATAATCTCTGTAAACCACTGTGTGTCAGTGCTATATAAGTAAAAGATAATAGTATTATTTCTTAGATAAAATAATGGCTGTACTTTAGGTATGGGATCTGTTATCCGGAAATCTGTTATTTTTTTTTAGTTATTACTTTTTTCTTTGTAATGATAAAACAGTAGCTTGTACTTGATCTCAACTAGGATAGAATTAATTCTTATAGGAGTCAAAACCATCTTATTAGTTTATTTAATGTTTAAATTATTTTTTGTAGTCTTATAGCATGGAGATCCATATTACAGAAAGACCCATCATACTGATAACTCCTAAGCATTCTGTAGAACAGGTCCCATATCTGTATTACAATTTGAACAAAAAGACTCCATGAGGTTATTCTGCATTATTAAATGACTTTCTGCAATTTATTGTGAGGATATTGGCATCATGTTCCATCTTCTGCCTTAGACCTCTTCATTGAGCGTTTCTGTATGACTGGAGGCAACAGCCCAATTGAATACCTGAAAGCTTACCACACCAACCTGTACCTCTCATCTGATGGCCAGAAAGTGCAAGAAGCTATAGAAGAAGGTAAAGGAATTGCTACTTTGTAAATGTAATTTATAACATTTTGGGTGTTATTTATTAAAGTCCAATTTTTTCTAGGTACAAATAATAATAATTCCACTGGAGAGCTGGTTACAATGCAGTGTGGTGTTTTATTGAAGATGCATAAGCACTACATGTTTTGGACCTCTAGGGTCCTTCCTCTGGAGGACCCTCCTCCAATTGAATTCTGGTAAACATCATTCAAGATTCTGAATTTAATCTCATTGAAGAACACACTTGTATCTATAATTCTTCCATCTACTTTGGAGATAGGGTATGCAACGGTTTTTAGCATTTCTACATCACCTTTGATGTTAATGTTGTTTGGTAAAAAATAACGAAGTCTTGTAAGCTTAACTAATAAAGAACCAGATAACCCACCCTTCTTATACTCCATTTAGGTATAGCAGCAGCAACCATTTTTAGCCCAAGTCACAATGTGTCTGTTCACGAAGAACAACTACGTGTAGCCTTTGATGGAGATGCTGTCTTGTTTTCTGATGAGTCAGAACAAATTGTAAAGGAGCATGGGCTGGAAATGTTTTTTGAACACGAGAAAACTTATGAGAACAAGCCTCTGGCACAGGTAACTGCTTTGAACAACCATATTCCATGTAACTGCTCTTAGATTCATTCTCTGTTGTGGCCAAAATACACTGTATATTCATTTCTAAACTATTTTGCTTATGTAGAGGATCTAATTGTTTACATATACCTACTTATTTTATGGCTATTCCCATAGTTTCCTGTAGAATAGTAATTCTCATATTGCCGTAGACTCTACAGTCCTGCTTTTGGATATTGGATATTTTAAATTAAAGTTGATGAATGTTTAGGGTCACCCAAATGTTAACACTTTAGGGTTATGAATAGAACAGTACTCATTATCTCTAATGGGAGTACATTTGGGTCAACTAAAAAATACCATATGCAGCAACATTTAAATAAAAAGATTAAAACAATGTTTTGAGAACTGAAAATCTAAAACTTTCTAATATGCAAGGCTTAAGCTGGCCATAGACACAAAGCTCCGATCGTACAAATCGAGGATTTGTACGATTTTCGACCGCTTGTGGAGAGTCCCGACATTTTTCGTCCGGCGGAGATCGGTCGCTTGGTCGATCGGACAGGTTAGAAAATTTCTGTTGGCTGCCGATAATATCTCTGATTCGAACGATCGGATCTTTGCACATATGGCCAGCTTAAATCTAAAATTAGATTGAACACTGCAGAGTTTCTGGAGGGTTTGAGGTTTCAAACAGCTAGAACAAATGGAAAAGGTGATCACAAAGGGCAGGACCCCTGAATTTAGCTTTCCTTCCAATTTGCCTGTGCAGAAAACCCCACTTGCTCAGCTTTTGAACGTATTGTTGTTTTCTTTTTCAGGGACCTTTGAAGGGTTTCCTGGAAGCTCTGGGGAGATTACAAAAGAAATTTTATTCCAAGGGAATGAGGATGAACTGCCCTATTCGCACTTATTTAGTTACTGCACGTAGTGCTGCCAGTTCTGGCGCACGAGCCCTAAAAACACTACGTAGCTGGGGACTTGAGACTGATGAAGCATTATTCTTGGCTGGAGCCCCAAAAGGACCTCTCCTTGAAAAGATTCGCCCACACATATTTTTTGATGACCAGATGTTTCATGTTGAGGGAGCTACGGAGATGGGCACCGTAGCAGCTCATGTACCATACGGTGTAGCACAAAGACATAAATACAAAATTTCTCAAAACAGCAAGTAATACATCCTTTGGCAACTGCAGCCATGCACTGTGCACAGGATATTACCACAATACATATTTATTTGTGTTCTTTGGGTTTAATGGAAAGCCCAGAATTGTTTACAATGCTCCTTGTTCTTTATTAGAACCACATGGGGCATAATAAAAATACTAGTGCCCATGCACATTCACTATTGCTGCCTACTTTGCATAATGACATGTTTGCAACCAGTGACAGAGAATGTTATCCTTGTCTGTTGTCCATGTTATAGATGCCTCTGTCCTTATATGCAACTGTAATGTGGTAAATGTAACAATACTAAATAGGGCACTAATTAATCCCTTCTTTCTTTGCACAGCTACAAGCTCCACTTGTAGAAAAATGAGTGGAACAGTCTTAGACCAGCCTTAATTATATATAAAAGCAAAAATGGGAAAATTAGTCTACTGAATAATGTTACTCACCCAAGCCTGCAAATTATTAAGTGTGCAAAAATACAAAAACACTGTACCCTGTATGTTTTCTTTTATTTGCAAGGTAAAAATACACTCCCATTGTTTTTTTTTTTAAAGGTTTTTATTTTGCATTTTAAACTAAAACAAAAAACAAACAATAAACAGCACATATATGCTTTACACTTATTCAGCAACGTTTACAAGTATTTTATGTATAGCGACAGTTTGAAGAAACAACTAGCAAATAACCTCAATTATTTCAGAGTGCTTCTTATAAATCAATCATCTGAAGGGGATGCATGGGGGTTGACGTCTATCCAAGGGTCCCAAATTTTCCCAAATTTCCCAGGTGTTCCCCTAGCATTGTATGTCAGTTTGATTAATGGTAATGTACCATTGATTAAGTCAATCCATTGCTGCAGTGAGGGAGGAATAGGGCTCATCCATTTCATAATTACTAGTTTTTTTGCGTAGAAACGGATTGACCTTAGAAGTGTTCTGGATTTCTGTAACGGCACTACTTCATCTATGATACCTAATAGGCAAAACTCCGGGGACTTGATTCTTGGAAAGGAGAGAAATACATTGATATATTGTAGGACTTCTGCCCAGTATGCTGATACCTGAGGGCAGTCCCATATCAAATGAAGGAAACCAGCTGCATCCCTGCCACATTTTACACAGTTGGCTCCGTCTAGTCTACCCATGGCTTTGAGCCTCAGTGTGGTGATATAAATTTGGTGAATCATTTTAAATTGAACCATTCTGTCTCTGAGTGATATTAAGCAGGGATATAGGTTATCTATAGCCTCTTCCCATTGGTCCTCCTCTAGAGAAGGAATAAGTGACTGCCATTTTTGTTTGGCTTTGTGGAATGGAGGAAATTGAGTGGATTGAATTAAATTATAAAGCTGAGATAACAGTTTGTTGGGGTCTGGAGTCCAAAGTCTGGCCTCCCACCCCAGCAATGTGGGTGCAATTTGGAAAGAACTGAACTGTGCACGAAAAGCATGTCTCAGTTGAAAGTATCAGAAGAATTGTATATCTTGACGATTCAGTTTGGCGTTCAATTGCTCCAGGGAGACAAAGCTATCCTCCATAATCAAGTCTTCAATGTGTCTTATACCCATTTGTGGCCAGTAATTAAAATCTGTTAGAGTCTTCATATGGGGCAAGTTAGAATTTCTCCAAAGAGGAGTTTTGCCAGAAACATTAGGTACCGGGGTCCCTGCTTTGGGTTGTAGCCTCGCCCATACTTTAATGGGACACTCCCATTCTTTAAGTTATATTTATGTGCTAAATGGTAGTTGTCCTTTCTTCAGTGGATTTTTTGTGTAGTTTGCTAATAGGGTGCTTGGGGTTTGGTAATGGTGTCCTTTTGCTTGTTTAGCTAAGCCAAATATGAATGGATTTCCACTGTAATTTTTTGTGCATATTTTTTAACCATAAAATAAGAATCACAGATTTATTATGTTCCATATACACAAAGATTGTGACATGTATTTATACTGGATGCTGGAAACATTTGCTTCTTAGAGTAGGGAAGAGGGTGAAATTTGTGACTGGGGAGGTCAATGCAGACCCAGACTCACTCCCTGCTCCAGCCCCCCCCCCCCAATTGAGAAAGTATGGTGCATGGGGGAGGTAGTAGTTGGCAAATGCGGTGTGGGGGCCAAAAAGTGTCTGGAGGCCCTAAGATGGCAGCCCCAGAGGGCCCAAAAACCCCAGTCCAACACTGGGGGAGCCCATCAGTAGATGACTTTCCATCAGAGAGTCTAAGCCTCTCAAAACCTTCATTCTCTTTCTGTGTCTCAGAGTTATAACATCAAAATATATGTTATGATATATAATTTCTGGAAAACAGTACTTGAAATTACAGAAAACCAAAGAGAACCAAATAATCATTTCAACCAATGGTATTGTGAGAGGGAAAAAACACAGGCAACTTATGACTGCATATAGATAACAATGCAATCATCAGGCATCCAACCGTGGGTACAGTTCTCGACAGCATAGAAAAATATGGTTCAGAAATACCAAGTACAACCAAGAGAACAGGAGCCGCCTAAGACTCAATTTTAGTGATACATAATAATAATATTATATGAAGGGACCCTGAGATTTGGGTTAAATTACTCAGGCAGTTCCCCTTTAGTATTTGGACACCTAAGGGTCCTTTTGTTAACTCAGACAGCTATGTCCCATGGTATTTGAACCACTAGAGCAGGGACTACAGTGGGTAAGTTGAGGACCAGATAGGGCGCCAAGACCCAAGACCCCAGGCTGAATACAGTGGGTGAGGTGAGGACCAAGTCCGGTGCCAAGATACAAGACCCCAGGCTGTATCAACCAGCCTTAGTGCTCAACCAGAGGGATAGTGCCCAGTGAGAGTGGTAACTATTCCCCAAGTCTATTGTTGCTGTAACTTTGATATATATTGAATATTAGCCTGTCTGCTGTACCTTGTACCCCCTGGAGGGAATATTGCTGTTTGAAGCTATTCTATGATTGCTGTGAACATCAAAGTGCTTGTGAACTACTACCTTGCCACTGTTCTCTGTAAATAAACAAGTTATAGTTTACTGCAAAGAAACTGTCTGGCTGAATATCCTGCTGCATTGATCTACACCAGGTACCGGGAGTTGCAGGGAGTTGCACGGGTACACTGGGGGTCTGGGGTACACTACAAGCAGTTTTAGCCTGGTCACACACAGCCTTAATACACAGCAAAAATACACTCAAGGGTGTGCTACATATATAGATAGATAGCTAGTGATTATGTTGGGACTCACACGAGCTTGTTTGAAAAGCATTATTCTTGAAGTTTTGTAGTATTTAGTGTTGTGGAAGTTTTGTATTCCACACCACTAAATAATGATATACTATATGACTGAAAAAAAGATTAAATTAAATACTATTTTAAAACTTTATTTGTTCCAAATATTAATAACATAGTAAGCACGTCCACCAAGTTCAACCTTTTAAACGTATATAACCTGCCTAACTGCTAGTTGATCCACAGGGAGGCAGAAAACCTCATTTGAAGTATGATTATGAAGATTTTCATTCTTCCAGGTCATGGTATATCTGGTAGAAGTAATTATAAAACAACTGGACTTGCTGAGTAATCAAATGAAGTTTCACTACTCATCCAAGTAGCTTCTTCAGTTGAGCTTCTATAACCTTGTATTCTCCCGCTTTGCTAAAAAGCCTTCCAACTCCTTTTTAAAGCTATCTAAGATGTCAGCCTGTACAACTGATTCAGGGAGAGAATTCCAAATCTTCACAGCTGCCAATGTAAAAAAAAACCCTTCACAGCTGTTCAGGCGGAACCTCCTTTCTTCAGAAAGGGTGACCTAGAGTCAGCTGGAAATACCTACTGGTAAATAAAGCATTAGAGAGATTATTATATGCTATTCTTTGCTTAAATGAGAATTCAACCCATAATAAAAAAAAACCCTCCCCCCTACCCTGGGTAGACCCCCTACCTCCTCCCCCCAGCCTACCTGCCCGGGAACTAATTTTTTTACTCACCCCTCCTTGCAGATTCTGGCCTCGGAATTCATGGCAGTCATCTTCTTTCTTTCTTCTTTTTTGAAAGTCACAAAAATTTCCATGACTTTCGGCGCATGCGCAGAAGTTTACTGCGCATGCTCTGAAAATACTGTTAAGACACGAAGATTACCGGAGAAGAAGAAGATGGCTGCAGTGAACTCAGAGGCCAGAATCTGCACAGAGGGGTGAGTAAATTAGGGGCATTTGCCCAGAGGGGCAAGTAGGCTGGGGGGGAGGGGGGTCTACCCAGGGTAGGGGGTAGGGTTTTTTCTTATTACAGGTTGAATTCTCCTTTAATAGGCAGCCATGCTAGAGATTTTAGTTGGGATTGAGCTAGGTTTGCCACCTTTACATACGGCTGAGGGGGATGGGGCTATGACGTCAGGGGGCAAGCATTGACATAGATGGGCATGTCAGCAACCCTAGGTTGAGCAGGTTCCCTTTTAGGAGAGAGCAGAAGGATCCTGGTATTAGAGTTTAAGATTGGTTGGAGGGAAGGGAGTCAGGAAGACCGGTTAGTAGGAGATTTCAATCGTCTAAACGGGATAAGACAAGGACATGGATTTTAGTTCTGGCTGTTGTTTGTGAAAGAAACCGGCGTATCTTGGCTATATTGTGGAGGAAGAAGCAACACGTTTTGGCAGTATTATTAATATGATTAACGAAGAAGAGGCACTAATCAAAGATGACCCCAAGCAGTGTGCGGAGTCAACGTCATTGATAACATTTATCGACATTGAATTGCATCTGCCACTTAGTTGCCAAGATTGCCAGTTTGTCAAGATCCTGTTGCATCCTGGATGGAATTGATTGGGCTGCATACTTTTGTGTCATATGCAAACACTGATATATTACTTTTAATATAATCGGCCAAGCCATTAATGAACAAGTTAAATAAAAGTGGACCCAATACTGAGCCATAAGGAACCCCACTAAGAACGTTACTCCAAGCAGAGAATGTAACAACCACCCTCTGTACCCGATCCTGTAGCCACTGTCCAGCATCTTACCTACCTCCAAGGCTGCCATCAGAAATCACGGGGCCCTGCACAACAAAATTTTCTGGGCTCCCCTCGCCACCCCTCCCTCACCCATCAGTATGAAGGGTACACAAGACAAGCTTTAAAGCACAAGTGCCCCCCTACAAGTGTGCAAAATGAACTTTGGTGACCAGGGCCCCCCTACAAGTTTTGGTGGCCAGGGCCCTCCACAAGTTAAAGAAAAAAAAAATGGTGGCCAAGGACTCCCTACAAGTTTTTTTAAAAAAGCATCAGCCGTCAGGGCCCCTACGAGTTATTAAAAAAACTATTTGGCTAGGGCCCCTACAAGTTATTTTTAAAAAAAAAAACAATTGCCCAGGGCCCCTACAAGTTTTTTAAAAAAAAACAATTGGTCAGGGCACCTAAAAGTTTTTAAAAGGAACAATTGACCAGGGCCCTACAAGTTATTTAAAACAAAAATTGGTCAGGGCCCCGACAAGTTTTTTTTTTTTTAAAAAAAAAAAAAAAGAAAAAATTGCCCAGAGCCCCTACAAGTTATTTAAAAAAAAACAATTGGCCAGGGCCCCTACACGTTTTTTTAAAAAAAAAAAAACAGTTGGCCATGACCCCTAGAAGTTATTTAAAAAAAGAAAAAACAATTGGCCAGGGCCCCCACATGTTTTAAAAAGAAAAAAATTGGCCAGGGCCCCTACAATTTAAAAAAAAAAAAATTTGGCCAGGGCCCCTACAAGTTTTTTTTTAAAAAAAAACGAAAATTGGCCAGGGCCCCTACAAGTTATTTTAAAAAAAAAAAAAAAAATTGATAAAAGTCCAAGAGGCAGAGGCGGCACAGGGTTTGGTAATTTGCTGAAAAACATGTATTAAAAGAATCACATCATAATGCGACATTTTGGGCAAGTCACATGCCCTTTATCAAGCTACATGCACCTGGTACACAGAATGCATTTAAAAGGGATTCAGAAAGAAGTGACATCACATATCAAGTAATATGAGTATACATTTCATATCATAAATATACTGCAAACAGTGTCAAACACTATTTTACATAAATAGAAACAAATCATAGTCTCTATTGAGACCCATAGGATGCAGCGAATTTAGTTTTTAGCTTTTTGATCCACCAAACCTCTCTCTTTTAATTTGAGCTCTCTGTCACATCTCCTTTTCTAATACCATAAACCTCAGCTGTTCAGGTGTGGCTTTTCTCTACAAAGTGTTTGGACACTGGTAAAGTCAAATTAATAGCTGACCAGTGTTGCGAATTACGTGACTTGACCATCTGCGTGGACTCACCTACATAGATGAGACCACACGGACACATCAAGACATAAATCGCATACTTGGAGGCACACATGTAGTAGCCCATAATTTGTATCCTCAAATCAGTATTGGGATGAACAAACTCCCTTCCTTTATGAACATAAGGGCACGGTACACATCCTAGACAGGGATACATGCCTTTCAATCTTGTACCCAAAAAGGCAGTGGATTCTTTTGGTTTCACTTTCAAATTTGAGGAGATGACTTAAACTTTCTCATTGTAGGAGATATATAATTATATATATATATATATATATATATATATATATATATATATATATATATATATACGCACGCGTTTCGTTGCTTTGCTTCCTCAACTCATTCCCCCCCCAAGCAACCAAACACAATGGGGTATATTTATCAAAGAGTAAAGTTAGAGATCACCACAGTCCATTAGAGTGAAATACCGCCTCTCTCCATTCTTTTCTATTGGATTCTTAAAGGCGTATTTATCAAAGGGTGAAAGTTCACAATTTAATAAATACGCCTTTAAAAAATCCCATAGAAATGAATGGAGAGAGGCGGTATTTCACGCTAGTGGACTGTGGTGATCTCTAACTTTACTCTTTGATAAATATACCACCATGTATGATGTCAGTTATGGCCATAACATTATTTAGCCAATTACAGACTGGGAAAGAATTTAGCAGTAAAAGGCATTTGGAGCTTTGCCAAGGTGATTTATCAAAAGAACACCAATCACCTTAAATATTCAATCAGGTTACTCGTAGCATCATCCTGCAGCACCCTTGCCACCCTATAAACTGACTCCTATGATGGTGATGCTCTGCTCATCTTGTTATAACAGCATAGACTAAGAGTGCCTTAAAGCCCCAGCCTTCACTCACAGGGCAGCGGCACATGTATTATTATAATAATATAATTATACTATGTTATCATTATACTACTCCTTTGAGTGCTCTGGTCAAGAATGGGTCATATATTGTAATTAATTGTAAAGTATACCCATTTATATGCATGTATGCAGGAGCTAATATTTAGCTTGTTTTGGCCAAGGCTTACTTGAGGTCTATATCACCAAAGTGGTTCTATCCATAGGCATAAATATCCCATGTGTTGAATGAATGTGCTATGCCCAAAATAAGCAATGTCTTCAGACTTTCCAGTTATGGCAAGGATTAAAAAAGGTGGCAAGTCTATATTTATTTATTTATTTCAATCAAAGTCCTTAGCACACTCCTACACTTGCTTTAGCACCCAAATTAACACCTTCCAAGTATAAGCTTTGTAGTACATTCTCCCTACATTCATAACAGTCTGTGTATGCACTTTAATGATCAAATGTGGGACTTCTGCAGCAAGACACCCTCATTAAAAGTGATACAGTGGCTAACTGGCAAACAGATCCTCTTAGAGAGGGGATATATATGCTGCCAAACAATGGCATAACCAACATGCTACATTTTTAAACAGGTAACATTCGTATATAATATTTGTAAACTAGAAAAGAGGCATGAAAACAAAAATGCACACAATATTGAACTGTTTTTAGCTATTTCATGGTGCCTGTCTGGTTGCCAATATAAGTACAAATAGGGAGGTTTTACATAAAGAATTTTACTGCATCAAATCACAGAATCCAAAGCACAATTCTCAGTAAGTAAAATCAATTAAGCAACATATACAGAATAAAGACTGAACTTACAAATGCCATCTTGTTTGCAGATTTGTGAGAGTGGTTTTGAAATTGAATTGTAATTTTTATTCTCCACTTTTCATATTAGCAGCTTTACCACAAGCAGGGCTGCGCCTGCCATCCTCAGACCAAAGGGTTAAGTGACTGGTGCAGGAACAGACTATGACTCTTCCTGTGGTCACCTAACCTTCGACCAGCCAGCCCTCTGAGCAATTTCTATTATTAATTAACTGCATTTAGTGCACTAGAATGTGTATGCACATATACGCAGCACATATTTATATAAAATAACATTTACATATCAGCATATAGCTTATAACATACATATTTTAGTGGGGGTGGAGGGAGGTTAGGGTGATTAAATGCCCTGAATTGCCCAGAACTATTGCTCTAAATGAAAACCTAAACAAATACAGAAGGGGACACCCCCAATACAGAACCATTCTTTAAAAAATATTACAAAAGTAATATTTCAGCATCAGTCTAACAAACATTATTTACAAGCCCTAACTAGAAATGTTATTTTTTAGTCCCTTTTATTGAAAAGTATTTTCTACATGTAAGATGCCTTTTTTTCATTTTTCAATTTACTTGTGATTGCTACTTCTTTTGTGCCCTAACAATACATTTGTTGTTTTTTTTTGTAAATAACAGAAATCTACTTAACATACAGTATATACTAACTTGCATAATCACGCATGAGATACAGGCCATATATTTTTATGATGAAAGAGAAATATACTCTCTAACAGGAGACTGAGTTGCTCTGTGTTATGGCATGCAAAGGGTTAAAGGGTAAATAGCCTATTTATGTTATTAGTAAACTAGTGTATAGTGTACTGCATATAGCATTCATATGCTGTAGTCTTGTCCTTACCTACATGAGTATCAGCTGCTGTATTACCTGCCATACTGAGATATACATGAAAGCTTTCATATTGGATGATGAGGAAAAACAGAAATAATTACTAGAATCTAGAATAGCAAAAATGGAACATGGACTAGCAGAGCTAAGCTGGAAACACAAGAGATCAGGGGCCTAAATACACAAGAAATAAACTCTGTGACTGAGGGGCCCAGTGGAAAACAGCTTCTGGCTTGATAAGCAGTTTCATTATAAGTTGATGAGAAAATCCCTTATTACAAAAGTTTAGGTGTGGCCCCACAATGATTTTACTGTGGGAACATTACCTTCTAATCATGCCAAGCACAAAATTTTTGGCTCACTCCATCTACTGAACAAAAGGATCACTGCCCAATCTAGAGATGGAAACTGGTTACTGTGGTGTATGTCAGTCTTTTCCTCTGTTTTTGCAGTTAGCAGAACATGTAGAAGCAAATAGTGCTTTCAGCTGATGTTACATATGGACAGGATCATCAGTTGGGTAGTGTGCCTATTAATTATCTGGTTAAATGACAAAGCAAACATGCAAGTAGCAGCACACAATAAAATGGCCTTCAAATAACAAAGTCAATTTCAGGTTTTTTTTTCATGCTTCTACAAATATAAAATGTTGGTACTGGGAAGAACCAAACACCTTTAAAGCTGAACAATCTTTCCCTTTCCCACTGAAAGTTAAGCAGTTACACGTAATTTACTGCTTGTAAATGTATAAAGTGCAGAGTAAGCACAGCAGAACTTGTGGGCACCATCTTCCAGCTCTTCTTTATTCTTCGATAAGTGAGTGCTGTATTGACTGATGCACAGTTGGAGCAGTCTTCCAGTTCGTAGCAACTTTGCATGCACCAAAAGTTCCGAATATTGCCGAAAGAAAGGAAGAGGACCAAAACAATACAGAAGACCCGGAAGATTCCCCCTACAAGCTCCGCTGTGCTTACTCTTCACCTATATGTGAGTAATAAATTAGGGGCACCTTCAGGGTTAAGGGGGAGGGGGGTTAACTTTCAGTATGTTATAGAATGGCCAGTTCTAAGCAACTTTTTAATTGGTTTTCACTATTTATTCTTTATGATTGTAGAATTATTTGCCTTCTTCCCCTGACACTTTTCAACTTTAAAATGGGGGGTCACTGACTCCATCTAAAAACAAATGCAATGTAAGGCTACAAATGTATTGTTACTAATTTTTATTAGAAACTCAAAATACACTTAAGAAGTGCTCAAATCCTTTAACCTTCCAATATTTCACTATTAAAATGTTAATAACAATGTTGTACAGGCTTAATTCCTGCAAAGCTCACCCCTTCACTGAGTGGGTCTGGGTGCAAATTCCCCAAACCTATCACTTAAATCAGGATATTCAGATATGCATTCATATTAAACAGGTCACTTACCGCTCCTGGTCTCTGGTCCAACGCCCCGAACCCGCAGCTTTGGGAGGCTTTCACAACCAACACAATACCATTGCGGCGTGCACTCAACAGATCAGCAGACGGCGGTGAAATAAAACAGATTTATTAGCCAAACATTAACCAGATTGCAGAAAAGGCAAACTGGAGAACTGCTGAATAAAAAGCTAAATAACTCAAAACCCATAAATGATAAAAAATAAAAACCAACTGCGAATCATCAGAATATCACTCTCTACATCAGGCATGTCCAAAATGCGGCCCGTTTTGAAATTCACACTGGCCTTCAGACTCCATCATGAAATTAATAATATTGAGGCCCCCCAGCACAGTGCGAACAGGAATCCCATAGCAATAATATTTGGGCACATTAGTGAAATGATCTGCCACTTGGTCTATACTGCTGCCTGTGTGCTGAAGGTGTTGGCAATAGACATGTACTGGCACGTAGAGACGCATTGTTTTCCCATGCTTCTTTAGGGTTGAAGGTACCAATAGACGTACTGACGTGCCAGTACAGTAAACGAAAGAAGTATGGCATCACTACGTTCCAGCACGTGTCTATTGCCAACACCTTCAGCACAAAGGCAGAAGTATAGACCAAGTGGCAGATAATTTCCCTAAAGTGCCCAAATATTACTGCTACGGCTAGGCGATTCCTGTAATTTAATGTTAATGGTTCAAAGAATGTCGGGCTGAATGGTCGGCCCCCACACATTTTCACCTCACCAAATCTGGCCCTCGTTACAAAAAGTTGGGGCACCCCTGCTCTACATCATACTAAAAAGAAGCTCAAATGTGAACAACGACTTTAAATATCTTAACATCTATGGCCACTTTAAGGCTACTCAGCAATGGTTATTGACTGCATTTTCATGCTTTTCTGCATTTTCATACTGACTCATGTAATAGTTGTACATAGAAGCCAAATGCCCGCTGTTCCTTTATCTGGATTGCTTTGATGTGCATTTCTTCAGCTTCCTAGGAAAAAACATCTATAACAATAATGATTCAGGCTCAAATATGTATGCAGGGGGTCACCATCTTGCATTCTGTTAGGAATTTTAGTGACACTGCACATGCTCAGCGTGCTCTGGGCAGCTGTTGAGAAGCTAAGCTTAGGGCTCATTGCAAAGCAGAAAATGGAGGTTCACATGTCATAGACACAGGGCTCATTGTAAAGATCTGATGCAAATTGCACTGAGATGCCATGTAATAACAATCTGCATTTGGTGTAGTGACATCACAAAAGGGGTGGCGCGAGTCTATAAATTTAGGTGCTGGAAGCCAACAATGCTAGGTTGTAGGTGGGGAAAGCAGGAGAAGAGCTCAGCAGGCCGGACTGGCAATCTGTGGGTTCGCTACTATAAGTTGCCATAAGTCAGTATTCAGTGGGCTGGTGGGGGCTGTTTGGGCCTCTGTGTACCTGAAATGTAGGGCCTATTTTAATTCTCTGTCCGGACCTGGAGCTCAACCTGGACCTGAAGATTTTGTGCACATCACTATTGGGGAGTTACTGGTATATATTTGAATAAACAGATCTTGCCTGCTAATATACAGAATATCAAAACATAATGTGCAGGATTTCTAGGTTTTTTAAAGGGGTTGTTCAACTTTTTATTAACTTGTATGTAGAGAGTGATATTCTGAGACAATTTGCAGTTGGTTTTCATGTAGAGAGTGATATTCTGAGACAATTTGCAGTTGGTTTTCATGTTTTATTATTTGTTTGGTTGCTAGGGTCCAAATTACCCAAGCAACCATGCACTGATTTGAATAAGAGACTGGACTATGAAGAGAAGAGGACCTGAATAGAAAGACGAGTAATAAATAAAAATGAGCAATAAAAATTAGCAATGACAATACATTTGTAGCTTTACAGAGCATTGTTTTGTTAGTGACCCATCATATGAAAGCTGAAAAGAGACAGAAGAAGAAGACGAATAATTAAAAAAAAACTATGAAAAAATAAATGATGAAGAACATTTGAAAAATTGTTTAGATTTGGCCATTCTACTACATGTACTAAAAGTTACCTGAAAGGTTCGTTAACCACCCCTTTAAATTTTAATTCTCCTTTAGATCCCCTTTCCTTCATGGGAACATCAGAACTTTCAGCGCATTGCGTTTATTTCACCAATGCAAATAAAAAGGAGGTGTCGTATTTATGTTGGTGTGTATGTATGTGTGCCATATTCTGCCTGCCCTATGTTGTCTATGTGTGCCATATTCTGCCTGCCCTATGTTGTCTATGTGTGCCATACTCTTCCTGTCCTACGCTGCCTGTGGGATGTGAACTTGGTGGAAGTTTGGAAATAATTGTTGGGGGGTGTCTATGAGGTGTTTAATTATGGGCTGGGGGCAGCACTAATCTAGGACATATTCTCCCTGTGGACACAACACTTCAAAAACACCAGAACATTTACCTACTATTGATATATTATTTTAAAAATTATTTCGTTTTACACTTACTAAAACCACTACAGTCACACCTGTGGACTAAAGTTATGCCAAATGAAATTATTTTCTTTAAACTGCTTTTTGTTAAAGGGGTGGTTCACCTTTAAGCTAACTTTTATTACGTTATAGAACATTCAATTCTAAGCAACTTTTCAATTGGTTTTCATTATTTTTTTCAAATGGGCATCGCCGACTCCCTTCTAAAAAACAAATATTCTAACAAATATATTGTTATAGCTACTTTTTATTACTGATCGTTCTATTCAGACTATCTCCTATTCATATTCCAGGATCTTATTCAAATCAATGCATGGTTGCTAGGGTAATTTGGACCCTAGTTACCAAATTGCTTTATATGCAAATTGACAAGCTGCTGAATAAAAATCTAAATAGCTCAAAAAGCATCAATAATAAAAAATGAAAACCAAATGCAAATTGTCTCAGAATATCACACTAAGGGGCCCATTCACTAAGCTCGAGTGAAGGATTCGAATGAAAAAAATTCGAATTTCGAAGTATTTTTTGGGTACTTCGACCATCGAATTGGTTAAATTCGTTCGAATACGAACGAAATCGAAGAATCGAACGAAAAATCGTTCGACTATTCGACCATTCGATAGTCGAAGTACTTTCCCTTTAAAAAAAACTTCGACCCCCTACTTCGGCAGATAAACCCTACCGAAGTCAATGTTAGCCTATGGGGAAGGTCCCCATAGGTTTGCTAACCTTTTTTTGATCGAAGGATTTTCCTTCGATCGTTGGATTAAAATCCTTCGAATCGTTCGAATCGAACGAAATATTCTTCGATCGATCGAACGAACGTTTAGCTCTAAATCCTTCGACTTCGATATTCGAAGTCGAAGGATTTTTAACTTCGAAATTCGACCCTTAGTGAATCTGCCCCTAAAAGTTATCTCAAAGGTGAACAACCACTTTAATATAAAACATGCATTGTGTCTGTACCTCCACACATATGCATCAGGGATCAAAACTTTTTGAATATGTAGGGGTATATTTATCAAAAAGTGAAGTTAGAGATCATCACAGTCCACTAGAGTTAAATACCGCCTCTCTCCATTCATTTCCATGGGATTTTTAAAGGCGTATTTATCAAAGGGTGAACTTTCACCCTTTGATAAATATGCCTTTAAAAATCCCATAGAAAAGAATGGAGAGAGGCGGTATTGCACTCTAGTGGACTGTGATGATCTCTAACTTCACTCTTTGATAAATATACCCCCTAATGTCCATGTATTACTCATTTTTCTTTGGTTTTCTTTTTCCTCTTTTTTCCTTTTTATTTCTGTTTTGAAATAAAAAAAATGTTCAAAATCATAAGTAAAGATATTAAAATAAATAAGGTGCTTTTTAATTATGATTTTTGTTGATATTGTGATCATAATACAGGTTAGGGAATTTAGTCTGCATCTTGTATATGTGACATGGCATGAAATGGCACAATACAATGTCACCATTATGACATCACAATGACATTATGACATCACAATGAATAAACAAAAGCTGTTTATTGTCCAGCTACTTCCTGATCAGTTGGAGTTTGGATTCTGTACAGTAAGCATTGCTACTCTCAGCGGCTCAATTTCAAAATTTTTAGGGATTTTACAAATTCCATATTTGTATTCAAGTAACTATTCTGATTGGTAAGTATACTGTACTTGTCGTTATATGTCTTAGGAAGAGTAGTTGAGGCGTTGTTAGTATTTAATAATGCTAAACCTAGCAAACTGGGGATAAGAAGCTTCATCTAAAAATATATGTTATAAATGGATTGCTAAAGGGTATATAATCTGAATTAGGAACTTGAATTTTCTGGTTACCTTTTTGTAAGTTTTACTTTATTGATTTTCAATTTATTGTCTGGCTACCTTAAGGAGCTTTCCATTGCATATTCGCAAACTGTGCTATAAAAGGAATGTTATATTTGGCTACCTGGCAGAATATACAGTACTCTTTAGTAAATTAATGTGTCTAGGGTACAATTGTGACTATATGGGGGTGTTATGTAACGAACGGTCTAAAGATTGCTAATTGCTTAGTAACCCATAGCAAGCAATAAGCTGTTAACATTTACTGGTCAGCAGTTTGAAAAGAAGCAATTTGATTGGTTATTACAGTATGTTACCAGACATGGCCAAACTTGAAATCTTTTATTCTACAAGTGTGAGTTTTGTCACTGGTACTGGCTTTGCTGCATAGAGGCACAGAAGTAGAAACCACCTTACTGAGAAAGAGCCTGTATCCAAAGATGGGGGGAGGGGTGTATCACGTGCCGCGCCTATGAGGAGTTGTGCCTGCATCATTTGTACGTCACGCGCGCGTCATCCGCTGGGGAGCTTTGTAGAAGCGGTCTGGTTGAGCAAAGCTCGTGGCCCGGCGTTCAGGGACCCGATTGAGGTTACACTGAATATTGTGTAGCAGAATGAATGCATTGTTGATTATACAAGCGGATGGGAGAGCTCGGCAACAGAAGTCTGTGTGCTGCCACACTGATTGGATACGTGGATTAACTAATTCATGCCTGAACTATCACTCTTCATCCCGGTACAGATAGAGGCAGTTTCTCTAATCGTCCTTTCATTCCTCTAGTCTAGAGACAACATTCCAGCATAACATTACAAGCTGCTGAATAAAAATCTAAATAGCTCAAAAAGCATCAATAATAAAAAATGAAAACCAAATGCAAATTGTCTCAGAATATCACACTAAGGGGCCCATTCACTAAGCTCGAGTGAAGGATTCGAATGAAAAAAATTCGAATTTCGAAGTATTTTTTGGGTACTTCGACCATCGAATTGGTTAAATTCGTTCGAATACGAACGAAATCGAAGAATCGAACGAAAAATCGTTCGACTATTCGACCATTCGATAGTCGAAGTACTTTCCCTTTAAAAAAAACTTCGACCCCCTACTTCGGCAGATAAACCCTACCGAAGTCAATGTTAGCCTATGGGGAAGGTCCCCATAGGTTTGCTAACCTTTTTTTGATCGAAGGATTTTCCTTCGATCGTTGGATTAAAATCCTTCGAATCGTTCGAATCGAACGAAATATTCTTCGATCGATCGAACGAACGTTTAGCGCTAAATCCTTCGACTTCGATATTCGAAGTCGAAGGATTTTTAACTTCGAAATTCGACCCTTAGTGAATCTGCCCCTAAAAGTTATCTCAAAGGTGAACAACCACTTTAATATAAAACATGCATTGTGTCTGTACCTCCACACATATGCATCAGGGATCAAAACTTTTTGAATATTTAGGGGTATATTTATCAAAAAGTGAAGTTAGAGATCATCACAGTCCACTAGAGTTAAATACCGCCTCTCTCCATTCATTTCCATGGGATTTTTAAAGGCGTATTTATCAAAGGGTGAACTTTCACCCTTTGATAAATATGCCTTTAAAAATCCCATAGAAAAGAATGGAGAGAGGCGGTATTGCACTCTAGTGGACTGTGATGATCTCTAACTTCACTCTTTGATAAATATACCCCCTAATGTCCATGTATTACTCATTTTTCTTTGGTTTTCTTTTTCCTCTTTTTTCCTTTTTATTTCTGTTTTGAAATAAAAAAAAATGTTCAAAATCATAAGTAAAGATATTAAAATAAATAAGGTGCTTTTTAATTATGATTTTTGTTGATATTGTGATCATAATACAGGTTAGGGAATTTAGTCTGCATCTTGTATATGTGACATGGCATGAAATGGCACAATACAATGTCACCATTATGACATCACAATGACATTATGACATCACAATGAATAAACAAAAGCTGTTTATTGTCCAGCTACTTCCTGATCAGTTGGAGTTTGGATTCTGTACAGTAAGCATTGCTACTCTCAGCGGCTCAATTTCAAAATTTTTAGGGATTTTACAAATTCCATATTTGTATTCAAGTAACTATTCTGATTGGTAAGTATACTGTACTTGTCGTTATATGTCTTAGGAAGAGTAGTTGAGGCGTTGTTAGTATTTAATAATGCTAAACCTAGCAAACTGGGGATAAGAAGCTTCATCTAAAAATATATGTTATAAATGGATTGCTAAAGGGTATATAATCTGAATTAGGAACTTGAATTTTCTGGTTACCTTTTTGTAAGTTTTACTTTATTGATTTTCAATTTATTGTCTGGCTACCTTAAGGAGCTTTCCATTGCATATTCGCAAACTGTGCTATAAAAGGAATGTTATATTTGGCTACCTGGCAGAATATACAGTACTCTTTAGTAAATTAATGTGTCTAGGGTACAATTGTGACTATATGGGGGTGTTATGTAACGAACGGTCTAAAGATTGCTAATTGCTTAGTAACCCATAGCAAGCAATAAGCTGTTAACATTTACTGGTCAGCAGTTTGAAAAGAAGCAATTTGATTGGTTATTACAGTATGTTACCAGACATGGCCAAACTTGAAATCTTTTATTCTACAAGTGTGAGTTTTGTCACTGGTACTGGCTTTGCTGCATAGAGGCACAGAAGTAGAAACCACCTTACTGAGAAAGAGCCTGTATCCAAAGATGGGGGGAGGGGTGTATCACGTGCCGCGCCTATGAGGAGTTGTGCCTGCATCATTTGTACGTCACGCGCGCGTCATCCGCTGGGGAGCTTTGTAGAAGCGGTCTGGTTGAGCAAAGCTCGTGGCCCGGCGTTCAGGGACCCGATTGAGGTTACACTGAATATTGTGTAGCAGAATGAATGCATTGTTGATTATACAAGCGGATGGGAGAGCTCGGCAACAGAAGTCTGTGTGCTGCCACACTGATTGGATACGTGGATTAACTAATTCATGCCTGAACTATCACTCTTCATCCCGGTACAGATAGAGGCAGTTTCTCTAATCGTCCTTTCATTCCTCTAGTCTAGAGACAACATTCCAGCATAACATTAGCACGCCACAGCCCCACCAATGAGCGTGTCCCTGGGCGGAGATTATTTGAATCAGTATAGTATATCGGAACAGGGCAACAGGAAACTCACTTGTATGTCCCTTTAGTTCTGTTGCACGTCCCCCACTCCCGCACACAGTCCTTCAGCGACAGGGAATACACGGAGTTGCCTGAACTTATGCTGTTGTCTCTGCTGAAGCAGGCAGACTCCCTGATTGGCTGCGGGTAGCCAATGATAATTTGGCGGCTAGTCCCGTTATCTCTGTCCAATCAGATGCTTGGAGCGGGAGCTTCCCCTCTCCGTTCCTTCTCTCTCCCTTTCTCTCCCCCCACCTTTCTCCCGTCTCTGATACCTGTATTGATGTGCTGTCAGTGTGTGCAGCTCACGCCGCTGTTACTGAGAAATGTCTGAGAATGATTTTTATCAGCTTTTCATTCAGATGAACGGTACCATCGGGTAATGGGGGGGGTATGACTAGAACTGCGAGGAAATTGTTTAACACCTTATAATGTTTTTCATTACCATAAACCTATAACAAATATATAAAGGTAAAACTAAGTACAGGTGCAACAGGCTGGCTGTCAGGGAGTGCAGTCGGGAGTTGTGAAGCTCAGTGGTCAAAGAATGTCATGTGACTGACTGAATATGTCACAATGCAATGTCACAATTTTGACATCACAATGACATGGAAAGCTAAAACAATGAATAAACAAAAGCTGTTTATCTTCCAGCTACTTCCTGATCAGTTGGAGTTTGGATTCTGAACAGTAAGCATTGCTGCTGTCAGCTGCTCAATTTCAAAATTTTTAGGGATTTTACAAATTCCATATTTGTATTCAACTAACAATTTTGATAAGTAAGTATACTGTACTTGTTGTTATATGTCTTACGAAGAGTAGTTAAGACATTGTTAGTATTTACTAATGCTAAACCTACCAAACTGGGGATAAGAAGCTTTATCTAAAAATATATGTTATACATGGTTTGCTAAAGGGTATATAATCTGAATTAGGTACTTGAATTGTCTGGTTACCTTTTTGTAAGTTTTTCTTTATTGATTTTCAGTTTATTGTCTGGCTGCCTTAAGGAGCTTTCCATTGCATATTCACAAACTGTGCTATAAAAGGAATGTTAAATTTGGCTACCTGGCAGAATACACAGTACTCTTAAGTAAATTAAGGTGTCTAGGGTACAATTGTGACTATATGGGGGTGTTATGTAACAAACGGTCTAAAGATTGCTACTTTCTTAGTGACCCATAGCAAGCAATAAGCCGTTAACATTTACTGGTCAGCAGTTTGAAAAGAAACAATTTGATTGGTTATTACAGTATGTTACCAGACATGGCCAAACTTGAAATCTTTTATTCTACAAGTGGGAGTTATGTCACTGGTACTGGCTTTGCTGCATAGAGGCACAGAAGTGGAAACCACCTTACTGAGAAAGAGCCTGGTAACCAGTAATACTGGGCCTACAAAATCATTTAATATTACACTCGCCAGAAGAGCATAAGAATGATAATGAAAAGAACCCTAAACCAGTAAGGGGAACAATGATGTTTGGCTGAACCTAAGGGCATGTGGAGTGACTGTATCGGGCTTATCAGAAGAACATGGGGACGTAGTGATATTTTATTCTCCATATGATTTTTAAGAATTTTTGGTTTTGGATTTTTATATAAATATAATTCATGTATTGGGTAATTTTTTAAGGCCTAGATAGACAATTGTATTGCTGAGTCCCCAAGGGGGTGGTTCCCTTTGCGGGGGGATGAATAGCTTAATCAAATTGGTCCTCCATGGCAGGTTTGGTAGTGGGCTGGGCCTCTTTGGTTGAACATATGACCCAATGTATAAAAATAGGGGTGTGGAAGCACTCTAAAGGCTAAGTAATAGTATATTTAAGTATAAAGGAAGTGCTAGTTTTAATGCACATTCCCTGGGCCCCTGTCTCAAAAGTAAGTTTACAAAACAGGGGTTTTTAGTTACAAAGTTATGATCATAAAGTTGAAAAGCCACCATACCATACACTGAATGCTACTATGCAGTAAGACTTTTTATACTATGGCCGAAAGGCAAACAAGTTAGGGATCGCCATGTGGGGTTTACCTTGACGTGGTATGGTGGCTTTTCAACTTTATGATCATAACTTTGTAACGAAAAACCCCTGTTTTGTAAACTTACTTTTGAGACAGGGGCCCAGGGAATGTGCATTAAAACTAGCACTTCCTTTATACTTAAATATACTATTACTTAGCCTTTAGAGTGCTTCCACACCCCTATTTTTATACATTGTATTTTTGAACATATGACCCCAAGCAAAGGAAAAGGATACAATTCACTAGGGGTCCTCTGCAAATGAAATGTAATTATATAAGGCTTTTCAATCTACAGTTATATTGTGATGGTTAGGGACAGCTTCTACATAGGTTTTTCTATATTCATCTGTATAGTGTTATAGTTAGTGGTTTCTTTTACATGTGTATTCTATTCTCCATATGGTTAAGTTATTTTTAGGAAATTTTGGTATTAGTTTTTAAGTAAACGTGATTCATGTATTGGGTAATCGATTTATTTAGGCATTTTATTGTTATTTTTCTATTGGTATTTTAGTTAATGAAGTGTTTAATTATATACGATTTTGCAATCTAGAGTTAGATTGGTATGGTTAGGAATAGATTTTATATAATGTTTTTCAATATACATTTGTATAGTGTTCGGTAATCGATTTATTTAGGCCTAGATAGACAATTGTATTGCTGAGTCCCCAAGGGGGTGGGTCCCTTTGCGGGGGATGACTAGCTTAACCAAATTGGTCCTTCATGGCGGGTTTGGTAGTGGGCTGGTTTGAAGGGCCTCTTTGGTTGAGCATATGACCCCAAACAAAGGGAAAGGGTAGCGGTTTCCTTGGAGTCCTCAGTAATTCAATTGTTCTCAATTATTTTAGGCCTAGATAGACAATTATATTGCTGAGTCCCCAAGGGGGTGGGTCCCTTTGCGGGGGATGACTAGCTTAACCAAATTGGTCCTTCATGGCGGGTTTGGTAGTGGGCTGGTTTGAAGGGCCTCTTTGGTTGAGTATATGACCCCAAACAAAGGGAAAGGGTAGCGGTTCCCTTGGGGTCCTCAGTAATTCGATTGTTCTCAATTATTTTAGGCCTAGATAGACAATTGTATTGCTGAGTCCCCAAGGGGGTGGGTCCCTTTGCGGGGGATGACTAGCTTAACCAAATTGGTCCTTCATGGCGGGTTTGGTAGTGGGCTGGTTTGAAGGGCCTCTTTGGTTGAGCATATGACCCCAAACAAAGGGAAAGGGTAGCGGTTTCCTTGGGGTCCTCAGTAATTCAATTGTTCTCAATTATTTTAGGCCTAGATAGACAATTATATTGCTGAGTCCCCAAGGGGGTGGGTCCCTTTGTGGGGGATGACTAGCTTAACCAAATTGGTCCTTCATGGCGGGTTTGGTAGTGGGCTGGTTTGAAGGGCCTCTTTGGTTGAGCATATGACCCCAAACAAAGGGAAAGGGTAGCGGTTTCCTTGGGGTCCTCAGTAATTCAATTGTTCTCAATTATTTTAGGCCTAGATAGACAATTATATTGCTGAGTCCCCAAGGGGGTGGGTCCCTTTGTGGGGGATGACTAGCTTAACCAAATTGGTCCTTCATGGCGGGTTTGGTAGTGGGCTGGTTTGAAGGGCCTCTTTGGTTGAGCATATGACCCCAAACAAAGGGAAAGGGTAGCGGTTCCCTTGGGGTCCTCAGTAATTCAATTGTTCTTAATTATTTAGGCCTAGATAGACAATTGTATTGCTGAGTCCCCAAGGGGGTGGGTCCCTTTGCGGGGGATGAGTAGCTTAACCGAATTGGTCCTTCATGTCGCGTTTGGTAGTGGGATGGTTTGAAGGGCCTCTTTGGTTGAGTATATGACCCCAAACAAAGGGAAAGGGTAGCGGTTCCCTTGGGGTCCTCAGTAATTCGATTGTTCTCAATTATTTTAGGCCTAGATAGACAATTGTATTGCTGAGTCCCCAAGGGGGTGGGTCCCTTTGCGGGGGATGACTAGCTTAACCAAATTGGTCCTTCATGGCGGTTTCGGTAGTGGGCTGGTTTGAAGGGCCTCTTTGGTTGAGCATATGAGCCCAAACAAAGGGAAAGGGTAGCGGTTTCCTTGGGGTCCTCAGTAATTCAATTGTTCTCAATTATTTTAGGCCTAGATAGACAATTATATTGCTGAGTCCCCAAGGGGGTGGGTCCCTTTGTGGGGGATGACTAGCTTAACCAAATTTGTCCTTCATGGCGGGTTTGGTAGTGGGCTGGTTTGAAGGGCCTCTTTGGTTGAGCATATGACCCCAAACAAAGGGAAAGGGTAGCGGTTCCTTGGGGTCCTCAGTATTTTGATTGTTCTCAATTATTTTAGGCCTAGATAGACAATTGTATTGCTGAGTCCCCAAGGGGGTGGGTCACTTTGCTGGGGATGACTAGCTTAACCAAATTGGTCCTTCATGTCGGGTTTGGTAGTGGGCTGGTTTGAAGGGCCTCTTTGGTTGAGCATATGACCCCAAACAAAGGGAAAGGGTAGCGGTTCCCTGGGGGTCCTCAGTAATTCATTTGTTCTCATAAACATTTATATTGTTATTTTTCTAATGGTATTTTAGTTAATGAAGTGTTTAATTGTATAAAATTTTGCAATCTAGAGTTATATTGTGATGATTAGGGATCGATTTTATATAATGTTTTTCAATATACATCTGTATAGTGTTATAGTTAGTGGTTTGTTTTACATGTGTATACTATTCTCCATGTGGTTATGTTATTTTTAAGAATTTTTGGTATTAGATATTTAAGAAAATGTGATTCATGTATTGGGTAATCGATTTATTTACGCCTAGATAGACAATTGTATTGATGAGTCCACAAGGGGGATGGAATGATGTTTTTTAACCAAAGTGGTCCTTCATGGCAGGTTTGGTAGATGGCAGGTTTGTTCAATTATATAAGACTTTTCAATTAACAGGTATATTGTCATGGTAAGGGACATTTTTTACATAAGGTTTTTCTATATTCATCTGTTTAGTGTTATAGTGAGTGGTTTGTTTACATGTGTATTCTATTCTCTATATCAGTGGTCCCCAACCAGTAGCTCGCGAGCAACATGTTGCTCTCCAACCCCTTGGATGTTGCTCCCAGTGGCCTCAAAGCAGGAGCTTATTTTTGAATTCCAGGCTTGTAGCCAAGTTTTGGTTGAATAAAAACCAGGTGTACAGCCAAACAGAGCCTCCTGTAGGCTACCAGTTCACATAGGAGCTACCAAACAGCCAATCACAGCCCTTATTTGACATCCCCATGGACTTTCTCATGCTTGTGTTGCTCTCCAACTCTTTTTACATTTAAATGTGGCTCACGAGTAAAAAAGGTTGGGGACCCCTGCTCTATATGATCATTTTATTCTTAAGAATTATTGGTATTGGTTTTTATGTAAACGTGATTCATGTATTGTTTGGTCGACCTGTTCAATTATATAAGGCTTTTCAATCTAGAGTTCAATTGTGATGGTTAGAGACAACTTTTTTATAAGGTTTTTCTATATTCATCTGTATAGTGTTATGGTTAGTGGTTTGTTTTACATGTGTATGCTATTATCCATATGGTTATGTTATTTTTGTGAATTTTTAGCGTTAGCTTTTTATGTAAATGTGATTCATGTATTGGGTAATCAATTATTTTAGGCCTAGATAGACAATTGTATTGCTGAGTCCCCAAGGGGGTGGGTCCCTTTGCGGGGGATGACTAGCTTAACCAAATTGTCCTTCATGGCGGGTTTGGTAGTGGGCTGGTTTGAAGGGCCTCTTTGGTTGAGCATATGACCCCAAACAAAGGGAAAGGGTAGCGGTTTCCTTGGGGTCCTCAGTAATTCAATTG
Source organism: Xenopus laevis (assembly GCF_017654675.1). Classification (NCBI taxonomy): domain Eukaryota; kingdom Metazoa; phylum Chordata; class Amphibia; order Anura; family Pipidae; genus Xenopus; species Xenopus laevis. The sequence continues at coordinate 34,070,436 of NC_054378.1, read as the reverse complement.
TTCTCAATTATTTTAGGCCTAGATAGACAATTATATTGCTGAGTCCCCAAGGGGGTGGGTCCCATTGTGGGGGATGACTAGCTTAACCAAATTGGTCCTTCATGGCGGTTTTGGTAGTGGGCTGGTTTGAAGGGCCTCTTTGGTTGAGCATATGACCCCAAACAAAGGGAAAGTGTAGCGGTTCCTTGGGGTCCTCAGTAATTCGATTGTTCTCAATTATTTTAGGCCTAGATAGACAATTGTATTGCTGAGTCCCCAAGGGGGTGGGTCCCTTTGCGGGGGATGACTAGCTTAACCAAATTGGTCCTTCATGGCGGGTTTGGTAGTGGGCTGGTTTGAAGGGCCTCTTTGGTTGAGCATATGACCCCAAACAAAGGGAAAGGGTAGCGGTTCCCTTGGGGTCCTCAGTAATTCAATTGTTCTTAATTATTTTAGGCCTAGATAGACAATTGTATTGCTGAGTCCCCAAGGGGGTGGGTCCCTTTGCGGGCGATAACTAGCTTAACCAAATTGGTCCTTCATGGCGGGTTTGGTAGTGGGCTGGTTTGAAGGGCCTCTTTGGTTGAGCATATGACCCCAAACAAAGGGAAAGGGTAGCGGTTCCCTTGGGGTCCTCAGTAATTCAATTGTTCTCAATTATTTTAGGCCTAGATAGACAATTGTATTGCTGAGTCCCCAAGGGGATGGGTCCCTTTGCGGGGGATGACTAGCTTAACCAAATTGGTCCTTCATGGGGGGTTTGGTAGTGGGCTGGTTTGAAGGGCCTCTTTGGTTGAGCATATGACTCCAGACAAAGGAAAAGGGTAGCGGTTCCCTTGGGGTCCTTAGTATTTCGATTGTTCTCAATTATTGTAGGCCTAGATAGACAATTGTATTGCTGAGTTCCCAAGGAGGTGGGTCCCTTTGCGGGGGATGACTAGCTTAACCAAATTGGTCCTTCATGGCGGGTTTGGTAGTGGGCTGGTTTGAAGGGCCTCTTAGGTTGAGCATATGACCCCAAACAAAGGGAAAGGGTAGCGGTTCCCTTGGGGTTCTCAGTAATTCAATTGTTCTTACTTATTTTAGGCCTAGATAGACAGTTGTATTGCTGAGTCCCCAAGGGGGTGGGTCCCTTTGTGGGGGATGACTAGCTTAACCAAATTTGTCCTTCATGGCGGGTTTGGTAGTGGGCTGGTTTGAAGGGCCTCTTTGGTTGAGCATATGACCCCAAACAAAGGGAAAGGGTAGCGGTTCCTTGGGGTCCTCAGTAATTTGATTGTTCTCAATTATTTTAGGCCTAGATAGACAATTGTATTGCTGAGTCCCCAAGGGGGTGGGTCCCTTTGCTGGGGATGACTAGCTTAACCAAATTGGTCCTTCATGTCGGGTTTGGTAGTGGGCTGGTTTGAAGGGCCTCTTTGGTTGAGCATATGACCCCAAACAAAGGGAAAGGGTAGCGGTTCCCTGGGGGTCCTCAGTAATTTATTTGTTCTCATAAACATTTATATTGTTATTTTTCTAATGGTATTTTAGTTAATGAAGTGTTTAATTTTATAAAATTTTGCAATCTAGAGTTATATTGTGATGATTAGGGATCGATTTTATATAATGTTTTTCAATATACATCTGTATAGTGTTATAGTTAGTGGTTTGTTTTACATGTGTATACTATTCTCCATGTGGTTATGTTATTTTTAAGAATTTTTGGTATTAGATATTTAAGAAAATGTGATTCATGTATTGGGTAATCGATTTATTTACGCCTAGATAGACAATTGTATTGATGAGTCCACAAGGGGGATGGAATGATGTTTTTTAACCAAAGTGGTCCTTCATGGCAGGTTTGGTAGATGGCAGGTTTGATGGGCCTTTTTGGTTGAGCGTATAACCCCAAGCAAAGGGAAAGGATACGGTTCACTTGGGATCCTCTGCAAATGATATGTTCTTATAAATATGTGTATTGTTATTTTACTAACGATATTTTAGTTAATGAATTGTTCAATTATATAAGACTTTTCAATCTACAGGTATATTGTCATGGTAAGGGACATCTTTTACATAAGGGTTTTCTATATTCATCTGTATACTGTTATAGTGAGTGGTTTGTTTTACATGTGCATTCTATTCTCTATATGATTATTTTATTTTTAAGAATTATTGGTATTGGTTTTTATGTAAACGTGATTCATGTATTGTTTGGTCGACCTGTTCAATTATATAAGGCTTTTCAATCTAGAGTTCAATTGTGATGGTTAGAGACAACTTTTTTATAAGGTTTTTCTATATTCATCTGTATAGTGTTATGGTTAGTGGTTTGTTTTACATGTGTATGCTATTATCCATATGTTTATGTTATTTTTGTGAATTTTTAGCGTTAGCTTTTTATGTAAATGTGATTCATGTATTGGGTAATCAATTATTTTAGGCCTAGATAGACAATTGTATTGCTGAGTCCCCAAGGGGGTGGGTCCCTTTGCGGGGGATGACTAGCTTAACCAAATTGGTCCTTCATGGCGGGTTTGGTAGTGGGCTGGTTTGAAGGGCCTCTTTGGTTGAACATATGACCCCAAACAAAGGGAAAGGGTAGCGGTTTCCTTGGGGTCCTCAGTAATTCAATTGTTCTCAATTATTTTAGGCCTAGATAGACAATTATATTGCTGAGTCCCCAAGGGGGTGGGTCCCTTTGTGGGGGATGACTAGCTTAACCAAATTGGTCCTTCATGGCGGGTTTGGTAGTGGGCTGGTTTGAAGGGCCTCTTTGGTTGAGCATATGACCCCAAACAAAGGGAAAGGGTAGCGGTTCCTTGGGGTCCTCAGTAATACGATTGTTCTCAATTATTTTAGGCCTAGATAGACAATTGTATTGCTGAGTCCCCAAGGGGGTGGGTCCCTTTGCGGGGGATGACTAGCTTAACCAAATTGGTCCTTCATGGCGGGTTTGGTAGTGGGCTGGTTTGAAGGGCCTCTTTGGTTGAGCATATGACCCCAAACAAAGGGAAAGGGTAGCGGTTCCCTTGGGGTCCTCAGTAATTCAATTGTTCTCAATTATTTTAGGCCTAGATAGACAATTGTATTGCTGAGTCCCCAAGGGGGTGGGTCCCTTTGCGGGGGATGACTAGCTTAACCAAATTGGTCCTTCATGGCGGGTTTGGTAGTGGGCTGGTTTGAAGGGCCTCTTTGGTTGAGCATATGACCCCAAACAAAGGGAAAGGGTAGCGGTTCCCTTGGGGTCCTCAGTAATTCGATTGTTCTCAATTATTTTAGGCCTAGATAGACAATTGTATTGCTGAGTCCCCAAGGGGGTGGGTCCCTTTGCGGGGGATGACTAGCTTAACCAAATTGGTCCTTCATGGCGGGTTTGGTAGTGGGCTGGTTTGAAGGGCCTCTTTGGTTGAGCATATGACCCCAAACAAAGGGAAAGGGTAGTGGTTCCCTTGGGGTCCTCAGTAATTCAATTGTTCTCAATTATTTTAGGCCTAGATAGACAATTGTATTGCTGAGTCCCCAAGGGGGTGGGTCCCTTTGCGGGGGATGACTAGCTTAACCAAATTGGTCCTTCATGGCGGGTTTGGTAGTGGGCTGGTTTGAAGGGCCTCTTTGGTTGAGCATATGACCCCAAACAAAGGGAAAGGGTAGCGGTTCCCTTGGGGTCCTCAGTAATTCAATTGTTCTCAATTATTTTAGGCCTAGATAGACAATTGTATTGCTGAGTCCCCAAGGGGATGGGTCCCTTTGCGGGGGATGACTAGCTTAACCGAATTGGTCCTTCATGGGGGGTTTGGTAGTGGGCTGGTTTGAAGGGCCTCTTTGGTTGAGCATATGACCCCAAACAAAGGGAAAGGGTAGCGGTTCCCTTGGGGTCCTCAGTAATTCAATTGTTCTCAATTATTTTAGGCCTAGATAGACAATTGTATTGCTGAGTCCCCAAGGGGATGGGTCCCTTTGCGGGGGATGACTAGCTTAACCAAATTGGTCCTTCATGGCGGGTTTGGTAGTGGGCTGGTTTGAAGGGCCTCTTTGGTTGAGCATATGACCCCAAACAAAGGGAAAGGGTAGCGGTTCCTTGGGGTCCTTAGTAATTCGATTGTTCTCAATTATTTTAGGCCTAGATAGACAATTGTATTGCTGAGTCCCCAAGGGGGTGGGTCCCTTTGCGGGGGATGACTAGCTTAACCAAATTGGTCCTTCATGGCGGGTTTGGTAGTGGGCTGGTTTGAAGGGCCTCTTTGGTTGAGCATATGACCCCAAACAAAGGGAAAGGGTAGCGGTTTCCTTGGAGTCCTCAGTAATTCAATTGTTCTCAATTATTTTAGGCCTAGATAGACAATTATATTGCTGAGTCCCCAAGGGGGTGGGTCCCTTTGCGGGGGATGACTAGCTTAACCAAATTGGTCCTTCATGGCGGGTTTGGTAGTGGGCTGGTTTGAAGGGCCTCTTTGGTTGAGCATATGACCCCAAACAAAGGGAAAGGGTAGCGGTTCCCTTGGGGTCCTCAGTAATTCGATTGTTCTCAATTATTTTAGGCCTAGATAGACAATTGTATTGCTGAGTCCCCAAGGGGGTGGGTCCCTTTGCGGGGGATGACTAGCTTAACCAAATTGGTCCTTCATGGCGGGTTTGGTAGTGGGCTGGTTTGAAGGGCCTCTTTGGTTGAGCATATGACCCCAAACAAAGGGAAAGGGTAGCGGTTCCCTTGGGGTCCTCAGTAATTCAATTGTTCTCAATTATTTTAGGCCTAGATAGACAATTGTATTGCTGAGTCCCCAAGGGGGTGGGTCCCTTTGCGGGGGATGACTAGCTTAACCAAATTGGTCCTTCATGGCGGGTTTGGTAGTGGGCTGGTTTGAAGGGCCTCTTTGGTTGAGCATATGACCCCAAACAAAGGGAAAGGGTAGCGGTTTCCTTGGGGTCCTCAGTAATTCAATTGTTCTCAATTATTTTAGGCCTAGATAGACAATTATATTGCTGAGTCCCCAAGGGGGTGGGTCCCTTTGTGGGGGATGACTAGCTTAACCAAATTGGTCCTTCATGGCGGGTTTGGTAGTGGGCTGGTTTGAAGGGCCTCTTTGGTTGAGCATATGACCCCAAACAAAGGGAAAGGGTAGCGGTTCCCTTGGGGTCCTCAGTAATTCAATTGTTCTCAATTATTTTAGGCCTAGATAGACAATTATATTGCTGAGTCCCCAAGGGGGTGGGTCCCTTTGTGGGGGATGACTAGCTTAACCAAATTGGTCCTTCATGGCGGGTTTGGTAGTGGGCTGGTTTGAAGGGCCTCTTTGGTTGAGCATATGACCCCAAACAAAGGGAAAGGGTAGCGGTTCCCTTGGGGTCCTCAGTAATTCAATTGTTCTCAATTATTTAGGCCTAGATAGACAATTGTATTGCTGAGTCCCCAAGGGGGTGGGTCCCTTTGCGGGGGATGACTAGCTTAACCGAATTGGTCCTTCATGGCGGGTTTGGTAGTGGGCTGGTTTGAAGGGCCTCTTTGGTTGAGCATATGACCCCAAACAAAGGGAAAGGGTAGCGGTTCCCTTGGGGTCCTCAGTAATTCGATTGTTCTCAATTATTTTAGGCCTAGATAGACAATTGTATTGCTGAGTCCCCAAGGGGGTGGGTCCCTTTGCGGGGGATGACTAGCTTAACCAAATTGGTCCTTCATGGCGGTTTTCGGTAGTGGGCTGGTTTGAAGGGCCTCTTTGGTTGAGCATATGACCCCAAACAAAGGGAAAGGGTAGCGGTTTCCTTGGGGTCCTCAGTAATTCAATTGTTCTCAATTATTTTAGGCCTAGATAGACAATTATATTGCTGAGTCCCCAAGGGGGTGGGTCCCTTTGTGGGGGATGACTAGCTTAACCAAATTTGTCCTTCATGGCGGGTTTGGTAGTGGGCTGGTTTGAAGGGCCTCTTTGGTTGAGCATATGACCCCAAACAAAGGGAAAGGGTAGCGGTTCCTTGGGGTCCTCAGTAATTTGATTGTTCTCAATTATTTTAGGCCTAGATAGACAATTGTATTGCTGAGTCCCCAAGGGGGTGGGTCCCTTTGCTGGGGATGACTAGCTTAACCAAATTGGTCCTTCATGTCGGGTTTGGTAGTGGGCTGGTTTGAAGGGCCTCTTTGGTTGAGCATATGACCCCAAACAAAGGGAAAGGGTAGCGGTTCCCTGGGGGTCCTCAGTAATTCATTTGTTCTCATAAACATTTATATTGTTATTTTTCTAATGGTATTTTAGTTAATGAAGTGTTTAATTGTATAAAATTTTGCAATCTAGAGTTATATTGTGATGATTAGGGATCGATTTTATATAATGTTTTTCAATATACATCTGTATAGTGTTATAGTTAGTGGTTTGTTTTACATGTGTATACTATTCTCCATGTGGTTATGTTATTTTTAAGAATTTTTGGTATTAGATATTTAAGAAAATGTGATTCATGTATTGGGTAATCGATTTATTTACGCCTAGATAGACAATTGTATTGATGAGTCCACAAGTGGGATGGAATGATGTTTTTTAACCAAAGTGGTCCTTCATGGCAGGTTTGGTAGATGGCAGGTTTGTTCAATTATATAAGACTTTTCAATTAACAGGTATATTGTCATGGTAAGGGACATTTTTTACATAAGGTTTTTCTATATTCATCTGTTTAGTGTTATAGTGAGTGGTTTGTTTACATGTGTATTCTATTCTCTATATGATTATTTTATTCTTAAGAATTATTGGTATTGGTTTTTATGTAAACGTGATTCATGTATTGTTTGGTCGAACTGTTCTATTATATAAGGCTTTTCAATCTAGAGTTCAATTGTGATGGTTAGAGACAACTTTTTTATAAGGTTTTTCTATATTCATCTGTATAGTGTTATGGTTAGTGGTTTGTTTTACATGTGTATGCTATTATCCATATGGTTATGTTATTTTTGTGAATTTTTAGCGTTAGCTTTTTATGTAAATGTGATTCATGTATTGGGTAATCAATTATTTTAGGCCTAGATAGACAATTGTATTGCTGAGTCCCCAAGGGGGTGGGTCCCTTTGCGGGGGATGACTAGCTTAACCAAATTGTCCTTCATGGCGGGTTTGGTAGTGGGCTGGTTTGAAGGGCCTCTTTGGTTGAGCATATGACCCCAAACAAAGGGAAAGGGTAGCGGTTCCTTGGGGTCCTCAGTAATTCAATTGTTCTCAATTATTTTAGGCCTAGATAGACAATTATATTGCTGAGTCCCCAAGGGGGTGGGTCCCTTTGCGGGGGATGACTAGCTTAACCAAATTGGTCCTTCATGGCGGGTTTGGTAGTGGGCTGGTTTGAAGGGCCTCTTTGGTTGAGCATATGACCCCAAACAAAGGGAAAGGGTAGCGGTTCCCTTGGGGTCCTCAGTAATTCGATTGTTCTCAATTATTTTAGGCCTAGATAGACAATTGTATTGCTGAGTCCCCAAGGGGGTGGGTCCCTTTGCGGGGGATGACTAGCTTAACCAAATTGGTCCTTCATGGCGGGTTTGGTAGTGGGCTGGTTTGAAGGGCCTCTTTGGTTGAGCATATGACCCCAAACAAAGGGAAAGGGTAGCGGTTCCTTGGGGTCCTCAGTAATTCAATTGTTCTCAATTATTTTAGGCCTAGATAGACAATTGTATTGCTGAGTCCCCAAGGGGATGAGTCCCTTTGCGGGGGATGACTAGCTTAACCAAATTGGTCCTTCATGGGGGGTTTGGTAGTGGGCTGGTTTGAAGGGCCTCTTTGGTTGAGCATATGACTCCAAACAAAGGAAAGGGTAGCGGTTCCCTTGGGGTCCTTAGTATTTCGATTGTTCTCAATTATTGTAGGCCTAGATAGACAATTGTATTGCTGAGTTCCCAAGGAGGTGGGTCCCTTTGCGGGGGATGACTAGCTTAACCAAATTGGTCCTTCATGGCGGGTTTGGTAGTGGGCTGGTTTGAAGGGCCTCTTAGGTTGAGCATATGACCCCAAACAAAGGGAAAGGGTAGCGGTTCCCTTGGGGTTCTCAGTAATTCAATTGTTCTTACTTATTTTAGGCCTAGATAGACAGTTGTATTGCTGAGTCCCCAAGGGGGTGGGTCCCTTTGTGGGGGATGACTAGCTTAACCAAATTGGTCCTTCATGGCGGGTTTGGTAGTGGGCTGGTTTGAAGGGCCTCTTTGGTTGAGCATATGACCCCAAACAAAGGGAAAGGGTAGCGGTTCCTTGGGGTCCTCAGTAATTTGATTGTTCTCAATTATTTTAGGCCTAGATAGACAATTGTATTGCTGAGTCCCCAAGGGGGTGGGTCCCTTTGCGGGGGATGACTAGCTTAACCAAATTGGTCCTTCATGTCGGGTTTGGTAGTGGGCTGGTTTGAAGGGCCTCTTTGGTTGAGCATATGACCCCAAACAAAGGGAAAGGGTAGCGGTTCCCTGGGGGTCCTCAGTAATTCATTTGTTCTCATAAACATTTATATTGTTATTTTTCTAATGGTATTTTAGTTAATGAAGTGTTTAATTGTATAAAATTTTGCAATCTAGAGTTATATTGTGATGATTAGGGATCGATTTTATATAATGTTTTTCAATATACATCTGTATAGTGTTATAGTTAGTGGTTTGTTTTACATGTGTATACTATTCTCCATATGGTTATGTTATTTTTAGAATTTTTGCTATTAGATATTTAAGAAAATGTGATTCATGTATTGGGTAATCGATTTATTTACGCCTAGATAGACAATTGTATTGATGAGTCCACAAGGGGGATGGAATGATGTTTTTTAACCAAAGTGGTCCTTCATGGCAGGTTTGGTAGATGGCAGGTTTGATGGGCCTTTTTGGTTGAGCGTATAACCCCAAGCAAAGGGAAAGGATACGGTTCACTTGGGATCCTCTGCAAATGATATGTTCTTATAAATATGTGTATTGTTATTTTACTAACGATATTTTAGTTAATGAATTGTTCAATTATATAAGACTTTTCAATCTACAGGTATATTGTCATGGTAAGGGACATCTTTTACATAAGGGTTTTCTATATTCATCTGTATACTGTTATAGTGAGTGGTTTGTTTTACATGTGCATTCTATTCTCTATATGATTATTTTATTTTTAAGAATTATTGGTATTGGTTTTTATGTAAACGTGATTCATGTATTGTTTGGTCGAACTGTTCAATTATATAAGGCTTTTCAATCTAGAGTTCAATTGTGATGGTTAGAGACAACTTTTTTATAAGGTTTTTCTATATTCATCTGTATAGTGTTATGGTTAGTGGTTTGTTTTACATGTGTATGCTATTATCCATATGGTTATGTTATTTTTGTGAATTTTTAGCGTTAGCTTTTTATGTAAATGTGATTCATGTATTGGGTAATCAATTATTTTAGGCCTAGATAGACAATTGTATTGCTGAGTCCCCAAGGGGGTGGGTCCCTTTGCGGGGGATGACTAGCTTAACCAAATTGGTCCTTCATGGCGGGTTTGGTAGTGGGCTGGTTTGAAGGGCCTCTTTGGTTGAACATATGACCCCAAACAAAGGGAAAGGGTAGCGGTTTCCTTGGGGTCCTCAGTAATTCAATTGTTCTCAATTATTTTAGGCCTAGATAGACAATTATATTGCTGAGTCCCCAAGGGGGTGGGTCCCTTTGTGGGGGATGACTAGCTTAACCAAATTGGTCCTTCATGGCGGGTTTGGTAGTGGGCTGGTTTGAAGGGCCTCTTTGGTTGAGCATATGACCCCAAACAAAGGGAAAGGGTAGCGGTTCCTTGGGGTCCTCAGTAATACGATTGTTCTCAATTATTTTAGGCCTAGATAGACAATTGTATTGCTGAGTCCCCAAGGGGGTGGGTCCCTTTGCGGGGGATGACTAGCTTAACCAAATTGGTCCTTCATGGCGGGTTTGGTAGTGGGCTGGTTTGAAGGGCCTCTTTGGTTGAGCATATGACCCCAAACAAAGGGAAAGGGTAGCGGTTCCCTTGGGGTCCTCAGTAATTCAATTGTTCTCAATTATTTTAGGCCTAGATAGACAATTGTATTGCTGAGTCCCCAAGGGGGTGGGTCCCTTTGCGGGGGATGACTAGCTTAACCAAATTGGTCCTTCATGGCGGGTTTGGTAGTGGGCTGGTTTGAAGGGCCTCTTTGGTTGAGCATATGACCCCAAACAAAGGGAAAGGGTAGCGGTTCCCTTGGGGTCCTCAGTAATTCAATTGTTCTCAATTATTTTAGGCCTAGATAGACAATTGTATTGCTGAGTCCCCAAGGGGTGGGTCCCTTTGCGGGGGATGACTAGCTTAACCAAATTGGTCCTTCATGGCGGGTTTGGTAGTGGGCTGGTTTGAAGGGCCTCTTTGGTTGAGCATATGACCCCAAACAAAGGGAAAGGGTAGCGGTTCCCTTGGGGTCCTCAGTAATTCGATTGTTCTCAATTATTTTAGGCCTAGATAGACAATTGTATTGCTGAGTCCCCAAGGGGGTGGGTCCCTTTGCGGGGGATGACTAGCTTAACCAAATTGGTCCTTCATGGCGGGTTTGGTAGTGGGCTGGTTTGAAGGGCCTCTTTGGTTGAGCATATGACCCCAAACAAAGGGAAAGGGTAGCGGTTTCCTTGGGGTCCTCAGTAATTCAATTGTTCTCAATTATTTTAGGCCTAGATAGACAATTGTATTGCTGAGTCCCCAAGGGGGTGGGTCCCTTTGCGGGGGATGACTAGCTTAACCAAATTGGTCCTTCATGGCGGGTTTGGTAGTGGGCTGGTTTGAAGGGCCTCTTTGGTTGAGCATATGACCCCAAACAAAGGGAAAGGGTAGCGGTTCCTTGGGGTCCTCAGTAATTCAATTGTTCTCAATTATTTTAGGCCTAGATAGACAATTGTATTGCTGAGTCCCCAAGGGGGTGGGTCCCTTTGCGGGGGATGACTAGCTTAACCAAATTGGTCCTTCATGGCGGGTTTGGTAGTGGGCTGGTTTGAAGGGCCTCTTTGGTTGAGCATATGACCCCAAACAAAGGGAAAGGGTAGCGGTTCCCTTGGGGTCCTCAGTAATTCAATTGTTCTCAATTATTTTAGGCCTAGATAGACAATTGTATTGCTGAGTCCCCAAGGGGGTGGGTCCCTTTGCGGGGGATGACTAGCTTAACCAAATTGGTCCTTCATGGCGGGTTTGGTAGTGGGCTGGTTTGAAGGGCCTCTTTGGTTGAGCATATGACCCCAAACAAAGGGAAAGGGTAGCGGTTTCCTTGGGGTCCTCAGTAATTCAATTGTTCTCAATTATTTTAGGCCTAGATAGACAATTATATTGCTGAGTCCCCAAGGGGGTGGGTCCCTTTGTGGGGGATGACTAGCTTAACCAAATTGGTCCTTCATGGCGGGTTTGGTAGTGGGCTGGTTTGAAGGGCCTCTTTGGTTGAGCATATGACCCCAAACAAAGGGAAAGGGTAGCGGTTCCCTTGGGGTCCTCAGTAATTCAATTGTTCTCAATTATTTTAGGCCTAGATAGACAATTATATTGCTGAGTCCCCAAGGGGGTGGGTCCCTTTGTGGGGGATGACTAGCTTAACCAAATTGGTCCTTCATGGCGGGTTTGGTAGTGGGCTGGTTTGAAGGGCCTCTTTGGTTGAGCATATGACCCCAAACAAAGGGAAAGGGTAGCGGTTCCCTTGGGGTCCTCAGTAATTTCGATTGTTCTCAATTATTTAGGCCTAGATAGACAATTGTATTGCTGAGTCCCCAAGGGGGTGGGTCCCTTTGCTGGGGATGACTAGCTTAACCAAATTGGTCCTTCATGGCGGGTTTGGTAGTGGGCTGGTTTGAAGGGCCTCTTTGGTTGAGCATATGACCCCAAACAAAGGGAAAGGGTAGCGGTTCCCTGGGGGTCCTCAGTAATTCATTTGTTCTCATAAACATTTATATTGTTATTTTTTCTAATGGTATTTTAGTTAATGAAGTTTTTAATTGTATAAAATTTTGCAATCTAGAGTTATATGTTGATGATTAGGGATCGATCTTTATATAATGTTTTTCAATATACATCTGAATAGTGTTATAGTTAGTGGTTTGTTTTACATGTGTATACTATTCTCCATATGGTTATGTTATTTTTTAGAATTTTTATTGTTTCTCAATTATTTTAGGCCTAGATAGACAATTGTATTGCTGAGTCCCCAAGGGGGTGGGTCCCTTTGCGGGGGATGACTAGCTTAACCAAATTGGTCCTTCATGGCGGGTTTGGTAGTGGGCTGGTTTGAAGGGCCTCTTTGGTTGAGCATATGACCCCAAACAAAGGGAAAGGGTAGCGGTTTCCTTGGGGTCCTTAGTAATTCAATTGTTTCTCAATTATTTTAGGCCTAGATAGACAATTATATTGCTGAGTCCCCAAGGGGGTGGGTCCCTTTGTGGGGGGATGACTAGCTTAACCAAATTGGTCCTTCATGGCGGGTTTGTAGTGGGCTGGTTTGAAGGGCCTCTTTGGTTGAGCATATGACCCCAAACAAAGGGAAAGGGTAGCGGTTCCCTTGGGGTCCTCAGTAATTCGATTGTTCTCAATTATTTTAGGCCTAGATAGACAATTGTATTGCTGAGTCCCCAAGGGGTGGGTCCCTTTGCGGGGGATGACTAGCTTAACCAAATTGGTCCTTCATGGCGGGTTTGGTAGTGGGCTGGTTTGAAGGGCCTCTTTGGTTGAGCATATGACCCCAAACAAAGGGAAAGGGTAGCGGTTCCCTTGGGGTCCTCAGTAATTCGATTGTTCTCAATTATTTTAGGCCTAGATAGACAATTGTATTGCTGAGTCCCCAAGGGGGTGGGTCCCTTTGCGGGGGATGACTAGCTTAACCAAATTGGTCCTTCATGGCGGGTTTGGTAGTGGGCTGGTTTGAAGGGCCTCTTTGGTTGAGCATATGACCCCAAACAAAGGGAAAGGGTAGCGGTTCCTTGGGGTCCTCAGTAATTCAATTGTTCTCAATTATTTTAGGCCTAGATAGACAATTGTATTGCTGAGTCCCCAAGGGGGTGGGTCCCTTTGCGGGGGATGACTAGCTTAACCAAATTGGTCCTTCATGGCGGGTTTGGTAGTGGGCTGGTTTGAAGGGCCTCTTTGGTTGAGCATATGACCCCAAACAAAGGGAAAGGGTAGCGGTTCCCTTGGGGTCCTCAGTAATTCAATTGTTCTCAATTATTTTAGGCCTAGATAGACAATTGTATTGCTGAGTCCCCAAGGGGGTGGGTCCCTTTGCGGGGGATGACTAGCTTAACCAAATTGGTCCTTCATGGCGGGTTTGGTAGTGGGCTGGTTTGAAGGGCCTCTTTGGTTGAGCATATGACCCCAAACAAAGGGAAAGGGTAGCGGTTCCCTTGGGGTCCTCAGTAATTCGATTGTTCTCAATTATTTAGGCCTAGATAGACAATTGTATTGCTGAGTCCCCAAGGGGGTGGGTCCCTTTGCGGGGGATGACTAGCTTAACCAAATTGGTCCTTCATGGCGGGTTTGGTAGTGGGCTGGTTTGAAGGGCCTCTTTGGTTGAGCATATGACCCCAAACAAAGGGAAAGGGTAGCGGTTCCCTTGGGGTCCTCAGTAATTCAATTGTTCTCAATTATTTTAGGCCTAGATAGACAATTATATTGCTGAGTCCCCAAGGGGGTGGGTCCCTTTGTGGGGGATGACTAGCTTAACCAAATTGGTCCTTCATGGCGGGTTTGGTAGTGGGCTGGTTTGAAGGGCCTCTTTGGTTGAGCATATGACCCCAAACAAAGGGAAAGGGTAGCGGTTTCCTTGGGGTCCTCAGTAATTCAATTGTTCTCAATTATTTTAGGCCTAGATAGACAATTATATTGCTGAGTCCCCAAGGGGGTGGGTCCCTTTGTGGGGGATGACTAGCTTAACCAAATTGGTCCTTCATGGCGGGTTTGGTAGTGGGCTGGTTTGAAGGGCCTCTTTGGTTGAGCATATGACCCCAAACAAAGGGAAAGGGTAGCGGTTCCCTTGGGGTCCTCAGTAATTCAATTGTTCTCAATTATTTTAGGCCTAGATAGACAATTGTATTGCTGAGTCCCCAAGGGGGTGGGTCCCTTTGCGGGGGATGACTAGCTTAACCAAATTGGTCCTTCATGGCGGGTTTGGTAGTGGGCTGGTTTGAAGGGCCTCTTTGGTTGAGCATATGACCCCAAACAAAGGGAAAGGGTAGCGGTTCCCTTGGGGTCCTCAGTAATTCGATTGTTCTCAATTATTTTAGGCCTAGATAGACAATTGTATTGCTGAGTCCCCAAGGGGTGGGTCCCTTTGCGGGGGATGACTAGCTTAACCAAATTGGTCCTTCATGGCGGGTTTGGTAGTGGGCTGGTTTGAAGGGCCTCTTTGGTTGAGCATATGACCCCAAACAAAGGGAAAGGGTAGCGGTTCCCTTGGGGTCCTCAGTAATTCAATTGTTCTCAATTATTTTAGGCCTAGATAGACAATTGTATTGCTGAGTCCCCAAGGGGGTGGGTCCCTTTGCGGGGGATGACTAGCTTAACCAAATTGGTCCTTCATGGCGGGTTTGGTAGTGGGCTGGTTTGAAGGGCCTCTTTGGTTGAGCATATGACCCCAAACAAAGGGAAAGGGTAGCGGTTCCCTTGGGGTCCTCAGTAATTCAATTGTTCTCAATTATTTTAGGCCTAGATAGACAATTGTATTGCTGAGTCCCCAAGGGGGTGGGTCCCTTTGCGGGGGATGACTAGCTTAACCAAATTGGTCCTTCATGGCGGGTTTGGTAGTGGGCTGGTTTGAAGGGCCTCTTTGGTTGAGCATATGACCCCAAACAAAGGGAAAGGGTAGCGGTTCCTTGGGGTCCTCAGTAATTCAATTGTTCTCAATTATTTTAGGCCTAGATAGACAATTATATTGCTGAGTCCCCAAGGGGTGGGTCCCTTTGTGGGGGATGACTAGCTTAACCAAATTGGTCCTTCATGGCGGGTTTGGTAGTGGGCTGGTTTGAAGGGCCTCTTTGGTTGAGCATATGACCCCAAACAAAGGGAAAGGGTAGCGGTTCCCTTGGGGTCCTCAGTAATTCGATTGTTCTCAATTATTTTAGGCCTAGATAGACAATTGTATTGCTGAGTCCCCAAGGGGGTGGGTCCCTTTGCGGGGATGACTAGCTTAACCAAATTGGTCCTTCATGGCGGGTTTGGTAGTGGGCTGGTTTGAAGGGCCTCTTTGGTTGAGCATATGACCCCAAACAAAGGGAAAGGGTAGCGGTTCCCTTGGGGTCCTCAGTAATTCAATTGTTCTCAATTATTTTAGGCCTAGATAGACAATTGTATTGCTGAGTCCCCAAGGGGGTGGGTCCCTTTGCGGGGGATGACTAGCTTAACCAAATTGGTCCTTCATGGCGGGTTTGGTAGTGGGCTGGTTTGAAGGGCCTCTTTGGTTGAGCATATGACCCCAAACAAAGGGAAAGGGTAGCGGTTCCCTTGGGGTCCTCAGTAATTCGATTGTTCTCAATTATTTTAGGCCTAGATAGACAATTGTATTGCTGAGTCCCCAAGGGGGTGGGTCCCTTTGCGGGGGATGACTAGCTTAACCAAATTGGTCCTTCATGGCGGGTTTGGTAGTGGGCTGGTTTGAAGGGCCTCTTTGGTTGAGCATATGACCCCAAACAAAGGGAAAGGGTAGCGGTTTCCTTGGGGTCCTCAGTAATTCAATTGTTCTCAATTATTTTAGGCCTAGATAGACAATTATATTGCTGAGACCCAAGGGGGTGGGTCCCTTTGTGGGGGATGACTAGCTTAACCAAATTGGTCCTTCATGGCGGGTTTGGTAGTGGGCTGGTTTGAAGGGCCTCTTTGGTTGAGCATATGACCCCAAACAAAGGGAAAGGGTAGCGGTTCCCTTGGGGTCCTCAGTAATTGATTGTTCTCAATTATTTTAGGCCTAGATAGACAATTGTATTGCTGAGTCCCCAAGGGGGTGGGTCCCTTTGCGGGGGATGACTAGCTTAACCAAATTGGTCCTTCATGTCGGGTTTGGTAGTGGGCTGGTTTGAAGGGCCTCTTTGGTTGAGCATATGACCCCAAACAAAGGGAAAGGGTAGCGGTTCCCTGGGGGTCCTCAGTAATTCATTTGTTCTCATAAACATTTATATTGTTATTTTTCTAATGGTATTTAGTTAATGAAGTGTTTAATTGTATAAAATTTTGCAATCTAGAGTTATATTGTGATGATTAGGATCGATTTTATATAATGTTTTTCAATAAACATCTGTATAGTGTTATAGTTAGTGGTTTGTTTACATGTGTATACTATTCTCCATGTGGTTATGTTATTTTAAGAATTTTTGGTATTAGATATTTAAGAAAATGTGATTCATGTATTGGGTAATCGATTTATTTACGCCTAGATAGACAATTGTATTGATGAGTCCACAAGGGGGATGGAATGATGTTTTTTAACCAAAGTGGTCCTTCATGGCAGGTTTGGTAGATGGCAGGTTTGTTCAATTATATAAGACTTTTCAATTAACAGGTATATTGTCATGGTAAGGGACATCTTTTACATAAGGGTTTTCTATATTCATCTGTATAGTGTTATAGTGAGTGGTTTGTTTTACATGTGCATTCTATTCTCTATATGATTATTTTATTCTTAAGAATTATTGGTATTGGTTTTTATGTAAACGTGATTCATGTATTGTTTGGTCGAACTGTTCAATTATATAAGGCTTTTCAATCTAGAGTTCAATTGTGATGGTTAGAGACAACTTTTTTATAAGGTTTTTCTATATTCATCTGTATAGTGTTATGGTTAGTGGTTTGTTTTACATGTGTATGCTATTATCCATATGGTTATGTTATTTTTGTGAATTTTTAGCGTTAGCTTTTTATGTAAATGTGATTCATGTATTGGGTAATCAATTATTTTAGGCCTAGATAGACAATTGTATTGCTGAGTCCCCAAGGGGGTGGGTCCCTTTGCGGGGGATGACTAGCTTAACCAAATTGGTCCTTCATGGCGGGTTTGGTAGTGGGCTGGTTTGAAGGGCCTCTTTGGTTGAACATATGACCCCAAACAAAGGGAAAGGTAGCGGTTTCCTTGGGGTCCTCAGTAATTCAATTGTTCTCAATTATTTTAGGCCTAGATAGACAATTATATTGCTGAGTCCCCAAGGGGGTGGGTCCCTTTGCGGGGGATGACTAGCTTAACCAAATTGGTCCTTCATGGCGGGTTTGGTAGTGGGCTGGTTTGAAGGGCCTCTTTGGTTGAGCATATGACCCCAAACAAAGGGAAAGGGTAGCGGTTCCTTGGGGTCCTCAGTAATTCGATTGTTCTCAATTATTTTAGGCCTAGATAGACAATTGTATTGCTGAGTCCCCAAGGGGGTGGGTCCCTTTGCGGGGGATGAACTAGCTTAACCAAATTGGTCCTTCATGGCGGGTTTGGTAGTGGGCTGGTTTGAAGGGCCTCTTTGGTTGAGCATATGACCCCAAACAAAGGAAAGGGTAGCGGTTCCCTTGGGGTCCTCAGTAATTCAATTGTTCTCAATTATTTTAGGCCTAGATAGACAATTGTATTGCTGAGTCCCCAAGGGGGTGGGTCCCTTTGCGGGGGATGACTAGCTTAACCAAATTGGTCCTTCATGGCGGGTTGGTAGTGGCTGGTTTGAAGGGCCTCTTTGGTTGAGCATATGACTCCAAACAAAGGAAAGGGTAGCGGTTCCCTTGGGGTCCTCAGTAATTCATTGTTCTCAATTATTTAGGCCTAGATAGACAATTGTATTGCTGAGTCCCCAAGGGGGTGGGTCCCTTTGCGGGGGATGACTAGCTTAACCAAATTGGTCCTTCATGGCGGGTTTGGTAGTGGGCTGGTTTGAAGGGCCTCTTTGGTTGAGCATATGACCCCAAACAAAGGAAAGGGTAGCGGTTCCCTTGGGGTCCTTAGTAATTCAATTGTTCTCAATTATTTTAGGCCTAGATAGACAATTGTATTGCTGAGTCCCCAAGGGGGTGGGTCCCTTTGTGGGGGATGACTAGCTTAACCAAATTGGTCCTTCATGGCGGGTTTGGTAGTGGGCTGGTTTGAAGGCCTCTTTGGTTGAGCATATGACCCCAAACAAAGGGAAAGGGTAGCGGTTCCTTGGGGTCCTCAGTAATTCGATTGTTCTCAATTATTTTAGGCCTAGATAGACAATTGTATTGCTGATCCCCAGGGGGTGGGTCCCTTTGCGGGGGATGACTAGCTTAACCAAATTGGTCCTTCATGGCGGGTTTGGTAGTGGGCTGGTTTGAAGGGCCTCTTTGGTTGAGCATATGACCCCAAACAAAGGGAAAGGGTAGCGGTTCCCTTGGGGTCCTCAGTAATTCAATTGTTCTCAATTATTTTAGGCCTAGATAGACAATTGTATTGCTGAGTCCCCAAGGGGGTGGGTCCCTTTGCGGGGGATGACTAGCTTAACCAAATTGGTCCTTCATGGCGGGTTTTGGTAGTGGGGCTGGTTTGAAGGGCCTCTTTGGTTGAGCATATGGACCCCAAACAAAGGGAAAGGGTAGCGGGTTCCCTTGGGGTCCTCAGTAATTCGATTGTTCTCAATTATTTTAGGCCTAGATAGACAATTGTATTGCTGAGTCCCCAAGGGGGTGGGTCCCTTTGCGGGGGATGACTAGCTTAACCAAATTGGTCCTTCATGGCGGGTTTGGTAGTGGGCTGGTTTGAAGGGCCTCTTTGGTTGAGCATATGACCCCAAACAAAGGGAAAGGGTAGCGGTTTCCCTGGGGTCCTCAGTAATTCAATTGTTCTCAATTATTTTAGGCCTAGATAGACAATTGTATTGCTGAGTCCCCAAGGGGTGGGTCCCTTTGCGGGGGATGACTAGCTTAACCAAATTGGTCCTTCATGGCGGGTTTGGTAGTGGGCTGGTTTGAAGGGCCTCTTTGGTTGAGCATATGACCCCAAACAAAGGGAAAGGGTAGCGGTTCCCTTGGGGTCCTCAGTAATTCAATTGTTCTCAATTATTTTAGGCCTAGATAGACAATTGTATTGCTGAGTCCCCAAGGGGGTGGGTCCCTTTGCGGGGGATGACTAGCTTAACCAAATTGGTCCTTCATGGCGGGTTTGGTAGTGGGCTGGTTTGAAGGGCCTCTTTGGTTGAGCATATGACCCCAAACAAAGGGAAAGGGGTAGCGGTTCCCTTGGGGTCCTCAGTAATTTCAATTGTTCTCAATTATTTTAGGCCTAGATAGACAATTGTATTGCTGAGTCCCCAAGGGGGTGGTCCCTTTGCGGGGGATGACTAGGCTTAACCGAATTGGTCCTTCATGTCGGGTTTGGTAGTGGGCTGGTTTGAAGGCCTCTTTGGTTGAGCATATGACCCCAAACAAAGCGGAAAGGTAGCGGTTCCCTTGGGGTCCTCAGTTAATTCGATTGTTCTCAATTATTTTAGGCCTAGATAGACAATTGTCATTGCTGAGTCCCCAAAGGGGGTGGGTCCCTTGCGGGGGATGACTAGCTTAACCAAATTGGTCCTTCATGGCGGGTTTGGTAGTGGGCTGGTTTGAAGGGCCTCTTTGGTTGAGCATATGACCCCAAACAAAAAGTGATGAAAAGGGTGAGCTTCCATCTTGTGCGCGGTGTCCCCCAAACTCAGTTAATTCACATTGTCCCTTCAATTAGTGTCTCTAAGAGCCCCTTATATTACACAAAGCTTGGCATTGCTTGCAATCCCCAAGGGGAGTGGGTCCCTTTGCGGGGGATTGAGCGTAGTCTAAACCAAATTTCTCCTTGCGATGGGGGGTAGTGAGGTACGCTGGAGCTGGAGTTTGAAGGGCCTCTTTGGATTGAGTGAATCAATTTATCTGTTACTCCAAACAAAGAAAAAGTGTACGAGTAAGCTTGTCTCCTCTTCGGCGGTCCTTAGTATTTCGATTGTTCTCAATTATTGTAGCCTAGATAGACAATTGTTTTGCCTTGCAATGTGTCACCCAGGGGGTGCTTGGCGTCTCCTTTCTGCAGGTGTGCGATGACTAGCTCTATAGCCAAAATTAGACGTCCTGTCATGCATGCGGCGTTCTAGGTAGTCATCGGGGCTATGGTTTCGAACGCCTTCTCTAGAGCTCTTCAGCCACTTATCGACTCCCCGAAACAAAGGATAAGCGTAGCGGTTTCCTTGGGTTCCATTAGTAATTCAATTGTTTCTGCAATTATTTTAGGCGCCTAGATGACAATTATATTGCTGAGTCCCCAAGGGGGCGGTCCCTTTGTGGGGGGATGATCTCGCTTAACCAACATTGGACGCTTCATTGGCGGTGTTGTAGTTTAAGTCGCCGACACTGGTTTGTTTGAAGGGCCGTCGTTTAGTTGAGCAATACCCACCCCAAACAAAAGGCGAAAGGGTAGCCGTTTCCTTGGGGGTACTCTCATTATATTACAGATTGTATCTCAATTAGTTTATATGCCTTAGATGAACAATTTATATGCTGAGTCACCTCAAGGGAGGGTGAGGCGTCCACTTTGTGAAGGGGATGACTAGCTTAACCAAAAATTGGTCCTTCATGGCGGCGTTTGTAGTGGGCTGGTTTGAGGGCCTCTTTGGTTGAGCATATGGACCCCAAAACAAAGGGAGAAGGGTAGCGGTTTCCCTGTGGGTCCTCATAATTCATATTGTTCTTATGATTATTCTATCCTAGTATTAGACAATGTGTCACATCGCCAGTGACGATGCCCCAGGCCTGAGTGGGGTCCCATTTATCTTGCGGGAGATGAGCTGTAGCTTCCAACTACCGAAATATTGCGTCCTTCATGTCTGGATTGAGTTAGTGGGATGGTTTGAACGGACCTCTATCTGCGTTGAGTCATATCAGACCCCACACAAAGGAACGGATATGTTAGCTGGTTCCTTGCGAGTCCTCAATAATCGAGTAATGTTCTCAATTATTTGTTCAGGACCTAGAATAGACAAATGTATTTGCTGCTAGCTCCCAGAAGCTGGGGCGGATGGAGTTCTCCTTGCCGTGCGGGGATGACTAAGTCCTTAACCAAACTTGGTCACCTTTCGATGGCGGCTTAGGTAGTGGGGTCGGTTTGTAATAGAGGCTCTCTTATTGGTGAGCAGTATGACCCAAGATGCACAAGGACAAGCTGGTAGCGTTCCTTGGGGCTGACAAGACTGGTCCTCTAGTAATTCTAAATGTTCCAATAATATGTTTCTAAAGATAGTACAGAAAAATTGCTGATTCCCAAAGGGTGGGACCCTTTGTGGTGGATGACGTAGAGCACCCTAACCATAAATTGGTCTCTTGCATGGCGGTTTTGGTAGTGGCTGGTTTGAATACGGCCTCTATTGGCTGAGCATTATGAACCCCAAACAAAGGAAAGAGTAGAGGTTCCTTGGGGTCCTCAGGAATACGATTGTTCTCCAATTATTTTAGGCACTTAGAGATAGACAATGTATGCTGAAGTCCCCAGATGGGGAAATGGATACCGCTTTACGGGCCTGACTAGCTTAGAACCAAAATTGGTCCTTCATGGGGTTGTAGTGGCTGGTTTGAAGGGGGCCTCTTTGGTTGAGCAATATGACTCCAGACAAAAGGAAAAGGTTAGGGTTTCCCTTGGGGGTCCCTTAGAGGTATTTGCGATTGTTCTCAATATTGTAGCCTAATAGGACAATTGTATTGCTGAGTTCCCAAGGAGGTGGGTCCCTTTGCGGGGGATGACTAGCTTAACCAAAATTCGTCCTTCATGGCGGGTTGGTAGATGGGCTGGTTTAAGGGCCTCTTACAGGTGCAGCATATGACCCCAACAAAGGGAAAAAGGATAGCGTTCCCTTGGGGATTCCAGTTAGACTAATTTGGTCGTATATCCGTATTCTTTATAGGCATCATAGCATTAGACCAGTGTCCTTGTAATTGCTGACATCATTAGTCTGGGCCGACGGTGTGCGTCCCTTTGTGAGGGGGATGACGGTCAGCTTAACCAAATTGTCCTCATGTGCCGTGGTTATTGGCTAGATGGTTCTGTTCTCTGAAGGGCCTCTTTGGTCTGCAGCATATGACCCCATCACAACACAAGGAAAGAGGAATAAAACAAGTGGTTAGACAGCTCTCAAGTTGATGTCTTCAGTAAATTTGATTGTTCTATCATATTATTTTAGCCATAAGCAGTAGACAATTTACATTGCTGAATAAGTCCCCCAGGGGGGGTCCCTTTGCTGGGGACAATTATGACTCATGCATCACCAAAAGATTGGTCCTCTCATGTCGAGGCTTATGAATAAAGTGGTCTGGCCTTGAAGGCCCTCTATTCGGTATGAGCATATGGACCCAAACAAGGGAAAGCGGTAGCGGTTCCCCTGGAGGGTCCTCAGTAATTTATTTGGTTGCTACATAAAAAACATTTATTATTAGTTATTATTCTAATGGATATATTATAGTATAAGTGAAGTGTTTTTAATCTTTATATAAATTTTTACAACTAGCAGTTATATCTGATGCATGATTAAAGGAACTCGATATTGTATATAATGTATTTTCAATTTATACTATCTTGATAGAGTGTTATAGATTTAGTGCGTTGTTTACATGTGCTTATTTAGCTTAAATATACATATCTCCCAAGGTGGTTATTGTTAAGTTTTAAGAATTTTCGGTATTAGATATTTGCAAAGAAGAAAATGTGAATTCATGTATATGGTAAGTCGATTTATTTACGCCTAGATAAGACAATTGTAAGTGATTGAGTCACACAAGGGGATAGGAATCAGCTTTTATGTGTTAACCTCAAGGAGTCGGTCCTTTCTCTATGGTCTATGTTTGGTGAGGATGGCAGGTTTCAATGGGCCTATTTGGATTTTGAGCGTATAACCCAAGCAAAGGGAGAGGATACGGTCACTTGCGGATCCTCTGCAAATGATATGTTCCTTATACAATATGTGTATTGTTATTTTACTAACGATATTTTAGTTAATGAATTGTTCAATTATATAAGACTTCAATCTACAGGTGGTATTATTGTCGATGTGTAAGCGGGACATCTTTACATAAGCGGTTTTTCTATATTCAGCTGTAGGTACTGTTTTATAGCTGAGTGGTTTGTTTTACCATGTGCATTCTATTCTCTATATTGATTAATTTTTATTTTTTAAGGAATAGTTGTATTGGTTTTTCTTATGATAAACGTGATTCATTGATTGTTTGGGTTTTCGACCTGTCTTCAAATTATTATAGAGTCCTCTTGCAATCTAAGCTCAAATTTCTGAATGTTAGAGACAACTTTTTATAACAGTTTTTTTGCACTAAGATATTCATCTGTAAATAGAGTTAATGATGTGTTAGTGCGAGTCTCTCCTTTGTCTTTTCACATGTGGACTCGCGTAATCACCCATCACCATGATGCGTTATCGTTATTATTTATTCTGAATTTCTTTTACCAGTAACTCTAGCTTTTCATGATTATAAGGTAATATCTATGTAGTATTGGAGTAATACAAAGTTTTAGGCCTAAGTAACAATGTATTGCTGAGCCCAAGGGGGTGTGGATCCCTATATTCGGTGAATTGCACTAGGTCTTAACTCAAATTGGTCCCTTCTATGGCGTTTTCGCAAACCTGTTTTATAGTATTAAATGTTTTCTGTAAACTGTTGGCTGGAATTGAAATCACAAGACTCATTGTAGTGTGGTTAAATGGTCGTTTTGGTGAGCTGGGCTGCGTATGTTGTAAAGGGCCTCCTTCGGTGTGAACAGATGATCTGCCCAAAGCAAAGGGGAAAGCGGTAGCGTTTCCTTGGCGTCC